>NC_137548.1:66563686-67763686 GCF_963082525.1 Nesoenas mayeri | reverse complement strand
AGGTTAAATCTGGCTAAAACCAGCCCTAAAACGTGACTTAAATCCTGCGCCAGCACTGTCAGGCTGTTGGTGCGCCTGTCAGCTGTTCCTCCCCGTGGGTTTGGCTCCTTGACGGCAGCACCTGGAGATCATTTCACACCGAACGCAAGACAGAACCGGCGACGGGCTTCATCGACGGTGACCTGATCGAAAGCTTCCTGGACATCAGCAGGCCCAAGATGCAGGAGGTGGTGGCGAATTTGCAGGTGAGACGGGTGGCGTGAGCTTTGACCCTTTCCAGACGACCCCGCGCAGGCATCCGGGCTGAGCTAAACCAGTAAATCCTAAACTCCTGCCTTCCCACGAGGTGATAATTCGAGAATGTTCTTCAGCCCGTGCTCTGATGCCTTTTTCTCCTCGCAGATCGACGACGGCAGCGGCATGAAGAGAGAAGCCACCGTGGACGACCTGATAAAGATCGTGGAGGAGCTGACCCGCATCCATTAGCAGGATCTGGGGATCCTTTCCCCCGCCTCGAGCAAGAGAATCTTGTCCCCACCCACAGCTCGGGGACCGAGGGGACGCGGGGAAAGGGTCTGGCAGGGGATATTGGGGGGTGTCACCCAGGCACCGTGGCATCGCCTGCGTCAGTTCCCGAATCCCGCGGACTCGGCTGCTGCCCCTAGACTGGGCTTTGCTGGGTGACCCAGCAGTAGCGCTGCCCTGGATCCACTTTTCACCGTTGTCTTCAGTACCTTTTTTTTTTGCTTTCGGTTTTGTTTTTTGATTCCTTTCGATTCGCTGTGGTTTTGGAAGCGGAGGGCGATGGCAGGAGGACCTTTCTGGGGTGAGACATGTGGGCGCGGAGTCGGGGAGGATTTTATCGGGTGCCGGAGCCCAGCGGGACAGCGCGCTCCTCAGCAAGGGGAGTCCTGGGGGAGCTCCAGCCACGGGGGGTTTTTGGAGTTTTACCAAATAAAGTAGTCCAAGAGGGACGGTGCGTCTGTGGTGCTCGTGTGGAGGTGGCAGAGGAGCCGCTGCCGGTGTCGAGTGAGGCTGATAGATGTGGAGTCTCGGGTTTATCCTCCTCGAGCATTAATTAGCGCTAAAGAGGGCGGCGTGCACCTCTGCAGCCAACACACACCTCACAAGTGCAGCGTGGGGGCGATTTGCTCCCCGCCAGGCTGCAGCTCTGGCACACACATTAATAATTATCCTGCTCTCCGTTTGTGTATTTATGGTGGAAATGGTGTGAGCCAGGGGCTGGCCCGGGCTGCGGACGGGGACTTCCCCGGGTCACTGCGACCAGAATGCACGGGAGGGTGGCAGAGGAGTCCCTGCCTGCCCTTCTTCTCCTTCTTTCTTCTCCTTCTTTCTTCTCCTTCTTTCTTCTCCTTCTTTCTTCTCCTTCTTTCTTCTCCTTCTTTCTTCTCCTTCTTTCTTCTCCTTCTTTCTTCTCCTTCTTTCTTCTCCTTCTTTCTTCTCCTTCTTTCTTCTCCTTCTTTCTTCTCCATGGCTCTGTCCTCACCTGAGCCACCCCACATCTCACCCACCGTTTTAAGACCCCACATCCCATTCAGGGCAGGTCGGTATCAGCACAGGGTTGTTATTTTTCCCCAAGTCCTGCAGCGGTGCGGGCGGGTGCAGCCTCCTGACGGCATCCTGGGGCTCCATTACCATCCCTGAACTGGTGTTGCGGAGGTGACAGGGCCAGGGCTGTGTTTGGACAGGCTGCTGGGGACAGGGGGACACGGACTGTGACCCTTTTGCAACCAGCCTGGACTGGGTGTTGGTGCTGCCTGGGATTTATGAGCTCGGAGGGTTTATGAGCAGGGATCTTTGGGCTCCGTGTCCCCTGCCCTGAGTTGCTCAGTTCTCTGGCTTCTCCCCAAAATGTTGGGGTCACAGAGAGTGCCTCAGCCCAGTAAAACTGGGGGTACTGGTGCTGATGTGATGCTGGCAGCCCCCCCCCCCCCGATTTTTTAATGCAAAAAGCCTCTTGCAGCTGCATTAGAAATGGGTGTTGGTCACGGGCCACTGGCCACACTCCAGCACTGGTGGTCACGTCCTCCCCAGATGGGTGTCCTTGTGTGTCCCCCAGAGCTGCACCGGGGGTCCTGCACCCCTGGAATTGGCATTGCCCACCCCAGCACCCCTTAACACTGAATTTCTAAGTGTGTGGGGATGGGTGACAGTGCTGAGGGTGACGCCAGGTCCTGCCGGGGGGGGGACTGTGTGTGGGGACCTTGGTCTGGGGTGTATTTTGGGAGGGGAAATTCCCCCTGGGGTGTGAGCAGGAGGCTGCAGGGATCCCCCCATCCCCGCGCCAGCCCTTTGCTCCCTGGGATCAATCATTTACCCACTGTGACCTTCGCTTTGGCCCCCGGCCCAGGGGGGCGGTTTGAGGTGTGGAGGGGGGCGAGTGGCTTGGGGGGATAACGTTGCACCTCGCAGCGGGGTGACACTGTGGCGTGGGTGCCCTGGAGCATCCTGCACCCCTCTCCTTGCTGGGTGCCCCCCACCATCCTGGGTGTGCCGCCCCCCCATCCGGGCTCCACTTTGGCCCCTTTATCTGGGGGGGGGCCCTGTGCAGGGCTGGGAAGGCGGCCCAGAGGAGGAGGAGGAGGAGGGGAGAGGCCATGCCGGAGCTTTGCCAGATGTGGGAAAGGAGAGAAGGGGGGACACACACATGCTTTCCGTCACATTGGGACCCCCCCCCCCCATCATCCTAAAACCCCCACCCCCCCGGGATGCAGCCCCTCGTGTGCCAGAGCCCCCCAGCTTTGGGAGAGCGTCCCCCGGGCAGGATGTCCCCGCGATGGGGGGGTGGAGAGCGAGTGTCCCTCTGCAGCTCCCCCCCTGCACCCCCCGCGTTGTTCTGGGCGGGAGGAGGAGGAGCGGGGCCAAGGGCCGGCGGGCAGGGAGCGGGCAGGAGAGCAGGCAGGGGCTGGAAACATCTGTCATGCTGGCGGAGCTGCTCTTCCAGGCTGCCTGTGTGTCCCTGTTGCTCTCGGGGGGCCAGGGCAGGGTGTACCCCGGGAGGAAGAAGCCGCCCAGCTTTGCCGTGGAGAGGTAGCCCGGGTTTCCTCCCCCCTTCCCTTTTCCTTCTTCCCGGCGGCACCTGGGGACGGTGCCGAGCTCTGGCCATCCGTCCCCTCGGCTGCCTTCGGGGTTCCAGCCGCGCCCCCCATCCCGGCGGGAGGGGCTGGTACCCCGTGTGTCCCCCCTCTGCCCTGGGTGACCGGGATGAGCGGAGTGACCCTCGCAGGAGTCCCGCCCCGCATCAACATCCTGCTCCCCGCACCCTCGTCCTTCTCCCCGCACCCCCGTCCTGATCCCCGCATCCTCATCCTGCTCCCCACACCCTTGTCCCGCTCCTCACATCCTTGTCCCGCTCCCCACACCCCTGTCCTGCTCCCCGCATCCTTGTCCTGCTCCCCGCATCCTTGTCCCACTCCTCGCATCCTTGTCCTGCTCCCCGTGTGCTCCTGGGTACGTTTCCCCCTGTCCCCACGTACTGGGGTGTCTGGGCTGGCTGGGACACGGTTCTGTCCCACCCTGTTTTGGGGTCACACCGCACCCCGGTTTGCCCTCCACCTGCACCCCCATTCTGCCACCCGGCTGCGAACACGTCGTGTGTCCCCCTGTCCCCGCGGTTCCCGGGGCGGAGGCTCCCCAGGGACCTTTGCTCCCTGCCCGGGGGGCTGGGGACGCGGTGGCCTCAGCCTCTTGTCCGTCCGTCTGTCCCGCAGGCGCCGCGTGGGGCCCCACGTCTGCTTCTCGGGCTTCGGCAGCGGATGTTGCCCGGGGTGGATGCTGTCCCCGGGCAGCGGGCAGTGCACCCTGCGTGAGTACGGGCTCTGGGGACACGGGGACAAGCAGGGGGCCCTGTCCCCCTGACGGCCGCCTGTCCCCGCTCCCCGCAGCGCTTTGCTCCTTCGGCTGCGGCAGCGGCTTGTGCATCGCCCCCAACCTCTGCTCCTGCCCGGATGGGGAGCAGGGCATCACCTGCCCAGGTACCCCCCCCCAGGAGACCCCCGGGCTATCCTGGCAGGGGCCATCGCTCCTTGTCACCTCGCCCTGCGGCATCGCCCGGTGCCATCCCCGTCCCCGGCAGGGACGCTCTCAGGGGAGGGCGCATCCTTGAGGATGCAGGGAGGTGTGGGTGGGCCCTGGGGTGACACTGGTGTCCCTGCGGACCCCCTGTCCCTCTTCCAGAGCCACCGGGGACGTGCGGGGAGTACGGCTGCGACCTGTCCTGTAACCACGGCGGGTGCCAGGAGGTGGCCCGCGTCTGTCCCCTCGGCTTCTCCATGGTGGAGACACCCAACGGCATCCGCTGCACCGGTGAGCCGGGCTGGGGAGGTCTCGCTGGGCCGGCAGGGGGTGTCCGGGTGGCGGTGACCCCCCCATTTCCAGCTGTCCCCTCTCTCCCCCAGACATCAACGAGTGCCTGAGCGCTGCCTGCGAGGGTCTGTGTGTCAACACCGAGGGCGGCTTCGTCTGCGAGTGCGGCCCTGGGATGCAGCTCTCCGCCGACCGCCACAGCTGCCAGGGTGCGGAGGCCGGGGGTGGCGGGGGGACAAGCGGGGGCCACTGATGCTCAGCCTGTGTCCCCCCGCTCAGATACAGACGAGTGCCTGGCCACGCCGTGCCAGCACCGCTGCAAGAACAGCATCGGCAGCTACCGCTGCTCCTGCCGGCCCGGCTACCACCTCCACGGGAACCGGCACTCCTGCGTGGGTGAGCACCGCGACCCCCCTTAGCCCCCGTCGTGCCACGAAACCCAGGGGACAGAGGTGACGGTTGAGCCCATCCGGAGGGTGCTGTCACCTTGTCCTCATCCTGGAGGGGGTGGCTCGGTGCCTCTTCCCGGGGTGGCGGCACCTCCTGCCCGGCCACTGACAAGTCCCCGTGTCCCCCCCCGAGATGTCAACGAATGCCGGTGGGCGGGCGAGCGCCGAGCCTGCCAGCACTCCTGCCACAACACCCCGGGCAGCTTCCTCTGCTCCTGCCGCCCCGGGTACCGCCTCAGCGGCGACAGGGTCTCCTGCGAAGGTACCGGGGTCCCCCTGCGGGCAGGGACGCCCCGAATCCCCGCCTGCCCTCGGTGACGTCTGTTCCTTCCCTTCCAGGTTACCCCAAATCCATCCTGGCCCCGTCGCCCATCCTGCAGTCCCTGCAGCATCCGCCCACCCTCCTCCTGCTTCCTCCCGGCTCGGGGAGTCCCCTCCTTGTCCCCAGGGGGTCCCCTTCACCTCACTTCCCTGCTGCAGCTCCTGGGACCCAAATCCCCCCCTCCTCCCCGGCCACCCCGCGGGCGGTGGGACCCCCCGGTACCGCCACCCCATCGTCCCCTCACTGCTGGCACCGGGGGGCTCCGCGGGAGCCCGGCGCTCGCTGGACAGAACCGGGGTGCCGGAGCTGCACCTGCCAGGTGAGCCCCCCCATGTCCCCCCCACGGCACCAGTACGACGTGGGGCTGAACTGGTGCGTGCCCTTCGCAGGGGGGGCGAGTTCTGTGCGAAGCCGTGAGCTGCCCCGTCCCCTGCTCCCACCCGCTGCCCCCCCCGGCCGAGGGCTGCTGCCCCAGCTGCGCAGGTGAGCCCTGGACCCCCCCCAATCCCCGCCGTCCGAATGGCCCCCCCTGACCCCCCTGCTTTGCAGGCTGCCTGTACGAGGGGGTGTCCCGGCCCGAGGGCGATGTTTTCAGCCCATCCGATGAGAATTGCACTGTCTGCGTCTGCCTGGTGAGCCCCCATCATCCCGGGGGGGGCAGCAGCATCCCGCGGGGGAGCATCCCCCCGCATCCCTGCTCAGCCGTGCGCTCCGGGGTGATGGAGCGGGACGTGCTGGGGTGGGTGATACCCCAGTGTCACCCCCCCCGGCCGCCCCGTGACCCCCCCCCGCTCTGCTCGCAGTCTGGGAACGTCTCCTGCATCTCCCCCGAGTGCCCCCCCGGCTCCTGCCCCAGCCCCTCGCCCACGGACTGCTGCTCCTGCCAGCCAGGTGCGTCCCTGGGACCCCCAAATCTGAGGTGGGGGGAGCCCAGGGGATGGGTTTTGGGGACGGGGGGCTTGCCCCCAGCTCCACTGTCTTTCTTCTCCCCAGCAAAATGCAGTTTTCGGGGCCGCACGTATGCACATGGTGCCCGGTTCAGCCTGGATGGGGACGATTGCACCACCTGCATCTGCCAGGTGGGTCCTGGGGGGTTTGGGGGGTCCCCAGGGATGCCCCAGGCCCCCACACACCATCCTGCTGCTGGGGGGAGCCAGGCTTTGCTGGGAGCTGAGGCAGGAGCTGACGTGTCCCCATGTCCCCAGGGCGGTGAGGTGGAGTGCTCCTTCGCCCCCTGTCCCATGCTGGACTGTCCCCAGCACCAGCGTCACCTGGGCCCCGGGCAGTGCTGTGTCACCTGCCGGGACCCCCCTGCTCCCACTGGTGAGCCCGCGCTGGGGGACAGCTGGGGACAGGGAGAGTGGGATGAGGGGACACCTGGGGGACAGGAGCCATGGAACTTGTGGGACACTTGGGGAATGGGGAGAGTGAGATGTGGGAGAAGCCTGGGGACAGGTAGAGGGGGACGTGAGGGACAGTGAGGATGGAGCAGGGGACACCTGGGGACGGGCAGGGCGGGATGGGGAGGACACTTGGGGATGGGGAGGTTGGGAATATGTGGGCACAGGGAGGGTGGGTTGTGTGTGACAGCTGGGGACAAGGAGGATGGGATGCAGTGGACACTTGGGGATGGGCAGGGGACATGGGGAGCTGGATGTGGGTGCAGGGGCACTGGCAGGGGCCTGGGAGGGCTGCAGAGGGGTTTGGAGGTGGCACAGGATGGCACCTGAAGGGCTGGGGGTCCCCATGTCCCCTTCTGTCCCCGCAGGTTGCTCCGTGGATGACAACGGGGTGGCGTTTCCCGTGGGACAGATCTGGTCTCCGGGCGATCCCTGTGAGTTGTGCATCTGCCAGGTGAATGAGAACCTGCTCTGCTTCACGCCCTGCCTGCCCCCCGCCCCGGCTCCTGTCCCCTGTCCCTTGGGCTGCTGGTGGCCACGCTCCCGGCAGCTCCCCGGCTCCGTGGGCTCCGAACGCAGCGGTTCGGGGCAGCCCGAGGTCTCTGGCAAGTGTTTCCCCACAGGCAGACGGGTCGGTGAGCTGCCAGCGCACGGACTGCGTGGAGACCTGTCCCTACCCCATCCGCACCCCCGGGCAGTGCTGCCCCGACTGCTCCGCAGGTGATGAGTGCTGGGGGCACTGTGTCCCCGCTCTGTCCCCTCTGTGTCCCCTCTGCATCGCTTCTGCATCCCCTGTGTTCCCCAGGCATCCCCTCCGTGTCCCTCTGCGTCCCCTCTGCATCCCTCTTGCATCCCTTGTGTCCCCTCTGCATCCCTCCTGCATCCCCTTCCTGCAATCCCAGGCAGGATCAGACCCAGCAAATCTGGGCTTAAGCAGAGAGCAATCCTGAGGGGTCCCCAAGCCACCTGGTGACCCCACGTTGCACCAGGGGAGGTTGAGGTTGGATGTGGGGAACAATTTCTTCCCCAAAGGGCTGTGGGGCATTGGAACAGGCTGCCCAGGGCAGTGCTGGAGTCACCATCCCCGGAGGGTTGGACAGACGGACATGAGGTTCTCAGGACATGGGGCAGGGACAGGGCTGGGGGAATGGGTGGACTCAATGGTCTTGAGGGGCTTTTCCACCCAAAATGATTGTGTGATTCTGTGATTCTCAGGCTGCACCTACATGGGCCGGATCTTCTACAACAACGAGACCTTCCCCTCCGTGCTCGACCCCTGTCTCAGCTGCATCTGCCTGGTGAGGGCTGCGCCGGGCACCGCCACATATTTCCATCTCCTGCCCCGTGAGCTGAACCCCAGTTTGTTCCTCCCTTGCAGGAAAAAGCTCTTGGGTATTTCGAGGCTGCCCCTCTCACCTTTTCCCCACCCCGGGAGGGCTCTGACACCCTCGTGTCTCTCTCGCAGCTGGGCTCGGTGGCCTGCTCGCCCGTGGACTGTGCCATCTTCTGCACCTACCCCTTCCACCCCGAGGGCGAGTGCTGCCCCGTCTGTAATGGTAGGAGCCGGGGGGCAACCATGGGACCCTGTCCTGGCACCCTGTGATCCCCCCGCCCCAGGCTGAGTTGTGCTTTGCACCCCCCAGACTGCAACTACCAGGGTCGGAAGGTGGTGAATGGGCAGAGCTTCACCCCCGAGGGACAGCCCTGCACCCGCTGTACCTGCCAGGTGACGGGGGGACCTGTGGGGTGACAGAGGGGGCCGGGAGGGGGTGGCTGACCCCTCCTTTGCCCCCAGCTCGGGGAGGTGAGCTGCGAGAAGAGGCTTTGTCCCCGGTCTTGTGCGGAGCCCCCCGCACTGCCCGCTGCCTGCTGCCCCCCCTGCCCAGGTAACGGGACACCAGGGACACTTGGAGACATCCCTGCCCTGGGGGACATGGCCACATTGTGGCCCCCACACAGGGTGGGGGGGTCCTGGGGGTGGGTGTTAACCAAAAACTTCTCTCATTAGCTGCAGATGTCCAGAGCAGCAACGTGTCCCTGTCCCCATCCCACGGGGACTCACACGGTGACACCCCACACCCCAGCCCCCCGACATCCACCCGGCCCTCCCCCCACCGCCTGGCCCAGCTCCTGATCCCCAACACAACCCCCCACGCTCCCTCTCTGGGGAGTGAAGGGGCTGGGGAGCCCCCCCCGACCACCCTGAGCCCCCCCAGAGACCCTCTGACCACCCTGAGCCCCCCTGACACCCCCTCTGAGGCCACGGTCCCCCCAGGTCCCCGCAGCTCCAGCCCCAAGGATCAGGGACCCCCTGGGGACACAGAACCCTCTGCTGTGTCACCGGCTTCCTAGGACCCAGGTGACACAGGAGGAGGATGAGAATGGGAAGTGCAGGACCAGCAGGTCTGGCCCAGCAGGTCCCCCCGGGGGGGTGGGTGGCTGGGGAGGGGGTGCCAAGGAGACAAGGTGGGGTGGGGGATGCTCCTGGCCGGGCTGGGGTGTCCCAAGCCAGCCCCAGACTGCAGCATGTGCCCCTGGGAGGGGACAAAGTGCCACTCTGTCACCAATAAAGTCGCCCTGTTATTTATGTCCCGTCCCTCCTGTTCCATGAGCTGAACCCAGAACCCAGCTACAGGACTTTGGAGTGGAAATTGGGATGAGTGGCCCCATGGGATGACAAGGAGAGAGTTTGTCCCCCCGGCGTGGAGTTTAGGGACAGGAGGGACATCGGCAGGGACATGGTGGCAGCGCCAGCCCTTCCCAAAGACACACAACACACAGGTGTTTGCCTACAGTTTTATTGTGCTCGGTGTCAGCAGCAAGAGGGGCCAGGGCCAGGGACAGCTCTGCCAGTCACCAGGCTGGGGACAGCGGAGACAGCGGGGACAGCTGCCTGTCCCTGTCCCCAGCGCCGTGGTGTGCGCTCAGGGCAGGCGGGACAGCCCCACTTGGTTGGTGGCCCTGTCGAAGATGACGTAGTACTCACGGATGAAGACGTCCCCGAGGATCCAGAGCTCGCCCGACTCGGTGGGGACACCCATGGATTGGAGTCCAAGGCTGCAGGACCCTTGGCTCTGCACCAAAAAATACGCTGGGTACCAGTTCTGGACCCCCGAGTCCCCCCAAGTCCCCTGCCCGGTGTGATGCTCACCTCGATCACGTAGGCGCTGGGCGGCACGGGGAAACTGTGGCCGTGGATGTGGAAGACGATGTCAGGCAGCGAAGAGACAGAGTCACAGCTGATCTGGAGGGGGACAGTGGCAGGTGGGGTCATTGGCCATCCCGAGAGGCACCACGTGTCCCCAGGAGCAATGGGGACCATTGCACCATGTCCCAGGGACTGATGGTGACCAGTGCCCCATGGAGCAGCCCCAGGGTCCAGCTGGACACCCCACAAAGCCCCAGATGTCCCCAAAGCCCTCCTTGCCCCCCCAGAGCCTCACATATCCCTCAGAGTCGGCGCCCAGCTTGGACATGGTGGCTTCAAAGGCTTTGTTGGGCATGGCAATCAGCGAGGTGCCCGTGTCCACAATGGCCTGGCAGGTGTACTCACAGGCGACCACGTTGTCATCAAGGGAGACCCTGGGGAGAGGAGGACAGGGTGAGGGGCTGCATCCCCAAAAAACAGCGTGTGGGGCAGGAGGAGCCGCTGGGGCTGGGGGTTGTGCTGGGTCTACTTGTCCATGGTGATCTGCCAGTAGGTTTCGGCAGAGAGAGGGATCCATTTGATGCCAGTGAGGGTGTAGAGCGGGTCGATGGCACCAAAGAGGACAAAGCTGCCACTCTTCCCATCCCTGTAAAGGGGGAGACATCAGGTGGGGGTCTCGTCGCTTTGCTGCCATCATCCCCCACCAGGGCTGATGTTTCCAGGAGCCACTGGGCATCGCAGTGGCCAGAGCCCCGGTGGGAGGAGAACGGGAGAAAATCCTCCGCTCTGGCCAGGACTTACCTGCTCAGGTAGACGGAGAAGAGGTCCCTGGCCACCAGATGTTCTGCCATCATGTTGTCAAAGACGGGGGTGGCTCCGGAGGAGGAGATACTGGGGAAAGCCAGCCCCAGGATGCCATCGAAGGGGGAGTAGTAAAAGAAATCACCGGGTTCAGTCTCAGACAGCCCAAAGATCTGGTTTTGGACCTGAATGTCTGCGACCTGGTTGGGGAGATGAGGAGAGAGGGGGATGGTTGAGTTTGAGTGGGTGGTTCCCTGATATCCCTGCTCCTGTGGAATAGGGGGGTTGGTTTTCCCCCCGCCTTACGGTGACGGTGTCGTAGCCCAGGACGCCGGTCATGCTGCCAGTGCCATAGGCGATGGAGACGCTTTCATTGGTGCTGATAAAGGTGGAGGACTTTGTGGGGTTGAAACGGTTGTGGTCACCTGCGGGTATGGGAAGTATACAGTGACAGTCCATCCTGTGCTTGGGGACCAAGGGTGACTCCCCCAGTGTTCCCACATCAACCCGTGTCCCTTGAGAGAGACAGGGCAGAGCTGTCCTCCTCTCCCTGCCCTGCCATGGGCTTCCCCAGCATCGGCCCAGGTGGCCACGGGGCTACCAGACACCTACTGCAGGCCAGGCTTTTGCAGTAGATCGAGGGCACCCAGAGGTTGGAGGAGCCGGTGTCGAAGATGACGGTGAACTCCTGGATTGGGGTGCCAATGGAGATGGTGCCGTAGTACTCGTTCTGGCAAAGCGAGGTGGGGAAGGCATTAGCCAGATGGGTAAGTGACTAGTGGGATGGATAGTGGGCTAGTGGATGGGGTAAGGGACTGATGGGATGGATAATGGGCTAGTAGGATGGTTAAGGGGCTGGCAGGATGGATACTGAGCTAGTGGGATGGGTGATGGGTGACAGGAATGGATAGAGGTCTGGTGGGTCAGGTAAGGGGCTAGTGGGTCAGGTAAGGGACTAGTGGATCAGGTAAGGGACTGGTGGGATGAAATATGGACTAGCAGGATGGGTAATGTGCCGGTGGCCCCGCGGGCTGCCTGGCGTGCTCACATCCAGGTAGTTGACCATGGGCTCAGAGGAGCCAAAGATGTTGAAGAACTTGGCGGCCGGGTTGTAGGGGTGCTGCTCCAGGAACTGCTCCAGCAAGCCGTTCTCCCGCAGCACCTGCCGCAGGGACTTCCCCCTCCTCAGAGGGATCCTGGGGACAGGGGACACCAGCTGTCACTGGGAACCGGCCAGAGGATGTGCCCTGGGGGGCCGCCTTGTCCCCCAACCCCTCCTGTGGGACATGGGGACCATTCTTGCTGTATGGAGCTGTGCTCATGGCTCGGGGGCTGCTGGCTGTCGCCACATCCCTGCTGCATCTCTCTCTCAGCGTAGGGGTCCCCATGGTCACCCTGATACCCTCGTACTCACCTGGTGACATGACACTGGGCCAGGGCCACCAACGCGAGGAGCAGGAGCACCTTCATGGTTGCCTTCTGCCAGCCAAGTGGTGAAGTGACGCAGTGCTTGTGCCACCGGCCCCTTATATGCCAAAGCCGGCTTGTTTGGCCAGCGGCCGCGATAAGAAAGGCAAACGGCTCTGGAGAGGTTATCAGAACGTCCTTACGGGGGACAGGGCAGGGGCCAGGACATCCAGCTCGGGGCTCTCCATCTTCCCTGGGGTCAGAGCAGAGATGCTGGTGACAGCCCGGGGGAGAAACAGAGAGAAAAATATTTATTTTCCAGAGAATAATATTTATTTTCCCGAGAGAAATATTTTCCAGTTGGCTTTATCCTGCGGGGGTGGCCACCACTGCTGCAGGGGGTGACAGTTTTGCAGGTGCCCTGGGGCACTCTGAACTGTTCTTGTCGCACGGGGAGCCCCTTCCTGCAGCCCCGGGGTTGGGTTTGGGTCACAAAGGACTTTAAAGCTCATCCAGTCACCCCCTGCCATGAGCAGGGACATCTTCACCCACACCACATTGCTCAATGTCCCATCCAACATGACCTTGAACCCTTCCAGGGATGAGGCATCCACCACCTGTCTGGGCAACCCGGGCCAGGCTCTCACCACCCTCCTGGGGAAGAATTTCTTCCTTATCTCTCATCTAAATGCATCACTTTTTTCAATTTTAAACCACCACTCTTTGTCCTATCACTACATTTTCCCCGGAGCCTTCTCCAGGCTGAACAACCCCAAGTCTCTCATCCCTTCCCCATGGGGAAGGTGCTCCAGCCCCATCACGGCTCTACCCTGCAGAACTGGGACCAGCTGGGCGGTCAAATAGGACTAGTCAAGGGGAAAGAGCAGCTCAGGATGGTTCAATGACGCCAAGGTCGCCCGTGCTGAGCTGCGTCAGAGGCACCCACGGGCTGGACCCGGGTCCCCGTCACAGCCCCACGTGCGGTTGATGCGGCTGCCGGCGCGGTCACCTTGTCCCAGCGCTCGGAGGAAAACAAAGCCGGACCCTGCGGTGACAGCCTGGGGACCGGTCTGCCCAGGGGCACCGTGCCGGCTGGGAAACCCTCCAGGCTGGTTTCACCCCAGGTGTAAATCATTTAAAAAATCAGGAGAGGAGCTAAATTGCACCCAAGGAATGAAATTCAGATGAACGTGGTGGGATCTGATGGGAGAAAATGATGAAACGTTGAATTCTCTGGAGCAAAAGGAAGGTTTGATGCATTCAGGTCAGGGTCTGGAAAGGACAAGGTCTTGGCTGACCCTCAATAATGGAAAATCTGGACCTGGCAGGAGGTCACAGCCTGAAAACCCCACATGGAGACTTGGCACTGCGGTCCCTCCAGCCTCGGAAGCCGGTCTGTGCCCCGGGAGCTGTGAACTGCCAAAAATCAGACATTAGACAATGGCAGTGACTTGCCATAGAATCCTAGAATCATTTTGGTTGGAAGAGACCCTCAAGATCACCGAGTCCGGCCGTTATCCCACCCCTGAGAACCTCATGTCCGTCTGTCCAATCCTCCAGGGATGGTGACTCCAGCACTGCCCTGGGCAGCCTGTTCCAATGCCCCACAGCCCTTTGGGAAGAAATTGTTCTCAGCCCATCGATCCAGCCCATCCAGATCCCTCTGTATGGCCATCCCACCCTCCAGCAGATCAACACTCCCACCCCATTTGGTGTCATCTGCAAACTCACTGAGGGTGCACTCAGTCCCCTCATCCAGATCATTGGTAAAGAGATTAAACAGAAGTGGCCCCCGTCCTGAGCCCTGGGGACACCACTCGTGACCGGCCAACAGCTGGTTTGGCTCCGTTCACCACAACTCTTTGGGCCCAGCCATCCAGCCAGTTCTTTACCCAGCGAAGAGGATCCATCAGGAGGTGCTGTGGGATACGGTGTCCAAGGCTTTGCTGAAGTCCAAGTACACAACGTCCACAGCCTTTCCCTCATCTACTAGATGGGTCACCTTGTCGTAGAAGGAGAATGGGTTGGTCAAACAAGACCTGCCTGCCTCACTCCTGTGCAAGGCAGTGACGCGTTGTGTTGAACAGGAGTTCGGATAAGGAGCAGCCCTGAAAAGGGGATGATTCACTGCAAACACACAGAAAACATTTGTATGTTATCGGAGCTGAATGCTTGAGGCTGCATCCGACAGCAGGGAAGCTGCCGTAGCCAGTTGCCTTGGGACCGCTCTGACGGGCTGTTAAATTACACCTGGGGTGAAACCAGCCTGGAGGGTTTCCCAGCCGGCACGGTGCCCCTGGGCAGACCGGTCCCCAGGCTGTCACCGCAGGGTCCGGCTTTGTTTTCCTCCGAGCGCTGGGACAAGGTGACCGTGCCGGCAGCCGCATCAACCGCACGTGGGGCTGTGACGGGGACCCGGGTCCAGCCCGTGGGTGCCTCTGACGCAGCTCAGCACGGGCGACCTTGGCGTCATTGAACCATCCTGAGCTGCTCTTTCCCCTTGACTAGTCCTGTTTGACCGCCCAGCTGGTCCCAGTTCTGCGGGGAAGAGCCGTGATGGGGCTGGAGCACCTATCCCATGGGGAAGGGATGAGAGACTTGGGGTTGTTCAGCCTGGAGAAGGCTCCGGGGAAAATGTAGTGATAGGACAAAGAGTGGTGGTTTAAAATTGAAAAAAGTGATGCATTTAGATGAGAGATAAGGAAGAAATTCTTCCCCAGGAGGGTGGTGAGAGCCTGGCCTGGGTTGCCCAGACAGTTGGTGGATGCCTCATCCCTGGAAGGGTTCAAGGTCATGTTGGATGGGACATTGAGCAATGTGGTGTGGGTGAAGATGTCCCTGCTCATGGCAGGGGGTGACTGGATGAGCTTTAAGGTCCTTTGTGACACAAACCCAACCCCGGGGCTGCAGGAAGGGGCTCCCCGTGCGACAAGAACAGTTCAGAGTGCCCCAGGGCACCTGCAAAACTGTCACCCCCTGCAGCGGTGGTGGCCACCTCCATAGGATAAAGCCAACTGGAAAATATTTCTCTCGGGAAAATAAATATTATTCCCTGGAAAATAAATATTTTTCTCTCTGTTTCTCCCCCGGACTGTCACCAGCATCTCTGCTCTGACCCCGGGGAAGATGGAGAGCCCCGAGCTGGATGTCCTGGCCCCTGCCCTGTCCCCCGTAAGGACGTTCTGATAACCTCTCCAGAGCCGTTTGCCTTTCTTATCGGGGCCGCTGGCCAAACAAGCCGGCTTTGGCATATAAGGGGCCGGTGGCACAACCGCTGTGTCACTTCATCACTTGGCTGGCAGAAGGCAACCATGAAGGTGCTCCTGCTCCTCGCGTTGGTGGCCCTGGCCCAGTGTCATGTCACCAGGTGAGTACGAGGGTATCAGGGTGACCATGGGGACCCCCACGCTGAGAGAGAGATGCAGCAGGGATGTGGCGACAGCCAGCAGCCCCCCAGCCATGGGCACAGCTCCATACAGCAAGAATGGTCCCCATGTCCCACAGGAGGGGTTGGGGGACAAGGCAGCCCCCCAGGGCACATCCTCTGGCCGGTTCCCAGTGACAGCTGGTGTCCCCTGTCCCCAGGATCCCTCTGAGGAGGGGGAAGTCCCTGCGGCAGGTGCTGCGGGAGAACGGCTTGCTGGAGCAGTTCCTGGAGCAGCACCCCTACAACCCGGCCGCCAAGTTCTTCAACATCTTTGGCTCCTCCGAGCCCATGGTCAACTACCTGGATGTGAGCACGCCAGGCAGCCCGCGGGGCCACCGGCACATTACCCATCCTGCTAGTCCATATTCCATCCCACCAGTCCCTTACCTGTTCCACTAGTCCCTTACCTGACCCACTAGTCCCTTACCTGACCCACCAGACCTCTATCCATTCCTGTCACCCATCACCCATCCCACTAGCCCAGTATCCATCCTGCCAGCCCCTTAACCATCCTACTAGCCCATTATCCATCCCATCAGTCCCTTACCCCATCCACTAGCCCACTATCCATCCCACTAGTCACTTACCCATCTGGCTAATGCCTTCCCCGCCTTGCTTTGCCAGAACGAGTACTACGGCACCATCTCCATTGGCACCCCAGACCAGGAGTTCACCGTCATCTTCGACACCGGCTCCTCCAACCTCTGGGTGCCCTCGATCTACTGCAAAAGCCTGGCCTGCAGTAGGTGTCTGGTAGCCCCGTGGCCACCTGGGCCGATGCTGGGGAAGCCCATGGCAGGGCAGGGAGAGGAGGACAGCTCTGCCCTGTCTCTCTCAAGGGACACGGGTTGATGTGGGAACACTGGGGGAGTCACCCTTGGTCCCCAAGCACAGGATGGACTGTCACTGTATACTTCCCATACCCGCAGGTGACCACAACCGTTTCAACCCCACAAAGTCCTCCACCTTTATTGGCACCAAAGAAAGCGTCTCCATCGCCTATGGCACTGGCAGCATGACCGGCGTCCTGGGCTACGACACCGTCACTGTAAGGCGGGGGGAAAACCAACCCCCCTATTCCACAGGAGCAGGGATATCAGGGAACCACCCACTCAAACTCAACCATCCCCCTCTCTCCTCATCTCCCCAACCAGGTCGCAGACATTCAGATCCAAAACCAGATCTTTGGGCTGTCTGAGACTGAACCCGGCGATTTCTTTTACTACTCCCCCTTCGATGGCATCCTGGGGCTGGCTTTCCCCAGTATCTCCTCCTCCGGAGCCACCCCCGTCTTTGACAACATGATGGCAGAACATCTGGTGGCCAGGGACCTCTTCTCCGTCTACCTGAGCAGGTAAGTCCTGGCCAGAGCGGAGGATTTTCTCCCGTTCTCCTCCCACCGGGGCTCTGGCCACTGCGATGCCCAGTGGCTCCTGGAAACATCAGCCTTGGTGGGGGATGATGGCAGCAAAGCGACGGGACTCCCACCTGATGTCTCCCCCTTTACAGGGATGAGAGTAGCGGCAGCTTTGTCCTCTTTGGTGCCATCGACCCGCTCTACACCCTCACTGGCATCAAATGGATCCCTCTCTCTGCCGAAACCTACTGGCAGATCACCATGGACAAGTAGACCCAGCACAACCCCCAGCCCCAGCGGCTCCCCTTGCCCCCACACGCTGTTTTTTGGGGATGCAGCCCCTCACCCTGTCCTCCTCTCCCCAGGGTCTCCCTTGATGACAACGTGGTCGCCTGTGAGTACACCTGCCAGGCCATTGTGGACACGGGCACCTCGCTGATCGCCATGCCCAACAAAGCCTTTGAAGCCACCATGTCCAAGCTGGGCGCCAACTCTGAGGGATATGTGAGGCTCTAGGGGGGCACAGAGGGCTTTGGGGACATCTGGGGCTTTGTGGGGTGTCCAGCTGGACCCTGGGGCTGCTCCATGGGGCACTGGTCACCATCAATCCCTGGGACATGGTGCAATGGTCCCCATTGCTCCTGGGGACACATGGTGCCTCTCGGGATGGCCAATGACCCCACCTGCCACTGTCCCCCTCCAGATCAGCTGTGACTCTGTCTCTTCGCTGCCTGACATCGTCTTCCACATCAACGGCCACAGTTTCCCCGTGCCGCCCAGCGCCTACGTGACCGAGGTGAGCATCACACCGGGCAGGGGACTTGGGGGGACTCGGGGGGTCCAGAACTGGTACCCAGTGTATTTTTTGGTGCAGAGCCAAGGGTCCTGCAGCCTTGGAATCCAATCCATGGGTGTCCCCACCGAGTCGGGCGAGCTCTGGATCCTCGGGGACGTCTTCATCCGCGAGTACTACGTCATCTTCGACAGGGCCACCAACCAAGTGGGGCTGTCCCGCCTGCCCTGAGCGCACACCACGGCGCTGGGGACAGGGACAGGCAGCTGTCCCCGCTGTCCCCAGCCTGGCGGCTGGCAGAGCTGTCCCTGGCCCTGGCCCCTCTTGCTGCTGCCACCAACCACAATAAAGCTGTAAAAAAGCATATGAGCATTGTGTGTCTTTGCAAAGGGCTGGTGCTGCCACCGTGTCCCTGGAGATGTCCCTCCTGTCCCAAAACCCTGCTCAGGGGGGACAAACTCCCTCCTTGTCATCCCATTGGGGGCCACTCACCTCAGATCCCCCCGAAGACAAAGCCCTATGGCTTTCCTCCCTGCAAGGGAGGAACAAACTGGGGTTCAGCTCACGGGGCAGGAGATGG
This sequence comes from Nesoenas mayeri, assembly GCF_963082525.1. Taxonomy (NCBI): domain Eukaryota; kingdom Metazoa; phylum Chordata; class Aves; order Columbiformes; family Columbidae; genus Nesoenas; species Nesoenas mayeri. The sequence goes on along the minus strand of NC_137548.1, from coordinate 67,745,676 downwards.
AAACATCTGGCGGTGCCCGGCGCAGCCCTCGCCAGGCAGATGCAGCTGAGACAGGGGTGGAGCACGGAGGGGAAGGTCGTTGGTGTGGATCACACTGTCACACACCTGGCCTGCCACCTCGTTTCATCCAGCCCAGCACTTTGTGCCCACCTGGTGGCAATGCTGAGCTCCTTGTCCCCGGTCCTTGGAGAACAGTGTAGAGTTCGAGAGTTGGACCCTGGTTGTGGTTACAAAATCTGTTTTTTACTGGTACTTTAAAAAATAACATGTAATTGGCTAAAGTTCATGCATCTGTTCAATTTATCAAAAAACCGAATGAAGTGTTTGCCCAGTTGGGAGTACCCATTTAAGAGCAGCACAACCCTGTGTAATTCTTGTCCGTCTTGTCTTTCAGTGCCCCAAAGCAGTTACTAGTGTCCCCATCAGTCTCAACTGTTGCTCTTCTTGCACAGGCTCATCACTCTCCTGTACCTATGACCGCAGCTCCTGCAGCACAGTGTGTGTCACACACGCTGCACAGTGACCAGCGCTGGCAGGACCTGGGGACAAGGACCGGGGACAAGGAGCTCAGCATTGCCACCAGGTGGACACAAAGTGCTGGGCTGGATGAAACGAGGTGGCAGGCCAGGTGTGTGACAGTGCGATCCACACCAACGACCTTCCCCTCCGTGCTCCACCCCTGTCTCAGCTGCATCTGCCTGGCGAGGGCTGCGCCGGGCACCGCCAGATGTTTCCATCTCCTGCCCCGTGAGCTGAACCCCAGTTTGTTCCTCCCTTGCAGGGAGGAAAGCCATAGGGCTTTGTCTTCGGGGGGATCTGAGGTGAGTGGCCCCCAATGGGATGACAAGGAGGGAGTTTGTCCCCCCTGAGCAGGGTTTTGGGACAGGAGGGACATCCCCAGGGACACGGTGGCAGCGCCAGCCCTTTGCAAAGACACACAATGCTCATATGCTTTTTTACAGCTTTATTGTGGTTGGTGGCAGCAGCAAGAGGGGCCAGGGACATGGCCAGCTCTGCCAGCCACCAGGCTGGGGACAGCGGGGACAGCTGCCTGTCCCTGTCCCCAGCGCCGTGGTGTGCGCTCAGGGCAGGCGAGACAGCCCCACTTGGTTGGTGGCCCTGTCGAAGATGACGTAGTACTCGCGGATGAAGACGTCCCCGAGGATCCAGAGCTCGCCCGACTCGGTGGGGACATCCATGGATTGGATTCCAAGGCTGCAGGACCCTTGGCTCTGCACCAAAAAATACACTGGGTACCAGTTCTGGACCCCCCGAGTCCCCCCAAGTCCCCTGCCCGGTGTGATGCTCACCTCGGTCACGTAGGCGCTGGGCGGCACGGGGAAACTGTGGCCGTGGATGTGGAAGATGATGTCAGGCAGCGAAGAGACACAGTCACAGCTGATCTGGAGGGGGACAGTGGCAGGTGGGGTCATTGATCATCCCGAGAGGCACCATGTGTCCCCAGGAGCAATGGGGACCATTGCACCATGTCCCAGGGATTGATGGTGACCAGTGCCCCATGGAGCAGCCCTAGGGTCCAGCTGGTCACCCCACAAAGCCCCAGATGGCCCCAAAGCCCTCCTTGCCCTCCCAGAGCCTCACATATCCCTCAGAGTTGGCGCCCAGCTTGGACATGGTGGCTTCAAAGGCTTTGTTGGGCATGGCGATCAGCGAGGTGCCCGTGTCCACAATGGCCTGGCAGGATTGGTTACAGGCGACCACATTGTCACCAAGGGAAACCCTGGGGAGAGGAGGACAGGGTGAGGGGCTGCATCCCCAAAAAACAGCGTGTGGGGGCAAGGGGAGCCGCTGGGGCTGGGGGTTGTGCTGGGTCTACTTGTCCATGGTGATCTGTCAGTAGGTTTCGGCAGAGAGAGGGATCCATTTCACGCCAGTGAGGGTGTAGAGCGGGTCGATGGCACCAAAGAGGACAAAGCTGCCACTCTTCCCATCCCTGTAAAGGGGGAGACATCAGGTGGGGGTCCCGTCGCTTTGCTGCCATCATCCCCCACCAGGGCTGATGTTTCCAGGAGCCACTGGGCATCGCAGTGGCCAGAGCCCCGGTGGGAGGAGAACGGGAGAAAATCCTCCGCTCTGGCCAGGACTTACCTGCTCAGGTAGACGGAGAAGAGGTCCCTGGCCACCAGATGTTCTGCCATCATGTTGTCAAAGACGGGGGTGGCTCCGGAGGAGGAGATGCTGGGGAAAGCCAGCCCCAGGATGCCATCGAAGGGGGAGTAGTAAAAGGAAAAGCCGGGTTCAGTCTCAGACAGCCCAAAGATCTGGTTTCGGACCTGAATGTCTGCAACCTGGTTGGGGAGATGAGGAGAGAGGGGGATGGTTGAGTTTGAGTGGGTGGTTCCCTGATATCCCTGTTCCTGTGGAATAGGGGGGTTGGTTTTCCCCCCGCCTTACGGTGACGGTGTCGTAGCCCAGGACGCCGGTCATGCTGCCAGTGCCATAGGCGATGGAGACGCTTTCTTTGGTGCCAATAAAGGTGGAGGACTTTGTGGGGTTGAAACGGTTGTGGTCACCTGCGGGTATGGGAAGTATACAGTGACAGTCCATCCTGTGCTTGGGGACCAAGGGTGACTCCCCCAGTGTTCCCACATCAACCCGTGTCCCTTGAGAGAGACAGGGCAGAGCTGTCCTCCTCTCCCTGCCCCGCCATGGGCTTCCCCAGCATCGGCCCAGGTGGCCACGGGGCTACCAGACACCTACTGCAGGCCAGGCTTTGGCAGTAGATCGAGGGCACCCAGAGGTTGGAGGAGCCGGTGTCGAAGATGACGGTGAACTCCTGGATTGGGGTGCCGATGGAGATGGTGCCGTAGTACTCGTTCTGGCAAAGCGAGGTGGGGAAGGCATTAGCCAGATGGGTAAGTGACTAGTGGGATGGATAGTGGGCTAGTGGATGGGGTAAGGGACTGATGAGATGGATAATGGGCTAGTAGGATGGTTAAGGGGCTGGCAGGGTGGATACTGGGCTAGTGGGATGGGTGATGTGTGATAGGAATGGATAGAGGTCTGGTGGGTCAGGTAAGGGGCTAGTGGGTCAGGTAAGGGACTAGTGGGTCAGGTAAGGGACTAGTGGATCAGGTAAGGGACTGGTGGGATGGATAATGGACTAGCAGGATGGGTAATGGGCCGGTGGCCCCACAGGCTGCCTGGCGTGCTCACATCCAGGTAGTTGACCATGGGCTCGGAGGAGCCAAAGATGTTGAAGAATTTGGCGGCCGGGTTGTAGGGGTGCTGCTCCAGGAACTGCTCCAGCAAGCCGTTCTCCCGCAGCACCTGCCGCAGGGACTTCCCCCTCCTCAGAGGGATCCTGGGGACAGGGGACACCAGCTGTCACTGGGAACCGGCCAGAGGATGTGCCCTGGGGGGCTGCCTTGTCCCCCAACCCCTCCTGTGGGACATGGGGACCATTCTTGCTGTATGGAGCTGTGCCCATGGCTGGGGGGCTGCTGGCTGTCGCCACATCCCTGCTGCATCTCTCTCTCAGCGTGGGGGTCCCCATGGTCACCCTGATACCCTCGTACTCACCTGGTGACATGACACTGGGCCAGGGCCACCAACGCGAGGAGCAGGAGCACCTTCATGGTTGCCTTCTGCCAGCCAAGTGATGAAGTAATGCAGCGGTTGTGCCACCGGCCCCTTATATGCCAAAGCCGGCTTGTTTGGCCAGCGGCCGCGATAAGAAAGGCAAACGGCTCTGGAGAGGTTATCAGAACGTCCTTACGGGGGACAGGGCAGGGGCCAGGACATCCAGCTCGGGGCTCTCCATCTTCCCCGGGCTCAGAGCAGAGATGCTGGTGACAGCCCGGGGGAGAAACAGAGAGAAAAATGTTTATTTTCCAGGGAATAATATTTATTTTCCCGAGAGAAATATTTTCCAGTTGGCTTTATCCTATGGAGGTGGCCACCACTGCTGCAGGGGGTGACAGTTTTGCAGGTGCCCTGGGGCACTCTGAACTGTTCTTGTCGCACGGGGAGCCCCTTCCTGCAGCCCCGGGGTTGGGTTTGTGTCACAAAGGACCTTAAAGCTCATCCAGTCACCCCCTGCCATGAGCAGGGACATCTTCACCCACACCACATTGCTCAATGTCCCATCCAACATGACCTTGAACCCTTCCAGGGATGAGGCATCCACCAACTGTCTGGGCAACCCAGGCCAGGCTCTCACCACCCTCCTGGGGAAGAATTTCTTCCTTATCTCTCATCTAAATGCATCACTTTTTTCAATTTTAAACCACCACTCTTTGTCCTATCACTACATTTTCCCCGGAGCCTTCTCCAGGCTGAACAACCCCAAGTCTCTCATCCCTTCCCCATGGGATAGGTGCTCCAGCCCCATCACGGCTCTTCCCCGCAGAACTGGGACCAGCTGGGCGGTCAAACAGGACTAGTCAAGGGGAAAGAGCAGCTCAGGATGGTTCAATGACGCCAAGGTCGCCCGTGCTGAGCTGCGTCAGAGGCACCCACGGGCTGGACCCGGGTCCCCGTCACAGCCCCACGTGCGGTTGATGCGGCTGCCGGCACGGTCACCTTGTCCCAGCGCTCGGAGGAAAACAAAGCCGGACCCTGCGGTGACAGCCTGGGGACCGGTCTGCCCAGGGGCACCGTGCCGGCTGGGAAACCCTCCAGGCTGGTTTCACCCCAGGTGTAATTTAACAGCCCGTCAGAGCGGTCCCAAGGCAACTGGCTACGGCAGCTTCCCTGCTGTCGGATGCAGCCTCAAGCATTCAGCTCCGATAACATACAAATGTTTTCTGTGTGTTTGCAGTGAATCATCCCCTTTTCAGGGCTGCTCCTTATCCGAACTCCTGTTCAACACAACGCGTCACTGCCTTGCACAGGAGTGAGGCAGGCAGGTCTTGTTTGACCAACCCATTCTCCTTCTACGACAAGGTGACCCATCTAGTAGATGAGGGAAAGGCTGTGGACGTTGTGTACTTGGACTTCAGCAAAGCCTTGGACACCGTATCCCACAGCACCTCCTGATGGATCCTCTTCGCTGGGTAAAGAACTGGCTGGATGGCTGGGCCCAAAGAGTTGTGGTGAACGGAGCCAAACCAGCTGTTGGCCGGTCACGAGTGGTGTCCCCAGGGCTCAGGACGGGGGCCACTTCTGTTTAATCTCTTTACCAATGATCTGGATGAGGGGACTGAGTGCACCCTCAGTGAGTTTGCAGATGACACCAAATGGGGTGGGAGTGTTGATCTGCTGGAGGGTGGGATGGCCATACAGAGGGATCTGGATGGGCTGGATCGATGGGCTGAGAACAATTTCTTCCCAAAGGGCTGTGGGGCATTGGAACAGGCTGCCCAGGGCAGTGCTGGAGTCACCATCCCTGGAGGATTGGACAGACGGACATGAGGTTCTCAGGGGTGGGATAACGGCCGGACTCGGTGATCTTGAGGGTCTCTTCCAACCAAAATGATTCTGGGATTCTATGGCAAATCACTGCCATTGTCTAATGTCTGATTTTTGGCAGTTCACAGCTCCCGGGGCACAGACCGGCTTCCGAGGCTGGAGGGACCGCAGTGCCAAGTCTCCATGTGGGGTTTTCAGGCTGTGACCTCCTGCCAGGTCCAGATTTTCCATTATTGAGGGTCAGCCAAGACCTTGTCCTTTCCAGACCCTGACCTGAATGCATCAAACCTTCCTTTTGCTCCAGAGAATTCAATGTTTCATCATTTTCTCCCATCAGATCCCACCACGTTCATCTGAATTTCATTCCTTGGGTGCAATTTAGCTCCTCTCCTGATTTTTTAAATGATTTACACCTGGGGTGAAACCAGCCTGGAGGGTTTCCCAGCCGGCACGGTGCCCCTGGGCAGACCGGTCCCCAGGCTGTCACCGCAGGGTCCGGCTTTGTTTTCCTCCGAGCGCTGGGACAAGGTGACCGCGCCGGCAGCCGCATCAACCGCACGTGGGGCTGTGACGGGGACCCGGGTCCAGCCCGTGGGTGCCTCTGACGCAGCTCAGCACGAGCGACCTTGGCGTCATTGAACCATCCTGAGCTGCTCTTTCCCCTTGACTAGTCCTGTTTGACCGCCCAGCTGGTCCCAGTTCTGCAGGGTAGAGCCGTGATGGGGCTGGAGCACCTTCCCCATGGGGAAGGGATGAGAGACTTGGGGTTGTTCAGCCTGGAGAAGGCTCCAGGGAAAATGTAGTGATAGGACAAAGAGTGGTGGTTTAAAATTGAAAAAAGTGATGCATTTAGATGAGAGATAAGGAAGAAATTCTTCCCCAGGAGGGTGGTGAGAGCCTGGCCCGGGTTGCCCGGACAGGTGGTGGATGCCTCATCCCTGGAAGGGTTCAAGGTCATGTTGGATGGGACATTGAGCAATGTGGTGTGGGTGAAGATGTCCCTGCTCATGGCAGGGGGTGACTGGATGAGCTTTAAGGTCCTTTGTGACACAAACCCAACCCCGGGGCTGCAGGAAGGGGCTCCCCGTGCGACAAGAACAGTTCAGAGTGCCCCAGGGCACCTGCAAAACTGTCACCCCCTGCAGCGGTGGTGGCCACCTCCATAGGATAAAGCCAACTGGAAAATATTTCTCTCGGGAAAATAAATATTATTCCCTGGAAAATAAATATTTTTCTCTCTGTTTCTCCCCCGGGCTGTCACCAGCATCTCTGCTCTGACCCCAGGGAAGATGGAGAGCCCCGAGCTGGATGTCCTGGCCCCTGCCCTGTCCCCCGTAAGGACGTTCTGATAACCTCTCCAGAGCCATTTGCCTTTCTTATCGGGGCCGCTGGCCAAACAAGCCGGCTTTGGCATATAAGGGGCCGGTGGCACAACCGCTGTGTCACTTCATCACTTGGCTGGCAGAAGGCAACCATGAAGGTGCTCCTGCTCCTCGCGTTGGTGGCCCTGGCCCAGTGTCATGTCACCAGGTGAGTACGAGGGTATCAGGGTGACCATGGGGACCCCCACGCTGAGAGAGAGATGCAGCAGGGATGTGGCGACAGCCAGCAGCCCCCCAGCCATGAGCACAGCTCCATACAGCAAGAATGGTCCCCATGTCCCACAGGAGGGGTTGGGGGACAAGGCAGCCCCCCAGGGCACATCCTCTGGCCGGTTCCCAGTGACAGCTGGTGTCCCCTGTCCCCAGGATCCCTCTGAGGAGGGGGAAGTCCCTGCGGCAGGTGCTGCGGGAGAACGGCTTGCTGGAGCAGTTCCTGGAGCAGCACCCCTACAACCCGGCCGCCAAGTTCTTCAACATCTTTGGCTCCTCCGAGCCCATGGTCAACTACCTGGATGTGAGCACGCCAGGCAGCCCGCGGGGCCACCGGCACATTACCCATCCTGCTAGTCCATATTCCATCCCACCAGTCCCTTACCTGTTCCACTAGTCCCTTACCTGACCCACTAGTCCCTTACCTGACCCACCAGACCTCTATCCATTCCTGTCACCCATCACCCATCCCACTAGCCCAGTATCCATCCTGCCAGCCCCTTAACCATCCTACTAGCCCATTATCCATCCCATCAGTCCCTTACCCCATCCACTAGCCCACTATCCATCCCACTAGTCACTTACCCATCTGGCTAATGCCTTCCCCACCTCGCTTTGCCAGAACGAGTACTACGGCACCATCTCCATTGGCACCCCAGACCAGGAGTTCACCGTCATCTTCGACACCGGCTCCTCCAACCTCTGGGTGCCCTCGATCTACTGCAAAAGCCTGGCCTGCAGTAGGTGTCTGGTAGCCCCGTGGCCACCTGGGCCGATGCTGGGGAAGCCCATGGCAGGGCAGGGAGAGGAGGACAGCTCTGCCCTGTCTCTCTCAAGGGACACGGGTTGATGTGGGAACACTGGGGGGGTCACCCTTGGTCCCTTATTTTCCCGAGAGAAATATTTTCCAGTTGGCTTTATCCTATGGGGGTGGCCACCACCGCTGCAGTGGGTGACAGTTTTGCAAGCGCCCTGGGGCACTCTGAACTGTTCTTGTCGCACGGGGAGCCCCTTCCTGCATCCCCGAGCACAGGATGGACTGTCACTGTATACTTCCCATACCCGCAGGTGACCACAACCGTTTCAACCCCACAAAGTCCTCCACCTTTATTGGCACCAAAGAAAGCGTCTCCATCGCCTATGGCACTGGCAGCATGACCGGCGTCCTGGGCTACGACACCGTCACCGTAAGGCGGGGGGAAAACCAACCCCCCTATTCCACAGGAGCAGGGATATCAGGGAACCACCCACTCAAACTCAACCATCCCCCTCTCTCCTCATCTCCCCAACCAGGTCGCAGACATTCAGATCCAAAACCAGATCTTTGGGCTGTCTGAGACTGAACCCGGCGATTTCTTTTACTACTCCCCCTTCGATGGCATCCTGGGGCTGGCTTTCCCCAGTATCTCCTCCTCCGGAGCCACCCCCGTCTTTGACAACATGATGGCAGAACATCTGGTGGCCAGGGACCTCTTCTCCGTCTACCTGAGTAGGTAAGTCCTGGCCAGAGCGGAGGATTTTCTCCCGTTCTCCTCCCACCGGGGCTCTGGCCACTGCGATGCCCAGTGGCTCCTGGAAACATCAGTCCTGGTGGGGGATGATGGCAGCAAAGCGACGGGACTCCCACCTGATGTCTCCCCCTTTACAGGGATGAGAGTAGCGGCAGCTTTGTCCTCTTTGGTGCCATCGACCCGCTCTACACTCTCACTGGCATCAAATGGATCCCTCTCTCTGCCGAAACCTACTGGCAGATCACCATGGACAAGTAGACCCAGCACAACCCCCAGCCCCAGCGGCTTCCCTTGCCCCACACGCTGTTTTTTGGGGATGCAGCCCCTCACCCTGTCCTCCTCTCCCCAGGGTCTCCCTTGATGACAACGTGGTCGCCTGTGAGTACACCTGCCAGGCCATTGTGGACACGGGCACCTCGCTGATCGCCATGCCCAACAAAGCCTTTGAAGCCACCATGTCCAAGCTGGGCGCCAACTCTGAGGGATATGTGAGGCTCTAGGGGGGCACAGAGGGCTTTGGGGACATCTGGGGCTTTGTGGGGTGTCCAGCTGGACCCTGGGGCTGCTCCATGGGGCACTGGTCACCATCAATCCCTGGGACATGGTGCAATGGTCCCCATTGCTCCTGGGGACACATGGTGCCTCTCGGGATGGCCAATGACCCCACCTGCCACTGTCCCCCTCCAGATCAGCTGTGACTCTGTCTCTTCGCTGCCTGACATCGTCTTCCACATCAACGGCCACAGTTTCCCCGTGCCGCCCAGCGCCTACGTGACCGAGGTGAGCATCACACCGGGCAGGGGACTTGGGGGGACTCGGGGGGTCCAGAACTGGTACCCAGCGTATTTTTTGGTGCAGAGCCAAGGGTCCTGCAGCCTTGGAATCCAATCCATGGGTGTCCCCACCGAGTCGGGCGAGCTCTGGATCCTCGGGGACGTCTTCATCCGCGAGTACTACGTCATCTTCGACAGGGCCACCAACCAAGTGGGGCTGTCCCGCCTGCCCTGAGCGCACACCACGGCGCTGGGGACAGGGACAGGCAGCTGTCCCCGCTGTCCCCAGCCTGGCGGCTGGCAGAGCTGTCCCTGGCCCTGGCCCCTCTTGCTGCTGCCACCAACCACAATAAAGCTGTAAAAAAGCATATGAGCATTGTGTGTCTTTGCAAAGGGCTGGTGCTGCCACCATGTCCCTGGAGATGTCCCTCCTGTCCCAAAACCCTGCTCAGGGGGGACAAACTCCCTCCTTGTCATCCCATTGGGGGCCACTCACCTCAGATCCCCCCGAAGACAAAGCCCTATGGCTTTCCTCCCTGCAAGGGAGGAACAAACTGGGGTTCAGCTCACGGGGCAGGAGATGGAAACATCTGGCGGTGCCCGGCGCAGCCCTCGCCAGGCAGATGCAGCTGAGACAGGGGTGGAGCACGGAGGGGAAGGTCGTTGGTGTGGATCGCACTGTCACACACCTGGCCTGCCACCTCGTTTCATCCAGCCCAGCACTTTGTGTCCACCTGGTGGCAATGCTGAGCTCCTTGTCCCCGGTCCTTGGAGAACAGTGTAGAGTTCGAGAGTTGGACCCTGGTTGTGGTTACAAAATCTTTTTTTTACTGGTACTTTAAAAAATAACATGCAATTGGCTAAAGTTCATGCATCTGTTCAATTTATCAAAAAACCGAATGAAGTGTTTGCCCAGTTGGGAGTACCCATTTAAGAGCAGCACAACCCTGCGTAATTCTTGTCCGTCTTGTCTTTCAGTGCCCCAAAGCAATTACTAGTGTCCCCATCAGTCTCAACTGTTGCTCTTCTTGCACAGGCTCATCACTCTCCTGTACCTATGATCGCAGCTCCTGCAGCACAGTGTGTGTCACACACGCTGCACAGTGACCAGCGCTGGCAGGACCTGGGGACAAGGACCGGGGACAAGGAGCTCAGCATTGCCACTAGGTGGGCACAAAGTGCTGGGCTGGATGAAACGAGGTGGCAGGCCAGGTGTGTGACAGTGTGATCCACACCAACGACCTTCCCCTCCGTGCTCCACTCCTGTCTCAGCTGCATCTGCCTGGCGAGGGCTGCGCCGGGCACCGCCAGATGTTTCCATCTCCTGCCCCGTGAGCTGAACCCCAGTTTGTTCCTCCCTTGCAGGGAGGAAAGCCATAGGGCTTTGTCTTCGGGGGGATCTGAGGTGAGTGGCCCAATGGGATGACAAGGAGGGAGTTTGTCCCCCCTGAGCAGGGTTTTGGGACAGGAGGGACATCCCCAGGGACACGGTGGCAGCACCAGCCCTTTGCAAAGACACACAATGCTCATATGCTTTTTTACAGCTTTATTGTGGTTGGTGGCAGCAGCAAGAGGGGCCAGGGCCAGGGACAGCTCTGCCAGCCGCCAGGCTGGGGACAGCGGGGACAGCTGCCTGTCCCTGTCCCCAGCGCCGTGGTGTGCGCTCAGAGCAGGCGGGACAGCCCCACTTGGTTGGTGGCCCTGTCGAAGATGACGTAGTACTCGCGGATGAAGACGTCCCCGAGGATCCAGAGCTCGCCCGACTCGGTGGGGACACCCATGGATTGGAGTCCAAGGCTGCAGGACCCTTGGCTCTGCACCAAATAATACGCTGGGTACCAGTTCTGGACCCCCCGAGTCCCCTCAAGTCCCCTGCCCGGTGTGATGCTCACCTCGATCACGTAGGCGCGGGGCGGCACGGGGAAACTGTGGCCGTGGATGTGGAAGACGATGTCAGGCAGCGAAGAGACAGAGTCACAGCTGATCTGGAGGGGGACAGTGGCAGGTGGGGTCACTGGCCACCCCAGAGGCACCATGTGACCCCAGGAGCAATAGGGACCATTGCCCAAGGAGCAGCAATGGGGATGGATCAATGGGGACCAGCACCCCATGGAGCAGCCCCAGGGTCCAGCCAGTCACTCCACAGAGACCCACATGTCCCCAAAGCCCTGTGTGCCCCCCAGAGCCTCACATATCCATTAGAGTTGGCACCCAGGTTGGACAGGATGGATTGGAGGGCTCTGTTGGGCATGGCGATCAACGAGGTGCCCGTGTCCACAATGGCCTGGCAGGTGTAGTCACAGGCGACCACATTGTCACCAAGGGAGACCCTGGGGAGAGGAGGACAGGGTGAGGGGCTGCATCCCCAAAAAACAGTGTGTGGGGCAGGAGGAGCCGCTGGGGCTGGGGGTTGTGCTGGGTCTACTTGTCCATGGTGATCTGCCAGTAGGTTTCGGCAGAGAGAGGGATCCATTTGATGCCAGTGAGGGTGTAGAGCGGGTCGATGGCACCAAAGAGGACAAAGCTGCCGCTACTCTCATCCCTGTAAAGGGGGAGACATCAGGTGGGGGTCTCGTCGCTTTGCTGCCATCATCCCCCACCAGGGCTGATGTTTCCAGGAGCCACTGGGCATCGCAGTGGCCAGAGCCCCGGTGGGAGGAGAACGGGAGAAAATCCTCCGCTCTGGCCAGGACTTACCTGCTCAGGTAGACGGAGAAGAGGTCCCTGGCCACCAGATGTTCTGCCATCATGTTGTCAAAGACGGGGGTGGCTCCGGAGGAGGCGATGCTGGGGAAAGCCAGCCCCAGGATGCCATCGAAGGGGGAGTAGTAAAAGAAATCGCCGGGTTCAGTCTCAGACAGCCCAAAGATCTGGTTTCGGACCCGAATGTCTGCGACCTGGTTGGGGAGATGAGGAGAGAGGGGGATGGTTGAGTTTGAGTGGGTGGTTCCCTGATATCCCTGCTCCTGTGGAATAGGGGGGTTGGTTTTCCCCCCGCCTTACGGTGACGGTGTCGTAGCCCAGGACGCCGGTCATGCTGCCAGTGCCATAGGCGATGGAGACGCTTTCATTGGTGCCAATAAACGTGGAGGACTTTGTGGGGTTGAAACGGTTGTGGTCACCTGCGGGTATGGGAAGTATACAGTGACAGTCCATCCTGTGCTCGGGGACCAAGGGTGACTCCCCCAGTGTTCCCACATCAACCCGTGTCCCTTGAGAGAGACAGGGCAGAGCTGTCCTCCTCTCCCTGCCCCGCCATGGGCTTCCCCAGCATCGGCCCAGGTGGCCACGGGGCTACCAGACACCTACTGCAGGCCAGGCTTTGGCAGTAGATCGAGGGCACCCAGAGGTTGGAGGAGCCGGTGTCGAAGATGACGGTGAACTCCTGGTCTGGGGTGCCGATGGAGATGGTGCCGTAGTACTCGTTCTGGCAAAGCGAGGTGGGGAAGCGGTTAGCTGGATGAGTAAGTGGCTAGCAGGATGGAGAAGAAGCTAGCGGGTCAGGTAAGGAGTGAGCAGCATGGGTAAGCGGCTAGTGGGATGGGTGATGGGTTAGAGGAATGGGTAAGGGGCTGGTGGGTCAGCTAAGGGGCAAGTGGGATCTGTAAGGGGCTACTGGGTCAGAAAAGGGGCTAGGCAGACAACTACGGGGATAGTGGGTCACGTAAGGGGCAAGCAGGATCAGCAAGGGGCCAGTGGGTCAGCTAAGGGGCTAGCAGGATGGGTAATGTGCCGGTGGCCCCGCGGGCTGCCTGGCGTGCTCACATCCAGGTAGTTGACCATGGGCTCGGAGGAGCCAAAGATGTTGAAGAACTTGGCGGCCGGGTTGTAGGGGTGCTGCTCCAGGAACTGCTCCAGCAAGCCGTTCTCCCGCAGCACCTGCCGCAGGGACTTCCCCCTCCTCAGAGGGATCCTGGGGACAGGGGACACCAGCTGTCACTGGGAACCGGCCAGAGGATGTGCCCTGGGGGGCCGCCTTGTCCCCCAACCCCTCCTGTGGGACATGGGGACCATTCTTGCTGTATGGAGCTGTGCTCATGGCTGGGGGGCTGCTGGCTGTCGCCACATCCCTGCTGCATCTCTCTCTCAGCGTGGGGGTCCCCATGGTCACCCCGACACCCTCGTACTCACCTGGTGACGTAGCTTTGGGCCAGGGCCACCAACGCGAGGAGCAGGAGCACCTTCATGGTTGCCTTCTGCCAGCCAAGTGACCCAAGAGAAGTGACACGGCAGGTGTGCCACCAGCCCCAGCCCGGCCCCTTATATGCCAAAGCCGGCTTGTTTGGCCAGCAGCCCTGATAAGAAAGGCAAACGGCTCTGGGAGAGTTTATCACAACGTCCTTACGGGAGACAGGATGGGGAGCGGAACGTCCAGCTCGGGGCTCTCCATCTTCCCTGGGGTCAGAGCAGAGATGCTGGTGACAGCCCGAGGGAGAACCAAAGAGAAAAATATTCATTTTCCACTTGGCTTTATCTGCCACCGCAGGGGGTGACATTTTTGCCAGCGTCAGTGCTAAAGGTCCTGGGGCTGCTCCGGACGGTTCTTGTCACACTGGGGGCCTCTTCCTGCAGCCCCTGGTTGGTTTTGGGTCACAAAGGACCTTAAAGACCATCTTGTCCAACCCCTGCCATGACAGGGACATCTTCAGCAGCTCAGGTTGCTCAGAGCCCCGTCCAGCCCGGCCTGGGATGTCTCCAGGGATGGTTCATCCACCACCTCTCTGAGCAACCTGGGCCGTGGTCTCATCACCCTTCCCGTGGAAGAATTTCTTCCTTATATCTCAACTAAATACATTATTTTTTCAGTTTAATACCATCACTCCTTGTCCTGTCACTACATTTCCTCTGGAGCATTCTCCAGATTGAACATCCCCAACTCAACCTTTCCCCATGGGGAAGGTGCTCCTGCCCCATCATGGCTCTTCCCTGCAGAACTGGGACCAACTGGGGGGTCAAACTGGGACTAGTCAAGGGGAAAGAGCAGCTCAGGATGGTTGAACAACACCAAGGTCAGAGGCACCAGCATCGGACCCGGCGTCCTGGTCCCTGTCACAGCCCCACGTGCGGTTGATGCGGCTGCCGGTGTGGTCACCTTGTCCCAGCACTCGGAGGAAAACAAAGTCAGACCCCGTGGTGACAACCTGGGGACCGGTCTGCCCAGAAGGCTGGAAAACCCCCCACACCGGTTTCAGCTCAGGTCTAAATGATAAAAAATTAAGGACTGGAGCTAAAGTGCAGCAGGGGAATGAAATTAATAAGAACGTGGTGGGATCTGATGGGAGAAAATGGATGAAACAGTGAATTTTCCCCAAGTGCAAGGGAAGGTTTGATGCATTCAGGTCAGGGTCTGGAAAGGACAAGGTCTTGGCTGACCCTCAATAATGGAAAATCTGGACCTGGCAGGAGGTCACAGCCTGAAAACCCCACATGGAGACTTGGCACTGCGGTCCCTCCAGCCTCGGAAGCCGGTCTGTGCACCGGGAGCTGTGAACTGCCAAAAATCAGACATTAGACAACGGCAGGTACTTCTCGCTTCGCTCCCGTGCAAAGCAGCGATGAGTTGTGATGAACACGAGCTCAGATAAGCAGCAGTCCTAGACAGGGGATGATTCACTGCGAACACATGGAAAATATTTATTTATATGTTATCGGAGCCGAGCGCTCGAGGATGCATCCAACACGGGAAGCTGCTGTGGGAAACTGCCTTGGGACTGCTCTGACGGGCTCTTAAATTGCATTTTCTCCTCCAAAAAGCGTGTGTGTGCACACAGGGAAAAGGCTTATTCTGCTGTTTCCCCCAGCACATGCAGGTGTCACTGCTCCACAGGGACAGGTGACAGGGGGTGATCTGCTGGGGCTGCTGCAGAAATCTGGAACAGCTGCTGCAGATCCCAGTGGTTTATGAGGGAGATTCAGAACTGGGGTTTGCTGGGTTTGCCCAAATCTTGTTTGATTGCCCCATGCTGGGAGCCCTTTGCATTTCAGGTGCTGAATTCTTCCTGAGAGCAAGAGCTGGGCTTTGGGAGCTGAAATCTGGGCTCCCCTAGTTTTGAGGTTGGTAAGTTTTGCTTTTCTTTTCTTTTGCTGGAACATTAGAGGGAAAGAAAATGACAAGTTTTTCAAGGCTTGTTTATGTATATATATTTTTTTCCCACATAATGATGTAAACATAAACCTCTCGGTGCAAAGAAGAGGCTGTTTGGGGTGGATGCTCTGCTTGTGTTTAGTAAACCCCCCCCCCAACAACAAAACAACCAATCAAATTAAAAACAAACAAAACATAACAAACAAAAAACCCACACAAGAAGCCTCATGCTCAGGACCAGTGTTTGAGTGAAATGTAGCTTATTTTGTAACATTTGGTAAATAAAACCTGTTCTATTTTCATTGCTCAGAGCAGCAAATGGAGATGAGAAGCTGCAGAAGCTGCTCCGTTTGGATAAAAAAGGTCCATTCTGTGTTTTTGGGCTGATATGCAGGGTTTGGGGTGAGCCGGCTGCTTCTGAACACCCAAACTGTCTCCTAGATATGAGGGCTGTATCACATCATTAAGGTTCAAAGCAATTTTTCAACCTTTTCCTGCACGATTGTTGCTAAAATGGAGCTCTATGTGTAATCACTGAGGATCAGGGTGACATGTTTTGATTGGGTTTTTTTAATGAAAATAAATAGTTTGTCAAATGAGGGGAAGGTTTGCGATGAGCTCATGCTTATGTCAACAGATCACATCATCGGGAGCCAACGCAAAAGCTGCGTGTTCAGATTTTTGGATGCACTGTTATATATAGAACGAAGCGGCTGTGGGATTCGGCACCAGAACGAATATTTGGTGCCGCTAAAATGGTCAAAAACAACAGAATAAAACGTGAAAAAGGGGAGAGTTTGGGTGGCCAAGGGGCGGCCGCTCTGCCGTCGCAGCCTTTGGCAGCAGAGGGCACCAAACGATGGGGAGAGCTCCCAAAGATTCGGCATGTTCTCCAAAAACGAGACGGATCCGGAGGGTTTGAGCTCTGCTTTGCCTCTTCTCGATGCCGCTGTGGCTGCCTTAGGAAACAAACACATAAAATCCCCTGAGATTCGTGCTCGTGGACAAAAAAATTCAATATTTTAATGCTAATATCTGTTGGTTTTATATCTAAATAAGGCTGGGTTTGAGTCCCTGCGTGCAGAGGCTCTGTGATGAGCTTGGGCGATGCAGAAACATTAAACAACTTTTTAAAAAAGCACTAAAATAAAGCAGTGGTTGAAGGGGTTGTGGTTGACGTGTAAGGCAAGAAGAGTTGGGTGGTGACATTGACCTTCCCCTGCAGAAAAGGGCCAAAGAGATACAGGAATAGTGACAGGAATATTTTAGGCTTTACAGCCCAAAATTTGCATTAATTTGTGCACGAAGAGAGCGTTCCTCCACAGGTTTTGTGCACCTGGAGGTAACTCACGGGATCCAGGTCACGAACAACACGAGGCGGGCACCTCCCAAAGCCGCGTTGGCTCCCAAATCAACCCCGGGTGGCAAATAAATCAACCCCAGGGCGTGGATCCCAGTCAGGAATGCAACAGCCCCAGGTTCTATATGATTGATGCCGACGTCCAGGTGCCCGAAAGTCTCAACGGGAACCACACAAGATTAAGCATCAACCGTTAGGCTGCGTTTAGCTGCCGCAGGCCTCACCCCGCGGGTTAAACACGGCTCCATGTGAATTTTTAGGCTTTCTGTACGGGAAAGGACTTTGCTGACTCAGCTCAGAAACAGCTTTATCCAACTTTATCGGCGCAGGCTTGAAAAGGTGCGCCCGAAAAAAAAAATCGCCTTATAGAGATATCCCTTATCTTCCTAACCGCAGATTAAGGAAACAAACTTGTTTTCTCGTCCATGTTCCTGGTTTTCCCCGTCCCTTCCATCAAGGCGTTATCGGAGCTGGGACAGATTTATCAGCACCGTCAGGTGAAAGGCACCAAGGCCTGGTCCGAGGCTCCTGAGCTGTCAAACCCAATGATTCCCCGTAAGAATATATGATTTAAGTCATCGAAAAAGCGCTCAGAGGTGTGGGCTGGCTCCTGAGGTGTCAACCCCCCAAGATTTGGTGTAAGAATACTGAATTATCAAGAAACCCATTGGAGATGGAGGCTGGCGGCTCCTGAGGTGTCAAACCCCCAAGATTTGGTGTAAGAATATTGGATTAAAGTATCAAGAAAGCCCTTGGAGATGGAGGCTGGTGGCTCCCAAGGTGTCAAACCCCCAAGATTTGGTGTAAGAATATTGAATTAAAGTATCAAGAAACCCATTGGAGAAGGAGGCTGGTGGCTCCTGAGGTGTAAAACCCCCAAGATTTGGTGTAGGAACATTGAATTACATTGTTGAGAAAGCCCTCAGAGGTGCAGGCTGAGGCTGTGGGTGGATTTTTGGTGGAGCAGGACCTCGGCGTGGTCAGACCAGCTCTCGTGACCTGCTGTGGGTGGTGACAAACACCTTTGGTGGCCTCGGTCCGTGGCTGGTGAATCAGTGAATGTTATTTTCTACCAAGATAGCAGCCAGACCACAAATTTTCCCCGTCGTGAAGCACAGGGAAGGAGCTGATTCGGTTGTGGCTGGTTTGTGGGAGCCAGGGGACATTGGTGACGTGGTGCGGAGAAAAGCCGCGAGAAATGGTGTTTTCTGAGGAGAAAAAGATGGGTGGGATTGCAAGAAAAGGCTCTTCTGTCTGGATCCTCCCTGGTGAGGAACACAGGTGGCATTGTCTGCAAAATAAACATTACAAGAAAAAAAGCCCTACATTATTGATTTTTTTTTTTGTTTTGTTTTGGGAAACGCTCCAAATTTCCTTTGATTCCTGGGCTGGGAAGGAACGTTCACCACAAATGAACTTGGCCAGATAATAAACAAAAGGTGAAATTTGACAAAGGATCGGGATTGCCCAGATTAAATTTGCACATGAGGAGGTTTTTTTAACCTTTTGCTTGTCGTGTGTTAATTGGCCCTGTGGCCTCTACCCGCGCTCGGGATGCGGAGGAGCCGCAAACCTCGTCAGCGGCACTAACGAGCCCCTGCACCCATAGCGAGCTCTGAAAGCTTCCATTTCACCCCAAAACGCTTTCTGGATCACAGTTTAATTTTCCTCAAGGTATTAAGGCTTCAAGCTGCTTCAGAACCTGGTTCTGCAGCTCAGTGCTCCTACTGAAATAATTGTACTCCTTTCTGCTGGTTTTGTCCCAAGCCACGAGTGTTTTGTTGGTCCAGAACAGCTCGGTTGGTGTCTAAGCTCAATATTTGGTGCTTGGTGTGATTTGACTCACCCATTTTCAGTCATTTTCACTCACGGTGTGTTTTGGATATCAGCCCTTCACCTGATACAACACCTGTGCGATGTATCACAGTGACCAGCTGAAACCATCTCTTAGACAAATTAAGGATGTCGGTAAGCAGATAATGAGCAAAACCTTGAGCATTAACCAGAAAATACCCATTTATTGCATTTTTGATTTGCTGAGTAACACTTTTATCATTTAACTGGATACTTTTCTGCTTCTTCTTTCATAGAATCATAAAATCGTAGAAAAGTTTTGGTTGGAAAAGACCTTTAAGATTGAGTCCAACTGTTAACCCAGCACTGTCCCCAAGAACCTGCAAAGAACAAATTTGAACAAAACTTCATTTCTCTTCTACTCAGTCCTCACAGTTCAACATAAATTACTAATTAACTGTGCTCCAGCCCTTCTGCGCCTGCAGCTTCTCTTCAAGATACTGATCTCTTTGGAAAGTCAAGCCCCTTTTTCTCGCAGTAACATTGAGTTTTGACCTGGTTATCAACCCCGCTATGAACACATCGCCCTTGATCGGGACCATAAGCTGCCTATTAGGATTCGCATGACTCATATTTATTATACAAGGCTCAACTGGCCTCATGTGGTGCAGCTTGGGCAGGGACAAGAGGTGCTTTTCCCTGGGACGTGGCTCTTTGGGGACACGTGGGTGACCTTGTCCAGCCTCCATCACCTTCCTCTTCCCCCACAGCACCTCCAGTGTGTCCTATCCCACAACACGGAGCTTTTTCCCATCCTGTCACAACCCTGAACCCTCCTCATGTCTGCAGGAATGTGGAAGGACGGGTGGAAAGGTGGCGATGGGATTTGAGCTTCTTCTGTCTCACGATGCTCGGGAACTTTCCGTTTTCATGCGAGGAAGAGCTAAGGCAGGTATTCAAGTGGGATTTGCTTTTATCTCTTGTTTCCAGTGACGCCACCTGGAAAAAAATGTCGTTATATTAATTTTTGGCACATTT
Source organism: Nesoenas mayeri (assembly GCF_963082525.1). Taxonomy (NCBI): domain Eukaryota; kingdom Metazoa; phylum Chordata; class Aves; order Columbiformes; family Columbidae; genus Nesoenas; species Nesoenas mayeri. The sequence goes on along the minus strand of NC_137548.1, from coordinate 67,726,150 downwards.
CTGAGGTCTGTATGTACTGCCTTGGTGTCTTTCTTCTCCTGCACCTCCACCAACTCTCATCCCCCATGTCCACCTCTGTACTTCCCCCTCCACGCTCACTTTGCCTCCATCCCTTTACCCACCAAGGAAGTTCCAATTTAATTTTCATTTCTCCCAGGGCTGGATTTACCAGGATTACAGCTGACCCAGCTCCAAATCCCCCGAAACAAGAGGCGTTTGAGCGTTTCTAACACCAGCTGCTACTCTCCACGCCACGACCTGCAGGGAACAACGTGGCTTTGCCGCGGCTTTTGTTGCTCTCAGACCCCCAAACCCCATGAGATGCAGGATCCAGCCGCCTGTGTGGGAGGCCCCGGTGCTGACGAGGTCACGACAAGGCACAAATTGCTTCAAATCTCCCCGTAAATCCAACCCCAAACCCGCTACGCTTGAATTTCAACCAGCTGCCGGGACGCGACGCTAAGATCTGTTGTAACCCGCGCCGCGGTGATTAATCTCGCCCCATCTTTTGCAGCTCGAGGGTTTTACGCCTTTTGGAATGAGCTGGTGAAAGACAAGCGGCTGCTGCTCAGGATTTGCAAGAAGACTTTAAATCAATGTATTAAAACCAGCAGAGCGGCCACAGCCGCTCCAAACCGCGATGGGCGGCCAGGGGACCGTCCTGTCAGCTTTTCGATGTCCCTGTGGTGACATATCAAGGTGACAAATCTGTTGCTTACAGTGCTCGAGCTCAGCACATACTCAGGTGTTTCCTATGAATAATATCAATAATAACACAAAATAACTAAGCAGAACAAGGCAGTTCTTCCAGGAAGGCACAAAGCTCTAATTAGAGTCAATTAAAAGGGATGGTGCGTTAGGGCATGACACAGGTAGGATGTGTAGGGAGCTTATGGTCTGATCAAGGACAATTTGTTCATAAAGGGGTTGATAAATGGGTTAAAACTCAATGTTATTGTGAGAAAAGGGACTTCCCAAAGAGATCAGTATTTTGAAGAGAAGCTGCCCGAGGGCTGGAGGAGAGTTAATTAACAATTTGTATAAAATGCCAGGACTGAGGAGAGGATGAACTGAGTTGTGTTTGGATTTGTTCTTTGCAGGTGTGGTGCTTGGGGACACAATTTGGTGCTGGACTTGGCAGCGTTGTGTTAGTTGGACTCCATCTTAATGGTCTTTTGCACCCGAAACGATTCTATGATGCGAAGGCTCGAGCAGGCGAAAGCTCGAAGAGAGCTACAGCAGCAAGAAAGCACATCTATTCATTAAAATAAATACATAACAGTTATCAGGCACAGCCTCAAACACAAGATGGCGGCGGCGGAACGTACCACCCGCCTCCTCCTCCCGCGCTACGGGGGGCGCCGCGCCTACCCCCCCTCCCCAACTTCGCGGTGGTACCTCCCACTTCCTCTCCCGCGCCGGAAGCCGGAAGTGCGTGTCGGAAGGAGGTACCGGCTGCGCGGCGGTGAGTCCCGAGCGGGGCCGGTGCCGCTCTCGGTGTCTCCACAGGCGGGGCGGGCGCGTCCCGCCGCTTCCCCCGGTGCTCAGGGCCCCTCCGATGGGCGGTTGCGGCCGTTACCCGGCGGCATCTCCGCGGGGGGGGGCGCCCAGCCGGGCCAGGCCTCGTCCCGCCGCCACCTCTCGGTTGCCGTTCCGCGCTCCCCTAGGACGGGCCTGGTGGTGGCAGAGCAGCCTCTGCCGTGTCCCGGGGGGGTGGGACCGGCCTTGGGTGGGCACCCCCGGGGCTTTGGGGCCTGTCCCTAAGCGGGGACACAGCACCGAGGGAGTGACAGTCCCGGGGGGGTTCCCTGGCGGGGCCTTAACGAGGCGCGGGGGCCCCTCAGAGGGACCGAGTGTCACCTCGTTTTACCGAAACGCCGCTAAAAGCGCCGAGATCCGTGAGGCTGGAGCCCCTGCCCGGTACCCAGGTCTTTTCATCCCCCTCCTGAGCTCATTTTGGGCGCTTCCCACAGACCCCCCCCGCCCTCCCCCCGCACAGCGATGGGGATCGAGCTCCCCGCTTGCCACTATTCATCATTTTTCCTTATTCTCCTTGAACTAAAGCGAATGGCAAGCGCAACAGTAACTCCAAAGCGTCATAAAACATTTAACGTTCAAACTTGTTTTCGCACAGACTAAAAGGCGTGTTGATTCAAATACAAAACCTCTTATCATCAGCAGCTGTGACCGCTTTAGAGTGAGCCAGTTCGTCGCATGCTGAGCGACAGTGGTGGTCTAGAAACCAGTTTCTGGCACAGGGATATTTGTAGTAACTTTTGCTTTCTCTTATTATCTGCAGATAATAAGATGTGGACATTAACACCTAGTGAATGCATTTAACTTTCTGTTTAGCTGTAGCTTTATTTGGCATGACTCTGGATAAGGGCAGCAGCAAACAATCATAGAAGCTTAAAGAACATTATTAAAATAAGTACCAAGGCCTCGTATTTGTTCTGAAACAGTTTTATTTTCAGGGAATACTCTCTAATTTAATTGTCTTGATTTTTTTTTTTTACTTAGTTTATTATGAAAACCATACACTCTGTGACCCTTATTAATAACAAAGAAAACCCACCCATAACTGACAGGTGGATGTGACAAATCTGTTGCTTACAGTGCTCAAGCTCAGCACATACTCAGGTATCTTCTATGAATAATATCAATAATAACACAAAATAGCTAAGCAGAATAAGACAGTTCTTCCAGGAAGGCACAAAACTCTGGTTAAGAGTCAATTAAAAGGGATGGTGCGTCAGGGCATGACACAGGTAGGATGTGTAGGGAGCTTATGGTCTGATCAATGACAATTTGTTCATAAAGGGGTTGATAAATGGGTTAAAACTCAACGTTATTGTGCGAAAAGGGACTTAAAGAATATAACTTTCTTTTTCCTTGCAGAGCACTGAAATTATCTACGTACCTGTGTGCCAGGGGACCTAATTTCACGCTTTTTAGGTGGTTTTTAGTCAAACATGCTCATCTGGATCCTGGGAGAAGCAATTGGGTAACTCATTGGGTAACCCATGTCGTTCTGTGTTTGTACAGAGACTGATGGGACCTTCTGAGCACGAGACCCTTGGGATGTTTCGCCTGGGACGGAGGTAGAAGAGCCACAAACGATTCAAACGCTGCCGAAATCCCCGTCGCCCGCTGGGTACGTCCCTTTCCCTCTCCGTAGGGTTCACCCCTCCCCTGTTTCTCTTCTGTTTTTCAGCATATTATTATTGCCCTTTTTCCCCCCACATCACTGCATCCCACCTCTTAGAACCCAGGGCATCAATGTGTGATAGTTGATCAATATTAACAGACAGCCCGGGTTATTTGGAATAAGCCATGGACAGTGCAGAAAAATCCGTTATTTCGCTGATTTTAGTAATATTTAACTGACTTTTTGAATCACAAGTATTACATCAAATCCACATTAATGCCATCACTTAATGTTTTCTAAGTGATAGTTGAAGGAAATAGTTGACACAGTGTGGCTAGAAAGGGAAATACATAGAAATTGAATGCAACAAAGAGACGGGAGCTGAGGAACGAGGGAGGTGACAAGGTTTGGGGACACATGGGAGGGTACCACGATCCCACCGGTGACTGTGGGGACAGTTGGACGTGAGTACATGCGTGAGGTTTGCTCAGCAGAGGAGGAACATGGAACAAGACGGTGAAGGGAGAGTCAGGGTGATATCAAGTGGCTGTGAGTAGGTGTTTCCATGACAAAACACATGAGAAATCCTTCCAAAAATGCTGTGAAAAGGAAAGAAATCAGTTGCCAAAGCAGGAATGAGTGGAAATGTTGTGTTTTCCTTCTCAGTCTCGCTGGTTCTTTAGAGCAGAGGGAGAATCTCTGTGTTTCAAGCAGTCTGGTTTTAAATCCTTAATAGGATTATTGCCTGTTTGCAGTTGGGCTTTATAAACCTCGGTTTTATTTGAGTTCATTTCTCCATCGTAGGCGTCCGCGGCTCCTCGGGGCAGGATGGACACGCTGAGGAACCGGACGGTGGAGGAGCTGCGGGACCTGCAGGAAAATGCCGAGGAGATCGAGCGCCTGGCCCTGGAGTCGCAGGAGGTAGGTGGGGACATCGCGACGCTCCCCGGGGCTTTTGTCACCTCGCTGGTGGTCATTGTCACCTCCCCGCAGGTCCAGGAGCTGCAGCTGGAGCGTGAGATGGCCCTGGCTTCCAACCGCAGCTTGGCCGAGCAGAACCTGAAGTTCCAGGCACCGCTGGAGACGGGTCGGACCGACCTCTCCAGTAAATACGAGGAGCTGCAGCAGTTGGCCGAGCGCTGCAAGGAGCAGAAAGCCAAACTGGGTGAGCGTTGGGCAACCTGACGTCACACGGGCTGGAGTTTAACGCAACATCCTTCCCTTTTGCTTCTGCCCGAGCGGAAAAACCCTTTGGGGTGGTGGCAGAAAGGACTCTGCTGCCTATAAAAATCTCCATCTTCCTGTTTTCTGGTCCAGCTCTGTTGGAAAAATGAAGACATTGTCCCAGGAAAAAACCTTTCTGGTGCAGCAGTGACTAAAGTTCTTCCCTCTTTGAATTTTCTCCTCACATCAGGAGTTTCCAGGACACTCCTGATTTTCCCCTGGTTTGTGTTTAATGTTTCACTCTACTGCTTTCTTTTGTTTCCCCAGAGAAATTCGCGGCGGCGATGCATCCTCAGACCTTGCTGGATCTCCTGCAGGTGGAAAGCCAGAAAATTGAAGAGGAGTCTGAGGTGAGCTTCAGCTTTAAATCCATTAGCAAGTCAACTGATTAGTCCGAAAAGACTTGTGGTTACACTCCCAAGCTTAATCCCTTAAATCAAGGATTATCGCTTTGTAGTTTGGTGTTATTTCTCAAAAAAAACAAAAGAAAAGGATTCTGCTTGCTTTGTTTGCGTGTGGTGCCGTGGTCGTGTGGGACAGATGTAAATCCTGAGCTGGGCTTGACGTGGCGCTCAACCCCAAAATCTCTCTTTTCTTCCAGAAAATGGCTGAGAAGTTCCTGGAGGGCGAAGTGCCCCTGGAGACGTTTCTCGAGCAGTTTTCTGTCATGAGGAAACTGTCTCATTTGCGCCGAGTGAGGGTGGAAAAGCTGCAGGAGATCCTGAGGAAGCTGGAAACGTCGCGGGAAGCCGGGGGGGACCCTCAGCCGCCTCCTCACGTACCCGCCGACCCCCCCAAACCCCAACCCTTCCCTCCGGGGGCTCCAGCCTTCCCCCTGCCCTACAGCCCGGCCCCAAATGCACCTCTTGGCCCCACGGCGCGCGGAGCTCTCCCTCCTGCTCCTTTCTCCGCCTCCCCGCTCCCGGGGGGACACACTGCCCCTCCACAGCCCCCCTTTCCCTACCCACCTCCCGACGCCGTGCCGGGGTATCCCCAACCCCCCTCAGGGGGTTCTGCTCCAACTCCAGGTTATTCCTGGTCTCCATCCCGGGCCCCACCTCAGCCCCCCCCATTTGCTGCCTCTCAGCCCTCTCCTCCCCGCCCCCGACCCGGATTTCCCCCCTACATCCCCCCCGCGGCCGGGAGACCCGCATGCCCCTACCCCACCCAGCCCCCTCTCCCCGCTTTCCCTCTCCCCCCGCAGCCCCCCTACCCTCCGGGAGCACCCCCACCCTTTGGGTACCCCCCACCCCCAAATCCTCAGCGTCCTGCTTGGCCTGGCTACTAAATCCAGACTCCTGGGGGGCATTTTTTCTTCTTCCCCCCTCATTGTTTGTGGACTGAGGAAGGAGAGCGAGCCCAGAGCGTTGTTTCTCAACCCAGAAGCGCAGAGGCTTGGGGCAGGACGCCGCCGCCCTGGCGAGCTGAGACTCTTTAGGTTCGATTTAAATTGGTGGCTGATGGGTTTGAAACGTTGGCTTCCAAATCGGCTCCTCGTAAGTCACAACAGTCGCTAATTGCGGCCCCCTCGTTTGCGCGGGCGAGCAGCGGCGTTTGCCACAAACGTCGTCAGCGTCGTTCTGAGCCTTCTCGCAGCCGTTCGAAAGACACGACGAGAATCTCTGGGCGATATTTCTGACGCAAAATCAGAACTCGCTGCTTCCCGACGACTTTCCTGGAAGCCGGAGGCAGAGCCAGCCCAGCGTGTGGGTGATTCAAACCCTTCAGCTGAGCGCAGCCCCGAGATTTCTGCATTTTCACGCCGTCTGAGCTGTTCCTGGCCGTCTGCAAGCTCCGCCTGCGCCGTGAGTCCCAGCGTGCTCCAAAACAGAGGGTTTTTTCCCCAAATATTCAGGATTCAGCTGCTCCCAGCTCACCGGGGATACAAAAACCTTTCTGCTGCTGCTGCTTTCCAGCACGGAGCTCACCGAGGCTCTGGTAACTCCCCAGAGTTCCACATGTGGATATTTCGGGTTGATTTGAAGTAAACTGGGCTGGCACGACGTCTCGGGCTGCTGCTGCTCTGGGGGCACGTCTGGTGATTTATTTTTGGGGTGCTGGGGGCTCCGGCCTTCCCCCTTCTCAGGAAACACTAGATAACGGAAGGAGCGACAAATTAACGTTAATAGAGACGGGGTTTGCTTTGCTCAGCACTTTATCCTACAAATCCTGCCTGTATCTCCGTAAGTTATTTATAAGGAAAGATTTACTAATGGACTAGGACAAGGCAAATGCTTGTGGGGTTTGAAGGGAATGATTCCGTAGCAGCGGTTAATTACAGTAATAAAACTTGATGAATTGCACGCGAGGTCACGGCAGTGGTTGCTTTCGGAAACGGTGCTTTCTATTGATCTTTTTATGCCGTCCTGGCGTCTTGACACTAAATTCCTTTTGGTTTTTGTCAATAAAACCTTTCACCGTCTTGCAGGACCAGCTTCTTCCAGCTCATCCTTCCTGCTGGTTTTCGTCTTTCCTAAGGGGCCCATTTGCGTGCGGCTCTTCTGTATCAGCTCATCTCTCTGGCACCGTCCTGAGTTTTCCCTCTCTGGATGGAAGTAGATTGCCTAAGGAATGGAACTGGGAGCGTTAGAAGGAAGAGAACAAGACGTAATTACTAGAAAAAAAATCCACTTTATTACAACAGTTATTGCTTATTAAATATCTCAAGTCTTTTTTCTCAGTATTTCTACCCACTCCGCGCTCCTCATGTTTTGCTTCTCTACGTCTCTCCGAATCTCGTTTCGTCCCACGTAGACGTGTCGCAGTCATTCTGTGATGCTCAGCACCCCGATTATCGCCCAGCAGCGCCCGATTTCGCTTTCAGCCCAGCCCGGGTAGGACGAGGAATGGGGTTTATCCCATTTTCAGAGGGGGAAAAGCCGGCAAACCCCCTCAGAACGGCCGCGAGCGCGGCTGCTCCGCTCGCCGTGCGGGTACCAACCCCCCTGCCACGCAGCTGCCGCTCCCATTGCACAAATAGCTTAAAACATCTCTCACCTCACACGCTGCAAGAAAAAAGCAGGAGGAAGGTTTTTTGGGTGCTGGTACGGGGGAGCACAGGTGGGTTTGGGGGTCCTGGAGGTTCCCCATCACACTGGGGGGGTCACAGGTGGGTTTATTCCAAGGTGAGCAGTGCAGATCTGTGTCATTTCTTCTGTCAGTTCTGTTCAGTTTGTTGTGCAGATTGCGGGAGGGTTTGGGTTGGAAAGGAACCTTCAAACATTACGTTGTTCTCCCCCACCATGGGCGGGGACGCCTTTTGCGAGATTAAACTGCTCAAAATGTCCAGGTTGCTCAAAATGTACCTTTTTTGGGCTGCCTGCGGGGCGGGAAGGGGCCTGGCGACGGAAACGAGGTGGCTTGCAAAAAACAAACGCAAGAAAAGCAGCTAATTCAGCAATTGCAGCAGCCTGGGGCGGTGCTGGGTGGTGGGGAGGGGGACGAGGGGGTCTCAGCTCTGACAGTTTGGGGGGTCACAGTCTGCGGGTGGAGTGCAGGTCGTAGTCGCTGTCGGAGGAGTTGTCCATGGGGATGGACGTTCTGCAAGCGCCTTCCAGGGCTGGGGGGGATACGGCTTGTTTTTTGGGGGGCTGGGGGGTCACCCCCGCCCCAGCGTTGGCAACGTCTCGCTGTGACGCTCTTGCCGGGGCGGTTTGTCCCCCGACGGGCTTTGGGGACAGAGGGGACATTGCCGGTGTCTTGCGCCTTACCCGGGTACGCCGAGAGCTGGGAGCTCTTCTGGGGGGGCTGCGCGTAGTCGTTGTCCCCGCGCTGCGCGCGCTGCCCCTGCGCCCGCGGGGCGGCCGTGCTGTTGCGGTGGAAGGAGACTGGAAGAGATGGAGAAAAATGAGGGTCTTGGGACTGCAGCGAGAGGTTTGGGGTGATGCGCCCCCCCACACTGCTGGGGGGGCGCTGAGTAAAAGCGGGAGCCGCTCCCGCACCCCGAGACGGGGCTCGGTGCTCCTGGGTGAGTTAATATCGCGACGGTGAGTCAATGCAGTGGCAGGAAGCAAGAAGCGGGGCTGGGGACCAGCCTGCTCACACCTTTGTCTGTGGGGGGAGAGCACCCCCCACCCCAAAAATCCAGCCTTGCGTGGGGGGGGGGTTACCCCACACTCTCCTCACCCGTCTGGTTGAGTCCCGTGGGGCCGATCCACTGGCGCTGCTTCTTTTTGGAGACTGGAAGGCAAAGGGGGAGGTGACAAGCAGGGGGTTTCTTACCGAGGATGTGTCCCCCCCGCTGACCCCATATGTCATCCCAAATAATCTCCCCCACCCGATAATCCCCCCCCACAAGCCCCTCCAGCTGCTCTTTTGTGCCTGTTCGGTGCCTAATCCCCCCTTGCGGCATCCCCTTCTTTGTGCCAACAGCGTGTGGGGCAGGCTTGGGGACAATGGGGCAGGCTTGGGGACAACAGGGCATGCTTGGGGACGGATGACAAGGCAGGCTTGAGGACAGCAGGGCGGGGGGGACCTGTCACACTGAGCAGCATGTGTTACCCCCGAGGAAATGGGGGGAGCAGCAGGGATGGATGCAGGGAGTGTGGCTATGGCAGAGCCCGAGGAAGAAGAGGAGGAGGAAGAGGAAGATGAGAAGCAGCTCCAGAGCTCAGCACCTACTTCTCTTCATCAGCCTCCTGTAGGCAGGGGGGCCGCAGATGAGGAAGAGGATGGCGAAGAGCAGCAGGGCCAGGCAGATGCTCACGATGGTGCCGGCTGCCAGACCGGGGGGCTGCGGCTTTGAGTCCTGGCCTGGGGACAGGGTGGGTCACCGGGTGAGCCCCTTGTCCCCAGGCTGGGAGCCTGAGCACCCACCACCCAGCTGGGGGGGTTGCAGAGAGCCCCAAAAAGTCTTACACCTGGCACAGTGACTTACACGTGACCCTGGTCCGGGAGCAGGTCTGGGGGACCCCGAGCTTGTCGTGACAGAGGTGCAGGGTGGGGACACGGCAGGTGACACCCATGGAGGGGGGGTCCTGGATTTTGGCGCTGGAGGAGAGGTTCCCGCAGCGCAGCTCCCGGCACAGCTGCCGGCCCCACTCGGCTCGCTGTGCCCCGTTGTCACACAGCACCCGCCACTGTCCCTCGGCAAAGACCTCGATGTCCCCTTCGCAGGGCGTGGGGCCACTCGCCAGCCTCCGCAGGGCCTGGGGACGGGAGCCTGGGGGACAGAGAGGGTCGGCATCCTGCAGCGCACGGTCCTTCGCGGCTCGGGGATGCTCACGGTGTCCCTTGTGCCGCGGGGACCGTACCAGCGCCACGCGTTGAGGAGCTTTGTGCTGTCCCCGTGGGGGATGCGGCGGGGAAGGCGGCTCTGCCAGCTGCCCGGCGTCGAACCCCCGAATCCCGCGGGAGGGCTCCGCGCCCGGGCAGATGGCGGCACCCGCGGCAAAGTGGCTCCTCACCGTGTGGTTTGGGCCTTCGTGCCGTGGCACCAAGATGCTCCGTGGGGAGATGTTCAGGGCGGGGGGATGATGGGGGGTGGAGGATGCTCAGGGTTGGGAGACGCTCAGGGATGGGGGATGCTCAGGGATGGGGATGCTCAGGGAAAGGGGGTGCTCGGAGAATGGAGGTGCTTGGGGACAGGGAGATGTTCGGGGATGGGGGATGCTCAGGGATGTGGGAAGCTCCGTAGGAGGATGCTCCATAGAATGATCCCTGGAACAGGAGGATGCTTCGGGATGGGGGATGCCTGGGGAGGGGGGATGCTCTGGGATGAGGGATGCTCGGGGCAGGGCAATTCTTGCAGCACAGAGATGCTCAGGGCAAGCGATGCTCATGTCAGGCGTCCAAGAGACGCAGACAAGCAGGGTGCTGGGCCCTGCCAGTACACCCCACACGCCCATGTTGATTTTTGGGGTGCTGACACAGTGCTTGCCGTGCACTGCCCAGCTTTTCCTACTCTGCATGTGTTCAAAGCCCCGGGGCCGCGGGTGCCGCTGCCGGGAAGCCGGCGCGCTGGGGAGGTTTTCTGTTTTGCCTTCGCACGCAGGAGAGGAAGAGCGGGAGGATGGGGTGCGTGGGGCGGCTGGGGTGCGTGGGGCGGCTGGGGACACAACCGTCACCCTGCTCAGGGCTTGGGCCAGCCGGGCATCCCCCCGCCGAGGGTCCGAGGAAGAGCTCTCACCCGAGCAGACGATGAAGGCCGGAGCATTTCCCTGCCGGGCGCTGGTCCTGTTGAAGCAGTCCAGGACCGAATGGCTCTCGCAGGGCTCCACCACCTCCCACCGCACCGGCAAGTGGCTTCCCCGCTCCGGCGTGGGGTGGCCGTGGCCATCGATGGCGACGCCGCAGCCGACAGCGTGGCAAAGGCGGGTGGCCAGTGCCGGTGACATCCCCTGGGTGGCCGCCACAGCCCCCCAAAGCCCCTGTCTGTGCAGCTCCATGAAGCCCGAGCAGCGGATGTCCCCGTCCACCAGCCGCAGCCGGGGGGGTCCTGCCGAGGGACGGGGGCGAGAAAAGTCATAACATCATCTCATTACAAACCAGGACAACTTTTCTTTCTCTTATCGAGCAGAAAGTCCCTGAGCCCGCCACGTCCAAAGCTTAATTGATGCCACAAACACTATTAATGACACCAGGCCATCTGGCAAGGCTGGGGGACAGTTTGCTTTGTGTGTGCCCCCCAGTTCAGCCATTGCCGCAGGGATGGGGCTCTTACCGGTGGGCTCCGGGGTGGTGGTCGGGGGTGGCGGCGGGGGCTCGGGGGTGGTTTTCACCGGCTCTAGAACAAAAAGACGGGGCCAGGTTGGGGTGGTTGGTCCGTGGGGGTGTGGGGGTGTGGCGGGGGGTCCATTCTCACCGCTACACACGAGGACAGCGTGCTCCGTGCAGTTCGCCGCCACCCACGTGCACCGCGCCGGCGTGTCCGCTGGCCCCGAACACCGCGGCGTCCAGCCCCGTGTCAGCTCCTTCCCACCGGTGACCGTGAGCCGGGGGGGCCCGGGGACGGGGGGGCCGCAGTCCAGCTGCTGGCAGATGCTCTTGGCGCTGGCTTCGCCCACGCCGTCCCGGCACACGCGGCTCCACCGGCCCTTCAGCTGCACCTCCAGCAGCCCGGTGCAGCGGCAGCCGCCGCCGGCCAGCCGCAGCCTGGCTTCTGGGGGAAAAACACGGGAGTTTGGGGTTTTCCTTCCCTTTGTGGGTTATTTCCACCCCGGCAGCTGCCACAGTGATGAAGCCGTGGCCAAGGAGCTGTTAACAAAGCCGCTGGGGGGTCCCCAAGGTGCTGTCCCCCCCCAGACTCACCTCCAGGGCTCAGGGTGGCTCCTCTGGGGACAACTGCAAGAGAGAGGGGGACAAAGTGTCAGTCCCCCCAGGCTGGGGCAGCAGCTCCTGGCCCTTGGTCTGTTGCTGGTTATTTTGGGGGAAAAAGGGCAATTCTGGGGCACAGGCCAGGGCAGAGATGCTGCTGGTTGTCCCTGGCCATGCCGCGCTCTGTGACACTGGGGAACACTTCTGTCCCCAAAGCTCATCGTTGGGGACAGAGCCTCGAGCTGGCTGTGTGTCCGCAGGGGCCAGAGGACAAGGCTGGGTATTTTTTTGGCAAGAAAAGAGCATTTTCTGGCTTTCTCGGGGGATCTGCTCTCACTCCTCCTCCTCACACCTTTAATTAAAATTAATAATTATGAATGAACGCATGTGACTGGCCATAGCGCTGCCTGCCCACCCCTCTGCCGGTGATCATTATGGCTGAAGGAAAAACAGACAAGGCCACCAGCTAATTACCGCTAACTAACCAGCATCGTTACCAGGAAGAAGACATGGCCAAGCAGTCCTGGATGGTGCCACCATCACCATAGCGAGCCGGCGCGGTGCCGTGAGGATCAAGGGGACAAGGATGGGGGGACAGCTGGTGGCCCCCCTACACCTGAGAATCACTTCTGGGGTGTCACAAGCATCTCAGGGACCCCAAAAACATGGGTGGACACATGGGACCCCCAGCACTGAGCTGGACACCCCGCTGCTCCTACGGCCAAGGGCACAGGGCTGAGCGCCCCAAAACATTCCCAGCAGCAGGGGGGGTTCGCCATGGGATTTCAGGGATCTGCAGGGTGTGGCGGGACTGGGTCCCCCCCGAGCGCGGCCCTGGGACCCCCCACCCCTCAGAGCCCCCAACATACTCACCCCACAGCCCCAGGGCCAGCAGGAGGCTGAGAGCGGGCGGGCGGGCGGCCATGGGCACAAGCGGCCGTCTGTCCGTCCGTCCGTCCCGGCGCTGGCGGGGGCACGGCCGCCTCTGCTCCCCGGCTCGGGTGAGGGGGGGGGCCGGGCAGGAACAGGCTGTTTTTCCTCCCTCTGTGGTTTTCTGCGTCACGTCTACGCTCGTTTGAAGCCCTTTGAGCCGGCAGCTGCCTCCCCGGCATGGGGACAGAAAACCGGGGGGCTCAGCCCCCACCGCACCCCCATGGTGGCATCACCCTCATGTCTGCAGCAGGGGTGATGCTGGAGGGACAGTCAATGTCCCCAAGGCTTTGGGGAGCCCAGCTGTCCCTTGTGTCCCCACAAAGCTGGAAGGCGGCGTGGCCAAGTGAGACCCCGGGATAGGCACTCAAAGGAACCTGCCAAAAATAACCTCCTGGTGCCAGCGGCGGCTCCTTCCTCCTCCTCCTCCTCCTCGCCCGCTTGCTTGGGCTCTGCCGCGGCTGCACTGGCACCGGCACGGCCGCTGCGGTCACCGGGCGAGCGGCACTGCTGCAGCGGGGCAGGAAACGCGGCTGCTGGCACCTGCAAGGGACATGGTGAATGTCACACTGTCACACCGTGTCACACCATGCATGGGCTGTAGCATGGAGCGGGTCTCTTCTCCCCAGGAACAAGTGATGAAACGGCCTCAAGTTGCGCCAGGGGAGGTTCAGATTGGATATTAGGAACAATTTCTTCCCCAAAGGGCTATGGGGCATTGGAACAGGCTGCCCAGGGCAGTGCTGGAGTCACCAGCCCTGGAGGGTTGGACAGACGGACATGAGGTTCTCAGGACATGGGGCAGGGACAGGGGTGGGGGAACAGTTGGACTCGATGATCTCGAGGAGCTTTTACACCCCAAACAACCCTGTGATTCTCCGCCATGTCACACCGAGCCACCACGTGCCCGCGGCAGCACCGTGATGTCCCCACTTGATGGCTACCGGGGCACTTTCATGCCAGCACAATCCCCATTCCTGCCACCCCAGGGCCACCGTGTATCCCTGCAAGGGCACGTGGGGCACAGGCGGTGATGGACGAAGCGTTAATTGATTGTGTCCTAATTAATTCCTGCAAATCCAGGTCATGCATGCTAACGAAGGCAGCTGTTTTCCATTGGCTCCACTGGTATTTCTGCTGAGAGAGCCTGGGCACTGGTGTTGGTGAAACTGGGCTTACTGGGTGAGGTGCCACTGTCCCCAACCCCAGAGCCACGGGGTGCTCCGGTGCCCAACCCCAGGGTGGGGGTTCAGCTCCCCGGGAGTTTCCTGCCCCAAATCTCTCTCCGGTTGCAGATTTTCCATGACTCAAGAGGAAGCCAGTTGGGGTGGGGGGGTTGCAGGCAGCCGAGGCTGCTTGGTGCACCAGGGATGCTGGGGGGGCAGGTGGGGCTGGGGCTGCTGCCTGCACCCCCCCCATTCCCATCCCCTTCTAGGGGTCCCATTAACCCCCAAAATGAGCCTGTGACAGGAGCTGGTTCTGTTCCATGGGACACTGTGGGTCCCGGTGCTGCCCCCCACCCACCCATGGGCTTGGGGGGTTCAGCTGAGCCCCCTCACCCCAAATCACTACGAGATCAGTGATTCACCCTGGGATGCTTCACCCCTCAGACAGATGCACCCCCTGCTATCCCAGGGTGTCTGACCCCCATGGATGGGGGTGCCGGGGGTCCAGACCCCCCCCAATGAGCCCTATCTGGAGTCTGCAGGTTTGCAGCTCGGTTTGAGCATCTCTGTGCGTCAGCTCCGCATCCTCTGCCCGCTGCGACAGATGCGCGTGATTGTAATATCTTTCCGCAGGGTTCGTTTCTTTTTTGGGGGGGGCGCTGGGACGTGCCGCCTGATGTGAGAAGCATTTTGAAGAGGCAGGAGCTGCTTTGGTGTGAGCGGGAACGGGCTTGTCAGCTGCGGGCATGCCGCTGTCAGCCCTAATGATGCTGGAAGTGCCGTTCCCCAGCGCCTGTCACCGCGGGCGGTGGCGGTTGGCACTGATGTCCCTGTCTTGTGAAGGTGACACAGGGACCTTTCGCCCCCTTCCCTGGGTTATCCCCCCCTGGGGCACTGGTACCCACAGGCATCAGCATCCTCCATGGTCCCCTTGCTAAAAAAGTGTCACCATGTCCTCCCCTGGCACAGGGAGCTGTGAATGCAGCCGGGGGCACCCCCTGTGCCCCCCCCCCGTCCCCGCTTTGCTCACAGCAGCAGCTCCTTGCTCTCGCCTCGCTCCTCTCCCCTTTGTCTGGGGTTTGGTTGCTATTTTGGTGTTTCCTCCCTTGTTGCGGTGCAGCCCCTTTTGTTTCGGGGCCGCTGGAGCCTCTCGCCTTGGTATAAACAGCTGGAGGATGTGGCGGGGGGGTGAATTTTCCACGGGGGTGAGGCTGAACCCCCAATCTCCGCTGAGGTTCCACGGCGCTGCGCCCGGGGAGGTGGAAACGTGCTGGGGGGGGAAGATGCATCGTGGGGTTTGGCTCAGCTTTCACCCCAAAATGGGGGATGCTTTCTCCCCACCCGGGGCTGTATCCCACCCCTGGAGCTCTGGGTGACGGGGACAAACCTGGTTTGTCCCACCTCCCAGGTTGGTATGTGAGAAGGTCCAGGACCCCTCCCTACCATTGTCCCAAGTTTATGGGAACAGTGGCCAGCATGTCACCAGGATTTGGGGGACCATGGTCTGAAGGGGTGCAGGGAAGCTCCTGAGACTCTATATCCATTGCTGTGTTGTCACAGGGCGCTGGGGATGGCTGTGGGACACCATGACCCCCTGCCAGCCATGGGGACCTGCTTTGTCACCCCCAGCCACGGGGCCGTGTAGCCAAATCGGGCGCTGCCACCCCCCTCCCTGGGGACAGGGGTTCCGGCTGCTCCTGCCCAGCTTGGGGACAGCTCTGTGGGAAGAGGGGACAACATCTGCTGGCAGCCGAGACCACAGAAGGGACATCTTTGGGTCACTTATCCCTTGGGTAACACTTGGTGACCCAGCCTCGCTGCGGGGCAGGTGACAGCCACCTCTATGGCCAAGGGACACAGTGACCCACTGGGTAAAGCTTTTAACGTCTAAACATCCCCCCAGGTGCCACCAGGACTGGTCCCCACATCCCCGCACAGAAGAGGTGGCCAAGAAGTCCAGAGGTGACATTAGCAGTGGGATGGCGTGTCCTCGGCCACATGGTGTCAGGTCCCCCTGCCGTGTCCCTCTGTCCCTGGCAGCTTCAGTAGGCAGAGCCTTGGATGTCATCATAGTCGCTGCCCTCGGAGGAGTCGGGGTCCTGTGTGTGTGTCCCCGAGGGACAGCAGGGGACTGGCCACCCTGTGGGGGACAGAGTCCATGAGGCAGAGCTGACGGGGGTGGGAAGGAGGATGCTGAGGGACAGAGGAGCTTTGGGCCCCCTTGTGTCACCCCCACAGCATGGGGACATCACCAGGGTTTGGGGACAGGTCCTCACCAGGGTTTGGGAACAGGTCCTCACCAGGGTTTGGGGACAGGTCCCCTGGGGGCTCCATGCCCTGGACGTTCTCGTACCACTCCCCCGAGGAGGTGCTGGAGCTGTCGGTGGGGTCGGGCTCTGCTAGGGGCACCGGTGGGGACAGCACTGGGGCGGGCACGCTGGCTGCTGCTGGGGGAGCTGGGGCAAGCAGGGTGGCTCACTGGTGCTTCTGTCACTGCTCACACCCGCTGGTGCCCTCCACCCCCTGGGGTCTCTCCATCCCCGTTCCTGTCCCCACAGCTGTCCCCATCCCTTGCTTCTGTCCTTGGAGTGTCTTCTGCTCCTGTCCCAAGGGCTGTCCCCATCCCTGCTCACATCCCTGGGGTCTCTCCATTGCTGTTCCCATCTTTAAGGTCTCTCCATCCCTGCTGCTGTCCCCATCCCTGCCCCAGTCCTTGGGGTCTCTCCATCCCTATCTCCCACCCCTGTGGTCTCTTCACCTCTGTTCCTGTCCCCAGGGCTGTCCCCATCCATGTCCCTCTCCCTGGAGTCTCTCTGTCCCTTTCTCCTGCCCTTGGGGGTCTCTCCATCCCTGCTGGTGTCCCCAGGGCTGTCCCCACCCCTGCCCCGGTCCGTGGCACCCCACATCCCTCTGGTGCTGCCCACCTGTGCTGGTGCAGCCATGGGCGGTGGGTGCCGTGTGCTGGTGGGTGCCATGGGTGGTGGGCGACGGGCAGGGGTGCGAGGGGGGCCCGGTTTGGTTGCAATAGGGCTCGGAGGAGGAGAAGGAGGAGGTGGAGGAGCTGCCACAAGACGGGGAGCCCGGCACTATGGGACATGGAAGTCACGTCAGGGTGGCCCCCTCACCCTGCCACGGGCAGGATGGACAGACGGACACCCCGTCGTGTGGCACCTTTGGCAGGGAACGATTCCATCCCGTCCTTTCTGGGGAGCAGAGGGTCCCCGGGCTGCCGGCGCAGTGAGTCTGTGGGGGAGGGGACAGGGATGGGACACCAGTGGGGACACCCCGCGGCTGAGTGTTGGGGTCCCGGGGCCCTTTGGGGTGCTCACTGTAAAAGGTGGAGAGGGCGACGGGCGGTTTGCTGCTGAAATCGTAGTGTTCGTAGTCAGAGTCAGAGCTGGAGTCCTTGGTGGTGGGATGGGCTGTGACAGCTGGGTCTGGGGGGGACATGGGGACAGGGCCATGGCCAGCCAGGACCCCCTGCCCCCCACAGCCCCTCAAAGTGGGACGGTGACCTACCAGACCTACCTGGTCCTTTGGGAAGACTGGGGGGCATCTCCCGGTAGTCGTTGGGGCTCGCAGAAGGGACGTCGGGGCTCTGCGCGCTGTGGGTCACCAGCACGGGGACAGCCAGCCCCAGGGGGGACACGGCGTGGGCTGTGGGGACACGGGGGGTGCACCCGCTCAGCTGCCCCGCAGCACAGCTCAGCCCAGAGAGTGGGGTGGCAGCATCACCCACAATGGGCTGGTGGTTTCACCCCCCGCCATGTCCCCACTGGTGGTGTCACCCCCTCCATGTCCCCCGCGGGGGGTCCTTACCACTCCTCTTCCTCACCCTCAGCAGGGCGGCGGTGAAGGCCAGCACGGTGAGCAGGAGCAGCGCTGCCAGCACCAGGCACAGCACAAACAGCAGCGTGTGCTGAGGGGACAGTGTCCCTGCGGCTGGGGACACCTCGGCTGGGGCAGAGAACGGTCACAGCTCGTGACACCTCACTCCAGGTAACGGAGGGGTGAGGTGGGTGGTCCCCCCAAACCCAGGTGATGGTTCTGGACACTCACTGCTCAGGAGGGTGACGTTGCTCGTTGTCACCGTGGCTGTCGGGGTGGGTGTCTGCAAGCCCTGGGAGCCTGGCGGTGGGGGGGGCACAAGAAATGGGGTCCCAGCTCGTCTCCAGGGCACCCACACACCCCGGGGGGGTCACTCACCATTGCAAACCGCTCCAGCCGCCTGGGACTGGTAACACGGAGCTGACTTATTGTAGACCCAGTGGCAATGGGCCAGGGAGGGCTGGTGGCCCCCACACTGGTACAGCATCCTGGTGGGCAGCGTGTGGGCGAAGGAGGGACGCGAGAGGGACACCCCGCACCCCAGGCTGTGACACAGGACATCGGCTTCCACCGCGTACCACGCGTTGTCACACACCGTGCTCCACGTCCCGTGGTAAAACACCTCGACGCGCCCGGCGCAGCCGTCCATGCCACCGGTGAGTCGCCATTCCTGGTGTTCTGGGGGGAAAAAGGGAGGATTTGGGGACATCCCACCGATGCCTGATGGTGACAAGAGTGTGTGCCGGACGCACCTGAACACACCACGCCGGCGTCCTCCTTGTGGCTGCAGTCGTGGTCCAGCGTGGCCGGGCAGTCCCCGAGATGCTGCTCGTGTCCCTTGCACCCCACGTCGTCGCGGAGGATGGGGCCGGCGCCGCGGCCGAAGGCGCTGTTGGCGAGGACCCGCACGGCCCAGCCGCAGCGCAGCTGGCGGCACACGACGTCCCCATCGGTGACATCCCACTCGTCGTCACACACCGTCCCCCAGACGCCCCCCTGCTCCAGCTCCACGCGGCCCTCGCACCGGCTGCGCCCGCCGGACAGACGCACCAAGCCATGACCTGGGGGCACACGGGGGACAGGTGACCGTGGTGCTGTCCCCAGTGTCACCACCGGCTCCGGGAGGATGGGGTCCCCACCAAGACGGGGGTGCACAGAGGTCCCCGACCCTCACCTGGTGTCACCGAGATGTTTCCAGCTGCGGCGCTGGGGGGTCCTGTCAGCTCCGTGGGGGCTGCAAGGGGGGAGAGGTGGGGGGTACGAGGGGCTGAGCCCACCGAGACCCCCCTTTGGCACCAAATGTCCCATCTGCGTGATTCTGTGATCTGAGGGGGGTGACAACTGCAGGACAGGCGGACAGACTGCCACCAGCTCCGGCTGCTCACAGGTGACAAACCGGGGGGATGTGGCACCCCAGCATGTGGCCACGGAGAGGGTGGGGGGCAGATGGAGGGGTGCAGAAATGCACACCCCAGCCCCCCGAAAAGTGACACTGATTTGGAGAAGAACAGCCAAAATGGCGTCCCCAAGCTGCCACAAAATGGGGACCCACCCCAAGCCTGGGACACCCCTAATAACCAACCCCCATGTCCCCACATCATCCCTTTTTGGGGGGGACACCTGCCCTGGGGACACTTCCTGGCACAGGGTCTGCTGGTGGGATGGGGGACGCAGAATTTGGGCCTAAATATGGCGATTTTTGGGACACAACTCACCGGTGGGGACGCGGTACGGCGGGGTCACATCACGGATCGGGGGTGTCACTGTCGCTGTCACCCCCCGGCTCACTGCCCCTGGTGACAGAGAGGGTCTGTCTGCTCCTGCCTGCACCCCAGCGTCCCACCCTCCCTGTCCCCCATGTCCCACGGTTATCACCCCAAAAATTAATCACTTGGCTATTCAAGGGCAAAAGATGCGCTGCCCACAGATGAGGTGCATTTAACATCATCGCTTCCACCATTACGGCTTGTTCTGTACCCCCAGCTGCACAGGGTTGATAACGCAATTATTGCAATAACGTAATTATTGCCATAACGATTTCTGACCAAAAAAGGGCATTATTTTTTGCAAGCGCTACGTCAGCCCCGCGGTGCAGATCGAACCTGCTCACACCTTCGCGCATTGGGGCGCAAAGGAAAAGGGCTGAGGATGCAGAAAATCAAATGTCTGTAGGTAAATACGGTTTTAAAGGAAAAAGTAGTGAAGGAAATTAAAATCTGAAAGGAAAAAATATTGAAGGAAATTAAAATCTTAGAGGAAAAATGAAAGGAAATAAAAATCTTAAAGGAAAATAGCGTTAAAGGAAATTAAAATATTAAAGGAAAATGATATCAAAGGAGAAGGTGAGGGGTGAGTGCAGGAGCGGGAGACATGGGGGTGAGTTTGGCAGGTCCTGGTGTTGGTGAATGTGACGCTGGCAGAAACGATGGCGCCCGTTCCCCATTCCATCCGAGGCCTCGGGGCTGCTCTTGGCAGCCATTTCACTGCAAAAAACACCCCAAACGCTGCGGGGCAGGTGGCATTGTCCCCAAAACCCTCCCGGGTGACGCTGGTGACACGAGCAGGTTGGTAAGTTTTTGTCCTGTACCAGGAGAGCATCACGTTGTCCCCAGAGACCATCACCCCGTCCCCATGAGGGTGGGAGCTGGGGGGGGTGGGATGTCCCCAAGAGCCCTTTTTAGTGTCCCCAGTCCCCAACGGGGACATTTTGCCCTCACTCGCATTGGGGGAAAAGCTCAAATTTGCGGATTTACCTTCAGAGCATCCTCAGTGCTGAACCACCCGTGTCCCCGCACCAACACCCCCAGCCCAGGGGGTGACAGGTACCCAGCTCTGAGCTGTCACCCCGGGGTCCTGGCACACAGCGAGGGGACAGGGGGGTGACACTGACGTACCTTGTCCAGGCGCCACAGCGGCGAGAGCCACCCAGAGCAGGCAGAGCCCCCCCATCCTGCTCAGCGGCCGTGGGGCAGCCCCATAGCAGCTGGGGGGCTGAGGGGGGGTCCTGTCCTCCTGCCACCTCTGTCAGCAGCCTGGGCACATGGTTCGGAGGTGTCTCCGTGCGTTGCTTGTCACCCGCTCCCGGGTGGTGGCTGCAGGAAGCAGCTCAGCACCGTGGGGCGGGGGTGACGATGGGGTGGCCCCATCCTGCACCGTCACGGCGGGGTGGGATCCGTTTGGGGACACGCCATGAGTCTGCGGTGTCCCTGGGGGTCACGGGAGCCGTTGGGGACCTGGTGGTGCCACCCCAGGTCACCCTCAGCCCTTGGGGGACACGGATCTTGTGGGAGCCACGATTTGGCAGCTCCCGGTGAGTCACCATGTCACGGGCTTGGGACATCAGCGGTGGCACCTCATGGGACAGCATCCTCGGTGGCACCTCAGAGTCCCCCGAGCTCCGTGGGGTGATGGCGCAGAGCATGGGGTTCCCTCCATCTCCCCTGTTTTTTGGGGCAGGAGGATGCTCTTGAGGCCACCAGCAGCTGCGACATCATGGCCAAGGACCTTCAGGGGACACCCCATGGTGACACCAGAGATGTGCCACCCGTTTTCACCCAAAATCATGAAAGAAAATGTGGTCTAGGGGGGAGTTGGGGGGCGTGGAGGGGTGGCAGGGGTGCCTGCCCGTTGTCTGCCTCCTCTGAGCTTCCTGTCTTTCTCACCTATCCATTTTATATATATATATATATATATATATACACACACATTGTCTGCCTCCTCTGAGCTTCCTTTCTTTCTCACCTACCCATTTTATATATATATATATATATATATATATTTATATACATATATCTCAGTCACCTCTCTGGTCCCCTCACCGTGTCCCCCCCCAGCCTGGGGACAATGACAGGACACTTGTCTTTTTTTTTTAAATATTTTAATTTTTTTGTACCAAGGTCAGAATTTTAAAAACCCGCCATGGACAGCAGCCCCCGGCGGCCGCCCCCCCGCGGCGGGGCGTACAAAATGTCAGTCGTACAAAACGGTGAGGTGGGGGGGGCACGGGCCCCTCCCCGGGATCAGACCACAGGACTCGTCACCATCATCATCATCATCACTATGAACACAATGTCGCAATGAGACCCCGAGCATTAGGGACACCGACGTCACCGAGGTTTGGGGGGCTGGTGTGGACCCCGAGCTGGGTGGAGACCCCCCCGCCATGTGGGGCTGGTCCCTCGGGTGGCTCAGGCCACCAAGAGGGATGTGCAGCGGTCCTGGGGAATGGGGGACATGTCCCCTCCCGAGGTGACACGAGGAGGAGGTGGGTCCCTTACTGGTTTGGGGGGACTGAGGGCTGCCTCCCCCCGGGGGTCAGGAGCTGCCCCGGATCCTCTCCATGTAGCTGCGGAGCTCCTCAGGGTCCCGCAGCCCCATGTCCTCGCACACCCAGCGGATGTCATCGTCACCGGCCACCAGGATGGACTGGACGTTGGGGACAGGCTGGGGGGGCTCCTCAGGGATGCGGGGTGGGGCGAAGGTGACGAATTCCACCCGCTTCCTCCTCCCGCCGCCCCCCGGGGTGTCTTTGCGTGGCGTGGCGGTGCCAGCTGGGGGGACACCCACTTGGTCACCCGGCGCGGTGTTGGCGCTGGGGGCGTCGCAGCAGCAGCGCCCGGTGTCGGCGGCCGCGGCGGGGGCGGCCGGGGGCTCGGGCTGCCGCCGGTCCAGTTGCCGGCTCAGCTCCTCCTGGTCGGTGCCCAACCAAACCCAGTTGTGGGGCTGGGGGGCCGGGGAGGTGGCCCCGGCGTCCGGCAGCTCCTTCTGCTGGTAGCGCAGGACGAAGAAGATGCAGTTGACGAGGAAGATGAAGATGGCGAGGCAGAAGACCCCCAGCAGGACATACATGCCGATCTCCAGGTCGGTCACCCGCTGCGGAGCCTTCACCATCTCATCCTCCTCCTCCTCTTCGTCCCCGGTGGCGCGGCCGTAACCTTCCTCTCCCTCCTCCTCTTCCTCGGAGGAGGACCCCAACCCTTGGAGCTTGGTGGAGGAAGGTCCCACACCAGCGGGGACCCTCCGCCGCGGCTCGGTGGCCACCGTCACCGCCTCCCCCGACATGGCCCCCTCGGCGCGTGGGAAGGGTGGGCTGGGCCGGGGGGGGCGGCCGCTGCGGGGCGTGGGGACGCGCCGGTTGTCGCCCACCTCGAGCCAGGTGGTGGCTGTGGCCAACGCGCCCACACGGTGCCGGCCGCGGCGACAAGCGTCCGGGGGGTGCAGGCTGAGCTGCAGCAGAGCCCCCCGCCCCGCACCCTCTGCCACCACCCGCGGGCGGGTGGCGGGGCCACCGGGTGACACGGTGACCACAGCGCGGTCAAGCGAGGTCAAGGTCAAGGCTGCATCCTGCCCATACAGCTCCAGCGGGGCCAGCGTGCGGTCGGAGAAGGACAGCCAGACGGACAGTGTCGCCTCCTGCCAGGGACACCAGGTGGGTGACACTGCGGTTTGGGGACACCGGGCACCTCGAGCATTCCCCCCACCCCTCTCACCTGCTTGGGGGCACGCAGGGTGGTTGTCCCCAAGGTGGTAGCAGTGACAACACCAGGGTGACCTGGCTCTGGGCGCAGCGTCAGGGACAGCCCGGCCACCAGCTGGGGATGCAGCGCTGTCACTGTCACCTTCTCCTCCGACACCACCAGCATCTGCTCCCCCAGGATGGAGTCAGAGAGTGGGGAGCGGACCTGGAGGGACATGGGGGGAACCTTGTGAGCCCCAAACTGCATGGCCTCTGTGTCCCCATCCTCTCCACACCCCGTCCTGGTCCCCAGCCCCACTTTGTCCCTCTCTCCAGCCCCCAGGACACCCTCCAATCCCCCATCTCCCCCCAGGGCCACCCCTGCACCCCTCCAAAAGGTGACACCCCCCCAAAACTTACCTCCACCGAGGTAACCCCTGGCTCCCGGCCGACCACAGTGTCCCCCTCCAGTGTGGCCACCCGGGGGTCCTGCACCCGGGTCCGGCTGGCCACCAGGTGGGTGACATCCAGGAGCCACTGGGGACCGGGCAGGTAGGCGAGGTGACGGCCACCATCCAGGGGGTGGGCGACAAAGTGCGCCAGGACCCTCAGCGCCGTGCGCTGGTACTGAGGGTGGCAGCTCCGCGCCCGCCGATCGCCGTCCTCCCCGGGCTCATCCACCTCCGCCGGGACACTGCGGGGACACGGGTGTCACCAGCCCCGCGGGGCTGCCTGGGGCTGCTGGGGGGTGTCATGAGTGCGTGGGGGCTCGGCGGGGCTGGGGTGTACAGCGCCATGGGGCTCAGTGGGGCAGGGAGCATGTGGGGGCTCAAGGGGCAGGGATATGTGTCACGAGTGTATGGGGGCTCAGCAGGGCAGGGGCGCATCTCATAGGTGCCATGGGGCTCAGTGGGGCAGGGACACGTGTCGTAAGTCCCCCAGGGCTCAGCGTGACAGGGACATGTGTCACAAGTGCCCCAGGGCTCAGCAGGGCAGGGGACATGCTCTCAAACACCCTGGGGCTCAGCAGGACAGGGACACGCGTCACGAGCGCGGTGGGACTCAGCACCCGCTCCCAGCTCCTCCCTCGCCCACGGCCGCGGTGACGGGGGGTGGCAGCAGCGTCCCCCCGGTCACTGCTCTCACCTGTCGGGGCCGCCGGGCAGCCGCCAGCCCCGCACCTGCTCCAGCACCGTGTCACCCAGCTGGACGCGCAGCGGCAGCAGCGGCGCCCAGACGGTGAAGCGCAGCGAAGCGTGCAGGCGCCGCGACCAAAAATCCACCCGCGCCCCCCGCGCCCCACGGCTCTCCTTGCCCCCCACGAACACGGCGTCGCAGGCGTCCGAAACCTGGGGGAGGACACGCAGAGGGGGAGCAGGCAGCCCGAGAGGGGCGAGGGGACAACGGGGGGACACAGGGGGTCACACTCACCTGCAGCACCTGTTTGTCGGCCGACTCGCAGCCCGGCGGCTCGGGGAGCTCGGTCACACCGCCCCCCGCCTCCACCATCACCAGTTTGACCGGTACGGAACGGGGGACCCCGGTCAGCAGGGCAGTATTCAGAATCTCCAGCTCCTGGTGGGTAAATGGGGGTGAGTGTGTGGCCCCCTCATAACCGGGGTGGGGGGGTCTGGTTTGCGGGTACCCACCTGTACAAGGGGGACGAGCGCGCGAACATCCCGCTCCGACACCTGGATCTCCCAAACCAGTTTGTCCTTCTGGGCCTCGGGGTCCTGGCCCGGGTACTCCACCTGCCAGGTGAGGGGCCGCGCCAGCCCCCCTGGCGCCAGCCCCCCCGTCCCGTTCTCCACCGCCAGCTCCAGGTGCAGGAACGTGGCCGAGTCGGCCACCCTGTGTCACCGCACGGGGGTCAGGGCTGCCCTGTGCCTCCCAGTTCCCCCACTGGGACCTACTGGGATGGGACTGGTGCAATGCACAGGTCACCCTGGACTGGCTGGGTCATATTGGGATGGAAGCAGCGCAACATGAAGATGCCTCTGGGTTATACTGGCATGGCAGTGGTGCAATGCACAGGTCCCCGTGGGTTATACTGGGATGGCAGTGGCGCAATGCACAGGTCCCCATGGGTTATACTGGGATGGCAGTGGCGCAATGCACAGGTCCCCGTGGGTTATACTGGGATGGGAATGGTGCAATGTACAGGTCCCTGTGGGTTATACTGGGATGGGAGCGGTGCAATGCACGGGACCCGTGGGTTATACTGGGATGGGAATGGTGCAATGTACAGGTCCCTGTGGGTTATACTGGGATGGGAGCGGTGCAATGCACGGGACCCGTGGGTTAGACTGAGATAGTGGTGGTGCAATGCACAGGACCTGTGGGTTATACTGGGATGGGAGCGGTGCAATGCACAGGTGCTCGTGGGTTATACTGGGATGGCAGTGGTGCAATGCACAGGTCCCCGTGGGTTATACTGGGATGGGAGCAGTGCAATGCACAGGACCCATGAGTTATACGGGGTTGGGAGTGGTGCAATGCACAGGTCCCCATGGGTTATACTGGGATGGGAGTGGTGCAATGCACAGGTCCCCGTGGGTTATACTGGGATGGCAGTGGTGCAATGTACAGGTCCCCATGGGTTATACGGGGTTGGGAGTGGTGTGATGCACAGCTCCCCCTGCTCCAACTGGGCCATACTGGGATGGAGGCAGTGCACAGTACAGGTCACCTCCCTCCAACTGGGCCATACTGGGATGGAGGCAGTGCCACGCACAGACTCCATTGCTCTGACTGGGCACCACTGCGCTGCACTGGGCCCCCACACAGGAGCCCCCTCCCACACCGGGGACCCCCGGGGTTTCACGCCGCTCCCACCTCCATCCGCCGCGGTTGTCCCCGCTGCGCCGACACGTCACCACGGCCGTGGAGTGCTTGGGACCCCTCGTGCGCTCCAGCTGGGCGCTCCAGGCGCTGGGGACACCGGGGCGAGCGGCCACCACCTGCAGCCCCTTCTTCGCTTTGATCCTGTCACCAAACCCCTGTCACACGACGTCCCGTCACCCACCACGGGGGATCCCCTGCCCACACCGGGGGGTCTCACCGCAGCGTCAGCTGGTCGGCGGTGAAGTTGTTCCGCAGGGCGAGGGTGGCGGTGAAGCGTTGTCCCGGGCGCAAGGTGGCATCGGGGACCCGCAGCAGCACCTTGTCATCCAGCCGAACCTCCTGCCGCCGCGCCGGCTCGGCCGCCCGCAGCTCCAGAGCCCCCAGGTATTGGGGTGCGTCCCCTCCGCGGCGGCTCCGCTCCCGGCCACCCCCGCCGCCACACTCCCCCGGTCCCACCACACCGTAGTGCAGCTCAACGGGCTCGGGGGGCTCCCCGGGGGCATCGGCTGCCCGTGGGGATGGGGAGAACCAGCGCGGGGGGATCTCCAGCTCCACCACGCAGACGCCCAGGGGTGCCTGGAGGAGATGGAAAACAGTGTCGCAGGTCAGCGGGGAATGAGCGGGGTGGTCCCCAGGATGGGGGGGTCCTGCCCCGGTGGGTGGCACTGACCTGCAGGCGACATGTCCCACGGGCCACCCGGCCACGGTGGTGTGCATGCAGGGCGACGCAGGGGAGGTCCCGCTCCTCGGGGTGGTCCCGCACCCCAGGGTGGTCCCGATCCCTGGGGTGCTCCCTGGCGTGCTCCCGTTGCCCAAGGTGGTCGCGCACCCCAAGGTGGTCCCGCACCCCATGGTGGTCCCGCTGCCCAGGGTGGTCACGCTCCCTTGGGTGCTCCCATTGCCCAGGGTGCTCCCCAGAGTGCTCCTGCCCCCCAAGGTGGTCCCGGGGGTGATCCCGCTGCCCCAGCAGCCAGTCGGGACCCTGCAGATGGAAAAGGACGCGGGCGATGGGCTCCGTGGGGGACACGGCGCTCTCGAGGGACACGGCGCGGATGTCCCATGCTGCCGAGTGGCCGTCCCGCCCCGGGGGGGGCTCCGTGGGCAACTCCTGCAAAAAACATCCAGGGATGGAGTTGGGGGGCTGGGCTGCCCCAGGGTCGGCGGGGGCGGTGGGGGCGGTTTTACCTGGCGGGTGCTGAAGGGGGGGTAGGTGGCCCGCATGACGGGGTGCGCAGGGGGACCGTGCCGCAGCAGCAGGAAGGTCTCAGTGAGGGTGTGCAGGGACACGTTGGGGGGCACGTCCTGGTCCGCCCGCTGCAGCCGGTAATACTCGGGCACCCCCAGCACCTCCAGATCCGCCGGTAGGTACACGGGGTCGAGGGGGTCCCCATCACCCCTTGCTGCGAGGACAGGGGCCATGTCACTGGCCTCGGTGGCCTCGGAGGGCAAGGGGTGCCGGGGGGTGGTGAGTGGGGGTCTCCGAGCCCACAGTCTGATGCTGCAGCTTGGTGACAGCTCCGCTGCACCCAGGAACCCTCCAGACCCCACCATCTCCCTCCCTCTGCCCTCAGGACCCACTCCAGGACCCACCTGGCCACCCCTGCCCTCTTGGGGACAAGGACACCCTGCACCCCAGGATTCTGCCCCATTGCAACCCTTGTGCCCCTCCAGTGACACCCCACTAATGCCAGGGTCAGCATTGGGGGGTCCAGCGTGGTTCCCCCCCATGCCTGGCTGCTCCTCACTAACGAAGCAGCACTCGTTATGCTGCCCTGGCTGTGCCAGCGGGGTGGGGACCCGCTCCCCTCCTGGGGACAGGGATGGTGACAGGTCTCCCCCCAGGGTGGGATCCCGAATCGGGGTATCCGGATCACCAGGTTCCTCATGCGCAGGGAACAGATCCCGCCAGGATCCCCCTTCCCCACGGGGGACAGATCTCGCCCGATCCATAGCTCCCCGTGGGCAGGGGAGGGGGCAGCTCCCCCCGCGGGCAGATCGCGGGGGATCGGGTGAGTGGGGAGATCACAGGGCAGGGGAAGCAGATCCCCTCGGGCCGCAGAGATCCCGTGTGGATGGCGGGGAGATCCACCCCCTGAGATCACAGCAGATCCCACGTTCCTTGGGGGATCGCATGTGGCAGAGGGGGAGCGGATCCCCTCGGGATCTTGGGGGATCCGGGGAAATGGAGGGGGGGAGGACCCGGGGGGAGCGGATCCCGGCGATCCCGAATGCGGGGAGACAGGTCGCCCGGGACCGCGGGACCCCCGGTGGGAGCGGATCCAGGCGGGATGGCGGGGATTTCCCCCGCGATCGGGTGCGGAACCCGGCGCGGGGCTGCCGCCGGTCCCGGTGCTGGTGCCGGTGCCAGTGCCGGTGCCGCTCCCGGTGTCGGTGTCGGTCCCGGTGCCGCCGCACTCACCTGATGCGCAGAGCAGGGCGGCGGCCAGCAGCGCCAGCCGCGTCCCCGGGGCCGGTACCGGAGCCGGTACCGGGGCCGGTGCGGGGGCCATGGCCGGGGCTGGCTCCGCAGAGCCTCCGTGCCAGCGGCAGCCGCCGCTCCCGTCCCTCCGCCTCCGCGCCCAGACAATGGGGCCGGGGCGGGACCGGCACCGGCGCCGCCTCGTCCCGCCGGGTCCTAAACACCGGCCCTGGGCAGCGCCGGGCACGGCTCCCGCCCCGGCCCCGTTCCTGTCCCCATCCCTGTCCCACTCCCGTCCCTGTCCCTGTCCCACTCTCGTCCCCGTCCCCAGCCCCATCCCATTCCCCAGTCCCATCTCTGTCCCCATTCCTGCCCCCATCCCTGTCCCCGACCCCTTCCCTATCCCCATTCCCACTCCCATCCTGTCCCCGTCCCCACCCCTGTCCCCATCCCATCTCTGTCCCCATTCTTGTCGCCATCCCATTCCCCACCCCTGTCTCCGGCCCTGTCCCCATCCCTCTCCCCATTTCTATCTCTAACCCTGTCCCCGTCCCCCCCAGGTGACACAACTGGCCATGTGGTGGGAACCCGCACACACACGGGGGGCTCCCACACCAGTTCGTGTTCATCTTTCCCTGTCTTACCCCAGCT
This sequence comes from Nesoenas mayeri, assembly GCF_963082525.1. NCBI lineage: Eukaryota > Metazoa > Chordata > Aves > Columbiformes > Columbidae > Nesoenas > Nesoenas mayeri. The sequence continues at coordinate 67,697,231 of NC_137548.1, read as the reverse complement.
GGGGCAACTGGGGGACACTGGGGACACGGGAGGGACGGCAGGGTCGCTGTTGCTGGGGACAGGCGGAGCGGGCAGCGGGGACAACTGGAGGGCGATGGGGACACGGAGAAGGGGACGGATCCTGGCACGGATCAACCCCCCCTTCCTCCTCCTCCTCCTCAGCAAACAGAGGGAGAGGGACAAGTGTAGGGCAAGTGTGACACCCTCCTGTGCCCCTGAAATGTGCCACCCGTGTCCCCCAGCCTGAGTGGGGTGTGGGGGGACAGGCAGCCCCCAAGGGGAACCCCCACAGGGACAGTAGCCGACCAGGCCACGGTGAAACCACCTTTATTCAGAATCGCATATCAAAACAGTCCAAAAAGCAGCTGAAAACCCAAGGATCGACAGCATGGGGCCCGGGGGGGGGGTTGCGATCCCCCCAAATGAGCAGAGATCCCCCCCATTTTAGGCTGGGGTGATGCCTGGAGTGAGGAGCTGGGTCCCCTCTGATGGGCACAACAGCCACCAGGGTGGGTGAAGGGGAATTGGGGTGTCCTTGTTCCCTCAACCATGGTAGGGGGGATTGGGGTGTCCCTGTAACCCCCTCACTGTGATAAGGGGGGAATGGGGTGCTCCCCTCACCGTGGTAAGGCTGGATTTGGGGCTGGGGGAACACAGGGGCCATATGACCACCCCTAGGGGAAGGCACTCGTGGCTGTTGTTAAGGCACCGTGGTGTGTGTGCGAGGAGGGGAGCTCCAGTTTTCGGGGTGCTGCATTGGGGGAGGGGAGCCCAGCAGGATAAGGGGACCCCCAGTGATATTGGGGGGCTCCCAGGCTGGTGTGCACCGTGGGGTGGGGGGGGCTCACAGGGGCAGAGATCGGGAGTGGGCAGAGAAAGGGGGACAGGGTGCTCAGCATGGAGGACGCAAAATTGGGGGGTACAGAGCTGATGGGACGCCACAAGGTGTGGGGGCGTCATTCCTCCTGGTTCCGAGGGCCCCCCCACTTCTGCCGCCGCCGCAGCTCCTCCACCTTCCACTCCAGGCTGCGCACAGCGGCGTCCAGGCGGGCGCTGGAGCTTGAGGGGGCCAAGAGGCTCCCCAAAAGGGTGTAGAGCACCCAGAGCCCCAGCAGCATCCCCGCCTGTGCCGTGGGGCTCTCGGGGGACGCGGTGACGTGCAGGAAGGCGCCCAGGAAGCAGCAGAGTGTCACCCAGCGCAGGGTGGGGAGCAGGAGCCCCCGCACCCGCGACAGCACCCAGGACCCCACCAGAGCCACCAGACCCCACAGCAGCACCCGCTGCACCTCGCCGGGAGCCAGCGCTGCCGCACGCACCAGCCGGTCACCTGCGGGAAAGTGTCACCGGTGTCACCGGTGCGGGTGATGAAGCCAGGGTGATCCCTACCGCCACTCCCCTCGACGCTCACCGGTGACACCGGAGGCGGCCAGGAGGTCACCGATGATCCCGCAGAGCGTGGTCAAAGCCACCGAGATCCCCGAGGACACGAGCCAGAGGGTGGCGGAGAGGCTCTGCGGGGACAAAAAGGGGTGGTGGTGGGTGGCAGCCCCGCCGTGTCGCTAGAGGAGGGGACACCGGGACAGACCTCACCTCTGCCACCAGCCGCAGGGGCTGCGGACCCACCCAGCTCTCCAGGGTGTCCCAGGCGGCTCGGCCCAGCCGTGACAACGGGTCATCGGGGACGGCGCTGGGACCCCCAGCCGCGTGCTGGCTGTCCCCCGCTGTCCCCTCGAGGACGGGGACCCACAGCAGCACGGCCAGCAGGGCCCGGCGCGCCGTGTCACCCCCCATCGCGTGTGTCCCGCCGCCGGGCCGGGGGCTCTGTGGGGACAGAGACCCCCCGAGGTGCTGACACGTCCCCCCCGCCATGGCGGGGCCACCTGCGGGCGGCTTTGGGGCCGCTGTCCCCTGTGTCCCCCCCACGCGGCTATCTTTAGGTCGGACGTCACCGGGACGCCCTGCCCAAGGACATGGGCCCGGTTTGGGGGGGACACGGGGACACGGGGACACCCCCTGTCCCGGCGGGGGGCGCGGGTGCTGCGGGACGGGGCGCAGCCACCGCTGTCCCCCCCGGTCACCCCACACCTCCGGGACCCCCGCTCTGCGCCCCCCCCCCACCCGCCCCGTCCGCCTCCGGTCTCGGGGTGTCCCCCCCGAGCGGGGTGTCACCCCTTCTCCTCCCATTGCCACCCCAGTCCCCCCCTCCCTCTTCGTCCCCCCGAGCTCCCCCCGCCAGGCCACCCCCAAACCCGCCGGGACCCCCGTGTCCCCCACTCTGGGCCCCCCCCAGCCCCCCGTCCCCTTCCCCTTGTGTATTCCCGCCCGAGTCCCGCTCCCCCCGCCCCGCGCTCCCCCCGCCCCGTCCCCAGCCGCCCGGGCCCCGGCGGGGGCAGCGCTCACCGCCGCCGCGCGGGGGCGCTGCGGAGCCGGCCGGGCCCGGGGCGCGCGCACAGACCCACCGGCCGCCGCCGCCGCGGGGCACGCCGGGAGCTGTAGTCCGGGAGCAGCCGCGGGGCACGCCGGGAGTTGTAGTCCGCAGGTGGGGGGAACCGCCGCGCGCGCGGTGCATGCTGGGACACGGTCGCCATAACAACGGCCGGGCGCGCGGGGCACGCCGGGAGGCGTCGTTACTCGGGGGGGTTGGGGGCGTTGGCGCGGGGCACGCCGGGAGCGCTTCCGTTTCCGGTGGCGGCGGAGCGGCGGCGGCGCCCGCGTGAGCCGGCGGGAGCGTCGCGAGCGCCGCCCGGAACCGGAACCGGCACCGGAGCTTCGAGCGGAGGCGGAGCGGCCCGCAGGCCCAGCCCCGCGGCTGCCGGGCCCCGCCATGGCGCTCATCTGCTCCAGTGAGCGGGGGCGGGGGGACCGGGGGGGGGGCCCCGTTCGGTACCGTGATCCCCGTTCGGTACCGTGATCCCTGTTCGGTGCCGTAACCCCCGGGCGGTACTGTAACCCCCACCCCCTACCGTAACCCGCGGGGGATACCGTAGCCCCGTGCTCGGTACCGTAACCCCCAGGCGGTACCGTAACCCCCGTTCCATACCGTAACCCCACTTTGGGCACCGTAGCCCCCGGGCAGTAATCCCCATTCTGTACCGTGAGCCCACGTTCGGTACCGAAACCCCGTTCTGTACCGTAACCCCCCCTCCTCCTCCCCAGTTTCCAACGAGGTCCCCGAGCACCCCTGCGTGTCCCCGGTTTCCAACCACGTCTACGAGCGGCGGCTGATTGAGAAATACATCGCGGAGAACGGCACCGACCCCGTGAACAACCAGCCCCTGTCCGAGGAGCAGCTCATCGACATCAAAGGTACTGCTAGGGGGAGGGGGAGTGCCTGTTCTCCCACCCTGCGGGGACCGGGGGGTGCGGGGGGTGGTTTTCGGGAGGGTGACGGTGTTGTCTCGTTGCCAGTTGCCCACCCGATCCGGCCCAAGCCGCCGTCCGCCACCAGCATCCCGGCCATCCTCAAGGCTCTGCAGGATGAGTGGGTGAGTAACTGGGGCAGCAGCAGCCTGTGGCTTTCACAGGCGTGTTTTGGGTGGAAAAGCCCCTTGAGATCATTGAGTCCAACCGTTAACCCACCCCGGCACTGCCCCATGTCCTGAGAACCTCATGTCTGTCTGTCCAGCCCTCCAGGGATGGTGACTCCAGCACTGCCCTGGGCAGCCTGTTCCAATGCCCCACAGCCCTTTGAGGAAGGAGTTGTTCCTAAAATCAACCTCACCCTCCCCTGGCGCAACTTGAGGCCGTTTCCTCTGCTCCTGGCGCTTGTTCCTGGGGAGCAGAGCCCGACCCCCCTGGCTCCAAGCTCCTTTCAGGCAGTTCAGAGATCAGAAGGTCTCCCCTCAGCTCCTGTTCTCCAGCTGAACCCCCCAGGTCTTTCAGTCGCTCCATCACCCTTGTGCTCCAGCTCCTCACCAGCTCCGTTCCCTTCTCTCAACTCAGCACCTCAAGGGCTTTCTTGTTGTGAGGGGCCCAAAACTGACCCCAGGATTCGTCCCCAAGCCTGTTCCTCTCCCTGCCCGCACTTTTCCCTTCCTGACTGTGTGTTCCCCAGGACGCCGTCATGCTGCACAGCTTCACGCTGCGCCAGCAGCTCCAGACCACGCGCCAGGAGCTGTCCCACGCGCTCTACCAGCACGACGCCGCCTGCCGCGTCATTGCCCGCCTCACCAAGGAGGTCACCGCTGCCAGAGAAGGTGACGTGGGGTGACACGGGGTGTGGGCTGCAGGTCTCGGGCATGTGGATGGTTACCAGACACCATCTCCTTTCCTCTCCGAGCACCTTGTGAGCTTGCGTTTTTCCTCTTTCCCCGCAGCTTTGGCCACTCTGAAGCCGCAGGCCGGGCTCATCGTGCCACAGGCGGTGCCATCCTCGCAGCCCAACGTGGCGGTGAGTCCCCACTGCCCCTCTGGGCGCTTCCCCTCTGGCTGCCGATGTCCCCTCGTCCCCTCTCTGGGTTTAACCAGCCCCATTTCCATCCGCGCAGGGAGCCGGCGAGTCCATGGACCTGGGCGAGCTCGCAGGCATGACCCCCGAGATCATCCAGAAGGTAAAAGCTCTTTACTTGCGCCGCTCCAGCCCCCAGCAGTGGTTTTTCCCCTCCTCCCCGCATGAAAACCCCACTGTGACCCCCTTCTTGTTTCACAGCTTCAAGACAAGGCGACGGTGCTGACCACAGAGCGCAAGAAGGTACGTGACCCCTTTTTGTTCCCAAATCACCGTGGTGGCCGAGCTGTGCCGCGAGAGCCCCCAACGTTTATCTCCGCACTGTTTTCCTTTCGCAGAGAGGCAAGACTGTGCCGGAGGAGCTGGTGAAACCAGAGGAGCTCAGCAAATACCGGCAGGTTGCTTCGCACGTGGTGAGTGCTGTGACACAGCCGGGGGCTCAAAAAATCCCCCTGGCCCCTCTGTGCCGCTTTGCAGCGTTGATAAGTGACAGATTGGTGACTCTGTGCAACAGCCCACGGTTTTCTTGCTCCCAGCATTAATTTTCTTGCTCGTGGCGTTAGTTTTCTTGCTCCTGGCATGAATTTTCTTGCTTGTGGCATTAATCTGGCATCCTCCTCTGTCGCGCAGGGGCTGCACAGTGCCAGCATCCCGGGCATTCTCGCCTTGGACCTCTGTCCTTCCGACACCAACAAGATCCTCACCGGTAAGGGAAGCTGCTCCGCTTGCCGGACACTCGCGTGGTGTGACCAAGAGCTTGTGTGTGCCTGGAAGCGGGTCCCTTTGTGCCCCTTTTTGGGGACAGAGGGGCGTGAGGGATTCTCTGGGCTCAAGGCAAAGCTGCTGGGGATGGTGGTTGCCAGGAAAAGTGGGTGAACTTGGTCTTGGTTGCCACGGGTGCATCTCTCACCACTTCTTGCTTTGTTTTCCAGGCGGGGCTGATAAAAACGTCATCGTCTTTGACAAGAGCTCGGAGCAGATCCTGGCCACGCTCAAGGGACACACCAAGAAGGTCACCAGCGTCGTCTTCCACCCATCTCAGGTGCGCTTAGCCCAGTGTTTTGCCTCTTCCATCACAACCAGATTTGCTTTGCTGGGCCTGTCAAAACCTCCCTCAGACGGAGAGATGACTTTTTTGTGTGTGTTAACAACATCTCTGCCTCATTCTTCTTTAGGATTTGGTGTTCTCGGCGTCTCCCGATGCCACCATCCGCATCTGGTCTGTCCCCAACGCCTCCTGCGTGCAGGTCGTCCGTGCCCACGAGGGCTCTGTCACAGGGCTGAGCCTCCACGCCACGGGCGATTATCTCCTCAGCTCCTCCGACGACCAGGTGAGCCCCTCCCGAGTCACAGACCCCCCTCCCGCCTTCTCCTCTCTCTCTGCTCAACGCTTTTGTTCTTTTTTTTCCAGTATTGGGCTTTTTCGGATATCCAGACGGGCCGTGTCCTCACCAAGGTGACAGATGAGAGCTCTGGCTGCGGTAAGATGAGTCTCCCCACACTGGGGGGTCTGTTTGGAGCTCAGAGCTCAAAATAACTTTGAGGGGGCTGCTAAAAATCAGAGAATCTCCCCAACCCTCCCAATCTCGCCCCCGTGTCTTTGCAGCTCTCACTTGTGCCCAGTTCCACCCGGACGGGCTCATTTTTGGAACAGGGACGATGGATTCTCAGATCAAGATCTGGGATCTGAAGGTAGGAGGGACAGAGAGGTGACATGTTGGGGGTTCAGTGGGCGGCAGACCGGCGAGGCCGAGCTGTGACGCTGGTACAACATTTTGGGGAAGCTCTCATGAGTTTTTCCTCTCAAAATACAAAGTTTCAGCTCAAGAGCGGCTGCTTCTGGTCTTGTTGAGCGACAATAAAGCGTTTGCTGCGTCCCCAAGAGAAGGGGTGACAGAAAGGAGGGTTTGTCACTGGTTGCTCCACCCTTTTAACTGTTTTATCCCCAGGAACGCACCAACGTGGCCAATTTCCCCGGCCACTCGGGCCCCATCACCAGCATCGCCTTCTCGGAGAACGGCTACTACCTGGCCACGGCGGCCGACGATTCCTCCGTCAAACTCTGGGATTTGCGTAAACTCAAGAATTTCAAGACATTGCAGCTGGACAACAACTTCGAGGTGCGTCACCATCCCCTTGTCCCCACGATGGGTCTGCTCTCCTGCTCTCCACCACCCCACCATTTCTCCTGACCATTGTCTTCTGCTTTGGAGGAGCCCCACACACTGGTGCTACCCCCCCAGCACCCCAAAAAGCCTAATTTTTTGGAGCTTTTTGGCCCAAATTTGAAGCCTGATTCCCTTGTCCGCAGGTGAAGTCTCTCATCTTCGACCAGAGCGGTACCTACCTGGCGCTGGGCGGGACGGACGTGCAGATCTACATCTGCAAGCAGTGGACGGAAATCCTCCACTTCACAGGTGAGGAGGGGCAGAGGTTTGGGGAGGCCCTCTAGGTTGCTTTTTGGGGCCAGAAAATGGCTTTTTGGGGTCTGTGGGGATGAAAAGTGCCTCTGCCTGCAGCAAGACCATTGGGCGGGGGGTGTCCCCAATCACTGCAGTGACACCACGGGATTGTTTGTATGTTATTTCCCCCCCCCAGAGCACAGTGGCCTCACCACGGGAGTGGCTTTTGGCCACCACGCCAAGTTCATCGCCTCCACCGGCATGGACCGCAGCCTCAAGTTCTACAGCCTGTAACGGGGTCTGCAGGGGGGTCTTGCTGCCGCACTGGGGGTCGGGGAGGGAATTTTGGGGTGGGGAGGGGGGCAAGTGGTTTATCGCTTCTTCATCACCTTCTGCGCTTTCTCCTTTTAGTTTTCTCCTTTTTGAGTTGCGCTTGTGTCTTTTTCTGCTCTTAGTTTCTGTTCTGCGGTTGTAACGCGCACCGGGAGGTTCCAGCCCCGGTGCTGGGGGGTGTCTGTGGCCAGGGAGGGGGGCAGGGGGTGGAATTTTGGGGCAGGGGGGACGCACCGTGCAGGTTTTGTAAGCAGTGATCTAGTTTCGGTAAGGAAATAAAGGAAGGATTCACCGGAGCGCTGTGTCGTCCGCAGGGTACGGAAGGCAGAGGTGGGGCTGTCGGAGGGGTTGAGAGGAGCTCCGGGTGCCACCAGCTCTGGGATGGGGACAAAGGACTGTCCTCAAGGGACAAAGGACTGTCCCCAAGGGACAAACCACCACCGCAGCCACCGCGTTATGAACTCATTTATTTTTCCAGCTTGCTGGGGGATGTCAAGCGGTGTCTGGCTGGAGGAAGAGGAGGAGGAAGAGTTGAGTTAGAGTGGGGATGAAGCAGGGGGACAGTTCGAGAGGGGAGGGGACACTCACCCTGTCCCTTTGGCCTCAGCCTCTCCGTGCCTTGGGGACCTTGGGGAAGATGATGTGTCCCTGCGAGGTGACGATGGCCTCAGTTGTCCCGTTGTCACCTAGAGAGCGGCGGGCTCCTGCGGAGGGGCAGGGGGTCGGTGTGGGAAGTTGGGGGGGTGACAGGTGAGGGGGTGACAGGCGGGGGGGTGACAGGCACCCCCAGACTCACGTGAGGGCACTCCCAGCTGGCAGGAGGGCCGGCAGGGCTCGGGCTGGGCCAGGTGACACACCGAGGCGCTGCAGGAGATGTACACCTGGGAACGGGGGTGGGACTCAGCAGGGCTGGGGGCCGCCCCGAGAAGGGGCTGTGACCCCCCCCCCCCCCCAAAAAAGAAGAGTGGGGTCCTCATTGCAGTTGTGGAGTTGGGAGAGGAAGACGCGGCACTGCCACCCTGAAAATGTGGTGGGACGGGGGATTGGTGACACCGGGGGGCTCAGGGGACAACGGGGGACATCTGAAGCCCCTGGCCACCCCCGGGGCGATGCTGCAGGCCCCCCACCTCTCCCTCCAGCGCGGCCATGGACGGCGGCTCCACGAAGGTGAAGGTGGAGATGACGAAGCGCTGGTAGTGACTGGGGAAGGGCAGCTGCGCTGTGGCCGGTCCCACCGGCACCAGCTGCGTCCTGTAGTTGTCACCCGTGTAGGGACACCTGGGTGTGCGAGAAGGACCCTCGGTTGATACAGCGACACCCCCACACCCTCCTCCTGCCCCCCCACCACTCACCCATCCACCAGGATGGGCCACTGGGGCTCGGCAGTGCCGGCGGTGCCAGGGGACGCCCAGCACTGGTGCAGAACCAGCACCAAGTTGGGGTCCGTCTTGTGCAGCAGCCGAACCTCCACGTAGACGGGGTCCCGCAGCACCCGCACCAGCGGGAAGTCGCCCTCGGCGTGGTACGAGCTGTAGCTCTCGTCTGCGGGGACGATGAGGGGGTGAGTGGGACACGAGGGGACACACGGCAGGGACAGGGCGGGTGCTCACCAGTGGCGATGCGGAGCTGCAGCCCCAGCGGCCCCTGCACGGCCAGGGGGGTGACGGTGGGAGGGACGGCCACCTCCATGTGGAGCGGCAGCAGGTCGCTGGCGTTGTAGATGCAGCGAGCTTGGAGGCTGGGGGGGCAGAGCAGAACTGGGTGTCCCCCCCCGGCATCTGCCAGCACCCTGCAGTGTCCCCAAGGAAGGGGGGACCTGCCTGGGGGTCCTGGTGGCAGCAAGTGGGTGTACAGGTCTGGGGTGCTGCAGGTGGATGGGGAACAGGATGGGCATTGCTGGGGGAAGTCCCAGGTTTACTCCCCCCTCCCCTTACATGTAGGTGCTGTCGCGGGTGATGGAGCCGCGGGGGGACCCCTGGACATCGATGGTGGAGATGAGCTGGTTCTCATAGACCAGCTGGTCCTCGATCACCTGGGGGGGACACGCACGAGGTGTCAGTGTCCCCAGAACGCTCTGAGCGGCTCTCTGGGGGGGTGACGCCCCCGTACCTGGACGGTGGTGCCGCACTGGGTGACGGCGAAGCGGAACATGACGAAGGCGTCGGTGACGCGCAGGGGCTGGCAGCCGGGCTGCGCGCTGGCCAGCCGCACGCTGTCCAGGTTGTAGGGCTGGGTGACGAGTCCCCGCGGCACCACCAGCACGAAGTGACCGTCCAGCAGGCACTGCACGGTGGCTTGTGACACGAGGGAGTGACCTGTGAGCACCTGTCACCCCCTGATGAAGACGGGGTGTCCCCAGGGACCCCCGCAAACGTCCTACCTGTGTTGCCGTAGTAGCAGGGCGCCATGCGGTCCATGTCATCGTAGCAGCATCCCGCCTGCAGACACGGCTCCCGGCCCGGGGGGGCCACGCACGCCATCCTCCCCACCGTCACCTGGCACTGCTCCCGTGTCAGCTGCGTCCCTGCGGTGGCACAGAGGGGACACTGTCACCCTGAGTATCCCCCTACCAGTGTCCCATCTGTCCCACTCCATGTCCTTACCTGCCCCTGCAGAGGGGTAGAAGAGAGCCGTGGACTGCAGCAGCCTAGGCTGGGACTGAAGCCCAGGGTGCAGTAAGCCAGGCTGGGCTTGGGGCTGGAGTCCTGGACTCACTAAACCCGGCTGAGGCTGAGCCTGTAACCCAGGGTAGACCAAACCCGGGCGGGACTGGAGACCCGGGTGTGTTAGGCTGGGTTGGGAATGGACCAACCCAGTTTGGCTCTGCAGAGCTGAGTGGACTAAACCAGACTGGGGACTAAGGTGAGACAGCCCAGTTTGGCTCTGGAGCCCAGGGTGGAGGAGACCAGTTTGGGACTGGGTCTGAAGGCTGGGACGAGTTAAACCAGGCTGGTTTGGGGGCTGAGCTCCTGGGCGTACAAAGCCAGTTTGAGTTTGAGCACCAGCGTGTGTTAAGCCAGACTGGACACCAGGGTGCACCAAACCAGGCTGGTTTTGGGGCTGAACCCCTGGACGAAGAAAAGCTGGTTGGTTTTGCGCTCCATGGTTCACAAATCCAGGCTGATTTTGGATCTGAACCCCTGGGCGAAGAAAACCTGGTTGGTTTTGGGCTCCAGGGTGCACAAGCCCAGGCTGGATTTGGTTTTGAAGCCCTGGACGAAGGAGGTGTTGGGTTTGAGCTCCGGGGTGCACCAAACCAGCCTGGTTTTGGGTCTGAACCCCGGGACGAAGAAGGTTGTGTTGGTTTTGAGCTCCAGGGTGCACAAGTCCCAGCTGATTCTGGGTCTGAACCCCTGGGCGAAGAAAACCTGGTTGGTTTTGAGCTCCGGGGCTCACAAGTCCCGGCTGATTTTGGGTCTGAACCCCTGGGCGAAGGAGGTTGTGTTGGGTTTGAGCTCCGGGGCTCACAAGTCCCGGCTGATTTTGGGTCTGAACCCCTGGGCGAAGGAGGTTGTGTTGGGTTTGAGCTCCAGGGCGCACCAAACCAGCCCGGTTTGGGTTTTGAAGCCCGGGCTGGGCTGGGAGCTGCATGCCTGGGCGTATGAAGCCCCCGTGGGGCTGGAGCCCTGGGCGAGCCTGGCTAGGCTGGGACTGGAGCCCTGGGTGCAGTAGGACAGGCTGGGTCTGAGCTATGGGGTGTCCCCGCTCCGAGTGGCTTTGGGCAGAGATTTGGGGTCCCGAGTGGGCGAGGACAGACTGGGACACGTGGTGCAGGAGGCCAGGCTGGGACAGGGGGACAAGGACATTGGTCTGGGGCCGGTGGCCGGTGTCACCACGGCCGGGCTGGTGCTCGGTGCGGGTGTTGACGATCTCGTCGTGCGGCGTCTGCGGACACGTCATGTTGACTTGGTAGGAGGCCACCAGGACCCCGCTGAGCAGCAGCTCCTCCAGCTGCACCCTCAGGACGTACCGGTCCTCCTGTGGCAGGACAGGAGGGGCTGTCACCTCCCAGCCTGCTGGCAAAGGGAGGGGACAACGGGACAACGGGAGGGACGGGGACATCACCTTGACCAGGACGTGGCAGCCCTCGTAGCCGGAGGAGAAGATGACGGTGCCGTCCGTCCCCGTGTTGAGCCAGTGGAGGCAGATGGAGCAATTGGCCACGTCGAAGCGGGTCCCAAATTCATCTGCGGGGACACGGTGGGAAGGTGAGGTGACACAACCGTGCGCCGCGATGCTCACACCCCCCCCATGCCAAAAATCCCACCCAACCCATCAGGCTGATCCCATCAAGGATGGGATCCCATCAAGGATGGGATCTTCCCCACCAGCACCCCGCAGCACTCAGGTTTTGGGGTAACCCTAAAGGTTTTGGCACATGTCACCCCAAAAGGAGACCTGGGGGGGCAGTTTCTCACCCAGGACCTTGAAGCGGACGGTGCGGCCGGGGGGGGGATGCGCCAGCAGCTGCATCCCGTGGTCCCCACAGTCGTAGCGGTAGCGCAGGAGCGAGACGGCGGCTCGGGGACCCGGGGGCAGCAGCAGCAGCAGCAGCAGGAGCGAGCAGCCCCGTCCCATGGCGGTGACAGTGACACCGGGGCTCGCCTGTGGCTCGGCGCTGGGCACGGGGATTTATAGGGCTGGGAGGTGGCGGGGGGGTCAGATGACCGGAGGGCCGTGCCGGTACGGTGCCCGGCCAGGGCTCCGCGCTCCCCTGCCACTGGCGACCTCGGTGCCCCCGACCGCGCTGTCACCTCCCGTGGCCGTGCCGGGGTCACCAGGGAGGGACACGAAGCTGTTTGTCCCGCGGCGGGAGAGATCGTCCTGCAAACGGGGAACGGGGACCGCAGCGACCGGGACGGGGCTGGTGTGTGTCCCCCCGCCTTGCCGCCAGCTGGTGAGGACAGCGATGGCATCTGGGGACAGCTGGAGCACGTCACATCTCCGGTGAGGTCTGTGGACAGACAATGGGGTAATTGTCCCCAGTTCCCCCCTTGGTGGCTGCACACCCTGCGGGCAGTGCCACCGGGAACAGAAAATCCTCCGCAGGGCCCTTTGTCCCCCGGGAGAAGGGACCTCGGTCCCCTGGGGTGGCTGATTTGGGGGTTTCTTCTCCCCCTGTTTTCCAGAACTTTCCTTTCTGGGTTTTATCTTGATTACAGACTGAACTAAGTCACCCCCGCCCCGGTGCCGCTGTGACGGTCACGGCCACCTCCTGCCCCGCCACGTGCCAACCGCGACCCTGTGCCATCCCCTGTCCCAGCGTTTTGGGGGGTTCGATCCTCCCGTCCCATGGGAGTCGCTGTTTTTGGGGGAAAAACCCACCCCGATCCCACCATCTCTTGGTGCTGAACCCCGGTTATAGCGAAAGGGTGCGCAGAGCTGGGGGTTTGGCTATAGCCCCCCCCCAAAATCTTAACAGCCTCATTAAACAGCGATATCAGCTCCAGTGGCACCCCAGCCCGCCCTGCGCCTATAGATGTACCTATAGACACATTGGGGTCCTCCCCCGTGCTGTCACCCGGTGTCCCCACCCCACAGGCACAGGCAGTGCCGTGAGCAGGGTGCATTTATTGAGGAGGGTGACAAACGGGGTGACCCTGGCCCCTTCCCCCCCGCAGCCGTCACAGCTTCACGGTGCTGGTGGGACCCAGCTGCAGCTCCAGGAACTGGATGATCTCCTGCCACGAATGCTCCTGAGCTTTGGCGTGGGCTTGGGCTTCACCCCCCCAAACCACCGGTTTAGGGGTGCCCCGAATGCTGGAGACGCTACAGAGCGGGGAGCAGGGGGGCTCAAGCAGGTGCCCGGCCCCGGGGTAGGAGAGGAGGCGGCAGCGGGCGGGCGCCATCCGCGCCATGGCCAGCTGGGCGAAGAGCTTGCTGTTGAAGCTGCGGTCGGCCTCCCCCACCACGAAAAGGACCTTCCCCCGGATCTTCTCAGTGGGGATGGCCGAGGAGCTGTACATGGGGTCCTGGGGGTCCCCAAAAATGGCTGAGTTGTCCATAGCCCCCATCTCGGTGAAGACGACGCGTTCGATGAAGTAGGGGATGGAGGGGATGTGGAGGTCCCGGTAGAGCAGGGGGTTGCCGTGGAGGAAGGCTGTGCCGTTGATCCACACCGTGGCCACCACTTGCGGGAGGAAGGTGGCCATGGCCAGGGCCACCTCTGCGCCTTTGGAAACTCCGATGACGCCCAGGCCGGGGCCTCGTACCTGTGGCGGGGGGGAAATGGAGCCAACTGGCAGCACCGCTCACCAGCACGTCACCGGGATGTCCCCAGGCACGAGGACAACCCGTTGGCTGGGACATCGCTGGTCACCGAGACGTCCTGCTCACTGGGATGTCACCAGGACATCTTGTTTATCAGGATGTCACTGGTCACCAGGACATCCCATTCACTGGGACATCCTTGGTCACCAGGACATTCCAACGGCTGGGACATCCTTGGTCACCAGGACATCCTGCTCATTAGGATGTCCCCAATCACCAGGGTATCCCACTCACTGGGATGCCCCTGGTCACCAGGACATCGTGCTCATTGGGGTGTCACCAGGACATCTATCACGATGTTCCCAGGACATCCCGTTCCCTGGGATGTCCCTGCTCACCAGGACACCTTACTCACCAGGACATCCCCCATCACCAGGACATCCCACTCACTGAGATGTCCCCAGGACATCTTGCTTATCAGGATATCCACAGGACACCCCACTCATCACAACGTCGCCAGGACATGTTGCTCTCCAGAACATCCCTGGTCACTAGCATGTCCCACTCACTGGGATGTCCCCAGAACATCTTGCTTATCAAGATGTCCCTGGTCACCAGGATACCCACTCACCAGGATGTCCCCATGACTTGCCGCAGGGCTCACCTTGGGCTGCCGCAGCAGCAGCTCAGCCGCCTCCTCGAAATACTCCATGTCGAGCTGGGCCAGCGTGCAGGGCAGGTCCTCGTAGGCGAAGAAAGCCAGGGCCAGCACGGCGAAACCCCGGGTGGCCAACAGCCCCGCGCGGAACTCGATGAGGCCACCCGCACCCCCAAACAGGTCGATCACCCCCGGGAAGGGTCCTGGTCCTGCGGGAGGGACCGTGACTGCAGGGGGAAGAGGAGCCACTGGTGCCACCGCAGGGCGTCACCGCTGGGGAGAAGGACAACCAACCGAGGGGACCCGCACCCCGATGCTCACCAGGTGGCAAGAAGAGGGCCCCGCGGACACGTCCCTCCCCGATGAGCACCCGCTGCACGCCGGGACCCACATACCACCGCTCGGCCTCGCAGGACGCCAGCAGCCGGTCCTGGGGACCGGTGACCAAGCAGAGGCCATCGAAGACCTCAAGGTGCAGCAGGAAGGGGCTGCCGACTACGTCGCGCTTGACCAGCCGTCGGAAAAGGGTGTCGGGCTGCAGGAACCAGAGCAGCCCCATGGGCCAGACGCCGGCGTAGCTGCCCCCCAGGGCGGGGTGGCGGCCGGGGTCCACCTCGCCCGCCTCGTCGGCGTGGAAGAAAGCCCGAGACTGGAAGACGTGGCCCTGCTCGTCCGCCAGCCATGCCCGCAGGGTGACGAGCTGCGACGGGGACAGTCCCCGAACGTGCACCTGCACCGGCCGGTCGGCCAGCGAGGACTGCGGTGTCACCGTCACCTCCACCATGGCGCACCTGGGGATGGAGGCGGGTGTCACCGCTTGGGGATGGCGGTGGGGTGTCCCCCTTCCTCCCCAGGGACGCTGGGGACACGGTGAGCACCCCATGGCGTTCACAACTGGGTACTCAGTCACCTTTCACATCGTACTCTTTAATTCTGCTACCTGTAATCATTTTTCAGTATTTCATAAAAATCTGGCGTGTCTGTTTCTTATCACAACTACAAGAGTCTAAACACTGTTTGTCCTACATTGACATGGCTGTCGTGTTCAGCTATTCTCATTATTACGTTTAGTTGATTTTTCCTTTAAATGTAAATTATCTTAATCACAGTTATGGATTGGATATCTATACCTCTTGGAGGATAATGTCTAGAAACGTTTATGTGTCTGCTGTAGATAAAGCCCAGCAAGGTAAGTCATTGTAGATGCAATTCAGGTCTGAATTTACAGTGGGTTAAACCAGCCAACGCTACTTTTGAAGTAGCAGCTCATAAAGGTAAATAATATTCCATCAATTATTTAGTTAATAACCCACCCCTCCCTCCCTGCTCCCCCCCAAGGACACACAGCACTGCACCCCCCAGCACCCCCATCCCCGACCCTCCCCCAGCACCCCCCAAAACTTGACACCCCTTTTCCTTCTGTTCCCCCACCCCATCCTCCCCCTCTGCACCCCAGGGCCGGACATGGGGAGGGATTTGGGGGTCAGGGCCCGCCCCAGTCCCACACACCCACCGTTTCAGCAGCCAGGCCACAAAACTGACCCCAGCAAAGCCATAGCCCAAGTCCAGTCTGGGAGGAGACACCTCGTTCCCCTGCGTCCCCCCGAGCAGGAAAACAGCCCCCGGAGCCCCAACCCCCCGGGGACGGGCCCCGGGCCCCCCCTTACCGGCGAGGCGCAGGCTAGGCTGGGGCTGCGGCTCTGGGCGGGATGGGGGGACAGGACTCTGCCCGCCCCACGCTGTTATCGCCTCGGTAAACATTAACCCGGGGAGTGGCGAGGGCAGAGACCTCCTGGCCTATGACCGGAATGCCTGCCCCCCCACGGCTCCGCTGGGCCCCCCATAGTTCCACCAGACCCCCCCACCCCGCTCAGGACACCTCTCACTGGGAACCCCGTAATTCTTGCCCAGCGGGTTATCAGGACGTTACGCCCCCCTTACCCCCCATGGCCGCTGCTCCCCCTGGGGCCACCAGCTTGTGTCCCCCCCACCCAGGGTGAAGCTCTGGGCCCACATATCAGCCTTGTTTGCCCCCCCAAAGTGACACCCTTGTCCACCCCGGCCCACCCCTCAGGCTCCCAGCCAGCTCAGACACAGCCCGCAGCAGGAATGCAGAAAAGGGCGTTCAGAAAACAAGAAAAACCAGGAAAACTTAGAAATCCTTCTTGTTTTCCCCTCCCGAGTCCCTTCCAGCTGCACCCGCCCCAGAAACCCAGCCCACACTCCCAGAGAGGTGACAGGAGGCATCAGGTGTCCCTCTCCTTGTGACAGGGGGTAACAGGCTCAGGGGACATGGGGACCTGAGGCTCTGTCACTCCAGGATGGCCGAGGGAGCTCCAAAGTGGAGCCACCAGCCCCTAAGTCCTCAGAGGCAAGTCCAGCTCAGTTCCTTTTCATTTTTATGAAGAAAAAGCAGATTTGGGCAGGTGAAGCAGTTCCTCCAGCCCCTGGTTGTCACCCACACAGGACAGGGGGGTCCAGCAGCCGATTCCTGCCCCAATGTCCATCCAACACAGAGCATTGTCCCCGGGGAGCGGGGGGACCCACCGAAACCCGCGGTGCCGCGCTCCCCCTCTCAATCCGCGGCTGTTTTGCGCCTCACGGGTGTTTTCTGGAGCAGGGCCAGCGTGTCCCGCTTCTCCACCCGCCGCAGCTGCTTCTTCTTGGCCCGCTTGAGCTTCAGCGGGTTACGGATCTGCATGAGGAAGGGGAAAAAGGGGATTTCAGGCACAGAAACTGCACCCTCGGCAGAGGAGCGAACCCCCTGCTAGAACTCCTCAGTTCTCCCAGTGCTGCTCGACAGGGAGAGGAACTGGAGCAAGCTGGAGCCCAGTTCCCAGGCTCTGGAGGTCACCACAGTGTCCCCAGCCATGAGCGGGGTGTCCCCAGGCACTCACCACTTGGACAATCTCTGCTTTCCGCTCGTTCTCCAGCCGCCGCTTCAGGTTTTCTTCCCGGCGACGCTTCTTCTCCTGCGGGAAACGGCACCAAAAAGTTCCCCGCGGGTCCCTCTGGGCTCAAACCCAACCCAGCGTCGCCCCGCGGCTGCGGCAGCACCAGCAACACCCGCCCGAGCGTTAAATCCGCTGCACAGAGCCAAGGCAGCAGCTTTTGTTTCCCTGGCACGAGGTCTGAACTGTCCGAGCGAGTCGATTCCGAGTCGGTGACTCGCAGCATGTGAGCGTTGCAGCCGGGATTTGGCAGGAGGAATAAACCGTCCCGGCTGGGGTTTGTGCTCACTGCGGTAACACCACGTTGAAATTCTGATGCCTGTAGCTTTGGTTTTAAATATATTTATATCTCTGATGTATCATCTAATGGCCTCAAGTTGCGCCAGGGGAGGTTGAGGTTGGATGTGGGGAACAATTTCTTCCCCAAAGGGCTGTGGGGCATTGGAACAGGCTGCCCAGGGCAGTGCTGGAGTCACCATCCCTGGAGGGCTGGACAGACGGACATGAGGTTCTCAGGACATGGAGCAGTGCCGGGGGTGGGGGAACGGGTGGACTCCATGATCTTGGGTGTCTTTTCCAACCAACACGGTTCTATGACTCCTCTTACCTCTTTCTCCCTCTGCTTCGCCTCCTGCAGCTGCCGTGCCAGGTCCTGGACCAGCTTCTTCTCCTGCCGCTCCTTCATCTTCCTCGCCCAGGAGGAGCGAAGGGCCTTGTCCTGGATCATGTGTGAGAACCTGGGTGGGCAGAGAGGCCATGTCAGGGCAGAGCCCCCCACAAGCCCCCCAGCTCAGCCCTTCCGCTAACCTATTAATAGCCCCAGACCCACCCTATGAACGCATCAACGCAGCCCAACTCAACCCACCCCCAAAACAGCCCCGTTACCCAAAACTGTCCCCCCACAGAGCCTCCCCATGAGACCAAGAACCCCCAATCAGACCTGCCCCCAAAAGAGACCCCCCCAGAGGCCTGGAGATCCCCCAAACCCTGGAGACCTCCCCACAGACCTGGAGACCCCCCCCCACAAGCTTGAATACCCCTCGAATTCTGGAGACCCCCCTCGAACACTGGAAACCGCCCCCCGAACTGCGGCACCTCCCGCTCCCACCTCTTCTTGCCCGGGTCCTTCCACACCCTCCCCGATTTGGGCCGCCCCCGCGGGATCGCGGGCACCGCCGCCGCCGCTTCCTTTCGATTCTTCGCAGCTTTACGACGCCGCCGGGCCGGTGCTGGAGCCGGTACCGGTACCGGGGCCGCCCCGTTGGGTCTCTCGGGCCCCAGGGCCGCCCCGCTCTCCCCCTCCATTTTCCACGTGGTCTCTTTCCCGCGACGGCGCAGCGCGATGACATCACAGACGCGCCGCACCAGCACCACCTCCGCGCATGCTTAGAGTGGAAGCGCGGCCACGCCGAGCCCCCGACCGCCATTTTGGTATCGGGCAACACCTCCCTCCCTCCCGATGGCGCAGGACGGGTGGCCGCCATGTTTGTTCCGGGCACAGGCCGCCATGCTTGTTCCGGGCAGTCGTGTACCGGTGCCCGTTATCCCGTTGCGACCGCGGCTTGTGTCCGGTGTCCTCCACTCCCCCCAACTCCCACCCGGGGCGGCCCCCGTGGGGGAGCCCCGGAGAGACGCGAGGCCTGAGCTGGGGGGAGAGGCCTTTATTGGGGGCCACGCAGGGGAGAGGGACCAGGCCCGGGGGCACCGGGGGCGTCTCAGGCCAGGGGGCACCGGCGGGGTCTGGGGCTCCGGTTCTACCGTGAGGCCCGGGGAGGTCCCCCCGGGCTCCGGGCCCTCGTGTGCGGGCGGTGGCTCTGAGCAGGACGCGGCTGCAGGCTCGGGCCCGGCTACATTGCCTGGGGGAGCAAAAGGGAGATAAAAATCCCATTTTGGGTGATGCAGAGGGACCCCCGGCCCATCGCCCCTCACCATGAGCGTGTAGTTGTGCTGCCGCACGGCGGCACGGCCGAACGTCACGGCCGCCACGGCCGCGCAGAACTCCAGGAGGCTGAAGAGGACGAAGATGGAGTCCAGCCCGCTGCTCAGCATCTGCCGGGGGAGGAGGCGGCACAGGGTCAGGACACCGGTGCTGAGGGACCTGGAGAGCCCACCCAGTGCAGTCTCCCCATGGAGCAGGAACACCCAGATGAGGTTACACAGGAAGGTGTCCAGGGGGTTGGAATGTCTGCACAGAAGGAGACTCCACAACCCCCTGGGCAGCCTGGGCGAGGCTCTGCCACCCTCACCCCAAACAGGTTTCTTCTCATATTCAAGTGGAACCTTTTATGTTCCAGTTTGTACCCATTGCCCCTTGTCCTGTCACTGGTTGTCACCAGAAGAGCCTGGCTCCATCCTCCTGACACTGCCCCTTTCCATATTGATCCCCAGGAATGAGTCCCCCCTCAGTGTCCTCTTGTCCAGCTCCAGAGCCCCAGCTCCCTCAGCCTTTCCTCACACGGGAGATGCTCCACTCCCTGCAGCATCTTGGTGGCTGCGCTGGACTCTCTGCAGCAGTTCCCTGTCCTGCTGGAACTGAGGGGCCACAGCTGGACACAAGATTCCAGGTGTGGTCTCCCCAGGGCAGAGCAGAGGGCCAGGAAGAAGAAAAGGACCCATGGATCCCACTTGCTGCCAGCGTCCTTTGTCCCCTTCCCCCAGCCACATCCCCACAGTGGCACAAAGCTCAGGGCCCGCGAGGTCCCACCTTGTTCTCTGGGTTGAAGCACCACTCGGGTTTTGGCTGATAGGGCAGGGTCTTGTCGCAGCCGGGGACGTTGCGGCTGATGGCCGTGGCGTGGAGGAGCATGGCCACCAGCGTGCTGAGGGCGACGGCTGCGTTGACGACACAGCAAGTCTTCACCTGGGCGGGGGTGTCACCTCGTGTCACATCAGCCACCAGCGGTTCCGTCCTTTCTGCTGGGAGCCATGCGGGTGACAGCGCGACACCCACCCCAACCCCTGCGAGGTGTCACAGACACGGGGAGACGCCACCTGGGGCGGCCACCCTCTGTGACACCTTTTGTTCCCATCGCCCGCGAGTGGCTCCACCGGGTCCCAAGTGTCTTGTGGAGACCCTGAAGCGTGAAGGTTTGTTGGATGGGGGGGACTCGGGCACCTCCAAAGGGTAAGACAGGCCTCAGGTAGGAAGGGAAGGGACAGAGGCAGTAGAAGCAACAGGGGAATGTGTTGTCCTCCCCCTTACCAGCAAAATGTTCTCTCGTTTTTCACTTTCCACCAGCAAAGAGCCTGAGAGCAGGAGCTGCTCAGAAAACAGAAGGGGGTCAGCAGCGAGACACCCATCCCAGCACCCTCCCCGTGTTTGGGGCTGCCCAGAGGGGACAGCCAGAAGATGTGGGGTAAGAGGACACCCTGGTGATGAGAGGATCTGGTTCCCGATGGGACGGTGAGGGGGTGACAGCCGGGAATGTCCCCACTCACCAGGAGCCCGAGCCAGAAGAAGATCCCGCTGGCCACGGGCAGGGACGGGCTCCCGTGCTCCGCCAGCGTCAGGATGATCCCGAAACAGATGTGGACGATCCCGCTGAAGATGTGGATGATCTGGGGGAAGGACGAGTGAGAAGGGCCCCCCCTGTCTGGATGTCACCATTGCTGTTGGCTGTGTCCCATCACACCACGGTGATGAGAAGGGACCGGGGACAACGGGCACTGGGCACGGCAGCACGAGCTGGTCCCAAACATCCCATCCTCCCCAGGAGAACCTCCAGAACCACCCGCCGGGGAGAACCTCAAACAGGACAATCCTCAGTCCCCGTTTTGTCCCCGAGGTGCCCCGTCCCCCCGCAGGGGACCCCGCGTCTCACCCCCAGCACTTTGGGCTGAGCTCTGCGGAAGCCCAGGACCCGAAATGACGTCCCGGCGGGAGCGGGGGGCTGGGGGCCGGCGGCCAGCTGTGCTGCGCGGGGGTCGCTGGCCGGGATCACCTCGGTGATGATCCTCACGCCGCCCGAGTCGGTCACGGCCGCGGCTGCCATGGCGGCCCCTTCGCTCCCCGAGTGTCCCCGGGAGGTGGTGGCCGGCAGGGACGCGGTCCCGCCGCCCTTTGCTCCTTTGATGGAAATCTCGTCAGGCTCCTCTTGCTCAACGAGGGATTTTTGCCAACGGAGGGGAGAGAGTTTGGGAAACACCCCGTGAGGGGCTGGGCGAGCGTACCTCAAGATGGGGAATAAAGGGAGGAAAACAGGACATGACACAAATATTATAAACCCCACTGGTCTATAAAGGTCTCAAGAAAACTATTTTATTGCCTTTTTTATTGTCTTTGGGGTTCTCCTTCCTGTGTGAGCGCCTGGATCCCATGGATCTGTCCCCATTGGGGACATCCCCCCCGCAGGAGTGAGCCCAGGGGAGGTGACAGCGCGGTTTGGGGTGACAGCCCGGTGTGGGGTGCTGAACCGAGCCACAGTGGTTTCCAATAGGAAATGAGAGCTCAGCCTGGGAACGGAGCCACCACACATGGCCCCGAGCCCCCCGGGGCCCCTCCGACCCCTGCCAAAAAACCGCCGTTTCCTTCGTGGCCGCCATCTCCATCTGCTCACCGGGGTTTGGGGGTCTCCACGGGACCCCCTGGATGCCCAAGGGGCACGGGGTGGGATGTTGTGGGTGCTGGTGCCATCCCTGCTCATCCTCATCCTCCTCTGTGGGACTTGGGTCCCCTCCTGTGGGTCCCCCCAGTTTCTGGGCTGGAGAAGGGGACAAGGGACAAAGGGGACGAGTTTTGACACAACCTGGACACAGGAGGTGGTTTGGGGACGCAGCACTGGGTTTTTTTCCCCCCTTGGGTGCATCAGATGTCCGACCAGCATTTTTTTTGTTGGAAAAAGGGTATTTCGGTCCAAGGTCCCGGTATCTCAGCGTGGCCACCGCAGATGTCACCAGGATTAGGGACCTGTCCCCATCGCAGCTCCAGGCTGGTCCCACCTGAGCATTTTAGGAGCAGGTTTTGGGCATCGCCTTTTCCTTTCCTGCGGCCCTAGAGGGAGCTGAGACACCTGGTTTTGGGGACAAACCTCCTCCAGAGCCGGGAGGAGGTTGAACCCAGATACCTCTTCTTCTTCCGTTTCTCATCACCGCGCCCCTCGTAACAAACTCCTGAGCCCCACGGAAACACCGGGATCCCCTCTTAAGACAAGAAACGGGTTTGGTTCCCAGCCAAAGCCGTTACGGAGGGATTTTCCTCCCAAATCCGCCTTTTTTGGGGTTCCCGAACCATTCCCGAAGCTGCAGCTTTTCAGGCAGAAAAAGCCGTGACTGTGGCCGGGTCATGGGAGCGAAAACCCCCTTTCCGAGCGAGGTGTCCGTGGAAACACCCCCCTTTTCTCTCCTCCAAACGAAGGCAGGTCCAGCTGGGGTGGCAGGAGCCCAAGGCCGGTTGTTATAGTTTATTTTGGAAGCAGATGCCAGAGGAGCTGAAGCTTTTAAGCAGACGCGGGAAGTGGCAAAGCTGGAGCC
Source organism: Nesoenas mayeri (assembly GCF_963082525.1). Taxonomy (NCBI): domain Eukaryota; kingdom Metazoa; phylum Chordata; class Aves; order Columbiformes; family Columbidae; genus Nesoenas; species Nesoenas mayeri. The sequence goes on along the minus strand of NC_137548.1, from coordinate 67,674,761 downwards.
GTCCAGCCCTTTGTTTGCAGGAATTTTTGGCTTCGCTGATATAAACAACACGTTCCTTGGGGTTTTATTTCTTCTTTAGGTTGAGTTTTGCTCTCCCAATAATGAGATTTTTATCAATATTTCTGGTTTTGCTTTTAAATCCCCCCCAGAGCCGCTCGGATGAAACTTCTACCCCACCAGCACCATTTTTGGCACGACCCCCCCATGGCTGCAGATTCACACAGTGGTGGCACCAGCAAAAGTGTCCCTTGTCCCTTAGGATGTCACAGGATGGATGGGGGAAGCCTGGCGGGGTGTTCAGGTTCATGAGCGTTCAGCAAACCCCCCCCAAATCCCTTCCCACCAGCACAGCACAAGTTTATGAGCCTGATGGAACCAAACATTCCTTTTCCAACCCAAAAAAGCCCTTTTTTGCTCCCAAAGAAAATAGAAATGGTTCTTAGAGCGAGTTGTGCTTCCTGTGGAAAGGAAAACAACTTTATATCCCCATAAAAACACCCCAAAGTCAACACTGTGCTTTGCCTCCAAATGTTTCTGGTTCTCACAGGGCTCTCACCGTACTGGTTCCAGAATGAGAAAAACCACGTTTTTTAGGGGTTTTTACATTAAAAAGCAGCTGCGTTTTCCCTGTGCTGTGCCACGGGGAGCCCCTGGGGCACACGGCTCCTGTGAAACCCCCTAAAGGCTTTTTGGGGGGGGTTTATGCTGTTTTTTGGGGTGTGAAGGTGACAAAAGTGTCCCCAGGTGTTGTCCCCAGCCCCTCTCTGGTCCCTGTCACCTGCTGTCCCCAACCCTGAGCGGTGCCCACTCCCACACAGGAGGTTTCAGGGCTGCGTAGAAATACACATATAGAAATTAAACCTGTTCTACAGAGGCTTAAAACACCCAATTCCTGCATTTCCTGGGAAAACTGCACCTAAAACCAATGAAATAGCAGAAAACCTTGAAATCCAGGAGAGAGAGCATTTGGGTTTAAATAGCGAGGGGCTCTGGGTTTAAACACCGAGGAGCTTTGAGTTCGAAACTTGAGGAGCTCTGGGTTTAAAGGTTTGGAGGTTCTGGGTTCAAAAATTGAGGGGTTCTGGGTTTAAAGACTGTGGAGCTTTGGGTTTAAAGATTGAGAGGCTCTGGGTTTAAAAATTGGGGGCTTTGGGTTTAAAGGTTTAGGAGCTCCAGGTTTAAAAACTGAAGGGCTCTGGATTTAAAGGTTCTGGGTTTAAAGACTGAGGAGCTTTGGGGTTAAAGATTAAGGAGCTTTGGGTTTAAAGCTTGTGGGGTTCTCGGTTTAAAAATTGAGGAGGTTTGGGTTTAAAGATTGGGAGATTCTGGGTTTAAAGACTGAGGGCTCTTGGGCTTAAATATTGAGGGGCTCTGGGTTTAAAGATTGGAAGATTCTGAGTTTAAATATTGAGGGTTTCTGGGTCTAAAGATTAAGGGGCTCCAGGTTTAAAGATTGATGGGATCTGGGTTTAAAGACTGAGAAGCTTTGGATGTAAGAATTGAGGAGCTTTGGGTGTAAAGATTGAAGGGCTCTGGGTTTAAAAATTGAGGAGCTTGGGGTTTAAAACTAGCGGGGCTCTGGGTTTAAAGGTTTGGATGTTCTTGGTTTAAAAATTGAGGGGCTTCAGGTTTAAAGATTGAGGAGCTTTAGATTCAAAGCTTAAGGGGCTCTGGGTTATCATCATCCTAACACCCCATTTCCCTGGAAGGGACATTTTGAAGCCACAACAGGGATGCTCTGGGGGGGAAATAGATCCCGATGCTGGGAGGGGATGAGCCAGGAGGGGACCCCACAGAGGGACCCGCCAGCCTGGATTTGGGGTGTCAGGGCTACATGGTGGCCCCTCCAGGGCTGGAGAACCCCACATCTGCCTCGGAGATGCGGGACAGTGTGGAGCCATAATGGGCCGTGAACTTGGGGTGAGCGGAAAGAGCCGGTTCATCCTGCTCCCCCCAATCTCTGGGGCTTTTTCTACCCAACCGCCTCATTATTTTTTCAGAGCCGGGACCAGAAATAACTGACAGTGAGTGAATAATCCATGAGGCTCTGGCTGAGCAGCCTGAGCGCCGGCAGGGCAGGGCGGGGGCTGTCGGAACGGGAAAAATAGCATCATAATAATAAAGAAATTAAAAACAAGCTGAAGAAAATAAAGAAAACACTAAACACACAAGCAAACAAAACACACACGCACATTAATTTGGCCCAAAAACTAAAGAGATGGTTCCAACAGGCATTCCCTGCACTGGGGCCGGAGGTGACATTTGGGGGTGGATACTGTCCCCAAATGGTGGTGGGGGAGCAAAATCAGGCAGAGACCCCCCCGCTAGGGTACCCATAACTCACCAGATGCTCCCACCCCTCCGAAAAATCAGCACCGGGTTCTCCTTCCTCATCTCCATCCCAAACTCTGGAGCTGCTCTGTAAATAACCTGCTGGATGCTCATCACCACCCTTACTCCTCGTTAGCTCCTCAAACACCCCCCCCACTGTGGGGTAATTAATGATGGGAGTCAGTAATGAGCTTGTCAAACCTCTCTGCTGGTTAAAAATGGGCCGAGAGCTCTTTGGGCTCAATTCCCCCCCCCGAAATAAGTGATTGTTGAGGGGTCATTGCACGGGTGAGCGCTCATTGTGCCCCCCGGCTGTGTGCCCATCACGTGGGGAACGGGGACCGTGTGTCACCCATGTCCCCGTGTCACCCCAAGGAGCAGCTCCAGCCTGGGGACAACTCCTGGGCTGGTGTCATCATCATTGTCACCGTCATCGCCGCCGGCTGCCCAGCTGCTCCAGCAGCGCTATATATAGCCAGATGTGCTCTGATGTGTATGGGGGGGGATTAGGGGGGTAGGTGGGACCAGATGAGGGTGATGGACATAAGGGACCCCCTGAATGTGATGGACAGTGGCTCTGCACCGTGGTTTTCAGCTCCCAAACCCCCCGAATGAGGAGACACAGGCTTGGGCAGAGCGTTTATTTGGAAGATAATTCAAGCTGGGCAGGTAGGAGCCGAGGTAGATGCTCCAGCTGCCCCCACACAGCGGGGGCTCTATGGGGTGTCTGCAACGTGGCCACCAGACCCCGAGAAGCCCTTGAACCCCAAAATGAACAAGCCCCAGCAGCCAACCGGGGATTTACGGGCAGAAACACCCCACGAAGCATCCCCCGCAGAAATCCCTTCTCCAAAGCAGGCGGCAGGCAGAGCCCCGCTTTGAGACACAGCAGATGGGCAGGGAGGGGGCAAATTTGGGGTGCTCGCTGGCTTTTTGGGGGGTACCAGCATGTCCCAGCCTGCAGCGTGGCAGGAGGAGGATGCTGCAGCTCTGGGGATGGTTTGGGGAGAGTAGAAGCAGGATCCCTTACCCAAATCCTCAGCGCCAGCACCTGGCGAGATTTTGGGGATGCAAAGAAACCCAAGAGCTGCTGCTTTTTTTAGGGGGGGGTCAGGGCTGGGGGGGACATGCTTTCCCGGGGCGGGAGGCACTGGTGGCAATGGGAGAAGGTGTGACATGCTGCTGGGAACCAGCCCGGCCGCGGCTCCGCTTTAACTGGGCTGCTCTTTGGGGTCGTAGATCACCTCGGTGTAGCTGGGTGGCTGTGGCAGCTCGGTCAGCGGCACCGCCAGGTCCCCCTGGGTGGCACTGGGGACGATCAGCATGGCCTGGGGGACAGCAGGGGGTTGGGACGGTGCTGGGGGGGGTCCGGTCGGGGCTCAGCCCCTTCGTGCCCCCCTTGCCCTACCTCGTTAGAGCTGAGACGGGTGGCCCGGCACCAAAAGTTGGCGGTGGCCACGGCGATGCAGAACTCCAGGATGGTGAAGATGAGCAAGACGATGGAGATGCCGTTCCCTGCGAGCTCCAGGGGGGGAAAAAACAAACCACAAAACATCAGCAGTGCACAGGAGGAGGAAACCCCACAGGACAGGACCCCCCCTCACATTTTGGGGCAAGGATTTTGGGGTTCACCTCCTCCCACAAGTCCTAAGCACCGCAGCCCTGGCTTTGAGGGTACCGAGGTCTCACCCAGACCCCCCTACCTCACCGTTTTTACGGCTTATAGAGAGAAACGGGCATTTCCAGGGCGTGAGTCATCTCCCGAGGTACCAGCCTAAAATAGGTCAAGCGCACGGCACCGCGGCGGCAGATGGGCCCAGGTCGGGGTGTCACCGGCCATGGGGTCCCTGATCCCCAGGGGTGATGGGGTTGAGCCCCACCAAGCCCCCTTGTCCCCTTGGAGGGCTCAGGGGGAGGGAGAACAGCCCTTGGTGGGGATGGAGAAGGGGCCAGGGATGGAGAAGGGGCCAGGGGAGGGTCCCAGGGACTGGGGGGGGCTGTACCCCCACTTACCAAGACCAGGTAGCTGTAGTAGTCGAGGCCGGAGCGGTAGAGCCCGTTGAGGTTGAGGTCTACGATGAAGGCGACGATGCCCAGCAGAGCGAAGATGGCGCTGATGACGTTCATGGTCTGGCTGCCCTTCACCTGTGGGCGCCCAGAGGTTTGGGGACAATGGCAGACCCCAAAACCCGTGGGGACACCCCCCCCAGGAGTCTGGACACAGATCACAGCTCAGGCTGTCCTTGGGGTCTTTTTGCTTCTCTCTCTCCCATTGCTCGTTGACAGAAATAACCCCAGCGCGAGCTTTACATTTGGGTTTGCTCTGAGGGGTTTTACCCAGGGATGAGCTGCCCCCTCCCACTCACCCCCCTGCAGTGTCCCCCCCGGGGACACTCACCGCACACTCCGTGGGGCTCTTCTCCGCCCCGATGGACAGGCAGCCGGAGATGATGAACTGTGCCAGGAGAAACGGGGACAATCAGCTGCCACCAAGGTCACCCCGAGCCCCCCAAGACCCCACCCACATCAACAACCTGCCCACAGCTTTTGGGGGCACGGTGACCCCCACTTTGTGCATTGTCAGTCCTGGAGTTTTAAGGCTGCTGGACCAGAACCCACTATCCCTGGGAGCCGTGGGACACCCGTGGGCATCCCCCGCCGTGGGCATCTTTCCCCAGTGGGCATCCCCCTTGGTGGACATCCCCCTGCGTGGGTATCCCACCCCGCTGGACACCCCCCGTGCCACGCACCGACACGCCGCCCAGGAAGGGGATCTCGCCGATGACGAAGACGGAGGTGTAGACTTTGGTGAGCGTGGTGAGGATGATGCCGAAGCCGATGTGCATGAAGCCCGTCATGATCTGGATGGTCTGGGGATGGGACAGGGTGACATTTCCCCCGCCCCGCCCTGGGGATGGGGGCGTCCCTGTCCCCCCGCTGCTCCAGGGCCTGTCCGAGGGGGCAGAAATCCCCAGGGAAGGGGCAGAACCCCCCGGGGAAGGGGCAAGGGGGGATTTTCCAGGGGTACCACCCCCCCCAAAAAACAACTCACCCCCATCACTCGGTTCTTGCCCTTGGGCAGCGTCTCGGCCGTGTACATGACAGCGCGGCTGCCCAGCCGCAGGTTCCCCATCCCCTGCATGGAGGTGGCGGGGGGCAGCGGGACCCCCCGCCCGCCCCGGCCCCCGGAGCTGCCCCGCTCGGTCCCCGCGGGGCCGCCCCCGCCCCACCCCGCCCCACCCCGCCCCTGCGACCTCCCATTGGCTCCGCGCGGCTGACGTCAGAGCCTGCAGCATCCTCGGGCCGCCGCCCAGCCCACGGGTGGCCCCGCGACCCACGGCTGGACCCCCAGGCCCACGGGTGTCCCCACGACTCACGTGTATCCCCCAAGACTCATGTATGTCTCCATGACCCACGGGTGTCCCCACGACCCATGGGTGGACCCCACGACTCATGCATGTCCCCATGACTCATGCACATCGCCAGGATCCACGGGTGCCCCCACAACTCACACGTGTCCCCACGGGTGGACCCCAAGGCTCACTCATGTCCTCATGACCCCAGGATCCGCGAGTGTCCCCGCGAGTGGACCCTACAACTCATGCATGTCTCCACGACCCATGGGTGTCCTCATGACCCCCAGGGGGACCCCACAACACATGCATGTCCCCCATGACCCACGGGTGTCCCCACAACTCACACCTATCCCCACGGGTGGACCCCAAGACTCACACATGTCCCCACGACCCACAGGTGTCCCCATGACCCACAGGTGGACCCCACAACCCATGCATGTACCCCACGATCTATGCATGTCCCCATGACCCACAGCTAGACCCCACAACCCACTGGTATCCCAAAGACACAGCTGGACCCCATAACCCACAGGTGTCCCCAAGACCCACAGGTGTCCCCATGACTCATGCATATCCTCATGACCCACAGGTGGAGCCCCCTCCCCAGCTCTGCCCACTCACCGGTGGCCAAGGGACACAGATGGAAAAGGGGGTGCCAAGGGGAAGAAGAGCAGCCCCACACTCCCAAACCCACCCCACCCATGGCTGCAGCCCCCGTGGGGAGAGGAAAGTGGGGTACAACCCTCACAGAGACACCCCAGCTGCAGGGGGGGCTGCTCACTGTTGCTCCCCCAGTTCAGGGAAGGAGCCCAGCGCCCTGTGTCCCCACGGGGCAGGATGCTCAGACCCCCACCCACAGCAAAGTGGGGTGTCGGGGGGGCAGCACTGCCCCAACACACAGACTCTGCCCCCCCCGGCCTGTTTACAGCAGCTCAGAAGGAGAATAAAAAGCAAACAAAAAAAAAAAGAAAAGAAATTAAAAGCCTCTCTGCAGCGAGTTCCTGGAAAAAAGATCCATCAGAGGCCATTAGGCACAAACGCCTCCCCCTGCACAGGAGCGGGGACGCGTGAGGGAGGGGTTGCCCCATTCCCGTGACCATTGTGCCCTGCTGTCCCCCCGCAGCCTCCAGAGCTCCCTGGCCCCACAACGAGCCCCCCAACCCCATAGCAACCCCCCCAGAGCTCCCCAGGCTGCCTCTGCCTCAGCCCCCCCAGCATTTTTCTTATAAAGTCCTTTATTTGGAGTGAAAATAGCGTTTTGACCCCGCACAGTAAGGGGTGGGGGGGAAGATGCCCACACAGCCCCCATGGGGACCCTCACAGCCACGTCTTGCAGGACCCCCAACATCGTGGGGAGCAAACCCCCATGCCCCCCTTCCCCAGACACGGATTGTCCCCAGCTGCAGGAGGTGACAGGCAGAGGGGATCCAAAGCAAGTCCTGGTGTCATTGTCCCCCATCCCGCTGTGGTGGTTTCACACCCAGGGGGGTACATGGTCTTCCCAAACCCCCACAGACCTGGCACAGCCTTTTCTGCCTCAGGTTTATTTCTAAAACCAGGATTTTCACACCACAGCAGGGACCGGAGGAGCAGGGGGTGTCCCTGGGGCAGTGGGGCCCATGGCCACAGCTCGGGGCTCCCCGGGGGCCGCCTCGGGACCCCCCCCCAGCCGGTTTTGGCTCCGGTGTCTCCGCACGGAGCAGTAGCAGCCGGCCATGCCCACGGCGGTGAGGATGGAGCACATGGCCACCATGGCCAGCGTGGAGCCAGGGACAGCTGGTCCTGGGGGGACAGACAGGGGTGAGGGGGACAGCAGGGTCACCCCAGCCACCCCCAGCCCCAGGGGACACACACACACACTCACCTGGGTCCCTCTTCTCCCCCTGCACCACGGGGACCGAGGGGTGGCCAGGAGGTGCTGTGCTGGGTGCCGGTGCCGTGGGGACACTGGAGGGGACAGGGGACGAGCTGGGCAGAACCGAGAGCAGCCCCAGGGGACCCAGTTGGACGGTGGCTTCACCAAGGAGCCCTGTGAGGAGACACCCGTCAGGCACTGCTGTCACCCGCAGGGCTCTTGGGTGTCACCAAGGGGGGGTCTCACCTCGGCCACCAGCCCCCCGTCGCTGTCGCCGGTCCCCGCAGCCCCCCGGGGAGTCACAGCAGGAGCAGTCGGCCCCGTCCGGGGAGCGCCAGGCGGCTGCTGTGCCGTCGTAGGAACAGGCTTTGCCGAAAGTGTCACCGGCCCCCTGCGCTACAGCCTTCAGGTGACAGCGGAGGTGGATCTGCGGGGACAAACATCCTCCTGCCACCTCCTCGGAGCTGCGGGGTGGCTCTGGTCACACAGCCACCACATCGGCAGGTGTGGGGGGTCGCCCCGCACCCCCAGGCCCCTGGCACAGACCTGGCTGCCGGAGGTGTTGAGGAAGAGGAAGGTGTCCAGCTGGAAGCGGAGGGAACCGTCACCGCGCCGGGGGAGGAAGCGGGAGCGACCAAACTGCCCATCCAGCAGGCACCTGCGGGGTGACACGAGACTGTCACCCCTCTGGGGACAGCCAGGCTCTTTCCTCCCCTGTCCCCAGCCCTGGCACTCACCCGTTGTCACCAATGACCTTGACCTTGAGCTGTGTCACTACACTGGGGCTGGCCACGCACTCATCCACAAAAACCCTGAGGGACACGGCGGGGTCGGGGCTCACCGACGCCTCGATGTTGATAATGTCCCCCAGGGAATAGGTGGCCTGGTGCCGGGGGGAGGACCAGGTACCTGGGGGACACATTGGGGACATCATTCCAGAGCCCCAGCCAGGCAGAGGGGACCCCCACACAGGGGAATGGGTGGGTTTGGGGTCCCCCACTCACTGTCATACGCGTCCAGGGCGAAGCGCAGGCGTCTCCGGTGAGCGGCGGTGGAGCCGAAGGGGACCCAGGTGGGTTGGACACCCCCGGATGAAACGCTGCCCGTCCTGCAGAGCATCCTTGAGTGGGGTGACACCTCCCGGGGACACCCCTGCCTGCCACGTGCCCCCCACGGACCCAGCACCGAGTCCCATGGTGGGTGACACCCAGGGGGCTCCACGGGGCACCCACGTACCTGGGGTAGTAGCAGTGGATGGGGAGGGTGAAGGGTCCGGCACGAGCCACGGGCCCCTCGAGCATGGGGCGGTAATGGAGGACGTTGCTGTAGTGGATTCTGTCTGGGAGGAGCTGGGGGGGGACACGGGGCTGGAGGTGTCACCTGGCTCCAAGCAGGTGTCACCTCCCTGTCCCCAGCACCCAGAAAGCTCCTTGTGACACGGCAAGAGCTGGTGTCACTTCACCAGTACCAGCCCCACTCACTTTAATCAGTGTCCCCACCCTAGTATGAAGGTGGGACCCTCCCCATGGGGACAGCAGGACCTGGGGGACCACCCCTGGGGCTCCCCCAGCACATGGGTTCGGTGACAATGATGACACCGGCACTCACATGGTTTCCTCCCCCCACCACAGGAGTTTCGGCAGCCACAGCCAAGGACACCCCAGCATTGTCCCTCCCCTGTGGGATGCCCTACAGCCCCCGAGGGGGACACCCCACATTGTCACCCCCGGCTCCTCACCTCCAGGGTGGTCCCGCAGCCCCCGAGCGGGTGCTCCAGCTGGTATTGGTCCCCATCAGTGCTGGTCACCCCACAACTGTGTCCCAGCATCAGCTCCCCAGCAGTCACCGGGCTCCCCAGGAGGCTGGATGGCACTGTCACCGAGAGCCACGCGTGGCCACATGTCACTGAGACTGGTGGGGAAATGAGAGGGAGCCTGAGCCAGCTCTCCAGGGACCCCCAGGCTGCCCCCAGCACCAGTGTTCCCCAAAAATCCCCCCATTTTAGCATTTACAGCCTTAGGGACAGAGAAGGAGGTGGCACTGGGGGACTGAGCCACTTCATGCTGACACTCCAGGGCACCTGTGTGACCTCTGAAGGGTCCCAATGGGGACACGGGGGAGGTGCAGGAGCCACCCTGGGGCTCCCCTCCCTCCAAATGCTGCCTCAACTCCTTACCCCAGGCATCCCGTGCCCAGGCTGCGGTGACAAAAAAGAGCAGAAGGCACCTTCCCTCAAGAGCCTTCATCGTATGGGGGGAGGAGGAGGAGGGGCTGCCTCCCCCACGGCTTTAACACCTGGGCCAGGGTCACCACCCACCCCCTCGCACCCACCTGGGGCTCGTCTCCTCCTCCCGGGGCCAGAACAAGAGCCCCTGTTGCTGTCCTTGTCCCAGCCCTGCTCCTGGTCCCTGTCCCTGCCTGGGGGGTGATGGAGAAGCTGGGGGGTGTCAATCTTTGGCCATGTGACACCCTCCTCACCCCAAAACTAGGCTGGTCCCTGCACACAGGGTGACAAGTGTGTCCTTGGGGCACCATCCCACTGCAGAGGCTCTGAGGAAACTGAGGCACAGCCAGGCCGATCCCTCTGCGGGGCTCTTGTCCCCCCACAGAGCCACCAGCACCTCCCAGTTTGGCATCAACCGCAGGGGCTGGTTTCCAGCCAGCTGCAGCCCTGTTCCCACCACCCCTTTGAGCCACGTCCAGTTGGTTTGTCACCCTGTCCCTGCTCGTCCCACGGCCGCGGGATGGGGCTCAGAAGGACGCTGAGGAACAGGCTCCAAAACCTTCCTAAAATCCAGAAAAAGCACCACCCGCCACCTTCCCGTCAGCCCGGAGGTGGGCGACCTTCCCGCACCAGGATATCCAACCAGTTCAACAGGACTTTCCCTTGTCAATCCCCACCAGTGATGGCTTTATTCTTTACATTCTTTGCACCACTCCTTTGTTCCTGGCACTGAGGTGACACTAGCGGGGCTGGAGTTTCCTGGAACTTACAAGCCTGTTTGTGTGTGTGTGTATCGGTCTGGATACACTAACAGTGCTTGGCAGTGCCGGGGCGGCTGCAAGAGGGTCAATAACCGGAGAAGGGCACCGGGTAAAGCTAAAAGCAGAGGGGACAAGTGGAGAAACCAGTGTCCACGGGATTTTGGTAGCCTGAGTGGCCCTGAGGACACAAGGATGCTCAGCGTGGCTTTAGGCATTGGGGTCCTGCTGGCCCTGTCCGGTGGCACGGCTGTGCGGGGCTGCGGTGAGTGCCAGCCCTCCTGCGGAGGGACACGTGTCCTCACACGGAGGGGACACCCCCAGTGACCTCCTGGCGCGGGGTGTCCCCCCTCTCTCCTCCCAGTGGCCCCACAGCAACTGGTCTCGGAGCTGGTGCAGCGTATGGACGACTCGATCAAGGCAGAGGGGACGCCGAACCCCAGTGTCCTGCTGGCCTTGAACTTGGCTGGGGCCACAGGCAGCAACACCCACAAATGGCTGCTGCAGGAGATCCAGGAGGAGGCTGTGACCAGAGCCCAAAGAGGTAGGATGGGGGGGTGTCTCCCCTGTTGCGGCACCCCCGGTTCTCCCCAGTTCCCGGCGTGCCGGCTGCTCTCTTGTCCCCACAGACATGACGTCGGGGGAGGTGGCTCTGTCCGTGCTGTCCCTGTTCTCCTCCTGCCGGGACCCCCGGCACATCCAGGCGCTGGGACTGACCGTCGACCTGGTCCAGGTCCTGCAGCAGAAAATGGATGAGGAGATGGCCGTGCTGGGTACGGCGGGAGGCAGCGGGGTGTCCGGGGAGGTGTCCCCAGCACCAGTCCCTTGTCCCCACCTCACTCACCGCTCTTGGCTTTGCAGAGGAGGAGGGGATCCCCAAAAGCACCCTGTACGGTGTCAGCCTGGGCGCCCTGGCCCTGTGCCTGGCCGGGGCAGGTGGCTACCAAGGGGCATCCGTGATCCTGGCCAAGCAGGTGCTGAGCCCCGACAGCCACCTCTCCGTGGGTAAGGGACCCCTCCGGCCCCGCCGTGTCCCCTCTCTGCCACCTTGGCAGTGACACCAGTGTCCCTCAGACACCCGTGCCATGGCGGCGCTGGCCATGACATGCACGTACGGACAGACGGACCTGCAGGACCTGCAGGAGCTGCTGCAGGAAGCGCTATCGGCCGTGACCAACGGCTTCCTCGATGAGCAGGAGGAGGGGAACGGTGTCATCGGGAACATTTACAGCACAGGGCTGGCCCTGCAGGTACAGGGTGACAGGCTGCGCCACCGCGGCCACCTGGTCCTGCTCCTGGAGGTGCTGGTGCCACCTCCTGTCCCCTCCACAGGCGCTGGTGGCCACGGGCGAGTTTTACGCCCCGCGGGCGTGGGACTGCGCCCAAGCCTTCGCCGCGGTGTCCCGCCACGACTACCGCCTGCCCATGGCCATCGCCCAGGTCCTGCCCGCGCTGGTGGGCAGGTCCTACCTGGACGCGGCTGACCTGGACTGCGCCACCAGGATGTCCCCCCTACAGCCAACCCTGTCCCCAAAGCTACAGCCGTCCCTGTCCCCCAGGCTGGGTACAGCTGCGGTTCACAGAGGTACGGCTGCCCCCCGGACCCCGTGGGGGTGATGTTCGCAGACCCACGTGGCACCATGGCGAGTGCCCACCTGGCCCCTCTCCCCTCCCAGCAGCCACCATCACAGTTCACTACTCCATCACCAACACGCTGCAGGGAAGACACTTCAGCTACACCACCACGGTGCAGGTCCCGGACGGCTCCGTGCTGCTCAAGGTGCTGCAGGTAGCACAGGAGAAGGAACCCGACGTCTTTAGGTGACAGCTGGGCAGTTTTGGGGTTCTTGGGGGGTTTATGGCATCCCTCAACGCATCCCTGAGCCCACCCGTGTCCCCGGCAGCTTCCAGACAGAGCAGACGTCCTGGGGGCCCATGGTGGTCTCCATCCACGGGCTGGCTGCCAACCAGAACAGAAGGACCTACTGGCAGTTCCTGAGCGGCGGGGTCCCCCTCCAGGAAGGTGGGGAGCTGGGGTGGGGAGTACGGGGGCTCACGATGGGGTCCGTGGTACCCCAAACTCACCCCGTCCCTCCACCACAGGGGTTGGCACCTACAAGCCGCAGAACGGGGAGCACGTCCAGGCCGTCTTCAGCACCTACTGAAGCCACCGAGGGACCACCATGGAGTCAATAAAGAGCCATTTGTAGCACAAACCTCTGTGTATGTGCGTGTGTGTCTGAGCTGGCTCCTTGGGACATGTTTAAAATACACAGGGACGAGGCTCTTAAGGACGTGGGTTAGTGACAATGTTGGGATAACGGCTGGACTTGATCTTGAGGGTCTTTTCCACCCTAAATGGTTCTGCAGGAACAAGGACTGTGGGGCATTGAACAGGCTGCCCAGGGCAGTGCTGGAGTCACCAGCCCTGGAGGGTTGGGCAGACGGACATGAAGTTCTCGCGGATGTGGGTGGTTTAATGGTTGGACTTGATGATCGTGAGGGGCTTTTCCAACCAAAATGATTCTACGGTTCTAAGGTCGGGTGTGACTCCAGTGGTCTCTCTCCCTCTTGCACTCCCTGGTTCTTCCTCAACCTCGTCACCTCGTCCTGGAGCTCCGTCACTCAGAGGAGGAGTTCTGCTCCCTGGGCACAGCTCCCGTAGCTGTGTCACTGCTGACATGTGCTATGGCTGCCAGAGCAGGGCACATCCTGCCGCTGCACACCCGGCTTCCAGGTGTCACTATTAGTTCTGGGAGTGCAAAGCCCAGTAGAATTGCCCCCCAATAGTGTCCTTCCACAACACCACCCCCAGCTCCCAGCTCCATGATAGGCAGGTGTCCCCAGCAGGCAGGACACCCCCAGTACCCGTGTCCCATCGAGGCCTTTGACAGGACCTTCCCCCAAGGGAAGGGCACAACCCAAGGCTGGCCCCAACCCCTGCTGAAGCCTCATCCCCACCAAGGGGTCTGGGCCCTGTGTTGTAATCTCACACAATCATTTTGATTGGAAAAGATCCTCAGGATCATCCAGTCCAACCATTCCCACACCCCCAGCACTACCCCATGTCCCTGAGAACCTCATCTCTGTCTGTTCAGCCCTTCCCGATGTGCTGCAGCCTCAGACACACACACACACACACACAGAGGTTTGTCTACAAATAGGTCTTTATTCCCTCCATGGTGCTCTCTCCTTTGCCTTTGTAGATGGTGAAGTTGGCCTGGATGTGCTCTCCGTTCCGCGGCTTGTAGGTGCCAACCCCTGTGGTGGAGGGACAGGGTGAGGTTGGGGTACCATGGCCCATATCATGGCCCCCTGTGCCCCCCCCTGACAGCTCCCCACCTTCCTGGAGGGGGACCCCGTCGCCCAGGAACTGCCAGTAGGTGCCTCTGTCCGGGTCAGCAGCCAGCCCGTGGATGGAGATCACCATGGGCCCCCAGGACGTTGGCTTCGTCTGGAAGCTGCGGGGGACACGGGTGGGCTCAGGGATGGGTTGGGGGATGCCATAAACTCCCCAAACCCCCCAGTTGTCACCTAAAGTTGTCAGGTTCCTCCTCCTGTGCTCTCTCCAGCACCTTGAGCAGCACGGAGCCAGCCAGGACATGCACCGTGGTGTTGTAGCTGAAGGGTGTTCCCGGCAGCGTGTTGGTGATGGTGTAGTTAACCGTGATGTTGTCTGTTTGGGGGGCAGAGGGGCAGAATGGGCACCTGCCCCAGTGCCATTGGGCACAGAGGTCCAGGAGCATCATCCCCACAGGGTCTGGGGTCAGCCCTATCTCTGTGAACCGCAACTGTACCCAGCTTTGGGGACAGAGATGGCTCTAGGTTTGGGGACATACTGGTGGTACAGTTCAGGTCAGCAACATCCAGGTAGGTTACACCCACCAGCGCAGGCAGGACCTGGGCGATGGCCATGGACTGATTGTAGTCATGCTTGAAAACCACGTTGCAGGCTTGGGTGGAGTTCCACTTCCGTGGGGCGTAAAACTCCTGAGTCGACTCCAGCGCCTGCGGAGGGGACAGGAGGTGGCACCAGGAGCCCTGGGAGCAGAACCGAGCAGCTGTGGTGGCACCATCTGTCATTCTGTACCTGCAGGGCCAGCCCCATGCTGTAAATGTTCCCAATCATGCCACCCCTCTTCTCTTGCTCGTTGAGGAAGCTGTTGGTCACGTTGGACAGCGCTTTCCAGAGCAGGTGCTTCAGGTCTTGCAGGTCCATTTGTCTGTACGTACACGTCATGGCCAGCGCCGCCACAGCACGGGTGTCTGCGGGATCACAGTGTCACTGCCAAGGTGGCAGAGAGGGGACACGGCGGGGCCGGAGGGGTCCCTTACCCACGGAGAGTTGGCTGTCAGGGCTCAGCACCTGCTTGGCCAGGAGCACAGATGCCACTCGGTAGCCACCGGCCCTGGCCAGACACAAGGCCAGGGCGTCCAGGCTGACGCTGTACAGGGTGCTTTTGGGGATCCCATCCGCCACTGCAAAGCCAAGCGTGGTGAGCTGAGGGGTGAGCAGGCTGGGAGACACCTCCCTGGACACCCCAAGACCTCCCTCCCATCCCCTCGTACCCAGCTTGGCCACCTCCTCATCTGTTTTCTGCTGCAGGACCTGGACCAGGTCGATGGTCTTTCCAAAGGCTTGAACGTGCCAGGGGTCCTGGCAGGAGGAGAACAGGGACAGCACATACAGAGCCACCTCCCCCGATGTCAGATCTGTGGGGTCAAGAGAGCAGCGGGGGTGTGTGAGGGGCCAGGAACTCGAGACAACTGGTGGTGTCATGTTGGGGGGGAAGCCCCCTCCCCTCCCTACCTTTTTGGGCTCTTGTCACAGCCACTTCCTTTATCCACTGGAGCAGCCACTTGTGGGCATAATCGCTGGTGTCCCGAACCAAGTTCAAGGCCAGCAGGAGGCTAGGGATTGGCATCGCTTCCACCTCGGCGAAGTCCTTCATGAGCTGCACCAGCTTGGAGACCAGTTGCTGTGAGGCATCTGGGAGGAGAGACAGGACAGACACCCCACTGTCACTCGCAGCGGGAGGTCACTGGTGGTGTCCCCTCCACACAGCCCCTCGCAGAGCCACCCGTCCCCCCTCAGTCCCTCCCCAGGAGGGCTGGCACTCACTGCAGCCGTTTGTGGCCGTGCTGCCAGATAGGGCCAGCAGGACCCCGATGCCGAAAGCCATACTGAGCATCCTCATGTCCTCAGGTCTGTTCAGGCCACCAAAGTCCTGTGGGCACTGGATTCTCCGTGTGTCCTCTCTGCTTTTATATTTCCTCGGTGCTCGTCTCTTATTTGCCCATCTGCCACACTCCCCGCCCTGACTGTAGTCAACCCGAATAATTTGAAGACCAAAAGCCATTACCAGTGTGAATTAATGAAGGAAACGTCCCGTTGAACTGGTTTGATACCCTGCTGTGGGAAGGGCAGCCACCTCCAGGATGACGGGAAGGTGGTGGGTGGTGTTCATGTATTTGAGGAAGGTTTTGGAGCCTGTTCCTCAGTGTCTTTCTGGACGAGGTGCGCAGCTGTGGGATGAGCGGGGACAGGGTGACAAACCAGCTGGATGTGGCTTAAAGGGCTGGAGGGAATGGGGCTAGAGCTGACTAGAAACCAGTTCCTGCAGTTGATACCAAACTGGGAGGTGCTGGTGGCTCTGTGGGGGGACAAGAGCCCCGCAGAGGGATCGGCCTGGCTGTGCCTCAGTTTCCCCAGAGCCTCTGCAGTGGGATGGTGCCCCAAGGACACGCTTGTCACCCTGTGTGCAGGGACCAGCCTGGTTTTGGGGTGAGGAGGGTGTCACATGGCCAAAGATTGACACCCCCACAGCTTTTGCATCACCCCCCAGGCAGGGACAGGGACCAGGAGCAGGGCTGGGACAAGGACAGCAACAGGGGCTCTTGTTCTGGCCCCGGGAGGAGGAGATGAGCCCCAGGTGGGTGCGAGGGAGTGGGTGATGACCCTGGCCCAGGTGTTAAAGCCCTGGGGGAGGCAGCCCCTCCTCTTCCTCCCCCCCACGATGAAGGCTCTTGAGGGAAGGTGCTTTCTGCTCTTTTTTGTCACTGCAGCCTGGGCACGGGATGCCTGGGGTAAGGGGCTGTTTTGGGGTTGGCACCTACAAGCCGCAGAACGGGGAGCACGTCCAGGCCGTCTTCAGCACCTACTGAAGCCACCGAGGGACCACCATGGAGTCAATAAAGAGCCATTTGTAGCACAAACCTCTGTGTATGTGCGTGTGTGTTTGAGCTGGCTCCTTGGGACATGTTTAAAATACACAGGGATGAGGCTCTTAAGGACGTGGGTTAGTGACAGTGTTGGGTTAACGGTTGGACTCGATCTTGAGGGTCTTCTCCACCCTAAATGGTTCTGCAGGAACAAGGGCTGTGGGGCATTGAACAGGCTGCCCAGGGCAGTGCTGGAGTCACCAGCCCTGGAGGGTTGGGCAGACGGAGATGAGGTTCTCAGGACACAGGGCAGTGCCGGGGGTGGGTTATGGCTGGACTGGCTGATCTCGAGTGGCTTTTCCACCCAAAGCGAGTCTGTGATTCTGTAACTCCAACCCCGGGTCCGCGTTTCCCGGGGGCGCTGCGGGGACGGACCGGGACCGGACGTGTCCCCGCCACGGCGGCCCCCCGCGGGCACTTCCGGCCGCGGCGATGCGGCCATGGCGGCTCCCGCTGCAGCTCCGGCCCGGGGCAGGTCAGGGCAGCCCGGGCAGCGCTTCACGGGGCCGCCGCCTTCCCCGGGGGAGCGAGTCCGGGCGCCGGGGGCCCGGCGGGGAGCGGGGGGGGCACCGCCGGTGTCGGGGCCGGCTGTATTACCGGCCGGCTGCGGGGGGACACTGCGATCCCGGGGCGACATTGGGCTCCGTGGGGGGACATTGGTATCCCGGGGGGGGGGGGACATTGGGCTCCGTGGGGGGACATTGGTACCCCGGGGGGGGACATTGGGCTTTGTGGGGGGACACTGGTATCCCGGGGGGGGACATTGAGCTCCGTGGAGGGACATTGGTACCCCGGGGGGGGACACTGGGCTCCGTGGGGGGACATTGGTATCCCGGGGCGGGGGACATTGGGCTCTGTGGGGGGACACTGCGGTCTCGGGGGGGGACATTGGGCTCCATGGGGGGACATTGGTATCCCGGGGGGGTACATTGGGCTCCGTGAGGGGACATTGATATCCCGGGGGGGACATTGGGCTCTGTGGGGGGACACTGGTATCCCGAGGTGGGACACTGGGCTCCGTAGGGGTACATTGGTATCCCGAGGGGGGACACTGGGCTCCGTGGGGGGACATTGGTATCCCGGGGGGGACATTGGGCTCCGTGGGGGGACACTGCGGTCTCGGGGGGACGCTGTACCTGAGGGGGGTCCGTCCCTATGCTACCCGTCCATCCCTCCTGCACTGACCCCCGCTCTGTCCCCCAGGTCCCGGCGGTGTCACCGTCCCCCGGGCCGGGCTCAAGAAGTTGGTGATACCCCCGGACTACAGCGGTAAGAGGGAGAACCCACCCCCCCAGGATGGCAGGGACACCCCCCGACCTGCCACCCCCACACCGGGGTGTCCCGGGTGACCCTCTGGTGTGTGTCGCCCCGCAGGTGTCACCATCCCGGAGAAGACAAAGCTGAAGTTCATGGACAAGGTCCCGGCGGTGCCCAAGGTCAAGCGGGAGCCTCGGCAGCTGCGTGACATCCGCGGGCCGTCCCGGGAGGCCACCGACTTCACCCAGGGCCAGTACGGGATCCTGGTGAGCGGGGGTGACGAGGGGGACAGGTGTGGGGACCCCCTGCCTGGCGCTGAGCCCTCCCCTGGGTGGTAAAGCCACCAAATAAAGCAGTGACCGGAGGGGACCGGTGACAAACTGTCTCCAAAAAGCTGGATTGACTGAGGCTCACGGCACGTACCTCAGTTTCCCCAGCGAGGGGATAAGGAATGTAAGACCGAGCTTAAATTGGAAAGGCGGCTCTGAGACATCCCCAAAAAGCACGTGTGACGCCAGGCGAACAGGACAGGGGACCCTTTGTCCCTCTGTCTGTCCCTGAGGAACCCTGTCCTTCCCCCTGCAGGCCTTGGGGGGCGGCTACCTCCACTGGGGCCACTTTGAGATGATCCGCTTGACCATCGGCCGCAGCATGAACATCAAAAACATGTTTGCCATCTGGCGGGTGCCGGCCCCGTACAAACCGGTGACGCGGAAGAGCTTGGGCCACCGCATGGGAGGTGGCAAAGGCCCCATCGACCACTATGTGACGGCGGTGAAGACGGGGCGCTTGGTGGTGGAGATCGGCGGGCGCTGCGAGTTCGAGGAGGTGAAACCTTTCCTCACGCAAGTGGCCAAAAAACTGCCCTTCCCCGCCGTCCCCATCAGCCGCGACGGCCTCGAGCAGCTGCGGCGCGAGGAGGAGGAGAAGAAGCTCAACAACCAAAACCCTTGGACTTTCGAGCGCATCGTCACCGCCAACATGCTGGGGATGCGCCGGTACCTCAGCCCCTACGATGTGAAGTTCCAGGGACGTTACTGGGGGAAGTTCTTCCTAAAACACCGGGTGTAATGAGCAGTGGGGCTGGGAGCTGCGTTAATTAAACCTCACAAGAGCTTGTGTTGATTGTGTTGGTTTTTCAGAGGCGCAAAGACGGGGCTGGGAGCATCCCAGAGGTGACAGACCCCCCGTACATGACACAGCTCCCCAAAGCAGAATGTGGGGGATCTCTTTATTCGGGAGGAAGGCTCCGGCGTGGGTGGCGAGGCAGAGAAATCGTAGAATCACCGAACCGTAGAATCGTTTTGGTTGGAAGAGACCCTCAAGATCGTCCGGGCAAGAGGGGGAAAGGCCACCTGTGACAGGGACAAAGATGAGGATGAGGAAGGGGATGTGGCTATCCCAGTCCCTCCCCAGTGTGTCCCCCTTCTACACCGGTGCCTTTTGGCAAGTCCAAGGGGGGTGAATCCCACCCAGCGTGGCCCAAACCCACACCCCCAGTGAGGGGTGGCACCGGGGACCCCAATGTCACCCTCCTGCCGTGTCCCCTGTCACCTGGAGGGCAGCGGGGGGAGGACTCAGGCGAAGATGCTCCCGATGCTGGCAGCCAGGATGACGGCGAGGATGATGCAGCAGATCATGATCATGATCTTCTTCTGCAAGGGGAGAGAGGGGACGTGAGTGAGGCAGGGGAGCGGGGACAAGGGACAGGGGCTGGGGAGTGGGGAAAAGGGACAAAGGATGGACTGGGGAGAGGGGACAAGGGACAGGGGCCAGGCAGAGGCAATAGGGGCTGAGGATGAGAGTCAGGGGCTGGGGACAAGGGATTGGGAAGAGGGACAGGGGCTGGGGACAAGGGACAGGGCCTGGGGATGAGGGCCAGGGACTGGGAAGGGTGGACAAGGGACAGGGGCTGGTGGGGCAGGTGTGAGCTGGCCCTGTGCAGCACTGGGATGTGGCTGTGCCGGTGTCCCCGTGGCCAAGGGGACATGTCCCCGTCACAGTGACTTACCCAAAATCGCAGGGAAAGGTGGTTTGTCCGCTGTCACCTCTCCACTCTGAGGGATGGTGTCACTACAGGCCCTGAAAACCTTGGCCAAAGCCACCGGCGTGGCCGCGATGTCACTACCGTCACGAGCTGAGCTGTCCTCAGCCCCGCCATGTCAGGTGTCTGAGGGTACCAGCACCCCACTTGTCCCCATTTGTCCCCAGTTTCACCTTGTGCATGGAGCGGAGAGGCGCAGGGTGGGCGGCAGCCGGGATTTTATTGTAACGGGGATTAAATCACCAAATAACCACAATGGCTGGGGACATGCCAGCCTCAGGCATCACAGCCAGAAGGGGACAAGGGGACAAGATCCCTGGTGGCGCTGTTTGTGGAGACAGCAAAGTGTGGCCAGAGCCACCAGCAGCTGCTGGTGCCACCAAACCCCCTGTCCTGACCGTTTTCCCATCCCTCATGCCCATGGGACATCCACGCAGGTGACCAGGTCACCTTGTCCCCTCTCACAGGGAATGTGGCACCAGCTGCCACATCCCTGCAGTGTCCCTGTGCCACGGTGGCCCCCTCCAAAAGATGGGGAGGACAAGAAAAATAAATAGAGTCCTGTTGCCTTCCCACAGGGGACACAAGGGACAAAGCCTGGGAACCGGTGGGACAGCAGGGGACAGTCGGCGGGGGGACAGCGTCCGGTGACAGGAGGACAGTCCATGTGTGGGGACGCAGGGAGAGGAGGGGACTGAGCCGCGGTGCTGGGGGGGTCCCACAAGGTGACGTCGCCGCTGGGACAGTGTCTGGAGGAGGGAGAAGGGAAGATGTCACCCCCCAGGCAGAGGGGACAGCGGGGAGGGGGACGAGGGGCTGTGGGGGAGGTGGGAGAGACACGCAGCTGAAATCCAGACCCCCCGAGCACTGCAGATCCCTGAGCATCACAGAGCCTGCAGACACAAGGCCACTGTCCCTGTCCAGCGTCCCCAAGGTCCCCATGTCCCCACAGGGGGGTTCCCCTGCCCCCCCTGACACTTACAGGCCACAGCCCCCGCCACGGGGGGGGTTATTTCTTTTTTAGCCCCAGGGAAAAGCCGATGATGAGCGCAACTGTCCCCAGCGCCAGCAGCGCTACCGCCACCAAAACCAGCATCTTCTGGAGGGGACAAGAGGGGACACGGGGGGGTCGGTGACACCTGCCCGGTGCAGCAGGGGGACAGGGGACAGAGGTGGGCACAGAGGAGCCCAGAAGAGCCAGAGAAGCTGCAGACCCAGGGGCTGAGCCCCCACCAGCTCATCACACCTGAGGGCAGGAGGGGGCTCAGGGCTGGTGTGGGGGGGACAGGGAGGGACAGAGTTGATAGCCCCATGGAGGTGACAAGAGAGGAGCAAGGGACCAGCTTGGGGGGGGTGGCTGGTGGGAGCAGGGGGACAGCCAGTGCAGGTGGGAGCTGTTGGGGACAGCCAGGGGACACAAGGGGCAGGGTGGGGACACAAGGGGTGGCTGGGGGACACTGGGAGCAGGTAGGAAGCATTTGGGACATCTGTGGGATATGGGAGGTGGCTGGGGACACAAAGCGGGTCTCAGGGCCACTGGAAGATATGGGAACATACTGGGGGCACTAGGAGATGTGACGGCATGCTGAGGGACAAGAGGGGGACACTGGGGGTGGCTTTGGGATTTTGGGGGCTGTGGATGGGACACTGGGGGACATGAGGAGTGGCTGAGGGACACAAGGAGTAGCTGGGGACATGAGGAGGTCTCAGGGCCACTGGAGGACATGGGGGGGTTACTGGGAGCACTGGGAGATGTGACAGAATGTTTAGGGACAAGAAGGGGACACTGTGGGTGGCTTTGGGATGCTGGCAGCTATGAAGGGACACAAGGGGTGTCTGAGGGTCACAAGAAGGGGCTTGGGGACACAAGAGGGTCTCAGAGCCACTGGAAGATACAGGAAGATACTGAGGGCACTGGGAGATGTGAAGGGGACATTGGGGTGCCCTCGGGATGCTGGGGGCTACAGAGGGGACACTGGGGGACACTGGGGACATGTCAGTCCATCTCACCCTCCTGGCCTCACTTTGGTACTTCACGGCCTTTTTGGTGTCGGCTACAGCCCGTTCCACGAAGCCGACGGACTGGTCCATGTTGTTCTCAATGCGATCGATCATGGATCCCTATGGGGTGTGGGGGGCACACGAGGACAGAGAGGGACAGAGAGAGTGGCCGGAGCCACCACAGAGTGGGGTGCCTCTCTGTGTCCCTCCCTGTAGATCCCCACAGGCTCAGGTGCTGGGTGGCCCCATGGGGACCTGTCACCACCCAGCCCTGTGTGGCTCCATGCCTGGGTGTCCCTGTGTGTGTCCCTGTGCCACACTGGGTGGCTCCATGCAGCCCATGCCACCCTGTGTCCCCATGGGTCCCTGTGCTGCCCTTCCTGCCTGTTCCTGTGTGGCTTCATGCCCAGGTCCCCCGCTTGTCCCCTTGTACATGTCCCAGCTTGTCCCCATGCTCAGGTCCCGGTTTGTCCCCATTCATCCCCATTCCCAGGTCCCTGTTTGCCCTCATTCATCCTCAAGCTCTGGTCCCTGTTTGTCCCCACACCCAGGTCCTTGGTTGTCCCCATGCAGCCATTGCACAGGTTTGTCCTCACTCATCCTCAAGCTCTGGTCCCTGTTTGTCACCATGCCCAGGTCCTTGGTTGTCCCCATTCATCCCCATGCCCAGGTCCTTGTTTGTCCCCATTCATCCTCAAGCTCTGGTCTCTGTTTGTCCCCGTGCACATGTCCCTGGTTATCCCCATGCAGCCCTTGCGCAGATCCCTGTTTGTCCCCATTCATCCTCAAGCTCTGGTCCCTGTTTGTCCCCATGCTCAGGTCCCCGTCTGTCCCCACACCTGGTTCTCCACCAGCATGGCGATGTCCACGAACATGTCGTGCAGCTCCTTGATGCTGCTCTCCAGCCGGACGATGTCCTTGTGCCGCCCCTCGATCTCGCTCAGCGCCTGCTTCGAGATCTGCGAGTCCATGATCTGCAACACAGCGGGGTGGGGGCCATCAGAGGGGGGGTGTCCTTGTCCCCATGTCCCCTCCCAGTCCCCCCTGGTGCTCACCCCCGAGGTGAAGATGGAGGGGTTCCCACTCTCCAGCATCTCCTCCAGCTCCTCGTCCGTTGTGTTCTTGCCGGCTGCAGGTGGGGCCAGTGGTAGGAACAAGCCCCGCCCACTCAATTGAAGGGGCGGGGCTTGTAGGACCTGACTCCGCCCACTTTGCCAAAGGGGGCGGGGTCTTTAGTGCCCAGCTCCACCCATTTTACCAAAAAGAAGGGATCTGTAGGGGCTGGTTCCACCCACTTTGCCAAAGGGGCGGGGATTTAGTCCCAAGCCCCGCCCACTTTTGCCAAACGGGCGGGGTTTTAGTCCCAAGCCCCGCCCACTTTTAACCAAAGGGGTGGGGTCTGTATGATCAGGCTCCACCCACTTTGACAATGGAACGGGGCTGGGCCCACCCACTTAACTAAATGGGCGGGGTCTATGGGGCAGGCCACGCCCAGTTCTTCCCAAGGGGCGGGGTCTGAGGGGGCGGGGCGCACGCACTGATCTCCAGCTGGCGCTGAATCCGGCCCTTGCTGCGCTCCCGAAAGTCGACCTGCGCCTCGTTGTACTTGGTCATGACGTCAACGAACTTGCGGGACAGGACCGAGTGCTGGGGACAAGGACATGGGGTTGGGGACACCCCAGGCATGGCACACCCCCTGGGGACAGGACCGAGTGCTGGGGACAAGGACATGGGGTTGGGGACACCCCAGGCATGGCACACCCCCTGGGGACAGGACCGAGTGCTGGGGACAAGGACATGGGGTTGGGGACACCCCAGGCATGGCACACCCCCTGGGGACAGGACCGAGTGCTGGGGACAAGGACATGGGGTTGGGGACACCCCAGGCATGGCACACCCCCTGGGGACAGGACCGAGTGCTGGGGACAAGGACATGGGGTTGGGGACACCCCAGGCATGGCACACCCCCTGGGGACAGGACTGAGTGCTGGGGACAAGGACATGGGGTTGGGGACACCCCAGGCATGGCACACCCCCTGGGGACAGGACCCAGTGCTGGGGATGGAGACAGGGACGTGGGACACCCCAGACATGGCATGTCCCAACCCCAGGGGACAGGACCCAGTGCTGACCACAGGGATGGGGACATGGAAGACCCCAGGTATGGCGTGTCCGCATGGGCTGTTTTCCCAGGGGACAAGAGCAAGAACAGGGGTGTGAGCTGGGACACCCGGGGCATGATGACACCCTGGGCACAGCATGGCCCAGCCCTGGGGGACAGAAGCAAGGACAAGGGTGTGACACTGGGGACACCCTCAGCACGGCACAGCCACAGCCCAGGGGACAAGGTGACGGGATGGGGATGGGGACAAGGAGTCAGACCAGTGACACTCTGGGCATGGCACGTCACCAGCCCCAGGAGACAGGGCAGGACAAGGTGCTGGGGCTGGGGACAGGGACATGAGACGCAGGAGACCCAGGAGATGGCATGTCCCAGCCCACGGGGGACAGGACAGCACGTTGGGGATGGGACAGAAGGACACAAAGCCAGGGAGCACGCAGTCGTGGTGCTGATTGGGACAGAGATGGGAGACCTGGGGACAACCATGACATCTCCATCCCACAGGGACAGAGTGGGACAGGGCGCTCAGGACATGGCGGTGCTGGGAGGGGACATCCCCGGTGGCAGGTCCTGGGGACAGGGCTCACCTGGGACTTGCGTATCCGGAGGTCAGCGGAGGATCGTGCCTCATCCTGCTCGATGTTCCTCTCCATGCCTGGCGAGAGCCGGACCCCAGCCCCTCAGAGCCCATGGTCCCCGTGTCCCCAGCACACCCTGCCCTTCCCGTGGGGACAGGGGGACCCGCGGGGCTGGGTGACACAGTGGTGGGGTCGTGGCCACTCACTCTTCAACTTATTGCGGACACTATTGGCCATTTTCTTGATTTCTGTCGTCAGCTGCTCCAGGTCGTCTTTGGTCTCTGCAGGGTGACAACACATGAGCTGGGGACATCCTGGAGACACCCCCAGGAAGGGGACACAGGGACAGGGGGGACGCAGCCACCGCACTCACTCTGCTCGGGGATGGGTGCTGAGAGGATGATGCTGTAGAGCTTCTTGGCCTCCTCCACGTTCTCAGAGATCTTGTCGATGTTTTGCCGCGTCTCCTCGATCTGGACAAGCCAGATGGGGGATGAGGATGAGGGGGGGACAGAGAAGGGATGCCCGGCCTCCCCAACCCCGTGTGTGTCCCTGCACTGTCACCTCCGAGAAGAACTCGTCCATAAACGCTGTGTTGTCGATGGCGATCTCCAGCTCCTCGCTGTCATCGTCCGCCTCCTGCTTCTGCGGGGGGGGGACAACACAGCACTCAGGGGGATCCCCAGGGACCACCCCAAGTGACATCAACAGCATGGGGTCAGCAGGGCCACCAGCTCTGCAGGGTCAGGGGGGGACGCGGTGGGAGGAGCTGTGGGGACGCGGTGGCATGGGGGGGGACATCTGCAGCTGGAGGGGGGGACGAGCGCATCACACATCTGGCCGGGGAATTAAGGGATTGCTGGGCTTGGCTGGAGGGAGGGGACAGGGACGGGGACAGGGACACGGTTTTGTGTCCCCAGCCTTCGTACTGTGCAGGTCTGAGCAGCACTGGGGTTTGGGGGGGTCACTCACCCCGGTGTCACGCCTGCCCCCCTCCACGGGCTCCGCACTCTGTCCCTTCCTGGGGTGTCACCCGCAGCCCCATCGCCCCCCCAGCCCCCCTCAGCACCCCCACTGACCAAGTGCGGTGTCCCTGGGGAGGGGGACAAGACCCAGCCCCCCCCCCCCATCTTGTTACTGGAGTAAAAATAAAATTAATCCCTTCTCTCCCCCCCAAGGGTTTTATCTGGTGGCTCCGTAATCCGCGCTAA
The DNA here is from genome assembly GCF_963082525.1 of Nesoenas mayeri. NCBI lineage: Eukaryota > Metazoa > Chordata > Aves > Columbiformes > Columbidae > Nesoenas > Nesoenas mayeri. The sequence continues at coordinate 67,648,802 of NC_137548.1, read as the reverse complement.
ATCCCCGCCAAGCCTCCCACCGCGGCCACCCGCCCCACACTGCGGCTGGGGCGCAGGCTGGGGGGCTGCCAGCACCCCCCACCGGCTGGGGACCCCCCACGAAGTGGAGACCCCCCCCGGGAGCCAGGGGGACAGCGGGGCCCCATGGCAGGGCGGGCAGAGGCAGGAGGAAGTGGCAATGGTGGCGGGGGGGTGAGGGGGTGTGGGGTGCAGGATGGGGTGCTGGACCCCTGGGGACCTCACATTGCTCCCACCCCCCTGAGGGACAGATTCCCCCACCCCACGCAGCCCGGGGGGTGCTGGTGTGTCCCTGTGACCTCCATCCCTGTGACACCCCCACCCACTGTGCTGTGGGTCCCAGGGCCCCCTGTCCCCACGGTGTCCACATCCAACTTGGGGGTGCTCTAAGGGACCCCCCAGCCCTGTGATGTCCCCATCCAGCTTGCGGGGGTTCTCAGGACCCCCCAGTCCCGTGGTGTCCCCATCCAGCTTGGCTGGGGGTGTCAGGGCCCCCCTGTCCCCAGGACACCCCCATGCACTGTGAGGTGGGTCCCAGGGCCCCTGTCCCCACGACATCCACGTCTGCGATGTCCCCATCCACCTGGGTTTCAGGAATCCCCATCCGTGTGACACCCCCATCCACCGCGGGGAGGGGGTTTGGTGACATCCATCCCCGTGATGTCCCCATCCACCACAGACCTGGGATTTGACGACCCCCATTCCCATGACACCCCTATTCACCATGGGATGGGGTCTCAGGGACCCTCATCCCAGTGACACCCAGCTCCATTGGGGACCGCCACCACCCCCCCGAGGTGTCCCCTGTCCCCGAGCCCCCGCCGGGGTCACTCACCGCCTTGAGCTGCTCCAGCCGGTCCTTCATGGTGTCCCCAAGGGCTGGCGGGGCACGGGGGGCGTCCCCGTCCTCGCCCACCGCAGGGATGGGGGTGTCACCCTCGGTCCTCCCTAAATCCAGGCGAGGTGGCGGGTGGCCCTGTCCCTTGTCCCTGTCCCCAAGCCCGGGGCTGTCCCTGCGCTAATCCCCCGTGACGGGCACAAGGAAGGCGCCGAGGGGAGGGACGAGCTGGAGCCACCCTTCACCTGGGACACTTGGGGACACCGGCAACGGCTGTGGGTGCCCCCTGTCACCCCAGGAGGTGACACTGAGGTGAGGACGGATGTGGGGTGGCCCTGGCTCGGAAGCGATGGGGAAGTTTGTCCCCATGAGTGTCATGCGCCAACGTGTCCTTTCCTGCTGTGGGTGGCTTCACTGGGGACATGGCTGGGGATGGGGGACATGGCTGGGGATGCGGGACATGGCTGGGGATGGGGGACATGGCTGGGGATGGGGGACACGGCTGGGGAGAGAGGACATGACTGGGGGACACAATTATGGATAAGGGTCACAGCTGGGGGGACACAGCTGAGGATGGGGGACACGGCTGAGGACACAGCTACGGATAGCAGTCACAGCTGGTGGGTCACAGCTGGGGATAGGGGACAGCTGGGGGACATGGCTGCAGACAGGGGGCACAATCGAGGGGCATGACTGAGGATGTGGGACACAGCTGGGGGTAAAGGTCACAGCTGGGAGGAATGACGGGGGACATGCCTGGGGGACATGGGGTATAGGGGACATGGCTGGGGGGACATGGCTATGGGTCACTGCTGGGGACAGGGGTCACAGCTGGGGAGGGCACAGCTGGGGACACAGCAGGGATGACATAGCTATGGATAGGGTGACAGCTGGGAGGACATGGCTGTGAATAGGGGACCCATCATGGGGACATGGCTATGCATGGGGTGACAGCTGGGGGGACATGGCTGTGAATAGGGGACCCGTCATGGGGACACAGCTGGGGGGACATGGCTATGCATGGGGTGACAGCTGGGGGGACACGGCTGTGAATAGGGGACCCGTCATGGGGACACAGCTGGGGGGACATGGCTATGCATGGGGTGACAGCTGGGGGGACATGGCTGTGAATAGGGGACCCGTCATGGGGACACAACTGGGGGGACATGGCTATGCATGGGGTGACAGCTGGGGGGACATCAGAGTCACAGAGCTGGGAGCACAGCTCCAGATCCGCGATGTGGCTGGTGACACCGCCAGGATAGGGACAACGCTGCGACCGCCGTGTCAACACTCGCGGGGAGAAAAGGTCACGCTGCCCCTTTAAGACGAGCCGGGATTGGGGCGGTGCGGCGCCTTTAATTCCACAAGGAGGCGTGGCTAACGCTTTGACCACGCCCCCCAAATTCGCGCCTCGCTGCCGCGCATGCGCCTTCCTGCCGGAGGGGGGCGGGGGTGACGTCATGCGTCTGCGCCCGCGGCGGCGCATGCGTGGCGGAGCCCGGGACCGGAGCGGCCCGGACGGAGCCTGCGGGCGGGGGGCGCCGCCGCCTCCTCCGTCATGTTCCGGTACCAGGTCAGTGGGGAGGGGGGTCAAATGGGGTCGAGGAGGCGGGGGGGGGCGGCGGGCCGGGGTGGGGAGGGGGCGCGACGGGCCGGGAACCGGCCCGTCGCGCCCCCTCCCCACCCCGGCCCGCCGCCCCCCCCCCGCAGGCCTGAGGAGGAACCGGGGCCTGTGGAAAACGGGGGGGGTCACTGCGAAGCTGCAGTGCCCGATCTGACCCCCGCCGCCATTCCTATCTCTCTCTTTCCCCCCAGTCCCTGGAGGACTGTCCGCTGGACGAGGACGAAGACGCTTTCCAGGCCCTGGGGGAGGAAGATGAAGATATTGATCAGTTTAACGATGACACGTTTGGAGCCGGGGCTGTTGGTGAGTGAACCCCCTCCTGTAGCCTCCCCGCGCCTCGCTGTTCCTCTCCCACCTTATTGAACCGTCTCCCTCGCCGCCGGTCCCTCGCAGACGACGACTGGCAGGAGGCACACGAGCGGCTGGCGGAGCTGGAGGAGAAGCCGGCGGTGAGCAGGGAGCAGGATGGAGCTGGTAACGAGGAGGCGGATCTGCTGAGGGATCCCGAGGATGTGCTGGCGGAGCGGCTCACCAGGCTGGTCATCGACAGCGAGCTGGAGGACCCCGCCATCATGCAGGCTGTGCAGACCAGGGTCCCTGCACAGGTGGGACTGGGGCTGGATGGGCGCAAGACAGGGCCTGGTAGCTCCGTGCTGACTCTCCGACTGGTTTTCCAGCAGCCTGGGGGGCTGAACTCCAGCATCTGGGACAGCTCAGCCGTCCTGCGGCGGATCCGGGGGCCACTCCTCACTCAGGTAGGGTGCTGGGGTGCGGGTGGCTTCCCTAATGTCCTCCCTAAACCCTTGTGGCAGCAAATTGGGCCCTGAGGGACGATGTGCTGGACTCCTGTGGGTTTATTGGTGCTAGGGAGCACCCCCAGATCACCCTGGGACTAGAGGGTGTTCTGCTGGTTGGGCTGGGTCTGGGTGGACACTGTTTGGCTCCTTTGCAGACCCTCTAGGTGTCACCTCCTGTCCCCACTCGGGGTCCAGAGAGCCGGGCGGGGGGTTCTCGCAGATCCGCGGTCCCTGGCGTTGTGTGAGAGACGTCAGCGCTCCTGTCAGGGTGTGGGAATGTCAGCGCCTCCAGGCAGAGGATTTTTTTTGTTGCGGTTTAATTAAAGAGTCAGGGTTTTAAGTGCAAGCGAAGCGCAGTGTGCGGCCAACCCTCTGCCGGCTCCGCAGGGCTGACGAGGGCTGGGAACCGAGCGTGCGTGCGGCTGCGTGGCGGTGACACAGCTCCCACCCCGTGCTGTCACCCCAAATGGGTGTCCTGGCAGTGATGTGTGCTCTGGGGGTCCCCAGGAACCCCCACTATCATGTGCGGCTCCCGGGGATGCAAAGGAGACCTGGCAGGAGGGAGGGTGTGGCTGTCACCTCCTGGGAATGTCCCCAGTGTCCCCATTATCCTGAGGCGACCTTTCTCTCACCTCTCACTCGCAGGAGATGCCATCGGTGTCCGTGCTGGACTATGCTCTGCCCCAGAGACCCCCGCAGCCTCGAGAAGAGGAGCGGGACCCCTCGGAGCGAGCCTTACCCCGCCGGTCCTCGTCCCCTGTCATCGGGAGCCCCCCTGTCCGGGCTGTCCCCATCGGCACCCCACCCAAACAAGCTGCTGCCCCCAACTTCAACCAGCAGGTACCTTCCCCCCAGCCCCACTCATGGCCCAGCGGCTGCAGGTTTTTCCCTGCGGGACTAACGGGGGGTCTGTGCCGCTTCCCTCCCCCCAGATCCTGTGCCCAAAGCCCGTCCACATCCGAGCGGCCGTGCAGCAGCGTTATCCCCCTCCCTACGGCGACAGGATGTCCCCAAACCAGCTCTGCAACGTACCGGTACCCACTGACCCCACAGTCCTCCTCATGGAGGCTGAATTTGGGGTCTCCAGCCTCCCCAGAACCGCCCCCATCATCAGTGGTGACCCGGGTCCCTCTTTTTTGTTGTTTTTCCCCAGAATTCCTCCATTCTGGGCCACCCGTTCCCCCATAGCGTCTCTCCTGTCCTCACCCACCTGCAGCGAGCGCAGCTGCTTGGAGGAGCCCAGGTACAAACCCTCTTTGGCTCCCTCCTGGCCCCCCCGTGGGCAGGGACCCCCCTAAATCTTCCCCCAGCTGACTCGGGGTCCCCTCTGTGCCCCCCAGGCTGGCCGAATGTCCCCCAGCCAGTTTGCCCGGGTCTCCGGTCTGGTTGGGAACCCCCTCCCCTCCGTCAACCCCAAGTTACTCCAGGGCAGAGTCGGGCAGATGATGTCTCCGGCCAGCGGCTTTCGTGCCTTTTTTGGGGCTCCCCCGGCTCCGCCTCCCTCGCAGCCCCAGCCAGGCCCTGGATCCCACCTGCAGAGCCTGAGGTGGGTGTTTTTCCTCCCAAAACCCCCTTACCCGCTCTCTGCCGCCACTTCTGAACCTTCTCGCCTCTTCCCCAGGCCGCAACCCCAAATGTTTCGGCCAGACACGACCCACCTGCACCCCCAGCACCGCCGGCTCCTGCACCAGCGGCAGCAGCAGAACCGAAAGTGAGTGTTGGTGACAGGCGAGGGGGGTGGCACGTCCCCTCGGCTGCTGGGAGGGGGACACCAGCCTGTGCCACCGCTCTCTGTCCCTTCCTGTAGCTCCGGTGTGCTCACGAGTGCCCTTCTTGCCTCCTGCCAGCCAACACCGCGGCCTCAACGGCTCGGTGGGGGACCGAGGGGGTCACCGGAGCGGTCACCAGGAGCAGGTGCGGAAAGACCCCTACGCCAACCTCATGCTGCAGCGGGAGAAGGACTGGGTGGCCAAAATCCAGATGATGCAGCTGCAGAGCACTGATCCCTACCTGGATGATTATTATTACCAGGTATTTGGGTGCCTGAACCCACTCCCCTGCCTGTCCCGGTGTCTTCCTGATATGGCCGCTGTGCCGAGGGGTGCTGGGTGGGAAGGGGGCGATGGAGTTGAGGGTGATGTGGCAGAGGAAGCATTTTGAGATTAAATCGTGTGGAATAAGGTGGAAGGATGGTGTGGAGTGAGTGTCCTGGAAAGGAAAAGGGAAGGGAAAAGGGAAAGGAGAGGAAAATGGAAAGGGAAAAGGGAAAGGAAAGGAAAAGGGAAGGGAAAAGGGAAAGGAGAGGAAAATGGAAAAGGAAAAGGGAAGGGAAAAGGGAAAGGGAAAGGAGAGGAAAAGGGAAAGGGAAAAGGAAATGGAGCAGCAGCAGGGGAAGAACTGTCTTCCTTTTCTCACATGAGATCTCCAGGGATCACTGGAGATGCTGGGGGGGACACTGGCAGGACAGATTTGGTGGCTGTGTGTCACAGCAGTTGGATAAGACCACCAAGAATGGGCGATGGGGAAGCCACTGAGTGTAAAAGCATCGGGAACAGCTATGTGAGGAGGAGAAGGAGGAGGAGGGCCTGGCAGGGGGGTGAACTGGTCCCCAGTAGAGGAGAGGAACTGGTTCCCAGTAGACAAGAGGAACTGGTGCAGCTGCATCCAGGCTGTGAGCCAGCAAAGCTTTGGCGTTGCACAAGAGTCCAAATGTTGGCCGGGAAAAGCACGTGAGCAGCGGTGGGGAAAGGCCCCAGCCACGCAGTGGTGGCAGGGCAAGGCGGGCTAACTGGTGTGTGCTGGGAGGGACTGGGAGCCAGGGAGCTTGCAGGGAGAGCAGATCCGTCATTCTGTTGAGAAAGAGGGGGCTGAGGAGGAACGTCGAGCACTAGTCATGAGGGATGATGAGAGGAGGATGCTGTTGTGTACTGTGGGGAAGAACAGTGGTTTAACATTATGCCAGTGATGCTTGGAAGACCAGTAAGTGTTTAAGATGGTACTGATGACAATGGGAAGACCAGTAAGGGTTTAAAACGCTGCTGGTGACCATGGGAAGACCAGTAAGGGTTTAAAGCGCTGCTGGTTACCATGGGAAGACCAATAAGGGTTTAAAGCGCTGCTGGTGACCATGGGAAGACCAATAAGGGTTTAAAGCGCTGCTGGTGACCATGGGAAGACCAATAAGGGTTTAAAGCGCTGCTGGTGACCATGGGAAGACCAGTAAGGGTTTAAAGCGCTGCTGGTGACCATGGGAAGACCAGTAAGGGTTTAAAGCGCTGCTGGTGACCATGGGAAGACCAGTAAGCACTGAGCGAGGGCTGGAGCACAGGCCGGGGTGGGGGACATGTCACATCCATCCTCCTTCAAGTGTTTTTTGGAGGGTCTCACCCTCTCCCCCTCTCAGAATTATTTCCAGAAGCTGGAGAAGTTGGCTGCAGCCGAGGAAGTTCAGGGCGATGGCCCCAAAAAGGAACGGACGAAACTCATCACCCCCCAGGTGGCCAAGCTGGAGCACACCTACAAGCCAGGTAACGGCTCCTCGCTCCCCGCAGCCCCCCGGGGGTGAAATAAAGGGGATGTTGGACTCCAACTGACCCTTTTTGCTTCTCCTTCCCCCCTCCGCCCCTTCCTGCAGTGCAGTTCGAGGGTTCGCTCGGGAAACTCACGGTCTCCAGCGTCAACAACCCTCGGAAGATGATCGACGCGGTGGTGACGTCCCGTGGGGAGGATGATGTGAGTTTTGGGGCTCTGTCCCCCCCGTCCTGACTCCATGGGATCCCCCCCATGCATCTTTGACATCTTATTCCTCCTCGGTAGGAGACGAAGGAGAAGCAGGTTCGGGATAAGAGACGGCAAACCCTCGTCACCATCGAGAAGGTGAGTTTGAGGTGGGGAAATCGTGGCGAACCTCAAAATTCTGCTGTTAAGGAAACGTTCTTGACCTGTAGCGCAGTCTCAGACATCTTAAAAGAATAATTTAATCAAAAGACAAAATAAAAAGAAATACATTGAAAGTTACAGCAAAGAAACAGTTGGGACTGGGTGCCTGTTAACCCAGAACAAAAGAGATTTGGGCTTTTAAATCCGCAAAATATCTGCGTGACCTCTTTCACGTGCTGCCCACGCACCTTTTGGTCCGGTGCTAATTCTACTCTGGGGTTTTTTGGTTCATTTTTGTTGGATTCTCTTTCTCCATCCTTCAGGCAGCACTCAGGTCATGATAAGTTCATGTTATACAGCCTGGAATTCCAGCGAGCCTGGCCCGCTCGCTAAGTTTGGCTCCTTTTGCTAAAAATAGGTTATTCAAACAAAAAAATACAGCTAAAAGAATAGAATTTAATTTAAAAGGTTGTTTGATTCGACTTATTCTGCAAAGCAGGTGGGCTGGGGGGAAGGATTGGCCACGGACACCACGATGTGGTGGCGATTAATACTTCTGGACGTCAAATTGGGGACAAAGGGTCGTGTTTATGGGATGGGGGCGTCCTGGGGTGGCAAAGGGGACAAGGGGGGGTCTCCGAGCAGGATTAGGGATCCCCACGGTGCCGTTTGTCCTTCTGCAGACCTACAGTCTCCTCCTGGACGTGGAGGACTATGAGCGCCGCTACCTCCTGAGCCTGGAAGGCGACCGGCCGGCGCTGATGGGCGAGAGGAAGCAGAAAATCTGCGATATGTACGATAACCTGAGAGGGAAAGCGCCCGGGCAGGAGAGGTGAGCGCAGCCCCGAGGGTCCGTGCGCGCTCGCACCCGCTAAAGCTGGCTTTTCCAGGCACTGTTTTCCGAGGAAGGGTTAGACTTGGCTCTTCCAGGGCTGCGTTGGGAGCTGAAATAGCCCTTTCTTTCCTTTTTTCTGGCCATTTTCCCCATGCGATTACCTGCTGTGGTTATGATACTATAACAGCTTTGAACCCTGCAGCTCTGGGTGCCTGCTTTTAACCCTGGCATATCCCCAGGTGCCTGCTTTTAAGCCTGGCATATCTCTGGATGCCTGGTTTTAAGCTTGTTCCATCCTGGAGTGCCTGGTTTTAAGCTTGTTCCATCTTGGAGTGCCTGGTTTTAAGCTTGTTCCATCCTGGAGTGCCTGGTTTTAAGCCTGGCTCATCCCTGCATGCCTGGTTTTAAGTGTCTCCTATCTCTGGGTGCCTGATTTTGAGCCTGGCATACCCACAGGTGCCAGCTTTTAAGCCTGGCCCATCTCTGGGTGCCTGGTTTTAAGCCTGTTCCATCTTGGAGTGCCTGGTTTTAAGCCTGGGTCATCTCCAGGTGCCTGGTTTTAAGCCTATCCCATCACCACATTCCTGGTGTTAAGCCTGTCACATCTCCCGAGTGCCTGGTTTTAACCTTGTTGCCTCTGCAGGTGCCTGGTTTTAAGTCTTTTCTATCTCCAGGTGCCTGGTTTTAAGCCTGTCCCATCCTTGTGTGCCTGGTGTTAAGTGTCTCCTATCTCTGGGCGCCTGGTTTTAAGCTTGGCACATCCCCAGCTGCCTGATTTTAGGCCAGTCCCATCTCCAGGTGCCTGGTTAAGCCTGTCCCATCTCTAGGTACCTGGTTTCAAGTCTGTCACCCCTTGCCCTGACCCGCAGCTGGGCGGAATATCAGGCTGGGGGTGTCGCTCTTGTGCTATTATTCTCTCCCCAGGGGTATTTTTGGGGGGCAGGAGGGATGTTTTATGCCTGGCTTAAGCCTCAGCACCGTTTTTTGCCCCTGTCCAGGCCCAGCGACGATCACTTCATGCAGATCATGTGCATCCGCAAAGGCAAACGCCTCGTCGCCCGCATCGTCCCCTTCTTGTCACCCGAACAAGCGGCCGACGTCCTCATGGCCACCGCCCGAAACCTGCCCTTCCTCATCAAAAAAGACGCTCAGGACGAGGTGAGATCCCCAACTCCAGAAGGTTTGGACCCAAATTTTCTCTTGTTAGCAGGGAAAAACAGCGTTTTGTGTTAAAAAATGGCTATTTCTGCCTCTGCTGGGCTGCTGGCAGGGACCATCTTTTGTCACTGTCACGCTGTCACCACAGAGGAGTTTTTGATAGATAATATGTATTTTTGAATGAGCCCAGCTCTTCTGTGAACGTTTTTTGGACTCCAGAGACCCTTTATTTAATATATATAACAAAAATGCAGGTGTCTGTGATATAAATCACAGCTTATTTTGAGGAAAAATTAGGATTTAAGGAGGAATAAAGAAACTTGGGTGAATTCAAAGCCGCTGCGGGGAAGAGGGGGAAAGTCGCACCCCAGCGTGGGGTTGGGGGGGGGGCTGGAAGCTTCTGTGGTGTTTTGTGGGTGTCCCTTTGTGTCACATCTCCTGTCCCCCCCCCAGGTGCTGCCCTGCCTGCTGAGACCCTTCTCACACGTTCTGTATCACCTGCCCTTGGGGACGGTCACCAGCCTGGTGCAGCAGTTAACCAACCTACCTCAGAAGGGGGGGGCAACGGCTCCCCCCAACCCCCACCTCACCGCCGTGCTCCAAAATAAGGTGCTGACCCCCGCAAGCTGCCTGTCCCCCCCTCCCTCCTCATTTTGCTCCCCCCAAAAAGCGTTTGGAGGGGAGGGAGAAAAGCTCCCTGTCACCTTGGGGTGACAGTGGTGACTTGTGACAGCCACAGAAGGACATTTTAACCCCCATATGTGTGTCCCCCCCCCAGTTTGGTCTGTCCCTCCTGTACTTGACCTTGAGCCGGGGGGAGGAACTGCAGAGCTCGGACACCAACGCGGAGCTGCTGCAGGACAACCAGTGGTGAGTCCTCACTCCGCGGGGGGGCTGAATTAATGAAGAAAAGGGTTAATTAGTGTGTCACCCCCCCTCCTCCCCCAGGACGGAGCTGATGCTCATGGCCAGTCGGGAGCTGCTGCGGATCCCGGCGGGGGCTCTGGCCAAACCCGTGGCCCCCCCCTCCAATCTGCTCGCCCTCTTCTCCCGCTACGTCGACCCCCAGAAGCTGAACCTGCTGGAGACAAAATTGCAGTAAGTTCGCCCCCCCCGGCCCTTCCAAAAATAAAGGGGTGAAACAAGAGGGGTGGGGGCCCCACTGACACCCCCTCCCTTAATTTTTTCCCGGTCCCAGCTTGGTGCACGGGATCCGGTAGGACATCGCTGCCGCTCCAGAATGTTCCAGAAGATGGATTGGGGGGGGGAACAGACACTTCTCCCCTCCCCCCAACACCCAGTGTTGCGGGACGATGCGTCCCTCCCACCTCAGTGATCTGGTTTGGGGGTGTTTGGCTGCTCCCCACCCCTCCCAAAGTGCTGCATCCCCCCCAAACGCTGCTGCTTCCCCCCCACCATTGAGGAAGGTGTTGGGGGGGTCTGGGACAACCCTCCCCAGCCCCCCCCAGCACTGAGGTTCCCCCCACCCGCACACACCTTTTTTTGCACATTTGCCTCTGTCTTCCCCAAAAATTGCTGCCCCCCACGCGGGGTCAGGCCCAGCAGCGCCGGGGGGGCTCAGCCGGGTGGATTCTGCTGTTTCTGCTCTATGGGAATGTGCTGGGGGGGGGGAATTTTAATTCATTTTTTGTTTTGGCTTTTAAAAAGAAGAAAAACCAAGAGATTTGCACATTTAGGGGTTTTACAAGCGGTAACTCCCTCCCTGGCATTAACCAGCGCCCCCCGCTCCCCACTGATCAAGTGAAAAGTTCCTTTCCCCCCCCACCCCCCCACTTCCAGTTTTTGGTTCTGGCAAAATGAGAATTAAAAAAAAGAAAAAGTTTCTAAAAAATTTACATTTTTATAGGGGATTGTAAATAAAGATGAATTGTGTAATACTGCCGGGAATGCGGCGTCTCCTTTACCGGGGGGGCACGGGACAGTCACCCCCGGGAATCCCCCATAGCCACGGGGAAAGGGCAGAGGTCGCCGCCCCCCCCTCCCCCCACCTCCAGGTGACAGATCGTTGTCTCAGCCAATGGCAGCGTGAGGGCCCGCCCCCGCGGCCAATGGGGCGTGGGATGAGTCACCGCTCCGTCGAGCCGCCCAGCCCATCCTCGCGTCAGTGACGCGCGGCGCCGCGCTCCTCAGCTCATTGGCGCGCCGAGGAGACAGACAAGCCAAATGACCAGTGAGAACGCGGGGGCGGGGCGCAGCCGCGCCGCCTTCAGCGCAGGCGTGACAGCATCCAATAGAAACTCAAGCACCGCCCCGCGCCGGCGACGCCACCAATCCTTCCGGCGGGGCGGGGCGAGCGGCGGCCGCCTCCGCCAATGGGGCGCGGCCGGGGGGGCGGGGCGGTGACGCCGGCGGGGCGGTGGCGGCGGCGGTGATGGCGGAGCTGCGCGCGGCGGCCGCGGGCCCCGGCCCGGCGGTGGCGGCGGCGGCCACGGCGCTGCCCGGGCCATGGCGCTGCCTGCGGCCCCGGGGGCGGCCCCCCGCGCTGCCTTCCCCGGCGGCGGGCGGCGGGGCGGGCCCGGGGGCGGTGGCGGCGGCGGGGGGGCGGCGGCGGCGGCGGTTCCGGGGCGGGCGGAACCGGGTCCGGTTCGGCGCGCGAGGGCTGGCTCTTCAAATGGACCAACTACATCAAGGGCTACCAGCGCCGCTGGTTCGTGCTCAGCAACGGCCTCCTCAGCTACTACCGGTACGGTACCGGGGGAACCCGCCCTGACACCGGGGCCCGGCCCCCGCCGCCCCCTCGGGGCTCCCCCGTGACCTTGGGCCCGGCCGGTGTGTCCGCCGGGGCGGCCTGGGGGTGCCCCGGTGCGGGCGGGGCGGGCAGGGCCGGTCCCCGCCGTGCTCGGGCGGAGCGGGTGCCCGGTCCCGGGGCTGTTCCCCGCGTCCCCCGCCCATCGGGACACCGGGGGTGGGAACCGGGCTGGGGGGCAGCCGCGTTCCCGGCCCCCCGCCCCGTGTCACCGCTCGGTCCCCGAGGGGACACCTGAGCCCGGTCGCTCTGGGCTCCTCCGTTATTTATGAGGGAACCGGAGCCCTGCGGCAGCTGCCGGCTCCGGTTACAGACCCGCAGGGCGGGGGAGACACCGGGCCGGCCTGGGGGGTCCCGGGCGGCTCTTTCGCATCCGTCCCAGCAGCCCCGGTGACGTGGAAGGGTGTGCCGGGCTGGCGCGGCCCCGCGGCGCCCGGGACTTCACCCTCCGGCCCGGGGGTGGGACGAAGGCACCGGGGGGAGCGCAGGGGGCAAGGGTCGTGCCCCCTCTCCGTGTTCTCCCCCAAAGCGGCGCTGGAACCTTGGCCACGTTCCGGCCGTGAAACCCCACGCCTTGGCACACCCGCCGCTGCTCTATTAATAGCCCCAGGATGGGATGGGGAGCGCCAGGGCCCCCCCAAGGGTTCGGTTCCCCCCTTTCCTCCCTCACCGTCCCCCCGCTGTGCGCAGCTCCAAGGCGGAGATGCGGCACACCTGCCGCGGCACCATCAACCTGGCCACGGCCAACATCACGGTGGAGGATTCCTGCAACTTCATCATCTCCAACGGGGGGGCCCAGACCTACCACCTGAAGGCCAGCTCGGAGGTGGAGCGGCAGCGCTGGGTCACCGCCCTGGAGCTGGCCAAGGCCAAAGCCGTCAAGATGCTGGAGGAGTCAGGTACAGCCACCACCCCGGGGTGTCCCCTGGTCCCCCGAAGCCAGGCAGTGTGTCACACCCTGCGGCACAATCATTTTGGGTGGAGAAGCCCCTCGAGATCAGAGTCCAGCCATTCCCCCACCCTGGCACTGCCCCGTGTGCTGAGAACCTCATGTCTGTCTGTCCAGCCCTCCAGGGATGGTGACTCCAGCACTGCCCTGGGCAGCCTGTTCAATGCCCCACAGCCCTTTGGGGAAGAATTGTTCCCACATCCAACCTCAGCCTCCCTTGGCGCAACTTGAAGCCGTTTCCTCTCATCACTTGTTCCTGGGGAGCAGAGCCCGACCTCCCCGGCTCCAAACTCCTTTCAGGCAGTTGTAGAGAGAGACATCCCTGTGGGTCCCTCTCCTTGAACACCGGGGCTGTTTTGTGCTTGCAGATATGTCCCCATGTCCCCTCTCTGTTCCCGAGCCTCCTCCAAACCCGTTGTCCCCCGTTGCCCCTCCTGCACGGTTTGCAGGGCTGTCCTGCCTGCCGGTGCAGAGCCGCCTTCCCGGCTGCCCGGCTCTGGCCGCAGCAGCCCTGGCATGTGTTTGCTCGCTGGCGCAATCGCTCCTGTGCCAGGACATGGACCATCTGTTCCGAGCTGGCACTCCCTGCTCTGGCATCACAGTTCAGGACGCTGTGACAGTCACCGGGAGCACCCACGTGTGGCTCCCAGCCCTCGGTGGGGAATTTGGGGGCTTCTGCTTCCCAGTGTGCAGCTTCTCCTTCTTCCCCCTTTGTTGGGAAAAGAGGATCGTAGAATTATAGAAGTGTTTTGGTTGGAAAAGACCCTCGAGACCATCGAGTCCAGCTGTTCCCCACCCCTGTCCCTGCCCCATATCCTGAGAACCTCATGTCCGTCTGTCCAGCCCTCCAGGGATGGTGGCTCCAGCACTGCCCTGGGCAGCCTGTTCAATGCCTTTGTTCAGCCCTTTGGGGAAGAAATTGTTCCCAATATACCCTGTGCAGCCTCGCTAACATCCCTTCCCGCTGGCAGATGACTCCGGCGACGAGTCGGTGTCACAGACGGACAAGACGGAGCTGCAGAACACGTTACGCACCCTGTCCAGCAAAGTGGAGGATCTGAGCACCTGCAACGACCTGATCGCCAAGCACGGCACGGCCCTGCAGCGCTCGCTCAGCGAGCTGGAGACCCTGCGCCTCCCGGCCGAGAGCACCGAGAAGATCAAACAGGTCAACGAACGAGCCACCCTCTTCCGCATCACCTCCAACGCCATGATCAACGTGAGTCCCGCGCCCCACGGGGGCCCTGGGGGGTGGGTTTCACCCCCAAAATGTGGACCAGACGGTGACGCGGCTCCGTTTCCCCGCAGGCTTGTCGGGATTTTTTGCTGCTGGCCCAGACGCACAGCAAGAAGTGGCAAAAATCGCTCCAGCACGAGCGGGATCAGCGGATCTGGCTGGAGGAGACGCTGGAGCAACTTGCCAAGCAGCACAACCACCTGGAGAGGGCTTTCCGTGGCGCCACCGTCCTGCCCGCCGCCGCGCCCGGCACCGCCGGCTCTGCCAAAGGTACCAGCTGCTCCCCATCCTGCTCCTGAGCGCAGCTTAGCTGCTGTTACATCGCTGTCCCCACGCAGCAGGGCTGTCCGCTCCCTCCCGCGTGGCTTATGGCACCGACCGCCACAAAACCTCGTTTACTTTGCTCTCGCTCCTCCTTAAACATTCTGTGTCCCTTCTCAGTGTCCCCTCAGCTGGCGGGAGGTGACAGGGGACCCTCTAGGGGGAATTTTGAGCTCACCTGGCCCTGTCCCCCCCTCCCCAGATCCGTGCTGTGCCGCTAAAGGAGACCTGAGCGACGAGGACGATGACAACGAGTTCTTCGACGCCCCAGAGATCATCCCCATGCCGGAGAGCATGGGCCACAAGTAAGTGGTGCTTTGTGGGGCTGCACCCCAAGGACTGATTTTGTACCCCCCACCCGGGACTGATTCTGCCCCCCGGGACTGATTCTGCCCCTCTCATCCCCCCTAGACGCACCGGCAGCAACATCAGCGGCACCAGCAGCGACATCAGCCTGGACGAGCAGGTGGGACGGGGGGTTCTGTGAGCAGTGCTGGTTGCAGAGGAACGGGGGGTGCCCCAGTTCCTGGGGGCGGTCACAACAGCCTTTGTTCCACCCCCTCCCCAGTACAAGCACCAAGTGGAAGACACTAAGAAGGAGAAGAGAACCCGCATCCCCTACAAACCCAACTACAGCCTCAACCTCTGGAGCATCATGAAAAACTGCATCGGGAAGGAGTTGTCCAAAATCCCGATGCCGGTGAGCGGAGCGGGGGCTCTTGGTGGGGCACGGGGCACACAGAGACCCCCCCATTAACCTCTTTGTCCCCTCCAGGTGAACTTCAACGAGCCCCTGTCCATGCTGCAGCGTCTGACCGAGGACCTGGAGTACCACGAGCTGCTGGACCGAGCGGCCAAATGCGAGAGCTCTCTGGAGCAGCTGTGTTACGTGGCGGCTTTCACCGTGTCCTCCTATTCCACCACGGTTTTTCGCACCAGCAAACCCTTCAACCCCCTTCTGGGGGAAACTTTTGAGCTGGATCGGCTGGAGGAGAACGGTTATCGCTCCCTGTGCGAGCAGGTACCCCCAAACATGCTTCTCCCCCCACCTCCGGTGCTATGGGGGTGGCCAGCGCTGATTTTTGTCCCCTTGTCCCACCCAGGTGAGCCACCACCCTCCGGCCGCCGCTCATCACGCCGACTCCAAAAACGGTTGGACACTTCGTCAGGAAATTAAAATCACCAGCAAATTTCGGGGCAAATATCTCTCCATCATGCCTCTGGGTGAGCGGGGAGACGCTCGGGGCGGGGAAACGTCGGGGTTTGGGGACTGAAGGGACTGTCCCCAACGCAACGTCCCTCCTCAGGTACCATCCACTGCGTCTTCCACTCTTCGGGCAACCACTACACGTGGAAAAAAGTCACCACCACCGTGCACAACATCATCGTGGGGAAGCTCTGGATAGACCAGGTGGGGTGAAAATGCGGCGATGGGGCTTCCCGGGGACCCGTTTGTGCCGGTTCTGTGCCTCAGTTTCCCCTCACTGAGCGTCTCCTCTTCCACAGTCGGGGGAAATCGAGATTGTCAACCACAAGACGGGTGACAAGTGCAACCTCAAGTTTGTCCCTTACAGCTACTTCTCGCGGGACGTGGCGAGGAAGGTAGGGACGGGGGGACAAGTGGGACGCGCCGGGGTGCTGCTGGCTCCTGGGTGTCCCCATTCAGGCTGTCCCCTGTCCCCGCAGGTCACCGGGGAGGTGACAGACCCCGCGGGGAAGGTACATTTTGTCCTCATGGGTACGTGGGACGAGAAGATGGAGTGTTACAAGGTACCGACGGGCGCTGGGGACAGCGCGCTGGAGGGACGGCAGAGACCCCACGACGCCGAGGACACCCGGGTGCTGCTGTGGAAGAGAAACCCCCTCCCGTGAGTGCTGGGGACACGACACAAAGTGTCCCCAAAGCCGCAGCGGGGGGGCTGGTTTGGATGGTTTGGGTTGTAAATACTGGACGTGCCGAGATTTGTTTGGGAGTGAGACTTGTCACCGAGGCTGAGTTCTGTCACCGTCCCTGCCCCATAGGAAGTACGCGGAGAACATGTACTATTTTTCGGAGCTGGCGCTGACGCTGAACGCCCCCGAGAGCGGGACGGCCCCCACCGACAGCCGCCGGCGCCCCGACCAGCGCCTGATGGAGAACGGCCGCTGGGACGAGGCCAACGCCGAGAAACAGCGGCTGGAGGAGAAACAGCGGCTCTCCCGCAAAAAGCGCGAGGCTGAAGCCGCCCGCGCCACCGAGGACGGTAAAAAAGGGGCTCCCCCCCCTCCCCAAGCTCCCTGCGTGCCCCCCCACGGCACTCACCCCAATTTGTGCCCCACAGGGACTCCCTACGACCCCTACAAGCCGCTGTGGTTCGAGCGCAGGAAGGACCCGGTGACGCAGGAGCTGGCGCACATCTACAAGGGGGGGTACTGGGAGAGCAAGGACAAGCAGGACTGGAGCTTGTGTCCGGACATTTTTTGAGCTGGGGGGGGACACACAAAAAAGCCAGGTGGATGCTGGGGGGGGGCTCATCGCAGCCCCCCCGCTCTGTCCGTCTGTCCGTGGCCGCGAGCGCCTGCCGGGGTTGCCTTAGCCCATCCAAACTGACCTTGATGCCGTGGTGGAACAGCCCCCCCTGCTCCCCGGCCTGATTTTTAAGGGGGGAGGGGGGGGGGGTCTCTCTCCCTGAGCAGCCCCCGAGGATGGGGAGCACGGCCCCCCTGGCGGTGGGTGCAGCGGGGTGAGCCCGAGGCTGGCCTTGGTCTCTGCCCCCCCCCTTTTCTTTTCATGTCCTCTTTGCCCCCCCCTCTCCAGGCTTTGGGGTGCTGGGGGGGGGGGGGCGTTCAGACTCCGCCCCACAGCCTCTTCTATAGGTGTATATTATATATATGTAGAGAGCAACCAGAGTCCCCTTTTCCTGCAGCACTCCAGGGAGGGGGTACCTGGCCCCCCACACACACTTTGGGGGTGTCCCCCCCGCCAGGTGCCTTCCCCAGAGGTTGTGTAGGGCAGGGGGAGGTCCTGGGTTTTTTTTGGGGGGGTCTCTCCCATCCATCTCCGGGGAGCAGCGGGCCCCTGCACCCCAAACACTACAGGGGCTGGGAGGGGGGGAAGGCTGGGGGGGGGTGACTCTGCACCCCCAAACTTGAAAAGTGGGGGGGATATGATGCCTTTTTTTGTTTGTTGTTTTTTTTTTTTTCCTTTTTATTTGTTTTTCCCCCCTCCCTCCAGGAAAACAACTAAATTAAAATCTGTGAATGCCCCAGCCTGGCTGTGCCTGTTCTGTTGGGGGGTGGGTGCTGATCAGGGGAGGGCCCATGTTACCATGACACTGGGGGGAGCTGAGGGCACCCCTGCACCTCCAAAAAAGTAAGGGGAGCTGAGAGCCCCCCCAAAATGTGCTGGGAGCCCCCCCAAAACAGAGACTTGAACCATGGACCCTCAGATTAAAAGTCTGATGCTCTGCTGGCTGAGCTACTCGGGCAGCTCTGGGGGTGTCTTAGGGGGCACATACTCCCAACCTTCATCCTCCTTCCTTCTCATAGATGTGCTGCCATCATGGGCCCCCCCAAAATGTGTCCCCCCAATGCTATTGTGGGGGCCCAGTGTCCTTGTCCCCCCCATCGCTGCAAGTCCCCAGGTGCTACCCTGCCCCCCCACCCTGGGGACACGGCTCCACCCCCAGCACCCCCTGTCCGTACCCCTCAAGTGCCACCCTTCTCCCCCCTCCAAAAAAGGGAACTGGGGGGGTCAAACCCATGAGGGGGACACTTGTCCACAGGGTGACCCCACAGCCATTGGGGTGTTTGTCCCCCAGTCCCCCCGTGCTGACCCAGGGGAGTCTGTCCTGGGGGTCCCTGTGTGTGTCCCCCCCTCACCAGCAAAGGCTGGTGGACTCGAACCCCCAACATTTGCCCCCCCCATTAAGAACCCAACACACTTTCCCTTGGGACCCCCCAATGGCGGGGAATTTGGGGGGTTTCCTCAGTGTCTCCCCAGGTCCCCTGCTGGATTTGGGGGGCTGGGGGAGCCCCCCTGGCCGGCTCCATGGTGTAGGGGTGATCACGTCTGCTTTACACGCAGAAGGTCCTGGGTTCAAGCCCCAGTGGAGCCAAAACTCCCTGCTTGAATGTGGCTTTTTGGGGGTGCCCGGGGACCCCCTTTTGTGGGGGGGCATCCCCAGTTGGGACCTCCCTCCCCTGTGTCCCCCCCGTGCTCACCCCTGGGCAGAGGTGACTCGGGGTGTCAGGGCTGGGAACGGTGCCACCCCACGTCCCACCCCGTGTCCCCCCCCAACAACCAACAGACACCTCTGGCTCTGATCAAGGGGGTTTATTGGCTCCCCCAGCGCCCCCCCGGCGCTGCCGCCACCCCCGGGGGCTGTTGGGGTGGGGGGGTCTCGTGTCTGCCCAGCTCCCATACACGGGCACAGCTCTGGCTGTTCACTCTGAACCCTAATGGTGGCAGAGAGGTTGGGCTGGTTGTGTGAGCAGGGAGCGCCTGACAAAGATGGGGTGTGTGGAGGGGTTCCCTCCTGCTGACAAGGATGAGGTGGCGGGGGGGGTCCCCTCCTCCTGACAAGGACGGGGTGGGGGGTCCCCTCCTCCTGCCCCAAAGCTTCGTTACCGGGATGACAGCATCATAACGAACTCTGCGGAAGGAGGGATGGAGGCGTGAGGGGACCCGGTGCTGAGTCCCCCTCGCAGCCCCTATGGGAGGGCAGGGGGGGCTGCGGGGAACTGTGGGGGGCCCCTCACCATCGAAGTCCACGTGCCCGTCCCCGTTGAGGTCCACGTCCTGCAGGATCTCGTCCACCTCCTGCGCCTTGAGCTGCTCCCCCAGCAGCGCCGCCACGGCCGCCCGCATCTCGGCCCCGCTGATCTCCCCGTCCCCGTTCATGTCGAACTGCGGCACCCATGGGCGGGGAGTCACCCTCCCCTCCCGCCACGGCCACCCCGTGGGCTTCTTGTGGCCACCAGCCCCTCCACAACCGTGGTCACCCCCATGGTGACTGTTCCCCCTGGTCACTGTCATCCTCTGGTCTTCCTGTGGTCATCATCCCCTCCATGCCTGTGGTCACCCCCGTTGTCATTGTTCCCCTGTGGTCACAGTCACCCCCTGATCTCCTTGTGGTCACCATCTCCACACCTGTGGTCAGCCCCACAGTCACCATCATCCCATGGTCTTCTCATGGTCACTGTCCCCTCTATGCCTGTGGTCAGCCCCATGGTCTTCCCATAGTCACTGTCACCTCCATGCCTGTGGTCACCACCATGGTCACCATTTCTCTGTGGTCACTGTCACCCCATGGTCTTCTCATGGTCACCGCCATAGTCATTGTTCTACCATGGTCTTCCCATGGTCACTGTCCCCTCTATGCCCATGGTCACCTTCATGGTCACCACCTCTCCGTGAACACGGCCACCCCATGGTCTTCCTGTGGTTGTTGTCCCGTCCATGTTTGTGGTCACCCCCTTGATCACCATTGCCCTGTGGTCATGGCCACCCCATGGTCTCCCTGTGGTCACTGTCCTCCCCATACCTGTGGTCACCCCCATGGTCATTGTCTCCACCATGGTCTCTCCAGGGCCGCTGTCCCCTCCACCCCCGTGGTCCCCCTCGTGCCCACGGTCCCCCCCGTGGCCGTGGTCCCCGCGGCGGTGGCCGTACCTCCCGGAAGGCGATCTTGAGCTCCCTCACGCCCACCATGTGAGCCGTCTCCTCCCGCAGCTTCGGCCCCATCATCTGCACAAAGTCCTCGAAGTCCACGCGGCCACCCACTGCGCACAGGACAGGGACACCCTCAGCACCCCACGCCCCGTCCCCTGTCCCCACGGTCCCCTCCCTGTCCCCATGGCAGCCACTCACTCCTCATCTTGATGTGCTGGGAGATCTCGATGAGCTCCATTTCGGTGGGCATGTAGCCCAGGGTGCGCATGCAGGCGCCCAGGTCCTTGTAGCTGATGTACCCGTCCTGGTCCGTGTCAAACTCCTTGAAGGCGTCCAGCAGCTCTGGGGACACGCGGGGACACCGTGAGGTGTGGGGGTCACCCCGGCACCGCATCAGCCCAGGGCAGGTTCGTCCCTGGATGTCCCACCATGAGAGGGGTTCCCCAAGGTACTGTGCCGCATGGCACTGTCCCCATGGCATGTGTCCCCACAGCATTGCATCCCATGGCAGATCCCTCCATGGCACATGTCCCCATGGCACCATGTCCCATAGCAGATCCCTCCATGACAATATGTCCCCATGGCACTGTCCTCATGTCACATCCCTTCATGGCACGTGTCCCCATGGCCCTTTCCCCATGTCACTTCCCCCCCGGTATGTGTCCCCACAACACTGCACTGCATGGTAGATCTGTCCAACAACGTGTCCCCTTGGCACTGCCACCATGTCACATCCCTCCATGGCACATGCCCCCATGGCACTGTCTTCATGTCACATCCCTCCGTGACAATATGTCCCCATGGCACTGTCCCCATGTCACTTCCCTCCCTGGCATGTGTCCCCACGGCACTGCACCCCATGACACTGCACCCCATGGTGGATCTGTCCAACAACATATGTCCCCGTGGCACTGTCCCCATGTCACGTCCCTCCATGACAATACATCCCCATGGCACTGTCCCCATGTCACGTCCCTCCATGACAATATGTCCCCATGGCACTGTCCCCATGTCAGCTCCCCCCACGCCCCCAGCCCACACCAGCCCCTCGTGTCCCACTGTCCCCTGCTCACCGTCCAGCTCCTCTGGTGACAGCTCCCGCTCCTGGGACAGACACACACGGGGTGGGGACAGAATCAGACCCAACTCAACCCCAACCCCTCACAGCCCGCAGTGTCACCTTCGTTAAGCGGGGGCCAAAATTAACTCCGGCGGGAGGGATTAGAGGGATTGGAGGCAAAGCCCTTCGCTGCCCCCTGCCGCACCCCTGTCCCCTGTGTCCCCTCTGCCACCGCACCCAGGGCTGCCCAGGACCCCCAAGGTTTGCCCGGCACCCATGGGTGCTGCCCAGGGTGCCCCATGGGGAGGCACCATGTGTCCCCCTCTGGAGGACAGCCAGCGTGTCCCCAAGGGTGTCCCCTCCATCCCCAGAGCCCTGGGGGGTCCCCAGCACCATCCCCAATGCCCCATGTCCCCTCCACCCCCAGACTCCCCGACCATCCCCAACTTTGTCGCCATGTTCCCTCCATCTGTAGGGTTCCGGACTGTCCCCATCCCCAGTGCCCCCATGTCCCCTTCATCCCCAGGATCCCAGAGCACCCCCAACTTTGTCCCCATGTCCCCTCCATCCCCAGGGTCGTAGAGCACCCCCGACTTTGTCCCCATGTCCCCTCCATCCCCAGGGTCGTAGAGCACCCCCGACTTTGTCCCCATGTCCCCTCCATCCCCAGGATCCCAGAGCACCCCCAACTTTGTCCTCAAGTTCCCTCCATCCCAAGGATCCCAGAGTGTCCCTGTCCGCATCCCCAGTGCCCCCATGTCCCCTCCATCCCCAGGGTCGTAGAGCACCCCCGACTTTGTCCCCATGTCCCCTCCATCCGCTGGGTCCTGGACTGTCCCCGTCCCCATCCCCAGAACCCCCATGTCCCCTCCATTCCCCGACCATCCCCAACTTTGTCCCCAAGTCCCCCCATCCCCAGTGTCCCCACCTTGCCAAAGACGGTGTTGAGGAAGGGCGAGTAGGTCTTGGTGGCAGCGGCGTGGGGGTCCCCGTGTCCCTTCTTGCCACTCTTCTGGCCACCGTGCCGGGACTCGGAGCCGGGGCTCTTGCTGCCAGCCGGGGGGGGGCTGCCGGTTTCGGGGGGCTTGGGGGTTTTCTCACCCACCTCCCCCCCACCTTTCCCCTTGCCGGGGGTCGCCGTGTCCTTGAGGGTCCCCTTGTCCCCGCGGGAGCGTGGCATGGGTGGGCAGGGAGCGGGACCCCGCGGCGGCCGAGCCCGAAGGAGGTGACAGGGAAATCCTCTTACCCCCCGGCCCCCCCGCGGGCTCCCGGGCAAAGCCAATTAGTGCTGATTAGTGGCAGGAAATGGCCACCGGCCACCAGCCACTGTCACCCCCCATGGCCACTGTCACCCTCTGTGGCCTCACACCCGGGTAGAGCAACCGGCCACCAGCCACCGGATGGGTCCCCAGGGAGTGTCCCGGGGCCACCCTCTGTGTCCCTGCGCTGGCACTGGCCCATGTCCCCAGCACTGCCACCCTACAGCCAACAGTGTGTCCCCAGCACGAAACCATGTCCCCAGTACTGACTTCATGGCCACCACCGGTGTCCCCAGCACCAACCCATGTCCCCAACGCTGACATCCCACGGCCACCAGCATGTCCCCAGCACCAAACCATGTTCCCAACACTCTCACCCTGTGGCCACCAGTGTGTCCCCAGCACCAACCCATGTCCCCAACACTCACCCTGTGGCCACCAGTGTGTCCCCAGCACCAACCCATGTTCCCAACACTCTCACCCTGTGGCCACCAGTGTGTCCCCAGCACCAACCCATGTCCCCAACACTCACCCTGTGGCCACCAGTGTGTCCCCAGCACCAACCCGTGTCCCCAACGCTGACATCCCACGGCCACCAGCATGTCCCCAGCACCAAACCATGTTCCCAACACTCTCACCCTGTGGCCACCAGTGTGTCCCCAGCACCAACCCATGTCCCCAACACTCACCCTGTGGCCACCAGTGTGTCCCCAGCACCAACCCATGTTCCCAACACTCTCACCCTGTGGCCACCAGTGTGTCCCCAGCACCAACCCATGTCCCCAACACTCACCCTGTGGCCACCAGTGTGTCCCCAGCACCAACCCGTGTCCCCAACGCTGACATCCCACGGCCACCAGCATGTCCCCAGCACCAAATCATGTCCCCAACACTCTCACCCTGTGGCCACCAGTGTGTCCCCAGCACCAACCCACGTCCCCAACACTCACCCCGTGGCCACCAGTGTGTCCCCAGCACCAACCCATGTTCCCAACACTCTCACCCTGTGGCCACCAGTGTGTCCCCAGCACCAACCCATGTCCCCAACACTCACCCTGTGGCCACCAGTGTGTCCCCAGCACCAACCCATGTCCCCAACACTCTCACCCTGTGGCCACCAGTGTGTCCCCAGCACCAACCCATGTCCCCAACACTCACCCTGTGGCCACCAGTGTGTCCCCAGCACCAACCCGTGTCCCCAACGCTGACATCCCACGGCCACCAGCATGTCCCCAGCACCAAACCATGTCCCCAACACTCTCACCCTGTGGCCACCAGTGTGTCCCCAGCACCAACCCACGTCCCCAACACTCACCCCGTGGCCACCAGTGTGTCCCCAGCACCAGCCCATGTCCCCAGCACTCACCCCATGGCCACCACCCGTGTCCCCAGCCCAGCCCCCCATCTCCAGCCTGGGAACCTGTCCCCACTGCAGGGACGTGACAGACGTGGGTGCCATGGCGGGCGCAGGGTCCCCCCGTGTCCCCCGTGTCCCCACGATACCATCGCCGGACGCAACGGCTGCGGGCGGGTGACAGCAGGAAGTCAGTGCATGGCAGGAAATGCCATCGTGGGGACACTCTGGCCCCTGCTCACATTTGCTGGCCCAGCACCAATGTCCCCATGTCCCCACCCAGGGGGCTCCCTGCTGCCCTGGGACCCCCAACCCAGTGCCCTAGGGGGGGTCAGAAATGGGTGAGGTGGGGGGCTGCTCCATGGCTGCCCCCCTGCCCCGTGTCACCGTCCCCAGGCAGTGACAGTGGGGCCCCTTCCGCTCTGCGCTGCCCAATAGCGGGCAGTGGCCCCCCTGCACCCGCCCTGCACCGGGGGGAAACTGAGGCACAGCTGGGGCCACCCCAAGGTGCTGCCCCAGAGCTCCCCACAGGGACAGAGTCAGTGCTGGGGGGTGAGAGATTTGGGGTTCACTACCAGGGGAAGGGGGGGTGAGATAGTGGGTGGAGCTTCAAATCTGCAGCACCTCCCCCCTCCTCCCACATATAGGGCACCCCACAGCCAGGTCCCCCCCCACCCGCCACCTCCAACCGAGCGCTCTCCACCATTCAAGTAGGTCCTACTTTATTTACCCCCCGGGGCAGGGCTGGTGGGGTGTCCCTGGGGGCATGATGGACACAGTGGGGACAGGGTGACACAGCTAGTTGGGGACAGGGATACCATAGTGGGGGGAACCCCAAAAGTGAGGGCAGGGCAGGAGAAAGCCAGGTCAGGAGGATCAGGGGGGGTCACCACATGAATGGGGTGGCATGGAAGGGGGTGGCATGGAAGGGGGTGGCATGGAGGGGGTGGCATGGGAGGGGGTGACACGGGGAGGGTGACACTCTTTCCCGCAGCCCTGAACTGCCCGTGCTGCCCGCAGGAGCCGGGGTGATGGAGCTGCCGAATGTCACCCTGTCCCCATCGCCGTCCCCGCCGCCCCCTGGTCCCCTGCCATGGGACGGGCAGCTGCTGGTGGCCTGCGCGGTGCTGGGGCTGCCGGCCAACGCCTTCACCCTCTGGCTGACGGGCTGGCGGCTGCGCTGCCGGGGCTTGGCCACCTTCATCTTCAGCCTGGCTGCCTCCGACTTCCTCTTCCTCACCAACTCGATCCTGCAGATCTGGTCGGTGACCCAGGATGACCGGTGGACGTTGGGGACACCCCTGTGCCGCCTCCACCAGTTTCTTTATGCTTTGGGCTACTACAGCGGGCTCTTCCTGCTGGCGGCCATCAGCCTGGACCGGTGCTTACTGGTGGCCGCCCCGCTCTGGTACCGGTGCCGGCGGCCAGCGCGGTTACCGGTGATGCTGTGCGTGGGCGCGTGGGTGGTGGCGGCGGGGTGCAGCGTGCCGGACACGGCCATGTCGTCGGCCGTGGAGCTGTGGCCCGGCTGGGCCGTTTGCCGCAGCGAGAGGGGGAGCTGGGAGGAGCCCCTGCGGTGGCTGGAGGTGATAGTGGAAGGACTGGTGCCGTTCGGCGTGGTGGTGGCGTGCCACGGGATCGCCTTGGTGGTGGCGTGGTGGCGGCCCGGCCGCCCGCTGACGCGTTTCCAGTGGATCGTGGCAGCCACGCTGAGCGCCTACGTGCTGCTGCAGCTGCCCTTCCAGGTCACGCAGCTGCTGCAGCTGGTGGCCCCCGACCGCTTCGGTCACCTCCTGTACCTGCTGGGACTGGCCATCAACCTCAGCAGCTGCGTCAACCCCTGGCTCTACCTGCTGCTGGGAACCCGCGCCGGACACCACCTGGCCCGCATGCCGCGGGCTGTCCTCGCCTGCGTGTCACCTGCTGCTGTCACCTCCGGGTCACTTGCCACTGTCACCACTGAGGCATCCACTGCCATCACCCCTGTGTCACTTGCCACCCTGACCCCTGTGCCACCTGCTGCCATCACCTCTGTGCCACCCACCACTGTCACCCCTGTGCCACCCGCTGCCATCACCTCTGTGCCACCCACCACCCTCACCCGCCCACCAGCACCCGTGGGGTCCCCACCAACATCTCCATGAGCTGTCCCTCCTGTCCCCACCCAGCACGGCTGTGGGGTGGCATGGGGCCATGTCCCCCATGTCCCCGCCGTGCCCCCAGCTGGGGACATCCCCACCGTGGCCCCACACGTGGGCTGAGCCCTTCATCCACGCACGCAGATGGGGCCTCGGTGGGGCACAGCCACCTGTGGGGACATGGGGGACAGCGTGGCACTGTTCCTCGTGGGGGACCTGTACCCGGACACCACGTGGGGTGACTGTGCCCCAGGGGGTGGCTCTGCCCATGGGGACTGTGTCCCACAGGGTGACCCTGCCCACGGGGTGACCGTGTTCCACGGGGACCGTGTCCCACAGGGTGACCCTGTCCCACGTGGTGACATTATCCCACGGGGTGACCGTGTCCCAGGGGACCGTGCCCACGGGGCGACCGTGTCCCACGGGGTGACATTATCCCACAGGGTGACCCTGTCCCACGTCGTGACCCCGCTGTCCCCAGTGCCGTGCCGGGCGCCGCTGTCCCCACGATCGCGGATCCCCACGGTTCCCCCCGCCCCCCGTACCCGCTCCCCCCTCGCCCCCCCTCCCGGTGCCGGTGCGCACGCGCGGGGCGGGGCGGGGCTCCGGTCACTTCCTGCCCCCGCCCCCTCCCGCCGCACCGGCCCCGCGCGCCGCCGCCCGCTCCCACCGGCCCGGCCCCGCCCGCCCGCCGGTGAGTGCGGGGACGGGACCGCTGTCCCACCGCGGGGATGGGGCGACCCCGGGGCTCGGCCTTTGGGCACCGACCCGGCCCCATCCCCATCGTCGTCCCCAGCCCTGACCCCCGGGGTCCCCCCATCCGCCTCCCCTGGGCGTCGTCCCTCCCTGTCCCCACCCCTGTCCCCTTACCCAGTGAGCCCGACCGTGTCTCTGTCCTTCCTGTCCCCATCCCTGTCCCTTTACCCAGTGGGGCCATCCCTGTCCCGTCCTTGTACCCACCCCTGTCCCCTGGTCCCCTAACCTGATGGGGCCGTTCCTGTTCCTCCTTTCTGTCCCCATCCCTGTCCCCTTACCCACTGGGACCATCCCTGTCCCCATCCCTGTCCCCTTACCCAGCAGGACCATCCCTGTCCCCATCTCTGTCCCTTCACCCAGCAGGACCATCCCTGTCCCCATCTCTGTCCCTTCACCCAGCGGGACCATCCCTGTCCCCGTCCCCATCCCTGTCCCCTTACTCGGCACGACCATCCCTGTCCCCCTCCCTGTCTTTGTCCCCTGACCCACCAGCGCTGTCCCTGTCCTCCTTTCTAATCCCCATCCCTCAACCCATGGTGACACCCTTGTCCTTGTCCCCACCTCTGGAGGGGCCACCCGTGTCCCCATCCCGGGAGGGATGTCCCCTGTCCCCCCCACACCGGGGCGGGGCAAGGCGGGGTTTGTTTGCCCGGCAGGCACAGGGCACCCCGACTTCCCGCTCCCGGGAGGGGCCGAGCCGCCCTTTACCCAGGGCGGGGGACAGGGACAACCCCCCCGACATCCCATGGCCCCTAGCGGGTGACACCCCCACTCCTTAGGGCTGGCCACCCAAGTGCCACCTCCCATGTCCCTGGCTGGGCTCCCCCGGCGCTGACCCCGCAGGGGGGTGTCCCCCAGCCATGTCGTTTCGGAAGGTGGTGCGGCAGAGCAAGTTCCGTCACGTTTTCGGGCAGCCGGTGAAGACGGAGCAGTGCTACGATGACATCCGCGTGTCCCGTGTCACCTGGGACAGCACCTTCTGCGCCGTCAACCCCTCCTTCGTCGCCATCATCGTGGAGGCCAGCGGCGGCGGCGCCTTCCTCGTCCTCCCCCTGCACAAGGTGACACCGGGGGGGTGCCGGCTTGGGGACCTTTCTGGTGGGTGACCCCGCCGCCTCAACTTTGTCCCTTTGTCCCCAGACCGGGCGCATCGACAAGTCGTACCCCACGGTGTGCGGGCACACGGGTCCCGTCCTCGACATCGACTGGTGTCCCCACAACGACTATGTCATCGCCAGCGGCTCGGAGGACTGCACTGTCATGGTGAGGGGACGGCGGGGGTTTGGGGGTGTTGGCAGGTGTCCCTCCACTGTCCCTACTGTCCCCTGTGTCCTGGCAGGTGTGGCAGATCCCCGAGAATGGGCTGAGCCAGCCGCTGACGGAGCCGGTGGTGGTGCTGGAGGGACACTCGAAGCGCGTGGGCATTGTCACCTGGCACCCCACCGCCCGCAACGTCCTGCTCAGCGCAGGTATGGGGGGGACTGCGGGGCCGGGGGGTGTTCTGTAGGGGGTATATGGCCGAGGTGACCCTTTCCGTGTTGTCACCCAGGCTGTGACAACGTGGTGCTGATCTGGAACGTGGGGACGGCGGAGGAGCTGTACCGGCTGGAGGGGATGCACCCTGACCTCATCTACAGCGTCAGCTGGAGCCGCGACGGCTCCCGCTTCTGCACCGCCTGCAAGGACAAGAGCATCCGCGTCATCGACCCCCGCCGTGGCACCGTGGTGGCCGTGAGTCCCCGGGGGCCCTGTCACCGTGCCTGTGTCCCCAAGGCGCCATCCTGCCCTGGTCCTCAGGGGGAGAACCGCCCCCAGCCCTGCTCTTGTCCCCTGGTGCTCCCCGCTGTCCCTTGGGTGCCCTTGTCCCCTGCTCCTCCCTGGGGTGCCAGGATGGTGTCACCGACCCCTGTGTCCCCTCCCCAGGAGAAGGAACGGGCGCACGAGGGGGCACGGCCCATGCGCGCCATCTTCTTGGCCGACGGCAAGATCTTCACCACCGGCTTCAGCCGCATGAGCGAGCGGCAGCTGGCGCTGTGGGACACGGTGAGGAGCGCCCCGCAGGGTCCGTGGGACAATGTCGGGGGGTCCCGTGGGGACGTTGTCCCTCGGCGCTGACACCCTGCCCCACAGGAGAACCTGGAGGAGCCCATGGGGCTGCAGGAGCTGGACTCCAGCAATGGGGCTTTGCTGCCCTTCTACGACCCCGACACCAACGTTGTCTACGTTTGCGGCAAGGTACGGCCTCACAGTGACCCCCCCATCACCTGTGCCCCCCCCCAGACTGTGAACCCCTCCAATGCCGTGTCCCCAGGGTGACTCGAGCATCCGGTACTTTGAGATCACGGAGGAGCCCCCCTACATCCACTTTCTCAACACCTTCACCAGCAAGGAGCCCCAGCGGGGCATGGGCTGGATGCCCAAGCGCGGGCTGGACGTCAGCAAGTGCGAGATCGCCAGGTGGGCATGGGGACGTGGCGGGGGACAAGCGGGGTGCCCCCATTCCCGCTGACCCCCCCATGACCCCCTTTGTGCGCCCCCTGGCAGGTTCTACAAGCTGCACGAACGCAAGTGTGAGCCCATCATCATGACGGTGCCAAGGAAGGTCAGTGGGGACTGGGGGGTGTGGGGTGGGGGGGACAGGGACACCTCCCACTCCTTGGGACATGACAGCAGGGTGGAGGTCCCTGGTCAGGGGGAGGTGGCTGGGGGGCGAGTCCCCAACCAGGTTGATGGGATCCCCATGGGGGTTGACTAGGGTCCCTTGGTAGGATGTGGGGGTCTCTGGATGGAGGTTCCTAATCAGGTTGGGTGGGGGCGTCCTCAAGTGCATTCATAGGGGTACCTGGGTGGGACATGGGGGCTGAGTGGGGGTGCTGGGTGCCTGGTCCTAATCAGGCTAGGTAGGGGGTCGTCCCCAAGTGTCCTGATAAGGGTCCCAGAGCAAGACAGGGAGCTGGGTGGGGGTCCCTGGATGGGATATGGGGGCTGAGTGGCGGTCCCTATGAGGATCCCCAGGTGGGTCCCACCAGCCCCTCTGACATTCTTTTTTGGGGGGGGTGCAGTCGGACCTTTTCCAGGATGACCTGTACCCCGACACAGCGGGCCCCGAGGCGGCGATGGAGGCGGAGGAGTGGGTGGCGGGACGGACGGCGGGGCCGGTGCTGGTGTCCCTGCGCCAGGCCTATGTCCCCAGCAAGCAGAGGGACCTCAAGGTGAACCGCCGCTCGCTGCTGCACGACAGCGGCCCCCCCGCCGCTGCCAGCCCCGCCGCACCGCCCGCCGCGCCCCCCGCCGCGCCCGCGCCCACCCGCCTCAGCGCCCCCGCGGCCCTGGGCACCGGCCCCTCTGCGCCCACGGTATGTGTGGGGTGGGGTCTCAGTGGGTGGTTTCTCTGGGTGGGGTCTTTAGATGGGTGAGGTCTGTGGGTGGGTGGGGCCTATAGGGTGGGGCAATGGGTGGGCTCCCTGGAGTGGGTGAGGCCAAGCTGGGGGAGGTGGGCGGGGCAATTGGTAATGGGTGTGGCTAAGACAGGGTGGTGGGCGGGGTCTCTGTGGGTGGGGCAGTGGGTGAGTCTAAGCAGGGGTGGGGTCTGTGATGTGGGTGGGGCCAGACTGGAACGGTGGGTGTGGTCAGCGTGGGTGTGGTCAGTGTGGGCGGGGCCAGCCTGGGGTTCCAGGTGGGTGTGGCTAACGCGGGTGCGCAGGGCGGGGGGCGGCTGGCGGAGGTGCTGCAGGAGGTGGCGGCTCTGCGGGCGCTGGTGGCGGAGCAGGGACAGCGCATCACCCGCCTGGAGGAGCAGCTCAGCCGCCTCGAGAACGGCCATGTCTAGGGACCCCCCGCCCGGGGACCGCTGACCCCCACCAGGGACCACTGACCCCACCCAGGGACCACTGATCCCCATCCCCAGGGACGCCTCCACCTGCCAGGGACCACGCCTGCACCCCAGGGTCCCCTGAGCCTTCCCCTTCCTCCCTGGGGTCTGTCCCCCCACAACTGGGGTCTGTCCCCCCCCCACCCCACTGCCGGGTCGTTCTCCCGTCGGAGGGCTGGCCGCCCCTCTGGCAGCTCCCCCCCTCACCCCCATTGCCTTACTGGGTGCTGCCCCCCCAAAATCATGGACCATTATCTTCCCCCCACTAAATCGTGGACCATTCTCCCCCCAGCTCTCCCCCCATGTCCTCAGGCTGGGGGCTGCTCCTGGGATCAAACACCACCCCCTGCACCCCGTCCCCCCCCACGGGTGGGGTCTTCCCCCCTTTCCTGTGGGACTGGGCATGATCTGCTCCCCCCCCATCCCCAAACTGTGGAATATTGTCCCCCCTATATTTTGGGGGCTTCTTCCCTCTCCCTGTCTCCCCTCCCACCTTACAGTGCAGGGTCAAAAACTATATTTTCACTCCAAATAAAGGACTTTATAAGAAAAGTGCTGTGTGAGGCCAGGGGCTGGGGCACAGATGCTGGGGGGGGTGCTCTGTGTGGGGTTGCTGTTGGTTTGGGGGGGCTCGTTGTGGGGCCAGGGAGCTCTGACGGCTGCGGGGGGGACAGGAAGGCGCAGCGGTCACGGGTACCAGCTCGCCCGCCTCGCGCAGGAAACGGGGGGACGCAGCGCAAACAGATTGTCTGCAAGGGGATGCCCCCCCTAAACAGCTCACTGGGGGGGCTCAGTGCTCCCAGGATGGGGGGGAGGGGGGCTCCAGTGACCCCAGGGCTGTGATGGGGAGCAGGGGACAGCTGGGGGTGGTCACAGCGGGTCCCCACAGCTAGGAGTCCCCCTGGGTTTTCTGGGTTTGTCTCGGTAGGCGGGGGGTGCAGCACCTCGCCTCCCCCCGCACTGATACATCCGCTGCGCGGGGACAGGAAGCGTCGCAGGGGCCCCCCCAGCACCCGCTTCGGCAGCACCTGCTGATGGTGAGCACCCCAAAACCAGGCAGGGTGGGTCAGGGGGAGTCTGGGACCCGGGTGGGGGGCCACCCTCTAAAATGAGAGCGAGCTGGGGGGGGACAGGCCCTTCTCCAGCCTCAGTTTCCCTGCTGAATCTTCGGGGGGGTGGCTGTGCTTCATTCAAATTGGGTTCCCGCGTCCCCTGGTTGAGGGGCTGAGGTGGCGGGGGGGGTCCATGGGGTAGATCCCCCTCCCACAGCGGGCCTGGGGTGGGGGGCAGCAGGGCCTGGAGGTGCTGGAGCTGGGGGGCAGGTTTTGGGAGGGGGGTTGGAGGGACAAGGGCAGCACAGTGATGCATGTGGGGGTGAGGGACAAGTTTTTGGCGGTGGGGGGACAAGGGCAGTCCAGCGAGGGCAGGGGGGGATGTGAGGGGGGTGAGGGCAATGTGATGTGTTTTGGGGGCAGGTTTGCGGGTGGTGGGTCCAAGTTGGAGACTGTGGGTGGAGGGCTTGGTGGGGAGAGATTTTGGGTGGGATAAGGGCACCACGGTGGGTCTGGGGGGGTACTGGGGGTAAGGTTGGGTGCTAGGGGTTCAGGTTGGAGACTGTGGGTGCAGGGCTTGGTGGGGGGGGATTTTGGGAGGGTTGAGGGCAGCGTGATGGGGCTGGGAGGCAGGCTGGGGGGAGCCTGGAGCCATGGCGGGTGCTATGGGGCTGCAGCTCTGTGGGAAGGGAGCAGGAAGAGAGCTGCTGTGGGGCAGCCCCACAGGCAGCGCGGGGGCGGCAGCAGCCGGCTCCTCTCCCCCAGCACCCACAGGTGCTGCAGCACCCGCCGGCGGGGAGGGGACGCGGGTGACACAGCCCAGGGCCCCACGTGCCCTTCGCCCCCGGGGCCATGTCCCACTTTCCGGGACGAGGTGGCGGCCCCGGGAGCGGGAAGGCGCCGGGCTGGGTGCCAGGGACGCGGCGCTGACCCCGCTGCCCTCGCCCGCAGGCTGCGGCGGCGCTGGCACCGGCGCTGCTGGCGGTGGCCGGGCTGGTGGCGGCGGGGGAACCGGCGGGGACGCGCAGCGACCGGGCGGTGGGCGCCCTGCTGGGGGTCCTGCTGTGCCTGGTGGTGGGTTTGGCGCTGGCCTGGCACCACCTCTGCCGGCTCTCGGCCGGACGGTACCACCCCCGGCCCCTGGGCCGCCGGGCGCTGGCAGTGCTGCGGGGACAGTGGCACCGGCTGCGGGGACAAGGTGACACCGCAGAGGAGGCTGGGGACGGGGAGGTGGCGGCCGCAGCCACAAGGGAGGAGGAGGAAGAGCTGATGCCCTGGAGCCAGGAGCGGCGGCCGCGGGAGGAAGAGGAGAAGCAGGAGGAGGATGAGGATGAGCAGGAGGAAGAGGAGGAGGATGAAGAGGCTGAATCCGCCCCTGAGGTCGGGGGGAGCCCCCCAAGTGGGGGGCACGTGGCGGGGGGCAGCGCCGAGGCTCTGCTCAGTGACCTCCATGCCTTCTCGGGGACGGCGGCGTGGGGGGACGCGCGGCCCCATGTCACCGCCCTGTGACATCACTGCCTTGTGACATCACCGCCTTGTGACATCACCGCCTTGTGACATCACTGCCCTGTGACACCCCTCCCTGCCCGCCTCCTGATTGGCTGCACGAACCTGGAGACTGACCAATTAAAAAAAAAGCTCTGCCCATCTGTGGCTGGCAGTTTTAGGGGGTGAAGGGGGCGTGGCTTGGGGAAAAGTGGGTGGGGCCAAAGAAAAAGGGTGGGTCAAATGGAAAGAGGTGGAGCGTGGGGAAGGGGAGGAGCCTGGGGAAGGGGTGGGGCACAGTGCAAGGGGGTGGAGCCTGACCCCCCCCACCCCGGGTGGGGCAGCCAATCTCCGCCCCTGGGACCCCCCTCCCCCAGCACAGGACCACCGTGGCCTCATCAAGTCCTTTAATTGGCACACACCCAGCAGCTGGGGCCACACCCTTGGAGGGGCCACACCCTCGAGGGCCACACCCCATGGGGCCACACCCCCATCACCACACCAGGGTGTCCCTGCACCCCCAAAACCAGTCCTGCCTGGCAGCGGGGGGCGGGGGCGCCCACCTGTGCGACCCCCAACCCCATGAGGGGGGCACCGGGCCCCTCCGCCACCAGCACCCGCTGTCCTTCCTCGGGTCACACCCACCCCCCGCCCCCAACCCCTACCTGGGCACCCGCCCCCGTCCCCCCTTCTGCTTCTTGGCACCCACGGGGGTCTTGATGGGGAGCGGGGCCGTGCCCTCGGGCTGGGGGGGGGGCAGGCTGCCCCCCAGCTCCATCGGTTCCCCTGGTTTGAACGCCTCGAAGGGGGAGAACTTCACGGGGCTGGGGGGAGAACACATGGGGGGGTGAGGGGGGCACCCCTGTGCCATCAGCCCTGTCCCCTTGTGCCCAACACCCCCCACCCCTATGTCCCCATTGCAAAGCAGCCCCCTAGTCCCCTCGTGGCCCCCCAGATGAGCAGGTACCTGACGGGGGTGCGGGGGCTGCTGTTGAGGCGGCGGGGGGAGCGCACCTTGGGCTGGAAGGAGAACCCCTCCTTGATGCTCTCCAGCACCGAGGGGGCCACGTAGGTGAAGCCCTGTGGGCAGAGAGAGGGGTCACGGGGGGGGCTGGGTCCCCAACCCCACCCAGGGAGGGGTCCCCACTGTCCCCCCCGTACCAAGAAGGCTTGGTTGGCACTTTCGCTGATGGCGGCATCGTCCGGGCTGTCAACGGGCGTCTGGCGGGTGAAGCGGGTGTCGAACTGGCTGACATCCTCCTCCGATTGCTGCAGGGTGGGGGGCAATGGGTGCTCCCATGGGTGCCCCCCAACACCCACCCTGCCTGTCCTCCCCCCCGCCCCATCCCTACCAGGCAGGGTTTGAAGGGGGGGTCCAGTCTGCGGGCCAGCAGGTCCTCCCAGTTGATGTGACGGAAAAAGGGCTGTTTCTGCAGGTAGGGGGGTCAGGGGGGTGGAGGGTCCGCCTGGCACCCCCCCGTGCCCACCCCTGTACCTGCACATCGGCCGCATCGCCTGGGCCACCCCCAACCCGCTGGTTAGGGTTTCTCTTGAGGAACTGGAAGAGAAAGGGGAATAGAGTGGGGCACGGGGGGGTGTGTTATGGTAGGACCTACACAAATAAAATGGGGTCGGGGGGGGCACCTTTTTGAGCAGGTCCCGCGCGTCAGGCGTCAGATATGGCGGCAGCACCAGCTTCCCCTTGAGAATCTTATCGATGGTTTTCTTGCGGTTCTCGGCAGTGAATGGGGGCTGCGAGGAAGGCTCAGCATCACCCCGCTGGGGACCCCCCCCAAACACACACCCACGACCCCCCCCGGTCATGTTAACCCCCCTCCCCGGGGAAGGAAAGAGCAGGAGTGGGACTTGCCGATCCTGTGAGCATGTCATACATCAGGGCGCCCAGGCTCCACCAGTCCACCGCCCGGTTGTGCCCGCTGCGTACCAGGATCTCAGGGGCCCTGGGGGGACACGGGGGGGTCCCTGAGTGGGAGGGGGTCCCCTATATTCCCCCCCACGCTGAACCTGGCTCACATGTACTCGATGGTGCCGCAGAAGGTGTGGGTGACAGCCCCGTCATGGATTGACTCCTTGCACAGCCCGAAGTCCGTCAGCTTGATGTGTCCTACAGAAGGAGGAGGTTGGGGTGAGTGTCACCCTTGGGGACCCCCCACCACCACGCCAAAAGCCCCCAGCCCACCTTGGCTGTTGAGCATGATGTTCTCCGGCTTGAGGTCGCGGTAGATGATGCCGTGGGAGTGCAGGTGGCCCAGTGCCAGCGTGATCTCGCTCAGGTAGAAACTGGGGAGTGGGGGGGGCAGCTGTGAGCAGCATTGGGGTCCTGCCCCCCTCCACAACCCCCCTCCCCAGCCCCCTCACCCCTTCCCTACCAGGCAGTGTCCTCCAGGAAGATGCCCTCCCGCTCCAGCTGCATGAAGAGCTCTCCACCTGCAAGGTGACAACCCCAAGTGGGACCCCCCTGAGCCATCCCTGTCCCCACTGTGTCCCCCCCCAGACCGCCCCGGACCGCTGAGGCACTCCAGGATGAGGTAGAGCTTGCCACCCGTCTGGAAGGCATAGATGAGGTCCACGATGAAGGGATGCTTGACGGCCTCCAAGATGTTCCTTTCGGCCCGGGTGTGCGCTGTGTCCTTGGCGTTGCAGGCGATTTTTGCCTGGAGGAGACATGCAGTGAGCGAGGGGCTCCCCGGCGGGATCTTGGGGGGGTCCAGGGTGGCACTACCTTCTTCAGGACCTTCATGGCAAAGATCTTCCCTGTGTTGGTGCCTTGGACTTTGCGGACCTGGAATACCTAGAAGGATAGAGTTGATGTGGCTGGGGACATCAGGCAATGCTGGGTCCCCCCCAAGCACCCCCAAAAGCCACCCCCTGATCTGCTGTGCCCCCCACCCCCGACCTTGCCGTAGCCACCCTTGCCCAGGACGCGGAGCAGCTCGAAGCAGTGGGGACCGATGTGCTCGGGGCCGTTGTTGACGCTGCTCTCCGAGATCTCAATTTCCTCGTAGTGCCCCACGGGCCTGGAGGGAGAGGGGGTGAGTGGGGACAGACCCCCTTTCCTGTCCCCTGCCTGTCCCCTGCCTGTCCCTCACTTACTCCAGGCCGTTCCCCCGGGGCTCCAGCTCCATCTCCTGCAGGAGGGAACCCAGGTCAGTGGCAGGCAGGGGGTTATGGGGAGGAGAGGACCCAGGGCGGACAGGGGACACATGGCAAACTGGGGACCCAGGACAGGCAGGCAGGGGACCCAGGGCAGGCAGTGGACCCACAGCAGGCAGTGGACCCACAGCAGGCAGGGGACCCACAGCAGGCAGGGGACCCACGGCAGGCAGGGGACCCACGGCAGGCAGGGGACTCACAGCAGGCAGTGGACACATGGCAGGCAGGGGACACATGGCAGGCAGGGGACACATGGCAGGCAGGCAGGGGATTCAGGGCAGAGAGGGGACAGGGGACAGGCAGGAAACCCAGGACAGTCAGCGGGCAGGCAGGACGCCCGCAGCAGGCAGAGCGGGGCGAGGTGCCACGCACCGGCCCAGCCGGATGTTTTTGGGCTGAGATCGGGCCCTGCCCAGCGGGAACCTCCCTCTGCCCTCCCGTACCGGCGGAGCTGCGCCGGGATCCCTGCCTGTCCCCTGTCCCCCGCTTGTCCCCTGTCTGTCCCGCATACCCCCGCTGCCCTCGATCCCCCCGTCCCCATCAGGTCACGGCGCCGCTCACCCCCCATCAGCGTCCCCGTCCCGATCCCCGTTCCCAGCCGCTCCCGGTGTCTCCGTCCCTATCCCGCTCGCCCCGTCCCCATCCCCGCTCCACGCTCCGCCAGCTCCGGTGTCCCCCCCGTCCCCAGCCGCTCCCCGTCCCCAGCCGGTCCCGGTGCCCCGGTGGCGGCTCACGGCGCCCAGCTCGGGCTCGTCCCCGTCGCTGCCCTCCTCGGTCTCCAGGTCGATATCGAACACCCCCGCCATGACGGCACCGCACCGGGACCCCGGCGGGACCCGCCCCGCTGGCCCCGCCCCCGGTCCCGCCCCTCCAGCCCCGCCCCGCCCCTACGTCACCAGGGGTACCCCGGGATCCCCGGCGCGGAGCACGCCGGGAGGTGAAGTCCCGCGGGGAACGGGGAGATCCCGGGGAACGGGGGGGATCCCGGGGGGGCGCGGAGGGACAACGACAGAGCCGGAGTGGTCGCTCACAGCCTTTACTGAGGTCTCCCCGCCCGGCCACACCCCCTTGCGTCACTGTGACATCATCGGCGCCGCCGTGACGACAGCTGAAGGGGGCGGGAGCGCCCGTGGAAGAGACGGAGAGTCCTCGGGGTCGCTCGGGGTCCACGCGTGTTTTTTGAGGGGACACTAGTGGTACCGCGGAGCTGACACGGCTGCGTGTTGCTGGAGGGTCACTGGTGTTATTGTAGGGTCGCAGGTACTACAAGGGCTGTGTGTTATTGTAGAGCCACTGACGTTTTTGTAGGGTCGTGGGCACTATAGGGACTGTGTGTTATTGTAGGGTCACTGGTGTTATTGTAGTGTCGTGGGCACTACAGGGACTGTTATTGTAGGGTCATTGGTGTTATTGTAGGGTCACGGGCACTACAGGGGCTGCGTGCTATTGTAGGGTCACTGGTGTTATTGTAGGGTCACGCACACTACAGGGACTGTTATTGTAGGGTCACTGGTGTTATTGTAGGGTCACGGGCACTGCAGGGGCTGCGTGCTATTGTAGGGTCACTGGTGTTATTGTAGGGTCGTGGGCACTACAGGGACTGTTATTGTAGGGTCATTGGTGTTATTATAGGGTCACTAGTGTTGTAGGGTCTTGGGCACTACAGGGGCTGTGTGTTATTGTAGAGTCACTGGCGTTATTGTAGGGTCACTAATGTTGTTGTAGGGTCTCTCTAGTGACAGCCCTTTATCACAAGGGCTCCCCATACAAGGCTCTTCCTGGAGGGTGTTCCCAGCTGCTCTGCTACCACGGGGAGTCCCCGGGTGTTCCTTTGTTATTGTAGGGTTTTCCTGCACAGGTCTGTTATTGCGGGGTGTCCCCATGCTGATTTGTTATTGTGGGGTCTCCCCTTCAAGGTGTGTTATTGCAGGGTCTCCCCACTTCAGTCTGTTACTGTGGGGTCTCCCTTGTGCTGGTTTGTTATTGTAGGGTCTCCCCACGTAGGTCTATTACTGCAGGGTGTCTCCAGGCAGGTTTGTTATTGTAGGGTCTCCTCATCACCAGGCTGCACCTGCTGCTTTGGTGGGGTGGCCTGGGTGCCTCTGGGGGGCTGCCCTCCCCCCATTAGCAAGATTCATTAAGGGGGGACCCTGCCTACCCCCTATCGGGGGTTGGTGTCCCCCTGTGTGTCCGCTGGCACGGGAGGGGCACCAAACCCCCCAGTTCCGGGGACAAGGGGACCCTGGGAGCAAGGTTTGGGGGTGCCAGGGCGGGGGGAGACAGAGAGTCCAGGGATGGGGAAGGACAAGGAAGGAGTGGGGGGGATGTCAGGGGAGCCGGGGAGATGTTGGTGAACAGAGAAATGAGGTGCCAGGGGATGGGGAGACGCCAGGGGATGGGGTGTCAGGGGATGGGGTGTCAGAGGATGGGGTGTCAGGATGGCGTGGGGGGGTACCAGAGGATGGGGTGTCAGGACAAGGACATAGGGTGCCAGAGGAGTAGGGGGGATGTCAGAGAATGGGATGCCAAGATGGGGGGGTGGGATGCTGGGGAGTGGAGTGTCAAGGCTGGGAATTGAGGTCCAGGGGGAGCAGGGGGATGTCATGGGACAGGATGCCAGGGGGATGCCAGGGACCGAATGTCAAGAGATGGCAGAAGATGGGGTGCCAGGGGGATGCCAGGGAGCAGGGTGTCAGGGGATGGCAGAAGATGGGGTGCCAGGGGGATGCCAGGGAGCAGGGTGTCAGGGGATGGCAGAAGATGGGGTGCCAGGGGGATGCCAGGGAGCGGGGTGTCAGGGGATGGCAGAAGATGAGGTGCCAGGGGGATGCCAGGGAGCAGGGTGTCAGGGGATGGCAGAAGATGGGGTGCCAGAGGGATGCCAGGGAGCGGGGTGTCAGGGGATGGCAGAAGATGGGGTGCCAGGGGGATGCCAGGGACCGGGGTGTCAGGGGATGGCAGACGATGGGGTGCCAGAGGGATGCCAGGGAGCAGGGTGTCAGGGGATGGCAGAAGATGGGGTGCCAGAGGGATGCCAGGGAGCGGGGTGTCAGGGGATGGCAGACGATGGGGTGCCACGGGGATGCCAGGGAGCGGGGCGGCGGGGCTGCGGGAGGGGTTGCCAGGGCAGAGGGTCTGTCCCTGTGCCCGCCGCTCCCCCGCTGGCCCCGCTGCCTGCCCGTGGCTATTTAAAATGGGACAAGAAATGCTCGACGGGGTAGCGGGGGGAGTCGATGCCCAGCGCCTGGCACAGCCCCAGCAGGCGCAGACAAGCGTCTGCCCGCGTCTCCCCGCTGCAGGCAACGCTCAGACACGGCTCCTCGTACTCGCCGTCCCCCGCCGTCTCCTCGAACAGCCGATTGAGCCGGACGAGCCCCCGGCTCTGCAGCGCCTGCAGCGCCGCCAGCCCCCCGCCGCCCCCCAGCGTCCACCCGTGCTCCGAGCCCAGGCACATCACCCCGGCCAGGTGCCCGCGGGGCGCGGGGCGAGCGGGCAGCACCGGCGGCGTCCCCAGCGCCACCAGCACGGCCGCCAGCAGCAAATCGGGACCGTAGACCTCCCGGATCCAGTCGCGGAGGTAGAAGCCGCCCATGCGGGGGTTGATCTCCAGCAAGCGGGGGCCGGCGGGACCCAGTTTGAGCTCCACGTTGAAGACGCCGTCGCGCAGCCCGCAGGCCAGGCAGCACTGCAGGGCCGCCCGCACCAGCTGCGCCTGCCGGTCGGCGGGCAGGCAGGAGGGCAGGCAGGCAGCGGTCTCCAGGAAGGCGGGCAGGCGCGTGGGGCCGTTATCGGACACCCAAGCGCCCAACAGCCGCCCCTCGAACACCACCAGGTCGACGTCGTGCTCGGTGCCCGGCACGTATTCCATCAGCAACATGGCGTTCCCCCAGCCCAAGCCGATCCCCGGGTGGTCGGCGTCGTCCCGGAGGTCACGCCAAAGCCGGGCAGCGTGTTGGTGGCACTGCCCGGTGTTTTCTACCAAGCGCACCCCCACGCCGCCCGCCCCAAACTCCAGTTTGGCCACGGCGGGGAAGGGGACGGAGCCGGCCGCCCGTTCCACATCCCCGTGGCTCTGCAGCCGGCGGCAC
This sequence comes from Nesoenas mayeri, assembly GCF_963082525.1. Taxonomy (NCBI): domain Eukaryota; kingdom Metazoa; phylum Chordata; class Aves; order Columbiformes; family Columbidae; genus Nesoenas; species Nesoenas mayeri. The sequence goes on along the minus strand of NC_137548.1, from coordinate 67,608,486 downwards.
GGCACGGCGAAGGCGGCAGGTGGTGGGCGGCCGTGGCGGCACCGCTGGAGGTGTTGGTGGGTCCGGCTCTTCTGCTTGGCCACGCGGATGGCGGAGGGGGAGCAGCCGCGGAGCCCCATGCGCTGGCACACCAGTGCCGCCAGTACCACGCAGTCGTCCCAGTAGGAGAGGCAGGCGTGGGGTCGCAGCCCCCGGGCGCGGACCAGCTCTGTCACCCGCTCGGCGTGCTCCTCGTCCCGCCGGTGCTCGCGGCTGTCGTACGGCAGGAAGGTCTGCACCAGCCCCGCCGCAAAGTGCTCCGGGTCGGACTCCACCAGGTGGATCTGCATCCCCAGAGAGGTGTCACCATGGCAGAGTGGGGACACACAACACCTGGTGCTGTGGCTGTGCCACCCAGCCCACCAACTGGGACAGTGAGGGACCACCCGAAGCATGGGCACTGCTACATAGTGTTCACTCTGAAACCTACTGACGGCAGCGCCCACCAGTCTCCTCACCCTCAGGCCGTAGTCACGGGCTGCATCCCAGACGAAGCTCTTGCTGACGCCACCAGCCCCGATGAGCAGAATGTCCTTGCCCTCGACCAGGTGACACTGTGCCCGGTGCAGCATGACCTCGGCCAGCAGCCGGGGCAGGTCACCGGGGGGCTCCCCCACGGCACGGCCCATGTTCTCGGCCAGCAGGCAGGTCTCCAGGCAGCGCTGGCTGTTGGTGGCCAAGGCCACCAGCTCCAGAGCGTCATCTACGCATGCCAGCAAAAAGTCCACACCTGGGGACAGGGATGGGGACACCGCACTCAGCACCCCAGGTCAGTGCCACCATCCAGGTCAGTGCCACCATCGTGGGGTGGCCTTGGGGACCGGTGCTGTCCCCCCAACACTCACCCAGGAGGTCGGTGCGGGCGCGAGTGCCACCGCGCTGCTGGGGACTCAACTTGGCCTCGGTGGCCAGGAGGGCGGCCATGGCGGCTTCGGCAGCCGCCTGCAGCTGCTTGGCCAGTGCCTGGCGCTGGCTCGGGGCCACCACCCCCCACTGCTGCAGGCTGGAGTCCAGGCCCTGGGGCAGCGCTGCCCCATGCCGCACCGGAGCCTCCGCGCGCCCCACGCCACACGCCACCTGCATGGGGACACCGGCTGTCACCACGTTGCATGGGGACATGGGCTCTCACCAGGGCATGGGGACATAGACACACTGATCTAAGGCATGGGGACACTGGCTGCCACCCCATAGCCTGGGGATGTGGGCTGCTACCAAGGCATGGGGACACTGGCTGCCCCCCTGTAGCTTGGGGTTGCTGACTGCCACCAGGGCATGGGGACATAGACATCTGACTCAGGGCATGGGGACGGAGGCTGCTACCCTGTAGCCCAGAGACATGGACTGCCACCAGGGCATGGGGACACAACCACCCTATAGCCTGGGGGGACACAGGGTGCCACCCAGGCCAAGGGGACAGAGACTAATCCAGGGCTTGGGGACACACGTGGCCACCAGGGCATGGGGGCATGGACGGCCAGCATAGCCCAGGGACACACAGGGCCACCAGGACATGGGGACACACGCCACCACCCCATAAATGGATGGAACACACCCAGCCATGCCCCACCCGCGGGTGGGGACACCCACGGCCACACCCACCCTGCCACACCCACTCGAAGGGGCGGAGCCTGTGCAGGCGGGGCCGTACCTGGCAGAGCTGGGGCCGGTCCCCCCAGGACCTGCAGACGAGGGTGCAGATGCGCAGGGACATCGGCAGCCGCGGGGCTGGGCTGCCTGGGGGGCGAGGGACAGGGCAGGCCAGGGACGGGGGACTTTGCCTGACCCCCACCCCCTCATGGGCTTCTGGGACCCCCCCCAAGTGGCACCACGGTGGCCCCGGCCAATCCCAGGGCACTGCAGGGTCCAGCGTGGCCACTGTCACCCCCAGACCTATGGGACTGTAAGGGGTTGAAGGCTGTCACCCCACCACCCTGCCCTGCTCCAGGGGACCATGGGGGACCAAGGTGGCCACCTTCCCCACCACACACCCCAGGGGACCACAGGGGCCCAGGGTGACCTTCTCTCCCACCCCTACTCCAGGTGACCATGGGGGACCAGGGTGACCTCCCCTCCACCCCAGGTGACTTTGACGCTCCAGGGTGGACACCTTCATGCCCTGCCCAAGGAGCCCAGGAGTTTGGTTGCCCCATTGGCCACCACCCCTCCATCCCCGGGGATGGACATGTGGCCGGCACTGCCACAGGGACCCAGGGGAGCCCGGGGGGGCCCTTCCCTCCCATCCCAGGGTGGTGGGCGCCCAAGGGCGGGGGTCTTACGTGGGGGGGGCAGGGGCAGGCAGGCGGTGGGCACCATGGCCTCCAGCAGGACGCTGTCCTCCTCCCGCAGCCCGCCCAGCCGCGCGCCCACCGCCTGTGCCACCGCCGTCCCCTCCTCCTTCCCGTGAGTGCTGCGGGCGCCCGTCCCACGCCACCGCCACCCTGCTGGCCGCACCACGACCTGTGGACATCCCCGTCACCCCATGCCGTGGCCACCCCCACGTGTCACCCTGTGCCACCCCACGACCTGTGGACATCCCCGTCACCCCATGCCGTGGCCACCCCCACGTGTCACCCTGTGCCACCCCACGACTTGTGGATATCTCCATGTCACCCCATGCCATAGTCACCCCCATCACCCCGCGCCACCCCACCACCTGCAGACATCCCCATGACACCCGATGCTGTGGCCACCCCGCCACCCACACGTGTCACCCCATGCCACCCCACCAACTGTGGACATCTCCATGTCACCCCATGCCATGGTCACCCCCATCACCCCGTGCCACCCCACCAACTGCGGACATCTCCATGTCACCCCATGCCATGGCCGCCCCCACATGCCACCCTCTGCCATCCCACCACTTGCACGCACCACCTTGTGCCACCACCACCCCAAGAGCCACCCCGTATCCCCAGTGACACCCTACTAGTGTGTGACCCACAGGTGCCCCTGAATGCCCCAATGTGCCCCACAGGTTGCCCCACACTTATGTCCCCGCTGTGCCCCATGGATGCCCCCGCACACCCTACCATGCCCGTGACCTTGACCCTTATACCCCAAACATGCCCCGCGGGTGCCCCCCATGCCCACCTGGCTGTAGGGTTCCATGGCGGCGCCCCCCAAAAAGGCGCCCACCTCCTCCTGCACCAGCTTCTCCTGGCCCTGGGGATCCTTCAGCCGCACCAGCCTCACGCCAGGGGCCACCGGCTCCGTGGGGATGTCCCCCCTCGGTGCCAGGACAAATGCCAGGGTGGGGGGCACGGGCAGGCCAGCGCGGGCCGCCAGCACCCAGCGGCTGACCAGCGGGTCCTCCAGCCAGTGGGCGAGCGGGACCGAGCCCCCCATGGGACAGTCGAGGTCACGGGCCAGCTCGCCCACCCAGCCCCCCTCAGGACCCCCCGTTGCAAAGGTGCCGGTCACATAGTTGGCCCGGCGGGGGGGGGCGAAGGTGTCCAGGGTGCTGTGGCCCCCCGCCTCGAAGGACACCCCCCGGGAGAGCAGCAGGGACCAGGCGCCTGGGGACGTCTCCGAGGGCACCCGGCTGGCCCAGGTGGGTGACAGGCACAGCACCATGGCACCTGCGGGTGGGCAGGGGTGTGGGCAGCGCTCGTCACCTGTCCCCTGCCCCAAAACACCCCCCAGCACCCTGGGCTGGCATTTGCCGCTGGTACTGGTGTGTACTGGGGTTAATGGGACTGTGGGACATGGGGGAGCTGGCACCACCCTCACCCCCTGCCTCAGTTTCCCTCCCAATCATGCGCAGGTGGGTTGGGGAAACCCTTTGGTCCAGGGTTGGGGCATCCAAGTGGGACGTGGGGAGCACCCGCTGGGGGTTCACGGGTGTCTCGTACGGGGTGGGGACAAGGGGGACAAACCCACCTGGGCAGCGGGTGCCACCCTCCAGCAGGATGGGCAGGAAGGCGGTGGGGGAGCCCAGGATGCAGACGGTCATGTCCAGAGGGCCAAACCCTGCCAGCAAGGGACAGGGACCCTGGTGCCATCCTGCCCCTGGCACCCCTGTGTCCCCAGACTGGTGTCATGCCCCGAGTGTCACCCTTGTCCCTGGCACACCTGTGTCCCCAGACTGGCATTGTGCCCTCAGTGTCACCCTTGTCCCTGGCACACCTGTCTCCCCAGACTTGCACTGTGCCCTCAGTGTCACCCTTGTCCCTGGCACACCTGTATCCCCAGACTGGCACTGTGCCCTCAATGCCACTGTTGTCCCTGGCACACCTGTATCCCCAGACTGGCACTGTGCCCTCAATGCCACCGTTGTCCCTGGCACACCTGTGTCCTCAGACTGGCACTGTGTCCTCAGTGCCACCGTTGTCCTTGCCACTTCCATGTCCCCACCTGACACCATGACTCTATTGCCACCCCAGTCCATGCCACTCCTGCAACCTCACCTGACCCTGCCCCCAGTGCCACCCTTGTCCCTGCCACCCCCGTGTCCCCACCCGTGCGGGGCTCTGCAGATCGATCCAGCGTGTGGGGCAGCCCTCCTGGCGCAGGGTGCTCTGCAGCAGCTCGTAGGCCTGGGTGGCACCGTCGGGGTCCCCGCTGTCCTCGGGCAGGTCGCCATCGGGGGCCTCGTCCTCCAGCCAGCCCGGGCACAGCGCCTCGGGACCTGCCCACTCCTGCTCCTGCGGCATCGGTGCCCGTTCGGCACTCGTCTGCTCCACCGAGAGCTGCAGGGGGCAGAGACGGGGCTGGCACAGGGGTGGCAGGGGGTGGCACGGGGCTAAGGGACTGGTATGGGACTGGCACAGGGTGGCACGGGACTAAGGGACTGGTATGAGATTGGCACAGGATAGCATGGGGCTAAGGGACTGGTATGGGGCTAAGGGACTGGTATGGACTGCCATGGGGCTAAGGGAATAATATGGGGCTAAGGGACTGGTATGGCGTGGCACAGGGCTCAGGGGTTGGTATGGGGGACTGGTATGGGACTGAGGGCTAGCATGGGGCTGGCGCGGCGTGGCATGGGGTTGTCATGGGGCTACGGGACTGATACGGGGTTGGCACAGGGCGACATGGGGCTAAGGAACTGGCATGGGGCTAAGTGGATGGTATGGGGCTAAAGGGCAGGTATGGGGCTGGCACAGGGTGACATGGGGCTAAGGAACTGGCATGGGGTTGGCACAGGGTGGCATAGGGCTAAGGGACTGGCATGGGGTTGGCACGGGGTGCCATGGAGCTGGTATGGGGCTAAGAGATGGGTATGGGACTGGCACAGGGTGACACAGAGCTAAGGGACTGCCATGAGCCTGGCATGGGGTGGCATGCGGCTAATGGTCTGTGCCGGGGCAGAGGGGTGTAGAGGGAGGCTGCCCACGCGTGGGTGGGGGTCAGGGTGCTGGGGGGCTGCGAGTGCCGGGCTCGGAGCCGCCTCCTCGGGGCCGCGGGGCTGTGCCAGCTGCCGGGGCCGCCAGCTCCAGGACAAAGCGTCCCCTTGTCCCCGTGGGGTCACGCGGCGGGTGGGCACAGCTCGCCACGCTGCCCGCGGCCCCGTGGCCGTGCCCGGCACTGCCGGGGCTCACTGGGGCTGTGCCCCGCGGGACAGGGCACCCACCTCGGCCTGGACCCCCCCACCCGGGGGCCACTCACCATCCTGGTGACTGAGAGGCTGCAAGAGATGGATGAGCAGAGTCAGTGGGGCTCCTTGGGGACGTGTCACCCCCCTGCCACCCCCTCACCAGCCCCGCAGCCCGCAGGACACCCCTCCAGCAGCACCCACCCCTCCTGGGGCACCCCTTAGTGACCCCAGGTTGTCCCCTCGGTGCCAGCCCCGGTGACCCCAGCAGCTCGGGCTGAGTCCGAGCAGGGATTAGCGTAATCCCATGCCAGCTCAGCACAGCCAGGGGGCAGCCCCTGCCCAGGGGGGGCAAAGTGTCCTGGGGGTGCGGACCCAGGCATCCGGGGCCTCCCTGCCCCCCGCGTGGGGTGCCCCAGCTCCCAGCAGGGTGCCTGGCACACCTGGTCACGGAGGGAAACTGAGGCACAGAGCTGAGCACTGCCCACTTGCAGCCACTCACTCAGGGTCCCCCAGCCCTGTGGGGTGTCCCCAAGGAGTGGCCAGGAGCCAGTGACAGGGTTAAGGGACATATGGCTCTGTCCCATGCCCACCCAGCACGAGGACCCCCCCAGACACAGACATGGGGCAGCCACAGGGATCCCTGCAGATCTGCGTGTCCCTTGTCACCAGCGTGGGGAGCGCCTTGTGCCCGCTCCGCCCCTCGCTGGGGGATGGCCCTGAGGTCCCCAAGCTGGGACAGCTGTGTCCCCCACGCCTGCCCCGGGTACCTTGGTGGCCTGAGAGCGCGCAGGGGCCGAGGGCTCGGGGACGCCTGGCACTGGGGACACCGGTCGGCTCTGGCCTTTAAACCCCGCCGCGCCACCCCGGGGTGCCCGGCCCCCGGCCCCGTGCCCCGGATTAGGCGCTGGGCACGGCGGGCGACACAGAGCCCCATTGTCCCCTCCACTGCCGGGGGGGCACGGGCACCTCGCGCCAGGCGCTGGCACCCTCCCCCCGAGCCGGGCTTGTACCCCTGCCCCCCGGCTTTGTCCCCATCTCCAGAGACAGCGAGGGACAGCAGGGAGGCCGTGGGGACACGCTGCTGCAGTGTGGTGGTTCAGCGTGCTGGGGTGTCCCTGTCCCACGTCCCCGTCCCAAAGTTGCCCCCCCCCGCCCCGTCCCCCTCTCCCCAGCATGGCAGAGCTGCCATGCTGCACGTCCCCCGGCTTATCTCCGGCTGCCCACGGCGTCACTGTCACCGTCACCGGCAGGCACGGAGCCACCAGCACGGCCACCACGCCGGGGAGCCCTGCGCACCCTGCCACCCACACGCTGCCACCCACGCCCTGCCACCCAGCTAGCCCTGGCACAGCCACCCCCACCCCTGCACCCCTGCACTCCTGCACCCCTGCACCCCTGCACTGTCACACTGTGCACACACACGTGCACATGCAGACGTGCACATACAGATGCAACATACCCACACACGCATGCACACAGACATGCACACAAACATGCATGCACACACAGACATGCACATAAACACCATGCACTCATGCAGGCACACGTGCAGACATGCACGCACATGCACTTGCACATGCATGAACACACAAACACGCATATGCACGCAGACATGCACACCAACATGCACACACATGCACACGCACACCGACACGACATGCACACACATGAACACACACATACGCACACAGGCGTGCACACCAACATGCGCACACATGCACATACACACATGCACGCAGACATGCCACAGATATGCACACACACATGCACACGCACACACACCCCGACCACGATCCCTCTGCTCCTGCACCCCCCCCAGCACCTCCAGTGTGTGTATATACACCCTCCCCAAAAAAAGCATCGTCCCCCCGCCGCCGCACACCCCTCCAGATCCCCCCCACTCCCACCCGCGCCAGCACCCACCGGTGGTGGCAGTGACAGTGGCGGTGACAGTGGCAGTCGGTGTGTCCGGTGCTGTCGCGTCCCGCACAGCAACTGTCCCCGCTGCGGTCCCGGCGGTGGCGGTGTCGCCTCCCGTCCGGGCGGGGCGGCCCTGGGGACAATCGGGGCGGGGCCGGGGGGGGCCCGGGGGGCCCGGGACGGGGAGCGGGGTGCGGAGCCTCGGCCAGGGGGTACCGGACTGTTGGGACAAGGAGGCAGCGGGGATCTGGAGCCAGCGGGGCCGGGGTGCCGCTGCGGGGGGGCAGGGGACGGGGACAGCCCAGCGGGGTCAGCCGGGGCCGGCTGTAAAACTGACACCGCGGAGCAGAAATGTCAGGGCTGGGGCCAGGCGGCTGTCACCCCCCCGGGGAGATATTCCCGACCGCGCAGCATGGCATGGCACGGCACGGCACACGGGGAATGGCACGGCATGGCACAGCGTGACACATGGGGAATGGCACATGGCGTGGCACACAGGGAACGACACGGCGCGGCTTGGCACAGCACACGGCATGTGTGGCACAGCACAGTGTGGCATGGCACGGCGTGGCACAGCGCGGCACGTTAAGCGGAGGTGGTGGCAGCGCCGGTGCCAGCTGCGGTCTGTCCCCACTGCCTGTTTACCTGGGTCCCACCTTGGGGGCTGATTAATGACTGCCACAGGCGAGGGGACAGGCAGGGACACAGACATGATGTCTGCGCCCCTTTCCTTCCTCCCAGGCTGGCCCTGCCACCCTCCACGAGCCAGGACACCCCTGTGCCACCCCCACAGTGTCCCCAGAGCCCCCTAGCGCAGTGCCCGCTGAGCCCAGGCTTTGGGGTGGCCCTGGGGACACCGGGGTGGCAACAGCCTCCTGGCAACAGCCGGTGCTGCTCACAGCGGTGGCCCCGCGGCGGGGACTGATAAGAACAACAAGAATGTTGTGGAAACCCTCGGGCACGAAGCAGCAAGACTCGGAATAACGGAACAGAAACCTAACAGAGGAACAATAGCTCTGCAGAAACCGGACAAGAGGCGAAGCGGGATGGCCTTGGTTTGCGAGCTGGAAAAGGGGAATGTTCTGAAACGGAGAAATAAACTTAACAGCAGAGTCGATTCTACTGTTACGCGGTGTTTTTTATTTTATCAGCTCTGGGGATCATCTTCTGTCAGTGCTCCAAAGACAGGACGCTCTTGTGTTGCTTATATTCACATAATCATTACATATGCATTACAATTTTTGAAAATTTTGGCATACATCTATACTAAGAAATAACTGATGATGTTAGTTATGACTGTTTAGTTTCTCACTTACAATACATCTATTAATTATTAGTTAAATATAAACTAAGCGCTCTGCTTCTAAACAATGTGTTACTTAATCTTCTGCGCCCCTCTTGTCATGCAGGAGGATCTGAAAGTTGAAAAATATCACTTGTTTTTCCAGGTGGTCAGAAGCATTTATTGCGTCAATCAGTTAATGATGGGCGCGTCTTTCATAACTTAATCACACCATAAATTAATTTGGAGACCCTCGAATACACGCGGTCTGCAGGCAAAGGGCGGGGTTATGGAGATAAATTATGTTTAATGCATGAGCTAAGCAGTACAAACAAATGAATACGCAATAGCTACATGTAATAAATGCCAAGAAGCGCAAATCCTGCGCACGCTCGGTGAGAAAACCGATCCTGGAGCGGCCAGCAATGGAAGTGCCGCTTTTTAACGCTTTCCAAGCAGTGTTAAGGAGCCTTTTAGCCAACTTTTCGGTACCAGGACGCGCTGAGGGGGGTGCACCGGGCCCCTACCCATCCCATGGGGGACCTGAGCACTATGTCCCCCCCGGGTCCCCCTGACTCCGCGCCGTGTCACAGCCCAGTCCCGGTGACTCCATCTGACACAGTACCTGCTCCCCCCCCTCCGACCGTGTCCCCGGGCTGTCCCTGTGCCCCGAGGACCGAGACACAGATACTGAGGGCCGCCGTGTCCCCCTGCCCGCTGTCCCCGGGACCCCCCGGGTGCGCCGCTGATTCCTCCGCGCCGCCAGGGGGCGCGGCCGCCGGGCGCTCGAGGCGCGCGGGGCGGGGCGGGGCGGGGCGGGAGCGTCCGGCGGCCATGGCGGACACCGAGAAGCTCAACCTCGACTCCATCATCAGCCGCCTCCTGGAGGGTGAGCGGCCCCGCCACTGCCGGGACCCCCCCGGTCCCACCACCCCTAAGAGCCCCGGGAACCCCCCGGTCACGGCCTCGGGGCTCCCAGCGGCCCCGGGACCCCACAACGGCCTCCACCCCCCGCTCCGCCCCCCCCCGCCCCTGGGCCTCCAGCTGCCCCGGGGTCCCCTCAGCTGCCCCAGGGTCCCCCCAGCGGCCTCCACCCCCCTTCCCAACGGCATCGCCCCTCCGCTGTAGCGGCCCCGGGGTTCCCAGCAGTCCCGGGGCTCCCAATGGCCTCCACCCCCCCACGGGCTCCCTTCTCCCCCCGCAGTGGCCCCAGAGCCCCCTCCACGATCCTGTTGTGCCCCCGCAAAGGCCTCAGGACCGTTCAACAACCACCACCCCCCCCAACAGCCCAATTCCTCTTCCCCAATGGCCTCAAGCCCCCCCAAACAGCCCCATTGCCCCCCTCAACGGCCCCAGCGCCTCCCCCCACACCATAACCCCAGGCCCCTTAACAGTCTCCACCCCCCCCAGCGTTGGATGTGGGTGAGGGGGTGTTTGGGACAGGGATGCTGGAGTGGGGGGAGAATATGGGTTTGGGGGGCTCTGCCACAATCCTCAGCTCTGGCAGGAGGTGGGTGCCCTGGGGTGGGGGGTGATCCCTGCCCACGCATCATGGGGGCGGCCAGGACCCTCTCTGGGTGTGGCGGGACCCCCGAGTCCCCACAGGGTGCCCCACAGCCCCCATGTCTGTCCTTCTGTGGGGTGCATATGGGGCACTGGGGGGATCCCTGACGTTTATTTCTCTGCTGGGCCCAGTCCAAGGGTCGCGGCCGGGGAAGAACGTGCAACTGACGGAGAACGAGATCCGGGGGCTGTGTCTGAAGTCGCGGGAGATCTTCCTCAGCCAGCCCATCCTGCTGGAGCTGGAGGCGCCGCTCAAGATCTGCGGTGAGAGGGCACGGCCGGGGTGACCCCCCGGGATGGGCGCAGGGACCAGCTGGGGGTCCCTGTGCTTCCCCAGGGACGTAGATGGGGACCTGGGGTCTCACACGCACCCTGTCCCCCCCACTCCAGGTGACATTCACGGGCAGTACTACGACCTGCTGCGGCTTTTTGAGTACGGGGGCTTCCCCCCTGAGAGTAACTACTTGTTCCTGGGCGACTATGTGGACCGGGGCAAGCAGTCGCTGGAGACCATCTGCCTCCTGCTCGCCTACAAGATCAAATACCCCGAGAACTTCTTCCTCCTGCGCGGCAACCACGAGTGCGCCAGCATCAACCGCATCTATGGCTTCTACGACGAATGTGAGTGCTTGAGCTGCGGCTGTGGTCCCTCCCACAACCCTTCTGCTTGTCCCCCCCACAATCCCTCTGCTGTGTCCCCAACCCCTCTGCTTGTCCCTGTGCTGTCCTGCGCTGACCTACAGTCACCAGAGGAATCCTCCTGCCACCATCCCCGTACCCACAACCAACCTGTGCCAACCCAGTGCTCCCAGTACCATCTGCATTGGGTGTCCCACACTCACCTCGTACCCCTGTACCCCCCTGCCACGAGCGTGCACCCCGAGGACACCCCCTGTGTCACACAGTGCCATGTTACCACTGTGGAGCAGCTGCGTGTGCTTCACCAAGGTGGGCAGAAACCCACATGGGGGGCCCTGTACCCCCAAAGGGGCAGCACGAGGCACCCACACCCCCTTCCTTGCAGGCAAGCGACGGTACAACATCAAGCTCTGGAAAACTTTCACCGATTGCTTCAACTGTTTGCCCATCGCCGCCATCGTGGACGAGAAGATCTTCTGCTGCCACGGAGGTGGGCACGGCGCTGGAGGGGGGGACGGGAGCTTTGGGGGTGCCCCGGGGGGGTGACAGGGCCTGACACAGCCGCCTTCTCCCCGCAGGGCTGTCTCCCGATCTGCAATCGATGGAGCAGATCCGGCGGATCATGCGCCCCACGGACGTGCCGGATCAGGGTTTGCTGTGCGACCTGCTCTGGTCCGACCCGGACAAGGACGTGCAGGGCTGGGGCGAGAATGATCGCGGCGTCTCCTTCACCTTCGGGGCTGAGGTGGTGGCCAAATTCCTGCACAAACACGACCTGGATCTCATCTGTCGGGCGCACCAGGTACCACCGGGCACCCCACTGATGGCGGGGGGGGGGCATATTTGGGTCCCCAGTGGGTATCGGCTGTGGAGCAGATGTTTTACCCCTCATGTTTGCCCCTCAAGGGCAATATTTGCTCTTGGGGCTGCCTGGGTGTGTATGGGGAGAAGGTATTTGTGCCCAGAGAGGGATGTTTGACCTTGAGGGGCTTGTCTGGACTTTGTGGGCAGCATCCCTGGGAGTATTTGCCCCAGGGGGTGGCTGTTTGCCCCAGGGGGTGGTTATATACCCCAGGGACTGGATATTTGTCCCCCAGAGGTGGGTGTTTGTCCTGGGGGGTGGGTATTTGCCCCAGGGTGCCAGCTGTGTCCCCCCCGCAGGTGGTAGAGGACGGCTACGAGTTCTTCGCCAAGCGCCAGCTCGTCACCCTTTTCTCGGCGCCCAACTACTGCGGGGAGTTCGACAACGCGGGCGCCATGATGAGCGTGGATGAAACGCTGATGTGTTCCTTCCAGGTGAGCTGAGGGAGGTGGTTTTGGGGGGAGGTTGGGCCTGCGGTGACTGTGGGGGGGCTGTGGGGTGCCCCAGTTCCTGCTCGAGGGCAGGAGGACAGGGGGAGCCTCGACTCTAAAGGTGGGAGGGGAGTTCGCGGGCTTAGACAACGTGGAGGCACAGCCTGCAGCACCCCCATTCACCCTATTTTCCCCTCTTTCAGATTCTGAAGCCGGCTGACAAGAACAAGGGCAAATACGGGCAGTTCAGCGGGCTGAACCCCACAGGACGCCCCGTCACCCCTCCCCGCAACTCTGCCAAAGCCAAGAAATGAGCCGTGAGCCGCCCCCCGGGGTGGGGCCCGGCCCCCCACCCTCAGCATCAGGTCGCTTTTCTTTCGATTCGTGGTTTTTTTATTTGTAAGATCCTTCCCCCCGCCGCCACGCTCCACCAAAGCAAATCCACCCCCGGGGCAGGGACCACTGGGGTGAGGGGGGAGCCCAGAGCCCAGCCCTGGGGAGGCAGCGGATGGAGGGGGGGCAGGAGGATTTTTTTTCTGGGAATAAACTTGTAATGGGTCGTGGGGGGGTGCCTGTGTTTGGGGGTTGGGTTGGTGCCCGTCCTGGAGGTTACGGGGTCACGCAGTGTGGGTGTTGGCAGCTCGAGGCTCTCAGTTCTCGCCATCACTGTCCTCTGCCAGCACCTCCTGGGTGGGGGCCGGGCTGGGCCCCCCCGGCGTCAACACGGAGCCGAAAAACAGGGAGCGAAACTGTGTGGGGGGAGAGGTGGGGGTCAGGAGGGGGCTGTGCCCGTCCCCCTGTCCCCAGGCACACCCGTGCCCACCCCAGACCTTCTTGTGAGGGGGGGTCCCTGGCACAGCTCCTTCTTCCTCCTCTTCCTCGAGGTCGCTTTCGGCTGGACGGGGGGTGCGCAGGGGGAAGGTGGGGCTGGGAGGCACCCCCGAGGGACCGTCCTCGTAGGCGCTGGTTTCCATGGCAATCATGTAGGACTCGAGGTCATCGGCGAAGTCGTCTGACGGGGCGGGCACGTGGGAGACACTGGGGGAGGGGGCGAGTGAGCAGAGTGGGGACCGTTCACTCTGGTCCCTACTGATGGTAGCTGAGGCTGACACAGGCCCCACTTACCCGTTGGCCGTGGGGGGCTGCGGGTCGCTTTCGGGGTCGGAGAGGGTGGCCAGCACCAGGTGAACCTCCAGCACCGTGTCTTCCAGGGTGAAAACCACCGGCCTGGGGGGCAGAGAGAAGCCTGAGCGGGCGGAACCAGGGGTAGGGCTGGCATGGGGGCGTCTGGGGGGCTGCTCCTACCTGCCGGGTGCATCGTAGTGGATGGTGAGGGGCAGGTTGGAGGCCTCAGCGAAGGTCAGCAGCCCCTGCGGACAAAGAGGAGGTTGGGGGGGCTGAGGGGTGACCTGGGAGGGGGGCACCAGGGTGGGGTCTCACCCGAAATTCCTTGAGGCAGAAGGTGATGCGGGAGCCCGGGGTCACGGACACTGTCTGGAACTCATCGTCGGCCAAACGCAGCTCCGTCACCATCGTCTTGCTCGGCACTGCGGGGGCAGGAGGGGGGTCAGGGGGTTGTGGAAGCACCCCAAGGCCTGGGGAAGGGCCCCCCGGCTCCACAGGGCTCACCCGCCTCGTCCTCCACATAGTTTCGGAGGCTGATCTTGCCCCCAGGCCCGGCGCCCAGCGTCACCTCAGCCAGCGTCTGTGGGAAGTGGACAACAGCCTCTGCCAGCAGCCTGTGGGGACACGGGGGGGACATCTGGGGCTGAGGACCCCAAAACCACCACCCTGGCTCCCACCACCATCCCTCCTTCCATCCCAGTGCCACCGCAGTGTCCCCTTTGTCCCGTCCGCACCGCTGCCACCCCCATCCCCTTTGTCACCCCAGCCTCTACCCCACAGTTCCCCCCCGGTGACCCCCACTCACCGAGCCGGGGCACAGAGGCTGCTGGTGCAGCGCTGGGTGTCGAACACAGCCTGGAGCAGCTCGCACTCCTGGAACGCCAAATTGTGCGTCTTGGTGACACCTGGCAGCGAGGACAGCGGCTCAGCGGGGCAGGACGGCGCTGCCACCCTGTGTGTCCCCCCCGCAGCACTCACCGTACTTGCAGTGGAGCTGCACGACCAGGCGGTTCGCCCGGGGTTTGAGCAGGATCAGACATTTCCCCACTGTCTTCTCCAGCGAGGGCAGCGAGCGGAAGATGCCCAGGAAGGACTGCGGGGAGGGGACATCCCAGAATGTGAGGGGTTGGAAGGGACCTGGAAAGGTCGTCCAGTGCAATCCCCCCATGGAGCAGGAACACCCAGATGAGGTTACACAGGAAGGTGTCCAGGCGGGTTGGAATGTCTGCAGAGAAGGAGACTCCACAACCCCCCTGGGCAGCCTGGGCCAGGCTCTGACACCCTCACCGGGAACAAGCTTCTTCTCATATTTAAATAGAACCTTTTGCGTTCCAGTTTGCACCCATTACCCCTTGTCCTATCATTGGTTGTCACCGAGAAGAGCCTGGCTCCATCCTCCTGACACTCACCCTTTACATATTGATAACTATTAATAAGGTCACCCCTCAGTCTCCTCCGAGCTCCAGAGCCCCAGCTCCCTCAGCCTTTTCTCACACTCCATCATCTTGGTGGCTGCACTGGACTCTCTCCAGCAGTTCCCTGTCCTGCTGGAACTGAGGGGCCACAACTGGGCACAATATTCCAGATGCTGCCTCACTAGGGCAGAGCAGAGAACGGAGAGAACCTCTGTAACCTACTGACCACCCCTGTGCCTGCCCCCCCGAGTACCCAGGAGCTTTGGGGTGCGATGGTGGCTGCACCTTCATGAGCACTTTGCATCGGACGAGCTCCCTGTCGGGCTGGCGGCCGCCCCGCTCATACAGCTGGAAGAAGAGGGGAGCGAAGAGGAAGGAGGCGAAGGCGGAGCGCGAGGAGTTGACGGCGCGGAGGGACAGCTGGGGACACACCGCGTGCTGGCACCGGTGGGGATGCAGCGTCCCCCCCGATGCCAAAAGCTGCCCCCGGTGCCCCGTACCCCGCTCTCGGTGGGCTCCAGGTACAGCTCGTCTCCGATGCGGGACAGGGAGTGCACGGCTCGGCCCAGGACTGGGGAACAGGGGGCAGGGGGTGACACAGGGCACCCCCGTGTCCCCCGCACCCCTGCGCACCCCTCGGCCCCGCTCACCTTTGACGTTGCCACCGGTGACGATGCACTTCATGGTGCGGGGCGGGTAACGGCACTGGGACCGGGCGGACACGTGGGGGCTTCGCGCCCGCCTGCCCCAAGCCCCGCCCCCGAGCTGAAGCCACGCCCCCGCACCGAGGCCACGCCCTCACCGGATGGTGGCGGCCGCGCCACCCCGCGCGATGGTCGCACCCGACTCCCCCCACCCGCGGCAGTGGTTCCCCCTCCGGCCCGGAGCGCCCCGGGGGTGCCGTTCCCCCCCTCAGCGGCCGCCCAGAATGGTCTCGCCCGCCTCCCTCTCCAGCCCCCAAGTGGTTCCTCCCGCTTCACCTCCGCGCCGGCACCGCTCCCGCCCCGCCCTCTCCCGCCCGCCTTCCCATTGGGTAGAAGGCTTCCTCCATCCCGCCTCCTCCGCCGACCGATTGGTCGGCGCGATCCACGTGACGGCCCAGCGGCGGGCTACGCCTCACGTGACCGGGAGCGGCCCCGCCCCATGCTCCGGCGGCGCGCGCGCGGGCAGGCCCGCCCCCCCACCCCCTTTACGTCTCTCGCTATTGGCCGACAGGGCGCAAGCGCCGCCGGCCGTTGGAGTGACGTGCCGCTCAGCCAATGGGGCTTCGACGGCGGGCGGCCGGTGTGCGTGTCCCCGCACGGCTCCCGGGCCCGGCCGATCCCTGTCGCTGTTCCCGGGTCCCGGCCGCTCCCTGCGGCCTCGTCCCGTCCCGGGGCCCGCCTGCTCGCCCGCCTCCCGCCCTGGGCCCATCCCCTGCCCGCCGCCGCCTGGCCCGGCTGCCCCGTGGGAGCCCCGGGCTGCTCGTTGTGTCGCCTCCGCTGCCCCTCGAAGGAGTCCCGGCGGTGAGTGTCCCCGAGTCCCGAGTCCCCTTCCCTCCCGCAGCCCCGGGCTCGGCCTGCCCTGCACCGCTTCATCATTCCCTTCGGCTCAGCCCCCGTTCGCTTCTCCCGCTGCCCTGCCGCCCTCCCGGGGCACAGGGCTCCCCGTGCCCCCTGTGCTGCCCGTGCTGCCCATGCTCCCCATTCTCCCCGTGCTCCCCGTGCTCCCCGTGCTCCGGGTCCTCCTCCGTGGAGCCGCGTGTCCAGGGCTCCCTGCCCCGGGAGGCGCTGCTGGCGTTGTGTTCTGTCAATGATCTCTGTGAGCAGCCAAGTGTTGGCGTGGGAAAGGTTTACTAAGCATATTTCACGATCATTTCAGAATTATTCAAGGAGCATTTCTTGCTCGCCTAGCACATCGCATCTTGCCCCAGTCTGCCGTGGAGCACCAAGGTGCAGTGAGCTTGGCCAGAGGGCAGTTTACACCAATATGCTCTTGCTGTTTCTTACCTGGAGCAGGACAAGCCGCGGCAGGAGGGAACACTCACTTCTGCAGGCAGCAGAGGACGTTGTAGCCGCGCTGGCCGCTGTTAACGCTCTCTCCATCCCGCAGGCTGCCCTGCCGTGGGAAGCCCGTACCTGGAAAGCCGGCGCCGTGGCTGAGGCTGGTGAAGGGGGAAGCTCAGCAAAGCACTTTCCTGGCGCCTGCAGCCGGCCCGGAGCGACTGGCTCTCAGGTTGGGGCCTCAAGGGAAGCCGGGGGGGTCTGGCTGCGAGGAACTCGCCTCGCGCTCGCAGCGGGGTCCTCCAGCCGCCATCAGCGCCTGCCCAAGTCCCTCCTCCCGGGCTTGGTGGCTGCGGAGCCCGAGCTGAGGGGCCCCAGCGCGCTGGCACCTGAGAGAGGAAGGGGCGCAGAGCCGATGTCCCATGGCTGCTGTCCTCCCGCACGTGGCCTCTCCCCCTCCACCTCTTTTCCATCTCAGGTGTGCTGATGGTGCTCAGCGCCAATCTGAGTACCCTGCGCCCAGCGTTTTGGAGCCAGGTAGGGAAACTTTTGACCTTTGTGTGGCCGCTCTTTGGGCCAAGGCACGTGTGTGTGGCTGGGCTCGGGCTGCAGGCAGGGAGCTCAGGGGCTCGCAGGCCTGCCTTGGCCTGGGCTCGGGGTCCGGCCCCCCAGGGTTGTCTGGATCTGGCTCCCTCCGCCCCTGGGGTGAGCACTGGCTACCGGCCTCTTCCTCCCAGGAGGAGGAGGAGGATGGGATTGTGTGTGCGAGCGTCCGTTCCAACTCTGGAACAGCAGCCGGGCTCCTCTGGAGCCAGCGTCCCCAGGAGGGGCTCTGGCCTCGGGGCTCGGCGTTTTATGGGGCTGCGGATAGGACGCAGCTGGCTGCGGTCGTGACACACACACCTCAGCGGTGGCCAAAGCCACGCGCACCCCTCCCTCCTCCCCTGGCCGCCCTGACGCACCGGAGACCGGGCTGGATGTGGGGCTGGGGGGCAACCCTGGGGTTGGCGACCCTCATCCCTGTCACCTTCCCTGGGTGTCCCCTCCCACCGGTTCCCCTGAGAGCCGCCGTTTCCTTCCCGGCACATGGCGCGGTGCCCTCGCCCAGGCAGACAGACAGACAGACGGCCACAGCTGGGCTCCCGCTCCCTGCCCGGCAGGAGGGGACAGCCGGGCTCCTGCTGCCCCGACACGTCCCCCGCCTGTGCCCCGGGGGTGTCCCCAAGGAGCCGGGACAGTCCCCTGCCTGCCCCAGCCCACGGCTCGAAGGGGCTGCAGGCAGTTTGGGGCTAAACCCCCCCAAAGTGCAGGGGTCTGTGGGTCTCCCTGGCCCTTGGGGGGGCAGGCAGGCCCGGGGGGGCTGTGGGCAGGCAGGCGAACTGCCCGCCGCAAAGGTCAGCAGTGGGAGGCAGGGCCGGCAGTGGCGCCAGCGGGGGGGACACATGGCACCCCGGCCAGGCCGAAGGTGAGGTCAGCTGCCCACGGCGCTGCTGGTGACGTGGCCCCCGAGGGCAGCGGGTGCGCAGGGCCGGGGGAGGAAGAGGAGGAGGAGGATGGGGCTTTGTGCCCCGCTCTTTCCCTGGGGTGGGGGCTCCATGTTGGCACCTCTGGTTGGCGCGGGGCTCAGCAGAGGAGGAGGGGGGAGCTGGGGGGGAAGGCAGCAGGTGGGGGGGTCCTGCAGGGGTGGGGGCTGCGTTACCTTCCTCCTCGTTCTCCTCTCTCAGATGTTGGCCCAGCGTGAGCCAGAATAAACTCCAGGAACAACCTCGGCGCTGCCTGTTGGGGAGGGGACGGGGCAGCGCTGAGCGGGCAGGCCTTGGCGAGCCCCCCCCGGGCTGGCAGCCCCCCAGGGATGTGCCGGCGGCTTTTCCCAACCTCTCCACGCTGCCGGCGGGGGCTGTTTGCTCGGGGGAGGGAACCAGATACCCTGCATGCTGTCTGTGGGGAGAGGCTGTGACCCCACACCAGGTGCTGCGAACGAGCTGGAGAAGCCCCTGCCTCAACTGGGGGAGTCGAGAGTTCCCCACGCCCCCCCCCCAGCACGTCTGGTGGGCACTTCGTCGGGGATTTGACACCAAATCCACAGATTACAACCAATAAATCACCGCGGTGCCGTCACAGCGGGTGTCAGCACGTGGTTTATCCGTATGAGGGGTCCCTAAACCCGGGGCCGGTGGGTCGGGCACGGAGCATCCCTGCAGGTTTGGGGGGCGGCCAGTCCCCCTGTGCCCCCCCCGGCAGAGCCAGAAGGATGCGGTTGCTGCCGGGAAAGTTGCCGGGAGGGCTCAGACCTGGCCAGGGCCGGAGTGGAAACGAATCTGGTTTTTACCTCCCAGCACGCCCGAGCAGCGCCGGCCGGCCAGCGCCTTTGTTTTAAACAAAGCTCTTTGCTTTGCTTTGGTTTTGTCTTTTGTTCTTTTGGGGGGGGCACATTTCCCCCTGTCCCCAAGAGCCACCCAGCCTGTGGTGGGGACACGTTGCTCATCCCTGGGGCAGCACCCGCTTGTGGGTGTGGGTCAGGAGGGGAAGGGATGGGGTGGGGGGTCTCAGAAGGGTTTGGCCATGGGGGGGCTGCCCGCAGCCCGGGGGGTGATGAGAAACGCCACAGTCATCGCCGCGGTCACTGTCACGGTCCCCACGGGTGCCGGGTCGGCGTGTCCCACCCGGGGAGGTTAATGGGGAAGGAAGCGGCTCTTGGCTCTCACACCCCGCAGGAGGAAGGTTGGGGTTGAGGGGGGGTCGGGCGGCACCGGGCTCCCCCCTCCCGTACCCCCGTGGCCGCGGCGAACGGGTCCGGGCAGCCCGCGGCACCGGGGGAAGCTCCGGTAACCGGTGCGGCGGCTGCGGGGCTGAGTGGCCGCCGCTCCGAGGGGTGTCCGGGTTGTGCCGCAGCGGGGAGCGGGACCCCCACAGCCGCACTGCCCCCCCGCCCCAACCCCCCCGGCACCGTCCCCGCTCCGCCGCTCCCGGCCGCTCACCTGCCGCCCCGGGGCCGCCCCGGCGGGACGGCGGCGCTGCCGGTCCCCGCGCTCCCGGGGCGGAGAGCGGGGATGGGGGGTCCCCAGGGAGTCTTTACCGAGGAGGGGGGGGCTTGGCCGTGGCAGAGGAGAGGCGAGGACAATCCTCCCCCCGCCTGCATGTCTGTCTGTCTGTCTGTCCCACCGCCCGCCCGTCTCCGCGCCTCCCCATCCCTCCGGCCGCCCCTCCCCGCTCCCACCTCTCCCCAGCCCCGGGGCGGGGGGGGGGGGCGGTTTGAGGGTTGGGGAGGGGGGGGTCAGGCTGGCACCCCCCGCCCCTCACCACCCCCCGTGTGCGTGTCCCCCCCGCTGCGGGGCGGTCAGAGCAGCCGCCCCGCCGCACCTCGCCCCGCTCCCCCCCTCCCCGTTCCCCTCCCCGGACCCCCCCTCCCCGGACCCCCCCGGGGACCGGGCTCTCGGCGAGCGGCGGCGGCTGCTCTGCACGTCGGGAGGAGAAAAGAAGCAGCAGCAGCAGCCGCAGCGAGAAGGGGGCTCGGACCGGCAAATGGGAGCCGCAGTCCCGGGCCGGTGTGCGGGACCGTTGCCTGTTTGTCCGGGAACCCCCCCAACCGCGAACCCACCGCCCCGACCCCGCGTCTGTCCCGCATGGAGCTGAGAGCAGGTAGGAGACCCCCCCTCAATAAAAACCCCGCACCGGCCCCTCCGCTGCCACTAACAAAAGCCGAACGGGAGCCAGAGCCGCGGGGCGAAGGGAGGGAGAAAACGGGGGGTCCCCCCAAGCCGTCCCTACCCTGGGACCCCCTTCCCATCCCTCCCCAGCGGGGTTCGGCTCCAGCCTCCCCAGCTCTGCCCGGCCGGGACCCCGGGGATGAGGAGGAGGAGGAGGAAGGGGGGAGGAAGGCCAGGGGAGAAGGAGGGAATGAATGGAGCCCGCTCTTGTGTACAATTGCATCAAATACATTCTTGAAAGCAACCTGGTTCTGCTTAACACTTGAATTTCGAAAAAAAAAGAGGCAAAGGAGGGAGCAGCAGCTTGGAGAGGGTGTACGCGAGCTCGCTTTTTTTATTCCTGCATTCCTGGACACCAATCAAAAGAGCAAATCAAGGGAGGTGGAAGGGGGGAAAGGCAGCGAGCGAGGCAGCCGGAGCGTGGTGCGACCCGTCCACTCTCACACCAAAACCCACCCCACCCGCACGCCTTTTTGGGCTGCTTCTTCTTTATTTTTCCCACCTAACGCCCAAGCAAACACAAACCAAAACAAACAGGGAGAGGAGGGAGAAAGGAAAACAAGAACAACCAAAACCAAACCCAACCCCGAGCGAGCGCAAGCGAGCAAGCGAGCCAGGGCTCGGCCGCTCGGGCGCGGAGCAGGAGCCACAGCCCCGGGTTTTGGGTTCCTCTCGCCCCCCGCTCCGCACCTTCAACCCCCCCAACCCCATCCTGCGCCCCGACTATGCTAAATGTTGCTGGGGAGCTCTCAGGTAAGACCGAGGTGCTGGCGCTGCCGGCGGGGCCGGGGCGGGGGGCTGCCTGCGCTCTGCCTGCCACGGGTTCTTTCCTTTCCGAGCCACTGCTGATTTTAATTTGATGTGATTAAAACGTCTGTCTGGCTTTGGGATTGATTTAAGACTTTCCCCTCTCTAGGTTTTTTTCCTTCCCTTTCTCTCGTTCCCTCTTTTCCATGCATGTTTGTGATTACCAGGGAGGGAACCGCCGCTGAGCACGGAGAATTAAACCCCAGGACTGACAGAGGGGAGGGAAATGAAAAGTCGCTGGGATTTGGGGGGGGGTGGCAGGAAGAATTCTTTTTCCTGCCCCGGGGCTGGATTTTGGGGTTTGCTTCGGAACGCCCTTCTGGAGCGGCCGAGATTGCCGCGGGGTTTCGGGGTGCCGGGGAAACGTCGCTCTCCAGAGGGGACCGTCCCCGGGGCTGTGACCGTGGCTTTGTTCCCCCAGCCCCAGCAGCCGCCGCGGGGGTCCCGGGAGAGCCGGGGCTGTTGGGGGCCTGGCCGGCCCCACGGCACACCGGGATCGGGGGCTTCTCACCCGGAAAGGATGGCGAAAATGCTGGAAAACACCCTTAAAAGGTCAAACAGTTGGCGCCGCGAGGCTCCCCGGGGCTCCCGGCCGGTGGGACCGGGGCCGGGGCGGCACGAGGCCGGTGCCGGCTTTGGCTCGGGCTCCCGCGGTGCCGGCGGTGACGCAGGATGGGCAAAGCGGAGCGAGCGCCGGGGAACCGGAAAAGCGAGGCCGGGATCCCCGGCGGCTCCGTCGCCTCCCTCGCCCCTTCCTCTCGCCCTTCCCGCCTGCCACCGGGGCTGCCGGACGTGCCTGGGGACCCGGTGGCACAGCCGGGCTCTGCCGGTGCTGGGACGAGCAGGGAAGGGGACGCTGAGCCCAGCAGAGCGGAGCTGTGGGGCCAGAGTTTGGCTGCCTCGGCCCTGCTCCCCGTTTTGGGGCATCCCCGACTGGTCTTGGCCCTGCCATTTGCCCCAGCAGGGCTTGGGGACACTCAGCAGCCCCGGTGTCCCCGCGCCTATTTAGCAGGCTGAGCGAGGGCACGGTGGCGGCGCACATCTGGGCTGCATTAGGCGCAGCCCGCGAGCAGCCTCCGAAGGGAAATGCGGAGGGTTTTTGCTTACAGGGCCGGGCTGGGGGGAGATTTATGCCCTGCTAAGTGGCACAGAGCTCCATAAATCACCCTCCCGGCCCCGCTGCCACCTGCCCGATCCCCGGGGCAGCGCCTGTCCCCCTGTGCCGCGGGGGTGGCACCTCGCTGCCCGGCACGGGGTGCCCGTGGTCCCTCGCCCACCGCCGGCGCCCCAGAAGGCACGTGGGGATGTGCTTGTCCCAGCACAGACGGGACATCCCTGTGCCGTGGCCCCAGGGTGTGTGTGGCACGTGGGTGACACAGGGTGCCGGGGGACAGAGGGTCGGCACGGCTGTCCCCAACAAGCGCTAGAGAGGTTGTTCCCACACTGACCAGGCAGTGTCCCCAGGGCACGGTGGTGGCTTCTGGGCAGGAGACGCCAGCGATGCCAACGGGTCCAGAGGTGCCAGGGGATGGAGAGGGACGTGCCACATGGGCTGGCACCGGGGTCTCCTGCTCCGCTGGAGCACGTTCTGGCTCTCGGTTCCCCCTGGTGCCACCATCCCACTGTTGAAACACCTGAGAGCGGTGCCGGGGGGGCTGCCCATGTGTTTAGGGGGCAGCCTGTGTGTCTGAGGGGCTGCACGGCTCCGTGATGTGGCGGTGGGTGCCGTGCCCGTGCGGGCTGGCTGTGCGTGCGGGGTGCCGGGGTCTGGTTGGGATTAGGGGGCCTGCACCCCCCTCACCGGCGGGGGGGGGTGTTTCCATCATGCCTCTGGCTGGAGCTGGATGGGAAATCCAGGCCCGGGCTAATTACGGCCTCGCTGGAGTCTCCCGTGCGCGGCCGCATTTATAAACACACGGAGGAGACAGGATGTAAACACTCAGCGCTGCGAGCGCAGGCACGGCCGGGGCGGGGGGGATGCGGGGCCACGGTCCCCCCGGCATCTCCACCCGCTCCCCGGTTCCACACGCACCCAGCACGGTGGCTTCGGTCACCGGGAGCCACATGGGGACATGGCACCCGCTGTGGTGGGGGCACAGGGATCCACAGGCAGGGGCTGCAGGCAGGGCTGGGCGGTTTTGGTGGCTTTTGATGGCTTTTGGTGGCACTGGGAGCCAGGAGAGTGGTAGGATGGAGGTGCAGGGTGGGAGCAGGCAGGTGGTGTCCCACGGGATGGGATGGGATGGGATGGGATGGGATGGGATGGGATGGGATAGGATGGGATGATGGGGACCCCACTGCAGTGGCCGTGGCTGCTGTCAGGGACCAAGGACACACGTGTCCTTCCCATCAGTGCTCGGGGACGGCTGTGACCACCGATGTCCAGGCGCAGAGCGTGAACATCCTCGCATCCCCGCGGGGCAGCTGCTGCGGCACAGTGTCACCTCTCCAGCCGTGGTGGGGTTAAATGCCACCAGTCTGGGGACACAGAGGTGTCTGTCCTTGAGTGTCACCCACTCCCAGACCCGCGGAGTGGTGGGCGCAGGCTGGCTGCCGCCTTGTGCCTCGAAATCACCCCATGGTGGCATGCGGGGAAGGGTTAAGCGCTGCCGATGGGGCTGCAGGACGGCGGCCACTGCCTGCTGCCCGCTCCCTGCCTGCAGACAGGGCCACTTTGTCCTCGATGCCACCGTCACGTCTGGCGACCGTGGGACCTCCCGGGCTGAGCGTGGGGATGGGGCCGCCGGGTGGGACGGGGCCGCGCCGGCTGTTGGACACCGGCCCATCAGATACAGCGGCTCCCGCCGCGGTGCCGGGGGCCGTGGGGGGCTCTGGTGCGAGGGTCCCCCCTTTTCCCGGCCGCCGCCCCCGCTTTGCATGAGGGTTTCGGGAAAGCGGCTCCGGGGCGGGTTGTGGTCAGCGCTGACCCCGGCGGCTCTGCCCACAACATGCCCGGGGAACAGCTCACCCGGCACTGCGGCTGCGCCGCCGCCTCGGCCGCTCGCCGGGAGGTCTGGCCAGCGCCGGCCACCGGCGCCACCGGGGGGGTGGGTGTCTTGCGGGAGGATCGGGGTCCCGCTGACGTGACCGTGGCTCCGTGCGTGTGCAGACAAAGGCGGGTGAGCAACGTCCGTGCTGCCACGTGTGCGAGGGATGCTCGTGGCACTGATGGCGTGTCCCGCCACCCGCCATCAGCAGCGTGGGTGCCATGGAGTGTCCGGTGTCCCCGGCCACCCCGGCTCCACCCAGTGACAAGCGGGTGACCCCGGGGCAGCCACACGGTGCGCTGCTTACGTGGGCTGGGAGCATCCTGGCCGGGCTCCAGGGCCGCTTTTGAAACCCTCGGGCTCTCCCTCTCCGACGTCACCGGGATCCAGCCGTGCCGGCCCCGCGCCCCCTCCTCCCCAGCACTGTGCCATGGCCACCGTCACTGCTGTACCACGGCCACGTCTGTGCCACCGCTGTGCCATGGCCACCAGCACCGCTGTGCCACCCTCGCTGTTGTGCCATGGCCATGTCTGTGCCAGGGTCACCATTGTGCCATGGTGGTACATCCCACCATCTCCCGGCCGTCAGCCACCCATCTCCCCATGCCCTTCCTCCCTCCTCCTCATCCTCATGCTCCTCCACTCCACACCTGCCCAGGAGCTGCTGGCAGCTCCATCCCATCCCTTCCCGTCCAGCCCCAGCCCCCCCGCACCCCCCAGCCCCGCTCCCCCGGCTGTGTTTGGTTTGGCAGCGGCCGGGCCAGGGCTGGTGTAAATCCCGCGCTGGAAACTCGAGCCGGCGACGGGCGAGGGTCCGGCCAGCCCAGCGGTGCCGGGGCTCGGCCAAAGCAAACACCCGGGGGCGGGTGAGTCACCGCAGCAGGGGCCCCCCCAAGCCCCGTCACCCGTCCCACACACACTTGCACGCACGCAAGGCAGGACAGCAGCGCGCTCCACGCACCGGGACGCACCGGCACGGCCACGGGCAAGCGGCTGACGTGCCCAGCGCCGGGCACGGCTGCGTGTGCCGGCATGTGCCGTGTGTCACACGTGTGCGTCACACATCGTCACGGTGCGTCACACATGCGTGCCGCATCAGGCGTATGCACGGCGTGTTGCAAATTGGGCGGTGTGTCATGTGTGCACGGTGTGTTGCACACTTGCATGGTGCATGGTGCATGCATGGGGTGTCGCACACATGCTGTGTCACGTGCGCAGTGTGTTGCACACGTACACGGTGTGCCATGCATGCACAGTGTGTCACACACATGCTGTGTCACGTGCATGGTGTG
Organism: Nesoenas mayeri; assembly: GCF_963082525.1. Taxonomy (NCBI): domain Eukaryota; kingdom Metazoa; phylum Chordata; class Aves; order Columbiformes; family Columbidae; genus Nesoenas; species Nesoenas mayeri. Next base: position 67,582,899 of record NC_137548.1, on the reverse strand, counting down.
TTGCACACGTACACGGTGTGCCATGCATGCACAGTGTGTCACACACATGCTGTGTCACGTGCATGGTGTGTTGCACACGTACATGGTGTGCCATGCATGCACAGTGTGTCACACACATGCTGTGTCATGTGCGCAGTGTGTTGCACACGTACACGGTGTGCCATGCATGCACAGTGTGTCACACACATGCTGTGTCACGTGCGCGGTGTGTTGCACACGTACACGGTGTGCCATGCATGCACAGTGTGTCACACGTGGTGTGTCATGCATGCACGGTGTGTTACACACTTCCATGGTGTGTTGCACACTTCCGTGGTGTGTTGCACACTTCTGTGGTGTGTCACGTATGCAGAGTGTGTCACATGCCTGCACAACGTGCATCGAAACGCTTGCACAGCGTATCCCACATGTGCACGGTGTGTCACACACCTGTGTGGTTCTTGACACTCCTGCACGGCGTATGGCACACCTGTCCATTGTATCCCGTCCCTGCACAGTGTGTCACACACATGCACAATGTGTCACACGCTCACACACTGTATTGCACACTTGCACGGTGTCTCGCGCCTGCATGGTCCATCGTCACACGCGTGTGATGCGCTGCACAACTGCACCGTGTGTTGCACACCCGCAGGGTGCACGGCAGGTGTGCACAGTGTGTCGCACACCCGTGGGTGACGTGCACCCCTGCACACTGGCGGCAGCCGGGCCTTTCCCCGCGCCGGGGACAGCCGGGTACCGCGGTGGCTGAGCCGTCACGGCCAGAGCCGGGTGTCCCCGCGGACCCTCATGCGTCACCGGCGCTTGGCTGCTCCCGGGCTTGCAAAGCTCGTGACGGGGAGCGGTGACGCGTGAGGGCACCACGGGGCTCCCGCCAGCCTCCCCGGGGGCCGCGCGGGGGCTGCCCGCGCCGATGGGCTGTGCCGGCGGTGGGAGTTGCCGGGAAGCCCGGCTCCGGCGTGCCGAGAGGTGCCAGTTGGCCGGGAGCGCCCTGGCCGCCGGCCGTGACCTTTGCGGAACCGCCGGCTAACGAGGCCGGAGCTCGTCAGGCCGCCCTGACGTCAGGGGCGATGACGGGGACCCGGCCGGTGGTTTTCCGGCAGCCTCGGCAAAGGTCACCCCACGCCCCGGCCACCCCTTGAGGTCCCTGTCCCCACCCCCCCATTCCCTGGGGACTCTGGATGGGGGTGGCCGGGGGTCCCCAGAGGGGCAGGGGCTGCTGGCAGCGCTGGCATTGATGGTGGGTGCGTTCCCGTGCCCAAATATAACCCGGCCGCGCCGTCCCGGTGGGAGCCCAACGAGCCGCGCTCGCTCCAGACCATATAAAGGATTGTTGCTGCAGCCGCGGACGGGAGGGGAGCCCGGGCTCGGCGGTGCCGGGGAGGTCAGCGCCGCAAGGCAGGGGTCCCTGGTGACGGTGACATTGTGCCCACGGGGATGCTGAGCCGCCCGGTGCCGGGGAAGGTGCTGAGCTCTGTTGCAGGTGTGGGTGCCCCTTGAGCCTTCCGTGCCTCAGTTTCCCCACTCACAGGTGGGTGTCCCCATGGTTGCGGCACAGCGGGGGATCCCTGAGGGCTCGGCAGTGCCAGGGGGTCCTACCCACAGCCGGGGTGTCCCTGTCACCCCATGCCCAAGGGTGGAAGGAGGTGTCCCCTCTCTTTGTCACCCCCCCTGAGGTGCCGTGTCCCCCGCAGGAGACTCTTGGGGGATCTTCACCTTCCTGTGTGCCGCGCTCTGCAACCTGCCGGCGCTGCCCGCCCTGAACTGCAGCGAGGAGCTGGGCGCCGGCCAGTCCATCCAGAAAACCTACGACCTGACCCGCTACCTGGAGCACCAGCTCCGCACCCTCGCCGGCACCTACGTGAGTACCGGGGGTGACCCACACTGCCCCTGCCCGCCCCCATGGCCATCACACCAGGGTCTGGTGTGTCCCGTGGTGAGGGTCACCCCGGGAAGTGGCATAAGATGGACGTGGCTGTAGGGAGGGGAACGGCCACCCCATTGTCACGGGTGGGGACACGGTGGGGGTGTGCACAGGGGACAGGGGGCACCTGCGCAAACCGGAGGTGTGATGGGGGCTGCACGTGTGTGTGTGTGCGTGCATGAGTGTGTGTGCCTTGATTTGCCTGCACATATACACGTGTGCACACGTGTGCATGTGCATTGGAGTACCTGCACATATGTGTGTGCGTGCATTGGTGCATGTTTATGTGTATTAGTGAGTCTGCATACATGGGTGTGTGCCCTAGTGGCTGCACACGTGTCTGTGTGCGCATTGATGTGCCTGCGTGTGCGTGTAGTGATGTGCCTGCTCATACATGTATGTGTGCACATTGGGGTGCCTGCACACACACGTGTACATCAGTGAGCCTGCACATATGTATGTATGCGCATTGCTGTGCCTACACATACGTGCGTAGGTGTGCATGGTTGTGGCTGCACGCATACCTGCACGTACATGTGTGTATTGGTGTGCCCACACAGACACATGCATGTGCAACAGAGTAGCTGCATGCATGTGCCTATACAGACATGTAGGTGTGCATCGGTGTGGCTGCGTGCACATCTGCATATACGTGTGTGCATCAGTGTGTCTACATACATAAGCCTGTACATACGTGTTTCTGTGCACTGGAGTGTGTGCCTGCAAACACACACGTGTGTGTGTGTGTGCACGAGTGTGCCTGGATGCACGTGTACATGGCTGTGCCTGCACATAGGCGTGCAACTGTGTGTGCATCGCTGTTCCTACACACCCCCCCAGGTCTCCTCGCACACGCGTGTGCCCTGACACGTCCGGCAGATACAGGTGACGTGTTTGCCCTCGCCCGGTGCCAGCTGTGCCCGCGGGGGCTGCGTGTCCCCCCTGCCCCGCTGCACCCGCGCCGGGGGACAAGGAAATGTCTCATCAGTGGGGGCAGGGGCCCGGGAGCCGCCCTGGCCCGGGGTGCAGGCAGCGTGCAGGCAGCGGTGCAGGCACCTGCCTGTCCCTGCCCGCCGGCAGCACCGGCTCACATGGAGGTTCTGTCTCTGCCCCGACGTGCCCTTGGTGCTGCCAGCACGTGGGGTGCCAAGCAGTGATGAGGGGGGCACAGTCACTTGATATGTTCACCTAGAGGACGTGGGACCTGGGGCACAGTGGACATGTCTACCTGGGGGATATGGTGGGTGGGTGTGTTCACCTGGGGAACGCGGGACATGGGGGAATTGTCTGCCTGGGGGACATGGGGGGCATGGGCACCTGGGGGACATGGGATGTGGTGGGTTGTCACCTGGGGGACACAAGTAGGGCAATATGGAGACTGGGGATGGGTTGTGTGGTGGGACAGGGAGACCTGTGATGTGTTGGGCATATCCAGATTTGGGATATGGAGACCTGGGATGTGACAGACACAGACTGGGAGACATGATGACCTGGGGCATCCATGGTGGACATGGAGACTGGATGCTAATGGGAAGCGCGACATGATGGGCAGGGGGACATGGTGTGACAGAATCACAGCATCCCAGAATGTCAGGGGTTGGAAGGGACCTGGGAAGCTCATCCAGTGCAATCCCCCCATGGAGCAGGAACACCCAGATGAGGTTACACAGGAAGGTGTCCAGGCGGGTTGGAATGTCTGCAGAGAAGGAGACTCCACAACCCCCCTGGGCAGCCTGGGCCAGGCTCTGCCACCCTCACCCCAACAAGTTTCTTCCCATATTTAAGTGGAACCTCCTGTGTTCCAGTTTGCACCCATTGCCCCTTGTCCTGTCACTGGTTATCACCAGAAGAGCCTGGCTCCATCCTCCTGACACTAAGAGAGAGATCTGAGACTGGGGGGGACATGCCCAAATAGGGGACACTGAAAGGTGGGACAGGGGTGACATGGAGACTGGGAGATGGAGGGCGTGAGGACATGGAGACCTGGCACGTGGGTGACATGGTGAGCATGGCAACTGGGGACACAACAGGTGACCGTGGACACTGGGGACAATGGGGACAGTCCCTACCCCCGCCCCATCCTCAGTGTCCCCCATGATACCTTCCAGCTGAACTACCTGGGCCCCCCTTTCAATGAACCCGACTTCAACCCGCCGCGGTTGGCACGTGCCACCGAACGCGTCCCCAGCGCCACGGTGGACCTGGACTTGTGGCGGGGGTTGACCGACAACGCCCGCTTGGCCGCCAACTACCGCGCGTACAGCCGGCTCCTCTGCTACCTGCGGGCGCTGGACGGGCAGGCGGGCACGGCCGAGCTGCGGCACCGCCTGGGCCACTTCTGCTCCAGCCTCCAAGGTCTGGTCCTCAGCATCGCCGGCGTCATGTCCTCCTTGGGTTACCCGCTGCCCGTTGGCCCCACCGGACCCTCGGTACCTCCCGGTACGTCAGTGGCACCCAATGACTTTCTCAAGAAGATGGATGATTTCTGGTTGCTGAAGGAGCTGCAGACCTGGCTGTGGCGCTCGGCCAAGGACTTCAACCGGCTCAAGAAGAAGGTGCCACCCGCCGTGGTGACGTTGCGCCTGGAGGCGAGGGGCTTCTGAGGTCCCCACGCCTCACCGAGATGGGGATGGGGCTCCTCACCTCAACGGGCCACCACGTGTCTCCTCCGCCACCTCGCTGTGCCTTGCGGGATGGGGTTCCTGACCCAAAGTGCCACCAAAGCCACCCCGCATCCCCACCGTCATCACAGTGCCTTAAGGGATGGGGGTTCTGACCCCAAAGTGCCACCAAAGCCACCCACGTCCCCTCTCCATCACCACACTGTGCCTTGAGAGTTGGGGCTCCTGACGCCAAAGTGCCACCACAGCCATCCCATATCCTCATCGTCACCTTGCTGTGCCTTGAGAGATGGTGCCCCTGACCCCAAACTGCCACCAAAGCCACCCCACAGCCCCACCATCACCACACTGTGCCTTAAGGGATGGGGCTCCTGGCCCCAAAGTGCCACCATGGCCACCTCACATCCTCTCTGTCACCACACTGTGCCTTAAGGGACGGGGATCCTCACCCCAAAGTGCCACCGAAGCCACCCGTGCCCCCTCTCCATCACCAGCGTGCCCTGAGAATTGGGGGTCCTGACCCCAAAGTGCCACCAAAGCCACCTCACTGTGCATTGAGGCAGGGCGTGGTGCCACCATGGTGTCCCCACGGCCAGACTGTGCCCACCCCCCTGTCTGCCCTGTGTCCCCACGGGGCTGTCCCCACACCTGTGGGGCTACAGGGGGCACAGCCTCCTCCCCTTGCGCCACAGCAGCAATAAGCCCCACCCCAAGGGCTCCGCCCACCCTGAAAAGGACCAATCCCCCCAGAGCATAGGAATAAGCCCTGCCCCCAGCAGTAAGCCACGCCCCAGGAGCAATAGGCTCCGCCTCTCCCCGGATGGCAATAAGCCCTGCCCACTGTGCAGCAAACCCCGCCCCCTTCCTACAGCAGGCTCCACCCCCAATGCTCAAGCCCCGCCCCTCCGATGGTTGCCCAGCAACCCCCAGGGAGGGCGGGGCTCTGGGTCGCAGTGGGCGGGGCTGGGGGCGGGGCCCAGGGCCGCTGTTCCGCTGCGTCTATGCGTGTTTATTTATTGGAGATGTTATTTATTGGGGTATTTATTGCAGAAGATCTATTCTTGTATGAACGAATAAAAGCCTTTCTCCAGCGCCCTGCCCGTGCCACACGGAGCCAGCGGCGCCATCAGTAGGGGTCAGAGTGAACGGGGAGCTGCCCCAGCCTCTCGGATCAGTGTGGGAGTCGGGGTGTTTCCCTCCTGTGTCCCTGGGGTCCCTGTCGCCAGCAGGGTGACAGTCACTGCAGGTGGCCTGGGCACGTTGGGATCAGCAGAGCCCCGTGAATGTGGGGCAGGAGGTGACACCGGTGATCCGTGGGACAAGCGGTGACACCAGGGCCGTGGGGTGCTGGTGGCGGCGGGACAGGGTGTCCCTGCTGAGCTCACATCCCCAGGAAGCTGCCGGGGGGCAGGGCTGGCCACATGCCCAGTAGGATGGACCCTGCCCAACACCGTCGTATGGGGCCACCCCCCGGGCAGGGGACACTCGCTGGTCCGTAACAGGACTCACCAGTGTCACCGCCTGTCACACAGAACCAGGAACCTGCTGGTCTCACCGCCTGCCCCACGGGCTCCAGGCACCCAAACTGCGCCCCCCAGGGTGAGTGCTTGGGGGACTGGGGACCGAGGGGCTTCTACTGGGGATGGGGACAGGGATGGGGTCTCCACCTGGGGGTCCTGTCTCCCTGTTATCATAGGGTCTCTCGGCAGGACCATGCTGATCCTGACGTGCCCGGCCCAGCTGCAGCGCCTGGAGGCGATACTGCGGAGGAGCCTGCCCCTGACCCTGCCGGTGACAGGGACCCTGTCGTCACCCTGCCCCTTGCCATGACCCCCCGCTGTCACCTCTGTCCCTTCCCGCGATGGGAACCCCACTGTCACCCCTGCCCCTTGCCACAATGGGGACTTCACTGTCACCCCTGCCCCTTGCCACAATGGGGACCTCACTGTCACCCCTGCCCCTTGCTGTCACAGGGACCCCAATGTCACCCCCGTCTCTTCACCCCGGTGATGGGGACCCCAGGGTCACCTCTCCCTGCCAAGCCCCCTCCCTGGGTGTCCCAAGTCCAGGACAAGCTGGTCCCGGGCATCCCCCAAGCCTCTGGCTCCGAGCCCACCAATCCCAGCCCACTTGGACTCTGCCCCAGCCAATCCCAGCCCACCTTAGTTCCGAGCCAGCCAATCCCCTTCTAGGTCCATACAAATCAGCCAATCCCCTCTGAGACTCCAACACAGGCTGGCTGCAATGTAGCCAATCCCAGTCTTCCTGCACGCTCAAGCCACGCCCACCCAATTAGCCGCACCTACTTAAGGGCAGCCTGGCCTTAGGCCACGCCCCTGCTGCCTTCACCCCACTGTGCCACATGGGCAGAGGTGAGGGCAGGGGGTCATGGGGGCCCCCAAATCTGCACCCTCAGCTCTGACCCCTCTGCCCGCAGGTCCTGGGGGCCGTGATGAACATCAACCGGGGGAACCCGGCGGAGTTTGAGGTCGCCTTGGACTCGTGGCCCGATTTTGGCGCTGTGCTGACACGGCACAGTGGAAAGGTGGCCATGGGAGATGTGAGGGGGACACGGTGACCTGATGTGTGCCAGGGGGGCTCAAGGCACCCGTGGGTGCCGTGCAGGTGCCGGTGGATGACTGCTACAGGAGCATGCAGGCGGCTTTCTACCGGGACGTGGGCGCCTACCGGGCGCTGCTGGAGACCCCTGGATGTCTGCCCTGGGACAGCGCCTTCTACATCATCGGTGGCCTGGAGACGGGGGGGCCTTAGGGGACACTGCGGGGCAGTGGGTGACATTATGGGCATGCTGTGGGTGGGAATCAGGGGTGCTGGGCGGCACTGGGCATGTGGGACACGAGGGGGAGCTTTTGGTGGCAAGGGAGTAAGCAACTGGAGGCACTGGGAGGTACTGGTGGAAGGAACTGGGGAGCACTGGAGGCAGGTGTTTGTGTACTGGGGAGCACTGGGGGCACAACTTGGAACACTGGGGTGAGCACTGGGGGTAGGGGGTTGATGGGTCCTGTCACTGGGAAGTACTGGGGCTGGACTTGGGGGTGCTGGGGAGCACTGGAAGCAGCAATGGGGTTAATGGGGGAGCAAGGGGCAGCGTCCTGGGGTGGCACTGGGAGCATTGTGGTTGGACTTGGTGGTGGAAGGAACTGGGGTGCTGGGGGGCACTGGAGGCAGGAATTGGGCTACTGGGGATAGAGACTGGGTTGTGGGAGCCCCTGGGGACACTGGGGAGGGCACAGCTGGTGTGCTGCGGTCAGAAAGAAGAGGGACCCGGAGCAGGAATGGGATGCTGGGGGACCCCCTGACAGAACCACTTCCAGGTCTGCAGGACGGGGTGCCCACAGTGTCCCAAGACATCGCGGGAACCAAAGGCATCGAGGTGGCCGTTTCCAACGTCTACTTCTACATGCACCCCGACCGCAATTCCATGCCTGAGCCCCGGTGAGCCCCCAGACCGCACCCCGGTGCGTGCAGCCCCCGCGGCGCCCACTGACAGCTGCCCCTCACCACAGGCTGGACCCCGACGTGCGGGTGGGCTCGCTGAGCCCAGCACACGTGGATCTGCTGAACGAGACGTGGCCGTACGGCAGGAATGACCGCAGCCGGCAGTACCTGGCTGAGGTGCTGCGGCTCTTCCCCAACCTCTGCCTGCAGGACAAGGCCGGGCAGCCCGTCTCCTGGGCCCTTACCAACCATTTTGCGATGGGAACGCACGGTTACACCCTGCCCAGCCATCGCCGGCGCGGCTACATGCAGGCGGTGATGATTCTCTCGGCTCGGCGGGCACAGGCCCATGGCTACCCCAGCTTTGGGTTCACGGTCACGGGCAACCTGCCCATGCAGCAGCTGCACAACAAGCTGGGCTTCCAGCGGCTGCCAGGGTTCTGCCACTACGTCCTGCACAACCCCAGCCTGGGCAGCGCCGGCATCTGAGTCTCCTCGGTCACCTCCGTGGGGTAGGGAAGTCCCTGGGGTGTGGGACAAGAAATAAAAATAAAGCCAAGCCAAAAAAGCAGAGTGGACTCTCCGGCAGCTGCTATAGGGTTGTGTTTTCCTCCAGCACCAGTTTTCTTGCACCTGGTTTGGCTGTTACAGCCGTGACCTGTTTTGGTGTCACCGCTGAGGGACAAAACTGCATCCCCAGGGAGCCACCCTGTCCCTCTGTGCCACCACAAGCTATTCTTGCTCCCCTAAGGGAGAGCAGAAAAGCCTCAGGCAAATCTGCAGTGGTGGCACCTGCCATGTCCCCCCCACCCCCGAAGTAGGTGTCACCACGGCTGGGGGTGGGGACAGGCACAGTGCCTGTGGGTCACTCACTGTGCTTCCTGGAGGTAGGGACACCAGATTGCAGCGTGGGGCAGAGGGTGGCGGTGGCACAGCGTGAGTTGCGGCTCATGGGGGTGACGGGGACAGCCTGGAGGTGACGGGGACAACGGGGAGGGGGGCGACAGTGCTTCGGGTGACGAGCATAGCCTGGGGGTGACAGTACCCAGGGTACTGGAAACAGCTCAGGGGGGTGACAGTTCTCAGGGTGACAGGGACCACCGCACGTTGACAGTGTGTGGGGTGACAGTGCCCAGGGTGGTGGGGACCGCTGGCATGGGGTGACAGGGCACCCGGGGGTGCCGGGGACCGCCGGGGGGTGGTGGCAGCGGCGGGTCCCCGGTGCAGCCCAGCCCCGCCGCTTCCGGCCGGCGAGCGCCAGGGGCGGGGCGGCCGCGCTGCCGGTTCGCGGGGCCGCCGTCCCCATCGCGCTGTCCCGCAGGGCCATGGAGCAGCCCCGGCGCATCACCGACTCCTTCCCGCGGCGGCGGCGGCGACCCCCGGGCAGGTCCAAGGCCAAGCGCTGTCCCCAGCCCCGGCGCCGCGCTCCCCCGCCCGCCGAGGAGCCCCCGACGCCCGCCCCGGACCAGGCGCTCCTGGAGATGCTGCGGGGCTTCGACCTCGCGTGGGAATACGGGCCCTGCACCGGTGAGAGCCGCCCCCGGACCCCCCTAAACCTCTGCCCGGGTCCCCGCTGACCTTGCCCCCCCCGCAGGTATCACCCGCCTGCAGCGCTGGGAGCGGGCGCAGGCGCTGGGGCTGAACCCCCCCAAACACGTGCGTGACGCCCTCCTGGAGCACGGGGACAACCCTGATGTCACCTACAGGTGGGTGCAACCCCCCCAGTGCCCCCCGCCCTGTTGGCATCCCTCTGTCCCACCCCACCAGGGCTGGGGGGCACTGGGTGCCCACTGACCCCCACCTTGTGCCCCACAGCCTGTGGTACCAGTACGAGCTCTGAGCCGCTGCACCCCACGCCGGAGGGAGGAAAAAGGGGGGACATTGTGCCCGTTGCCCCCCAGGCCTGTCCGCAGCTGTGCCGTGTCCCGGGGGGGCATTGGGTGGATTAAAGGCTGGTGTGAGTGAAGGTGGGGGGCTGCCGCCTGCTGTCTGGGGGGTACCCGGCACGGGGGGTGAAGCTCTGATGTAGGGGAAGGGCAGGGGCTTGTATTTCCCCCCCCAAGAGAGAGCCAGGCAGGTTTTCCAGTTACAGAGAGTTTAATGCCACCCCTGGGGGCTTTGCCACCCCACAGTGTCCCCACACAATGCCCTCTGCCCCATTTTGGGACCATGCGGGGGGCAAAGGGGGACAGCGGGGAGTCCAGGTGTCCCTGTGCCCATGCGTGTCCTTACCTGTCTGCACAATGACACCCCCACGGGTGGCACAAAGTGCAGCAGTTGTCAGCCATCGTCCCCACCGGTGACACACAGACACACGTCACCGTGAGTTGCAGGAGGGATTTCTCTGCTTCTCCAAATCCGTTGTGGGGAGGAAAACGGGCTGATTTTGCTGCTTTCCTCTTCCATACATGGACTGTGTCACCCTGGTAGGCACCCGATGCCCCCCGTGGCTTGGGAGAAAAGGGGTGGGTGGACATGAGCAAAGTTCCTTGGTAGCCACACCAGGAATCCCGTATAAAGCTGAGGTTACCTGGTAGTAAGAGCAAAAACATTGAGTTTGAGTACGGACAAAACAAAACTGCGACCCGTGGAGAAAAAGGAATTAGGAGCAGGTTATTTGGGCGGAGAAAGGAAGGTGGAAAAGTAGCAAAAAGGGCCCAGAAATGGAAAAAAATTGAGAATAAAGTAGAAAATTGGGTAAACGTAAGCACAAGGGGGATTTTCTGATATTCGGGTGCAGATGGCTGCGGATTGTAGTGCCAGGTCTGGCAGGCACAGCCCCCAGGCTATGGGGGCTCCAATGGGACCTTCCTCCCAGTGGCGGTGGGGAGAGTGACAGAGCTGCCGTTCCACAGCAGTCCTGTGCGATTCGTAAGATTAATAGCCCTAATTAGTAGCTTTGCTGTGTTCAGAATCATTTAATCAGGAGTTACTAATAGCACGTGTTTGTTAATTATTTAGGTTATTGATTTATTTGCTCTCTAGCAGCTTGTTGCTTCATCAATAAAATAAATCGGTTCTATCCCAAGCCTGCAATCGAGCGGTGGAGGGCTGGATCCATCAGAAATGTGGCTGAGTTTGGGGGGGCAGGTGGAATGGGGTGGGGGGGCCGCCCGCAGCACTGGTCCCACTCACCATACGGGTACTCAGGCATGGATTCCAGAAATTATCCTAAAATAAGTAAACAATTTATAATGTACAGCACAGAGCAGGTCAAGGAGGTGCCTCCGGATGAGGGACACCCTCCCACCCCCCAAAAAAAACACTGGGCAATTACACCCCACAATCTGAGCTTCCCACCCCTCGTGTGTTAGTTCGTGCCAGTGGTAAAATTGGGGGCTGGGGTCTCACTGTTCTTCATTGGATCCCTTCCTTTTCATCGAGCGAGACATTTCTTATCTCTGCGGGTAGATGTTTGGTCTTTTTTACTGATCAGACTAGACCTCAGTCTAAGTCCTGACCCTCCGTTTTTATTTTGCATCTCCAGCTGGGGAGAAAAACACAAGTCTTTGGCGATAACCAAAACCTTCTTCTGTTTCTCTTCTCCCGTCAGACGCGCGGTTCCGTTCCTTTGCTTATCTGCAGGGTTACAGCTTGCGTTGATGATCCACAGCTCCCCTTATCTAGTAGCTTGAACCAGCTCTGAGGCCTTTTTTTGCTTATCGAGGCAGAAAGTTCCGAAGTTCAGCCTGCAGTCTGAGCCAGCACTTCTAGATAAGCAGTTTCCAACCATTTTCTGTGACCCATCCTGGCACTGCCCCATGTCCTGAGAACCTCATGTCCGTCTGTCCAGCCCTCCAGGGATGGTGACTCCAGCACTGCCCTGGGCAGCCTGTTCAATGCCCCACAGCCCTTTGGGGAAGGAGTTGTTCCTAAAATCAACCTCACCCTCCCCTGGTGCAACTTGAGGCCGTTTCCTCTGCTCCTGGCGCTTGTTCCTGGGGAGCAGAGCCCGAACCCCCTGGCTCCAAGCTCCTTTCAGGCAGTTCAGAGATCAGAAGGTCTCCCCTCAGCTCCTGTTCTCCAGCTGAACCTCCAGGTCTCTCAGTCGCTCCATCACCCGTGTGCTCCAGCCCCTCACCAGCTCCGTTCCCTTCTCTCCACTCAGCACCTCAAGGACTTTCTTGGTGTGAGGAGCCCAGAACTGACGCCAGGATTTGGGGGTTGGCCTCCCCAGTGTCCAGCGCAGGGGGACGGTGACGGTCACGGTCACAGCCCCCGTGACCGGGCACCGGCTGGAATTAACTCCATCCACCACAACTCTGAGCCCACCCGGCGCGCTAGATCCGCGGCCGGTTCCCACGGCATCCAGGGAGGAGCCCTGTGCGCATGCGCCCCGCATCGCCCGGCGCGCAAGGGCCGCTGGGAGTTGTAGTTCCCTCCCCGTTGCCCCGCCCACCGCGCGAGATGGCGGCGGAGCCTCGTTCTGCCGGTTCGCGGTGGGGCGGGCACCGGCACCCCCGCCCCGGGTTACACCCCGCTCCCCATTCCGCGCACAGGAGCCAGCCTTGCAGCCTCTGTGTTCACTCTGGCCCCTACTGACGGCAAGGAGCATGGCACCCGCACCAGGGGCGGCAGTTTCTAGTCTTTATTCTCAGTGAGGGGTGGCAGTGCGGTCCCTGTGCGTGGGGGGGATGAGGCAGAGCCACCTCCGTCCCCCAAAAGTGCAGGCAGCGTGTGGGCGCTGGGGCGGGGCGGCTTCCTGGCCCCGCCCCTTCCCCAGGTGCCATGGCAGTGGGGTGGCTGTGCCCCATTCCCCCGCTCGGGTTAGGGGGCGGGGGGTGGGGTGGGCTCACAGGTGGCGGGTGGGGCGTGGCCATCCACGGGGGCGTGGTCGGGGGCGGGGCCGCCGTCCAGGCTGGCCTGGCGCACCACGCGGCGGGGCCGGGAGGACGGTCGGTGCCCCGGGGGGGTGTCCCCGTCCGGGACCCCCGGTGCCTCCGCGGCCGCGAACATCTGCGGGAGGGGAAGGGGGGGTCAAGCAGCGCCGCGGCCCCGCAGCCCGGACCCCCCAGCCCCGCACTCACCTCCCCGGCCAGGGGCTCCCCCGGCAGCCCGGGAGGTTCCGGGGACTCCAGCTGGCTGATGCTCCGCATGACGGCGCACAGGGAGATGCGGGGGCGCCGAGAGGCCCCCAGCAGCCCCGGCCCGCTCGGCTCCTCGGGGGGCTGCGGGGAGGGGGCCGAGGACAGGCCCCCCTCATCCCCCGGGGGTGTCTCCTCGGGCTGGGGCGGCCGATCCGCCGCTTTGGGCTCCCACAGGCTGCTGTGCCGGCTGCCACACACCTGTGTCACCGGCTGGCCACGCCCTGCCCCGCCCCACGTGGGAGCCACGCCCCTCGGTGTCAGGGCGGGGCTCCCGCAGGCTCCGCCTCTACAGACATGGTAAGAAGGCAGGGCACCCGGCCCCACCCATCAGGGCGTGGCCATCGAAGTCCCACCCACCCACCCCACTCACACGCGAGGGGCGTGGCCAGGAAAACACCCACCCACCCTGCACAAAGTTGGGCGTGGCCATGTCAGGCTCCACCCACTCTGTCATGGTCAAAGCAGACCCCGCCCTGCCCAGCAGGGTGTGGCCATAGGAGCTCCACCCACCCCGTGCATTAGGGGTGTGGTCATGTTAACCCCCACCCACCATGCCCAAGGAGCGTGGCCATGTCAGGCTCCACCCACCCTGCCCAAGGGGGAGCGGTCACTACATGCCCTGCCTCATTCCTGAAGGGGTGTGGCTACACAAAGCCCCACCCACGGGGCGTGTCCCGCCGCTCGCCCCGCCCACCTGGCGTGCAGGATGCCCTGGTAGAAGTCGAGCTGGCGCATGAAGCCGGGGTTGGGCAGGACGCCGGGGCGGCAGTGCCGGACGTGCCGCAGCGCCCGCTCCAGGGACCAGCCGAACTCCTTCATGGCGTAGGCCAGCACCGTGGCGGCCGAGCGGCTCAGCCCCATGCGGCAGTGCACCAGCGCCCGGCCCCCGCTGGCCCTGCGGCACCCGATGGCTGGCACGCAGAGCCCGGGGGTCCCCGCATGTCCCCAGACACCACGGTGTCCCCGGGGCCCCCCTGCCTCAGGGGCACCACTGTCCTGAGGGACCCCCTGCTCACATGCTGCCCTGACCCCTGGGCTCCTCATGTCCCCAGGAACCCCCTGCCCCAGGGCTCCCCTGTCCCAAGTCCATCAGTGTCCCAGGGGTCCCCGTGTCCCCAGGTACCCCCTGTCCCCAGGACTCCCCAAGTCCCTTGGCAATCAGTGCTCCAGAGCTCCATATGTCCCCAGGGCTCCCCATGTCCCCAAGGACCCCTGCCCCAGGGCTCCCCTGTCACAAGTGCATCAGTACCCCAGTGCTCCCCATGTCCCCAGGGCTCCCCATGTGTTCCCACTCACTCTGGTGTCCCCAGGGCCCCCGAGCCTCAGGAACCCCCACCTCCCGTGCATCAGTGTCCCAGGACTCCCCATGTCCCCAAGGACCCCACAGCCCAAGGTGTCCTGGTCCCCAGGTATCCCAGTGTCCACAGAGACTCAATACCCCGGAGTTCCCCAGCTCCCAGTGTTCCCAGTACCCAATGGCTCTCAGCACAGTCATCAAGATGCCCCCCCATGCCCCCACCTCCCAGATACCCTGACCCACATCCCCCCCTCTGGCTCCTGCCCCTCTGTGCCCCCCAGGCCCCGTGTCCCCCTCGTGTGTCCCCAGTGGCCCGTGCCCCACCGTGTCCCCATGCCCCTGGGCTGCCCTGGCCCCACTGACCGGACACGGGAGAGGAAGAGGAAGGTGTCGTTCCAGTGGGGCAGCAGCTGGGCAGTCTCCTCGTCGTACACCCGCACGTTCATGTAGGTGAACAGCGCCGGGAAGAAGTTGTCGATCTCCCGCGCCACGTTCAGGATGTGGGTGACACTGCGGTGACACAGGCAGGGGGCATGGGAGGCTGGCAGGGTTGGGGCTCTGCCTGTCACCACCCCATCATGGTGCCACAGCCCACCTTGCCAAGTGTCCCGTGATGACCCTATGCCCACCTTGCTGGGTGACCTACGAAGAGCCCACACCCACCACAACGGGTGTCCCATGATGACCCCATGCCCACCTCCCCAGGCCATCTCATGATGACCTCGTACTGCACCAACATGACACCCCTTGATGACCCTGTGCCCACCCCACCATGACACTCCATGACAGCCCTGTGCCTATGGAAGTGAGACATTCCAGATGACCCTGTGCCCCCCGTGACGACCCTGTGCCCATCCCACCATGACACCCCACATGATCCCATACCCACCTCACCATGACACCTCATGATGACCCTGTTCCACACACTGTGACACCCCGTGACGTCACTACTCCCACCCCACCATGACACCCCAGATGACTCCATGCAACCCTGTTGTGATACCACATCACCCCACCGTGACACCCCACGATGTCCCTGTGCCACCCCATGGTGACACCCCAGATGACCTCCTGCCACCCCACGCTCACCGGTTCTGCTGCAGCTCCTCCAGGTTGGCTGCGTTCCACTCGGAGCCCTGCGTGGTGGCAGTGGTGAGGGCTGGGGACACCCCGCCCGCCCTGCCCGCCCCGCCCGTCCCACTGCCCACCAGGTAGAGGTGCGGGAAGACGCGGGAGGGCCGGTCCATCTGCGCCAGCACCAGCAGCATCTCGTTGTCGATGAAATCCTTGTGCTGGGCCAGGCTGTGCCCCGTGCGCCGCTCCAGCTCCTGCCGCACCTGGGCACCGCCGTGGGGTGAGGGATGTCCCCGTCCCCACCTGTCCCCTCCCCTGCCTGGTGTCACCCACCTCCTTGGAGGTGACGCTCTCCAGGTCAGCGCTGGCCATCACGTCCCGCAGCAGCGCCCGCACCACCTGCTCCGACAGCTCCGGCGTCGCCGGCCTGGTGCCCGTGTCACCGCGTCACCCACCTGCCCCGGCCCCGCCTCCTCCATGCCCAAACCCCACCCAAGCACAAGCTCCGCCTCCCAGACTGAAAGCTCCACCCATTTACTTTAAGCTCCTCCCAGTTCCTTTAAGCTCTTCCTATCATCCAATCCCCACCTCCTCCATTAGCCACACCCTGACCCCAGACCCCGCCCCTTAGCACAAGCCCCACCCTCACAGCCCCAACCAATTGCTCCACCCCTTTAGCACAAGCCCCACCCTCACAACCCCACCTTTGCAGCCCCATCCAATCACTCCACCCCTTTACCACAAGCCCCTCCCTCAAAGTAGAGCCCCGCCCTCACAATCCCACCCTTGCAGCCCCACCCAATCGCTCCACCCCTTAACCACAAGCCCCTCCCTCAAAGCAGAGCCCCACCCTCACAACCCCACCCTCGCAGCCCCACTCACTCGCTCCACGCCTTTACCACAAGCCCCGCCCCCTGCCCCACCCCGAGGCTCCCGCAGCCCAGGAGCAGTGCTGATTGGCCAGCAGGAGGGCGGGGCAGGAGGGCGGGGCATACCGCTGGGTCGGGGGTGAGGAGGGGCGCACGGACTCCAGGTCGGCCATGGCCAGCCACTCGTTGAGGCAGCTCTGCTCCGAGCTCAGCGCCGCCGCGTAGCCGCGGGCCCAGGCCAGTGCCGGCCCGCCGGGGATGTGCCCGCCCCGGGACGCGTCCTCGCAGGCTCGGTGCAGCTCCTGCAGCACGGCCCTGCCGCACAGCACCTGCCAACGCCGCCCCGCACCGCGGCCCCTCCCCTGTGCCGCGTTCAGGGCACCCCAGACACCTGGTTTGGCTTCCCCCAGAATTTGGGTGCTGCCTGCCCTCTCCTGAGTGGGCACAGCCTGTGGGCATGGCTGGGTGACTGTGCCCAAACTCACTCCATGTCCCCGTTCCCATGGCAGTGCCCGTGTGTCTGTGTCCTGGCTGTGCCCATGGTGGTGGCACTTCAGCCCTGCCCATGGTGGCACCCATGTCCCCCATGGTGGCACTGAGATCCTCCACGCTCATGGCAGTGACCATGTCCTCCATGCCCACAGCAGTGTCCATGTCCCCCGTGGTCACGGTGGTGCCCACGTTCCCCATGACTGTGGTGGTACCCGTGACCCCCACACCCACAGTGGTGCCCATGTCCTCCTTGTCCACAGAGGTGCCCACATCCCCCATGGCCATGGTGGTGCCCACATCCCACACGCTCACAGAGGTGCCCACACCCCCTGTGCCCACAGTAGTGCCCATATCCCCCATGCCCATGGAGGTGCCCACATCCCCCATGGCCATGGTGGTCCCCACGTCCCCAAGCCCACAGACACGCCCAGGCTTCTCTCACCACATGGTCTGGACAGAGATGGGCTTGAAGATGCGTGTCTGTCCCCCTGATGTCACGCTGAACCCGCTGGGCACCACGAGGAGACACGTGGGTTGGGGTGAGCACCCCGGACCCACCCCTCCCCACAGACCCCACCCAATCCTGCGAGCCCCACCCTCATAAGCCCCTCCCCTTCCCAGAAGCCCCGCCTACCCCTTACCCATCGCCGTCGAGGAAGACCTGGGTGTCGCTCCAGAGGGGCAGCACCATGCCCAGGGTGCAGTGGGTGGCCCTGGGGCAGGCAGAGGTCAGGAGGGGTGGCAGCCCCCCCATGTCCCCCCCCACGCCCCACTCACCCCTCATGGGCGAAGTCCACGCCCAGCAGCGCCGTTTGCCCCTCGGCTCCCTCCTCCTCGGGCCGAACCACCAGCAGGTACCGCACCCGCCGCGGCCGCGCCGACTCCAGCCGCACCGCCTGGAAGTGCGGGGGGCATGAGGGGTGTCCCCTGCACCCCCAGGGGCAGCACTGCAGGATCTGGCACCCCAGTGCTCCCAGTGCCAGGGGGAAGCATCATGCACACGGGGGTCAGGTTGGGACATATCCCATCCCCATCCTGTCCCATCCTATCCCCATCCCATCTCCATCCCACCCCATCACATCCCCATCCTGTCCCATCCTATCCCCATCCCGTCCCCATCCCACCCTGTCCCATCCCATCCCTATCCCATCTCCATCCCCAACCCATCCCATATTGTCCCATCCCATCCCATCCTGTCCCATCCACATCCCCAACCCATCTCACCCCACCCTGTCCCATCCCATCCCTATCCTGTCCCCCTCCATATCTCATTCCCATACCCTTCCTGTCCCCATCCCCATTCCGTCCCATCCCAATCCCCTCCTGTCCTATCCCATCCTCATCCTGACCCCATCTCCATCCTGTCCCCATCCTCATCCCCATCCCACCCCCACCCCTTCCCCACCCTTGTCCCTATTCCCATCCTGTCCCCATCCCACCCCAACCCATCCCCATCCATGTCCCCTTCCCATGCCCATCTCTTCCCCATCCCTCTCCCCATCTCCATCCTGCCCTCACCCCCTTCCCATCCCACCTCTTTTGCTGTCCCCATCTCGCCTCCATCCCATTGCTGTCATGGTCACCAGCCCTGTGACCATCCCCACCCCTGTCCCGGGGGGTGTCCATGTCCTACCAGCCGGATGGCGTCCTGGGGACGCAGCAGCTGCATCATGAGCTGCAGGTGCTGCTCCTGCTGCCCTGGGGCCTGGCCGGGGGACACAGCCGGGGGGGGCTCGGCCACCAGCAGCTCCTCGGCGGGCAGCAGCAGGGCAGCGCCCTTGACCATGACAAAGCTCTGCCTGGGGGGCAGGAGGGTCCTGAGCGACACGTGGGGCCCAGCACATGGCAGGACCCAGCCCTCGTGGCTGGGATAGCCTGGGGGACCATGTGGGGAGGAAATGTTCCTCGGGGGCAGTTGTGTCCCCTTCCCACCCCAGGGACCCGTGTCCCCTGTCCTGTGGCTTTGGAGCCCCTTCTCACCGCCGCTGCAGCTGATGGCGTCTGGGCGCATCTTCCTTCTGCAAAGCATGGTGGGGGGCAATGCCCCCAGGGGAGCATGACCCACGGCACAGACCATGCTCGGGGGGGCTGGCAAACACCCCCGTGGCACATCCCACCTGGCACCGTGGGCCAGCAACATCCTGCCAAACTCACCCCCCCGGCAGCACGGGGCATTGGCAGGGCCTGTGGGGAGCAGGGGGCCCCTTGGGGGGGCTCCCACGGGGGAGGCAGATCCTTGGGGACCAGCCCTGGGATGCCAGAGGGGTGCTGTCCCCACGTATCCCCCGCAGGGTGGGCGCTGCCCCCAACAGGGGACACACATGGGGCTGGGAACCCTGAAGGCCCAGTGGTTCCTGGAAAGGGGGGGGCAGAGGCACTTGGAGCCACTGGGACACACCGAGAGCACTGGGGACACTGGGAGCAACTGGTGACAACTGCTCCCCCCACCTACACCCACCACCCGCCAACTACGGGGCAACCGGCAGCAGGGGAGACCCCAACGTGTGCTGGGAGCAACTGGGCTCCCCGCAACCTCCCACCGGGAGGCATCGGGATCAACCCGCACCGGGGAACGACCGGCGCAGCCTTTCCCCACCGCGCTGGGAGCCGCCGGGACAGCCCGTGTCCCCCCGCCGGGACAGTCCGTGTCCCCCCGCCGGGAGCCCCCGGGGCGGCCGCGCTTTCTACCGGCAGCACCCGGGCGAACCGGGACCGCCCGCCCGCCCCCGCTCCCCGTCCCGGCAGCACCCGGTGGCCCCAGGGCCGGCTCTGCGTCCGCCGCCGGGGTGTCCCCATCCCAGCCCCGTCCTGAACTCACCGCGGGGTCCCCGGCGGAACCCGCCGCCCGCCGCACCGTGACCAGCGCCATCCCCCGCCCGCCGCACCAGGAAGCGCCGCCGCCGCTGCCCCGCCCGGACGGGAACGGGCACGGGCACGGCCCCGGGCACGGCACGGGCTGCAGCGGGAGCGTTCCCCCCCGGAACCACCGGAAGCACCGGAGGGGGAACCCCCAGACGTCCCTCCCTGGGAGTGGGACCCTCGGCGGGCTTCCCCGGAACCCAAATGCGCGTTGCTCCGGGACCGCCCAGAATGCACCCCCCAGCATCTGGGGACTTCCCCCCACCCAGATCCGCAGTAGGTGGGAACCCCCCCGAGGGTCCCCAGCATCTGGGACCCCCCGCCCAGGTCCCAAGCAAGCAGAAACCCCCCGAAGGTCTCTAGTACCCCCCCTCCCCAACTACCCAGCAGGCAGGAACCCCCCGAGGGTCCCCAGCACCCAGACCCCGCCTCTGCCCTGGTCCCCAGCAGGTGGGAACTCCCGAGCACCTGGGACCACCCCCCACCCAAGTCCACAGCAGATGGGAACCCCTTGAGGGTCCCCAGCATGCAGGACCCCCTCATCCAGTTCCCCAGCAGTCTGCACACATCCGTGTAGATATATATATATATATATATGTATATGTATATGTACATACATCTGAGGTCCCTCCAGCCCCCCCACTGCCACCAAGGGATGAGGCCTGGGGGTCCCTGACATCCCCAAGCATGGGGTGCTGTTGAATAGGAGTCAGTGACATCCACAGGGACCCCTGGGTCCGTCCTGTCCCCCGCGGGGTCAACGTACAACACCAAAGAGGAGGGGGGCCCTAGGGTGGGGGTCCTGGGGATAGGGGTGTCCCTGGGGTGGGGGTCCCCAGATCAGGGTCCCTGGGCTGAGGTTTGAGCCTGGCGGGAGGGGATCCCTGGTTCGGGGGTCCCGGGGGTAGGAGGATCCCTGGATCAATTCCCCCTGTGCAGGGGCTGTGCCCACATCAAGGGGAGTCACTGGCACGGGGGTGTCACCCCAGCACCGGCCGGTTCCCAGGCAGGGCTGTGCCCGAGCTGGGGTGTCCCAGTGCGGGACGGTGCCCACGTCAAGCTGTCCCCATGCGAGGCAGTCCCTGGTGGACGCGGTGCCAACGGGGTGTCCCTGTCCCCGTGGGGGTGTCCCCACGTGGGACAACCCTGTCCCCGAGCGCCACGGCGCTACTTGTCGGTGAGGGACAGGCGCAGGATGCGCTGGAGCTCCTCATCCTCCTCGCGCCGGCGCCGCTCCCGCTCCTCCTGCTCCCGCTCTGAGAGCGCCATGGCCAAGCGCAGCTGCTCCGCGAAGCTGCCGTAGCCGGGGGGGCCCGGCGGGCTGCCCCCACCTGCCCCGGGGGGGCTCTCGGCTGGCGGGGGCTCGGCGCTGGGGCCGGCCTGCAGCAGCATGCTCTCCTGCAGGGCGCTGTGGGGAGAAACGCTGTGGCCACGCCCCAGAGCCACGCCCGTTCTGGAGGCCACGCCCATTCTGCCCCACCCTAAGTGACCACACCCACTTCACAGCTCCACCCAGGGCTGGAGAGCCACACCCCTCTCCACGGGCCCCACCCATCTGCTTAGCCACGCCCACACCTGCAATTAGCCCCGCCCATGTGGGCCACACTCTTCAGAGTGGGAAGCCACGCCCCTAATTCAGAAAGCCCCTCCCCTTGGGCCACACCCCAGGGCCCCTCCCCATAGGTGCCGCCCCTCCCGTCCTGGCCCCGCCCCAGACGCGGTGGGCGGGGCAGCCCCAGGCCACGCCCCTGTGGGCGGAGTCTCACCGCTCCAGCTGCAGGTCCTCGTCGTAGGGGGGCGGGTCGGTGCCCGGGCGGGTGTTGGTCAGCGCCTCCCAAATGGTCACCTGCGGGGGGCGGGGCTTGTTCCTAGGGGCGGGGCCACTGGAGGGTGTGGCCTGGCCCGCCGTGTGGGCGGGGTCAGTGGGAGGGGCGTGGCCGCACCTGGTCGGTCTCAGTGCCGGCGTCGAGCAGGCTCTGCTGGATGGCGAACTGCAGCAGGTCGTCGTCCTCGTCCCGCAGGGGCTCGCTGCGCCCCGCGCCCAGCACCGTGTACCCCGCCGGCACCTCGAACACCGCCGGCTCCACCTCGCACGGGAACGGCCAGTCTGCTGCACCCCCTGCGGGGGGCCCTGAGCACCCCGCGGCGTCCCGTGGCACCCCACAGCATCCCACAGTGTTCCATGGCACCCCATAGCATCCCATTGCATCCCATTGCATCCCACAGCATCCCACAGTGTTCCATGGCATCCCACAGCATCTCATTGCATCCCATTGTGTCACACAGCATCCCACAGTGTTCCATGGCACCCCACAGCATCCCCCAGTGTCCCATTGCATCCCGCAGCACCCCGTTGCATCCCATGGCACCACATGGCATCCCACGGCGCCCCACAGCATGCCACGGTGTCCCACAGCACCCCATGGCATTCCATGGCGTCCCACGGCACCGTGCAGCGTCCCATGGCACCCCGTTGCATCCCACCGTACCTTATGGTATTCCACGGCACCCCACAGCACTCTATGGTGCCCCACGGCACCCCGCTGCATCCCACAGCACCCCACGGAATCCCACAGCGTTCCACAACACCCCACAGTGTCCCATAGCACCCCGTGACATTCTGTGGCACCCTGCAGCATCCCACACCCACAGCATCCCACGACACCCTGTAACCACGGGTACCCTGTGCCACCCAGCATCCCACAGCACCCTGCACACCCCAGCTCTGGCACCCCCCAGCACCCATCACCCATGGGCAGCCTGGTGGTACTCGGGACCCCCCACAGCACCCACAGACACCACCCTGGGGTAACCCCCAGCACGGAGACCCCCAGAGTCCCCCCCCCTTCCCCCAGCCTCACCTTTGGCGCCGGGGGGCTGTGTGCCGGGGAGCTGTGTGCCGGGGGGGGGAGCGGGGGTGCAGACCCGCACGGAGCCCAGCGGCTGGTCGCACCCGCA
Organism: Nesoenas mayeri; assembly: GCF_963082525.1. Classification (NCBI taxonomy): domain Eukaryota; kingdom Metazoa; phylum Chordata; class Aves; order Columbiformes; family Columbidae; genus Nesoenas; species Nesoenas mayeri. The sequence continues at coordinate 67,560,259 of NC_137548.1, read as the reverse complement.
CAGGTTGCTGAAGGTGATGCGGGCGTTGAGGACGTGGAACAGGGGGATCTCTGGGGGGGACAGGGGTCAGCGGCCCTGCCCTGGGACGGGCCCCGCCTGCCCCCCCCGGCCCCACCCTCACCGATCTTGACGGGAAAACCGGGCGGCAGCTTGAGGGTGATGAAGTCGCGCAGCTTGGCGAAGTGGGCGTTGGAGATGGCCATGAGGTCGATGATGGGGGTCACCTGCTCCGCCAGCGACAGCGGGTGCTGCTCGCACAGCCACAGCGTGGCCTTGAACCTGCCCAGACACCGGCGTGGGCACGGGACCCTGTCACCACCCATGGGTCCTCACACCCAGTGACACACCCCCTGGGACAGTGCCACCACCCCATGGATCCTGACACTCAGTGTCACATCCCCTGGGACAGTGCCACCACATCATGGATCCTGACACTCAGTGTCACATCCCCTGGGACAGTGCCACCACACCATGGATCCTGACACCCAGTGTCACATCCCCTGGGACAGTGCCACCACACCATGTATCCTGACACCCAGTGTCACATCCCCTGGGACCCTGTCACCACCCATGGGTCCTCACATCCAGTGTCACACCCCCTGGGACAGTGCCACCACCCCATGGCTCCTGACACCCAGTGTCACATCCCTTGGGACAGTGTCACCACCCCCTGGATCCTAACACCCAGTGACATGTCCCTTGGGACCCCATCATCACCCCCATGGCTTCTGACACCCAGTGTCACATCCCCTGGGACAGTGCCACCACCCCACGTATCCTGACACCCAGTGACATGTCCCTTGGGACCCTATCATCACCCCCATGGATCCTGACACCCACTGTCACATCCTCTGGGACAGTGCCACCACCCCATGGATCCTGACACCCAGTATCATGTCCCTTGGGACTCCATCATCACCCCCATGGCTCCTGACACCCAATGTCACATCCCCTGGGACAGTGTCACCACCCCATGGATCCTGACACCCACTGTCATGTCCCTTGGGATGATGCCACCACCCCATGTATCCTGACACCCTATGTCATGTCCTTTGGGACCCCATCATCGCCCCCACAGCTCCTGACACCCAGTGTCACATCCCCTGGGTCAGTGCCACCACCCCCACAGGTCCTTACACCCTAGTGCCACACCCCAGGGGACCATTTCACCGTCCTCCCGGGTTCTGCCACTCCACTGCTGTGTCACCGCCTTGCATCCCTTCCCTGCCACCCCAGTGCCGCGTCCCTGGGACAATGTCACCCTGGGGACAGTGGCCTCACCTCTGCACCTTGCTGGACATCTCGATGGGGCGCCCAATGTTGCGGGTCTCCAGGTCGAAGTGGGGGTCGAAATACTCCTCGGGGGTGATGGCCGTGGGGTTGGTGGGGCTGGCAGCCTGCAGCACGGGTGCCTGCGGTGACACCGGCACCACTCAGTGTCCCCTGGGTCCTCGAGCAATGGGGGTGCACCCCAACCCCTGGGGCACCCCCTGCCCCAGACACTCACCCCGTTGTGGGTGCCGTGCTGCTGCGCGATGCCCAGGAAGGAGTGGAAGGGGGTCTTGGAGCCTGGGGGGGAGAGAGGGGGGTGACATCTGGTGGGTGGCACCCCACACAGTGTCCCACATCTGATAGGTGACACCCCACACAGTGTCCCACACCTGATACATCACAGCCGGCACCCACGGTGTCCCACACCTGATGAGTGACATGCCAGTGTCCCACATCTGATGGGTGACACCCCAGTGTCCCACACCTGGTGACTGACACCTCACACGCTGTCCCACACCTGACACATGCCCCACCCATCACCCACAGTGTCCCACACCTGATGGGTGACACCCCAGTGTCCCACACCTGACATGTCCCCATCATCACCCATGGTGTTCCACACCTGATGAGTGACACCCCACACAGTGTCCCACACCTGACATGTCCCCCCCATCACCCACAGTGTCCCACACCTGATGGGTGACACCCCACACAGTGTCCCACACCTGACATGTCCCCCCCATCACCCACGGTGTCCCACACCTGATGGGTGACACCCCAGTGTCCCACACTTGACACACGTCCCCCCAGGCAGGGGTTGGACCTTGCCCTAGGGGGGCGGGCCTTGCACCAGGAGGGGGCGTGTCCCCGCTGTGCGGGCTCCCTGATTGGCCAAGGGGGCTGTCACCTTTGCTGCGTGACTTGTCCTGGTCGGACAGGTGCTCTGTCCTGGTCTTGGTGACCAGCTCCACGTTGCTGGCGCTGTACACCTGCCAGGGGGGTGACACCAGGATCAGCCCCGCCGGGCACCGGGGGTGTCCCCCGTGTCCCCACCGTGCCCACCTTGGCCTCGTAGCCGCTGACCATCTCCATCTTCTCGGAGCGCCAGCCCCAGATCCCCGACTTGTTCCTGGGGTGGGGGAGGAAGGTGTCACCCCGCAATGGGGTGGCTCCTCGCACGCCGCTCGCCCTCTTGCACAAGCGTTTCCTTCCCCTTTGCATGCGGTTTCCCCCGTGCGAGCCCTCACACGGCCCCTTCCTCGTAAGTTCATCCTGCCAGGGCCCCCCCGCCCCCCACCTCTCGAAGGCGATGTTCCTGGTGTCCAGGTGCGTGGACACGATGGGGGACGTCAGCCGCCCGGCCACGTGCTCCTCCGAGGGCTGCATGGCGGCCAGCAGCAGGTCGGGCTCGTGCAAGGCCAAGGCCAAGGTCTCCGTGTAGACCACCTGCTTGTCGTGGTCCACCTCCATCACCACCGCGCCGTCCTCTGTGCACGGGGACAACTGGTCAGCACCCGCCACGGCCACCGCGGAACCCACGTCACCCCCCAGGCTCGGGGTTGCTGCATCTCAGGGGTATCCTGAAGGGATCCCCAGTGCTCACAAGGGACAGTGGCCCCTGGCCCTAAAGCCACCACCCCTCCAGCCCCCAAGCCCTCCTGGCCACCTGGTCCAAGTGCCCCCAGTGCCATTATACCCCCAGTGCTTCTGGTCCCATTATATCTCAATACCCTGTCCCAGTGCCCCCAGCCCCCAAGCCCCTCTCTATCTCCAGTCCTCCCAATTCCTTATGATCCCAATACCCCCTTCCCAGTGCCACCAGCATCCCCAGTGCCCTCAAGCTCCCGGTCTCCCTCTCCCCAGTGCTCCTATCCCAGTGCCTGCAGTACCCCAAGTGCTCCCAGTTGCTTCCAGTCCCCTGGTGCTACAGCAGGGAATTGGGGTCCCAGCAGGGGACTGACATCCCTGCCATTTGTCACATGGCTCAGGTGGTCCCTGGGGTCCCCAGGGGGTCCCTATAGTGAATCTGGAGTCTGGAAGGAATCCCCAGGGTGACCAGGATGTCCCCGAGGGTATTTGGGGTCCCAGGGTGTCCCCGTGGGAGGTGGCACCGACCGTCCCCCTTGAAGATGTAGCTGCGGCGGCCGCGCTGCCACGTCATGTGCTCGAAGCCCAGCAGTGTGGTGTCAACGCGCAGGCTCTCCCCCCGCTTCCAGACGCGGTAAACGTCGCTGGGACAGACCTTGGAGACCAGGGGCACTGCGGGGACACGTGTCACATCAGCGGCACAGCGGGGGGACGGGGACCCCCCAGCCCCACAGCTCCCCCCGGTCCCACTCACCCCAGCTGGTGAACTCCCACTTCATCTCCACATAGAAGTCGGATGCCTGGAAGAGATGAGGGGTCAGGGAGCAGCTGGGGGGACATGGGGGGGACAGAGGGATGGGGGTGTCCCTGCTGGGATCACTGGGGAGTCTTGAGGACAGGGACGGGGGTCCCTACTGGGGTCCTGGGTGGGGATCAGGGTGACCTGGGAAAGTGGGGTGAACAGGGATGAGCAGGGGTCCCTGGGGACAGCGCAGGCTCTTGGAGGAGACAGGGGTCCTGGAGTGACTTGGGGGGCACCCTCTGCCCCCCCAGAGCCCAGCCCGGTGCCGTACCCGGCGCAGTTTGCTGAGCAGCTCGGGGATGCCGGCGAGCCGCCGCGTCGCCCGCTGGTAGTCGCGGTACTGGAGCACCAGCTGCACCATCTCGGGGTCCCCCGTGCTCACCGCCTCCTGCAGCACTGGGACACGGGACACCGTCAGCACCCGCGCCCCGGGCCGGCGTCCCCGGGCCGGCAGCAGGTCCCCGCGCCCGCGTACCCGTCCAGCCGTTGGCGTTCTCGCGGCCCACGTTGGCGTTGTGCCGCAGCAGCACCCGCACGGACTCCAGGTGGCCCAGGGACACGGCCAGCTCCAGCGGGGTCCTCCCGCGCGGGTCCGTCAGCTCCACGTCGTGCTGCGTGTGCGAGCAGGGTCACTGCCACCCGCCTGGGGTGCCCCAGGCGCCCCACATCCCCCCAGTGCCCCCTGCCCCAGCACCCCAGTGCAGGACCCTGGCACCCCAGGGTGCCTGTGCCCATGCCCAGTGCCCCCTGTCCCCCAGTGGTCCCCGCTCCCCAGTGGCCCCTGTCGCCAAAGCCACCACCCCTCCATCTCCCAAGTCCTCCTGTCCCCCAGTCACCTGCCCCCAGTGCCCCCAGACCCGTTATACCCCCAGTGCTTCCAGTCCTATAATACCTCAGTACCCTGTCCCAATGCCCCCAGTCCCCCCAGCCTCCCAGTCCCCCTCTCTCTCCAGTGCTCCCAGTCCCTTATGATCCCAGTATCCCCATCCCAGTGCCACCAGCCCCCCCAGTGCTCCCAGTGCCCTCAATTTCCAAGCCTCCCACTTCCTCCAGCGCTCCCAGTCTCCCTCTGCCTCCAGTGCCCGCAGTCCCCCAATCCCAGTGCTCCCAGTTGCTCCCAGTGCCCTAGTATCCCAGTCCCCCTGGTGCCCCCAGTCTCCCCAGTGCTCCCAGTCCTCGCGTCCCCCGTTCTCCCGCCCCCCGCGCCGCTCCCGGTGCCGCCGCTGCCCTCGCATCCCAGTCCCGCACCCGCAGCTCCCAGTTCCGCCGCCCCCCCCGCTCCCCGCTCCCCCCGCTGCCCGGCGCTGGGTGGGGGCCCTGGGTGCCGGTGCCCGGTGCCGGCGGCGGCGCCCACCGTGCCGGAGCGCAGGGCGCTGTCCAGCGCCTGGTGCCGGTTGTGCCAGACGAGCCGGTGCAGCGGGAAGGTGTCTCCGGGCCGGGCCATCCCGCCACCATGTCCCCCGGGGCCGCGCCGGGCAGCGCGGGGCGGACGGGCCGCAGCGCCGGGGCCTGCCCGCAATGGCTGCGCGCGGGGGCGGCGGCGGCGGCGGCGCAGAGCGGCGGGGCGGGGCAACGGGGACCGGCAACGGGGACCGGCAACGGGGACCCGCAACGGGAACCGGCACCGGGCACGGCGGGGCGGGCGCCGGCAGGGGGGACCGGCACCGGGTACAGCGGCACCGGCAACAGAGACCGGCAACGGGAACCGGCAACGGGAACCGGCAACGGGCACGGCGGGGCGGACGCCGGCAGGGGGGACCGGCACCGGGAACAACGGCATCGGCAACAGGGACCGGCACCGGGCACGGCGGCACCGGCAACAGGGACTGGCAACGGGAACAGCGGCACCGGCAACGGGAACCGGCACCGGGCAGGGCGGGGCGGGCACCGGCACCCAAAACAGGCATAGGCACCGGGCACAGCGGCACCGGCATCCGTAACGGGCACCGGGCATAGCAGCCGCGGGCACTGGCACCCAGAACTGGCACTGGGATCCGGCACCGGGCACGGCGGCCGCGGGCACCGGCACCTGGACCCGGCACCGGGCACGGCGGGACACCGGCCCCCGCGGCCCCGGGGCATCCTGCGCCGGGCACCGGAGAGGTGAAATCTACCGGTCCCGGGTCTGCCCCGAGGCCTCACGGGCCACTCTGCGCCGGGGACGCGTCATCCCGCACCTGCCCCGGTACCGGGGGCCGCCCCCTCGTCGGTATCTCCCCGTGGGAGCCCCGCGGGTGTGCGGGACCTCGGGACTCCACAGCGGGTCACCGGGACCTCCCTGTGCCGTGTCCCCGTCCCGTCCCGCTCCGCCCTGGGCAGGTGCGGCTGTTTTGCTCCGTTCCGTGGCACAACCCTCTCGTTAGACACCGGAGAGTCCCCCGGGGGTCCCGGCCCTGCCGGGCGGCGGGAATGCGGGAACACCGGGGAGGGTGCTGCCTAAACACGGGGTGCGGGCAGCAGGGACAAGGGGACAGGCGAGGTCACCCAGAGGGACAGCACAGCAACAGGGACCTGACCCCCCGCTCCCACCCCTCATCCCCCACCGCCGCCACATCGCACAGCGACAACTCCCACCCAGGTGTCCCCAAAACGCCACCACGCCCGTGGGGGGGACCCGCAGGCAGCCGCCACCACCCGAGGTCACAGGGAGCTGGGGCACGGGGACATGTCTGCCCCCCCACAAACAGCTGGAGCCAGCTGGTGTTTTTTCCAGATTTTTATTATAAAAACTCTTTTTAATTCTTTTTTTCCCATTCTCACGTCTCTGCTCATTAAAATCTCACTCACCGACGGCCCCGGCCCTGCCCGGTGCCACCCTCTGTCCCCCCAGACCCTGGAGCAGAGCGACCGCAGACCAATATTTACAGATGCCACCAGGGACTGGGGTTGGGGACACCCTGGGGGACACCCTGTGCCCACCGGCCAGGGACCGGGCCAGTTACACGAGGCTGATTTTGGGGGGGGGTCCCACTTGCTCCCTCCTCCTCAGCCACGCCTGCAGCTCGGGGGGAGGCGGGAGCGGTGACAGGAGCCGGGGGACACAGGGGACCCATGGCACAGTATTTACAGGGGGTCCCCGCAGGCACACGCACTCACACACACACACACCAAGGACTTGGCACCCACAGGACGGGCACAGCCGAGCCGGGGACGCGCCGGCTCGGGGGAGGTGGGCAAAAGGCTACGGGGTGAGACGAGGTGGCCGGTTCCCTGCCCGGCCGGAGCTGGGCACCCACCTGCCCCATTTGGCACACACAGCGGTGGCGAAGCGGGCGGGCGCGGAGAGGGGGCGCGGGGGCTGCCTTCATCTGAGCCGGAGAGTTCGGAGGGGGTTTGGGAAGGTGGGGGGACAGGCCGGGGAGAGGCGCCGAGCTGCGCCGCGCGCCCGGTGCCGGGACGGCGACACCGCGGCCGTGCCCGCTCCGTCCTCCAACGACAAAAAGAAGCGGGGGAACGCGGGAACCCAACCCAATAAATTAGAGGCGGGGTGGGAAGGAGGAAAAGAGGGGGGCGCACGGGAGGGGGGGTCAGAGCCCGTTGGGGGAGCGCTGGATGAACGGCACTTTGCTGAGCTCCACCACGGGCGAGCGGGGCTTGTTCTGCATCCGCGGCACCCGCTGCAGCAGCTGCTGCGCCTGGCGCTGGGCGTCCCGCAGCTCCTTCCGCCACTGCACCAGCTCGGGGTCGCTCTGTGTGGGGGGGTACGGGTCAGAATGGGGGCTCCCCGAGGTGCCAGGGCTGGGAAGGGGGTGGCTGGGGGCTCCACAGGGTGGCAGAGAGGGGTACGGGGTGGTTGGGGGCTCCCCCGGGTGCCAGGGCTCTGGGGTTGCCCCGAACTTTCTGTGTTTGTGCCCTGTGATGACATGGAGGGCTAAACGTGCAGGGCTAGTGGCCAGGAAGAGTGGCAACCAGCTGGCAGGAGGAGGTGGCTAGCACCCAGCAGGGAACAGCTAGTGGTAGCCTAGAGGTGGCTAGTACCCAGCTAGCAGGAGGTGGCTAAAATGCAGGTTAGTGCCCAGCAGGAGCACCTGGCACCCAGGGGACACGGCCAGTGAGGTGGCTAGTGCCTGGCAGAAGTGGCCAGTGACCGCGGGGAACGGTGGCCAGCCCCGGCAGGTGGCCCAGGGCGCACTCACATCGCACTGCAGCACGAACTGCTTGCCGCCGCGGATGCGGAGCAGGATGCACTTGCGTTCCTTCACCTGCGTCTCCTCCACCGAGTCGATCTCCTCCATGGTGAGCAGGGACTGCTGGGGGGACAGGCTGAGCCCTCGCCCCCACCGAGGACCCCCCAAACCCCGCCATGTGCCCCCACACCCGTTGCAGTGCTACATCTGCTGCTGCACATCCCTCACCCCACGTGCCCCCCCGATGTCTGCCCGTGCCCAGGTGAACCCCCTGCTCCCCTCAACGCCTCCCTGTGCCCCCCCGCGCCCGCCTTACCGGCGACTCGCCCTCCCCGCGCCACTCGAGGCGGTTGGGGAAGAGGTAGAAGTAGCGGCGTTGCCACTGCGTCAGGAAGGGGTTGCCCAGCTTGGACATGTAGCCGTGCATGATGCAGTCCTTGCCCATGGCGTACTCTGCGCCCCAGAGGCACAGTGAGCCCAGGGCACGGCCGGGGGGGTTTCGAGGGGGTTTCGGGGGTGGAACCAGCCCCACTCACCCTCCTCATGGCCCAGCTGCTTTTTGGCCTTCTTCCGAGCCTCCAGCTTGTCGGTGTCGGCGTTGACGGCTTCGAAGACGGTCTCGGTCACCTCCTGCTGCCACCGCTCGGAGATGGTGAGCGGGAAGTTGCGGTACAGCTCCTGGTCGCTCTCCAGCAGCTGGCGGGCAGGGAGCGGGCAGGCAGGCGGCGCGGGGTCAGGGCTGCCCGCCGCCGCCCCCGCCGCGCTCAGCCCCTCCGCCCCGCTACCTTGATGCCCTTGGTGTCCTCCTCGTCGAAGGAGCCGATGTCGAAGGCGTCGGCCGCGTTCACCTCGCCGCGGGGGGGGATGAGGGGCGGCGGGTACTGCGGGCAGGAAAGGGGTTTTAGAGGGGTGGCCGCCTGTGCCCGGTACCCCTTCCTGTGCCCAGTACCATGTCCCATACTCCTCACCTTCTGCAGGAAAACCATCTGCCAGTCCAGACCTTTGAAGAAGGGCTCCTCCTTCACCTCCTGGGCCCTGGGGAGCGAGTTTGGGGTGAGCACACCCTCCGTTCCTCCTGCCCCAGCCCCCCTGGGCTCCGTCCCGGTGCCCGCGGTGCCCGCCGGGACTCACCCGCGGCCCATGCAGCCCAGCCGGCGGTTGACGTCCCGCTGCAGCAGCCCCTCGAGCAGCGAGCGCAGCTCGGGGGAGAAGGAGTCGGGCAGCTCGACGGCCTGCGGGAGACACAGCCGGTCACACCGTGACACACGAGCACCACAGGACACGTGTGAGCGGGGGGACCGATACACACACACGGTTGACAGCTGGAATCAATGACCTTAAAGGTCTTTTCCAACTAAAATGATTCTAAAAGAACGTCTTTCTCGGGCCACACGCTGTCTCTTTGAAGTTCCCACCTCCTGTCTCAATCTCGAGTTCACACCTTCAGAGGAAGAAGAGTAAACGGAACTTCTTCCATCAGCTGGGTTTTTCTCGTGTCCAATGACACTCTAGTCTCTGTTCTTTTTAACTAGTTATTTTCCTTAAAGCTGCATGCGTATTTACTGTTAGCTGGATGCAAATATCCATTGTATCTAACTGTATCTTGAGCCAGAGAGGGGGTTGGATCTGGGGCAGCAGGAGCCAAAGCTCAGGGAGCAGCCGTCCCGTCCTCCCTCCTCACAGCGGGCAAAAAGCTCGGCCGAGCGCCGGGCCATGTGGGTCTCAGGATGCCCATGGGGTCCCAAGGGTGCCCGTGGAGTTTTGGGGACAGCACCGAAGCTCCTGCAGGAGTGTCCAAACACACACGAAAAGAAACCACGGTCTAAGCCTCGGGGGGGGCACAGGGTGCAAAGGGAGAGGACACACACACCCGTGCACAGACACATGCAGGACACAGGCTGGCACGCACAGACCTGCACTTATACGTGCCTGCGCACCAGAGCGCACGCATGCACACACATACGCAACGTCCCAGTGTCCCCAATGTCCCCAATCTCACACCCTGTGTGCCCCACAGGCCTTTGCCAGCACATTCTGGGGGGGCACAGCAGCCCAGGGGTGCTCACCCCCTATCCACACCCGCCTCAGCACCCCCGGCACACGGGGCAAAGCCCCCAACTCACCATGGTGAGCGTCATGCGGTCGATCTCGTGCTTGTCCTTCGTCTTGTGCTGCCGAAAGGGGCTGTGCCTGCAGCCACGAGGGGACGGCGGGCTCAGCGGTGCCCACCCATGTCCCCCCGCCCCCGCCGCGCCCGCACACTCACCCCCGCAGCAGTTTGAAGAGCATGCAGCCCAGCGAGAACCAGTCGGCGCTGCTGTCGTAGGCCACCCCTTTCTGCAGCACCTCCGGAGCCATGTACCCGTGGGTGCCGCTGCGGGGGCACAGAGCAGGGTGAGGGGCCATGCCGGGCGGGGGGACGCGGCGAGGGGGGCACGGGCACACTCACACGCTGGCGTGGGGCTTCTTCTTGGAGAAGTCGCAGGCCAAGCCCAGGTCTGAGATGCGGACGTGCCCAAACTCATCCAGGAGGATGTTCGCCGGCTGCCGAGACAGTGTGTCACTCCGAGACCAAGAGGGCACGGGGGGACAGGGAGGCTGGGGGTGCCCACATGGGGCAGGCTGGGGTGTTCTGTGGGATTTGGGGGTGTCTACAGGACTGGGAAGCATCGGTGGAGGCTGTGAGAGCCCATTTGGGTCTCAGGATGCCCACGGGGTCCCAAGGGTGCCCGTGGAGTTTTGGGGACAGTTCCTGCAGGGTCAGGGGTGCCCTCTGGGTGTGGGGAGTGGCCAGAGGATTCCTTCAGGGTCTATGACACTTGTGGGTGCCCACGGGGTCCTGGGGGGTTTCTAGAGGGTCCGGGGGTGCCTGTGGGGCGTGGGTGCCCGCGGGGCCGGTCACCTTGAGGTCGCGGTACACCACGAAGCGGCTGTGCATGTGCTCCAGGCCCAGGATGATCTCAGCTGCGTAAAATCTCATCTCTGCCTCCGAGAAGACGCCGTGCTGGGACAGGTGGTAATGTAGGTCTCCCCCTGTGATGACAAGGACCAGTTGTCACCCTGGCACTGGGATTCTCCCCTGGGACCGAGCATCAGCCACAGGGTCCCTTGGGACTGGGGCTTCTCACCGTTCATGAGGTCGAGGATGAAGCTGAGCTTGTCGGGCGTGTGGAAGGCGTATGACATGCAGACGATGAACGGGCAGTCCTGGCAGGAGAGACGGGGTCACGCAGCGCCTCGGGGACACCCTCCCTCACCCGTGCCACGTCCTGTCACCGGGGTGCCAGCCCTGTGTCCCCTCACCCCGGTGCTGACGAGAGACAGCATGATGCGCTCGTTGAGGGCCAGGGTCTCGCCCTGCTTCATCTTGATGCGTTTCTTGTCCAAACACTTCATGGCATACCTGGGGGCAGAGAGTCCCTGCAGGGTCCCGCCCCGGTGCCACCACCACGCTGCCACGTCCCCACCAGCCGCAGCCGCGCCATCGCGTCCCTCCACCACCAGCTCGCATGGCCACAGCACCGCATCCAGCTACCACCCACGGCCGTGACGTCCCTGCATCCCCCAGAGACCCGTAGCCATGGCAATACTTCCGCAAGCCCCTAAACATCTGTCGTCACGGCAACGCCACTGCACATGCCCTTGGGACCACCACCATAGCCCCAGGACCCCCCTGTTGCAGGATCCCTCTGCCACCCCCCATGACGGAGCATCCCTCGTTACATTTTGCCCGTATCTGCTTTCCGGCAGCCGTAGACCTCGCCGAAACCACCGCGGCCAAATGATTCGGTGAACGCTGAAGTCGTTCATGGTGAGCTGGAGGGGGCGAGAAGGAGGCGGGGGGGTGAGCCTGGACACCTGTGTCCCGCGGCACCTACCCTGCACCAAGAGCTGCGTGTGTCCACAGCGCCGGGGGGTCGCACGCTCTGCCTCAGTTTCCCCGGGTGAGGAACACAGAGGCACGTCCCCCGTGAGCGTGGGGAAGCCCCTGGGCATGGGTGAGCGTGCCCCGGTGAGCCCCAGGGCAGCAGCTGTGTCACTGCACCCCATCCCCCTCCCTGGAAGCGCCCGGGTGCCCCGAGGCGCAGGGGTCCCCGCTCACATGGATGTTCAGCTCCACGTTCTTCCACTGGCAGAACCGTGTGAACTTGTCACTGCAACGAAGCACAGAGAGGGCAAGAGTGGGGGTGCTGGAGAGACCCCCCTCAAGACCCATCTCGGGGGAGAAGGACCCTTTGGACTTGTCTGGGGACAGGCAGCACCCCCCGGAACCCCCATCTGGGAAAAGAGAGACCCCAGGTCAGACCTGGGGGTGAGAAGAGACCCCTGTGAGTTGTTGGTCTGGGGACAGACATCCCTGGAGCTCCTCAGAAGGGACCCCTGGCCCCTCTCGGGGCTGGAAGAGCCTGGTCCCCAGTGGGATGGGACACCCTGGTCTGTCCCCCATCTCACCTCTCGATGAACTTCTGGAAGATGCCCCCACGCAGGTTCTGGCAGATCTCCTCAATGTAGGGCTGGGGGGACACAGGGCTCAGCGCTGGGTCCCCAGTGCCACCCCTGTCACCCATGCCCCTCAGGTCCCTTCATTACGAGAGGTCTCCTCCACCTCTGGGACATCCCCGCTCCCACCCAGCCACTGGGGATGCTTCGGCCACACAGGGTCACCGGAGTCCCTGGTGTCACCGTGCCTGGGGACCCCACTGTCACCCTGGGTCAACTCTACATGCAGGGTCCCAATCCCCCCACTCTGAGGAGCCCCCAGTCTCCTGACTACCACCCCCTGGGGACGCCCAACAATCCCCCTCATTCCCAACCTGCTGGGGACCCCCTCACCATCTCTTGGGGGTGCCCATACTGGCTAGGACCCCTCAACCCCTCTAAGGGACCCTGTCACCACCAGCCCCAACCACCCTTTCACCAGCCCCCCATAAGGATTAACCCCCCGAGTACCAGAGGTGGCAGGGACCCCCTCTCTGTCCCCGGTGACGCCCACCTGGAAGAGGTCTGGGGGCACCTGCTTCTTGCTGAGGCGGCTCTGGACGTGCTCCGTGGCGCTCTTGGAGAAGGGCTGTGGGGCAAGATGGGACCGTGTCACCCTGGGCAGAAGGGACAGCGGCCCAGGGGCCAGGCAGGGCTGCACAAGTTGGGGAACTCGTGGGGGAACCCCCACCCAGAGGGCTGTGGCTCCCAGAAAAGAGTGAGTGGTGATTTTGGAGCTCTCTCCGAAGACACTGGGCAACTGGTCCCCTGGGGACACTGGGGACATCCCTCCCACGCACTCTGGGGACCCCACCGTGGCACGGCAGGGCACTCACGTGGGAGCAGGCCAGCAGCTCCTTCATGATGTAATGGTCGAAGATGTGGCGGCTCCGGACGGCTCGCTCCTCCTCCGAGTCCAGCTTCTCATACTTCTTGATCTGGCGAGGGCACAGCTCGGGTGGGCACAGCGCCCTCCCCAGAGCGGGCAGCCCCCAGAACCCGGTACGCCAGGAACCACGACACCAGCCCCTCTGGGTACCACTCAATGGTCATCACATGCCCTGGGCACCCAGAGCATCGCCTCCCGGCCCCCCGGGCACCGTCTCCCTGTGGGTACCCCACATCTGTGGGCCCTGCACGTCCCAAATCCCACCCCTAACCCTCCTCACGACCATGGGGGTCAGTCCAGATGGGTCCCCCCCCATCTCACCTCCTCGTAAAACTCCATGAGGGGTTTGGCCTCCTCTGCCTGGTTAAAGGCGAAGTCCCTGAAGAGCAGGTACCCTGGCAGGGACAGAGCCGCGGCGTGAGAGGCGCCAGCCCCAGAGCGGCACCGTGCGCCCCATAGCGCAGCCCAAGGGACACAGGGGCGTCTCCTGGGTCTGTCTGTCCCCACAGCCACCCCCATGCCAGGTTTGGGGAAGTGCCACACTGGGGAGCGGACGGAATTTTTCAAGGCGGTGCAAAGACATGGGGGGCTATAGGGCGCTGTGGGGCAGGGGTGCAGTGGGGAGCGGTGGGGCAGGGGTGTGCGTGGGCACCGGGGAACGGGCTGCCGTGGGGCGGACGTGCCCGGAAACCGCCAGAGCCGGCAGGAGGAAGCGAGAGCCGCTTCCTGCCCCGGATGGTTAATGCCGGCGCTGGGGGAAGTGACAGGGTGGGGGACGCGGGGTGGGGGACGTGGCGCAGGGGGGTGTCACGCAGTCCCCGGGCACCTCTCCCCAGCCTCTCGTGTCGCCCAGGGGTGGGGGGAATGGTCACGGCCACTGTCACCAATGCAGCCCCCCCACACCTGCGCAGGCACGCAGTGCCCCCGTGTCCCCGCAGTCCCCGTGTCCCCAGCTCACCGATCTTCTGCGTGAAGATCTTGTCGAACGTCACCTCTCCCCGGTCATCCAGGTACTTCTGCATGACGCTGCGGATGCTGGGGACACACCGGAGGGGCTCAGCGCCCCGCTCCCCTGTGCCCCCCGGTACCCCCGCTGTGTCCGTGCCACCTCAAGCCCCAGTGGCACGTGCATCCTCCCATCTCGTGTGTCCCCTGATGTGTGACACCTGGGAACGGTCAGGCACAGGGTGTCCCGTGTGCTAGGGATCCAAGGGGGGTTGGGGAGGAGGGAACCTCCCAAAAAAAGCTTCCCTGGTGCAGATGGGCAGTGGAGTCTGGCAGTGAGGGAGGACCAATGCCGCACGCCTGGGTCCCCTCCTGCTGCCTGGGGAGGAGCAGGGCAGTGTGTTGTGCCACTGTCACCGTGCTGTGCCACTGTCCTGTGCTGCGTGGGTCCAGCACGGGCTGGGTGTGCAAAGGGAAGCTGTGCAGGGGGTTGTGTGCACTCTGCACACGCGTGTGCACACACACACACGCAGCGCAGGGCGGCAGGAGGGCTGGGTGTGCCTGGCAGGGCAGGCGCGTGTTGGGATGGTGCACACGGGGGTGGCACACGCGGCTGGGTGTGACTGTACCGGGAAGGGCGTGTGTCTGTGCCGTGTCTGTGTGTGTGTGTGTGTGTGCAGGCGGGTGCCTGTGCACGCCCGTGTACACATGTGCACAGGGGTGTTTGTGCACACAGGGGTGTCTTTGTGTGCTCAGGGCTCTGTGTACGTGTGCACAAGGGTGCTTGTGCACAGGGCTGTGTGTGCACAGAGGATGTGTGTGTACATAGAGAATGTGTGTGTGTGCACATAGGTGTATGCGTGCACAGGGATGTGTGTGTGTGTACAGGTGTGTGTGCACAGGGATGCATGTATGCACAAGGCTGTGTGCGCACAGGTGTGTGTGCACAGGTGTGTGTGTGCACAGGTGTCTGTGTTCAGGGATGTGTGTGTGCACAGGTGTCCATGCACAGGGATGTGTGTGCACAGGGCAGTTTGTGCACAGGGATGTATACACAGGTGTGTGTGCCCTGTGTGTGCCCTGTGTGTGCACAGTGTGTGTGTGTGTACACAGGTGTGTGTGCACAGTGTGTGTGTGTGCACAGTGTGTATGTGTGTGTGCACAGTGTGTGTGTGTACACAGGTGTGTGTGCACAGTGTGTGTGTGTACACAGGTGTGTGTGCACAGTGTGTGTGTGTGCACAGTGTGTGTCTGTGCACAGTGTGTGTGTGTGTGTGCACAGTGTGTGTGTGCACAGTGTGTGTGTGTGCACAGTGTGTGTGTGTGTGCACAGTGTGTGTGTGTGCACAGTGTGTGTGTGTACACAGGTGTGTGTGCACAGTGTGTGTGTGTGTGTGCACAGGTGTGTGTGTGCACAGTGTGTGTGTGTGCACAGTGTGTGTGTGCACAGGTGTGTGTGTGTGCACACAGGTGTGTGTGTGTGCACAGTGTGTGTGTGTGTGCACAGGTGTGTGTGCACAGTGTGTGTGTGTGTGCACAGTGTGTGTGTGCGCACAGGTGTGTGTGCACAGTGTGTGTGTGTGTGTACACAGGTGTGTGTGCACAGTGTGTGTGTGTGTGCGCACAGTGTGTGTGTGTACACAGGTGTGTGCACACAGGTGTGTGTGCACAGTGTGTGTGTGTGCACAGTGTGTGTGCGTGCACAGGTGTGTGTGTGTGTACACAGGTGTGTGTGCACAGTGTGTGTGTGTGCACAGTGTGTGTGTGTACACAGGTGTGTGTGCACAGTGTGTGTGTGTGCGCACAGTGTGTGTGTGTGTGCACAGTGTGTGTGTGCGCACAGGTGTGTGTGCACAGTGTGTGTGTGTGTGCACAGGTGTGTGTGCATAGTGTGTGTGTGTGTGCACAGTGTGTGTGCACACAGGTGTGTGTGCACAGTGTGTGTGTGTGCACAGTGTGTGTGTGTGCGCACAGGTGTGTGTGCACAGCGTGTGTGTGTGTGCACACAGGTGTGTGTGCACAGCGTGTGCTGACGGCCCGTGCGCTGCTCGTTCCGGGCCGGGTTCCCGCGGTGCAGCGGGGTCGGGCCGGCCCGGGGGCAGAGCCCGCGCTGCCCGGGACAGGGGAAGCGGGGCCGGGGCGGGCGGACGCGCGGACGGACACACGGGCGGACAGGCGGGCGGACAGGCGGGCGGACAGGCGGACGGACAGGCGGACGGACAGGCGGGCGGACAGGCGGGCGGACAGGCGGATGGACACACGGGCGGACAGGCGGGCGGACACACGGACGGACAGCCGGGCGGACAGGCGGGCGGACAGGCGGGCGGACAGGCGGGCGGACAGGCGGACGGACAGGCGGGCGGACACACGGACGGACAGGCGGACGGACAGGCGGGCGGACAGGCGGACAGCCGCGCGCGGGGCTCACCTGGGCTCGGGCAGCAGGATCCTCTTGCTGGCGCGGGCGGCGGGCGCGGCGCGGCTCTTCTCCATGGCCATCAGGTAGCTCACGTCCGCCAGCACCGCCTCCAGGTCCGCCATCTTGCCCCGCGCCGCCGGCCCCGCCGGCCCCACCGCCCAGCGCCGGACCGGACCCGGGACGGACCCGGAACCGGAACCGGAACCGGGACCCGGAACCGGAACCCGGGGGCGGACCGCGGGATGGAGCCGGCTCGGCCCCCCGGCCCCGGCCCCGCCGCGGGGGGGGGGGAGGGGAGGGGGGGGCGCAGGCGGCGGCGCGCGCTCAGCGGCTGGGGGGCATGGCGGGGGAGCGCGTGCCCGTGCGCGTGCCCGTGCGCGTGCGCCCGTGAGTGACAGGCGGGGCTGGACAGGGGGCGGGGCTAGAAGGGGCGGTCCTTCGCGGCGCCCCGCCCACATGGGCGGGGCCGTGACAGCGGCGGGCGCGCGTGTGACAGTGTGTGTGTGACACTGCGTCCGTGACACTGCGTCCGTGACACCGTGTGTGTGACACTGTGTGTGTGACACCGTGTGTGTGACACTGCGTCCGTGACACCGTGTGTGTGACAGTGTGTGTGTGACAGTGTGTGTGTGACAGTGTGTGTGTGACACTGTGTCCGTGACACCGTGTGTGTGACAGTGTGTGTGTGACACTGTGTGTGTGACACTGTGTCCGTGACACCGTGTGTGTGACAGTGTGTGTGTGACACTGTGTCCGTGACACCGTGTGTGTGACAGTGTGTGTGTGACAGTGTGTGTGACACTGTGTCCGTGACACCGTGTGTGTGACAGTGTGTGTGTGACACTGTGTCCGTGACACCGTGTGTGTGACAGTGGGTGTGTGACAGTGTGTGTGTGACACTGTGTCCGTGACACGGTGTCCGTGACACGGTGTGTGTGTGGCTCTGGGTGCGTGTGACCCCAGGTGCGTTTGCGTGTGACACTGAACGTGGCACCACGTATGTCACTCTCCGTGTCACACGTGACACCGTGCAGCACTACGCGTGTGCCAGCAGGTGTGACCACCCGCGGAGCAGGATGTCACCCCCGGGTGACCACCCGTGGAGGACGCTGTCACCCGCAGATGTCACCCCCCACATGCAAATGTCCCGTTCTGGGGCTTGTTTTGCTGCTGTTGCTGCCACCCCAACCGTGGGGACCTGGACCGGGACGTCCCCATGGAGGGGACCAGGGGACAGCGAATGTCACCTCGGTCCTGCTGAAGGGGCGGCCTTGGGCCAGGAGGGGATGGGGACACAGGGACAGCAGCCACCCCCCCCAGGAGACAATGGGGACAGCTGCCACCCCCCCCAGGAGACAAAGAGGACTCGGGGACAGCTGCTGCCACCACATAACCATGCCCCAGGCTTCATCTCTGGTGCTGGGGGGGGGACACACACACACACGGGACATCCCCAGGGGCCCTGTCCCTCTGTCCCTCGCAGACAAACAACGGGCGGAGCCGAGACGAAAACATTTGGGTTTTGTTTTCTTTAAATTTTTTTTGTGTTTTTTATTCCAAAAAAATCCACCCCCCGAGAAACAAAATCTTTCTCTCTGGAGGTCGGTACGTCCCCCCCACAGCTCTCCCGTCCCTGCGCTACTCACCATATATTCTGAGCAAGATCCTCTCTAAACAAAAACCAGCATTGCAGAACGCTTAGGAATTAAAAAATCAAACCAAAAGAACAACCAAAATGAACTTAAATTAGAAGAAGCCACGGAGCTCCCCCCCCTGCGACCCCCAACCCAAACCGCCCCCACAGAGACAGCGCAAGACGTGGTTTTGCTTTTTACCCTTAATGCTTACATTTAATTTTAAAGCACAAACATCAGAGATGGACTCTAAATCGCCAACAAAAAAATATATATTTACAATATTTCTCCAGGAAGGGGAGGGGGGGGGGGGGGGAGGAGGAGAGAGGGAAACGGGGGAGAAATCGAAACGAAACCGAAAAACACAACCAAACCCTTAAACAAGTGACTTTTCTCGCGGGAGGTGTCGCTCGGGAGCACTCTGGGTTGCTTTTAAATCACTAAGTGATTTTTTAATATATATAAATTCTCTTTTTCTCTTCCATGTGGAGTCTCAGCCCCTGGGGGCGGGAGCAGGGGTGACAATCCCGGGGGTGCGCGGCCGCGAGGGGACACGTGGGGACGGGTCCCTCGCCGCCCGCCCCCAGCTCGGCTCTACCCCAGGGGATAGTTTTAAAAACTGTTTGTATTTCTCATTGCAAAAATCAAGAAAAAAAAAAAAATCAATCCAAAGGAAAAATAAAAGCTTTTGATTCTTCCACCGGCTGGTCCCGGGAGCCACCAGGAGAGACTAAGGCTGAAGGTTCCCCCCCCGGCCGCGGCTTCTCTGCTCGGCCTCTCGCCCGCGATGCGTTTTTTAGCTCAAATAAACCCCGCACCGAACCCTCCGGAATCCCCACGGCAAAACTTGTCCCTTGTCCCCAAGGCGCTGTCGCGCTGTCCCCTCGCATCCCCCGGGGACGTGCCGCCAGCCCACCTTCTCCTCCCTTATTGCTTTGGGGCGGCGGGGCGGCCCCCCTGCCCCTCGCCGGCCTGTGCGGGGCTGGGGACGGGTGACACCGGGGACAGGTGACACTGGGGGTGACACGCTTTGTGCTATCATCTGTACACGCTGCCAGGGGGTTGGGGGGGGCAGGGGGGTCCTGACACCAGGCCGGGGGGACGGGGAGCGTCCGGTCACAGGCAGGACAGGGAGGGAAATAAAATAGTGACCCAAAAGAAGATTCCGACTTTTTTTTTCCTTTCTTTTTTCTTTTTAGTTTTTTTTGTTCTTTTTGTTTGTTTGTTTTCTTTTTTTTTTTCCTTTTTTTCCTTTTTTTTTTGTTTTTTTTTTAAAGTGCACAAGCTCTCCGCTGCCCTGGAGAGACGTTCTTTGGACCGACCATTCATTGCAAAGGAAAACGGCAGCTAAAAGGAGGGCGAGGAAGAAGAGGACGATGCAGCGGGGGGGGGACACACACGGGACATTCGTGCCAGTTCGGTCCCAGGCCGGACAAAGCCACCTTCGTCCCTCCGGCCGCGGTGGCCCTCGAGTGCTTTGCGATGCTGGGGGAGGAAGAGGAGGCAGCTCCCGGCCCCCCCGGGCGCTCACTCAACCCTGGATGACGCTTTTCCCCGAGTCCTCCCTGAGCTCCGATGGACCTGGGGGGTTTGTCCCCTGCTCCCAATCAACACCTGGCCCCTGGGACAGAGGGGACACTGGAGGGGACACTGAAGGGGTACACAGCTGCCCCAAAGTGGAAGTGCATCATCCCCCACGGGGTAAGGGCACAACGGGCTGCAAACCGCCCCATTTCTGGCCACTGCGTGGCCAGGGAACCCCGACCCCCTGGCTGGGGGGGCCCTGCCCTGCTCCAATGCATGAAAACTGGGGGAGAAGAAGGGGGAGCGATCGCAGCCCCCCCACAGCCAGACAAGGGAAGCCGTCAGGGGGAGGTTTTGTTCCAGCTCTGCTCCTGCTTCCTTGGAGAGACCTTGACCCTCAAGCTTTGTGCTACCGGGGAAGTGACAAGTGTTTTCAAGGCGAGGATACGACGGGGAGGAGGGGGAAAAGCTGGGGGGGGGGGGGAAAGAGGGGGCCCCATTTCTCTGCACAGAGATCTCTATTCCAACCTCCGCCGTGGGAGCGGCCAAGCCTCCGCGCCGAGGCTCCCCTGCCATTTCTTTTTGCCCGTTCCTCCTCTGGTACTGGCCAGCCTGGCGGGACATCTTCATCGGCAGAAGTCCCGGGGGAGGAGGAGGAGGAAGGACGGTCGGAGCGCCGGCCCTGCCTGCCGAATCGGGTGGGAGGCAGCGGCAGGACGCAGAGGGCAAGGTGGGGACGTGGAGGAGCGGTTCTCCGAGAGGGGTGGGATGGGCTCTTGTTATTTTTCCTTCTCCTCAGTCTGCCCCGGGGAGGGTCTCTAGCTGATTTTTTGGATCAGCTTCTCATCGGACAGGCAGTAGAGGCTGTTGATGGACAGGTCCGAGATGAAGTGCTCACAGGCTTTGCGGGTGATCTGTTTGCAACCTCGTAGGTCGATAAGAGTGACGTTGGAGATGCGACGCAGGTACAGCAAGGCCTGGTCCGTCAGCTTATTGCAGCCTGCGGGGAGATGAGAGGAAGAGTGAGCTAAGAGGAAGAATGAGCTGCAAGGCCCCCATGAAGCTGAGCTCCCACATCAAGCAGGGAGGAATGAGCCGCTTTCCGACGGTTCCTCGGCCACCCAGAGCATCGTACCCACCTGCCATGTTGAGCTCGGTGAGGGAATTGCGTGTGGAAGAGCCCACGGCTGTGAGGAGGTTGGCCGACTGGTCCGTAAGGTGGTTGCAGTGGCTGAGGTCGAGGCGGGAGAGCAGGGGCATATGGCGGATGATCAGCCGCAGCGTGGCGTCGGTGATATCCAGGCCGGCGAGCCGGAAATCAATCATGTTGCGGAGTTTACTGCGATTGTCCTGACCTGCAAAAAGGGAGAGAAGATGAAGGTGGACTATCTGTTTGGGATCTGGCATCGCCTCCCCGCTCGGCACTTGGTTTATCACCCCAGGCAACAGCTTACTGGGTTTGTCTGTCGGCGGCGTGAGTAAATCCCGGATCTGAGGGTCCTTGATTCCTACTGCCCACCGAAGATCGAGGGTCCTGAGAAGGGGGCAGCTGGAGGTACTGAGAGCACAGACCGCAGACCAGGAACAGCCCGCTAAAATGAGGTCTTTCAGGCCTGCCAGGAGAAGGGAGGGAGGGAACAAGTCAGACAGGCTCTGGCAGCTCTGAGGAGTCTCAACCTCAACCGTTTTTTCTGCAGGCACATGAGGAAGCAGCTCCCCATCCTGCCTGGGGTGGGACAGGGAGCCAGGTGCTCTAAAGGAGGGGTTAACACAGCAGAAGGAAACCACATTGCTCCCAGGTGATGGGACCCAGGCACCCAGGAGATTTGGGGGGTGCAGAGCCCGTCTCTGGCTGTGCTCCAGCCATCAGGAAGCCCCGGAGCAGCCCGGTGGCAGCCGCAGGGCCCCCTCGCCAGCCCCCGCTCACCTGGCAGCCTGTTGACGAGCCACGTAAGCTGTTTTTTGGAGATATTGGTCCAGCTGAGGTCGAGGCTGACCGGTTGTCTTTTGATGATGCCGCTCAGCGCCTGGGGGGTGATGGACTTGCACCTGCTCAAATCTATCTTTGTCCACAATCTCTTGTCACAGCACCTGGGGACAAGGACAAGGTTGAAAGTTGAATCCCGAGAGGCCCGTGGGACAAGTGACAACCGGCAGGTCGCCCGACTTCAGGGAGAAGCCCAGCCCTGGGCTCCCTGAACACCTGA
The DNA here is from genome assembly GCF_963082525.1 of Nesoenas mayeri. NCBI lineage: Eukaryota > Metazoa > Chordata > Aves > Columbiformes > Columbidae > Nesoenas > Nesoenas mayeri. The sequence continues at coordinate 67,538,374 of NC_137548.1, read as the reverse complement.
GAGGTTGCTGGGGGTGTCTGGCCACCCAGGGATGCCCAGAGCAGCCCCAGACGGGGTTTTGCTGCCACGTAACAAGACTCTGAGTCGCAGCTGTCGGGCATGTCCCCTCCCGGCTGCTCCTTCCATTAGGGCAAAGATCGCAAGCATCCTCACTCCCAGCAAGGAAAACACGCATCCTGGTCCTACCCCGCGGCCTCGGCAGGAGCTGCGACAGAGCTCTGAGGTGGCACAAACTCCTCCTCTCTCCCGGGACACCCAGGACCCAATATCCCTGAAGGTGCCACGGCAGTGGCAGGTGGGGGGACGCTGCCCATACCGCACCATTCCCACCGGCCGCTGATCAAAGCGAGCGGTCCTTTCCCATCGTGCCGTTCCTGCTGCTCGGCGGTTAGAAACCTCCCAGTTTCCAGTCCCCAGTTAGAAACCTCCCAGTTTCCAGTCCCCGTCTGTTCCCAAGCCCTCCATCTCCAGCTGTCCCAGTGCCAGCATTGTCTTCTGCTGGCCCCCCCGAGGGGTTTCCAGCCAGCAAACCCATCCCCGCCTCCCACTGCCTGTTACTGGGAGGCCGAGGCTGGATGGGAGGCAGGGAAGGGCAAGGACCACGAATGGGATCGTCACCTCGCAAGGACACAGCGAGGGACACAGGTGCTCAGGTGACAGAACAGTCTCCCAAGAGGGGACAGGAGGAAGGCAGAAAAGGGACAATAAAGAGCAAAGCACATAGGGCAATGGCAGCAGATGGATACGGGGTCTGAGGGCAAGTGCCAGCTCTGGGCAGGGGGTCCCGTCCGTCCCCCTTTTCCCTCTGGTTGCCCATCAGGCTGTCCAAGGGTGAGAATGTGTTCCTGGCTGTGTCCCCCAAACCGCTGCGTGCCCCAAACTCACCACTTGTACCAGGTCTTGCACACCCGCATGCACTCGCAGAGCTCCCTGCGGGTGAGGTAGCGGAAGACGGACATCCACACCTCGCGCTGCATCCAGCTCTCCTCGCCCTCCTGCCCCCGGCCCCCGCGGCCGTTGAGCCGGGCTGCCCCCCCTTCCTCCGCGTTCTCGTCCTCTTCCTCCTCCTCCTCCTCATCCTCCTCGGCTGCCGTTTCCTCCTCCCCCCCGCCCCGCAGGGGCATCCGTGCCGGCGCGTGGCGCATCACCACGCGGGGAGAGTGCTGCAGGTTGGCGGAGGAGGCCGTGATGGCTTGGAGCTTGGGGACGATGGAAGTGCCATGGACGTCTTTGGTGGGACGCTGGAGCGTGACGGTGAGGTAGGAGCCGTGCAGCTTGGCCTTCTCCACCTCTGACAGCTCCTTCTTGCCGCTGGGATTGTTCTCTTTCTCCCTCACCATGGTTCTCTCGGTGGCCTGGAGCCGCAGGAGCTGCCGCCGCTTGAAGCGCTCGTCTCTGCTGGCGCTGTGGTGGTCGCTGGGGCCGGCTCCCGGCGACGAGCGCGTCACCACGCCGCGCGGGGACGCGGGGTCATGGATCAGCTGCAGCATGGGGGTGGGCGAGTTGGGCGGGGGGGTCAGGGGCTCCTCGCAACTCCGCAGGGGCCGCAGCACCTTGGTTTGCGCCGTGTCGTCGTCGCTCTCCTCCACCTTCCGCTTCTGCGGGGAAGCGGGGCCACGGGTTAGCGGGGATGGAGCCACGGGAGGCTGGGGAACACCCCCCCCCATCCTCAGGGCAACACCAGCTGTGCCCAGTACCACCAGTGTCCACTCACACTAGCAACCAATATTTTTCCCTTCCCCTTCACAAAAAGGGGACTGGACTGTGGCAGGAAGCTGCCAGAGCCCCCAGTTGCTGCTGCACTGCACCCCCAACAATCTCCACGCTCACTGGTCACCGCCCAACTGGTCCCCTGGATCACACCGGGGCCTGCCTGCCCTCCAGCCCCTCTTGCTGAACACACCGGCTCTCCTGTAGTAGCAGGGCGGAGGACACGCATCCTGCTTTGCCACAGTGTGGCTCGTTTCATACCTGGCCCTTCTCTGCGTCGTCACCCTGGTAGCACTTGGGGCACTCCCAGCAGTTGGGGAGCTCGTCGTTGAGCAGCCCTTCCCCGTCCATCTGCCAAGAGAAGAGGGCGGTGAGCAGGAGTCCCTCCCCGCGGCCGACCCCCCTGTGCCCGGCGCTGCTCACCTGCAGACAGCCGGGGTGAACGATCTCGTTGCAGATGCAGCACTCCATGAGCTTCTTCTCAAAGTCCTGCGAGTCCTCATTCTGATCCACCTCCCCGCAAAGTGCACACGTGACCGAGTGAGGCAGCCTGGGCTACAAAGGAAAGCAAGGGTGAAACCAGGGCAAGGTGACACAGCCTTCCTCCTTTCCTCTTCCTCTCCACCTGAATCATGGGGATGGAGCCAACTATCCCCCAGAAATCAAACTTGGTCCTTGTCCTCCTCTCCCTGACCCTGATCCACCACACAGAATCGCTTCTGAGGAAAGAACCAAGCCGTAGACTCACCGCTAAGCACTGCCGAAGGACGCAGGACTGCTTCATGCGGCCAGGCCCGCCAAACTTCTTCATGTCCCTGCAGTAGTGGCACATGCCACACTCGCCCTGCATGCACGCCTTGCATTTTCGGCACCGCACCCGCCTCCGCCTGGCGCCCGACACGATGGGAGACACCGTGGACCTGACAGGCGTCGGGCGAGGGGTTGGCTTCATGGTGTGCGGCTTGGTGATGGGGATGGTGGGCAGGCGCACCCTCAGCCGGGCCTGGAGCTTTAGCTGGGAACAGAAACAGAGAGGGAAATGGTGTGAGATGAGCGAAGTGCTGCATTCAGCTCAGATCAGGGAGCCTCCGATCTCCGGCTCCCTGGCTGCGAGCTCAGATAACGCAGCAGAGCAGCCACGCTCCCTCGCTGCTCTGCAAACAAAGGAGCCAGTTGCTCCAGAGCTCTCCTTCCTCCCGCCCCACGCTGGGAGGCAGAAATGGGGCCAAAAGGGGCTGCTGAGCCCAAAAAGCATCGCGCTGCTCCAACAACAGCCACTCTTCTAAGGGGAGGAACGACAGAGTCCACCCGGGCGGTCAGAAAGGCTGTCCCCAGTGTGTGCCACCCCGAGATCTCCAGCAGTGCCATGAGCCACCACGGGTGACATCAGCCACTCCAGCTGTGGAACCTTCTGGGATCAGCCATGCACACCATGGCTGATGGGTTTGGGATGGGCAGGTACCCAAAAAAACCAGCAAAAGGACAGGGTCAGGGATGCACCAAGTATCTGGGTGCTGCACCCAAAGCGTGCAGACTTCTCCAAGTCTCTTCTCCCAGAAAAGCTGCCCAAGATGCTCGTGCTGCTCAAACTGGCACCTCCAAGAGGCTAGTCTGTCTCCTGACATGCAGACGGCACGTTGCCCACCCTGTCCAGCACCATGGGGTCCTGCTCTCCCCACACGCCTGTCTGAGAGCCCATCTCTGGCAGGAAGGAAACCGTGACCTGCGGGATCCATCCTGGCGGCTGGGGGACGGCAGCCTGCGAAGGGGAAGCCCGGCCAGTGCACCCGCTCCTCACCCCGCTCTGCCCCATGAGCTCAGCCCGGGCCCAGCTTTGGGCCCTGGGTCACACACCAGGGACACACCAAAAGGTCCCTTTCCTAAGAAACTGGCTGCTACCTGTAGGTAGAGACCCCCAGGAGGAGAGAGCTGGTTAGAGGATCAGCTCTTCCAAAACTGCAGAGCTCCATCTCTGAGCACAAATGAGGGGCTGGAGAACACGGCGCAGCTGGGGCTGACCCAGTGTAACCAGTGTGGTGGGAGATCTTCACCACGGTGGTGCGGGCCAGGGCAGGTTCCCGGCTCAACCACATGTGATACCCACCCAGGTCCCCTCCTCGCAGCTCCTACCTTATCTCTCTTGGGCCACTGGACGATGGGGATGCCTGTAAGTGCCAGTTTGGGGTCGCTGTTTGCGTATTCTTCTAGCAGCAGCTAATGGAGAGAGAGAGAGGAGGAGAAAATTAAAAGAGACAAAAAGCACAGGTGTGAGCAGAGCGAAACAAGGCTCCAAGCAGATGCCAAGGCCAACACGCTTCCAATGCAGCTGGGAAGGAGCCCTCCCCAACACCCACGAGCAACGATCCCTCCCCACGTTAGACAGACAAGCTCCGTCGAGTCGATCTGCCCGAGCGCTTTCATCAACTGTGTTTCAGCCCCGAGGCCCCGCGCTGCACAGCGGCTGGGGGACAGCGCCAAGCTTTTGGAAGCTGGGGGTATTTCCAGGGGAAGAAGCGCAAGGGTCCCTTCGTGTTCCCTCGGGGAGGAGGTGGCTGGAGGGGCAGCGGGGCTGGATGCGGTGCCCGCTACAAGCTGCTGGGTAGCCAAGAGCTGCCCCTCTGCGCTTTTGGGGGTTTGGCTTTGACTCTGACACAAAACATCCCTCGGCACCAATCGGATGGACACGCTGTCCTATGGCACAACAGGCGCCCTGGCTTTTGGTGGATAGGGGTGCTCCTTGCGCTCCCCTCGCTGCCATTTCACCCCTCGCCATCGCAGCCCCCTCCCCACTGAAATTTGCCGGTTGCAAAGGTGCTTTATTTACTCGGTGTTGCCATGGCTACGCCGGCAGCATCCCCACGCGTGCTGCTTCCCGCTGCCAGGCAGGACCAGGGACCCGCCGCATCCCCTGCGGGGCTGCCCGGTCCCCAGGGTGAGCGCCTCGGCCCCACGCGGCTTTTTGGGGCTCCCCCACCCTCTGTGGGCGGCTGCAGGAAGCGCGGCCGTCCCTCCGCTCCCCGGCAGCGCAGCACGCTGCCTGCAGCCCTTCCGCCTCCCCGGAGCACACGCCGAAAGGAAAGGTCAGGGGCTGGGGGTTTAAAAACACAGATCCCTGCGGGCAGGGAACTGCAGCCTCCCCCTGCCTGGGGCACCGCGGGGGCTCCAGCGTGCTCTGAGGTGGGGGGACAAGGCGATGGGGGGAGGGGGCACCTGGCTCGGAGATGGGGTGGGTGACAGCCCCTCGTCCTCTGTGACCCTTCGTGCTGTGGCTGGGGGGACAAGGCGGACCCTGAGGACACACCGCATGTGTCCCCGGCCACCAGGAACTCGGCACCGGCGAGCGCGCCTCGAAGACGGGGGGAGGCGAGTCCAAGCGCCACCCGGGGACCCCTCCAGGGAAACAGGGGTCCCCCCGCGGTCCTCTCCCACCCCGGCGGTGTCCGGAGCGTCCCCGCGTCCCCATACCCGTCCCGCGAGCGTTGCCAACTGCCTGACCTTGCACCTCTGGAGCTGCCGAGACTCCGGGGCGAAGTTTGCCGAGCCCTCTTTGTTTCACTGCGAGGTTTGGGGGGGGGCCCCCCTCTCCCCCAGACACCTCCAGGGGTTGGCTCAGGCTGAGCGGACCCTAACCGGAGCCCTGGTCTTCGGGGACATGGCTGGGGGAGCGGACGCACCCCCCACCCCGAGCGTCCCCCGCTTCTCCCCTGCTCCGGCAACCGCGCCGGCAACCGCGTGTTCCTCCCGAGCCCTTGGGCAGCGGCGGCAGCGGCTTCCTGAGCTTGAAACAATGCTGCTGCGTCACCCACATGCGGTTCCCAGCAATGCTTTGCAACGGGAAGATGGCAGAAGAGAGAGAGAGAAAAAAAAAGCGAGCGAACGAGCAGGGAGGGCAGAGCCGAGCCGTTCTGCTGCAGAGCCGGGAGGGGCCGGCACGGCCGCTGGCGCCGTGCGGATTGGCGCAGGGAGCCGGGCGGCACGACCCACCGTCCTCCCTCCCGCTGCCACCGCCAGCGGAGATGCCGGGGGCCGGGGTCCCCTGGGAGAGCCCCGACCCCAGCCTAGCCTCCCCATCCCCTCCCTTTTGTCTTTTCCGAGGTGGGTTTTGGGGTTCATCCTCCAGCAGAAACCCAAGTGGATCTAAGAGATTGGCGTGAGTAATGAGAAACGGCTTTTAATCAATGCAAGGGGGATGAGCCCCCCAAAAACATGGGATCGCAGTGACTGTACCTGCACCTTCCCCACCTGGATGCACGAATCTTCCCTGACAAACATCTCGGCAAGTTTGGGAGCAGCCCAAGTCCCAAAGCCACCGGTGACCTCGCCACTAGAGGGGGACAAACCCACACCGGGCCAAGCAAGGGGTCCCCAACCAGCCCCAGCTCCATGAGACCCTCCAAAACCCAGCTACACAACCCCGCAACAAAAATGGAGGAAACTCTTGAAATAGAGCAAAGCATCTGCAGGCAACCTTGGCTTTTGTCCCTCATGTCCCCAGAGAGCCCAGGAAGCCACAGGGACACTGTGACCAGACACCTGGGTCTGTCGCCCACTGAACTGTCAACAACACCCTTGGGGCCCCCAGGGATCTCACGCTGGGGACACGTCGCCATCCGTCACATTGCCAAGGTCAAGCACATCAGATGGGAGCATTTCAGGCAGACGGGACCCACAGGAGGAGCAGACCAGATGTTTGCAGAGGAGGGAGAAGATGGTTCTGATCATGGGGAGACCCGGCACAACACAGATGCCAGACCACAGGCTCTCAGATGTGGTCCTGGAAACACAATCTGCACTTCTAGGAGAAGCTTCTTTTGCTTTTACAATGCTCGAGGCTTTAACACCTCCAGGAAGAGCCCGAATAGAACCTGTCAGTGACACGGTCCAAACGTGGGCTCAGCTCCCCACCAGTCAGCCAAGGGCAGGTCTGACAGCTCTAGGGCCTCACGGACCATCCTGCTCCTCTGAAGTCAAAATGATGGAAACCAGGGGCCAGAAGTGACGGACAGAGCAGCCAAAAGACAACGGGACCTCTCAGAAGTTCCCTCTTTGCCAGTGATCCTTCCAACAGCCCCAGTCCAGCCCAGGCACGGTGGCATCACCAAACACACGGAGATTTTTCAGCAAGACATCAGCACTACAAGGAAACGTCTCAACCTCATTTTGTGCAGGACCGGGAGCCTTTCGATTTCTGTGGGCTCTCCCATTGAAGCCGCTGGAGCAGCTCTTGGTCACCAATTCCGAAGGCAGTGACATGGTGTCACCAGGAGTTTTTCAAGACAGGCAAAGCTAGAAAGGTTAAGGAGACACAGAGGTGGCGACATGTTGTTCTTACTGAAGCTGCCTGACACAGGATGTATTCATGGAGTCTCAGTGGACTGACAGTTCCGCCATGGAGCTGGAAGAACATCTTTGTCACATCCACCCATCTTCTCTGTCATCAAAGGAGAACAACTTTGTTGCATCCCACCATGTGACAGCTCCAGGCTCAAGTCATGACAGGACCCAGAAGGGGATTTCTTCATGTGACCCAACACACAGACCTCCCCAAGTCACGATCGCCACACAAGAGGCTGTGGGAAGAGGCAGAATTTTCCTGCTCCGTGCCTGGGGACGCTGGTGGGACGTTTGGTGTGACAGGCAGATTGAGCTGCCAGGTCACCACCTGCAGGTCTGGGCTCTACAATGAGAAAATGCCATGTTCTGATCCCAAATAAACACACAGGCCACAGCCACAAAAGCCTTACACAACACAGCACCTGCCTAACCGGACACGGCTACGTTGTGATGGCACCAAAGCCCTGAAAACACGTTGGTTCTCTGCTTGTCTAGAGCGAGTCCTTCCTGACGGTCCTGTTGGCCAGACCCCAGGCTCGTTCATGACCTAATTTGGTGGGAAATGGATGAAGAGAAGTGATCCAGGTCCAGGGGCAGCTCCACATGGATCACGTCTCCAAGAGCTGGGCAGGAGCATCAGGACAAGCTCGGCAAAGGGAAGAGCTGAGCGTAGACACAGCCAGGGTAGGACTGCGTTCTGTGCAGTTGTGCAATGACACAGAAGCTGCTAGAGGAGGAATTTGTACCCAAGTTTACAAAGGAAACATGACCAAAATAGGTTCTGTACCCCACATCATGAATTGCAGATGTGTGGACAGCCACTTCATGCCTTTAGCTTGGGAACAACAACTCCTGACTTAAACAAACAAACAAACAAAGGTCTTCTCCATACAAGGTGCTGATAATGAAAACAAAACCTTCACTCATTGGATTGTTCAGTGAGCAGATCAGTTAAAAGGTTAAGCTCAAAACACCTCACCCCTTTTCAGGTTTTATAAGCCAACCTTCACCTCCCAGTTCCACCACCTTGATGGAAAATGCAAATTTTGAAAGTTTGCTGTGGTTTGCCAAACTTGCCCTGTGTTCTCCAGACGCTGCAGTCTGATGACTGAGGATTTTGGTGCCTCCAGGATGCCCTGGAGCACTGCTCGCTGAGGGACAGCATCCTGCAGGTCAGGATCCTTCTGAACCTCAGAGGACAACCAGCTTTAGGGAGTAAATCCTTCAGGGAAGCTGTTTTTCTGAGCGGACTGCAGGGACTGCCACCCGCAGCTCATCCGCGAGGTACAACCAGACACAGGGTCACAATGAACCCACTGACACACGTCCTGCAGCTCCAGAGCGTAACAGGGTCCTTTGAAGAGGTCTCAAAACCCAGCAGAACATCGACAACCTTGAATGCCTTTGAAATACCCACCGCACGATACCAGCTTCGCTTTCTTAGCGTGCACAGCTCAAAGACTGAGTTTTCTCCAGAGCATCATATAGTCCATGGTGAGGCCAAGGCCACCCCACGCACTGCACAGTCAAAGGCCTCGGCACACACAAAAAAGCCGCAAAAACCCCATAATTACAGTCCCCTAATAGCACCCACTTCTTCAGCCGAGCTCCACCAGAGCTTGGCATGAAACAACAGCCCGGCCTGGGATGCCAGAGCTGCGTCCTCTGCTCCAGACGCAGCAGAGCACCCGATTTACCAAGGCAAAATCAGCGCTCGGAAAAGAAACACAACAGCACAACAGCCACAGTTGTATCTGGATGTCAAGCTCCCTACAGACAAGCACCAAACAGATCATCATCAGCAAGGTTGGGAGAGAAAGGTGACGGTGGTTTTAGGGACTAAAACGGACTTTTGGGGAACAGAGTGAGGCTGATATTCTCACTTCAGTGCTGGAACGGCTAAAACCCTGAAGCTCAAAGAGCCAACTCAACAGGCCCGGCAGATACAGCTCTGGGTTTAAAGCAGAGTAGGGGGAAAAGAAAATAAAGACACATATAACCTCAGGTCAAACAACCCAAACATGGCCAAAGGCACCTGGAGCAAGGAAAGGGCTCCAGCTGTCCCAGTGTCCAGCAGCTCAAGGTGTCCACAGGTAGAACTGGCAACAAGCTGCAAACGAGCACGTCTTGCACTGACACCCGTAAGGGATGCAGAGGGGTCTCAGCCACACTGGCTGGGAGCAGCTACTGCCCCAACCCAAAATCCAAGCCTGTCCCTCAGCATCAGCTGGTGCAACATTTGCCTCATGTAGAAGAAGAGGACACCAGATCTGCAGACACATCAACCCTTTGCCCCAGGATGGGGATACGGTCAAGCGCAAGCACAGTTTCCCCATGGGGAAAAGCTTTTCCACCTCTGACGCTGGAATAAAGCGGATGCACCCCGATGGCCCCAAAAAAAGGCAGCACTCGCGGCTCCCTCCCGCTCGCGTACCTTGACGTCAGCAATGAGGGCGTCCTCGTCCTCGATGCCCGTGGGAACGCACTTCTTGTGCAGGGGGAGTGACTCCAGTTTGTCCACAAGGCAGCGCAGCCCCTCCAGCTCAAACTGCGTCAGGTGCACCTTCCTGCTCTTGCGCGGGCTGCCCCCGCTCGGCTCCCAGGCCTGGCCGTTTTGGGAGCCCCGGCTGGAGTCGGAAGAGTCAATAGACGGGGTCTTCTTCAGACCCGGCAGGCTGCTCCGGCAGCTCTTGCCCAGTTCGTCATAGTCCACATTGGCACCGTTGGCGAGGGGGCTGGTGAGAACGGACCGTCTGGTGACAGGTCGCCTGGGTTCCTTCCCTGCTGCATCCTCGTCATCTTCCTCCTCCTCCTCTTCTTCCATGTTCACTGAGTCTGACGAGCTCAGCTCCATATCTGCCATGATGGAGAAAGAGAGAAGAGCACAGTGGCCAATCACTCACAGGAGGCATTTGGTTTCTAGAGAAACCTCCCCAGACGCCAGAGATGCTGGAGCAACAGGTACGTACAGGGATAAGGAGAGAGGATGTGGCACATAGGGGCTGGAAAAGAACAGCTAAAACCCTTTCCCATTCCTGGCTTGTTTTGTGGGAACATGAAGCACGTGACGTGGGAAAACCTCCCAGAGGAGGAGAGAGCAAAGCTCTGGACTGCACTTCACAGAATCTTAGAATGGTTTGGGTTAGATGGAACCTTTAAATATCATCTAATCCAACCCCCCCACCATGAGTAGGAACATCCTTCACTACATCAGGCTGCTCAGAGACCCATCCAACCTGGCTTTGCTTTGGGATCTCCAGCTGTCTGGTCCTGCAAGTGACTTGGGACCTTGATCCCGCTTTCACGATGGGAGAGAAGAGGACATGGATGCACTAGATGACAGTGAGGTCTCCAAGCCTGAGTGTGCACAATAAAGCACCCTTCCCTGACACTGACAGGGAAGGGGGATATCTCTGCTTGCTTCCTTTCTCCTCTCTCTCCACTGCTTTCCACCCACGCTGCTCAGTGGTACAAGGGTGATGAGGCACCAGAGGCCTCCAGGCAGGAGGAGGACAAAGCGAGACTGAGTGCTGGGAGAGATCTGCAGAGAACCCCAGGAGAAGGAGCGTGTCCCTCTGCTAGAGCCCCTTGGACAGGAACTGGGAGCCCCAAAGAGGTTGTGGCTGTGAGAAAAGGGGCCCAGGAGGCAGGACTGACAGCCTCTTGGGGCAGTGAGGACAGATTTGCCTCAAGAGACCATCATCCAGCTCTCTCCCACCCTGCAGAAGGGTCCCTGTAAGAAATCATCTCTTGAACGAGATGCTTTAACTCCAAGGAGGCCAAACATTCCTCCCTGTGCTCCTTTGCACATAAACTCGAGAGCACTTTAAACTCTGTGTGCAGGAGGGTCTTGATCAGCATGAAGGCATCACTGCCCTGCAGCAGTGATCACTGCAACCATCCTCCTCCTCTTCTGCTAAATGTTTTGCATGTACCAGCAAGGCCAGGAGCTTCCGTGCTGGTTTTGCAGCTGCAAGAAACCTGGGCTGTTGCAGTGGTGAAGGAGGAAGCAAAAGTCTAGCTAGTTTTGACTTCTTGCTCAAAGAAGTAAATTGCACCTCCTTTGGCCAGTCTGCAACTCCGACTGCTCAGTACAACAAACAGCTAAAAGGGAGGAAATACCCAAAGAAACCACCTTGTGAAACTGGGGAAGTGATGGTCAAGAATTCTTCCCACACAGTCCTCCCCTGCCCCCCCAACAGGATCCCAACAAGAGGGTGCACGAAATCACTTTGATATGTGTGGGGAAGGAATGAGGGCTCGACGGGCAGCGCAGGGGGCTCACCCATGCTGAGCGATTCCTTCTGGAAGTCCTTGGTCAGATGCGAGCGGCTGGTGATGCAGTAGACGTAGCGCTCCAGCACGTACCAACACATCTCGTAATAGAAGGGGTAACGAAACTTATTTGGGACCTGCAAAAAAGGCAGGGGATCAGCTCAGGCCTCCTTTGCCACAGGGCTGCACAGCGATAGCTCTTATTTCTGCAGCCTCAAACCAGAGCAATCCCCTCTGAGAGCCAGGAAACGCATGTCCGTGTATAACAGCACCATTCCTGCTCCTGGCAGCCTGATGTAATTCTCCTTGCAGATGAATATTATCACCAGGCAGAGCAGAGACCAGGCACTACTCATTTGCAAGCCATTAACATTTCGTTTTTTTCTTTGTTAGGGTTGCAGCTCTTCCCCCGCAGACCTCCATCTCATTAGTACAGGAAAAAAAAGCTGCAGATGCCACAAGAGGTTTTGGTTGAAGTTCAAGTCCTCTTCTCAAACCCCAGCACAGCGTCTGACAGTGTTTGAAAGGAAAGGATTGGTCTATTAAGAGAGTTCAGCTATTTAGCTGAGCGTGATCAGGGCTCTGTCACGTCGGTGATGACAATTTGGGCAGAGACAGAAGATGCCCCTGACCCTGCCGCCTGCCTCGCACCTTCCTGAGGCTCTGCTGCCTGGGGGAACCGGGCACACACGTCATCGTCCTACGTCTCATCCGCTCTGGATGACGGTCTGATATCCAAGTGCCAACCCACAGGTCCCGCTGCTGTACCCTGAACTGCTTTGGAGCGGCCAACAGTCCGTCCATCACAGCCCAGGCGTATCCTGAGGCTCCGCTAAGGTGCTGAGCACTGCACGACCCAAATCTCCATGGGGAACAAGCAAGAGCACCCACTTGCCAACTGCATTCTCTGCTCAAGACCTCAGGAAGCCTTTAGTTTTAGTCATCTAAGACCAACACCAAGGTCTAAGACCAACACCAAGGTCTAAGACCAACACCAAGCGGCAGCAGAGACTGGGGACAGCACAAAGGAATGTCACAAGCCTCGGTGCACATTGCAGGTTGTCCCCCTGCCCAAGCTCCCGCCTGTAGGTTTAGCAGACTAGGACATCTCGCCTACAGGCAGCTGGAGTTGGAGAAATCTGTCAATGGAGTGAGACCCCACCCTCGGCTGCGTCCTCCCCACCGTCCCGGGACACCACGTCCTCCCGCAGGTCCTTACCCGTGTCCGGTCTTCGATGCTGTAGATCCGGAGCTGCATAGGGATGTTGAAGCTGTGTAAGAAGTTGCCTCCAAACACCAGCGTGTCCATGGGAGTGTACACAGCATGGATCCAACCTTGGAGGGAAAGCAGAGTTTGAGGAGTCCTTCTGAGCAACGAGGGGAGGTCGAGGTTTCCAAACTGACAGTCCCTACTAATTGGATTCCTTCGCAACGCCTTATGCAGCAGTGGGGGGTAAGATGGGTTCACAGACTCTTTGAGGAGAGTGGACGTTTCTGTGTTACAGCAACAATGTCCAACCCTCATGAAGTGTCACTACTGAATTACTCAGTACCCAGCTTCCTTGATCCATCTAAGAGCTAGAGAGAGTCCTGGCTGCACTTAAATGCACCTGTGGATCTGGCCTCACATTCTGCCATGGTAGAAAAATGTGCCAGTATCCTCTTTGTGCCCACAGTTTTTTGTCATCCTGCTGTCTTTGGAAAGTTGCTTCAGGCCTAAGAACACCAGCAACAAGGAAGAGCGTCTCCTAAAGTTTGTTCAGCAATTAAAAAATGCTCAGAATAACTCAAGTCCCAGCTCTCTTATCTCTGAGGCTCAACAAATCCAGCCAAGCCCAGCATTTTGGGAATTCCAACATGGGTTTCCCTAGGGCAAGGCCACTCAGTTCAAAAGTGTCAGTCAAGATAACAAGACTCAGATGAGTAACTTGTGCAGGCCCTGGTCCCTCTGTCAGCTACACCACAGCTCATTCCTGCCCTGCTGTTGGAGACGAAGCAGCAGGTTACAGCAGCTTCTGACATCTGAGAGAGTCTTATGGACACAAGTTTTACACAGCAGTTTTATGAGAAGCCTTCAATGGGGTCCAACAACCTCTCTCCTTACAAGTGAGTGCTCTCTAGCGCAAGCACATTTCACAGACATCCCAGGTTCTAAAAGGCTGTGGGTCAGTCCCTGCAAACAACCAACTTGAGCTGCTGCTTTATCTTCCCTGTCTCTTCTGCCTTTGCTGTTTTCTAGCACAGCACTAACTGTGCACACAAGACATTGCTGATGCCCTCCAGTTATTCTGCTTGCAAACCCAAGTCAGACTGAAGACTTCTCTTCACTCTCAAGAGTTTTCCTCCTCTCAGCCTCAAAGCCTCCTTGCCCAAGCCCTCTGCAAAGCAGTTACCTGCAAGTCTCTCTGTGTTCCTGCTTCCCAGCTCCCTGCTGGCTTCCAGCATTTTCCAACATCCAGTTCTCCTGTTTCCAGTACACACAGACTGTTTCATTGTCAGTCCTCATGTCCAGAGCAGTCACCTTGCTCCTTAAACTCGCACACTGGCTTCCTTTCCTTGCTTTATAATTTGAAAAGAGATTTCACAAGAGGTAGGCTTTGTGAAAATCATCTTTAATAATTGATCAAGCATGATGTGAGCCAATCACAGCTTTCCTGTCGCTTGGGCTGAATCCACAGTGCCACCACAGCCACACTTTGGGAGCTGGCAAGAGGATGGAGCCACATCACATCTCCCTCTTCCAGTTACTCATGAGGGAAGAAACTAAATCCTGCCTGTTCTGATTTTGCTTGTGTCCCAGAAGCTTCAGTCTCTCGCCACAACCCTGGGAAAGGTCGGGATGCACTTGCCCACCCTGCGGTACCTGAGGGGATGACGAACGTGTAGCCCTGCTTGAGCTCGATGCGCTGGCACTCTGACACTCTGTCCCCAAGAAAAATGTCTCCCTGCTTCCCTGAGAGAAGCCAGTTTTCATAGAGCTCCAGGTTCTGGGGCGTAGGAGGGATCAGCCAGAAGATCTGCAAATAAAGACAACACATGTATATAAGTCATTGTGTAACAGCTAACTGACTTCTTCCAAACCTGCCCTGGTTCCTCAGGAAGCCAGGTGCATTTCACTGGGCAAGAGGTAGGACCTGCCTTTGCTAAATTCTGAGCTACCACCAGATTTTGCTGCTCCGACTGCATCAATTCAAGTGTAAAATGATACAATTTGCCTGCATCGCCACCCTCTCCAGACAGCAGCACAAAGTTTTCTTGACCAGAGTAGAGCTGACAGCTACAGCAGCAAAAACTTGAATGTAAGATCCCCTTCTAAACCAGGTTCCAGTCCAACACGCAGCTATGGTGACAGATGCCTGGCACAGGGAAACCCCTGCACAATTATAACTGCAAGCCACCCATCAGGGAAGAAATACCGCACTCGGACGAGGTCTGTAACCAAACTGCAACTTGATGGAGCCTGGGGTTCAGTTTTTGTATCTGGGGCTGAAATCAGCTACAAGAAGTGACTCCAGACAAGCACCTCAAATCTGACACTGTTTCAGAGATACTTCTCATCCGAAACCAGAAGCCCAAGGCACTGGAAGAACTGGATTATTTTATGATTCTATTATTCTGTTCTTTATCATTTAGCCTTTTATAAGGTTCTCTCAGCACCATCTCTACAGCACGGGTTTTCAGTCTGTGCCTGGTGGACCTCTGAGGGCCTGAACTGCTTCTAAGAACCACAGATAAACAAGTTTAGGGTGGGAAGACTTCAGTTCACTTTCTGGGAGCTGCATCTTCAAAGACTGACAAGAAAATAGACTAAAAGCTGCTCTCCTAAAGTGTCTGTAACTTGCCCAGCAGGGACTGTCCTACCTTTCCCCCTCGGTGGATGTGGTACCACACAGAAGTGCCACCGAAGTCCACGTGGAAATCTGTGTAGCAGCCCTTGACGCTCATCAGACAGTATCTGGTGGAAAACAAGATGATGATAAGGTGAAAACGAGCGGTGATCCACATTTTAGGGCAGATACAGCATATTCAAAGGGAAGGGGCTGCCCAAAGCCAGGCCAGTGGCTCAGATCAGTGCCAGGAGCCAACAACACAGCACTGAGCACTTCAGCTGCAGCAGGGGGCGGTTTGCAGGAAAGCTCATTTTGGATTTATATCACATCCCCACAAAAATCTAGCCCAGGGAAGAGAAGAACTTTCATCCTCACACAGCCAGCAGCTCTAGAAACCCCCGTGTCATGGGTTTGGCCTAAAGGACAGGCAGCACCAAGGAGCTCAACCGACTCCAGGTATCTCAAGGTGATGAACGAGAGTTTCGCCAAAGCGCAACGAGCTCCTAAAAGCCACACAACGACCCTTCCACGCTGCGTGGATTTAAATAACTCACTGCGGTGTCCTTACAAGTGTCACCCGCTGTAATAAACACGGAGACTGTTCCTCCCGCTCCCCCTGGGTGCAAAATGCTTCTTGCTTGGGCAGTTCTCTCGCAAGAGAAGCTTTGCTGCCTACCCTACTGGAACAGCTCAGGAGGCCACTTACTTCTGCACCTTTGGGTACTGCATCTCCAGGATAGCGTTCGTAGACTCTGTCTGACTCTCCTTCAGGTGTCTGGGCCACATGTTATCGACCCAGTCAATCAAATCCACCTACAGCAGAAAGGTGGGAGACATGAGTAGAGATGAAAGAGACACAGTAACCCCCTCTTTTGCTACCCCCAGGCTGTTCTGGAGGCTCAAGCATCTCTTGCCTGCCTGGTGAGGCCACAGCTCACACGTGGCTGGGCACCTGTGAGATGTTGGGTTGTATTGGGGCCACCAAAGCCACCGTGGTCCCAGGCACAGCCAGCCAGCTCAGCTCAGGGCACAGCCATGACAGGATCAAGACAGGGAAGGAGGTCCTGGTGTGAGCCAAACGGCTGTCACACCCCCTTTTTGGCCCCCACACAAGCCAGCAACCTTCCTGATGCCACTGGTGCAATCTCACATGTAAAGCGCTTGGGACCAGCTGTTCTGGTGCCAGAACCTCTGAATTTACACAAGCAGCAAACATCACAGCAAGATCTCAAGCATGGAACTGGGATGCTGGTCTTCTGCTTAGGGGCCAGGCAGGAACTGGTGTGCACTGGGATGGCATAAAAACGTGCTGGGCAGCACCTGCACGGGTGGGATTCAACTCACTAAGCTTCAGGACAGCCAGAGCAGGCAGAGATGTTCAGGCTCCCTCTACAGTTAACAGCGAGAACCTTCATCTCCACCAACTGCAGAGGGAGTTCAGAATGTCCATCCCAGCCATTCCACTTTCTACACTTCAGCAAGGACAACTCATTTTCCCCCTGTCAGATTCCTGCCCCGCTTCCAGCTCACCTCCAGTCTTCCAGTGTCCTCATCTTGTCCCCTACACTCACTGTGGCTCACACATGTTACAAGCAGCCCCTGTGCCCCCACATCCAAGTGTCACCTGGCCCACAGAGAACCACAAGGACAAAGGAAAGGAAGTTCCTGCAGAAGGAAGAGCCACGCTCACCGTAGCAGGTCTCTGCACCAGGTTCTCCAGTTTGGTGTGGCTGAACTCCAGGCTAATGACATTGTACAGTTTCTCCCGCTCGGCCTCCGGTGTTTCGTAGTAGCGCGCCCACTGTGCCATGGACATCTCGATATCCCTCTGCGTGTTCACATCCATGACGTCCACCATCCGCCGGCTCCCTGACAGAACAGACAGACATCACTGGAACCATCCCTGCGCACAAGGGACCACCCAGTAGATACTCCAGGAGACATGAGATCTTTCCTCAAAGAACGCACCCGCACAGGGTGACATCTTGGCCTCTCCCATAGCTTCAACCTATTCCATACCCACATTGAAAGAGAAGCTGCTTCGGGTCAAACTGGACTCGAGCAGGTAAGAGTTGTGATTTACTGGCTAAGGACAGCTCAGGTTCAACCAGCTGCACAACGGGGGAGCTACAAAATCAGACTTTGATAAACCTGATGACTCTCCCCATCCCTCCATATCTGCCCAGGTCACAACAGGGGTGCGCCAAGGTCCCCGGACACTTACCGACACACAGCCGCACATCGTTCACGCTGAAGTCTGGATCCGGCATCCTGCAGGACAAACACCTTGCTAAAAAATTCACGAAGCGCTGCTGGTTGCAGACCCTTCCCCACCTGTAACCCCAGTATTGGCACCTGGAAGAAACTATCATGCTGCTTGTGGCCTCGTGGGTGCTGGTGAAGACCACGCAGTGACATCTCTGGGGGTGTAGGTGTGGGGTGAAAAGCTAGAGCCAATTTCTGGCTAGGGAAGCAGATTTGGGAATGGGATATACCCTCTCCAGAGCACGAGCTGTTGTACAGTGGTTCTGGCAAAGGAGCAAGCAGGCTTTGAGCTAAGTGATCCGAGCTCTCGTTTCAAAGACTGCTCATGTGAGTTATTCCAATATAAAGGGCATCGCCAGACCGGTACGAGCAGTAGATTTCACTGACACAGCATAACCACTCTAACTGTTTGTACTGGCACATTTATCTGTACAAACACTGCTGTCACAGGCAGAACGGGCAGGCAGCCACGCAGGCAGCTCTTGACCCAGAGAAAAACCCAAAAGCTCAGGAGAAAATCCAGTTTCACCCACACTGTAAATCCTTAGTATCAAATCTCTGCCTCCCAAGTCACCCAGCAGTTAAAACTGAGCCCGGCACACTTTGCTCCCTAGCTCACTGCGGTGCAGCACATCGTGCGCTGGACGAGATGTTACCCGTCCCTTCCAGTTGAGGATGTTAATAGCAGTGTTGCTGATACTGGCTCTGACACTTTTCTAGGGCTAATTTATTCCTTTGAACTTCTGTATTAATCAAAACCAAAAAACCACTGACCCTGAGAAACCAGCTGTGATGTTTTAATGCAGTATTACTTGTCTTGAAACTATATCTGCCACCCCATAGCGTATTTATACAAACATCACAAATGGCACAAAGCCGTGTCTCAGCACAGCTTTACACGCAAAGCTGTAAACCTTAATTGACTTACTGTAGCAAGACAGGGAGAGACATTCAGAAGTAACTATGTTGGGTAAATCGGCTTGGAATTCTGGAAAATGCCAGAAATACTACAAATTGCTTGACTTTCTGGCACTAGATGCCTATATTACTAGGAGAGAAATTCAGCCAGATGTTGCATCAGAGCAGCAGCGGGACTTTCCAGACATTTGGTTGAATTGTGATAACCTACAGCCAACTCAGTCCTCTCATTTTATGTCCAGACTAATAAGAACAGAATAACCGAGGTGGAAGATACTTCACACTGCACGTAAAGAACAGCATGGACAGGACACGATCCCACCAACTTGGCAGAGCACAGATGGAGCTACCAGGATCAGATCCCACACAGAGAGGCAAGAAATGGGGCCAGTCCCCCCCACTCTGTGCCCCAACACTTACTTTATCCCCAGGCCGTCAGAGCTCCTGAAGATCAGAGGGTCTCTCAGGCCGCCGCGCTGGATGTATTCGACTGTGAAGTCTGGTGTGGGGAGACAAGAAGAAGGAAGGCATTAGGGGAGACTCCTTCAGGGAATTAGGGACCAAATGAGGTTAGAAAGGACCTCTGGGAATCTCTAGCCCAACCCTGCTCCCAGCAAATTGATTTCAGATCGGGTTGTTCAGGGCCTCGTGCAGCTAAGACCCGAGAACCTTATGTTTTAACAAAAGAAAGGCCTGTTCCTCACTATTTCTACATCCCTTTGGAGATTCTGGAACTCCTTTGCGGCAGCTCTGTGAGCAGCATGGCCTGTGCTGCTGACAAGCCTCAGACGGGCCCCCCAGGGAGTGGGGAGTTTGCTCCAACAGGCTGCACCAACCAGGGGAATAGCACATTTCCTTTGGTCCTCCCTTCCCTAAGAAGTTCACAGCCAAGCAAGAGATGTCCTAAAGCAACGCTCCTCCCTCCCGGTAAATCCTCCGGAGGCCAGGGATGGCTGCGCGATGAAAAGACATCTCGCTGAGCCGCCTGCGTGCTGAAAGGAAGGGGAGAGACCCCACATGCTCTTTGAATAGAGACATGCGGCTGCAATTGCAGGTGCTGACCCAGGCGAACCCTCCGGCTCCTGGCTGCCATGTGTCCCAGCGAAGCCGCCGCGCTGCAGACGGGCCCGGCGCTCCGCACACCCAGCCGCTCACACGCTTCCCACACGTGTTCCCTGTCACTGGCTCCTCCCGGCCCAAAGGCTTTGCAGGTTTGAGCCAAACCCCCACCAAACTGCCTCGCGTTGCCTTCAAAGTGCTTGGGGACGGCTGCAGGACTCGCAGGGGAGCAGATAAAAACATCCCCTGCCAGGTAAAGTTGTTTGCAGCGGAGGGAAGCACAGAACCGGTCTGAACAGCGGTTCTCCCAACTTTATGGAAGGATGGAAAGTAAAAGGCAGCCAAACGCAGGACGGTGGAAAAGGATTTCAAGATATCACTAATACCAAAATTGCCTTGTAACCGCCCTTCAAGTTGGCAGCCAGGGAGGCTTTGGGTGTAGCACAAATCCAACTGTGATCACTGTTAGTTTTCCACGAAAGGCTCGGGGAAAGGTCACTGCACACACCGTGCCGCGCTGCAAAAGCAGCTGTCTGGTTGCTGACAACAGCAGCACAGCAGCCCCACCACAAACCTTTGCCTTCCATGAAGACCACGAAGGTGGAGTTAAACTTGTTGGTGGACAGTTTTTCCTCGAGGTCAAACGTCCTCTTCCCTTCGATTTCATCATCGGAGATGCCATCGTCCTCGTAGCGCCGCCTCATCGTGCCACGCTGAGGAGAGAGCAGAGCAGGAAGGTAAAATTATGGACCAGGAGGAACAAGCAGAGCCTCATCTCTACCGTGACAGCTCAGCCAGCGTGTCCGGGAGAGTCCTTGTCCCATAGCAGCCGTTCCCTGGGAAGCCTATGAGAGGAAACACTGTATGGCTGCACTATATTATCCACCAAATATCTCGCTCACAAAGCACCGTTGGTATCGACTTTCAAGAGAGACGTGCCACCCAAGATCTATTGAAGCAACATCTGTCCCGGATCCAAAACGCACCAGTGAAACATCAGATTTGCTCCTCCTACAACCAGGAGATTCGTGCAAGTTGGGCTGTACAAGAGCAAGATAATTCACTCCTAACAAGTGTTAACACAGAAACACGGGAGGAGGGGACAGAGTTCAGTATAACTGGGGCAAAGGAAGAAGAATCAGTTTCCTGTTTTTACAGGTGCATCAGTATTTTGTTGTGTAAAGGCACTTGTGAGTTTAAATCCCTGCCAGAACACCAACTGATAAAGGAGGGGTTTTAAGCTAAAGATGATTCTCAATCTTTGCTCTGCTTGTACACAGAACTTGATTTATTCCCTTGGTTTTGTGTGGGGAAGTAGCAGGAGGGAATTAACCCTTTTCTTAGAGGGTTTCATATGCACATCTGCACTGGGATTCCTGACAGACATGGCTGGATCTGGAAGGAATTACTGTCCCCAGCTGTCAGCCACCCCTCCAGAGACAGCGCCGTTTGTGGGAACGCTCCCCAAAGCCGCTCTGATAAAAGTCAACCTGGTCTGAATTAGCCAAGCTGCCTTCCCCAATTAGGGACGCTCTCGTTATAAAGCGTTTGTACCAACGGTTGTGCCGGCAGGCGGCCGGGGACAGGATGGGACAGGAGGTGACGCAGCAGCTACTGTCACATCAGCACCAGCCGTGGATCACCCCCTGTAACACAGAACTTCAACCTCACGCGTTCAGGAAGGCTGATCAATTCACAACTAATTTCCCTGCCACCAAAGCAGAGCTTACCCTCTCCCCGCTGTCAACATCGCATTCCATTTGCTTGGTTTCCCACAATAGGGGCACAAAGACCTCAGCTGCAGGGCAGGAACAACAGGTCGCCCCTGAATGTGGCATCTCCCTGAAACTGATGTTTTCCAAGGGCCTGTCCACATGGCCCTGAAGATTAAACAATCTGGAAAAGGGCTGTGTATTTGCAGTCCTTTGTCTTAAGTCGCAGCACGGGGACTGTGAGGAGTACTTTATTTCACTGTTTTTAACAACACAAAGATAAAACTAATTTTACGTTCAAGTTTTTGCAGATAACACCTTGTATAAATGTAGATAGGGAAAAAGAGCCCTGAGAAAATATATCCCGAGTGTGCCAGGCAGATGCAAACCCAGCGCTTTCCTGGGCAGTCAGTGCTTAAGTCCAAGAGAAAAACCCAACGCAGCTGTTTCCAGCTCCACACACACCCCCAGACGCTTCCTCACCCCCATCTGCTGCACAACCACAGTTCTCACCCCACCTCAAATCGCCTTTGCGCTGATGAGCGCTGCGCGAGGGTGCGGAAGGCTCCGGTCATACAGGCAAACACGCCAAGGAAATGCGATTTGTAGCTTCCCCTTTCGTGTTTCTGAGCTTTTAGAGAAAGAAGCGGAGGTCACGGTGCTTTCTTGTCAGGTCTTGTCCAGCTGAAACGTGTCTCAAATCCTGCCCGGTGATGCTGTCAGACGCCGGTGCCCATCGCAGCTCCCGCTGGGACACCTTTGGCTGCTCTGTTACAAGGACGGCAGCTACAGGAGACTTAAAACTATTTTACAGTATCTTGCTCCTTGCTAAGTCACACCAGGTAAGTTGGAGGCACACCATGCTAATAACCTTCCAGCAGGACAAGTTTTTCACTTGCCACCACTCCTAGGCAAGCCTAAGAAACAAGGCCCAGGACTACTGGCCCCAGCAGGCAGTTCTCTGTCGTTAATTAGAGGATGTGCCTAACGAAGCAGAGGATGCTGGGCCCTGTAGTTCGTGTGTCTCACGTGCTCTGGGCGCACTGCAGGACCAGGCTGTGATCTGCGTTTTGACCTACTCACTCCAGACACTTGCTTTTAGTTGGTTGGTTTGGGGAAAAGCAGCTGTCTTGCCTTTGCTGGGTACAACATTTCACCAGATGGAAAAGGTTTGGCATGCTAAATATGCTATATCATACTATATCTAAATTAGTCTCTTAATAACTTTATATTTGGGTCCCAGGCTAGAAGTATAAATGGTATTTCAGGGCTCCCAGTTAAACAGTGGTTACCGAATTAGGCTGAAACTCTGGCATCTCCAATTTGAGCACCAAACCTCGGGAGACCTGGGCTGGACCGCGGCTCCAGCCACAGTGCCCAGCTGCAGCCCAGTTCCACGCAGCCATCTCTCATCATAAAGAGCCACAGGGCAGCTGACAGCACTTGCGAAATACAGCACGAATGCATCGTGCAGGGGGATACACAACATACTGGGAAAAGCCCTTCTCTGCTGTCACCTCGCAGGGACGCTGGTGACCGGCTGTGCACTCACATTTCCTTCATCCCGGTGGAACGTCCGATGGGACATTGTTCTCAGGGACTCTGCTACAGCTGCTGCCGGGACAGGACAGACAGGGCGACATGTTTTACACCGTTTCAGTGTAACTACAGCAGGGCTGAACAGGCCTCCCTGAGACAGCTCTCTTGAAGACTTCCTTGTGGAGCAGACACAGTTACTGCCCTGCTCGACTTCACGCCACACCAGGCATTGTCTGTCCTTCTGGAAGTGGCTCTGGATTGTGTAGGGCAGCGAATTTAACAGAAACGCAAGCACATGGCCAGGCCTGATCCAGATGCCGCTGGTGCGCAGTGCCAGCTCTAGCGCTTGGTCACTCCGGTTTGGCGTTTGGGCCACAAGATCGCTTTGCGTTGGTTAATCCTGAGCACAAATTACAGCTTGGAGGGCAGATCCCACCCTGTGTGAATGGGCAGCAAATGATCTGGTCACTCACTGACAAACTTGGAGGCTTTATGACCAAAGAAACACAAGATCTTAGAGAAGCACAACGCGTTTCAGAGGATGCCACTCCACCAGCACAACCTGCCATGGACTCGGATCACACGGAACAGCAGCAATAACAACTTTGCTTTTGCAAAAGTGGATCTGCACCGTGGGACTGGGGAACTGTTGCGACTCCTTCCCTGATCTTATTCACCGCACAGCCTCCAAAGCCACACCTCAAAGGTGCCAACGCCAGGAAATGGGCAGAAACACCTTCAACTCAAACCCCTTTGCCATGAGGAAACTGGGATACAGAACACGGAAGGAAGGGAACTGCCTCCTCTAGCTGAGCAAATTCCAAAGCCCAATGCTCTTGTCATCGGCAAAGCATCAGCCACAAAACCCCCTCTGCACTCCCTGCCAGATCAGCTTCGCTCGTTCCTGTGGGCAGGGGAGAGTCCGGCCTCCTAATTTGCACAGTATGGAGAAGAATGGGATCCCGGTCGTGGCTGGGGACCCAAAAACGCTGCCACAATACAAATAGCTCCCATCAGTTATACAACATCTCTCGTGTTCTCGGCCAGGGCCATGGAGCTTTCATGTCATTGTTGTCTTGGGAGGGTGGGGAAAAACAACATTTCAGCGCAGGGAGAGCAGACAGGAGGGTGGAAAAGCTTCTGCACTTCCAAGCGTGCGTTTTGGGGGGGGAAACAGCATCTGCGGGGACTTTGGGCGAATCTCTGCAGCAGTGTTTTGCCCTCCTGGAGTCTGCAGCTTCCCCACGGCACTGCTACACCAGCTAAAGGTCCCAGCTCCCCAAACTGGGTCTACATACGAGGCCGGACACGGTCAGTGTACAAGCCCAGGGACACCCCGAGACCCCTTTCTTCTCTGATGTGCTTTGCTCCTCATCAGAATTGCCATCTGGTTAAATAACCGGCTACAGGTGACACCCGCCAAGGGCAGAAGACCCTCAAAGCCACGACACGCCAATGCCAATCTCACCTCCACAGTAGCACACACTGCGAGAGCCGCATTCATCCTTCCTACAGCGTAAAGTTTGATCTTCCCAGGGAGGTGCCGGCTGGTTTTGTGCCACAGCCCATGCCAGGGCTGGGTTTTGGCTGAGCCCCCTGCCCAGATCACTCCCGCTCTCCTAAAATCTTCCTGCTTCTTGGTGCGACCCCATCCAGCTCAGCCCAAGCATGGGCTGAGAGTCAAACATGTTCCAGATATATTTCTGCTGGACAACCTCAGCGCTCAGTATTAAGCAGCAATATTTAAATATTGCTTTTTTCTCCAGCTTTGTGATCTGCATTAGGATCCAGGCATTTTTCACCCTGATGAGAGTTTTACTAAGAAACAACCAGCAAGCAGCCCAAAGCCTTTCTCTCTGTGTCAGGCAGGGTCAAGATAAAGGCAGTTTATTCATCCCCAACACCAGCAGCCAGCAATCCTCATCTAAGAGAGCTGTTCTTCTCCATTTCTTCCTGGCCCTCTTGGGTACCATTCACTTAAGGTAGGAAACAGCATGAATATTAATCCTGCAGAAGGCTCCAGCACTGTCCCTGCTATTCTGGTCCTTTCGCTGCAGTTTCCTGCTTCCAGGGGATGTGGGTTTCATGCAGCTCCATGGTGGAACTCTTCAAAACCCTCCCTTGGACACCTCTCTCCATCAGCTACCTCTAAAGGCAAAGGAACTGACAGCTGGCTGAAGAGAACCAGAAGACTACTCTCCTGTGGGTTTTTTATTTGAGAGAACTAGTCCAAGGTCACATTTGAAAAAAGAACAAGCTGTCCTTTCGCCAAAAGAGCCTCACATATTTACAGAGTGTAATTTACAGGGTATTTTAGTCCCTGTCCTGTCTGCTGCCATTCCCTCCCTGATCTCCCGACATCTCCATCTCCCAGTCCCCAGGGAGCCTCCTCCTGCTTGGCCACAGCTGCTTCCACCTCGGGACACCAGAGCATCCCTCCCTTTGCCTCTTTCTTGTCTGCTTTGAAGCTTCCCACAACCCTCTCGTTCCTTTAGAGGAAAGATGTTGACATGAAGAATGCAGTCGGGTTTCACTCTTGGTTTTGAAATCCTTCCTTCCAAACTCCCCTCGCTGCAGGTATTTTCACTTGCACAGAGCAGCGTGATGTACCAGTGGATCTCACATCCACCACTGGCTGCCCCACAGCCCGCTAAGTTTATTTTGCCAAAATGCCTCCAAATGGGTAATAAACCAACAAGTTCAACTCTCTCCAGTTTATGAATGTAACTTCTCACACGCTTTTACAGCAAACAAGTATGGCTCTTGTCTAGGCAAGTCCAGACCTTCAACATGCAAACTTCGTGATGGGTGATTTAATCTTGAGTGAGTACCTGTGGCAAGCAGCAGTGTCCAGAATTCATCCTCCAAGTCACCAGGAATTAACAGCCACCCCTCAAAGGTAATGTGAAGTCCATTCTATCAATGGGAAAAGGTCCCATTTCTCTGGGAAATCACAAGGCGAAGGCAGCAGAGAGAGCAGGGTCCTCTGTGCCTCCCCACCCTCCATCACTTCAGCTTCTCCTCAGCTCCTCTTCCTCTCAAGCCTGGGAAGCAAAAACTACACCACATCACCTTCTGTCACCCTTGGGGTACAAAGGGTCCTACAGACACGGCCCGTGTCATTCTGTTAATATTTTGGCTCTGCAGAGCCATTTGCTTTGCCAAATAAGTGCCAGTGCCCCAGAGACGACAAGAAGAACCCAAGAACTAACCTGGGTTAAATGCCCCCATCCTCTCCCATCTCTTGCTCAACAACCGGCGCATCCCAGGTTGCACATTCCTGGACAAAGAGAGTGAAAGCACCAGGCTGAGGAGTGAGCGGGGATCCCTGCGGAACTGGAACCCTTCCAGGCTCCACAGCTCCAGGAGGGATTCCCATCACGAGCAGGGCTGGCAGCGTTTCAGACTGCTTTGGTTTGCACTTTTGGGTTATGAAACTGGACGTACACAAGGAGTAACTGGGGAATTGGAGCAAGGCTGAAAGAGGCAGGTGGGGGGACAATAGCAACGGGCCAAGGAGAACTCCAGCAGCTGCCACTAAACCACACACTGACCAGCCACAGCGGCAAAACCGCGAGACGGAGGAACGCACTAGATCAGATCCCAGATGGGTCAGGCTGGCAACAGGCTCAGTGAAGAAACACTCTTCCCAGGAAAGGACACGGCTCCTCATCCAGTCACCAGCAGTGTATTTCACAACTAGTTTTTATGGTACTTCTAACCCTCAAACCACCCGTACCCACCGCTGGCCGTAGCAGCCCGATACCTGGACAAGCCCTGCTCGGGTTCTGTGAGAGCTTGAGGAAGCTCCTGAAGAACCATGAAATCTTCCAAATCCCTTTAATTACCTCCCACTCCTTCCAAACCAGAAGAAATCAAGGGAAAAAACCCCAAACCTGCTGTGTAGAGCCCTCTCCTTGCCAGCATGTCCCCAGCACATGTGCCACACGGTCAGGTAGATGAGCAACACCAGCTCTGCAACTGCTTTTGCTTTGCACAGGAAGACAACAGAGCATTCCCAAAACAGAATGAAGCAGACCAAGCTTCTCCAAAAAGACAGGCTTGAAAATTCAATGCACTTAACCCATTTTCCCACTTGGGAAAGAATGGACTGTTTACCTGCAGGCTGCTGAGCCCACACAGATCACTGGGCAGAGACCCAGCAGAGCTGGCGTGAGGGACAGATGGAGCCACCTGCATTTGGGGACAGAGACAGCATTAGGTCAGCTCTGCACCACTTCACCCCATGCTGGGACAGGCAGAGCACCCCTCTGTCCATCACACAGTGGGAGTTCAAAGGACTAGCCCTGAATTTCCCAGTGTGCCCACCCAGCTCTGCAGAAACCTGTTGCCAGTTCTGTCTCATCACACAAACCAGTCTGAACCAGAGGAGAACTGCGACAGCAAAAGCACAGGAAGCTCTGGGCTTTGTGCTGCAATTCCTGCTCAGCTGTCCTCTAAAGATAATAGCAACAGGCTGCCTGAATTGCAGGCTATAGGGTCTAGGATGCTCATGAAGAAGAAAAGCAAGCCAGGAGCATTGGGATGAACACAGTGTGTGAACACAGGTACTAGGCAGGAGATTTCCTCTGTACTCTGCACCATTACAGCATCGCTGCACGCACAACCTCCCCCTTTGCTCCACAAGAAGCCCCTTCCTGACTCCAAATGGGGCAAAGGGGCTCAGCAGTTCAGCGACACATGGAAATATTTACGCACAGCGAATTACAGGCGCTGAGGCAGTCTAACCCTAAAGGAGCACACACTGCCAGCCCTCTCCTTTCCAATTCCAGCTGCCTCAGCTCGATCCCAAAATTACAGCTCCTGAGAGCCAGGGGTACAGGGGAGAACAAGGGGGAAGCAGGGCACTCTTGGACTCAACAGCACAGGCCAGTCTTTTTAAAGACTTATTTATTTTAAATACAGGATTTTCTGCTCTTACACCTTCTGATTGTTCCTCCAGCGTTTGCTTTGTCGTCTCTCCACGTTGTGCAGCACCACCTCTCTTCTCTCTCGCCCTGCAGACTTTTGCTGTGGCCTCATGAGAACTTAGGTGAGGTAAGAGCCAACAACGAAAAGGACCATCCCCTCCGCATATCTCGCTTGTAGCGAGAACGTACCTCGCTGGTTGGGATCTGCTTCTCTAGATAACAGTTCCAACAAGCAACGTCCTGAGCCTTCCCCTCGTGCATTTTATCAAGCGACTTCTTCTCTCAAGCTCTACCAGGACTGGCCAAGACATGACAGGAAGATCCTGCCATCGGTTCCCAACCCTGAGGACCAGCGCTAACAAAAACCACAAATGATGGTCACACCCTGGAACCTCTTCCTTGACATAAAAGGGTGTGGGGGGTGTGTGGGGGGTGGCTGTATTAAAGAAACCACTTGTTTGTGTACAGTGTGATAGCTAAAAACATGTAAGAGTCAGAAAAAGACAGAAAGCAGCCAGTGTTGAATATACTGTAGGGAGGAAAGTTTACTGCTGCACTCACCACCTCACTATCAGTATGATCTGTTCTAGTTGACAGCAGTAAAAACTGCCAGTTCCCCCCCGTCTTGCCCCAACAGCTCGCTCACAGACATGAGCACGTCACACACAGTGCCATGAATCACATACCACCTCTTCAGGCAGCATCGATGCCACCCAAATTCACACCTTCCAGGCACCTGACACAGGTGGAGGCGCTACAGAGAGCGCACCAGACAACGGCACACGCAGGAACCCAGCTGCACCTTCTTACCACCCTGCAACGCAGGCACGTCCCACACAAAAACCTCCTCTGCTTCAAGTTCCTGGAACTTCCAGAGGAATCCACAGTCCCTGGCCAGCCAGCTCATGCTGTTTACTACCTGAACAGAGATCCACGAGCATGGACACACAGAAACGGAACAGAGAGAAGCCCTGTCAAACAGATCCATCTCCTCACCCCCATCACGGATTCACAGGCTATACTTGGTCGCCAGGTTTATCTGAACCAGCTCAAGTGCCAGCAAGTACCACCTGCAGACAGCTATGAGCTTCCTCACCTGGTTCCTAGGAGCTGGGAAAATAAAAAGAGAGGTAAAGAGGGTGGATCAGCAAACAGAAAACTCCTGGTCTCTCCAGATGAAGCTCCAGGCTGTATGAGCAGCATCAGTGACATCCAGCAGCCTCTAATTTCCCCATCAGATGAGCAAGGACAAGCGAAAATGAGCCAGAGTGGTTCGAGCGTTAGTGTGCAGGTTACCTCTAGCTGGGTGGGGGACACACGGCACTGCGCGTTTCTTAACTGCCCAAGATGCAACACGGAGGCAACAGAGAATTTGCTCCCAGAGCGGCTACTTGGCAGCACTGATATGACCTGAGCAGTAGCAAGTTAGAGAAGCAGGAACAGGCTCTCACTGCTCCTTGGCCCTCAAAAATCGGAAACCTTTAGTGTCATTGGCAAGGGAGATCTGCAGGTACCTGTTGGTGGGCAGGACAGGGAGTTCAGACCACTGTGGGAAGGGCAGAGGAACACCAAAGTTCCCTGCAGCCCCCAAAATGCCGACACCCCACCCTGAGCCCTCCAGAAAAGGAATCAAGCCCGGACCAGCACAAACACTTGTACAGCAAAGAGTTTGGTCTGCAGCTCAACCAGCTTGAGATCGCTCAAGACAGAAGATAAATGTGATGCTGGTTTCAGGTTTTATTGATAGGCTTTTTGATGATGCATTTGGATAAGTGCAATCACACATACCTTCTTAGCTTCAGCCAAAACATTTCCAGGTTCTCCAAGCAAACTGGAGACAACGCTTCCAGTTCCGAGATACATGCTCCCCACCTTTCTTGCCTCCCAGTGCTTTTGCCAGCTTAGTATCTTCGATATCTAATCACAGACCCTGTCATCCTATGGTGGGGTTTGCTCTTTCCCTTTGCTCCCTCTTTTCCCAAGGCGTGGTATGCCATGTTCCTCCTCACCTTCTGCCTCTTGCACTTGCTTTAACCACTTTGAGCCAAATAAAAGCAGGTCAGGCATCATGTAGGAAAGTCTGTGAACTAATAAGTCAACCCTGGCAGCAAATCGAGCTTTCCAGAACTCAGGCTACCCACTCAAAGCTCACCCATCATTTCCTCCTCTGGGATTAGCACTCTTTCATCATCAGACATCTCACTCTGGAGACAACTAATTGCTTTCCCCCATAGATTTTTCCGAGGACAGCGTTAGTGCACCACCTTGTTTTGCACCTTCTGAGCACATCACCGCTTCCCCCACATAAGCCACTTCTCCCCAAAATCCAGCCAGTGACCTATACACCCCTGTCTGGGTGGCTCCTGACATAATTAGTCAATAATAAAAAGGTACTGGGGACATGCAGACTGCTCGAACTTGTTCCTGCCACCTCCAGCTGGGATAACCCTGTGAAAAGCTACTCCTGCTTCTCAACAGGAAACATAAATATAAATTGCAACTTTGGTAACTCAAAAGTAACTCCAGGTGCTCCTGTGCTGTCTGGCTGCTCAGTCAGCACCGCAGCTTCCAGGACATACTCATGGCACAGCCAGGCTTGGGACAGTAAGAAACCAGCAGATATTTACCTCCTGCGCTCCTCTGCTGATGCAGAACATCATCCCGTTGGTTTCCAGGACATATTCTCCCAGGACCAGCACACTCTTGCATCTTTCAGCATCTAAATGCGCACAGGGATGTCTAAAGTTTTCCAAGGACAGCCTTCAGTTGCTGCTAGCTTCCACCAAAGAGCTGCCCAGATCAAATCCGAACAGTCCCTAAATTATTTAGAGCTTAATGATTACACCTGGGTCATTTGGAATGACTCATTTGTAGTGTCTTCAGTTTGAGGCAGAGGCATGCGGGAGCGATTAATTACCCCATTTGTGCAGGTCCTGTCTAGACTAGGAAACTGAGGTGTGTCCAGAAGACGAGGGACATGTGGCCAGACAGGGTTTCACACAGGGCTCTCTAGCAGACAAACTCTTCACCCTTTAAGGCAACAGGATGGAGCATCACTTGACAGGGCAAGGGATTTCCCCATTTAATAGGGGGACCATGCGCAACCACCCAGATTCTCACCCCAGCGTGTGTGGTTCATCCCACGCTTCAGGACACGTGGGAACGACACTGGTTTGATCACTACGGCACACATGTACCGGTCCCAAAGCAACGGGACCAGCTCTGGGAAAGCCGGTATCGGCAGAACTGCCCCGTCACCACGATGTGAGGATGACAAACGCCGCTGACGCAAGGGATCGTTACCTGATAGTGAGCAGAATCACAAGGAGCACAAACAAGAGGTCAGGCTGAACCTGAGGGGGAGGCTTTACTTGTTCTGTTCCACAGTTGGGACAGTGTGAGCTGTTCAAGATCAAGCGAGGGCAGCCGCTTGACCAGCACAGCCGTGTCCTCCTCTTCACCACCTTACCAGACACAAGCTGACCTCCCTCTAACAGCTTTGAGGCCATTTATCCCCTTGGCAATGTGAGAATAAGTGCTGGAACTTCATCATGAGTGTCACATGAATGCCACCATGTGTGGGCTTTCTTTGTCCCAATGGTTATGTCCTGCATTTCACATCGTCCCATCCTGCAGAAAGGGCTTAGTACCAATAATAGAAAAAATGTGGAAACCCCAAGATCAGAGCTGCTGTGACTCGGGGCACCCATCAGAGCCAGCTCTGCCATCCCTCAGGCACAGGCAGGGCACATTGGAGTGCACTGGTGCCGCTCCACAGCACACAAGCTGCAAGAGAAACCTTTTCCTCCACGTTTGCCAAGCCTCATCCCTCAGCTGATGACTCCACACACTGTAAAGCTCCTGTGAACTCTCGCCCAGGGGATAGCGTGGACACTGACATGTAAGGACAGGTTTGCTAAGTGCTGTTTACAGGAAAGGCCTCGAGTTTTCGGCTGGTAGGGACAGGCAGAGGCATCCTCTCAAATTTCAGGGAAGGATCTGACCTGAAGGCAGGACAGGACTGCGCCAAGCGACGGGAGGGACGGCATTTCACCCCGACTCCCCCCCTCATCACACCCAGAGCCCTTATCAGCAAGTGGGTCTCCTCCTCCACAGGCCATTTCTGCATGTCACAACCACCTCTGACACCCAAAACAAGGGTGCCAGTGCACCCAGGCAGGGATGGTTGCTCAGGGGACCCAAGCGCCACAAAACCTTCAGCAGGAGCCCAGAGGGAGGGTGCGGATCCACCACAGGCTCCGCCAGCAGCAGAGCCAGTTTAAGAGGTTCCTACCCCACCTCGTGTCCCTATCTCACACTGTCACCTCTCCAGTCTCACCACATTTGCTGGTGAGGCACTTAGCACCCTAGCACTGACAACGATTTGGATTAGACACCCCCCTGCCAACTTTCATCTAAGGTGTGAGCCACAGCGCCCCGAGGCAGCACGCACCTCAGGGGGGAACAGGCTTCTGAGACCTAACAGAGGGAGTGAGAGAACCTCTTAAACCAGCTCTGCAACACCAGTAATCTTAATTCGGAACCACACCCTGAAGATAAAGACGGCAGCAGAGCGACCATGAGGGGCAGAATTTGTCATTAGGGCAGTGGCAGCCACTCCAAAGCATCCAAAGCTGCTGCCCTTCACTCCTTATCCTGAAAGCATACAGCACTTGAGTGATGTGTTAATCCCAACTTGTAATTCATGCAGTCTTGCTAGTCCTAGCTCACAGTAAAAGCCTGGCAAAATAAGCCCCGGGACAGAAGATAAGATTTCCTCATGCTTCCAAGACCCAGGAATATTCGATGGCTCCCCTGCAGAAGGACGGGCAGACGCCAGCCCTGCGTCCTGCTGAAGAACCTTCAGCACACTTGCACAGATCTGGATGGGTTAAGTGGCTTTGTGTGCGGTAAAGACTGGAGTAAGAGAGAAATCCCTCCTCAGTGAAGCACCACACACACCCCTCACCTCCAGCACGCCAAGCATGTCTTCATAATAAAGTGTTGGCTCAAACAGTCCCTCCAGTAGCCTTTTCCAGAGATGGACAAGCCAGCTTGCCCAACCAAAGCACCACCAGGAGATTCCTTCCCTGCTGACGATCCCACACAGATCTAACCTTACCAAAAAAATCAAGTTACAAACATGCAACAGTTTCTCCTCTCTAGCTCCACAACCTTTTCTGTAAGGAAACCAGACAGCCTGAAGCAGGCAGAGTGTCTGAGCATCGCAGAACCAGACCGACTCAACATCTTGTTCTTCAGAGCTGCTCATGTGGCCATTCCTGCTTTCAAAAAGTCCAGGTGCCAGCGCGGCCGTGGGCTCCTCGTGGAGAGCTCAGTGTGACATGGGCTGGGTGCGACCACTCAGTGACAGTCAGCGGGGGATTCACCAGTCTCAAAGAGGGGCCATTGGCATTGTTAGTGCCAGGGCTGGACTGTCACTCAGGCCGAGGGACACAATAGAGCATTTCAGCTCCTCGATTAAGGCTCTGCAAAACACACGTCTACAGCTTATAAATCCGACATATCAAACCAATCCCCCAAGTGCTGCCTCATTATAGAGCCGAGGAGCAGAAACATATACGCAGAATTAGCAGAAAACTACTCTGCAGTGCCTCAAGTCCCATTTTCCACTACTCATGGTGCAGGGAGGCCCAGATGAATTTTTGGGTGAGGAACATGGATACTCTTAGTCCACAGGCTGCCTTTCCCTACCTGTGTCAGCCTCACCAGGACACAGCTTTGTCCAGAATTTGTTTTGGATGGGTGCAAACATCCTCCCAACGACACCCCTGCATCCAGACCAACTCATCCCTATCTTTATCACCTCGGGAGTCGTGGATGTAGAACCTGAGCTAGGAAGCGAGCACAGTTAGAGCAGCGCAACCCACCCAATGTAAACGTCATTATGCTACACAGGGATGTGTGAACTGGCGGAGAATTCTTGTAGGAGTGCGGCTACATCTGAAGCAAAGATTCATTTCTCCTCAAAAAGCAGATCTATCACCAAATACTGACAAATCCATTCAGAAAACATACACAGATCAGATTTTTATTGAACCAGAGGAAGGTAATAGTATTGCTCACTGGAGAAAGTAACATGAAACACTCAAGACTTTCTTCACATCCCGATGGAAGGTGGCCTGGTTGTAAGGCCAAGGTGACAAGCCAAAAGATGCTGTTGGTGTAATTACCCTCGCACGCCAGATAACAATCTTCTCCTGCCATCTTTTGCCACTGGTACCATCACACCATGCTACTTGCCCATGCAATTAATTCAGCTCCTTCACCACTATAAGCTATTCTGGTCAAGGCTGTTTCGCTGGTAGAACTACTATCACACTTGGATTGTTTTGTGGGTTTTTTAAAACATATTTATTCTTATAAATGTATCTTTTTACATCTCATATCCACATGGATCCCCAGTCACACACAAGAAACACAGCTTACAGCAGCAGAAACATACTGTACTATCTACCTGTTTCCCTATCTAGAAGTTTTAACATAGACATATTAAAACCAGCTTCCAAGACCAAAGCACACGTAGGAGTAGGATAATCAAACAAGTCCCATTCAGCACTTTCGTCTTACTGGTTAATTCACCTGTGATTCCTTATTCTGCAAGGGCCAGAAGCACTAAGAGGACAGCTCCCCACACGCATCTTGAAAAAAATAATAAACTTTTAAAGGTCCTTCAACACTGACACAGCAAAACAAAGCAATGAGGTGGAAGCTCCCAGGAAGAGCGAAGCAGGAGGCACAAACTAAACCTCACCTACCACACCGGGGTTTTGCCTCCTCCTCTCGGCTGCAGACACAACATGCGGACAGAGAAGCCCAGGTGAGCTGCATCCTCTGCTCGCTGCCCATGTGCCTTCCCAAGCCCCTTACGCATGCAGCTCATCCGCGTGCAGCCATTTATCCAGCTTAGCACATCCCGCTGGAGCCCAGGCCACCGACACTATGACAGCAACTGTTCCCAACAACTTTTATTTGTGAGATTATAAGCATTTTTAAATGGGTATGATCCTGGCCGCTAGTCCCCTTCATCTGTCATATCGTTATCCAGTCATTTTGGGTTACTTCTGGTCAAAGTGTAGCGGAGATGGTAGTTTAACCAAAATTTGAAGCTGGCGTTGCCTCCAAGAGAAGCTGTCCTGTAACCCTGGCTGCTGGCTATAGAAATGGTCGCTCTCCAGTCACACCAGTACCTTGAGCTGCACAGTTGTGGGAACAAGCGCGTCAGGATGAGGGAGGAGGTGGGACTGCTGCTTTTGGCGTTGCCAAATCAAAGCGTTCACCAAAGCACATGAGGAAAACTAGTCATCTTGAAGGGCCCATAGATGTGTTACAGTTTGGGTGGGTGTTTTTTTTTGTAAGTACACCCTCAAAAAAGAGAAAAGATTAAAAACTACTTAAAAATCAGAGTCATTTCAGGTTCCCAAAATGGGCTAAGGTGGCTCACTATAAATGTATAGATGCCTGTCAACAAATCAACTAGTACAATTCTCTCCGCAAAAAGTAAATGTGCAATGGACACCAAGAAAAGGAGCATGTTTTCAGGTGTCTGGACAAAGCACAATCTCTGCATCACGCTCCTCTCCACAGGGGCCAGTGCTGGAATAACCATTTTTACCCTCACTAGAGGATTTCTGTCCCCAGGCCACCTACAAGGGATGTGCTGGCTACAACTCACCAGCACCCTGACCTGCGGTCAAGCACCTTTTCTGTGGCCAAGCACCCAGCAGCAACAAAAAAAGCAAAAAGAACTGCTCGCTCTTGAGGGCAAAGCTTAACGCCACGCTGCCTTCCACCCAATGATTTCAGAGTATTAACGGATAAGGATTTACCTTTACAGACAGCACCTTGAAGGTGAGGGTACAAGTACTGCTGCTCCATCACAGCTTCAGCTATCACAGAGCTGACACGGGACCTTCTCAGGGGGCTTATACAGGCTTCAAAACAATGTGAAACCTGCAGGAGACAAAGCAACTTCCCTCCTTCCCCAGGATCATCATCATCTTGGACTCTCAGCTGCTCCCAAACTGCTCCCAGTTACAGCCCAACTCCCAGCCCGGCGGCTTCACGCAGTCCTTTGAACAGCAGCGCAAACATCAGACAAGCCAGAGCTCCCGACAGGGCCTAACTAAGGCCCGGCTTTTGGAACAGCTCCCTCCGAAAGAAAACACCAGGAGAAGACACGTGCACATGTGCACAAGTACATTTGAGCTTGAAGCCGAAGCTGGTTTTCTCAGATTTCGCAGCACACTCAAATCAAGTCCAGGCCAATGTAACAGTAACACAGAGTATTTCAGCTTCTCCGCTTGTTAGAAACACAACACGGAGAAAACCCGTCATGCCAGAAACTACATCAACATTTCATCTTTCTATCCAGCAGCTTCTCAAAGCATCTCACCCAGTCTCAGCCTCTGGTTGGAAGAGGCTCTTCCAGAATTCAATAGCCAAGTGCCCTTCATTAGGGCCAACTTTGTGACACAAACAGGAGCCACAAAGCCATCTAACCCCCCGCCAGCTGAGACAACGCCTCTGAGCAGACTGCAGCGACCCACCACAACACTTTATTTGGGTAGTTTAAACTTGTTGCTGGTAAAAGTCTTTTCTTTCTTCAGTTGCAACTGAACCAAGAACAGAATATGATTGTTTAGGGCCAGTACTGACCAGTCTTTGGCTGTAACGGATCCTTTCTTCCTCTGGCTCCATCTCCGACTCTTCTGAAGAGAGCGAGAAGGACACTCCAGGACTGCTGTCGTCGTCCTCTTCGTCCTTTGAAGTCAGAGGGAAATAGTGAAGCAGGGTACACAGACACAGGACACCTACACCTCTCGTTTCTTTGCTCATTTTAAGGCCGATTCCATATCACTGTGCAGGGGTAAGCGAACACAGTGGATGAGCCCACCTCTACTTCTAACGCTCCCATTCTAACTTTAGGCATGACCCAGGGTAAATGACTTTACCAGCTGTTCTGTAACACGACATGAGCTGCAGATCTCAGATGAGGAAAGAGCCTCTTGCTCTGCTCTACTACCCGCAAAAGCAGCAGCTCAGTTGGCCCACACCAGGATAGGAAACAGGCAAAGTGCTGTCAAACACTCTGCTTTTCCCAGAGTACATTATGCGTTAGAGAACCAGCTCCTCCAAACAACACGGTTGCCACCCTCTGGATATCCTGTGGCACTCGGGAGACGCTAAACAGGTACAGAACATCTCCCACAACCAGGGAAGGGCGTGGGGGATCCCTCCTACCTACAGCACTTAGGCACAGCTCAGGTAGGGGACTAACTCTTGTCTTCACGCTCAGATCTCAAAATCTGCCACCTTGTGAAACCACGAAATAACATGGGAGAGCCTCCCAAGGTGTCAGATGGCACCTCAACTTTTTTTTTCTTTTTTTTTTTCTTTAAAGGAACAGAATGAAACCAAAGTCTACATCTATCTCAGCTCTTAATTCCCGCACTAAACCTTCGGTGACGGGATCCGCCGCCCCGTGCAGTGTTACAGAACCGCTACCACAGCGTGGGGAGAACTTGCCCCATCCTGCTCTTCCCCGACCCTCCGAGGCACGGTTTGACAGCAGAGCGTTCCGAGTCCCACTCATACCTCCCCATCCCTGCGCCCGGACCGGCCTCCCCAGCCCAGCTAAGCCAGCCTAAGCACTTTCCCCACACTTGTTAAACTGTTGATAAACAGCGGCACAGCCGGAGCGCAACACACCGGCCGAGCGGCCCGCTCGCAACCCCCGCTGCCCCCGAGCGGGACGCACCCCCGGCCCGGCCGGTCCCTGCCCCAAGCCACCCCCGCGGGCTCGCCCCCCCGTCCCCGCCCGGCGCAGGAGGGAGCAGCCCCCGGCCGGCAGAACAAAGCGGCGGCGGGGGAAGCCCTGTGCCGGCGCTCAGGACGTCAGTCCCCGGGGGAGCTGTCACCGGCATCTCCGCCCCCGGGAGCCGCCCGCCCCGCCGCCCCCTGCCCAACAACTTCCCGGCCCGGCGGCCTCCCGGGGGCCGCAGAGAAAGGGAGACCCGCCCGCACCCTCCCGGCCGGGGCAGCGGCCCCGCCGCCCGCGGCGCGACCCGGCCCCTCCGCGGGGGGGACTCGGGGAAACTTCAGGGTCGGCCGAGGGTGGCGGGTCGGTGCCGGGCCCCCCCCCGCCCCTCTGCGAGTGGCTCACCAGGTCTCTCCTGCGCCTTTGTCCTCTTCTAGCGCCGAGACGGGGGGAAACAGAACAGACGGAGGAGGAACCCCCGGGTCAGGCAGCGATCGCGCCCCGGGCCCGGGCCCGGCCCGCCGGCCGCGCCGCCCCGAGCACCCCCGGCCCCGCCGCCCGCCCCTCCGCGCCCCGCCGCCCCCGGCGCGGCCACTGCGGCGAGTGGGCGCTGACAGCGCCGCCGGCCGCCCCGGGCCTCCGCTCGCTCCCGCGGGCCCCGCTCCCCGGCCCGGCGCCGCGTCCGCCCGGCGCCGCGTTCCCCCCCGCCAAACCGCGGACCCGGCGCCACCCCCCGCCCGGGCCGAGTGGCCAGGCCGCCGCCGGCCCCGCCGCTCCCCGCCGTGCCGTGCCTCGCCGCCGCCGACCCGTCGCCCCCCCCCGGCCGGGACGCGGTTCCCCTCCTCACACAGGAGCCGCCGCCGCCATTTTGAACCCGTCAGAGTCTCACATACACACTGACTCGGCCGCCG
Organism: Nesoenas mayeri; assembly: GCF_963082525.1. NCBI lineage: Eukaryota > Metazoa > Chordata > Aves > Columbiformes > Columbidae > Nesoenas > Nesoenas mayeri. The sequence continues at coordinate 67,500,109 of NC_137548.1, read as the reverse complement.
CACTGCGCCTGCGCCGCCCGCAACCTCCCCTGACCCCCCCGCCGCCTCCCCCGCCGCCCGCACTGCGCATGCGCCGCCGCTTCCCCCCTTCCCCTCCGCCCGGCCCCGCTCCGGCGCCGGGGCACCGCGCGGGGGCGCGCACGCAGCGCAGAGGCCACGCCCCGCCGGGGCGGGAGCGAGCGCGCAAGTGCGGCTGGCCCCGCCCATCTGCCTCGGACCCCCCCCCCCCCCATCGTTCGTGCGCCCGGGGACCGGGACGGGACGGGTCCCCGCGGGGACGCGCGTACTACGCGTGTGTGAATATATATGTGTGCGTATATGCGCGCACACACTGACATCTGCATAGATGAACGCGCATATGCGTATGTATACGTGCAGGCGTGCCAACACAGGCAGAGGGACGCTCACGGCCCACACACACGTATACAGGCACGCCTATATACATACAACACACCTGTATACATACAGCACACATGCATACGCACCTATATACATGCAGCACACCTGCATATGCACCTATATACATCCAGCACACCTGCATATGCACCCATATACATACAGCACACCCGCATATGCACCTATATATGTGCAGCGCACATGCATGTGCACCTGTATACCTGCAGCACACATGCATATGCACTATATACATGCAGCACACATGCATGTGCACCTGTACACCTGCAGCACACATGCATATGCACTATATACATGCAGCACACATGCACCTATATACACGCATATGCATGTCCCAGCCATAAGGCAGGAGGGGGCCCATTCCCAGAGGCTGCCTGGCCACAGGTGACACAACCCCGTCCCCCCCGGTGCCGTGCGGGTCTGTCCCAGCCTGCAAGGACCACGTGGGGACCACGCCATGGTGACATGTGTTCAGCTTTAATGACAGGATTGCACCCAGATGACCCCGTGTGGCCCCTCTTGCGCTGGCCTGCCAGCGGGAAGGGGACCCCCTTCCCCAAAAAATCAGTTCTCTGCTCCCAGACCCGCCTGCCCGCGGCGCTCGGTGCGGGCGGAGGACGCTCGGACGCTGGGTGCCGTGGTGGGACGTGCTGGCACCCCATGGCAACAGTCCTTGGGACCGGCTTGCGGGGACAGCAGCGTGGCAGCGGTGGTGGCCGGGAGCTGAGCGCTGTCCCGAGCCGGGGGGACAGCAGCAGAGCCCAGGGCTGGGGGCTCAGCTGAGCACGCAGCCCCTCCTGGGTCGCCTCCCGCGCTGGCTCCGGCGGGCGGCACCGAGGGCGGCGCTGCAGGCCACCGCAAAGATGTCCACGACGTTCTCCTGGTACCTGGCTGAGCACTCCAAGTAGGACACGGCGTGGACCTGCCGGGCCATGGCCTCTCCCTGGGGGGAGACACAGGGTCAGACCCCCCGGGGACCCTGGCTCCCCCACCACCCTGTGCTCAGGGACATCCCCAGCCTGATGGGGGGTGGCACTTGCCTGCTGGTAGGAGATGGGCTCCAGGTGTCCCTCCCGCAGCTTCTGCAGCACCTCCCGGTCCCGCCGCAGGTCTGTCTTGCAGCCCACCAGCAGCACCGGGACACCCCTGCAGAAGTGGTTCACCTCCGGGTACCACTGCGGGGGGACACATGTCACTTGGGGGACAGGGACATGGGCCGGGCAGCAGCCCCAGCTCCATGCCATCTCCCACCGAGGACACACGGGGCTGGGACAGTCCTGCCACCTCCTATGGTGAGGACACGTGGGGCTGGGACAGCCCCCCCGGGGCTGCGTTACCTTAGTTAGGATGTTGTCAAAAGTGTTGGGGCTGGTGACATCGAAGCAGATGAGGACAACGTTGGTGTCCGAGTAGGACAGCGGGCGAAGCCTGTCGTAGTCTTCCTGTCCTGACGGGTGGAGAAGCCAACCATTACACACCAGTTCCCCACTGGGATGGGTCCCCCCCAGCCTGGGACCATGTCTGTCCCCTCAGCTTTGGGGCACCTTGTGGCTCTGGGGACAGAAAGGCATCACTGCTGAGAGTGACAGCCTTAGGGACAGTGGCTGGCTGGCTGTGAGTTAACCCTTTATCTCCCATGGTCTCCTATGGGGACACCCCCCCAAAGGTATGACCCACAGGCGTGTGACACCCCGAAACCCCCAGGCTGGAGGGAGGGGGGGTATGACTGCCTGCCCTGTCCCCTGCTGTCCCACCTGCCGTGTCCCAGAGGTGGATCTTCACAGGTTTGCCGCCAACCTGGAGGGAGGCCGTGTACTTCTCGAACACAGTGGGGACGTACACCTGGCAGGGGACAAGAGGGGGACATGGGGTAGGTCCCACCCACCCGTGGGCAGCGGTGGGGGGGACCCCCACGGAGCTCTGTGTGCCCAGGACAGGGCACAGGGAGGTACCCGGGGTTGGGAAAGGGAAACGGGGCGGGGGGTGGCAGGAGATGGTGGTGCCACCTGGGGATGCTCCTTGTTCCCCACAGCCCTGGGACTGTGCCCCCCAGCCCAGGGCAGCACCGAGCCTCAGGCAGGCAGGATGCCCCGGTGCGACCTGGGGGGGCCTGGAGGGGGGTTCTGGGGTCTCTGTCGGGGTTCCCCTCCCTGCACTCCCCGGGTCCCCTATGTGCCCTCGCTGCGGGGCAGACCCGACCCCACGTGACCCCCCAGGAGAGGCAGAGGTGCCCGACCGCCCACCGAGGGGGGCTGCCCTGGACCCCCATCAGCCCCAGGCTTGGCCACCCCCTCCCCCAGCTCTCCCCGACCCCATGACCTGCTGCCAATGGCCCTGCTGCCGCCGCTGTGCCCGTCCCGTCCCCGCCTTGCCGCCGTTCCCGAGAGCCCCCCCCACCGCGACCGGCTCCCACCGTGGCTGAGCTCGCAGGGTTCAGGGAGGACAGTACCTTGGGGAAGTCACCTCTGGCAAAGGCCACCAGCAGCGACGTCTTCCCGCAGCCCCCGTCCCCCACCACGACAGCCTTGACGTCCGCCACGGGGGCTCCTGGGCTCGCCCCCCCCCGCTCCCGCTGCATGGGGGCGGCCGGCGGGACCACGGAGCCTGCGTGGCCTCGGTGGGGACAGGGACGGGGACAGGGCGACCGGCGGCACCCGCCTGGCCCAGGGTGCGGCCCCCACCCGCCCGCCGGACCCGCCCGCGGCGCCGCTCGGAGCTGGGCGCCCACACGTGTACGGGCGGCCTCGCACGCACCCGCCGCCTCGCACACGCGTGGGGCTGCTCGCCGTGCGTGTCCGGGGTCCTGCTACACGGCTGGTACTCGCCGTGCTCCCCTCTGCTCCCCGCATGCGTGTGCGACGCTCCCCCCGCGCCTGCCCGCACACGGGCGCAGCTGCTTGGTGCACACAAGGGGCTGCCTGTTGCACACTCACATACAGGCGCTTGAGACTGTATTCCACGCGTGCAGCGCCTTTGCACACACACGCACCTTCTTGCATGCCCAGCTTCTCCTTGCACACATCCATGCAAATTCTCTTGCACATATGCACATATGCACATGTACACACATGTATATACGCACACATGCACATGTTCACACATGCATGTTTGCACATCTGCCCCCACACACCTGCAGCTCCTTCCTACACCCATCTGCACATTCCCATCCTCGTGTGTGCAAACACACGCGTGTGCCCTGACTGCTGCAGGTGGGGGCCCTCCCCGACACCCCAGCCCCCTCCATGCTGGGTTTTATTGCCCCAAGCATGGGAGGCAAAGTCCAGGGTGGAGGGAGGCGCAGGGGGGTGACTCACAGCCCTGGCTCCCCCCACCAGTGCCACCCGTTCCGTCACAGCGGGTGACGTGCCGTGCCCAGCCCTGCTGGGCCGTGCCATGCCATGCTGAGCCGTGCCTTGCCGGAAAACTCTGTACCTGGCACCAGGCACGGGCAGACTCCGTCATTTCCCGGTGACTCTAACGTGCTGTTAGGGATGGGTTGCAAGACCCCACTTTCCTTGGGGACATGCCAACCCAGTGCTGTTCCTGACATGGAGCCCACATTGACCCCCCTTTATTACCCACCATGATCCTTGCCCCCCTCCCCTGGGACAGGGAACCCTGTGGCCCCGCTCTAGGAGGTGGGAGCTGCTCAGACACGAGGGATTTGGGATGTGGGGTGTTTCTGGGTGGTGGCCGGGCTCAGGGAGCCCTGTGAATGGGTGCCCCATCCTGCCGGCTCCCTCAGCCCTGCCATGGGTGCTCCAGCCGCCCAGGTGAGCCACGCAGGGGTGTTAGCAGTCCTAGCAGCAATTAGCCAGGTTAATGAGCTGAAGAAGCAGTTTTCTGCCCTTGCTGGAGGAGCAGAGGACACCCGGGGCTGGGGGGTGCTTTGCCGGCCGTCTGGCCATGTCCCCCCACCAATACCTGGGGACCAGCGGTTGAAGGGGACATGGATGGTGGCCAGTGCCGCTCTGGGCCATGTCCCCCACATTCCAGCTTGGAGGTCCCCAAAACGCCCTCCTCTCTGGTCAGTGCCCTCCTCTGCCACCCCAAGACCCCTATGGGGGCGGATGGGTGCTTCTGTTATCGGGGTGCAGGGAATGATGGGGGGGTCATATGTGCCATTCCCTGCTAACCCCCCAAGCCCTGTGGCTGCCTCATCTCCTGTTCTCCTGCCACCAGCCCCGCTGGCTCCTCGATGGGTACCAGCCAGTCCAGGAGGGCACCGCAGCCCCCAGACCAGCCGGGTCAACCCGAACCAACAGCTCAAACACCAAATTCCCACCCAGACCTGACGCACGACATGGATGGAGGAGAAATGGCCAGCGATTCCCATGCTGAGAGTCTGGAAGGCAAATATGCACATTAATGAACAATTTCAGAAGGATGCCAGCATCAGGGCAGGGTGAAAGGAGGAGACTGGAGCAAAATAAAACAATTAGGAAGGTGGTAATTACCAGTCTAATGAGATATCAAGTTGAATCCTAAAAGCATCAGGATTCTTTCACAGCAAAGATGTAGCTCCTACAGTATTCATCCTCTGGAGTATTCTCCTGGGCAAAGCATTTCCTTTCCCGCAAGACCAAACAGAAATTTGACAGGAGAGGCTCCGTGATGCAGCCTGTGGCTCTGAAGCTGCCCAGCGCTCTCTCACCACCTGACCCATGATCTTGCAGAAACGCCCCAAAGAGCCGCTGTGTTTGGAGAGACGGGCTGCTCGAGCCTTCTGAGGACGCGGAGACCCCAGTTCTCCTCGGCTGGGGAGATCGTGGTGAGGAGGGGCTGGAAGACGCGCGGCAGGTTGCCCTCTGCCTGCTGCCTGGCAAGGTAGGGGGTCGGGACCGCGGCTCAGCCTGGGGGGGCTGCTTACGTCTCCCCGCAGCTCCCCACAGCCCCTCTCACCACTCCCACATGCATCCTTCCCATCTCTCCTCTGCACTCACCCCCCAGCCCGTCACTGGTGAGGCAGTTGCCTCCCCAACCCACCTGTCACCCCCCTGTCCCCAACCCCGTCACTTCACCAGGATCCCTCACCCAGACACGTCTTCTTGCTCTTGGGGTCCCACTAACTCCCTGTCCACTCTGATCGCAGCTGGGGACCGCGTCCCACCTCCCGCCATGGAGGTGAACCAGACATCCCCACCTCCCACATCACCCGTGCCAGGGACTGTTAGAGAAGACTCCTGCAGGATGGAGGTCACCGACATGGCCATAGACGGTGTCACGGTGCTCATCTGCCTCTGCGGGCTGGTGGGGAATGGAGCCGTCCTCTGGCTCCTCGGCTTCCGCATCCGCAGGAACCCCATCACCGTCTACGTCCTCAACCTGGCCATGGCCGACTTCACCTTCCTCCTCTTCATGGTCACCTCATCCCTCCTCTACATCATGGAGAACGTCTCCTGCTCCACTCTTTTGTCCTTGAAGTACAAGAGGTCACTTTTCCTGCTCTCGCTGTTCTCCTACAACATGGGCATGTATCTCCTGACGGCCATCAGCATTGAGAGGTGCATGTCCATCCTCTGCCCGCTCTGGTACCGCTGCCGTCGTCCCCAGCACTTGTCAGTCACGGTGTGTGTCCTGCTCTGGTCCCTCTCCATCACTGTCATTGCTGCAGTGACATCTCTCTGCCTGTTGTACGACTACGAGCACTGTCGGGTGGCTCTCATCTCCATGTACATCCTCAACTTCCTCATCTTTGCTCCACCCATGGTCATTTCCAAAGTGATCCTGTTCATTAAGGTCCTGTGTAGCTCCAAGCGGCGTCAACCCAAGAGGCTCTACATTGTTATCTTCCTCACTGTCCTCTTTTTTCTCATCCTTGGGGTTCCCCTCAGCATCTGGAATTTCCTGCAGCAGTTCAGCTACACGTTTGTGCCCTCCCAGGCTGTTTTCCTGCTCGCCTGCATCAACAGCAGCATCAACCCCTTCATCTACTTCTTGGTGGGCAGCTGCCAGAGGCATTGCTCCTTGGTGTCCCCCCAGGTCGCCTTCCAGAGGGTCTTTGAAGAGACGGGGGTCACCACAACCTGCAGCTAAGAGGCCACTGGAGTCACACCAGCTGTGCTGCCCACCCTGGCTTCATGCTCAGCTTCCACCCTTGCTGCAAGCTGGGCCCACAGGTCACCTTCTTGTGGTTGTGTGTTAGGATGCATCCCACCCCTTATCCCATCTTGTCCCCATCCCCAACCCTTATCCCATCCCCATCCCTTATCCCACCATGTCCCCATCCCCATCCTTCATCCCATCTTGTCCTCATCCCCAACCCTTATCCCATCCTCATCCCTTATCCCACCATGTCCCCATCCCCATCCTTCATCGCATCTTGTCCTCATCCCCAACCCTTATCCCATCCTCATCCCTTATCCCACCGTGTCTCCATCCCCATCTTCATCCTTCATCCCACCTTGTCCCCATCCCTTATCCCAACCCCATCCCTGATCCCACCTTGTCTCCATCCCCATCTGTTATCCCATCTTGTCCCCATTCCCATCCGTTATCCCATCTTGTCCCCATCCCCAGCCCTTATCCCATCCCCATCCCACCGTGTCCCCCTCCCCATGTTCATCCTCCACCCCATTTGTACGCATCCCTGCTTCCATCCCACCGCTGTCCCGCCCCGTCCCTCGGGCCGCTTCCCGGCTCGGAGCGCAGATCTCCGGGCTTTGCTGCCCTCCAGCGAGGGCAGAGCAGCCGGGAGCTCTGCACACCCCCCCGGACCCCTCTGCCCCCGGCGAAGCGGCTCTCCGGGGCTCGGTGCCCGGCGGCCCCGCTCCTGCGCCCCCGCTAACGCCTCCGCTCCTCCCGCCGGGCTGCACCGCCCGTCCCGGCCGCGGCCCCGCTCCTCCTGCCCCAATAAACGCCACTGGTTCCACCCGCCGCCTCTCGTTCCTCTCCGGGCGCTGGCGGGGGGCGGTGAGGGGGGGCTGGGACATCGGGAGGCTGCAACATAGCAGGGTGAACCTCTCCCACTCCGCGGAGTGGGGGTGTCCCCGAGAAACAGCCCCCCAAAACCTTATGGGGTGACTCGGAGTGACAAGCCCATAGGGAGTCACTGGAGCATCAGGCGTGGGGCTGGCTGGGCGGGGTGGGAGGTGGTGGGGCTGCAAGGCGGGTGCGGGACATGGAGGGGTTGGTATGAGGGGTGTGGGAAGGTCTGGGATGTGGTGGGGCTGGTGGGACATGGTGGGACATGGTGGGACGTGGAGGGGCTGGTTGGGGGACGTCACAGGGAGGAGAGTGATGCCCATGGAGCCCATGGTGACAAACAGGGGTGGCACTCTGCTCCTGAAAGGTGTTAGCCGGGCTGGGAGCCACAACTCCCCCTCTTCTTGCTGCTGCACCATCCCAACCTGCTGAAGAAAGAAAAATACTCCATCCTGCTGAAGCCAGTGGGGAGGAAAAATTTCAGAAGGAAGAGTACTTTACACTTAGACCTGGCTTAAAAAAACAATAATAATAAAATCTCTGAGGAGATATTTGTTGTGACACTAATAAACCAGCCTGGGGGCACTGCCGTACCCCTGCGCCCATCTGGGTGTGCCGGCGCAGCCCCAGCTGCGGGCACTTGGCATCGGTTTTACTCTGAAGAGCACAAACCATGTTTGTGTCTCCACCCGCACCCCGAGCCAGCAGCGGGACCCGGGCGAAAGCAGCGAGTGCTGACACACGGACCCAGGGCAGCTGTATATTTATTAAATGATGCTGTTTATTGACATCAGGCAGCAGTAGGATACAGGAACTGGGTACCAGTGGGATACAGAACTGGGTACTGGTGGGATACAGGAACCAGGTACTGGTGGGATACAGGAACAAGGTACCAGTGGGGTATAGGAACCGGGTACCGGTGGGATACAGGAACTGGGTACCAGTGGGAGAGGAGGGCGGTGGGGCCTCGGCTGGGGTCTTCCCGCTGCCATTGCTGGGGATGGGAGGGGAGCAGAGCTCAGGGAGGCTGCACAGGCTGGGACACAGGATGCGGACAAGGGGTTAGGGCACCAAATGGGTTTTGCCCCCACACTGTACATGAGTCAGAGTTTCCCAAAGGCAATGCTCATCCTGAAAAGCTGGTGGGAACACGGTCCTCTGGGGCATGTTGCCCTTGGGGAAGAGTGTTGCAGGACTTTGGGTGGGGTGGCAGGGGGCAGAAAGCTGAGCGTGAACACAAATTCCCTCCCGACATCGACCTTGGCGAGGCCCCTGCTCTCCTATTCCGCAGGGTGCAGAATTACACCACAAGAGGGTAACAACAAGGAAAATACTGCAGAAAATGTATTCATCCGGCTGCTCAAGGAATCCCTCAGCCATCGTCCCAGGGGCATTAAGCACTGGAAAGGATTCAACAGGCTGGGGCCAGCGTGTCCATCGTTGTGTCACTGCTGAATGTCATGTTGTCTGCCGGCTCTTCAAAGACCCTCTGGAAGGCGATCTGGGGGGACACCAAGGAGCAATGCCTCTGGCAGCTCCCCACCGAGAAGTAGATGAAGGGGTTGATGCTGCTGTTGATGCAGGCGAGCAGGAAAACAGCCTGGGAGGGCACAAACGTGTAGCTGAACTGCTGCAGGAAATTCCAGATGCTGAGGGGAAGAGCGAAGAGGAGGAAGAAGAGGACGGTGAGGAAGATAACGATGTAGAGCCTCTTGGGTTGGTGCTGCTGGGAGCTACACTGGACCTTAATGAGGAGGATTGTGCTGGAAATGACCATGGGTGGTGCAAAGACGACGAAGTTGAGGATGTACATGGAGATGAGAGCCACCCGACAGTGCTCGTAGTCGTACAACAGGCAGAGAGATGTCACTGCAGCAATGACAGTGATGGAGAGGGACCAGAGCAGGACACACACCATGGCTGACAAGCGCTGGGGATGGCGGATGCTGTAGCAGAAGATGGACATGCACCTCTCAATGCTGATGGCCGTCAGGAGATACAGGCCCGTGTTGTAGGAGAACAGTGAGAACAGGAAAAGTGACCTCTTGTACTTCAAGGACAAAAGAGTGGAGCAGGAGATGTTCTCTGTCACGTAGAGGAGGGATGAGGTGAGCATGGAGAGGAGGAAGATGAAGTCAGCAATGGCCAAGTTGAAGATGTAGACGGTGATGGGGTTCCTGCGGATGCGGAAGCTGAGGAACCAGAGGGCGGCCCCATTCCCCACCAGCCCGCAGAGGCAGATGAGCACCGTGACACCATCTATGGCCATGTCGGTTACGTCCATCCTGCACGGGTCATCTCCATCGGTGGTCAGCGTGGGTGCTGTGGGATTTGGCGACATGTGGTTCGCCTCCATGGATGGATGCTGGGCGGGCGGTGGGATGTGGCCCCTGGCTGTGGTCAGAGGGGACGTGGAGTTAGATGCTTGGAGAAGCTGGTGCTGAGCCATGCGAGCTGGGAAGGCACCAGTGGAAGGCAAGCAGGACATGGTGGGGAGGGGTGGACATGGTGGGGGGAGAAGGAGGTGGGAGGCAAGGAAGGCGGGGGTTCACCAGGAGGTGTGGAAGGCAAGTGGGGAGAGAACCTGGGGAGAGGGTGGGGGGAACGTAGCTGCTGGCAGTGGATGCTGGAGGAGAGGAAGGTGAGGTGAGGATGAAGAAGAACATTGCACTTAACTGTTAGCGCTGCTGAAGCAGAAGGCGAGGGCTGGCTCTCCAGCTGGGCTCGGGCAGATCAGCGTCAGTGTCTTGGCTTCTCACACTTCCATGATCCTCCCAGGACGATTGAATGAAGAAAAATGCCCCCAGGTCACCAGGATGTCCCTGCTCCCGTCCCACAGCTCCTCTCTGCGCCCCGTTCCCGGTGCAGTGGGGTCGCAGGGGAGTCGGGAATGGTTTTGTAACCGCAGCTACGTCACAGCTCCGCTTCCTTGTTTTTATTTATCTTAATCTTTTCTTTTTGCCAGACAGGAAGTGGCTTTTGCCAGAAGCTCCACAAGCAGCACTTTGTGAATGGCTCTTCATCTATTCCTGATTGGAAACACTCATCTCCGGTCAATGACCCGCTCCCCGGCTGCCTGCCATTTCCTGGAAGTTTTCTGCTGTTCTTAGTTTCTTCTCTGCCCATCTCAGGGCTTCCCGGACCTCAACATTCTCAAACCTCAATATCCCAAACCTCAGCATTCCCAAACCTCAATATCCCAAACCTCAGCATTCCCAAACCTCAACATCCCCAAACCTCAGCATCCCCAAACCTCAGCATCCCCAAACCCCAGCATCCCCTGACCTCAGCATCCCTGGACCTCAGCATCCCTGGACCTCAGCATCCTTGGACATCAGCATCCTCTGATTTCAGCATCCCTGGACCTCAACATCCCCAAACCTCAGCATCCCCAAACCTCAACATCCCTGGACCTCAGCATCCCTGGACCTCAGCATCCCCTGACCTCAGCATCCCTGGACCTCAGCATCCTTGGACATCAGCATCCTCTGATTTCAGCATCCCTGGACCTCAGTATCCTTAAACTTCAGCATATCCAAACCTCAGCATCCCCAGCGGGGCATCTCTCCCCCATCATCAGAGCGCAATGCTGGTGATGTCGGTGCTACTGGTGGTACCTGTGGTGCTGCACACAGGCAGGGCAGCTGAAAACACCCCTTTCTTTTCAAATCAGTACAAGGAGTTAATAAAGAAATGGCCTTTTTTTTTTATTTCCAGTGAAGTGAAGCAGACGGAGATATTAGTCTGGCCATGATAGGAACCTGTTTTCCGCCTCTTCTTTTTGTTTTGTTTTGCTATAGGGAAAGGAAGAAAGCCATTTACTCTTATTTAACCTCTTCCACAGAAATGGCACCATCTGCCCCACAGTCTGTCCCATCGCTGCCGGCAGTGGGAAGGATGATTCATCTGAAGATGGGACAGCCCATGCCCGGTTCATCCAGAAAGGGGAATTTTCCTTGTCATAAACTTCTTGCCATGAAGGACAGCTCAGCGTGGAAAAGCACATACCGTAATTAGCCTTTCACCGAGTTCCCAAAAGACAGCAAAATTAAATCTGAATATCACAACCTGCGACTGCGTTTAACGTGCTCTTACACCTCAGAGAAAAATCCTTTGTGTAAAACAACAAACCTTCTCATTTTGTGCGATTGAAGTCAATTTAAAATTACCAGCATTACATTTTCTGAGCTCGCAGGAACGGTTCCCCCCTCTCGCGACTTAGAGGGTTTGGATTTTTGTCGCCCCCCTGTGCAAATGCTTAAGGATCCACGCCATTTCTTTTCAATCACGGCTGTGCCATGCATGTGAACTAAAGGATTATTAGCCAAAGAAAACATCAGGGGAGGAGCCACCCAGGAGCCTCCGTTATCGCTCTCATATCAGAAAGCACCTTCTCTCCTAGCAGCGCAGACGCTGGTTCTCGCAGGGGCAGAGATGCCTCGTTAGCGCTGACCGGTAAGAAGATTTTGCAGCTGACATAGAGTTTTTTCCCAGATGTCTATTTTTATCTGAGGAAAACAGGCCTGCAGCGGGCAGCATCACCCCTCGGTTGGCACAGAAGGGTTTTCAGCTTTTGGCTGAGATCGGTTCGTGCTACATCGCTGCAAATGGACCAGGAGCACCCCGCGGTTTTCTCAACCGGCACATCTCCCCATCAATTCCTGCCCGGCGCTGGGGGCTCCTCATGGCAGAGGGTTCACATGGTCAAGATTCACACCCTGGGGGAAGCCAAAACAGAAGCAGAATTGTGTTTGGATAAGTTTTAGTGAGAAAAACGCCTGAGAAGTGAGAGCTGTTGGGATGCAGTCGTGCCATTCGTGGCTATGGATGCTGCCATAGGTCTTTACCAGGAGGAGGAGGATGGATGGTGAAGGACACCCTGCAGCTGCAGGAGCCGGGAGGCAGCACCTGAGTGCCGATTCACATCGCCTGAAGGTGGATTAAAGAAGCACAGGGTCATTATTTCCCCTTGGTCCATGGAAATCTGACTGAAGAGCAGCTTTGGAAGCAACAGGGAGATGGAGCTGCAGAGTGACTGCATCGCATTTAACACAGCCTGTTACCGGGATGGAACATTTTTAGCTCATCCTAACATGGCTTTAGCATTAAAAAGATATTTTTTGGGTTGATTTTTGCAGCCTGGTTTGGAAACATCCCACTGGACCGGGCCCTGAGCAACCTGATGCAGGTGAAGATGTCCCTGCTCATGGAAGGGGTGGCACTGGATGGGCTTTGACGGTCCCTTCCAACCCCAAATATTCTATAATTCTGTGTCCTTGAGGCTCTATGATTCAATGATTGCCCGTGGCCCTGCAGCCGGTGACCGTTCCCAGCCAGCACAGCACATTTTTCCACCGGGTGGGGGCTTCCCGAAGGATTCTGCACTGGGACGTCCCGTCCCGCCCTCCAGGACCGGAGCAGATCCCGGGAATGCGCCCGGGGGGAGTTCGGAGCAATCCGGCCCAAAGTGCTTGTGCTGGGGAGGACATTTGGGGCAAAGGCGGCGAGAGAGCTGGAGACAGCGCGGTAATTATTGCAAGCTTCGTCAGCGGGTTATTCACTTGGACACTTTAAAGCTCATCATCTTGAACTTATCTTAGGCTACTTAAATAATCCTGGGTCAAAGGATTTCCCTTTGTTATCAACCATCTATTTTTGTTGCAACCCCGTTAGAACAGTTTATAATTTTGCTCTAATTTCCTGTAATTGCACGGGTTCTTTTCGATTGCTGGATGGGTGATAAGGCGATGGGAAATCAGCGTCTCGGCTCGAGCCCTCGCGGCAGCTGCAGGCAGAGGAATGCCGGTTAATTAACTGCAGCTCACCCATGTGTTCCTGTGGTTTGGTGAGCTGTCCAGCTGGCCCTGGATGCGGCAGAGACAGTACGAGACTGTCTCCAACTCTGCTTTCTGCTTTTTAAAAACAAATTATTATTATTTATTATTTCCTGGAATCATAGCGATCTAAAAGGGGGTATGAGGCAAATCAGATACTCCAGGCTTAATTCAAAACTGTTTGTTTCTGAATATTGTCCCTTTCACCCCGCATTTACCATAGAGAGAACAAGCTTAAACATCTAAAATGATGCCAAAAAGGCGCCTTTAGGGACAATGACATGAGGGAACATGTCACCTTTGTCCCCAGCACGACTGTCACCATATTGGTAGGGGTTATTAACCCACCCAACCAGGTGTGCAACCGCTTGACAGGAGGTGACTTCCCCAAGAACAGCTGTCGACATTATTTATCACATTAATACTAATAACAACTATTACTTATTATTTACTTCTTGCTTAATTTATCTATTTTTCTTTGTATTTGCTATTTATATTTATTATTTGCTCGTTATGAATTGTTACTTATGGTTTATAATTTATTATTTACTATTTATCCACTTATATACTATTTATGATCTGACTCGATAATCTTGACGGTTTCTTCCAATGAAAATGATTCTATAATTCTGTGATTCTTTGATTCTATGATTCTATCTACCATCTACAGTCTATTATTTACCATCTACAGCTTATCATTTGGTGGCATATATTATTTACTCTTTGTTATTTATTTATCACATTAAGATCATTTAACATGTAACAAATCTCTGATGTTATTTACAAACAACTGGAAAACGTAACCAAATAGCTGCCGGCTGCACTTATGCTTATGAGTCCTACTACTCTCTCCTTTAATTGGATTTGGTGTTGAACCTTCCTTTAAACAGGAGGACCAGAGCCTGGAGGCTGCTGAGATGCTCTCCCACCCATCTGCATCTCCTTCCCCTTGCTCTGGGTGTCTCTGATGATTTCTCCTGAGCTATTTGCTTGAATTTGCTGTACAGCAGACAAGGAAGTGAGACAGATCTGTCTGGCCCCAAAAAGAGTGTGAAGGGATGGAGCTGCTGCCATGAGAAAGCTCCTGTCCCGCAGAGGTCACCTACGAGGAACGGTCCCCTCCTAGGACTCATGTTGTGTCCTGCAGCCTCAGCCAGGGTGGGACGTCTGTGTCACCCCTGGGCATGGTGACCTGATGTGTCACCCCATCCTGCTGCCCCCCCCATGACACGGAGTGACTGTAGAATCACAGAATCATTTTGGTTGGAAAAACCCCTTGAGATCATCCAGTCCACCCGTTCCCCCACCCCTGGCACTGCCCCATGTCCTGAGAACCTCATGTCCGTCTGTCCAGCCCTTCAGGGATGGTGACTCCAGCACTGCCCTGGGCAGCCTGTTCCAATGCCCCACAGCCCTTTGGGGAAGGAGTTGTTCCTAAAATCAACCTCAACCTCCCCTGGCGCAACTTGAGGCCGTTTCCTCTGCTCCTGGCGCTTGTTCCTGGGGAGCAGAGCCCGACCCCCCTGGCTCCAAGCTCCTTTCAGGCAGTTCAGAGATCAGAAGGTCTCCCCTCAGCTCCTGTTCTCCAGCTGAACCTCCAGGTCCCTCAGCCGCTCTATCACCCTTGTGCTCCAGCGCCTCACCGGTATGGATGATGGAGGTGTCCAGCTCAGCTCTTACAAGCAGGGACGTGACAACTGAGCATCATTTCCCCAGGTTGGTGGAGAGCTGGGGGGCTTTTGCGTGGCAGCGAATTCACGGAAACCACGACACATCTCAGGGACGTCACATCTGGGCACAGAAGAGAAGCAGCAAAGGAGAAGGAAGATGATCATTTCAGGCTCAACACAACAGGTTTGCAAGAGGAAGTGTTTGCAGCAACCAGCAGATGAGCCTGCAATGCCTTTCCCGTGAGGGTGACTCTTTGGCAATCCGCTTCTGCTGCTCTCAGAAGTGATGACCAAGCCCTGGCACATCTACGTGCCCACGGCCACCCGCCCCGAGCAGAAATCCAGGACCGCAGTCCCAGAGCCCATTTGACCTCTGGCAGAGAAAGAGTCCGGTTGCTGGAGCCCTTGGAGGAACCTCATCATGGAGTTACCTTGTTCCTGGTGGCCGGATCTCTTCTGGGAGGGTTTTGGTGTGGCAGCTTTGTAAAATGTCACGTGCAGGTCTGACAGAGAGGACAGGAGTCTGCAGCTCTGGGACACTGAGGCTGTGCAAGGACCTGCCCTCCCTGGACACCCCGTGCCCGGTGAGAGGGCTCTGGGTCTCACCTCCACTCCTGTCTCTGGGACATGCTGCTCTGCTCTTCTGTGCTCTTTCCATTCCCCCAGTCACCTCCTCAGCCCTTTTCAGTCTTTAGAGACCAAACAGCTCTGCATCCCTTTTCTTTTTCCTTCCACTCCTCTTCCAGCTCACTCTCTGTCTCCTGCCACCCTGGGCCCAGCCTTTTCCTTCCTATTCCTATTCCTATTCCTATTCCTATTCCTATTCCTATTCCTATTCCTATTCCTATTCCTATTCCTATTCCTATTCCTATTCCTTTATTCCTATTCCTATTGTTATACCTATTCCTATTGCTATTCCTATTCCTATTCTATTCCTCTTCGTATTCCTTTATTCCTATTTATTCACATTCCTTTATTCCTATTCCATTAGTTCTATTCCTATTCCTATCTACTCCTATTGCTTTATTCCTGTTTACTCCTATTCCTATTCCTATTCTATTCCTCTTTGTATTCCTTTATTCCTATTTATTCATGTTCCTTTATTCCTATTTATTACTATTGCATTAGTCCTATTCCTATTCCTATTCCTATTCCTATTCCTATTCCTATTCCTATTCCTATTCCTATTCCTATTCCTATTCCTATTCCTATTCCTTTATTCCTATTCCTATCAATTGTCTCTCCTCTCTTATTTTGTTTTCTTTCTCTTTTTCTCTGCTCAGCTCTTCTCCTGCCTGGATTGCAGATGTTGTCACCTGTGGAGGAGGGGGGAAGACTGAATGACCAGAAGACATTCACAGTGCTGAGGACCTGAGAGTCACTAATTTTACCTTCACCTCTTGCCTTTCCCCAGGTGAGCACTAGAGAGGAAGCAGGAAGATGGATCCATATCCCAACATCACGATCCATGGCTCCGTTACAGTGTTCCCAGGGCCTGTGGAGAGCATGGTCTACAAGGATGGACACAACGAGACCACGTGCTTTGCAGAACACATCCCTGAAATCGTCACCGGTGCCATCACACTGCTCATCTGCCTCTGTGGGCTGATGGGGAACTGGACCATCCTCTGGCTCCTCGGCTTCCGCATCAAGAGGAACCCTTTCACCGCTTATCTCTTGAACCTGGCCGTGGCCGACGCTTGCCTTCTGCTCTGCACGGCGGCTTTCCTGGTGATATACCACATGCCCATGCTCAGCTGCTTCCAGCCTGCGCTCCTGCGGGTGCTGCCGCTCTTCCACTCCATGGTTCTGCTCACCTACAGCACCAGCCTCTATCTCCTCACGGCCATCAGCGTGGAGAGGTGTGTGGGTGTCCTCTGGCCCTTCTGGTGCCGATGCCACCGCCCGAAGCGCCTCTCAGCCATCACGTGCAGCCTGCTGTGGGCCCTGGCCGGTGTCCTCGCTGGGCTGGTGTACTTTGTGTGTGACCTGGGTCACTCCGAACACTGCTGGATGGTCCTTGGAACCTTGTGTTTCCTCAATTTCTGCTTCTTCACTCCCTTTATGGTTCTTTCCAATGTGATCGTGTTCATCAAGCTCCGACGTAGCTCTTGGCAACACCACGCAGCGCGGCTCTACACCGTCATCTTCCTCACCGTTCTCTTCTTCCTCCTCTTTGGCATCCCTCTCAGCATCCAGATCTTCCTCAACTTCTTTGTCTACACGAATTTTGTCTTTGAGATCTGTCTCTTGCTGGCCTCTGTCAACAGCAGCATCAATCCAGTGATTTACGTCCTGGTTGGGAGCTACGGCAAGTCCGAGTTCAGGGGATCCGTCAGAGTGGCTCTTCAGAGGGTCTTTGAAGACAGACTTGGTTTCCAAGAGGTGGGTGAGACCCCTGTGATGGGAATTACTGCCTAAACCCCTACGGATGCACCTGGAGAGGTGAGTGGGACCAGCAGTGGATGGTTGCTCATCCCCCACGACATGGCCACACTTGAGATTCCAATGGGCAGGGCTGGTTCCCACCTCAAACTTATTTTTTAAGTTATTTTAATAAAAACATCTTTCATGTAACTTACTGTTGATTGTAGTTTCTTCCCTTGGGGGTTCCATGAGGTTCCCTTACTTGGTCTCAAAATGACAGTTGTGACAGTCCCCTTATGCCACCCGCTGGTTATAATGCTGAAATGATGTGGTGCAGAAAGATCTGCACCATTTTTACTCTGGGGTTAACATGACCACACTCTTGGGCACCGATTTGTGACTTGTTTGCTTCCCAGCATGGAGATGTCCCAACTCCTCCTGCCTCCACTCTCTTCCTGGGACCTTTGTGCCTGATATTAAAGCACCGACCACTCACTGCCTTGATCCTCAAAAGCCCCTAGGTCAAAGGACATGATGATGATGGACAGAAATGGTGCTTTCAGCTCCCTCTGGCTTGATGTCCCCCTGTGCCACCATCTGACAGAGAAAACCCATCTCAGTCCAACTGATAGAATCAGCAGCATCAAGAACCCAAGAAAAGAGGCAGAAATAGAGGTTGGGAACTCTTGCAGGCAATAGCTGGAGGTTGAGTTCTGCCTGCCAGATGTTTTTATTGGCTTTCCTGACCCACAACAACTGCTACCAGAGCCATAATATTTACAGAACGTAGCACACAAGCCTAACACTATACAAACAAATAACTGATGTCTGTAAATTCCCTGTTGGAAATCAACATTTTAGGTGAATATGCTCAGGATGTTGCCCACAAAAGCAGAAACTAAGAAACCCTGGGTGTTTCTTTACGATGAGGATGGTGAGAGCCTGGCCCAGGTTGGCCAGAGAGGTGGTGGCTGAACCATCCCTGGAGACATCCCAGGCCAGGCTGGACGGGGCTCTGAGCAACCTGAGCTGGTGAAGATGTCCCTGCTCATTGCACGGATTGGAATAGATGAGCTTTGAGGGTCCCTTTGACCCAAACCATTCTATGATTCTATGAATCTGTGATTCTATGATTCTAATTCTGCTCTTTGGTCAAGCACATGGGTGGGTCAGGCAGCGAGTGTTGTGTTGCACGGCATTATCCTGGTGGACCTTGATGCTTCCTTATCAAGTCTCTGGTTCATTAAGGTCAGGTATCACTGTGAAGTTGCAGTATACAAGTGGCAAAGTTAGATCTCGAATCAGAAATAGAAGTTTTGGAGCAACGTCAAGCTTGTAGCGCAGAGTCCTAAAGATACACCCCTGGAATGACAGGAGAAAAGTTCAACTGCTTCAAAGATATGAATATTTTGGGAATGGGGTTGCTTTAAAATGAAATGAAAGAGGAACCTGACTTGGAAAGAATCTTCTTTTCCCATAGGTCTATTCTCAGACTCTTTTTTGTTAGTCATTTCCTGTGCAAAACCGAGAATAGATTATAACCAGAACCCTGACACAGTCAAACGCAATGAAACAGTTCCCTGTTTGCGAGAACCCTGGAGAACAAGACCTGCTTGTCTAACACTGAGAAAAGTGGGTTGTGAAAGGACCCGAGAAAGACCCCGTGCTGGGACCCTTCCCAGCCTCACCAAGGCAGACGTTGGTCCAGTTTTCTTCCAGTTATAATTCCAGGAAACCTGAGGAAGATCCCATCTCGTGGATGGCGAGTGCGAGGTGATGCAGTGGCTGCTCCGGTGACGTTCCCCAGGTTGTGAGAGGAAAGAAGGTCAGACTTTTCTGGGTGTTCTTTCTTTTTCAGCCTCCCCTCGTTGGCGTTGAACCTGTTGATGAATTTGCGACAAATCTGATTGGGGAATAGTGGTTTCTAGGATATAAAGAGCTATAAATATTGTGGGAAAAGGTGGCAGGGGAATACTGAAATCAGCGTCCCACTGAAGGAACCTGACAGCTTAGCAATATCAAGTGTAAATCATCTCATGATTTTCCTGTTCCAGATCTGTCCTGTCCAAAGCCAGGAAGGAGGCATCTCCCCAGCTTTTGCTGCACCTCTGTACCTGCTCTTGTGCCAGGTGTGTCATAGCCATCTCCCCACACCCTGTCTTCCACCTCTCCTGTCCCTCGTTCCTCCCTGTGCTCCTCCATGTCCAAGCTGGGCCATGGCTGCAAACATCTGAAAAGCTTTGCAGGGGGGACAGCAGAGTTGCTGACGTGTCTTTGTGTCATTTTGTCCCTCCAGCTGCGTGAGGAGGAAGGAGAAGCAGCAGAGGTTTCGTAATGAGCACATTGATCCTGGCCATGGAAAGAGCCGGCGCTGCCTGCTGGAGCCAGCTCGGTGGGACGGTGTACAACGGGACTTGGCGTTACGGGTTGCTGGGGCCGGCTGGCTCGTACAGGGACGATGACTACAGCAAGACAGACTGTGAAGATGATCATTTGAACAAAGTCCCTATCACACTGATCATCTCTCTCTGTGGGCTGGTGGGAAACGGGGCTGTCCTCTGGTTCCTTGGCTCCCGAGACCGCATCATCATCTACGTTCTAAACCTGGCCATCGCCGACATCACCTTCCTCCTCTCCATCATCATCGCCCTTGTGATATTTTATGGCTCAGAGACCCTTTGTCACAGGCTGGACTGGCGGGAAGTGGCAACTGTGCTGAACATCACCATCCTCTTCAGTTTCACCGCCAGTGTCTACCTCCTGACAGCCTTCAGTGCCGTGACGTCCCTGTCCATCCTTCCCCTGGTCCGTGGTCCCTGTCACCGCTCCCAGCACTTGCCAGTGCTTGTGTGTGCCCTGCTCTGGGTCCTCTCCTTCCTGCTCACCATCACCCTGTACTTCTGCCCTGCAGCACTCATCGTCTTTGCCCTGAGCCACCTCCTATCGGTGCTTATCCTGTTTTTTTCTGGTCTAACCCTGCTTGCCAGGCTCTTGTGCTCTTCGTGTCGATATCCTCCAAGGAAGCTCTGTGTTGTGGTCCTGCTGGTCGTCTTCTTCTTCCCCTTCTTCACTGCTGATTTTGGTTACTGGCTCTTGTTAAGGCTGTTTGATTTTTCTGTTTTTGTCTCTGATGCCTCTCTCCCGCTCGCCTGTGTGAACAGCACTATCAACCCTGTTATTTACTTCTTGGCTGGGAGCTGTGCAAAGAAGTTCAGGCTCTCTGTCAGGGTTGCTTTCCAGAGGGCTTTTGAAGATGGAACAGAGCCCCAAAACAGAGGTGAAACTCACAGAGAAAACACAGTGGAAGCAGCTGTTTAAACCCCTGCAGCCCCTCCCTGAGAGAAGATGCTCAATGGTTGGGGTTGGAAGGGACGTCTGGAGATCATCCAGTCCAAACCATGCTCAAGGGATGGAGACATCCCATCAGCCAAACGGAGACAAGGGAGATGGTTTTGGTGCAGGTCTGGATGGAGCTGAACAGCATGAGCTGCAGAACAGCAAAACATGCTGGGTGGCATGAGAACTCCTGCCTGGGGTGGACACTGAGAAGTGTGATTAAAAACCCATCAAAGCCTTTGAAACCTCTGCTTTGAATCTGTTCCATCCAACAGTTCAGAGCTTTCAGTGTCTCAAAAATGATCTTGCTCTACCCTGCGCACTATTAAAACAAAGCCATGGAGGTTGGACTCGATCTTGAGGGTCTCTTCCAACCAAAATGATTCTATGATTCTATGACTCTATGAAGCTTAGATTCTGCCAGTGTTAATTTTATTCAATGCCTAAGACCACAGAGAAGACTTGGCACAGCAAGGCAGAATAATTCATGGGCAAACCCTTGTGTGGGCATCTCCAGCGGATGCCAGCACATGTGAAGAATATGTGGAGGTTGCCACATCCAGACTTGTTCCCAAGCAAGGAGGCAATGTGTTCTGGATCGCCCCTGGAAGGCTTTCCGTGAAACACATTGCTTCTGCCTCAAAATGAGTTTTGTCCTCACACCACGTGGGCCGCCCGCACGCAACGGTTTCCGGCTGGAGCCGCCTCTTGTCGTTTCCCCCGCTTTTCTCTCTGTCTGGATGGTTATCCTGAGCAAATGCTATTTCGCAACCGTGACCTGAGGTCTGTGTCCATTTCTGGTGTGCCTGTTCTTCATCTAGAAATAAAAGACGAGGAGCAGAATTAAAACGAAAGACCCCCAAAAGCACAGCCCTGCCTGCAGGCTCTGTTAAACACTGGGTTTTCTCTGTGAAAGAGGATACAGGGAGGGGGGAGGAAAACAGTGGAATTTTTATGGGAAAGACCCTGTTGAGGCCATGAAGACTGAAAATGAAACATCTTGAAATCCTCTCTCGGTTTTTCTGTGGGGGCTGATAGGAGCAGGGCTGGAGCAGATTCCCTGTCCCCTTGCAGGGACATTACTGTGCTGTTGGATCCCTGAGAGACCCCGCGGGGAGGTGACAGCCTCCAGGATGCGATGTTTCACCATCCAGCTGCCATCTGCTGCACCAAACCGTGTGCGTCTGGAGCACAGCTGGAAAGCAGCACCTCGTGTGAACTTCTTGGCACGAACATGGTCTCAAAGGTCCTTTCCAAACAAAATGATTCTGTGATTCTATAATTCTGTCATTCCATGAGCACCGGGAACATGCAACTCATAATTCTCTGGTACTATTGAACTCATACTTTACTCAGGCTGATTTAACCCTGGAATTAAACGGTGTGACACTTGAAGTATAAGAGTATGTTCTTGTTTCTCCTCCAGCTCCGCAGCCCTGCTTGATGTTGGTTTGATCCTCTTT
This sequence comes from Nesoenas mayeri, assembly GCF_963082525.1. NCBI lineage: Eukaryota > Metazoa > Chordata > Aves > Columbiformes > Columbidae > Nesoenas > Nesoenas mayeri. The sequence continues at coordinate 67,478,101 of NC_137548.1, read as the reverse complement.
CCAGCAGTTGGGAGCGCACGGTCGGCTCTACTGACCCACTCTTTAAGCAGAAGAACAAGGATCCTCGGTGCGTTGCGCACCCCTCTCCTGCCATCTAGAGGCATCAGCCCCACAGATACGTGTGCAACCATCACCAGCCCCACGCTGGAGGTGTCCCCGCAGCCCTCCGAATCTGGGGTGTGGGTGAGCACCTTGTTTGGAGGAGGCCACGCAGCCCTGGAGGAGGAGGAGGCAGAGGGGTTCGGATGGGTTGTGAGAGGGGGATTTTGGTGGGGGTGAGATGCCAGAGACGTTCTCTTCAAGAGTGTATCCTGCTTGGCTTCAGGAGTGAGTGGCTCTCCCAGGTGTTCTCACCCTCCACCTCCCATCGGGGCAGCAGCAGATGGAGAGGTACGGACACCTCTGTCATCGCAATGTCCCTGTGCCAAGGGAACATGGGTTGAGGGGGCTGCACTAAACTGAGGGTGAGCTCCCCCAGGGACTAATGTGTCAGACCTTCCCCAGGAAAGAGATACCCCAAAACACCACAAAACTCATCTGCTGAGCCAAAGGAACCACAGTTTATTCACTGGGGCCGGGGCAATGAGGGTCATTGCAATGGGAACACAGCCCGGGGAAGGACCCGGCCCGGCTGAGCTGGGCTGCGCTGGGTCTGTGCCACCAGCCCCCGGGCCCCCATCCCAGCCTGTGTGCCAGGATCCACAGCTGCAGGCACCATGGGCAGCCGGACCTCACAGAGTGGTCACTGCCGTAGTGACCCGAGGCAAGTGGATCTTCTCCTCATTCTTCACCTTCTCTTCAAACACTCGTCGGAAGGCGTCATTCAAAGAGCCATGGAAATGGCACTTCTGGCAGCTCCCCACCAGAAAGTAAATGAGCGGGTTGACGCTGCTGTTCAGTGATGACAAGAGGTAAGAAACAGGAAGGTAGAAAGATTGCAGATAAAAAGGACCAAGCAAAATGGCCACAGTGAGAGGAAACCCAAAGAGGAACAAGAAGATGGCACTGAGCAGGATGGCAACGTAGAGTCTCCCTGGGCGTCGTCTCTGTGAAACACATCGGAGTTTGACGAACAGGAAAAGGTTGGAAAACAGTGGCAGTAAAGAGAAAATGAAAGAATTCCCAATGCATACAAAATTTAATACTTCTAAATAAGTGTGAACAGAAGTGCGAATACAAATAACAAGCAAAGAAACAAAAAGTCCAGCGAGAGCCCAGAGCACCCCACACACGATGCCTGACAAGTGCCTTGGGCGGTGGTACCGGTACCAGATTGGGAACAAACCAGACAGACATCGCTCAATGCTGATGACCGTCAGGAGATACATGCTGGCAAAGTACCAAAACAGAAACAGGATTGGCATGACATCAAGGGTCAAATCATATTCGGAAGAGAAAACACAGGAGAAATTTGGAATAATGAATAATATAAGTATAACAAGAAGGAAGAGGAGCAGAGAGAAGTCAGCGATGGCCAAGTTCAGGACATAAATAGTGAAGGGGCTCTTCTTCATGTGGAAGCCCAGGAACCACACGACCAACATATTCCCCACAATTCCACACAGGCAAATGACAACACATACAAATGCCATTATCAGCCTCGCATCATCTAGTATGAACTGACATGGAGTAAACGGCCAATAGTATTCATATGTATAATCCGTGTAGTCCAGAGAGAGATTTGATCGGTTGGTCTCCTCCATGGCAAATGAGCCTGCTCTGGGTGGCCGACTTCTCCCTCTCCCACCAGCTCCTAGGAGAGACGAGGGAGGAGAGGGACGTGAGGGGCATGGGCGCTCCCAGCACTCGCCATCTTTCCCCACGGCCCCACGCCAGCCCCAGCCTGCACCAGGAAGGTCCCCGTCCCCTGCCGTGCCCAGGACAGGCTGCCACCCCTCAGCCCTGTCCCTGCCAGGACCCATCTCCCCCCTGCCCGTCCCCAACCTCCTACCTCCTGCTGCTCCTGGGAACGGGGCTGCTGCAGGAGCCCCAGCACACGGGACCAGGCCTGTCAGGAGAAAGGGGCTGGGGATGGCTGCTGGGCCACCCGCTCCGCTTCTGCCTCCTCTCTTGTGCGTGATGAAGCTCAGGTCTTTAGGTCTGGAAACTCCTCTCCCAGTCTCATCACATTGGTCACAGCTTCCCCTCACGTGTCCCATGGTTGGGGATCTTCTCAGAAAGAGTAGTCCACGTCACCCCCCTCCTCTCCTCCCACTCTCCTCCAGCTCTGTCCCACCATGCGAGGGGCTTCTCGTGGTTACCTGGTGCTGGACCAGGAGACCCTTCACACTGGGAAACCACTCATGTGTGGAAATGCAGCAGCACAAGGGCTTCACCCGCTGCCTTGGATGGAGCTCCCCAGCCGTGTTTGTTAGAGATTGTGTCTGTGGTTTACACAGGGCTGCAAATGGGTTTTTATCTGCAAGATTCTTGTCTCACCAAAACTCATCCATCAGCATCATAGAGACAGCTCACCTTTCTTTCTACTTGTTTTGCTTTCCCGTTTTCTCTCCCTCTTTGTCTTCCTCTCCCTCTCTTTCTTTCTCTCTTTCTCATTCTCTGACTTGTATTTCTATCCAATCTTTTATTCTCTACACCACTAAGGCCCATCACACGTGAGGACCCCTTGTCTTGCCCATGTTTGCAATCCTTTTGGCAGAGCCCTGCCCTGCTTGCACAACAGAGATGGCCAGAGCTCTCCCAGGGACTAAAGTGTCAGACCTTCCCCAGGAAACAGATTCCCACAACACCACAAAACTCATCTGCTGAGCCAAAGGAACCACAGTTTATTCACTGGGGCCGGGGCAATGAGGGTCATTGCAATGGGAACACAGCCCGGGGAAGGACCCGGCCCGGCTGAGCTGGGCTGCGCTGGGTCTGTGCCACCAGCCCCCGGGCCCCCATCCCAGCCTGTGTGCCAGGATCCACAGCTGCAGGCACCATGGCAGCCGGACCTTACGGAGTGATCTTCACCCTGGTGTGCCCTGGCATGTGGATCTTCTCCTCATTCTTCGCTTTCTCTTCAAAGACTCGTCGGAAGGCGACTTTGATGGAACCCTGGAACCGGCGATGCCGCCAGCTCCCCACCAGAAAGTAAATGAGCGGGTTGATGCTGCTGTTCAGTGATGACAAGATGCAAGCAACAGGAAGGTAGAGTGATTGCAGATAATAAGGATCTAGTAATATTGACACACTGAGAGGAAACCCAAAGAGGAACAAGAAGATGGCACTGAGCAGGATGGCAACGTAGAGTCTCCCTGGGCGTCGTCTCTCTGAACCACATCGGAGTTTGATGAACAGGAAAAGGTTGGAAAATAGTGGCAGTAAAGAGAAAATGAAAGAATTCCCAATGCTTACATATTGTAGTAGTTCAAAATATGTCTGAAAAGATGTGGTATTATAAATGACAAGCAAAGAAACAAAAAGTCCAGCGAGAGCCCAGAGCACCCCACACACGATGCCTGACAAGTGCCTTGGGCGGTGGCACCGGTACCAGATTGGGAACAAAACAGACAGACACCGCTCAGTGCTGATGGCCGTCAGGAGATACATGCTGACAAAGTACCAGAACAGGAACAGGATTGGCATGATTTCACGGGTCAAAAAATATTGAAATGAGTAAAAAACACAGTAGAAATTTGGGATAATGTATACAATAAGTATAGCAAGAAGGAAGAAGAGCAGAGAGAAGTCAGCGATGGCCAAGTTCAGGACATAAACGGTGAAGGGGCTCTTCTTCATGTGGAAGCCCAGGAACCACACGACCAACATATTCCCCACAATTCCACACAGGCAAATCACAGAACAGAAAAATGCCATTATCAACCTTGTATCATCTAGTATGAACCGACATGGAGTAAACGGCCAATAGTATTCATATGTATCATCCGTGTAGTCCAGATAGAGCACTGTTGTTGTGGTCTCCTCCATTCAAATGAGCCTGCTCTGGGTGGCCGACTTCTCCCTCTCCCACCAGCTCCTAGGAGAGACGAGGGAGGAGAAGGACGTGAGGGGCATGGGCGCTCCCAGCACTCGCCATCTTTCCCCACGGCCCCACGCCAGCCCCAGCCTGCACCAGGAAGGTCCCCGTCCCCTGCCGTGCCCAGGACAGGCTGCCACCCCTCAGCCCTGTCCCTGCCAGGACCCATCTCCCCCCTGCCCGTCCCCAACCTCCTACCTCCTGCTGCTCCTGGGAACGGGGCTGCTGCAGGAGCCCCAGCACACGGGACCAGGCCTGTCAGGAGAAAGGGGCTGGGGATGGCTGCTGGGCCACCCGCTCCGCTTCTGCCTCTTCTCTTGTGCGTGATTAAGCTCATGTCTTTTGTTCTGGAGACTCCTCTCCCAGTCTTATCACATCGGTCACAGCTTCCCCTCACGTGTCCCATGGTTGGGGATCTTCTCAGAAAGAGTAGTCCACGTCACCCCCCTCCTCTCCTCCCACTCTCCTCCAGCTCTGTCCCACCATGCGAGGGGCTTCTCGTGGTTACCTGGTGCTGGACCAGGAGACCCTTCACACTGGGAAACCACCCATGTGTGGAAATGCAGCAGCACAAGGGCTTCACCCGCTGCCTTGGATGGAGCTCCCCAGCCGTGTTTGTTAGAGATTGTGTCTGTGGTTTACACAGGGCTGCAAATGGGTTTTTATCTGCAAGATTCTTGTCTCACCAAATCTCATCCATCAGCACCATGGAGACAGCTCACCTTTCTCTCTCATTTTTCTCCCCATTCTCTGTCTCTCTCTCTATCTCATTATCTTACTTTGTCTTTCTCCAACGTCCATTTCTACCCTATGTTTTATTCTCTACACCACTAATCCCCCCTCACCCAACAGGACCCCTTGTCTTGCCCATGTTTGCAATCCTTTTGGCAGAGCCCTGCCCTGCTTGCACAATAGAGATGGCCAGAGCTCCCCCAGGGACTAACGTGTCAGACCTTCCCCAGGAAACAGATCCTCACAACACCACAAAACTCATCTGCTGAGCCAAAGGAACCACAGTTTATTCACTGGGGCCGGGGCAATGAGGGTCATTGCAATGGGAACACAGCCCGGGGAAGGACCCGGCCCGGCTGAGCTGGGCTGCGCTGGGTCTGTGCCATCAGCCCCCCGGCCCCCATCCCAGCCTGTGTGCCAGGATCCACAGCTGCAGGCACCATGGGCAGCCGGACCTTACGGAGTGGTCACTGCCGTAGTGACCCGAGGCACGTGGATCTTCTCCTCATTCTTCACTTTTTCTTCAAACACTCGTCGGAAGGCACTTTTCACGGAGCCCTGGAACTGGTGCTGTCGCCAACTCCCCACCAGAAAGTAAATGAGCGGGTTGATGCTGCTGTTTAGCGATGCCAAGAGGTAAGAAACAGGAAGGTACAATGATTGCGGATAAGGAGTACCAAGTAAAAGTGCCACACTGAGAGGAAACCCAAAGAGGAACAAGAAGATGGCACTGAGCAGGATGGCAACGTAGAGTCTCCCTGGGCGTCGTCTCTCTGAACCACATCGGAGTTTGATGAGCAGGAAAAGGTTGGAAAACAGTGGCAGTAAAGAGAAAATGAGAGAATTCCCAATGCTTACATATCGTAATAGTTCAAAATATGTCTGAAAAGATGAGGGATTATAAATGACAAGCAAAGAAACAAAAAGTCCAGCGAGAGCCCAGAGCACCCCACACACAATGCCTGACAAGTGCCTTGGGCGGTGGCACCGGTACCAGATTGGGAACAAAACAGACAGACACCGCTCAATGCTGATGGCCGTCAGGAGATACATGCTGACAAAGTACCAGAACAGAAACAGGATTGACATGATTGTTCGGGTACAGAAATATTTTGATGAAATAAAAAAGTAAAATTGTGGAATAATATATAACGTAAATATAGCAAGAAGAAAGAGGAGCAGAGAGAAGTCAGCGATGGCCAAGTTCGGGACATAAACGGTGAAGGGGCTCTTCTTCATGTGGAAGCCCAGGAACCACACGACCAACATATTCCCCACAATTCCACACAGGCAAATCGCGGTACAGACAAATGCCATTACCAGGCTCGTATCACCTAGTGTAAAATGACGTTGAAAATAATCGCAATAGAACACATATGCATAATCCGAGTAGTACAGATAGATCTCTGTTGTGGTGGTCTCCTCCATGGCGAGTGAGCCTGCTCTGGGTGGCCGACTTCTCCCTCTCCCACCAGCTCCTAGGAGAGACGAGGGAGGAGAAGGACGTGAGGGGCATGGGCGCTCCCAGCACTCGCCATCTTTCCCCACGGCCCCACGCCAGCCCCAGCCTGCACCAGGAAGGTCCCCGTCCCCTGCCGTGCCCAGGACAGGCTGCCACCCCTCAGCTCTGTCCCTGCTAGGACCCATCTCCCCCCTGCCCGTCCCCAACCTCCTACCTCCTGCTGCTCCTGGGAACGGGGCTGCTGCAGGAGCCCCAGCACACGGGACCAGGCTGGGGATGGGGATGGCTGCTGGGCCACCCGCTCCGCTTCTGCCTCCTCTCTCCTACCTGATTAAGCTCATGTCCTCTTTTCTGGAGACTGCCCTCCCAATCTTATCACATCTGTGACATCTTCCCCTCACGTGTTCCACGGTCAGCGATCTTGTCAGTAGGAGTCGTCCACGTCACCCCCTTCCTCTCCTCCCCCCAGTTTTTCACTAGGAGGTGCCTGTTTTCTTAAGAAAGGCACTCAGAATCTGTTAACTATCATTTTAAACAGCATTTACTAGATCTAAAACTATGGAGAGGAGAGGAGAGGAGAGGAGAGGAGAGGAGAGGAGAGGAGAGGAGAGGAGAGGAGAGGAGAGGAGAGGAGAGGAGAGGAGAGGAGAGGAGAGGAGAGGGCAGATAATTCTATGTCCCTTCTTGTGCTGGGAACCCCAATTCTTGCAGCATTAGACAGACCTGTGGTTCATGGCATGTCCTGTCCATGGAAAGGTTACCCCGTTATCATCATTTGAGCTACTACAGGCTTTTCTTAAGAAAGAAACTCACTCATTTTACTGTTAAACGAAAAGGATGTTGACATGAGAACCATTGCAGCAGTCTTAGATAAAGGCAAAGACAAGCATGTGGCGCAATCACCAACACCCAGTGCGAGCTGCTGGCAGGGTCCCTTCTCGTGGCCAACCGGCCAGGATTATCCCATGGCCAAGAGAAACACACAGCACTGGCCCGGGTCTACTCTGGTTGAGCCTTTTGTGGATTGCTAACTCCATGATGTGTTACAGTCTTCTGGTCATGCACCCTCCACCTTCAGCTCACCATGCTGGGGTCTCCTGGGTGTTCCTGTGTGAAGCTGGTGGTGGAAGACTTCCCCTAGCTGACCCTAACTGGAGCCCCAGGTCAAATGAGTGGGATCAGGACAAATAACACCTGCTGTTGCTTTCAGGACCCTGGAAGAGAGAACCAGAGTGCCCCACATGGACAGTTTGGTGTGCTGTGTTTTTCAGCCATGCTTCATGAGATAAAGTCTCTTTATTCCTCTTTTGTACAGATTTGGGCTTATAAAAATCAGCCCATCACTGTCCTGTGGTAACAGCATTTGTTTTTCTTTCTTGACCACCACTGTGAAAAATGTTTCCCTTTATTGATTTCTTCTTCGGCTTTGTAGCATCAAGTTTCTCACAAGTATTATGTCCCACGCTTTGACACGTTAAACCAAAGCCTCTATCTGATGGTAGTGTGTCCCAGAAGAAAGCTGAGAGAAGTCTTCGAGCACCAGTTTACATGTCACTAGAGGCACTGAGCAAAGCCCTCACACTGTTGCACGTCTGCACGCCAGTGATTTCCCATATTTAAAGGTCCTTGGCTTGTTTCTATCTCACTCTCACCTTTCTGCCACCCTCTGTCCTTGGGAATCATTTATGCACCCTCCTCTGCTGACAAATGGAGCTTTCTTCATGCAGTCAAGTGGTACTTCTGAAAAGCTGACATGGCCAGCTATTACTGACAAGATCGGTGACCATGGGACATGTGAGGGGAAACTGTGATTGATGTAATGAGATTGGGAGGGGAGTCTCCTGATCACGGGAAGTGATCTCTGAGCAGAAGTCTTCTCCTCAGGCATGAGGCCAACGCCGAGTGGGGTGGTCACAGCAGCCACCACCAGTCTCTGGCCATCTCTGTTGTCCAAGAAGGGCAGGGCTCTGCCAAAAGGATAGTAAACATGGGCAAGACAAGGGGTCCTGGTGGGTGAGGGGGGATTAGTGGTGTAGAAAAAAAGAAATGAAAAAGAAAGAAAGAGAGAGAGAATGGGAAAGCAAAAGAAATAGAAAGAAAGGTGAGCTGTCTCCATGGTGCTGATGGATGAGATTTGGTGAGACAAGAATCTTGCAGATAAAAACCCATCTGCAGCCCTGTGTAACCCACAAAATCAATCTCTAATGAACACATCTGGGGAGTTATATCTGACGCAGTGGGTGAAGCTCTTGTGCTGCTGCATGTCCACACACGGGCGGTTTCCCAGTGTGAAGGGTCTCCTGGTCCAGCACCAGGTAACCACCAGAAGCCCCTCGCATGGTGGGACAGAGCTGGAGGAGAGTGGGAGGAGAGGAGGGGGGTGACATGGACGACTCCTACTGACAAGATCAGCAACTAGAGGACACGTGAGGGGAAGCTGTGACCGATGTGATAATATCGGCAGAGTGGGGTGGTCACAGCAGCCACCACCAGCCTCTTTCTTCTGGCAAGCCCGGACCTGAGGAGGCACCGTGTGCTGGGGCTCCTGCAGCAGCCCCGTTCCCAGGAGCAGCAGGAGGTAGGAGATTGGGGACGGGCAGGGGGGAGATGGGTCCTGGCAGGGACAGGGCTGAGGGGTGGCAGCCTGTCCTGGGCACGGCAGGGGACGGGGACCTTCCTGGTGCAGGCTGGGGCTGGCGTGGGGCCGTGGGGAAAGATGGCGAGTGCTGGGAGCGCCCATGCCCCTCACGTCCTTCTCCTCCCTCGTCTCTCCTAGGAGCTGGTGGGAGAGGGAGAAGTCGGCCACCCAGAGCAGGCTCATTTGCCATGGAGGAGACCAACACAACAAAGCTCTGTCTGGACTACATGAGTTCAGGATATGTGGACTATGGGGAAAATATCGCATATCAATGCTTAACAGTACCTTATGGAATGAAGGTCTTCGGAGTTGTCTGTGCGGGGATTTCTCTCTGTGGAATTGTGGGGAATATGTGGGTTGCATGGTTCCTGGGCTTCCACATGAAGAAAAGCTCCTTCACCGTTTATGTCCTGAACCTGGCCATCGCTGATTTCTCTCTGCTCCTTTTTCTTCTTTCTATACTTCTGTTATATATTATTAGAGAATTACATAGTAATTCCTTATGGAAATTGCTTTCTCAGATAACTGATTTAATGTCAATTCTGTTTCTGTTTTGGTACTTTGCCAGCATGTATCTCCTGACAGCCATCAGCATTGAGCGGTGTCTGTCTGTTTTGTTCCCAATCTGGTACCGGTGCCACCGCCCAAGGCACTTGTCAGGCATCGTGTGTGGGGTGCTCTGGGCTCTTGCCGGACTTTTGGTTTCTTTGCTTATAAATTCTTTTCTCACTTATCCTTTAACATATCTTAAAGTATTACGATATATAAGCATTTGGAATACTCTAATTTTCTCTTTACTGCCACTATTTTCCAACCTTTTCCTACTCATCAAACTCCGATGTGGTTCAGAGAGACGACGCCCAGGGAGACTCTACGTTGCCATCCTGCTCAGTGCCATCTTCTTGTTCCTCTTTGGGTTTCCTCTCAGTTTGGTCATTTTGCTTGGTAGTTCTTATAATGTTGGCTTAATCTACCTTGATACAACTTCACTGTTGGCATCGCTAAACAGCAGCGTCAACCCATTCATTTACTTTCTGGTGGGGAGCTGGCGGGATCGCCGGTTCCAGCGCTCTGTCAAAGTCGCCTTCCAACGAGTGTTTGAAGAGAGGGTGACAAGTGAGGAGGAGAACCATGAGCCTGGGATCACTACGGCAGTGACCACTCTGTGAGGTCCGGCTGCCCATGGTGCCTGCAGCTGTGGATCCTGGCACACAGGCTGGGATGGGGGCCCGGGGGCTGGTGGCACAGACCCAGCGCAGCCCAGCTCAGCCGGGCCGGGTCCTTCCCCGGGCTGTGTTCCCATTGCAATGACCCTCATTGCCCCGGCCCCAGCGAATAAACTGTGGTTCCTTTGGCTCAGCAGATGAGTTTTGTGGTGTTGTGGGGATTTGTTTCCTGGGGAAGGTCTGACACGTTAGTCCCTGGGGGAGCTCTGGCCATCTCTGTTGTGCAAGCAGGGCAGGGCTCTGCCAAAAGGATTGCAAACATGGGCAAGACAAGGGGTCTTGGTGAGTGAGGGGGGATTAGTGGTGTAGAGAAGAGAAAAAGAAATGAAAAAGAAAGAAAGAGAGAGAATGGGAAAGGAAAAGAAATAGAAAGAAAAGTGAGCTGTCTCCATGGTGCTGATGGATGAGATCTGGTAAGACAAGAATCTTGCAGATAAAAACCCATTTGCAGCCCTGTGTAACCCACAAAATCAGTCTCTAATGAACACATCTGGGGAGTTATATCTGAAGCAGTGGGTGAAGCCCTTGTGCTCCTGCATTTCCACACATGGGTGGTTTCCCTTTGTGAAGGGTCTCCTGGTCCAGCACCAGGTAACCACCAGAAGCCCCTCGCATGGTGGGACAGAGCTGGAGGAGAGTGGGAGAAGAGGAGGGGGTGACATGGACGACTCCTACTGACAAGATCAGCAACTAGAGGACACGTGAGGGGAAGCTGTGACCGATGTGATAATATCGGCAGAGTGGGGTGGTCACAGCAGCCACCACCAGCCTCTTTCTTCTGGCAAGCCCGGACCTGAGGAGGCACCGTGTGCTGGGGCTCCTGCAGCAGCCCCGTTCCCAGGAGCAGCAGGAGGTAGGAGATTGGGGACGGGCAGGGGGGAGATGGGTCCTGGCAGGGACAGGGCTGAGGGGTGGCAGCCTGTCCTGGGCACGGCAGGGGACGGGGACCTTCCTGGTGCAGGCTGGGGCTGGCGTGGGGCCGTGGGGAAAGATGGCGAGTGCTGGGAGCGCCCATGCCCCTCATGTCCTTTTCCTCCCTCGTCTCTCCTAGGAGCTGGTGGGAGAGGGAGAAGTCGGCCACCCAGAGCAGGCTCACTCGCCATGGAGGAGACCAACACAACAGAGCTCTATCTAGACTATGTGAGTTCGGGATATGTGGACTATGGGGAAAATATCGCATATGAATGCTCAACAGTACCTTATGGAATGAAGGTCTTTGGAGTTGTCTGTGTGGGGATTTCTCTGTGTGGACTTGTTGGGAATGGGGTGGTGCTGTGGTTCCTGGGCTTCCACGTGAAGAGGAGCCCCTTCACAGTCTACATCCTAATTCTAGCTGTTGCTGACTTCTCTCTGCTCCTCCTTTTTGTTTTGTTCATACTGGCATTTTTGAGCTTAACAGCAATTTGTTCTTATTTGTATGAATTTATTTCTTTCTACACAGGTTTTTTATTGTTTGTTGAATTTCTGTGCCGTGTCTTTGACCATGGCAGCCTGGGTCTGCCCACAGCCATCAGCGTGGAGTGCTGTGTCTCTGTCCTCTTCCCAACCTGGCATCGCTCCTCCACCCAAAACATTTATCAGGTCTTGTGAGTGGGACGCTCTGGGCCCTCGCTGGATTATTTGTTTCCTCGGTGCATCTTAGCCTTAAGTTTGCTAAAAGCTATAAGACTATATTTGCAGACATAGACATCTGCGATTTCCATCATTTTGTTGTCAATAATGTTGATTTCCGACCTGTCCCTGTTCATCAAGGTCCTACATGGCTCACAGAAACGCTGCCCAGGGAAACTCCATGTTGCTGTCCTGCTCGACGTGACCTTTTTCTTCGGTATTCCTTTCAGTGTAGAGGTTTTCCTCAGTCTTCCAAGTTCAGGTGAACTATTTCCCCGAACTACCTCTTTTCTGTTGGCATCGCTGACCTGGTGCTTCAGCCCATTAGTTTATTTTCTGGTGGGGAGCCGCTGGCAGCGCCGGTTCCAGGGCTCTGTCAAAGTCGCCTTCCAATAAGTCTTGGATGAGAAGGCAACAAACAAGGAGGAGAACCACGTGCCTGGGGACAGCGTGGTGGAGACCACCCTGCAAGGATGGGCTGGTGAGGAGGCCTGGAGATGTGGAGCCTCATGGACAGGCTGGGGATGGGGACACAGGGGCTGGTGGCACAGACCCAGCATTGAGAAAGCGTTACTCACCTGCCACAGAACAAGTACAGCTGTGAAATACCACACTAACAGCTGGAATTATCTGATCTAAAATGCTTTTCTGTCTTTTTTCAGCCCTACTGACTTGAAGGTTTTTCCATCTTAAATAAAAAATTATTTACCTGCCCCCATTCCCTTTTTCTGTCTTTATTTTCCATCGTCATTTTCCCCTTTGTGTATTTTCATTATGATTTGCCTTTTACTTAGTGCCATCTCTGACAGTAATTCAAGTATTATTTCCTCTACCACGCATTCTGTACTGAGTATTCCTGGTTCTTCCTGGATCCTTCCTTTTTGTTAGGAGCTTCCCATAAAACGGGTGATGAATATATCGCTGCTCTAATGCAAAGCACAGCTATGATGGAAATGCATCCCAAGGAAGCTCTGGAATAGGCATAATGGGCTGAGGTAACAAAATGTGTTTTAAGATGGAGTAAATCATATTGCCAAATATCGATGGAAGTCATCAATTAAAACCAGATAACAATAAAAGGAAAACAATTAAGTAGGTGCCAATGTTTATACAGTTACCAGGACAAAAAGATTCTCTATAAAATAAGAATATCTATCAGTGAAAAACGATATTTTCTGTGCTGCTTATCTTCTGAAGTTTCTTTCATTTCCTCTACTCAGAGATTAGGAATCACGAGTGTCAATGAATGCCCTAAAACTTGGTCTGTGTTCAGAAGAAAATGGACTTAATGAGCTCATTCCTCCTTTGGTTTGAGGTGATGCCAAGACAGCCTCTTTGTAAAAGGTCTCAAGAGATTCACAGGAGACCAAATCCACACATGGTGCAGCTGGGAATTATTAGATTCAAGGTCCCTTCCAACCCAAACCATCCTATGATTGATGTATCATGGCAGATGCTCAGAACACAACAGAAGTCCTCAGTTCTCTTCAAAACTAAGGGAGAAATGTGTCCCTAGGCTCTGCTCCCAAGGAACAAGCACCAGGATGAGAGGAAACGGCCTCAAGTTGCACCAGGGGAGGTTGAGGTTGGATCTGGGAAACAATTTCTTCCCCAAAGGGCTGTGGGGCATTAAACAGGCTGCCCAGGGCAGTGCTGGAGTCACCATCCCTGGAGGGTTGGACAGATGGACATGAGGTTCTCAGGACATAGGGCAGGGACAGGGGTGGGGGAACGGGTGGACTTGATGTTCTCGAGAGTCTCTTACAACCAAAATGATTCTATTCATCTAGAACCTTGTATGTTCCCCCTCTGTTCATGGCCAAAAACGCCCTTAGGTTGTGTCCCTGTTGTTAGGTACAATAGCCATTTTTCTGTTGGGGCTGATTTCCACCCTCCCATTCCTCTTTTCTTGGTCATCTTTGAAAGGACGAGGTTTCCAGCCTCCCCTCCCCTGCCTTCTTTTGCTGTTGGTTTTCCCCTCCATGCACCTGTTTCCTCTTGCTGGTTAATGCGATCAGCTGCTTCTCATCTGGTTTCAAAACTGTGAAATCAACGGTGCTATAAAAGTTACGTGTGGCGGCCCTAAGGGTAAATGGTATTTTGGCATCAATAATTCCCCTCTTTGTTCCAGTATTGAGTCCACCAAGAAGCCTATTGTCTAATGCTGTGTGGAGCAACATGTTCTAACAGTGAAGACACAGGTGGGTCCATCTTTACATCAGATTTCCTCACTTGCTTATTTTTACTCCTGATTTTTCTCCATTTTCCCCACATTATCATCTAAAACATACACAGAGCAATATCAGATCTATGTTCTTCCTGCCTAATGTTCTCCTCAGGGTCTATATCAAACCCACCAAATTTTTAGCTGGTCACCACATGTCGCACCCAGCGGTTTTATTTCTGCAAACAGCGGAATGTTTGTGTTTTACCACATATGTTTGAGGGTTTGTACGATGGTGGTTTATGTGCAGACATCACCTTTTAAATGTCCAGGGTTGGATGTAAAGTGTTCACGTTAATGTGATGTGTAATATGCGCTTGCATTGAATGCTTTGAGTGCCTTCATGATGGGTCTGTTTAAGGACTAACTGTTGGGATGGGAAGTTTTCCACAGTTTATATTCTGTATATTTTAATCAGTTGATTGCTTCTTCTGAGCACAATAATGTTTTTAAAACAACACATTTTCCTTTAAAAACAAAAGGCTTTTGACATTTTAAATAATAACGGAAATATTTCAGTTCTTCCCGTGATAAAAACATTACAGATATTAAAACTAAACAATTTTAATGTTTTTTCTGATAAATGGATGCTCTCTTTCCTTCAGCGGTAGAAATTAGAAGGAAAAAAAACCCCTTACTAAATATAATTGATGACAGAGACCTAATCTAAATCAATAATATGTACATTGCAGAACAATAGCATTAAAAATTAAAGAGTAGTAGGAATGCAACTCAAATTTCGGCTTTCAGGAGCTGTAAACAGGAAGGAAAAGGCAAATACAGACACTAAGGTGAACCACGATTTTTGAAGTGATGCTTTTCAAAATTAATTGAAAGACAAATGAACAGGAGAAGAAAAAAGATAATAACAGAAGAATGCAGCTTCGCTTGAGGAAAATATTTGCAGATGAAAGCATGAAGAGGAAATCTTAAGGTTTCTCTAAGAAAATTACCTGTCTTGGCTTTTTCTGTCTGTTTAGGTTAGAAGAGCAAATGTTGTGTAGCCTGATAATACAACACTTCCAATAATCACATCTTGCACCTCAAGGGATTTAGTCTAGAGAATAATTTGTTGCATATTGTGATATTTATTTACCGTTCTTCTGTTTCCTATTCTTTCCCCCATCCTTGAATTTATTTCTATTGGTAGAAGAGATGTTGGAAGCCATGGTTCTTATCACTTTTTCTTCTTAAAAGAAGAAATAACAACCCGATGTGTGCTGTAGTTAGATGCAGATACTCTGTCCTGGACTGGAGGAAGCTAAAATAATATATAACTCCAGCCTTGTATTTCTTTGAAACACAAGAAAAGGGAGCATGCAGCTCAGTTCTTAAGGATGTAAAGCAAGTAAGTAGGGGTTGGAGCCCTTTTCTACTACATCGCAACTCTCTGGCCTGGAAACCTCCCTAGTTAATAGAAGAAATGGGCTTCTAGGGCATGAATCGTGTCACTATTTGAAATGCACACATTAGGAAGCCGAGAATCACACAAAAGGCTGCATGTGGTGCTGAGATGCAGGTATTGGAAATTAAGTGAGATAGACAGGGTCTCCTTCCAGGAGTTTCGTGGCTGGTTTTAACAGGAGGAGGATGGGTTCCCATCTCGTCTGCAGAGATCTGAGTAAAAAGCAACGAAGAATTTATGAATTTGATATTGTGCTCTGAAAGGCAGATTTACTAAGCGAGTAGCAATCTCTGGCTGGGATTCCCTTGATAAAATTCAGACATGAAGACATTTCACCTTGTCAAATCCAAGTCGTTTAATGGCCACTGAAAAGAAATAGGCACTTTCAATATGGTCCTGATAGAGGTCAGATAAATTCTGTGGTCCAGGTGCTCATGTGTTTTCACCGACCACAGATGGAGCTTAAAATAACCAGCTGGAGGGTAGAGATCTACCCTGAAGACACCAAACTGTAGGTGAGATAAACCTTCCCCAGTACCTCAGAGTTCTTCAATTCTGTAAACTGTTGTCCCTCAGCCCCAGACCAATGTTCCTGTGTTAGGCACAGCAGGGTGTTAGGAGGACATAGTTATTGTGTCACGGGTTTCCCGTTCGTCTTTGTCATCTGCTGAATCTTCAAAGGCCCTCTGGAATGCCAGCCGGAGGGTGAACTTGATTCTCCGATCCCTGTAGCTTCCCACGAGGAAGTAAATGATGGGGTTGAGAGTGCTGTTCACGCAGGACAGCACAAAGCCGATCTCCGGGGAGTAGAGAAATTTGTAGCCCAAGAAGTCAAAAAGGATCAGGACGCTCAGGGGCACGGCGAAAATGATGAAGAAGAGGACGGTGAGCATGATGATGGTGAAGAGCCTGCCAGTTCGGATGTGTTGGGAGCTGCACTTGACTCTGAGGAAGAGGGTCAGGCTGAAGAGCACCATGAGGGGCGTGCAGAAGAGGAAGTCCAGGGTTCCGATGGTGATGAGCAGGACGTGGCAAGTCTTGGGAGAGGGGCGAATGGTGCACAAAATGTACCCGAGCATGTTCAGCGTCAGGGAGAGACCCCAGAGCAGGCCAGAGATGATGCCGGACAAGAGCTTCGGACGATGGGTTCGGCACCAGATCGGACAAAGGACAGACAGACATCTCTCAATGCTGATGGCGGTCAGGAGATACAAGCCGGTCCCATACATGAAAAGATCCAGGAAGAGGAATAGCCCAAACTGCACCCCCACGTTGAACTGCATCAGGTACTGAACCGTCTCGATGGCGATGCAGAGGAGGTACCCGAAGTCGGCGGCGGCCAGGTTCAGGATGTAGACGGTGAAGTGGTTTCTGCGGATGCGGAAGCCGAGGTACCAGATGACCATGCCGTTCCCCACCATCCCACAGGCTGCACTGATGAGGCAGAAGCTCTCCATGAACTTGAGGACCGCATACGATGCCTCTGCCTTTCCCACAGCCCCGCTTTGGTTAGTCCCGTGAGCCTGGCCGGTTATGGTTGGAGGGAAGATTGTTGTAGTTGAAATATTCATCATGAGGGATCTCAGACAGACCTGTAAGGAGAAAGGAGACTTGTGGTGACTCTCCCTCATGGTGACCTGGTGGTGGTTCTGGATTCATTCCAGCTCTTTGTAGGGAATCTTGATTTAGGGAGGGCTTCCTGTGTTTGGACTTGGAGTGCAGAGCTTTGAGACATTATTCAAAGTACATCTAAGGCCAAATTCTATACAACATGTACGAAAGGTTAGACTGCAGTGCATTTCTCCCTTTTTGAAACTCATTTATTGAGGGTCCCTTTTGCAGTCAGTATAGGGAAATAAATATCTTTAAAAAGTAGCTATGTCTTAGGCTAATCATGTCTGAAAACTACCTGTTCTCTAAATAAAAAGAGAACTGAGGGTTAACCACTGTGGGATTAGATGAGACACACCTTGTGAAAAGTGTGTCAGAATTCTAGGTAATCAGCACATGGGTTTAATCAGCAGGAAATGCAATTGAGTGTTGTCCTATGCATATGCTCAGAAAGTATGGTAGAGAGTACTCAGAATAAGTGGTAGTTTTTATGTGGGTGACTGATTTCTATTTTAACAAAGAGTATTTTAATGTGGTTGGTTTGTTTTCTTGAGCCCTGTGTGCAGACAATATACAATTTAGTCTGACACAGTCCTTAAAAACTTTAGTCTCAGGAAGAAACAATAAGAACCACATGCAGGACAACATGCCTGGCAATCAGAGGATATTGCAATTACAGCTCAAATGGTTATTTCACCCCGTTTCCTGAGGCAGCTCACCCAGTTCTTCATGACAGTGGAGTCTGAATGAGAATCTTTAAATAAAGTTGAAAAATAGAATTCACACCTTTTTTTTTGGTCTGATGAGGTCAAACAGCATGACTCTGTTCTCCCCACCAGCTATTAATTTTGACATGGGAAGGTAGAGAAGAGTCTTGAAAGGCAGCAGGAGATTGTTAAAAAGAAGAGAGGAACAAGTACAAACAGGGAGAGAGCATGGAAGATGTGAATCATAGAACAGTCCAATCAGTAGATCTAATCCTAGTAACCAGTCTAACCATAGAAGAGGCTGTTCTCTCTTTATAAAATGCTGTAGCACGCATGGAGTCAAACTTCCATAAACACACAAAATGTGACAGACTGAGTTATTGTTTCCTCCCAGCGCCCCAGACACACAACCTTCTGTGCAAGAAAAATGCGTGATACAGGTTATTTCCTTGGCCAGCTGTTGTCCTGGAGCAGTGGAGACAATCTATCTCTATTCCATTGGGGGTACATATGGCAGCAGTGCTTGGCTGGGAATCCAGCTGGTACCGTTACACCAAGCTTTCACCATTAAAAATGCAAACATCTCGTTTAAAATTGCCGTCCTCCAGAAAGGCGTCTCTCTACCAGCCATTCAGGGAATGACAGGTGATTTGCTGTCTGACTTAGGCTTGTCAATCATATTTTCTGATGTTAAATGACATTGTCCTGTGCCATTGATCATGTATGCATAAAGACCAGGTTGCAATGGGTGTCCTGTGGGTAAATGACAAAACATCAATGATTTCGCCTTCCACTGCAATGGAAGTGAAGGGATTCTTCTCCAACTTCTGTAGACTGTGGAAAATCATACTGAAAAATTCACTCACAGTTCTCATATATTTGTTGCGTGACCTTGGAAAGAATGATTTTCTGTCTCCAAGAGACATTCAAGATGCGAGTTAACTTCCTTAATGAAACTAATTAAGGAAAGTTTGCATCAAAGAGCAGCAGACTGAGTCTTAGTGGTCTTTTTCTCTCTTGAAATTAAGCGTCCTTCCTGTGGTTTGTGTGCTGAATACCACGTCCTTCTTGTGACAGGTGTCAATCTAAGTGACCTTGACACCACAAGGACGTTTTAGACTACGGACAGAACATTATGCTGTTGTATTTTCTTGGCTGATCTTTAGTGATCATCTTAGACCAAAACTGCTAATGTTTAGTTTCTGAATAATGGCATCTTAATATTACAGAAGTGGATTTAGAGCAACTAAATAGCACTTGTTCGTGGAAAAGGGTCCTCAGAATGAAGCTCTCCTTATCTTGAAATGATCAAGACCTATAGCTGGTTTCTAATCAGCAGCAGAAGAAAATGTTTGATCTCTTTACCTCCTTTTTTTCCCTCCTCGCTTCCCCTCACCGTTTCTCCAAAACCATGACAAAAAGCATTAGACAGAGTGCAATGGCAAATATACCATCCAGGATTTTCTCACCTTTCTGTGGGTTCCTTGGGATCTCAGAGACTGATCTGCAGCAGCTGCCTGGTGTGGATCCGCTGGGTAAAACTGCCACTGAATTCCGTGACATACAGTCCAGATAAACTCCTCGTGCCGTACTGCAGTTCTGGGCCAGCTAGGCGCTGCTTAAAAAGCCGCAGTCCTTTCAACATGACGTCCGACAGCCAATCGCTCTCTTGGCGAAATCTCTAGTTTGTTGTGTGTGGTCACTTAGACTTGAACCACTTCCCCCTTCCCTCTTTGCACA
Organism: Nesoenas mayeri; assembly: GCF_963082525.1. Lineage (NCBI taxonomy): Eukaryota > Metazoa > Chordata > Aves > Columbiformes > Columbidae > Nesoenas > Nesoenas mayeri. The sequence goes on along the minus strand of NC_137548.1, from coordinate 67,458,766 downwards.
GCACCTGTCGCTGCTGTGGCTCTGGAAATGTTGTTTTATTAAATTAGTTCTCCCTTTTGCAGCAATATGAAGAAAGCAAGAACTGTCTGTACAAAATGATACCTTGCCTCTTGCACCAGTGCTTTGCCTTCTGCTCGTGTCCCTGCGATGTTCTAGTTTCACAGTCCCTGAAGCGGAGCCCCTACTGCTGTTCACAGTCACGTAGATTGAGAAATCATCTGTCCTCTTCCATAGTGCCTGCTGATGATTTCACAACCTCCCTCAGCACAACTTCTCATTCCCCGAGGGCCTATTGTCCTTGTCAAACTGACCTTGGCATACCCATGGCCACAGAGTGTCCTCTTCTGACCCACAGCCTCTCCCAACACAGGTTACCACCCTACGTTGTCCCTACTGCTTCACACAACCTTTCCCAGAGGAGGCTCTACCCAAAGTCCATCACCGCTCAGCAGTCACAGTTGCACAACATCCACTCATGCTGCCTTCAACATACAAAGCCTGTTTTAAGTGACATGAGTTCTTTCAACGCAACTTCACACCCCACAGTGTTACCTGCGGCTTCGTACTATCTTTCAGCACAGACCTTCACTGCACCTCAGGCCCTTCTGATTCCACAAAATCCCTCAAGAGAGCTTCCAGCCTCATGCCTTCCATCTCCAGTTTCGCAGCTTCCCCCAAAACGGTGTCTCAGCCCCATCCTGCCCACCATCAAATTCCCACCATGTGTCTCCACCAAGACAGTCCCTTGCCACCCACAACACCTCACTCATCTTCCCACCATGAGCAGACCTTCCATGTGCATGAGCAGCCACCACCGTGGTGTCCAGATCCACGTGCCAAGCGAAGTGGAGTGAAAATGGAGAAACTGCCTTTCTCCTTGCCTGGCAGTAAGCACATCTTTACGGGGAGGTATTTTTCAACAGGAGACACCACCAACTCTTGATTTGGGCTTGTATGTTAAGTCACTTCTGCTAGTCCGTTTGGCTAGGGAAACAAAAGGAGATGAGTAGGACACCAGCCAAGTTGCTGCCATGTGTGTCAGCGGGTACAGAAACTGGCAGATCTGGCCCAAATAGCTTAGCAGGCTGGATACCTGATGGTTCATCTGCAGCTTCTTCTGTCATTTGTTGTTCCTCTTCCTTTCCTAAAGATTTTAAGACTGTTTGTACTTTCTTGCCCAACACTCTGTTTCCTATAGTGATTACTGTTAACCTTTATTAACCTGGCCAGTGTTCCAGGCTACAGCATAAGATGATATTTAAGTTAGAGGACTATTTTCATCCAGAGCAGTATTTACCCTCCTCATTAATTTGGGATTTCCATCTTTACTGCACGGATCGCTGGCGTTCTGTGTCAGGAGATGGCTACGTTACCTTGTTTGTTATTGGGCCATTCTAAATTTCAAGAAATGTCAACAAAACAAAGCAAAGCTATTTATTGGCACCCACAAGTCACAAGCTAAAAACACAGAGTAGGCTTCAGAGCAGTGATGAGTCTGAGTTGAACTGATGCACAAATTGACATATCCATTTGCTTTATTGTGTTTTGTTTCATAGATTCACCTTTGGCTGCATAAGTTTAATGTTAAGAAGGATGAGGCTTTTCTTGACAGCAAGACTGCATAGAATCATTGAAGGTCCCTTCCAAACCAAACCATCCTAAGATCGCCTGGTCTGGCACCCCTTTCCATAATCAGGGACATCTTCCACTAGACCAGGTTGCTCAAAGCCCCATCCAACCTGACCATGAACACTTCCAATGATGGGGCATCCACAGCTTCTCTGGGCAGCCTGTTCCAGCATCTCACTACCCTCATCATTAAACATTTATTCCTTGTGTCCAATCTAAATCTATTCTCAGTTTATAACTGTTGCCCCTTGTCCAATCTCTACAGACTGTTGAAAAGCCTTTTCCTGTCTTTCTTATAAGCCACCTTTATATATTGAAAGGTCATAAGAAGTTCTTGAGGAACCTTCTCTTCTTCAGGCTGAGGTGTCTCAGCCTTTCTGCACAGGAGACGTGTTCCAGCCCTTGGATCACTTGGATCGCTTCCATGGTCTCCTCTGGACTCACTCTAACAGGTCCATGTAGCAGGTCCATTTCTTTCCACAGGAAAGCCTAGAGTGACAATGACTCATCTCAGCTGACTTCTATTGGCATAAATTATCTGACTTCCTCCCCCAGTTTCCCCGTTTGTAAAAGAGGAATTTTTTTACATTGTAATTTGCTGACCTTTGCTAAAACATGCAAGTTCTTGCAAGAGGCTTTATTCACTGGGCTGCCAGTGATGAAACTTCATGCAAAATAGGACTTGAAGCATCATCAAGAGGTAACCCCAGCCATCTTCTGCCTCTGTGAAAACTAAAGCATCACCACTACTGAGATAATTGTGCCCAACCTGCCCTTTAAAAGATTGTCAGGAGAGGTGACACTGAGCATGGCACCTCTCTCCTTACCACTAACAATCTTTTTTTAATGAAGATTCATGTTTCATGTGTTTTCTTTTTGTAATACACAAAGATGTGAAGTGGTGTTTTATTACTCCCAACTCTCTAAAGCCCAAGTGATGGATCTAAAGGACCCCTATGCTTTGGAAAACCATTAAAGATGGATTAACAAAGGACTCCGAAAAGGTTTAACCGGATGAGCCCACATCACGTGCTTGTCCAGTTTAATATTCAGCTAATCCACTGGCTGTTATTTCTACTGGCCAAATCCTAAAATGCTTTCATAATATCATCATCTGTTGGTTATTTCTTTAAAATATGTTTGCTTAAGTTTTTCAGCAAGGACAGAATTAATTTCTCCTCCTTTGCCCCTTCCTTTCATGCCTCCCCTTTGCTAAGGCCCCACACATCCCTCCTCCAGCACCAAGAGCCCTTCAGGTGGGCGATTTCCTCAAAGAGCCTTAACAAGAGCTATTTAAACAGTTTTCTTCTCCATTTCTCTCTGGGTTGTGGACACATCCAGGTTCTCTGGATTCGTTGTGTGTGTGTTTGTTTTGTTACTTTAAAAGATAAGACATAATTTGTGGGAATCCTCTACTGAATTGGTCACTCTAGTCATCCTCTTAGAGTCAATAGAAAGAAACAGAAAGAAACAGCAAGTAATTCGTCACATTTTTAAGCAGCCACCTTATGCTGGTCATGAATTGCCCCTCAAAGGCAGAAAAAAAAGTGCATATAAGCGGCTCAGATGTAGGTTTCTACATGATGTAAGTCAACAAGATGGAATGAGGCAGGTGAACATATTGTAAAATGCAATTTGATGGTGTTGACAAGAGCCTCGCCAAGAGGGACACAAAGTAAAACTGTCTGTTGTGAATGGGCTGTATCTTTAAAATCCTTTCAGAAATAAGCACCTTGTTTTAGTTTAGGAGCTCCCTATCTGCCCATATTCAGGAATATACTTTTCCTTGATCGTTTATTTCTTGGTCACTCCTTTCTGAAGTGCTGATTGACTAAATATGACACCAAGACTTGTGGGTTTTGCTTCCAGTTCTGCTCTGGTCTGGATGGAGCGCAGCCATTTCTTTTCCACTGGCTTCTGCACAGCCACAAATACGTACCCATTCCCGTCCTTTTTGTTTTCTTTAGAAAACTATGTCAGTGCTAAGTGAAAAGAAAACGAATGGAAAGAAACATAACTCTATAAGACTAGGTAGAAATCAATATCACATTGTTCTTATTGATTTTTTTTTTTCTTGGAAGTATATCAGAAAAGGAATTATCCATTTATGTAAATTTTACCCCATTTCTTGAATATCTTTTACCTACTGTTAGTGCAGCTGCAATTACAGGAGAAGTCCCGAGCTTTCCCAACTTCCTCTCTAGGCTTCACTTTGTGGCTTTGAGAGCAATTCTGGTTTTTCTCCATTTCACTGTTTCCTGTGGATGCTCGATCAGGTTTTTTTTGCCTGTATGAGAGAGTCTGATTTTGCTGTAATTCTAAATAGACTCCAGATAATTTGGATTGACTGAGACACTCCAGATCTGCTCAGATCACCGGCACAAACAGGGACAACTGCTTGTGTTCCACGGGGCAGGACCTGCAATGGTGGTTTTTAGCAGCAGTTGACTGGGAAATTGTTGGTAATAGGTTGAATCCTATATAGCTGATAACTTGTTTCTAAGAGGTGCCTATTTTAATGAAGTTAACCCTTGATAATATCTCACAGAGTATCGCAAATCAGTATAAAGTAAAATTCATACCAAAGTTCTATGACAGGAAATCTGAAGAGATCCTTTATTTCTCCCTTTCTCTCAAAGGAACATTGCTGAGATATAGAGCAAGCTAAATACTAAAGCAAATCATATATGAAATTGCTTGCTGTTTTCACCGTGATGGATAACGTCCCCAGAACCCATTACTGAGACCGTGAAGCTGCAAATTTATGTTTCTAAATGTATATACACAAAGGATTTTTTTTTCCTCTGTGGGTGGTTTCATTTCCACTCTGAACAATTCAAAGAATGTTTTTACTTATAAAATAAATCAGCATTCCAGGAAACATTTTCCAGTTCGTGAAAATACCAACCCTATCTATTTCTAATATTATCTAATATCTACCCAAAGCACAACTTCTAGCTCCTTGCCCACTGATAATTTCTGACAAAACTTCGTACGCCCCTGGGATCTCATTACTCCTGATAGTCTTGTGGTTCTGCCGCGTGATTTACTTTAAATATTTCTGCGATGATTTCCCCATCTTGTGAGAGATAATTGTTCTTGTGGATGCTCTGGGCAGTTGTTTTTTAATGCAGAATGAGGAATGCAGATAGAGAGTCAGGCTGATCTTTGCAGCCACCGTAGGTTTCAGGATTGGGGGAGATATGAGCTGCTTTACAGCATCTCAGAAGCAACGTGTGGCCAAGAGATTTTGATGAAACAGGCATTTCAGGTGGGTGACTTTTGTGAGGTCCATTTTATGAATTAGAATAAACTCTATTACAAACACATTGGTCTTCCCAACAGTGCTTTCCCTTTGCTCGTGGAGATGTGTGGACATAAGGATGGAGACACCCAAGAGCCTCTTTTCCCCTGCTGCCCTGGTTGGGGAGTAGCCAGGCAGAGAGCTCGGGAGGAAGAACGGGCTGTCCTGTGGTTGTCAGGTAAAATTCAGACCCCAAAGGGCTTGTTGGTGTCGCAGACAAGGTCATAGCACATTTGGCACCTCTGTTTTCATGTGTAAATTGAACCCTGGTGATACTCGTGTACTGCACGGGAGTGCTGCGAAGGTGAATTCATGGGTGTTGGTGAGTAAAGAAGGGTCACCAGTGGTGTATTTGTTACCCCAGTGTCAGTACCGGTGTATTTATGAGGTGTTCCACACTAAGTCCAGCACTTGGGTAAGGTGTACGAACCCCTGCTAATGCACCATTAGTGCAAATTAGCTCCAGATTTACTCATTCACATACTGTGGGAAAGGTGGTCCAAGAAAACACTGGCCAGTTCTGTGGCTGGACTTACTCAGGTCTATCCTGGTCAGAGAGATAATGAGAGTTCTGTTGCAATCCTTTAGAGGACTGGAACGGAAAATACAGTCACTGCTTGTGCAGAGATCTTCCTCAAGCCATGATCAATGTGTTGAAACTTGAATTACAGCCACGCTGACTCCTTTGGCCAACTTTCATTTCCACATTGTAGAGTAAAAGTGGGTCTTGAGGGGACCTGGTAATTAGTCTTCTTTTTTAAAAGAGGCAAAGGTGAGAACTAGGATTTGTGAGGGTATTATTTCTACCACCCTCCTCAAATAAATAATCTGAGCTTGTTGTTATATATATCAATAACACATTCTGGTTTTAATACCACCTGTTTTTCCTTTATTGACTTTAAATGGAAACTGTCTCAAAAAGACAGTAAAGGGAACATGCTTAATATTTATAACAGTATGTATGTGTGCTGATAATGTCCCATGTCTAATGCCATGGCTGGTGTCTCTTTTCTGTGCTTCAGGTCCTGTCTTCAAGGTGTCTATGGAAAACAAAAACAATGTGACGGAGTTCATCCTCCAGGGACTGACACAAGATAAGACAGTAGCAAAACTGTGCTTCTCGTTATTCTTAGTCTTCTATGCCAGTATCGTTTTTGGAAACCTGCTTATCATCGTTACCATAAAGACAAGTCAACAGCTGAACTCTCCCATGTACTTCTTCCTGAGCTACTTGTCTTTTGTAGACATCAGTTACTCTACTGTCACAGCTCCCAAACTCATTCATGACCTCCTTGTTGAGAAGAAGACCATCTCTTTTGTGGGCTGCATAGCTCAACTGCTCGCAGTCCATTTCTTCGGGTGCACTGAGATCTTCCTTCTCACAGCGACGGCCTATGATCGTTGCATTGCCATATGCAAACCGCTTCATTACACAGCTATTGTGAACAAGCGTGTCTGTGGCTGGCTGGTGGCGGCTTCTTGGGTGGGAGGCTTTGTACACTCCCTGGTGCAGACCTTGCTGGTCACTCGGCTACCATTTTGTGGGCCCAATGAGATTGACCACTATTTATGTGATGTTCACCCCCTACTGAGGCTGGCCTGCACTGACACCTATGTCATTGGTGTCACTGTGGTTGCCAACAGTGGCATGATTTCCCTGAGCTGTTTCGTTGTTCTTGTTGTGTCCTACGCTGTTATCTTGGTCTCCTTGAGGACACGCTCTTCCGAAGGGCGTCTCAAAGCGCTCTATACGTGCACTTCCCACATCACTGTTGTAGTTCTGTTCCTCGGGCCGTGCATTTTCATCTATATGCGCCCTCCCACCACCTTCTCAGCAGACAAGATGGTCTCTGTGTTTTACACCATCATCACTCCTATGCTCAATCCCTTGATCTACACCCTCCGAAACCAAGAGGTGAAAAATGCCATGAAAAGGTTGTGGAGCAGAAAAGTGAAGAGGAGTGAGAAATGAAACAACACAGTGCACGTTTGTAAGACGATGTGAGCTTAAGAAACCATGGGGAATGAAAGACAAGTGTTCAGGAGAGACCTTCCAGTAATGTTGCTCTGGTTTTAGCACAGCTGCTCTCAATAGGGCTGACACTAAATTCAAGGTTTTATGTAACCCTTCTTTGGAAACTGTCAGTTGTGTGGTTATTGTCAACTACCAAACCCCAGAGTTGGGGTCGCATGGTGGCATTTACCTTCAGGCACCTCACAGTGGGTATTTGAGCTTCTCCTGCCATTATGAGAAACAACCAAGTATTTTGAGAGGTTGTTCTTTCCTACTACCCTGTTTTCCCAAAAATAAGACCTACCCTGAAAATAAGCCCTAGCATGATTTTTCGGGATGCTCAAAATATAAGGCCTACCCTGAAAATAAGCCCTAGTTACAGTTAATTTTAAAAAGGCAATTTAAATAGCGTCCAGGCAGCTATACATGTGAAATAAAAGGCATATTTTTGAGCAAAAATTAATACAAGACACTGTCTGATTTTGGGGGAAACAGGGTAGGTCCTAAAAGCCTTGGACAGTAGCATCTCCTTACATTTCTGGATGGTGGTACCAAGCTTCCAAGAGTGCACTAACGTTTCGGTATAGCACAGCATTGGCAGCTTTTATCTCAAATATTTTGATGTGCTAACATGAGGTGTCCACAGCTGGGCAAGGAAAACAGCTGGGCAAGGAAAGTCATCAGCCTTTAGGCAGATGGGACTCATTTCATGGTAAAATAGGACCACGAGAGAAGTAGGTGGTTGTATTAGGTCTCTGCGTGACAGGGAGAGATGGCAGATTGTACTGAAATACCCCCAAATGAATAAACGAACATCATTATGTAAACATTTAAGAAGTTTTCCAGGCAGAGCCTCCCATTCAGTCCAACAAACCACAGCTGCTCTGTGGCCTGTTCTGCTGGGAAATGGTGGCCCAAGGTGTTTGTAAAATAGGTTGTTGCCTGCTGCTGGAAGCAATCACATCATTTCCACTTGTGATAAATGCCTTGCTACGAACATCACAATGTCATATTCTGAATCCATGAGTTAGCTATTAAAAATCTGCTCCTAGGTGCCAGTTCGGTTGTTTGGTGATGCAGATAACAGGAGGGGAATTTTCAGTAATAATAATTACCGTGATTACAGCTCAATGTCAGTACCGTGATTCAAAAGCTCACCAAGCCAATAGCTAAAAGTTATCCTACAATGCTGAATCTGAATGTTCCCATTTTTAGGTATTTGGTACTTTCTGGTGAATGTGCTATCTACTTCAGTTTTCTTACTTCTTCCTCCTGCCCTTGGTTCCCCAAACATTCATAATCTAAGCTGTACACCGACAACAAATGTAAGACATGCAAACTAATGCCCAGGTCCAAAGTTGACACTTTCCTCAGCCATTTCCAGTATGGAAATGTAGAAATGCCCATAGAATCTTGTGATTCTGAGCAACACTCTTCTACCGCAAATTGACTGTAGTCAAGGCACGAACCTTCTACAAACTTCTCTTGGCACTAATATTCTGGGAAGAGAAGCAGAGGAACAGGATGTCCTTAAAATAGTTGACAGCTCACTCGTTTGCCTCAAGATAATTGATGACGCATGGAAGTAAAGTAGAGCTGTGAGTCCTTGTTGCTTTACGATGGTAGTAAAATTGGAAGTAAACCAGCACCGCTTAGACAAAGAATTTGTATAATTTCTCCATATTTATGAACAGAATAAGAAGAGAAAGAGGCAGCAATGACTGACAGAAGAGGAAGGTTTGTTTTCCCAGCTGTTAGAAGGTAAATACAGGTGTGTAGGCACCAAGATTTCCTTTCTAGATTTCCAGGTTCTTCCTCACCTCCTGAAGATGTAGCAGAAATGGCCCTAAAATTCAGTGATTGCACTTATTCTTTTTCTAGATTGCGCGCTTTTGGAGACTGGTTTCTCATCTCCGGAGCTCCTGCCATGTGGTGGGTTTAGCTTGGTGGGCTCTGGGTTCCCACCCAGCCCCTCTCTCAGTCTGCAGGAGGATATGGGGGAGAATATGAGATTAAAAAGCATGTAGGTTGAGATAAAGATAGGGGGATCTCTTTCCAATTAACATCATGGGCAGAATAATCAGTTCAAGCTGATTTGAACTTGAGCCACAGATGTCAGTGGCATTATCACCACTGACGTTTTGGTCTGCTCAGACCTTCCTTTGTCTTGGGGAATGAACATTTACATTAATTTATCTTTATATCTCATCACTGATCCAGTGTACCCCTGAGTGACAGCAGTTTCCCACCAGTGTTACCGTCCTAGATCTTCAGCTTCTCTGATCTCAAGCAGCATTTCCTGGTGCCCAACACTTGTCTCACTGCAGGGATTGGTAGCACAACCCTACATTTATGTTTTTATTACTAAAGACTTGGGTTTCTTTCATACAAATGGCTTCAGAGTGTTTAGAATTGTGTGGTGGCTCATCCTCTCTTCATCAGCCTTTGGGACTCCATGCACAGAAGGTGATTGAGCAAATTGATGTGCTGGGATCCAGCCACCAAAACTGTTTAATAAGGCCCTCAGTGGCTGTTTGGAGTTTGGTAATGACACAGTTCTTATAGGTCTAACTCCACGAGCGGAAAATTATCTTTTGCCTGCTTTTAATACCCAGTATATTACATGAGTATTTATAGGTTGTGTGGGATGGGGCGACTTTAGAGAGGAGGAAGATGTGGGAAGCACAGAGATCAGTTCAGAAAGCCTTGGAGATGTTGCCTCGTTGGATCTTTCTATTTAAATGATAGACAGAAAACAGGACATCAATACCATCACCATAAAACGTGCCTGTAACCTGTTAGGAAAAAAAAAATCCCGAAGCAAATCTCTATACAACAAGAAACTTAATCAAGAGCAAGGATATGGGAATGACAAGCAGGAGGAAGGAGAGTGGAACAATGTCCAAACCCGTTAGATGAATAACTTCAAACAGGTTTGGAGTGAGTAGTTTAGAATGTTTTCAAACAACAAGTGTTGCAGAGTTCAGACTTCAATGTTGTGTCAACATTGAGTAACTGGGTACAGTAGGAACCATTTTTTGCTCTCCTTTGCTTACATTCTTCATACCACCCATGGCATATTAAAGCACAAGTGTGTGGTTGTGTATGTTTATGTGAAAGGCAGAGAGAAATGCTTGGAAATCTGTTGAAAATCATACAGAAATATTTAAAAAGTATTGTGACATTTTGGTCATTTGTGTCCTTCAAGGCAGCTTCATTTAATGTGAGTCATTTAGCATGGGGCAAGTATCTGCTCTCCAGTTATTCTCAAGGACAGATGTACTATTTTCTATGGTATAAGTCATCTCACTGTAGTGTAATGATCTAAACAGGGTAAATAAAGTGTTTATTCCTCTTTTTTGGGTATATAGGGGGCCAGTTGTGCAGGTCTCTGTCCAGTACAAGGTCAAGCACAGACATTTCACCCTCTCTGCAGCTGGAAGGACCCTGAGCCCTTGGGAGAGGCAGAGGGGAAAAAGCGGGATCATTTCTAACCTGCTGCTGTGATTTGCAGACATATATTCTGAATCATGCATGAAGCAAACCTGTTCGATGGGAAAGCAAAGCAGGCGCTGAGAACGACCAGAAAGCAGCAGAGAAGAGAGCAGGACGTGAGGAAAGTGTTCAGCAAGAGGCATATATGAAAAACAGACACTGCTTTCTTAGTAGTAATCTCCTGCTTGCTGATTTACCAACTCTGAGGCAGAAATTAGTAGCTAAAGAATTTCCTGGCGTGATTGTGAACAGAAGTGAGCATTGAGCATTCCTCCGCTGGTCACATTTTAACCTTCGCAAGACAGTGAGTTTATTTGAACTTCAATAATTCCCTGGAGCTACAAAGAGGTAGAGAAACTGCGCAGAGTTTTGCAGCTTCTGGTATGTTAGAAATCAGAGTTTCTTCAGGAGAGCACGTTCTGCTGACAGTAGGTCTAAGAAAGCACTCGTGTTGCCAGCTCCGTGGAGAGCAATACAGTAAAAAACCTCCAGGACCTTGTTTCTGAGCTTGTATTTCTAGTTTCAGAGTGGACAAGCTACCTGGAGAACCCTTTCATCAATTTAGAGGTCTGCAATTAGAACATGGAACAGCCCCTGGTGGAGCCACGTATCATAGACACGATGCTTGAGCGTGGCCAGGAGTCGCTTCCACCGCAGCACTTTGCACTCCCGGCAGGTGAACAAGGACAGTGTCGTGTCTTTCCAGCACTTGTGGCTCTTGTCCTGTGGGAGTCGGATGTGATTTCTCCATGACATTATGAGAACACACAATTTTTCACAACTACAAGAAAAATAGTGGTCAGAGTGAGTTTGGAGGTGAGGGTCAGTATGGAGGGACCAGAAGCCTGAGAAGGGGGTGGGAAGGCTGAAGAGGAGGACAGTGGTGGACAGTGGCCAGAAGTGGACAGTGCTCTTTGCAAACACTGCTCACCATTGTTTATGATGTGAAACTGTGCTTTCTGTAGCAGGTGGAACAGCAGTGAATGCATCCTGCTCCCATCGTCCATGAACCCTGGAGCTGCAGCACGTCCCCTTCTCGTCCTGGTCAACCAGTGGCTCCCCCACAGTTGTGCTATGGGAGCCCTGTCTGAAGCGATGGCACTGGGAAACTTCTCCCGGGTGACAGAATTCATCCTCCTGGGGCTTTCTGATACAAGGGAGCTGCAAGTCCTCTTCTTCGCCCTCTTCTTCCTGGCCTACACCATGGTTCTGCTGGGGAACCTTCTCATCATTGTGACAGTCAGGTCCAACCCTAAGCTGTCCTCACCCATGTACTTTCTCCTCTGCAATTTGTCCTTCATAGACATCTGCTGCATCTCTGTCACCTGTCCCAGGATGCTGGTGGACCTGCTCTCCCAGAGGAAGGCCATTGCCTTTGAAGCCTGTATAGCCCAGCTGTTTTTTCTGCACTTTGCTGGGGCATCAGAGATGTTCCTCCTGACCGTGATGGCCTACGACCGCTACACGGCCATCTGCAAGCCCCTGCACTACACAACCATCATGAGCCGGCGGGTCTGCTGGGTCCTGGTGTCTGCCTGCTGGGCAGGAGGCTTCCTCCACTCCATCGTCCAGACGCTGCTCACAATCCAGCTCCCTTTCTGTGGCCCTAACACCATCAATAACTTCTTCTGCGACGTGCCTCCCGTCATTCGGCTTGCCTGCACAGACATCTGTGTCACCGAGTGGCTCATGGCTTCCAACAGCGGCTTGATATCCCTGGTTTGCTTCCTGGTGCTGGTCACGTCTTACACGTTCATCCTGGTCACAATCAGGGTTCGCTTCACTGAGGAGCACTGGAAGGCGCTCTCCACCTGTGCCTCGCACGTGATGGTCGTCACCATCTTCTTTGTACCCTGCATCTTCATCTACCTCCGGCCCTTCTCTACCTTCCCCTCCGACAAGCACATCTGTGTGATCTACACTGTCTTGTCCCCGATGTTGAACCCCCTCATCTATACCCTGAGGAATCACGAGGTGAAGGTGTCCATGTGGAAACTGTGGAAACGCTGCAGAATCTTCTGAGACCAGATGGGTTTGCAGCAAACCCACAGTTACCTTCCTTTGGACTGATGGCAGATTGGGCTGTGGGAACAGGGTTGGAATCCAACAATATCTGAAATCCAAAGGATGTTTAGTTCCATTTAAGGAATTTACCTAACTTGGGTTTCTTCAGAGCCACAGTTTTCATCTCAACAGCTGCTTGGAACTTGGAACAGGCTGCCCAGGGCAGTGCTGGAGTCACCATCCCTGGAGGGTTGGACAGATGGACATGAGGTTCTCAGGGACATGGGTGGGTTAATGGTTGGACTCGATGATCTTAAAGGTCTTTTCCAACCAAAATGATTCTATGACTCCAACTATGGTCTTTGTCAATGTCTTTTTCCCCTTATTGTCTTATCTTCACTTCTCTATATTTGTTTCTGTGATGTTCCTCTGTCTCTCCTCAAAATAAATGGACTCTTCCCGTCGCCACAGCCATTTCTTTGCCATGACGAGTGGTTACAACCTGCTCAAAAACATTTCACATCCCTTCTTAGGATATATATTACCATAAAAATCTGGTTGTGACAGAATTCTGTAGCCTGCGCGACCCCTCTTTCCACATTGTTAGTGAAAGGAAATAACTTCCTCTACTTCAGCTCTGAAACCATTGGGTGTGTGGAAAAAGATACTGTACTGTCCACAGCGACTGCCTTTAGTTTTCAGGCTGCTTCTTGTATGCGTTTTCTGATTCATCTGAAATTACAAACTCAGCTTATATTTAAAACTGGGCTTACGTTTAGCAGAGCATCATTTCAGGACAATGTGGTCCCAGCATATTACAGTCTAGGAATCCCGAAATAGCCTTATTCCAGAGGTCTGCAGGGAAATCCAGCCCTTACCAAAGAGAATTACAAGCAGTTACACAGCAGCTTGTGCTCGGGTTGTACAAGAACCGCTGAAACACACAGCGAGGTTATTTCCCAATGCGGAAAACAAGCAACTCCACCTGTGTCGAAATCGGCTGTGACGAACCATTGGCCTCCAGTCATAAAGAACAAGCTGCAAATGGGAAATGAGGCTTTCGCCACTGATTTCTAAACCCTGAAGGGCACAAGTTTAAACCAGCGTAACCGCCGAATTCCCTCCGCAAATGCAAGAATTGGTTGGTTTGGATCAGGGTTTTTTTGACCTTAGTATATATTATATGTCAAAGACCTTTCTCACCTGAGCCCAGCAGGGCAGCACGGTTATACCTGACACAATCAGTATTTCGGAATACATGGGAGAGTAATGGGGTTATGTTTACATTCAAGTCTGATAAATCAATGAGATAAATCAATATGCTTATCTATATTTGCAATAACTTGGGGTAGCCTCTCCCTAAAGCTTATAACTAGAATCAAGTTCAGCTATTTGAACAGAGTATGTCTTATATCTTGCTGTCACCATGTTAATATATAATGTAACGGTATAGTGTTCAATACAGTATAACACAAGATAATACATTGTCCACAACTAGCAGCAGTAAACAATAAATAACACAAAGTCAAGTATCTACAATATATAAGCCCTCCAAATTATGGAGATATATATATATATAACACTGGTAATATTAAAAATAAATGTTGAAAAATTGAAGCTTTCTAAACAGTTTCAGTTGTGTGGGATCATAATTTTCAAAGAAATAAAGGCAGAACACGCATTTTCTCCCTGTCTGAGATGCTGTTACAGTGCTTTGTCACCAGATGGCAGAGGCACGTATGGAAGTGTCCCTAAATGCACACACTGAGGTTTCCAGGTGTGGAGATTTTGGCTGTAGGATTTTCCTTAGACACAGGAGGATGTGATTTTTTAACCTTTCAGGACACAGCAATAATTGTCTCACACAAGTGGATTATTAAATTCATACAAGCGACAATATATAAAGGAAGAAGTGACACGATCCGGCATTCTATGTGGGCAGATAGCAATGGTGTTTGGGGAAGAGAACTAAAGAAAAGACAATAGGATTTTGTTCTGCAAAGTGTTTTTAATAACCGAATTTTCTACCTTGCAGTAATGAGGTTTCCATACTCCTTCAGCAAATTTTACCCTTTATGGGGGTATCTAAACCCAGGACAAACACCCAGATCTCCGGCTGGAATGAGTGAGCAAAGATCATATATCCAAGGTGTAGCTTAGAGAAAATCACCCCAGAACACACAGAGGCTGGTCACCCAGTTTTGGGGTAAAAACACTGGGTTCCACTGACATTTCCCAGCTCTGGTGAATCACCGCCACCTCTAATGTAATCCCTGGGCTGAATAGTACTCTATTGCATTACATTTTCCAGAATTGCTTGTGTTGTAGAGTGTTAACGTCTCCACTGAAGGTACCGGGTAAAAACATTTGTGGTAAAAAAATAATAATAAAATAATAATAAAAAACCAACAACGGTTTAAGCACGGTTCTGGGCAACAGGTGGCAAAGTCTTCAGCTGTTGTAAATCAACGTGAGTGTAATCAGACCCCAGTTACTCAGCTGATGTTAATTTGCTTTGCTCCATTGGTTCAGCAGGAATAAATCAGGGACATCAAGAGGCTGGATCCAATGGAGTAAATTCATGTCTAAAGTAACCAGGAGCTGTTCCCAGGAAAAGGTCAGAGCTTTGGGTTTTGGGGTGTGGGTGACAATGGCACCATGATGGCCCTTGGCCCAATATCTCAAAGTTTGGGGGGCTTCTGTACCCTAGAAATCCTGCTTTTTGCACACAGCTAATGCCAACTAGCAGTGGCTTTTTTCTCAGCTAAGGGACTCATTTTCCCATTTGCAATGTGTCTATATAACTTAACCCCCCCACACACACACACCAAAAAACCACCACCAAACCAAACAGTCCATTCATATTGCCATTCGGTCTCTCAATCTGGGAGTTTTAGCAGCTGTGTTAAAACTGCTTCAGGATCAGCAGATTTTTTAAGTTTTGTGTGGTTTTTTAGGTGAATGCAAAGAAACTTCACAGATTGGGCAGCAGGATCAGAGCAGATTGGGATGCGGTAGGGATGTCCCCAGCTATTTTTGCCGCTATTGTTATTCATGAGCCTATTCACAAGTGCAGGTTTAGATATTTATGGGATATTTAATTAGTTTTAATCTCTCTTCGTAGTCAGCCGCTGCGACCTGTATCCTCGCAGTGAAACTGGCCTGCAAAGTGCGTGTTCACCTCCCTAAAGACATAGACACTTGGCATGTCCACTCTTACTGGTAGCATTGCTTTGTGCTGAGCTTGCCGCTGGATGCTACACTAGAAGTAGTAAATCCAATAATGTCTTTTTGTAAAGAGGAAGAGCCATGGCAAATGTGAAAGGGGAAAATGCGAAATTTAAGCAGTTGATCTATAAATAATTCTGCATTTATGTCTGCCATGGTGATCTTCAAGCGTGCGAGATTTATCACCTGGAAATAATTGGGAATGTAATTCTGTCCCAAGAAGGGCTTATGGGAAAGATGTCCCTCTATCTTCATGGGGGTGAGGGCAGACTCACTTTGGGTCCTTGTTTTGGTTGAACTTTTGCCTTCTCCTCCCCACATGTTGTCACGTCTCCTTTACTCCTCCTTCCCCTCCTCTCTATTCTCCATCCCGAGCCAGGATCCCCCCACACAGTCAAACCTAGGCCTGTAGGTTCCATCACCTCCTGCAACACTCAGATTATCCTTGTCCCTGAAGCTGTTTGTTTGTTTTTTTCACTCTGAAATATATTGCAATATAATGAGGGCAGAGCTGATGTTTGCTGGTGGGGGCAAGTGGCATCTCTGTGTGGTCTGTTGTTGTGGGAGCATATTCTGAGCTGCCAAAGCTCTCTTTTGGACAACCCCTGCATTTCCAAGTATCTTATTAGCAGCCTTCATTTGGGTCTGTGGGTTGGGAGATGTGACGGAGATGACCTTGGTTGTTGATACTGTAGGGAAAATGGGAGCGGAAAGGAGGATTTGGGAGCCTTGACTGAGCTACGGGGTGTTTGTGGGGCAGGGTTTGAGGTCAGAGCTGAAGGGGCTGTCTGGCCAGCTTCTCAGGAGTTGCCTTTGGCTGCTGACCCTGAGGGAGCCGTGGTCAACCACTGCAAGAGGTCGCCCAGAGAGGCTGTGGAGTCTCCATCCTTGAAGCTACAGAGAATCTGGCTGGACAGCTGCTCTGGTTGATCCTGCCTGAGCAGAGGTGTTGGGCTGGCTGATCTCAGGAGGTCCCTGCCAACCTCAATGATTTAGAAGTTCTGTGATGGCCCTGAAGAGCTGGAACTCACTGCTCGCTACCAAGGAGACAGGAGGAAAAGGGACACGGTTGCCAGCTTTGGGAGGGGGCTCTTCTTTCCCCTTCCTGTCCCTTCAATAACCACCCCCTGCATTTATCATTGAATCATTTGGGTTGGAAGACTGTCGTGGTTGAGACGGACAAACGACATGGACCAAATTCTTTCAAGATGAAAGTAATAGATGCCATTTATTGCTACAAGTGCATTTTTATACAATTCTACCAGTTCATGTGTCTTTTCACTATTGGTTACAAGTTACAGCACTAACATCTCATTGGTTAATTTTTCTATCATCCATGTTATTCTTCTATCCCCTTCTCTCTCACAGGTACATCTCTCCTCTCTCCGGATACTCCTTTACTCCCATCCTTCTCAAGGGTAAATCTTAATATCTCAAGGCTGATCTCTACTCCCATATTTTCTGTCAAGGATTCCACAGACCTGCTGCAGTTTCCCACAGGAAGACACCCTTAAGATCATCGAGTCCAACCACAACCTAACTGTAGCACCAAACCATGTCCCATTTACCAGGATACATACTGTCCCACTTGAACTATTTTACTGTGAAAGTTCTCCTCATATGGGGCAATCTGTTTCATCGTCCATGTCAGTGATGGCTGATTTTGTCCAACACAGGACTTCCCAATTGCCATTTGTTTTTCTCTCAGCATTACGGCGTGTCCCGTTAAGAAGGGAGGCAGAAGGGAAAGATGATGCAAAATGTGCACACCAAGCTGGCAACTATTAGTAGATAACTCACAATTTTTGTCTGATAAAGTCTCCCTCAAAACCCATGTTAAATTTCAGCTGTTTCTTCTTTCTATCTGTGATCACAAATCTGTGATTTCTTTAAGTCACACATGTCCTCTAGGGGAAGTGCCTATTTCCTCTGCTTCTCTATCAAAAAAACACTATGCAGATCACTGCACGTATAGATTTGAAATAATCCCTTTGATATTTTTTGACAAGGAAGCCGAACGCAAATTCCATAGAGTTTTTGGGAGCCTGTGTCTCAAGACAAGCAATTTAACACAATTGATTTGTCTCTCCAGAAAACAGCTTGGGGTGATTTTAACAAGGCCTCAGTAGATGCTGTTAAAAAGTTGGTGCCTGACAAGTTGCAACGGCGCAACTTGGCAGGTGAGTTTATGAGTGTGTGTAAATTGGCTCCACTGTGCATCATTAAAACCTCAAGTTCTTCCTCTGCTGGAAAACAGCAGCTCTCTGAGTTCGGCGTTGATTATTGCTCAGGGTTGATTATTGCCATAGTCTGGAAGATGATGAAGCACCGTGTCAAAGGGGAAAAGCAAGTTCTCTGAAAACCGGCAGGATGTCTGCAATGCTTTTGTTAAATCCCAAGAGAATTAAGAGATCCTGGTCTAATAATTCTTATTTAAAGACCGGGGGTTAAGCAGAGCTATGTGCATGGCAATATTGGGGGGCACAGCTTTAAAACTGCTTGGATTGGGCTGGTTTCAAATCTGTTTTGTGGGTGACACGCTGCAGACTCATTAATCTGGTCTTCAGAGCAAAAGAATAAACTCAGAAACAGTTCTTGGCAAAGAGAAGGATAATCCTGAGCCATTCCACGGCAAACAGGGGACAATGTTTTGAATAGAATTCTGAATTTAATTTTATACGGGCTTATCCCTATGTCTGAAACACAAATGTGCACAAAAGGAGCATTTTCAGCATCCAACTCTGCGGTCGCTTTGGGCTCACAATAAGCGTTCCTAGCAGGAGAGTTAAGACTTGTCAAAACTCAGTAATCCCACAACTGGTCCAAGTCAAATCACTTTGGTCGTGTTACGCTGGGGATGGTCCTGACGTGGCACTTTGGGTTTAAACCGTCAGGGACTGGGATAACTTTAATCCAGCATATCATCAGCTGATACATGTTGGTATTCTGCAAATGGACTGCTGAGATTTTTTTTTGTAATTTTGAGTTTATTTTGGGTTTTGTTAGTTGTTTGGGTTTTTTTGACCATGACTATTTTGTTTTTTATATGTACAATATATACAATATATCCTGCAAGAACAATAACTTTGAACTGTGCATCCTCAGCAAGGGATTTCTTGCAGAGGCCACAGCAAAATGAGCAAATCGAGTTGTATCAACTGACTTTGGATGACTGAGGTATTTGGGTGAACAAGATACATAATGAGTTTCCATCGTACTACAAATACCAGCATCTTAGGGCTGTGGGGTAGCAACATTTGGGGGATTTACACCAAGTATCTTCAGATTGCTTTGAGGTGTTACCAGGTGAGGAATAATACTACCTATATATACATATATATATATATACCTTGAGACACAATGCCATTTCTACAAGCAATATGTCATACCTGCAGGCATTTGGGCTTAAGACCTGATTTATTTTATTCTTTAGATATTAAAATGTATCAGAGCTGCTGCAATTACTGCACATGAACTGAATATTTCAGTATCTAGTATATGCACAGGCTAGTACGGCTATTCTTATGAACCATTTACCTGTGTAAAATTCACTAGATCTTGGCAAACACATGGTAAATAAAACTGATTGAAATAACAGCATGACAGGGACAGCTGAGGAAGCTTTTGGCAACTGTTGAAGATTTTCTTGAGAGCTTAAAGATTATATTTGCATCTGACACATGCTAATGGCACGTATAGTTCACAGGCATTATAATCCTGGGGATGAAACCCTTCTAGTGTGGGGCTAACAACATCACAAATAACCTCGTTAAATGGGAAGCCTGATTAGATCGGGCTAAAAGCATCTCTTGAATACTGTCCTGTGTTTCTGCCTCTGGTAACCTAACTAGGAATATCCCTGCAAATGCACAGCTTAAAAATACTGAAAGCAAATAGCTGGAAGGCCCTTTTTGTGGGCAGCGTTAGCACATCATCTCCTGACTGTTGGTACAGCGATGTACATGGGGATTTTGCATCTGTTGCCCTCTTGTGGCTGCTCAGGGAGAAGATGGTAACAGTCAGTGGAAGCGACTTGAAGCCAGTTTAAGAAGGTGGAAGGGCATGGTCCTAGTTATTCTGACAGCTATAGATGAGATTGATCTCTTATTGTATCTCTTTCTGGGCTTATTACAAAATGATTAGCTCCGTCCTTCACAAAACTTGCTGGGAAATATGGTCTGGTGCTCCAAGGGCTAAAAGCAAACAGGCTTTAAGAATGACCGACAAATAGCGTAATTCAGGTTAAGGGTGTAGAAGTTATGGGCAGGTAATCCTGGAATAAAAACAGGTCTGTTCCTTATCTTGTGCATCAGATGGAAAGCGGTGCTCCCATAAATAAATGCAAAATGCATGGATGCTTTCTGGCACCAGAGGGCAGTTTTTGTTAGCTCAAATCAAAGCAGTGCTGGTTATTTATGTTCTTTCTTATGCCATACACATCTGCTTCAACAGTGTATGGATTTCACAAGTGGTTTATCTCCTGTCGTTCCTGCAGGGGCTATAAAAATTACAAGGTTGCTCTTGTACGAGAATTAGAGATCGCTCATAAAATCAATGTGGAAGAGTAGCGCTTGCCAAATTTATTTTGACCCAGTGTGTGTAAGCAACAGATTTCAGGCTCCAGAGCAAGACATATTGGTTCTACAACAACTTGTGATCAAGTCAAGGCTGTAGTTTAAAGAAATCAGAACACTGGAGCCTTGTGAGCTGCAAAATGCAGTAACCTGGAGTGGCACAAGGCGGGCAGGACCTGGGGAGAACGACAGCATCTATTTCTTTTTCCTGGGAGTATCGAACCACAGCCCTCTAAAAATGTCCTACAGCATGAAAGATGTAGGAATCAAAGGATTCAGGGTGAAGAAACAGTTTATCAAGTTTCCAGCCCCAGAGAAAGCCTCATATATGCAATAAAGGTAGCATCCAAAAAAGCTGAGAGATGCTCCTCCCCAGATACACCCCTGCATGTCTACAAAACCTCATTAAGGGGGAGCGGCGCTTGCCCTTGCTGTCATGCTGGAGTTTTCCAGTGCTTGCAGATGTCTGTCGATATTCCCATGCTGCTACATCTGGACCCATCGCTTCCTCAATAGATCAGTGCTTCTGAGTCTACAGTGAAATCACTTTCTTGTCATATTGAAATATTCTTATAGGATGTAGAAAGAAGAAAAAGGACAGTCACATTACCCGGAGATACAGACAACTTATATATTACCAGCAATTAATTCTTTGTAGCAGTGAGTACTTTTGTGTTAAGTTTCTGTTGTATTTCACCTGAATAAGTTTCCTGTTTTAAGAACAAGTGATGCTATGATTTAAAGCACCATGTGCCTGTTTCTTTCTGGTGACTAAAGTATTTCTTATGGTAGTTTAAGCTCTGACTTTGGTCCCTTTCAAGCTTCCATGGGAACATCAGATGATATATGTGCCTGTCTCAGATGGATAATCACGGTCACCTATTTAATCTAAAATGAGAACTACAGTATTTACAGCCTCTCATAATCACGCTCTAATCTGCAAACAAGGAGATGCTTGTGCTGAAATTTGCTTTATATCTCTATAGGGCTGCTATGTAAATCACAATCATAAGTACTGAGTTACATTAAATATATCAATGGAAAGATCCTTCAATGCCAAGTGCTCCTAGACTTCTTTGAATTGGGAAAAGAGGGCAAAAAGTCCAGCTAGATCCTAACAGTCCTAATACCGTTATGGAGGTCTATAGGGTAAAATGTATAGAAAGGAGGGAGGTCTTTAAATGGATACTAGATGATGTCTCTTTTTATATCCTGCTGGATAAAGCTGAAAAAAACCTCAATGCATCTGGGGTATACTACTTGTCTGTTGATTATTGGGGATTTAATTCTTCTGCGATAGCATTGCTCACTTAAAAAACATCAGGGCTTCAGCTAGGAATCTAGGACCCTTTTACACCAAGTATATGCAAGTAAAATTTAGATTTTGCGTGTGGCAATGTAAACTTGCAAATGTTTTTGAACTGCAAAACAGATTTTAAAAGGATAATCACACTCTTTAGAAAGGAGATGGGATTTTGAGTAAGTTACAACTTCTTTCTTCCAGGTACACCTCTGCAATCATTGCCACAATGAAAGACAAGATGCAGAGCGTCAACCTATCAACAGTATCTGAATTTGTTCTTGTAGGTCTTTCTGATGCCCTGGAAATCCGTTTGTTTCTCTCTGGGATGTTTTTAATTGTTTATTTAGCCACCATAGCAGGCAACATCACAATCCTTGTTACCATTAGCACAGACGCTCGTTTGCACAACCCCATGTACTTCTTCCTTGGCAACTTGTCCTTACTGGATGTCCTCTGTCCCACTGTCACTGTGCCCAAGATGCTGGAGGCCTTGTTGCTGGAGAATAAGGTGATTTCCTTCACTGACTGTGTGGTCCAGCTGTTCTTCCTCATTGACGTTGTGGGCACAGAGATTTTTCTCTTGGCCGTGATGGCGTACGACCGCTACGTCGCAATATGTCATCCGCTGCAGTACGTGAATATGGTCAGTATGAAGCTCTGTGCTCACCTCGCCATCGGCACCTGGGTAGTCGGGTTTTTTAACTCTCTGCTACACACATCTTTGGTATTTACGCTCTTGTTTTGTGATTCTAATGAAGTTGACCAATATTACTGCGATATTCCCCCCATGCTGGCTGCCTCTTGCTCACCTACTTATAGTAGGGAGCTGGTAATTCTCACAGTGGCTGGGGTCCTTGGGAGCAGCGCCTTTGCAATCACTCTGGTCTCGTACATCTACATCCTCTGGGCGATCCTGGGCATGAATTCTTCGGAGAGCAGGCACAAAGCTTTCTCCACTTGTGGGTCTCACCTGACCGTTGTGTGCCTCTTCTACGGGACCACCATTTGTATGTACGTACGGCCTTCCTCCACCTACTCCCCTCATCGGGACAGAATAGTTTCCATGCTCTATGGAATCCTCACCCCTCTGCTAAACCCCATCATCTACAGCCTGAGGAACAAAGAAGTTAAATGTGCCCTAAGAAGAGTGATCAGCCAGGTGAGAGCCGCTTTAACAAGACAAGAATGTGTCTCTCATTCTCTGGAGCCCTAGGAACTGGACAGGCACTGTGGTTTGATGGAGCTTCTCTAATTTCAGCCGCCTAAAAGTCAGATGGTGGAATCAAAGCTCCTTCTCTAGGCTACCTTTACTGTTAAAAAGGGAGGTCAACTGGATGGCACAGCTTTAGGTCATTATAACAAGAGGAGATGACTTCAACTGGTAACGTTTTTCTCCACTGAGCATAGAGGAAGCTTGGATGAGACCCTCAGCCTTAGGCACAGGAGTTGGATATGTATCTTAGAGTGGGAATTGGTACTATCAGCACACTTAGATATACATTCTTCTGTTTTAAAGCGGTTTGTAGGGCTGATGCCTCTTACTGACCATGTTGCTTCTGTGGAAAATGTGAGCACATCCTTTGTGGGACACCAACTGGAAGAAAAGCTCCTTTGCCATCACTTAAGGTCATCAATCTGGGTGTGTTTTCAAGGAGCATGCCAAGAATCCAACTGCAACACCTGCAGTGCCACCAGGTCATGGTTTGCACCATGTATCTCAAAATCAGTCTGCCAGGGTGCAAATCAACTCCCATAAACTAGAGATGTCAGCTGTGCTGGTGTCTATACATTAAAACTAAACTCTTACAGCTTGAGATGGACCTCAGGCTGCGTTAAAGTGCTGTGTGACATATCATTCCAGCTGTTGCGGCAGGTGTTAAATCACTGATGTGACTTTGTTTGCACACTGCTCCTTACTAAAAAGCAGATGTGAAGCATGGCTGTTTAGTGTTTGCTGTCCTGGTGTGAGGGATAAGCTGATGACTTTCCTGCAGGAATTCATCCTAGTGGTAGCAAATGCACATTCTTCCCATTAAAACAGTGAAAATAATTGAAGCTTCATCCATCCTCAGTTGTTGGTCATGTTGACAACGGGTTCAAAAGTAAACTGTAACAAAGAGTGAGCTTTTCTCCAGCGTAATACACTCTGCATTTTTTAAGTATATTTCACCAACTTAAGAAAATGCGTGCAAGTCTATTGAAGACCATTTATATTTCAAAGTCAAGCATTAAAAAGGTGGTAAGGCCACTCATGTAGCTGTAACGTGCATCAAAGTGGACAAGGTGACAGTCTGCACATCAAAAAAACAATGCACACAGAAAACGTGGTAGAAGCTGGAGCATCATTCTGCTCCTGGGGTCACCAACCACTCTGCAGGGTCCCAGGAGTTACTGCAGATGTTATATGGCGATGGGGAGCAGGAACCAGCCGAGGGACCTGCCTGTTCTGTCACCATGCAGAGGGTGAGCACTGGGGAGTGGGACAATCCTCACCCCACAGACATCCCCTCCTTGTTCGTCCTCCCAGCGGGGCTCATGGGACAGGAGGGACACAGCAGGGACAGCTGGTCATATGGGAGGGATGGGACTCTCCTAGGGCTGTCATGAGGGGCCACTTTTGCCATGTGGCTTCCCCAGAGTGATGGAAGGGAAGGAGGAGCTGTGGGGATGGGTGTCTGGGCAGCTCCTGCTGTCAAAAGCCATTGGGCTGTGGTTTTGGGCTGCAGGTGGGCTGAGCAGGGAGGGCTGAACCAGGTCGATCCTTGCCAGTCTCAGCCCACCTGTGATTCCAGGACTGGGATTCCCAACCTGCTCCCGAGCCCTGGTGGTCCCCGCAGCGGGGCTGTGACATCACTGAGGTGTCCCCATGCACAGGGCTGTGACCTCGCAGCAGCACCCTTACAAGACACGTGCCAGCACCCCACGTCTCCTGTGTGGCTGTGACAAAGGCTGCACCATGAACAACGATGACTCTCTACTTGAGCCCAGCACCCTGTACCTGGCTGTTGGGGCCATCCTGTTCCTGGCTGCTGTCACCATCCTGCTCACCAGTAGCCATTGCCGACAGGTATGGGGATGGGGGAACCTCTCGGAGACATCACTGGTCTGGCCCAGGTGGGTGACTGTGCCAACACTCCTGTGCTCACAGTGTCATTGCCGGAGCTGGGAACGCCGGAGATGGAGGCAGCAAGTGGTGGCAGCAGAGCCACGTAAGTCCCCTGTGGGTCCCCCCCGGTGTGTCCCAGGGAAGGATGGAGCAGCCTGGGTGGAGGGTCCCTGGATGGTACCAGTGTCCCCTGGCCCTCCATGGCTCAGTCCCCCCTCCCTGGTTTGCAGGTGGCCCCATGGGACCCGTGTACGGGCCCTGGCGCTGCATCCCCGGCTGCACCCACTGCGTCAAGGCTGCCCAGGAGCTGCAGCAGCTGCTGCTGTTGGTGTGGGGTGGACCCGGGGCTTCGGCCACGCTGGACGCCAACACCTGGCAGGAGGCATGGCAGGACCTGGAGGAGCTGGTGGAGCAGGGCTGCCTGCCCTGCCAATGCTGCCGCTCCTCCCAACACCCTGAGAGCCTGAGTCGCGATGGAAGAGCCGCCCTGGAGATGAGTTCCGGCCGCTCCTTCGGACCTGTGCGTTTCGGCAGAGCCTGTTCGGCCCTGAGGACACACGTGGCCAGGAAGGGGCTGCAGATACGGCTGGGGGACCTGCCCACGGTGGTGCGGAGGTCCCATCAGCGAGCGGCACAGGAGCGGAGCCAACGCGTCCCGCCGGGGCAGAGACAGCCCTTGCCGCGGCATGGGGGGCTCCCCCCACCGCAGCCCAACAGCACTGCTGGAAACATCAGAGAGACAGAAGTCTGGAGGCAGTGGGAAGAATACTACCGCACCCAGGAGCCCCCGGCTCCGCCGGCGCCGTGTCCCCCACGGCCACTCGCTCCCCAGGAGCACAGCGTGGGGAGGCCGTGGTCAGTGGGGCACCCTGGGCAGGGACAGCGGGACTCTCGTGGCTGGTATGGTGGTAAGGAGGAGCTGGCCACCAACCCACAAGGACTGGCCAATGATCTGCGCGAGAGACTCCTTCGCCTGTCTGGGGCCACCTCGCCATGGGACGAGGAGTGCCTGTGGCCTTCTGGGTCAGCTGAGGCCACCCCAGCCCTTCCCAGCCAGGACAACAGGGCGGCAGGACCAGCTTCCATCCCACCAAGGAATGATATTGGCCATCAGAGCAACTTCACCACCCAGGACAGGTATGAGGCCAACCCTGAGGACTGGAGCCGGCGCCGTGCTGCACAGCCTGGTGTCACCTCAAGGCTGGGGCTGAGCCAGGAGACGCTCAGAAAGCTCTCGATGCACCTGGCAAAAAAATGCATCGAGATACAGATGCAATGGTTCCCAGCACCAGTGGAGCAGTCCATGGCAATGATGGATCGGTCGCTGACCAAACGGGGCTGGGCTGAGGCCAAGCCCCTGCGGCCACGCAGCGGCTCCTTCCTCTGGATGAAACTAAGGAACCTCATCCAGCGAGAGCAGGACTCGCTGCCTGGGACACCCAGCGCCTGGCCAGTGCCCTTGATGACACCACCCTCCCACCCGGTGGACCCCAGGACACCACCCTCCCCCCTAGATGACCCCAGGACACCACCCTCCTACCCGGTGGACCCCAGGACACCACCCTCCTACCCAGATGACCCCAGGACACCACCCTCCTACCCGGTGGACCCCAGGACACCACCCTCCCACCCAGATGACCCCAGGACACCACCCTCCTACAAGGTGGAACTCAGGATACCACCCTCCCACCTGGAGGACCCCAGGACACTGCCATCCTATGAGGTGGAACCCAGGACACCACACTCCTACCCAGGGGAGCCCATGACACCACCCTCCCACCCAGAGGACCCCAGGACACCACCATCCTATAGGGTGGAACTCAGAATACCACCCTCCTACAAGGTGGACCCCAGGACACCACCTTCCTACCATGTGGAACCCAGGACACCACCCTACCACTCAGATGACCCCAAGACACCACCCTCTTATGAGGTGGAACCCAGGACACCACCCTCCTACTATGTGGATCCCAGAACACCACCCTCCCACCTGGAGGACCCCAGGACACCGCCATCCTACGAGGCGGAGCCCATGACACCACCCTCCCACCCAGGGGAGCCCAGGACACCACCCTACCACCTGGATGACCCCAGGACACCACCCTCTTATGAGGTGGAACCCAGGACACCACCGTCCTACTATGTGGATCCCAGAACACCACCCTCCCACCTGGAGGACCCCAGGACACCGCCATCCTACGAGGTGGAGCCCAGGACACCACCTTCCCACCCAGGGGAGCCCAGGACACCACCCTACCACCCAGTGCCTGTCCCCTTCTCCAGCCCCAAGCCCTGGGAGAAGGGCAGGTGGGGGCGCAGAAGCACAGAGGGGTCCACCGGCTCAGAGGGGACCTCCAGTGCGTACAAGCCATACTGGAAGCAGAACCACAGTGCTTCTGCCACCAGGCACATGGACTCCAGCTACCTGCACCCAGACCAGGATGCCCAGGACAACCAGGACACTGGAGAGCAGCGGTTTGGCAACACCATCCGCCGGGTGCAGGGCAAGTTTCATCAGTGGCGCAAGATGCTGTAGCCATCTCTGGGGGGCTCTGCCGCTGAGCACCGCGGCCATGTACAACACGGGCCAGGTCCCCAGCTCCCGCTTCTGAAAAATGCTCAGTTTTTCTAAATAAACATGCTGATTTGCTCTGGAGGGCTGTGTGAGAGGTCTCATGCTTCAGCGGGGCAGGTTGGCTTGGGGACAGGGCAGGTAAGGGGGCTCAGGGACACTTGGGCAGCTGTGGTGTCCTGGCAGGAGGACAAGACCATGAGGATAGTCCTGAGCAAGTTGGCTGCTCCTCCTGGAGCTCCTCAGCCCTGCTCAGCCTCCCCCCAAAAGCTGCACTGCCCCATGCACAGAGGGGACAGCAGGTTCCTATGGGGCAGGAACCAGCTCTTCACAGTTGAGTTACTGGATAAATTGTGGGGAGCACGACTGAGCTTGATCCTCATACAAATGATTGCAACTGTGAGCAGAGAACATCAAGCAAGCCCATCGCAAACCAGAGGAGCACAGGGAAGCACAGCAGCAGGTAGGACCCCAAATTGAGGACTTGTGAGGAGCCACCATCCTGCCCCATCCCAGAGCTGAGCCAGCAGCTCCAGTGTCCAGTTGTGAAACCCACCACCATGAGCCATTGGGAGCAGCTCTCCAGAGCAACTGGGTCAGCTCTTGGGACGTGGAAAGTCCTGGCCAGAGAGAGGAGCAGGATGAGGCCGATGGTGCTGTGTTCATGTGGGAGCTCTGTCTGTGATCTGTGTGGCCAGCCATGTATACATGTATATATACATGTAGTGTGTATGCATCTCCTGGAAATACATCTTCAGCATCACCTCTCGCGGGCTGTTGGATCACACACGATATATTTCCCTTTAACAATGGCAAAAACAGACAAGTGAAAATATGATATCAAATTGATTACTGTATTTTGAATTGCTTTTTCTTTAATATATATACATGCACTTTAACCAAAACACGCAGTACAAACAAAAGTACGTTTCACCTAACTGGCTACTGCAAAGGTAAACACCGATTTGCCTTAAATTAACCCATTAATAAACAGTCACTGTAGTTTATTCTCCAGAAACACAGGAAGAAAAGGTTGTTCTGACTGACTTAACCAATGAAACACCTCGGTTGAGAGAAGTTTCTGGACCACTACCACAGATGACCACAGCTCAGATTCAACTGGGGTATCAATGGAGCTGCTGCTGGGGGCCCCTGCTGAGTTGATCTTCCTTGAAGCAGCAGGTCTGCAGACTCTCCTCCTTAGACAGGCCATCTAATAACCATTTATTGGGGACTGAGACACCTCATCGACCTGGTAAGCAATCTGGGTACCCCTGAGAGTCTTCTCGTTGTGACACAGTGGGAAGATGTGCATTTTGAATCATCGCCCTGGAGTTTTGGGATCTGATCTGTTCAAGTCGGCTGTGTAGTAATTAACCCCTAACCAGTGTCTGAACCTGTGTTTTATAACGTCGTCAGAGTGCTGAATAATTTTGGATAAACCCTGTTTCTGGTTGGTTTTCTGCTAAACAGTTCTAGTTAGAATAAAGTCTCTTTGGAGCTTTTTGCCTGTGTAAATTGATTTTGGGGGTGTCTCTGTGACACCAGGTCAACTAGAGAGGCTGCTGAGGATTGTGTTTGCTCTGAATATCTTGAAGGATGGAGACCCCACAGCTTTTCAGGGTTTTCAGTGCTTGACCACCTTCACGGGCATAGAGCTTTATCCTATATTTATGATCTCACCCAACCAAAATGATTCTGTGCTTCTATTATACGTACAAGGGGGGAAGGAGATGGAGGATAAGTGTTGGGATGAGCCTTGGATGGCTGCAGATCAAGCCATGCTTTTCCTGATGGAGCTGGCTATGGAGACGACCACCTCACGGACTTTAACCCCTTTAAGCAACAGAAAGCAACTGAGAGCCACCAGCACAGTCAGCAGCTCCTTTCGCTTCTGAATTGACCCCCTGGATGAAGCCTCAACCTGGTTCATCCTCTGCCATGGCTGTGGCTGTTGATGGACCCCTTGTGATGTCCCAAACACTTGTTGCAAGCTGCTGAGGGGCTTCTGCCAACCAGAAGTTGTTGGCCAGGGGCAGCTGCTGGTGGTGTGATGCCCAGATGTTCTCCTTCAAATTCCAGGGGTAACTTCTGGACAAGTGGAGGACTGGAAAGGTCTATGCCAACCCATAACCACCAGCTTCAGGGTGTGGAGCAGTTGTGACAAACTTTAAAGTGCTCATTGTCTTTAACAAAGAGAAAAGTTTCTTTCTCCTTAGTGGCTGTGAAGTTGCCCCCAGGGGCTTGTTAGGAAGAATGAGATGTTTATTCTGAGCTCTCTAAGAAGCTTTCAAGATCACTAGAGGCTTCTTCAGGATGCCCAGAAGGGCTTGTTAAGCTGATGACTCCTGGGTGGCTGCCCTTACTGGGGGAGTTCCTTGTTTTGGGAAGGGGAGAAGTGTAATTTGTGATGGAAACATTTAATAACTTAGTTGATGCTGGAGCTCAGGCCTTCCAGAGGCTTCCAGTGGGTCACGCCATGACTATTGCCCCCACCCCCTGCTACTCAAGGCCTCTTATTTAGTCTTAAGGGTTAAGAAATGCCCTGTTCTTCCTACAGCTCATATGCATTTGTTCATCTTCACTAATCAGATACTTTGTGTTTGCCTTATCTTCCATATCTTTCACTCACGGGAAGAATATATTTTAAAAAAGTAAATAGTCCTTTATGTGTGGTGGGAGCCTGGGCTGGTCCAGGGAAAGGCCGGGGTCTGGCTCTGACTACGCTTCCCCTTTTATGTCTTGTTCTGCACTAAATATCTTTACATCTATCTCTGTATTTATCTACTAAAGGCTTCGTCTATCCAACACCTCACACTGCCCCAAATGACTCTGAAGGACATGGAGACTTCTCCAGTGTGTAGCCCACTAGGTCCAAACTCAGTTCTGGGCTCGCTCAGCTGATACAATTAATGGCTAACAAATGTTCTCCTGGTAGGAGGATATTTCTTTGAGCAGGACACTTTGAACCACAAAGTTAAAAGGGGAAGGAAAAATTTGGGCTTGAAAGATGTTCCATCTGCTTCGGCTGTACAAGTCTTAGATGACATTGGGATTTTTTTCTTGCTTTCTTTTCAAGCATTGGTTTATTTAGGCTTTGGAGTCCATTGTGGAAGGACTTTCAGTGGGTTTCTCTAGGTCTGAGTGATTCCATCTAATTTTAGTCATCAAAATACGTCTACATAAGGAAGGTTGATCAGTCTATGGAGAGGTGTTCTCCTTCTGTAGTCAGTGGGCAATTCAGATATAAAATTGGAGTTACAATGGAATGCAACAGCATCCAGATTTTGGCTATAATGTCACTGAGTAATAATAAACCCACACCACAGAAAGGAGGGTGCAAGGTCATCCGTGACTGAGAAAGCTCATGGGTGGGGAGCAAAACCACCTGTGAGTACAAAGCACACCTTTAAAAAGGTTAATTTAATTTTTGATAAGTTCAGAAGGTCTGAAATACTCTTCATCTTGCCTGGGTTACTTAACACCTAAGGATCCATCTTTGAGTTACAGAAAGAAAACCGCTTTCTGATATTCATGTCAGGCTACTCAGAAGCAAAACACATTATTAAGCTTTATACAAACCACTTTATTTTTCTTACAGTTCTTTAACTATTTTTGGTTTTTGTCATGATGCTATTGGCATTTTCCACTTCTCTTTTAAATGAATTGCCAGAGTGAGGTGGGATGGAGCCGCAATGTCTTTATTCAGCCTCTGGGTTTTAAGCCAAATCCCAAAGATTATGTAGAAATTTATTTACATACAAGGTCTTCTTGTTTAGGTGCTGTTGAACTTAGCACATTTATGATTTCATCTCAGTCTTTGTACAAATAACTCTATGGCAATAGCAGGTAGAGAAATAATCATATTTGAGGGTTGTTTCCACTCGTAGAACTAAATAAAATACTACCAATCCCCGAAAAGCCTTTAAATAAACAGGGATTGGGGTCTGTTCATTGCCCTCCTCAGGGCACACTTTATGTCCTTGCTCCTGAGGCTGTAGATGAGGGGGTTCAGCATTGGGACTACAATGGTGTAAAACAAGGCAACCACTTTGTCCTTGTCCCGTGGAGCCCATGACTTAGGATTCATGTACATGTAGATGGCTGTCCCGTAAAACACGGTCACCACCATCAGGTGAGACCCACAGGTGGAGAAGGTCTTGGACTGCACACGTGCAGATTGAATCTTTAAGATGGTGGAAAGGATACGGGCGTAGGAGGCGACGATCAGAAGAAAAGGGGTGAAGACTATGAGGATGCTGAAGACGAAGATGACCAGCTTCATGAGGGCCACGTGGGCGCAGGCCAAGGCCAGCACCGCCGGCACCTCGCAAAAGTAATGGTTCAAGATGTGGGGCCCGCAGAAGGGCAGCCACAAGGTGAAGCTGTTGATGACCATGGAGCTCAGCAGGCTGCTGGTCCAGGAAGCCACCACCATGTGAATGCAAACCTTCTTGTTCATGGCCGTGGCATAGAGCAAGGGGTGACATATCGCCATGTATCGATCATAGGCCATGACCGCGAGCAGAACACACTCCGTCGTGCCAAAAGCAAAATAGAAATACATCTGAGTGGCGCATCCAGAGAAGGAGATGGTCCTTTTCTTAGTTGAGAGGTTCACTAGCATCTGGGGGATGTTGCTGGAGATGTAGCAGATGTCTAAGAAGGACAGGTTGGCAAGGAAAAAGTACATGGGTGACTGTAACTGGTAATCAGCTCTGATCACTGTAATGATCACGATGTTCCCAACAACTGTGAACAGATAAAGAATCAGAAACACTATGAAGAGAAAAGTCTGTGTCCCTGGCTGGGAGGAAAGGCCCTGAAAGATGAATTCTGTCACTGTGCTTTGGTTTTCCTTGGTCATTATCATTCCAGTGGTTTAACTGTCAAGATAAGAAATAGTAGCAAAGTCAATTCAAATCTATTGCAAGATAAGTGTAACATGAACTTATATTTCTTTATTTAGAGGAGAGAATCTGCATGGAAAATAACATACCAGACACAACAAACCAGCCATTTTATATTCTTTATTATGGTGATCAGAGAAATGAGAAAATGTTGAGAAAGTTTTCTCGTGGTACATTTTGCTGAAATCCTGTTCATGGTTGTTGGGGTCTAATTACATATATTTAACAGAAGAATGCCTAATTGATACACATTTTAATGCCCAACAGAGTTACTATCCTCTTTAGAAAACCATAATTAAACGTTAAATCAAAAGATTATATGTTAAAATCCCCGTTCTCCATATCATTTCTTAACACATGAGGAAACGCAAAATAGACTTCTGGAGTGAAAAAAGCTCTTCAGATACCCTCATTATGGAACTGATCTACTCTTTGGGACAAATATCCATAGACCTGGATCCTTTTCCTGCAATAAAGCCAAAATTCAGCACACAGCCCACATCTAACAAATTAAATACGTCAAATCAATGTGTATCTAGGATCTTACGGCATTTCTTCACTATAGCTCCTAACACTCATATTGTCTTGATGCTGTATTGTCTAAGATGTTTTAAGGTTTTATTATGGCATTGAATTTTTTGAGTAATACACGGTCACAGCTGCTGGATCCTGAGTCTTCGTGGAGTAAAAGGAGAGGAGAGGAATGCCGACGTAATTAATGGTGTGGAAGACACTAATAAATGTCACTGGATGTGCTGAGACATCTGAAGGCGGCCGTCGCGTTTGATGCAGGGAGGTCGGAGGGCTCGTGCTCCTCTGGAATGAAACTGGACAAACAACAGATCATGCTGGGATGGCTCAGGGGTTCCAGGATTCGCTGGGTGCACGAATTATTTGGATGCCTGCTCGATACAGTCAATGGGCTCCAAAGGGTGACTGAGATGACGAGCTGGTCGGTGATAACTTTAGCTACCTCAACTTCTCAGCTGTTCCTGAGCACCTGAATGGCCTTTTGGACTTAACCTTGACACCTGGTTTATTCCTCACCCGTGCCAGGAGTGTAGATGTATAACTTACATACAAATGTTTATATGTAGACGCCTACACCTGACGCTTTAACCTAAAACTGAATCCTATCTTGTGTTTTTAAGACCGAGTGGGCTCTCACAAGCTGAATTAGCAGTTATACGCTGTCAAGGGAAAATATTGCAGAATGAAGCATCTTTCCAAATCAGAACCTGGAAGGGATGTTAAGAAATAATCCTGAAAAGCTTCTCACTGGCACCTGTGCGAATGTGGCCATAAGCTGCTCTGGAAACACCTGAATTTCCATGAGATGGGTCTGATTCCTGGTGTTTAATGAGATTAATCCAATTCTTCTTCAAGACATGAGCTCTCTAGACTAGGTGGTCTCTTATCAGCTACGATTTCAACTATAAGAACCCGAATAATATGAAATCCAGCATCTTTGTTAAGATGGATGTAGAACTTGAGAGATCTGTCATTTAAGCACATATACGCACAATCATTTTAAAGCCTGCATCAACATAAACAGCTACATTCAACTTCTGATTCCACTTAGGCATCTATAATTTACATCACTACACTGCGTAGGCAAAGAACAATTAAATTTTGCCTTCGATAAGCCAGTTGTGATAATGTTTTTGATGAATATCTTACCACATTAAAAAAACATCCTTCAGAGTCTGCAAACTAAACCTCTGGGAGTGAGAAGGGGAATTTATCTATAGTATAGATAACTAGAGTGGGATTTTCTACAGGTTTTAGCTTCCTAAATACTTCGGAGTATCTGAGACCAAGTGGCCCATGAGAAGCTCCATGGACTTGAGATCTGTTTTTCTAGATCACATCTGAAAATCCCCTCCTTATATTATTGACATCAGCAGATAGCACAAGTTCTGAACTTACATATTTTGATTTTGAAGCAATTTGAAGGATGAGCATCATTTAGGTTAGAAAAAGTAGACGAAAATAAGGTAAGTAGTTTGCTCAGGGTTAAAGGTGGTTTCTTAGCAAAACCGTAAACTTATGATATATCTAGAAGCAGGGACAAACGCACTTTTGGACCTATGTCAATTCTCACATAGCCCAAAATAACTTGAAATCACCCTGATACATCTGTGCTCAAGTTCCGTATAATTACATGATTATTTTCCTGTACCTGAAAATCGCAAATCTGCAAGAAGGTTGAAATTCATCCAATAACAGGAATACCAATAGCAGAATACGCAAAATCACAGCCACCCCTTGCCCAATCTCCAGAAATGTTGGATATTCGTAGGTAAGAAACAAATGCGGAGTGGCTTCGTCCTCCACAAAGATTGAACTCATTTGAAGTGATAGCAAATCGTGGAAGAATTGAAATCACATTTCAAAATCTCCCCTTTGAGACATCGCAACCAATTTTAAATGCCAAAGGGAAGTGGTCCCACAGGCAGCATCGCAATTACTTCTTGCAAGCACAAGCATCATTTTAATTATTTAAGTGATAAACAATTGTCGTTTTGGTAAAAGTTCTTAAATTGCCCGTTCAAGACTTGGTGAGCTATATGTTACACTTCAAATCTTAAGAGGCCAAATACTTTAATGGATTTTTTTTAGAAGATCGTGTGAACATGGAATTTTATCCAGTTATTCCTATTCGGAGCCAAATTACTTCTGTGAGGGTGGAACACATCAATACCCCAATTTCGGTCTGATAATGTCTCTTAAGGTGGAATCCTCCTCTGATGTCCAAAATCCCACACAGGATTCAGCAAATATATTTGGGTTTGGTTGATGTGGGTTTGGCTTTTTGGTTTTTGAACTGCACAAACTGGGGCTCAGTGACCGGGTTTGTTTCATGACACATTTTTGACGAGGTGTCAAGTGCTGGATGAGATGTGCCAAAGGGTTGCTCAGACTTTTGGAGGTCTGAGAAGTAAGACCTCACTTTGGACCTGTTTCCCTTAGGACTATGAGCATCTTCATCCCGGATAAAGAGGAGAGGTCATCAGCTGTAATCCCCTTTTAGAGCCAGGTGCTCATCCATAAGCGTTCCTCAAACAATGAGACGTTCTTACTTTTTGTTTATGCCCAATAGCCTATAACATTAGAAAGCAGGAGCTCTATCAGCTGTGATTTTCTTTGCCAGGGCTGGAAAAAGCTTAACAGGGAAGGCTCATAATATACTCGTCCAGTTTCTCATACTCTTTCTCTGAACATCTATTTTTGGCTGCTGCCAGAAACTGATACCCCTGGACTATTCTCGTGTTCCTAGAAGTAGGGCTGCCCTGCCACTGACTCATGGCCACAACTCAACCCTCTTGCTACCACTTCCCAACTCCACCTGGAAGCTGCCAGGGCCTTGAGGGCACTAATTGGACTTGATGGCCCTGACCAGCCCCACCTGGACCACCCCACACACATGCTTATGGCCCAAGAGCCCCATTTAAGCTCAGTCTAGGGCTGTTGGTCCTTCCTTGACTACACTGGAGGTCTCTGTGCCTCCTGGATGGGCCCTGGATCAAGAGTGTAGCTTTGTTCTCCTTGGCTCCTTGTTCCCTGTCCCTTGGGGACCAGCTGGCCCCTGCAGCTCCATGACAGTGGCCATGGGGACAAGTTGCAGGAATGTGCTTCTACTTCTAAACTTTCATTGACTCCGAAAGAAAACCCCGCTCAGCCTGTCTAACCCAGGTATGAAATGCCCCCGAATACCTTCAATATTTAACCCTTTTTCTTCACAAAACTTCTTGGGGTTCTTCACAAAACTTTAGGGGTAGACTCTGATGTTCTGCTCCATCTCTCCTTAAAGCTCTTTTTCTCTTCATACAGTAGGAGTGACCAGTAGCTCTCATTCTACCATATGTGCATTTTCTGCTGTCTCTGGCCACACAAATAGAAGATTTTCATTCAGTTTGATGTCCTAGCTTAACACACTGAAATAACTGCCCTGCTTACACCTTGCATGGACTTACATCTCTTCCACAAAAGAACTTCTGAGCTTTAAACCCCAGTTTTGTCAGTAGTCATAAATACATGGGAATATAATTTATTAAGAGGATGGGACCAGCTGTGTTGGTTGGGTATGGGGCCCCTTCTGTCACTGTCCCCTGCTTGCTCTTCCCTCACCAGCCACAATGCCTCAGTTTCTCCACCATTGTCTCCACCCAAATAAACGGTCCACCCCGATCACTCCCCAGTGTTCGTTCTGGTTTTGCTATGTTCACACCTAAATCTGTTCTTCTAGGTCCTATTTGGTGTTTCTGGTGTGGCTCCTGGGCACTGTTGACCTCGTGAGGCTCTGACCCCAAAGGGTGCCCAGTACTTCTCCCTAATTTTATGTATCTAACAGGAAAATTCATATTTACTTGTCCCTGAGCACCTCATTATCAAAGGGGTGCAGTATCTGTCTCTCAAGGTAACTTTTCCCAAGGAAGAGCTTCCCCACATGTATTTTGATCCTTTTCTCTGCTGTTCCTATGGGCCTCAGTTGATGTGGTGTGATCTGGCATTGGTTCTGCTGATGAATAAATATTTGTGAGCAGTGATCCACCCCCTTAGATTATATTTTCTATTTACATCCACAGTGAGGACTATTTTTTTATCTCTTAAAAATAGATGGGTTTTCTGTATCATATAAAGATGTCACATAGAATTGATTGCATCAAGCTGTGTCTGATTGCTGAACCTTATCTGGGGAATGCGCATATGTAGCATTCGTTTGTTTGATCTTAAAACAGCGCCACTCATTAGTAATGTTAGACCCGGCTTCTGCAAGCTCAGACTACACTGCCAATTGGAAATGTTCCTGGTTTCAAACACGTTACCCCAGATTTATCCTCAGCAAACACCCATGAGGACCTGGATCTCCTCTTCGCCCCATCATTCCCTCTTGAAAATCTGCCAGGAGAGCTAAATAACAGGAGGGATACTTCTCAATTGGAAAAATACAGCTCCTTGTGGAGGGACACAGGGAATCCCAGGTCTTTGGGGAAAACAAAGGTCTTTAAAGCAGTGGGTGGCACGTGGAAAGGAGTGCACATAAGGCTTTGAGTATAATTAGTGGGTTTAAGGGTAAAATCTGTATAGCTACACCCTGACAGAAGAGAAAGGTGGCAGCGTCTCAATTATCTCATCGCAATGACCTGCACAAGCACTTGGGTCCTCACAATTACCGTCTCCTGTTCACTTTTAGTTGTAAATGGTCAGCAACTGAATGGAGACTGAGATTCAAGAACGTCCAAGTTTATTTTGCGTAGTTTACGACACCTCTTTACCAGTTTGATTTCTAAAGGAAACAAGAACTTTTCCCCGGAGCCTCTTGAGCGCATCCTTCACCTCCGTGTTCCTCAGGCTGTAGATCAGGGGGTTCAGCATGGGAATCACCAGGGTGTAGACAACAGACACCACTTTGTCCTGGTCCAGGGAGTAGCTAGAGCTGGGACGGAGGTACATGAAGATCATAGTCCCGTAAAACGACGAGACTGATATCAAATGTGAGGCACAGGTGGAGAAAGCTTTGTGCTTGCCCTCTGAGGAGCTGATCCTCAGGATGGTGGTGAGGATATAACCATAAGAGACGAGAATACACACTAAAGTGCTGAGAGCAACGAAAGCAGCAACAGCAAAAAGCACGTGTTCGCTGCCGGTTGTACTGGAGCAGGAGAGTTTGAGGAGCGGAGGAATGTCACAGAAGAAGTGATTGATGACGTTAGCACCACAGAAGTGTAGGCTGAACATTGAGCTGACGATCGCGATTTCATTCACAGTAGCCACCGCGTAGGATCCTACAGCCAGCTGGACGCAAAGCTTTCGAGACATGGTGGCCCCATAGTGCAGAGGGTTGCAGATGGCCACGTACCGGTCATAGGCCACGGCAGCCAGCAGGTAACACTCGGTGATCACGCAGACGCCGCAAAAATACATCTGGGCTGCACAGCCGGGCACGGAGATGACTTTCCTTTCTTCAAAGAAGCTCAGGAGCATTTTGGGAGCGACTGCTGAGGAATTCCCAAGGTCCACCAGGAAGAGGTGGCTGAGGAAGAAGTACATGGGGGTACGGAGTCGGGAGTCAAGCCTGATTAACGTGATCATGCCGAGATTCCCCACCAATGAGGTGATGGAGATCAGGAGGAACAGCACAAAGAGAATGACCTGCAGCTCCCAATTATCTGTGACTCCCAAGAAAACAAACTCATCAACGGTCGTCTTGTTTCTTCTGAACATTCCCTTAATGAACCTGAATCTTTAAGAGGGAGAAAAATCAAAGAACGCAAGTTACACCTCTGGATGGAAGAATAAATCATAACAATGCTGGGAATGTCAGGCAGGAATGTAGTGGAAGAAAACTGGATGCTGCTTTATTTCAATGGAAACTTAGTTTGCAAGAACTGGATGCTTAACTCAATTTTCTTGCTGTTACCTATTTAATACGTCTGTAATGACAGTCTCAAAGAAGGATTTACTTTTGTTTTGTTGCTGAGATTGTTCCAGGAAAGAGAAGGAACTTGTTATTCATTCTAATTTTTTTAAAAATATGTCCTGTTTAGTGCTACTGTTAAATTAAATCAAATGCTTATCTGTCCACAGTGTCTGGGAAGGATAACAGGATGATTCTGCTCATCTGCTCCGTTCTTCTTAAATAGTGGAGCAAGAAATTGCTCTTAGCTTCTAAAGATGATAGTTGATATCTTCCTATGATATTCCTCATAGAAAGATACCCCCAAATTAAAAAAAAATCCATATACAAAAGCAGTTTGTTTAAAAGCAGATGATAATTCCATTGAAGTTTATTTGCTGATTCCAAAGGGAACAATTCAAAGGAGAAGATGGGGCAGCGTAGTCATTGACCTCGCCCTGCGTTCCCGAACCTCTGTGTGCTAATGGAATTCTGTCTGTCCTGACAAATTGCAAGAAACACAGGAGCTGACACTGAAGACAGAACGTTACCTGCTCGTAGGTGGATGGTTATGGCTGAGGTGGCCGTTCACGGCTTAATTTACAGTCACAGACAGGAGGCGGCACTTTAGATTACGTTAATTTTGTCTTGTTTAAAATACCTGGGGTGAAATGACTTGTCTCCTGGAGGTGCTGGTTTCTCCTGGTTCTTATGAAGTGCACACATTTATCAGAGAGATGTTAAAAGACTCTCGCTGCAGAGGATAATATTTGGTCAGACAAAACCAAAATGCTTTTGTGATTCTATGAATATCATTTCTTACTCTAAGTGCAAACTCCAGAAGCAAAAGTCTCCACCTCTTAGAAAAAGAAGCCACATGGACATTCGCAAGTATTTCTTCTCCTGTTTTCCACAATAAGAAAAAGAATCCAGCGCAGGTAAAAAATAAGAGATCCTCTCTGACCACATATTTTTGTAGGCTTCACTTTTAGCATTCCTTCTATGAAAATCGATTAGTTTTCTTTTTCTACAGTTGTGTCTCTGAGCACAGACTGCAATGACGTGCATTCTGTGTGCAGGATCAAAGTAGAGCACAAGGGTAGAGAAGAAACCAGTGACACAACAGTCTGTCCGATTTCATCATATTTCAGGCTATGGATATGTCTCCTACCTTGAAAACTAACATTAAAAAGGTGGTTTTCTTTTCCTCAGGAGCAGATGCTGCTGGAGAGCCGCTCACACGGGCATTTAGAGAAGCTCTGACTATGGGATGAGGCTGTTGGCACCTTCTGCCTGTTGGGAATGGGCAAGTCTCACAATCAGCTTAAATGCTTTCCTATGCCCCAGTGGAATCCCGCGGCGTGGTGAAGGGTTGCAGCCCACTGATGTCTTGGGTTCATGGATACAGAGCTCATCAGGAAAAACAAAGAATAACAGCAATTAAAACGCCTCCAGAACGTAAGCAGAGGATTCACGTTCTTCTCTAGGTAATGTTATAATTTACTTTGACAATAAGTTGGAGCTTTTTGTGTTGGTTTTACATAGGTGGTTGCTGGCCCCATGAAATGATCAGCCTTTCTGTGAGCACTAGCGGGGGTGTAATAATTATTTCAAGTTCTTGCTGGTCCTCGCAAAACAAAACCAGCACACAAGCTGAACTCCAGCCCACGTTTTCCTGATTCAATGTAAGGAGAGTTTACATCACCAGCAGGTTTCCTTGTTGGACCATTAAGATGTATTTTCACTGGTTTACAGTCTGTAGTCATCTGAGACGGTTGATTAATACTGATGGTTGATTAAACTGGTGCCTGGAAGCACAACTGGATCAAAAGAGATAATCAGTCCTCTCCTGAGCTCAGACAAGCCCGTCTATTCATGTTTGTGCTCTGGTTATTTTCTACCCCCAAACAGGGTATTTTTTCCATGTTTCTCTGCTTTCTCACATCACCCCAAACCAGAGCACCCACCACATCCTTGTCACTTGTCACAGTTTAGCCCCATCCCAGAGGTTTGGAAGGTCCAAACCCCCATCACTGGCTACTGGAAACCTCTGCGGAGCTTGGCTGTGAACATGTATATGAACCAGATAGAAAGGAGGAGGCAAGAAATGCAACTAAAGCTTGTTAGTCAGAGAATAAAACCATTGAAAGAGTTACCCAAGTGCCCTCACAGAAAAACAAACCAGCTGCACACAAAGTTCAACATCTGCTAGTGAAGGGTGGTTGAATTTAAAGCTGTTTTTTAATTGTATCTGTCCACATGGGTATTCTTTACTCACTAGTACCTTTAGGTCAGTTAATATCACAGCTCTCCTGTGAAAGAACAATGATTAGCTCTTCTGTTTTTTTTCAAAATGATATTAATGAAAGATATTAACTGAGTATGAGTAAAATAAGTTAAAGTGCTCTAAATCTTCCTCTTGGTGTATAATCCTTCTATTATATGGGGTCTTTAGCTACTGAGAACCTTTTAATTTTATATGGCCTTGACTCCAGACCACAGGTTGAGACTCTGTTTTCATGCCTTAAAAAAATACAGTTTATGGATTTCCAGTCAAAGAAAATATCAGAAGCGTTTTCAAGAGTGACGTTTCCACACCGAGACAACACCAGCAGCGTTTTAATTGTTCGTTCTGCTCTTCCCTTCCGTGTCCAAAAGGAAGATGCAAAATCTGTGACATTCCCCCAAAATAAACATTTCCTGCATCCAGGAAAACACCCAAAGATTTCCCGAGCAGGCGAGTCTTCTGATGAGTAAAATATCCTTCCTTTGAGGGAGTTGTTTAGAGAGTGTTTTAAGTCTTGTTTACTGAATGAATTTCAGATGCACTAAAGAGTTGTTGCATTACGATACAACAAAAGAAGAAGAATTAATATGTCTTTTAAAAGGGGGGAGTTTGCTTCTTATTAATTTTTTGCACCGAAATATTGATCTGGGAGCTGAAATCTCTCGCAGGTCTTCATCAGAGTCCCCTGAATTGTTAGAAGCATCAAGGGTTTCTGTGCCCTCATTCCAGCACTTGATCAGTGGCTGAAAATAGGAAGAACCAGCCACGTGTGTAACTGTGGAATATTTTCCAGGGCAGAAAGGTTCTGTTTTACTTTCACCAGAAACCTCTCTCAATTTGCCTGCGACAGTATCAAAACAAATGGTGATGTTACACCATCGCTGTTTAACTGGTCCTGGATAAAAATTAAACACAACTGAAATTTCATGGAACTTGTCACCTTGTTCTAGGAATGTAACTGTGTTATAGTTAGCTGTATTTTGCTTTTGTAAACTGTATCCAAGATTCTCACTTTATCTTGAAATTTCACAGGTGGT
This sequence comes from Nesoenas mayeri, assembly GCF_963082525.1. Taxonomy (NCBI): domain Eukaryota; kingdom Metazoa; phylum Chordata; class Aves; order Columbiformes; family Columbidae; genus Nesoenas; species Nesoenas mayeri. The sequence continues at coordinate 67,416,903 of NC_137548.1, read as the reverse complement.
ATACAAGTTTTTATCTCTTAGTTTGAGAGTAGAGAACTGAAAATTAGTTCTGTTAGTTCTCAGTAAGTCCTTATCTTATCTTGAACGGATAGAGTGTGCTGAGGATGCGCATCTAAGAAACCTGAGTGTTTTACATGATTTTATAATGAGTATAGGAATAGTGTGCATGTGCAGTGACAAAAGGTGAAAAGTTCACGAGTGAAGAAGACTCTTTACTTCATCCTGAACGACCACCAGAGGACACTGCGCATGCTGAGAGTAGTTCCAAGGGGTTGCAACTGATATTGGGAAATAATGATGTAATCTGATGAATATGCAATACATACGTTGTAACCCTAATGAATATGTATGTAACCAAATTGTATAAATGTAGTGGAGTTCGAATCAGTGGTGGAAGCTTTGGGTGTGAACCCCTGGTTTCCCAGCGCTGAAATAAAAGCACCGCATATAACTACGTCCGTGGTTATGTGTCCTGTTTGCTAACAACTGGGGGAACGTATGTCAGGACCCCAGTCAGCCCAGACATTTTCTGGAGTAAATGGCTACATGCAGAGGATTATTCTGGTTTTAGGATGCACCGAAAATGGAGGATTTTCAAAGAACAAGAGACGAACACCACCCAGTCCCTGCGCTGTACAGGCTGGGGGGGGTTGAGGTTGGATGTGGGGAACAATTTCTTCCCCAAAGGGCTGTGGGGCATTGAACAGGCTGCCCAGGGCAGTGCTGGAGTCACCATCCCTGGAGGGCTGGACAGACGGACATGAGGTTCTCAGGACACGGGGCAGTGCCGGGTGGGGGAGCAGTTGGACTCCACGAGGCTGAGCGGCCGCTGTCTCGCCATCCTACACGTCCCAGCATGCCGCGGTGGCGTCATCACCCCGCGACGCTGGCGCCTGATCTCCATGGCAACAGCGGGCACGCCCTGAGGGGCCCGGCGCTTCCCGCACAGCCTGCGGCAGCACGGGGGGAGGCCGGAAAGCACCCCGCAGTGCCGCTGAGGAGGGAACTCTACGCGAACCGCCCCAGCCAGCCGGTTTCTCCACACAGGCCCCGCTGCGAGCGGCACTTGATGGGGATGGGGGAGACAACACCCCTCCGCGCTCCCCCAAAACCGCCACGGACTACATCTCCCAGTATGCCTTGGGGCGGCGGCGCATGCGCCCTGCTCACCAAACCCTCTGATTGGCTGAGTCGGGCGCTCCTCCGCCGACAGCGCCCCCCTGCGGCGGCAGCGCGGCTGGGGCGCCCTCAGGTGGCGGCTCCGCGCAGCCCCGGGCCCCCGCGCCCCCGTCCGCCCGTCGGCTCCACAGCGGCCTGGCCGGGGCCTGGCCCGAGCTGCCTGGGCTGGTAACGCGCCCAGGTGCTGTGGGGGTTCCCCCGCCTGTTCCCTCTCGCTCCCGGGCCTGCTGGGTGAGGAGGAGCCTGCGAGGTGGGTGCTGGTTTCGGGCTCGAGGGGTGAGCAGCAGGGCTGGGAGGAGGAGAGGGGGAGTAGATTTTCATGAGGAAGAAGCTTTTGACCCTGAGGGTGGTGAGAGCCTGGCCCAGGTTGCTCAGAGAGGTGGTGGATGAACCATCCCTGAGACATCCCAGGCCAGGCTGGACGGGGCTCTGAGCAACCTGAGCTGGTGCAGATGTCCCTGTCATGGCAGGGGGGCACTGGGGAGCTGGGAAGGTCCCTTCAACCCAAACTATTCTATGACTCTATAAGAGCATTTTAGTGCTGTACCCCGCCTGTCTCTCACTGTTGTTTCCTCCTCCCTGGAGCTGCACTGACACTGAAACCAGAGGCCTAAATCTTGTACAAATACTTAGATGGCCGCCTGGTTCTAACAGCTCTTCACTTGGTGACCTGCACTGTCGCCGTGGTCTGCCCAAGCGTCCCTGCTCGCTGTAATTACAAGCAGAGGTTGTGCTGAGCTGGAGGGGCTCTGGGTCACCGAGGATTGAGATGCCCTGGTGTTCCAATCAGCCTTGGGCAGCCAGGTGAGGTGGAAAGTGCTGCTCAGGCTGGCCCTGCTAAGAAGAAGACTCGGATGAGTTATGACACAGCTGTACGGCTTGAGGAAGCAGAGCTAATGTATATGAAGACCAACGAAGTGGAAAGCACTTATAGGAAAATGAGCTTTCTTGCTTTACCATGACAGGATTAGGCAGGTGTGGTGCAAATTGTCACGATACCGGAAGGCGCCACTGGCAGTTGGCAGCTTTCTGTTGCCCTTCCTCCCCAAAATTCTATTAAATCGGTGTGTTTTGGAGGGAAGGGGTTGAAATGGGAGAAGGAGGGGTACCGGGAGTCATGACCAGCTTATCAGTGTGCCAGTTATTCACCACAATCCTGGTGCTGTAAACCGGGTGGAAATGTTAACAAAGTTAACCTTCCTAGAAAGAGTTGTAAAGGGCAGCATTCTTCACAAGACAACTGAACTCTGCAGTTAAAGCCAAGTGCTGTAACCTCTTATATATCTCCAGAGTCGTGGTATAACGCAAGGACAATCCACTAATTTTCAAAGGCAAAGAAAGATGCTTTTAAAATGTGGCCTTGACAAATGAATGGTGCCTTTCTTAGTTTGGCTACTGCGGGTATCAGACAAAACGCGTTGCCCGAAAACAAAATGCTGTCTCATTCTGAAGAAGGAAAATGAATCAAGGTCATGTGCTGGTCGGGAAGAGATTGTGTCTGCTTCCCAGTTCCGAGCCCTTGGGATTTGTTCGCTCTCGTACATGCTGTTGCTCCATCCCGATACTCCTCCCTAAGAGGAAAGCAGAAACCCACTGAAACAAAGAGATCTGACTGATTAGGGTTGGGGGTGATGTGGGAAAAGGGGTAGAACTGTCTCCTACCAACTGTTTCTGGCAGGAGGCACTTTTGAAGGATTTAGTGTGAGAAAAGAAGTTTCTAGTTGATCTAAAGTAATGATGGTGTCGCTTTCCCTTCCCGTTCCTCAGTTTCTCCATGCCCTGCTGTTTCTTACACTGGATGTGGCTGTAGAAAAGAGCAGATTCTCAGTTCCCTTCCATCTTCTTTTTCAGTCTCTTCAGTTTCCAGCTGTGTTCTCGCTTGTCAGCTTTGTTACTGTCGATCTCTGCGGGGTTGTGTTACTGCGATGTGAGGCTGGGCCAGTTTAGGAAATACTCCTTTCTCCTGCACTGAGCCCCTTCTGGATCGAGCTGCTTTTCTGGCCTCTAGAGTAGAGCAAGAAGATACTGAACCCTTCCCACCCGAGGAAGTTTGTGATGGTGATGCAAAGGAGAAGACACTGTGGATGTTCTTCTTTCCTTTACCAAGCTGACAACCACCGTCCCCCCTGTTCATCATGAAATGTTCACGTTTATGGGGAGGGAGGTAGACCCTAGTGACTCCAGAGTATATGAAAATATGAAGAAAGCAGAGAGTAAACACAGGCTTTTCTTAACAAGTGAGCTTCTGGGCAAATAAAGAAGCTAGAGGGATGGTGGGGATCTTTTTCAGAGACTTGTGCTGCCTGAACGCCACTTGATGGCTCAACAGCAGCATCAGCAAATATCACTTATCTACCTTTTAGACCAGTCATAATTGCTGGCAAGGCATATATGGGCAGTTCTGGCTCCCTGGGTATCTTAAGTCCAAAGTAATTGTTTAACAGGGCAGTGAGACAACCTTTTTTCTTGTCTGCGGATCTGACCTGACTGATCAAAGAGGAGCGGGAGTTAAATAAGCAGGAGGTGTGATGATAAATCTGTTTGTCTCTTGTTTCTGGAAGTGAGGGACTCGGGATAATGGGTGAGCCAGGGCTGGTGTGTGTGTTCCTCACTGGGCAAGGACCTGTGCTTGATACAACATCTGCTGTAGTGAGGCTGCAGGGGCAGAGAAAGAAGGAGGAATTACCCACATCAGGTGGCGTTCACAGCTGGTTAAGCCTTGCTAGGGCTTGGGATGCAGTCACTGATGAATTCTGGTGAAAGGCTGAATTTTTGTGTGTGTGTGGTTATGCTAAGCCATCATACAGCTGAACTTTACTGCCAGAGTTTCCCGGATTAAGTAACAATGCTGCAATTCTGGCTTATTTTTAATTCCCAGTCAGAAGTTATGTTTTCCATGGTGACCTCAGTAACATCCGCATAGTTTACCATCCCAGCCACTCCTTCCACCATCCTGTTATTTTAGCTGATGTCAGCTCGTTGCTCAATCTGCACCTCCTGACTGCAGAACTGCTTCGGGAGAGAACTCGTTACAGCCGCTTCCCTTTTGGGCCTGATTTAACATCTTCACTGCTTCTTAATGTCCAAATCCTATGTTTCAGCCTTTGCCTTTCAGCACGAGTTCCTCTGTGAGGAATGGCTTTCCAGGAGCTTTCTCCTCACTGTGTCTCATCTCCTCGGCTTGCCCAGTGCCCCGCTGCCGTCAGACCGTATCAATCCTGCCCCGACTGACCCCTGTGAGCAAGGCTGTGGTTGCCTCCCATATATTTTTTTCCTTTCTTGGCTTACACACACACACACTGGAAACTTTAATTTCATTTGCGAAGGTGTTGAGTTGATCGAGCAACCCACCACCCTCCCACCCAGCACCTGATTCTGGCGCTTGTTTAATCCATCCATTGGCCCAGCAAAGCCTAGAAACTGGCCTAAAAATGGTTGATTTTTCCTCTTCTGTTTTCTCCCCGGTTCCTGAGCTGAACCGGCCCGTAGAGACCCTGATGAACACTGAAGCAGAGCGCTGGGGACAGGGCAAAGAGGCAAATAAGGTCTGTGGGGGTGTGTGAGGAGCATAGTCTCCTCTTTTTGACATCTTCATGCTGTGTGATTGTTTCAGCTGCACGGTGTAACTTTACTCTGAGTCTACTATGTGTTGTGTCCCTCTCATGATGGCCTTTAGAAGCAACCAAGAGCATTAAACAAAAGGCAAGGAGTCCAGCCCGTGCTAAATAAGTACGGAGCGGAAATCTTTATTTTCTTGTTGGACTGGAAAGTTCCTGATTTGACTGGTTTCAGTCTTGGTCATCGCTGCCTATTTACACAGGTTTTGGGCAGCACGGCCACGCATGACTGAGCAAGCTACTCATAACACAGAGCAACTGAGGGGAGGGACTGATTCCTTAGGCCAGGCAGAGCATTCTGCTGTCTTCAACCTGAACTGAAGCTGGTGCTGTCCTAGAGGAGTCAGAAAGCAAACGAGACTGATAATTTAACAGCTTTTGGTGGGATTATCCTCCCAGCATGCTGACCAAAAACCACAGGGCGACATGAACCAATAGCCATGGTTTAAGAGGCTGGGGGTCTGCCTGGCTTTAGTGGTTCCGCCTAGTCGGTTCAGCAGAACATCTGCCAACATCTGCTACAGTCTGAACCAGCCAGATGTGATTGCTGCGGAGTTTGTGCACTCCGTTCTAGAGCAGAATGTCCTCCTGTAGCTGCCCTTCCGTGTTATCTTGCTGGCCTGTTCTGTGGCTGCTGAGATGTCACTATCTGTGGGCACCGGCCAACATCTGTTGAGCTGGAGAAGACAACTTATACATGGTCCTTAGATCCCATCCTATGTATTAATATCAAGGTCCAATCTAGCCTCCTGAGCATTTTCCCCACTTTATTTCTCTCTCTGTCCAAATTCATTGCTTTTTATTTGTTTTGGGTTTTTTTGCTCATCCAGAGGTGACTTTTTGTGGCCAATACTCCGCAGCTCAACAGCAGCTGGCTGCTCGGTGGGAAGCACAGCGGAGCAGATCCAACTCGAGCCTCTTCAACTGCTTTTAAATATTTTGACCCTGCTGGCGAAGGGCTGGACATGGTTCAGGAAGAGATTACAGCCAGGGTGTGCAGGTGCTGTGCGTGCGGAGCCCGCGGAGCTGTGGCTGCACGAACCACAGGGGGGTTTTCAGCACCTCTTTACAGTGGAGCAGGAACCAGCTTTTCTGCAGATTCTGAGAAAACTCCCTTTTTCACCTTGCCCTCACCAACTTTATGCCTCACCCCCATAAAGAAAATCCCTCCATTTCTTCTAAGCCACTAAAGATTATCTAATCTCTCCACCTCCTCTAAATTCGCCGTGAAATGAGTTCCTGGAGAGACCTGCAGAAGTTTGGAGGTGCCTCCATCAGCACCTCAGAGGCTGAGACATGGGGTGCTGTTTGTTTTTGTGGCGGAGCCAGCGCTTTATCGGGCTGGTGCATGTTCTTTAAGCCGGTGTTTAACTGCCAGTTCCCTGTAAAAGCTTGTTTCTTCTCATCATGCCTGAAAGCGTTTGCCTACTTACCCTTTTTTGGGTGGCTAAATATAAAAGCAACCACCACCTACTCCGAAAGGCTTAATGCTGTAGAACGTCTGTTCAAACCTGATGCTCCGCAAACCGTCAAAACGGCACCTTGGGGATGAGCAATAACTACAAATACGAGCATGTGTTGGCAGATGAATAATCTGGATTATGGGCACAGTTGTGGGGTAGGGAAGCTTTGAAAAACTGCTGTACTGCCTTATTTCTCCCACCAGCCCTTACCGGTGTTTTGCAGGGGAATTCATGATGGAAAGGAAGCGATTTTCGGTGTATTCAGGAATTTCCCTATGGCTGTTGACTTCAGCTGGGCAGTTCTATTTGCAAGCGCCTTTCCCCCCCCGCCCCAGCTTTTCAGTATCTAAGGAAAAAGATATCAAGTAAAACAGAAATAAGGAATGAGAATCGCACCCACCTCTTTAAGACTTTGTAAATCTGAGAGGGGGAAGAAAGTGGATCACGCTACCAGAGGATGATGACAGTACAGCAAATGCTGTGGATTGTGGCCTGCAGTGGAATGTCAACATTAATTGTGGCTTTTGCAGCTTGACAAATCCGTCTTGCGAAGGCTGCACTGTGTCCATTGAGTGCCCAGGCTGTCCCTGGGATGAGAGCGAGAGATTTTCAGTCACAGGTCGTGGTGTCAGGCTTGAAATTGGGTTAAACGGGGCTGATACAGGTGAGTAAATTCACCAAATTCTTCTGGCCATGCCAGGCAGAATTATTGTATTATTAACATTTTTCTTCCTCACTGTTCTTGCCTTTAAGCTCATTTTTAGAGGCAAGTCAAAGAAGAAAAATTCAATTAAAGGGACATTTGGAACAAATTAGGGAATTGAAATCTCCTGGGGCATTTTGTTTAGACTGACTCTGTGCAAAACTATTCCAGAGAGAGAAAAAACCTGTAACACAACTTGGAGTGTGTTTGTCTGTCTAAAGTGAGTTTTCTGTTACTTGTCTACAAAATCTTGTAGGACAGAATGTTACTAATTACTTTAAGACTTTTCTCCCTATAGCAGAACAGCTCATTGTTCAGTCGTCTCCTAAGCCAATTTCCTAGAGTAAGTTCAAATATCGTTTGACTTTCTGGCTTAGGAGCCTGTTTCCAGGAACAAGCAGTTCTGTGTAACCCAATGATTTGCATTCCCTGCCCTTAGGACTCAGTGAAAACTTGTTGCTTGAACCCTGGATTTCCCACAGGTAGAAAATTGAGCACCTAAAAGAAATGACTGAAAAATGTGCACAATGTTTTACTCAAGGAGCCGGAGGAGGAGTTTGCAGTTAACGGCGTTTCCATTTTTAGGGTATCTTCAGTACAAATGCATCTCAGATGTTTTTAATAAACGGCTTTGAAAACCCACAGTTGAGATTAGTGTCAAATTTCCAGCCACATGATCAGCCTTGGAGCCAAGTTTAGGATTGCTTTTGTGTTTACAGAAAGTCTGGCAGCCCAATGACACTGAAGTTTGGGGGTGGAATGGAAGTTCTCCATAACAAATATTTGACTGGATTCACCATTTATCTTATTTCCAGGACTTTGCGCTTTGCAAAAGAGGTGACTGTATTTTTGTTGATATAATACTCGAGGAATATTCAGCTCTCACTCACTGGATTTGGAACAGTTGTTGCTTTTTAACTCAGATCTGTTGTTTTTCGAGCCATTAAATGAGCACAGCACAAAGCAAGTGTTCTAAAACTCTCTCTACGGATGATAAATGGAACTTTGTGCATTCCTGAACTTTGTGCCTGGTCCAACTACAGCGAGTTCTCTCTGCTCGCACCAAGGGAGGCCTCTCGTTGAAGGTCTTGCTGGGTGAATAAGTCACATGCTGAGTTTTTGCTCAGGGGCTGGATCAGCAAAAATCTGGCTTCTGTTTTTACAAGCCCAGAATTTCCTTTGTGCAAATACTGTCCAGTATCTGTTTTACAAGTCATGTTTCACTGCCATCATTTGCAAAGCTCACGCACAGGGTCAGTATAACTGATATTACAGTGGGTGGAAGAGCCATGGAAACTTTCCTCTTTTTTTCTGTGTTATTTCTAGCGTTCCCCAGGCCTCACCCCGTGCAAAGTCTTTGCCAACATCACCCACTCTTGCTGCCTGATGCTCCGCGTGGCCCTGTCTGCACAAACTTGCTGTAACCACGTGTCATGTCCTCTTACAAACCCACTCTGCGCTCCCAAACTGACAACTCTTTCCCCTTGGCCCAGGCTGGGACCCCTTTTTCCACAGACAGACAGACAGACGCACACACACACGATGTATGAGATACTCTGCTGAGATACCCTGAGGTGTGTACAAGCGAATCTTGGTGGATTTTCTGCATCCAGGTGTATCTTGACCACATCCACCAGTTCTTTGACTTAATAATTTTCTGTGTATTTATGGAAACATTTCTCAAAGAAGCTCTCACTATTTTTTACATGCTGAAATTGTCCTCTCCAGCTGTCAGATGAAGAAGCTGAGCGTTGCTCTCCCTAAACTGGCTGATGTTCAGGTCTGTAATAGCCAAGCTGTAAACAACAAGAGAGTTTGCTCCAGTGTTTCTGGTGGGATCTTGTCCAAGGGAAAACAAAGATTGTCTTCAACAATTTGAAGCTCGTGTAGGCAGACAATACATTGATTTTTGATTGTGGGCATCTACTTCAGACCAATGACGCAGTTGAGCAATGACATAAGTTCAAAATAATGCTGCACATGCAGAGGATGGAGCAGTCCCTGGGCAGCTGTGATGTTAGTGTGTAAAGTGTACTGAAAAAACAGTAATTTGGATTACCAGGCTCTTTTTCCTGCATACACTGACATCTTTAATGTACTGGATTTGAATGAGAAAGGCCAGGATCTCCCCTCCAATTCAAACAGTTTCATGAAGAATGGTCAGGCGTGCAATTAACTATTAGCTACTGAAAATATGATAGAAAGTAGTGTGTGAAGCATTTTCAGATGCAAAAAATGACTTGAATGTCATTTGATGCAAAGTCGAGCCTGAGTATGGAATGGCATTATTCAGGATGAAGGGGACTAGAGGAAAGAAGGCTTAAACCACGCCATAAGAAAACAGAATTAAATAAAGTCAAAATTAAAGCACAATGTGACAGTAGTTGCACAATCAACAGAAAAAGTCTGGGTACAAGCTGGACTTAAACTCTTGTGAGAACAGAGTGTGTTAAACACCCCTTGTGTTGGTCACAAAGTTCTCATGATGCATGGCTGTGCAACCCAGTATTTCCCATTCTGGCCACAGAAATCTGCTGTCATCAAAAATAACGTGCATGTTTGTGCAACTTGCAGTTGATCCAGGAAGCAAAATGTAGAACTTCCCTGATCTTACTAGCATTTAATCATGGGTGGCACAGACTGTCCAAGCACAGAGGAAATAGTTCTTTTATTCACTGAATTTTTGCTTAATTACTTACAAATTCTGCTGTTGTGCAGCCTTTTCATGAACCAATGTCATGAGGGTTTATGCTGGTTTGGTCAGGATGAGATTGGGAAAATTAAAAAGGAGTAGTTTGCAATCTATAAACTGCTGGGTGACTTTATTCTGATAATTCCAAGCGTGGCTTAGTCATGGGCAAAAAGTTTTGGTGGCAAGAGAGAACGAACAGCAAACATATCAAATAAATGGTTTAGTCTTTTGTAGGTTCAAGGACGACGTTTGGCAAACCTCTTCAGCCAAACGGTGGTGAAAACACTACAGAATGAAAACAGGAACGCAAGTCTGCCCAGCAGTTACAAGTTTTTTCTTTTACATAAGCGTTTATGTGGGAGGGGAACATGAGATTTCAAATGTACCTGGCAGGCTGCCGAAGCAATAGGTATGACCCACATTAACACACAGATCTTAATGACTTCTGACAGTTAACCGACAGAAGCGACAGAAAACAGTAAAACAAGGGAAGCCAAAGGCTGCATGTTCCCTTCGAGCACCCCGAAAAGCGCCGTTGTGCTGCCACGAGCCTTGCACTGCCCTTCACTCACAGCCAGACACCTCTGCAGTCACACATGGGAAATCCCACATTGCCGAGAAGGTGCAAAGACCAAGTTAAACTCAGCAGAAAAATCTGGTTAGAGGAAAATTGATTTAATCTGAGCTTACAGGCTTAGTAACTTGTAATATTTCAGATGAATTTCAGCGCTAACGTTGTCTTAGTCAAAACTTTGGGAGCCCAATGTTGTGGGATGATCTCAGTTTAAGCCTCAAGGCTGCACTCACCATCTTCCTAAAATTTCAGAAACCAGAAAGTAAATGAATCCAATGTTTATTGAACATAAATGACCACACAAGCTCAAGGCCTTTGGCAGTGATAAAAGCTGCTGAAATAATCACCTCGTTATCAGAAAGCTCTTTTTTTCCATTTGGCCTTTGATTTTTCAATTACCTCTTTATTATTATGATGTTTGAACTGACTATAAGGTCATACCCTAAACCTCACCTTCACACAAATCCAACATCGGAGGGTCAGAAATGTTGGTTTCTCACCAGCTTTCTTGCATATGGTGCCTTTAGTCATCACGGGTGCTAAAATCCAGTGTTTCCTTCCCCGGGTCGTTATCAAACACCACGAGGCATAGCTGCTGGTACCTGTAAATAACATGGAGCAAGTTGGAAGAGTTCAGTTGTGTTTGTTCATTCAAGTTTGCTCGGCTCATCAGGCTAACCGAGGGTTTTGCGCTTTGTTTGCTCTATTTCTTAGGAGCGTTTTAAAGGCAGTTTCCAATGGAGGGGCTGAAAAGAACTCCAAAAACCCACCAGGTCTCACCGCTGGGTCACCAGCTGCTTTATTGAGGCAGCAAACCAGAGCTGCCATTGACACCCAGCCCAGCTTTTGTACCTGGTACCGCTTTAAGGACAAAAAATACCATCCATCACGGCATCAATGTCTTCCTTCCCAATGCTGTATGAGTTAAACAGCTCGAACGTTTACTAATAAAGGCTCTAAGGCTGTTTTTATTTGATGAACAAACCGCTGGTGTGTCACGCAGGCCCACGAGGCGCTTTGTTCTCTGGGCCTCTGCCCCCGGCCTGCGCCCTCCCTGCGGGGCCGGCAGCCCCGCGCTGTGGCAGAAGGACACCCCCGGCTTCCAGGATTACGGTGGGACGGGGGTTGGCTCAACCTGGCGACAATTTTGGGGTGGAAAGCGGGTGGGTAACAGGCCCCCCCCCCCTCAATAGCCCTGAGAGGCCGCCATATTGGAAACTGTCGCTGAGGGAAGGGGCGCGCGCGCGGGCCACGCCCCCTGGGGGGTGTGCTGAGTCACGCTGGGCCAGCAGAAGCGCGGCGGGGAGGCCACGCCCCCTCAGCTCGCGGGTAGGGGCGGGGTCTTGCGTGCGGACGCTGCGTCGACTATAAAAGGGCCGTCGCGGCGCTGCCGTTGGTCAGAGCGCGTCGGCGAGGCGAGCAGAGCGGGTTCCTGCTTCAACAGTGCTTGGACGGAACCGGCCGCGCTCGGGCCCGCCGCCCCCACCACCAACACTTAATCCGCCGTCGAATCTACCGACTCAACACCTTAAGGTAACGCCATGGCAGCGCCCGTTTCCCAGGTGCGTCAGAACTACCACCAGGACTGCGAAGCCGCCGTCAACCGGCAGATCAACCTGGAGCTCTACGCGTCCTACGTGTATCTCAGCATGGTGAGCGGGGGGGCCTGTGGGGGGCGGGGGTAAGGCGAGGGGGGGCGTGGGCCCTGTTAGTGGGGAAAGGAGGTGGGAGGTTCGCGAGTCGGGCCTGTGGGGCTTTAGGCCAGTGTTGGGGGGTTTAGGCCAGCTTAGGCCAGTGTTCGGGGGGTGGGGAGGCTTAGGCCATCGTTTGAGGGGTGGGGTTAGGCCAGGCTCAGGGGGGATTAGGCCAGGCTCGGGGGCGGACGGGCCCACCCCCTGCGGCCTGCCCTGTGTCTGGGCCATGGGGGCAGCTGGCGCGGCCTGCTCTGCCCCAGGGACCGGGCCGGGCGGTGCCTGCGGGCGCAGCCGCGCTCCCTCCCCTCCTCCTTTCCCCCTTCCCCTCCTCTTTCCCCTCCTCCTTCCCCCCTCGCCTCGGGCCGTTCTGAGCCTTCCCCCGGGGCGGGGCGGCCGCTTGTTTTCTATAGGTGAGACTCTTATCTCGCTGGCGAACTCGAGTTACACGTTAACCACTGTCTGCCCGTTGCCCTTGGCGGGCTCGTTATCAGCACAGCTCAGCAGCTTCTAGGCGGCTCTGCCCTTGGGGCTGGGCTCGATAGCAGGACTTGACTAACAAAGCCATTGGCACCTTGCCCGCAGGAGCTCGTGTCTCTTGAGGCGAGGTTTTTTCGTTCTTGTTCATGAAATGAATTCGCGGTATCCTTGGTGCTGCGCTTACATATTTATCTTGGCACAAAAGTATTATTTTAGCCATAAGCAGATAAGTAACTTTGGTCCAAACAGCAGCTCTGACCTCTGCACAGCAATCTCAGTTCTTTAGACATACAGGTAACTTGAGACTTTCTAGTGGCACTTTGGTGTAGAACTTGCTCCTGTGTTACTATGAAGGTCTGAACCTCAGCTACGAGCTGGGTGTAATAATGTTGATGGATGATAGTGGCACACAAGCACCAGTGTCTTGCCTCGAACCTCCAGGCTGCTGCTTGAAGAGCAGAGAATTCTGTAGCAGTTTGTCTGGTAAATAACTGGCAGTTGATACAAAGCTTTCCATTGAATCCTGCCTGGTGCCTCTGACCACAGAACAAACCAACTGTGTGATGGCTTCTAACTGCTGCCACAGGTTTTTTTTTGGCTTTCAAAAAGGATGGTTTTGTGTTTACTATTGAATATATATTTTAGTTCAATGTATTTTTTGTCTTTTTAATGTGATTCTACTTTTGGAGAAAAAAATAGTAAGTGTACTTCTTAGTCTAATCCCTGATAAGCCCAGGGAAGGGTTGGGAGGTTTATTGCTGAAGTACCTTAAAGTTCTTGGTCACCCTTAACCAACTGTGCAAGTCAGAACCTTGACTTGTGATCATTGTAAACAAACTCAGGCAAACAAAGGGAGCAGCGAAGGTTTATCCTTGAAGAAGACTTGTCACGTCTGTTGTGCTTGAGGCATTTGATTGATGCTCAGGTAAACAGGTATCTGAGGTGTGGGCTTTTTTATCTTCAGAGCTGAATCACGAGTATTTGTGCCCCGGTGTCTGTGGTAGGGATAAAGGTTAACATTTAATCCTAGTCAGGAAAATTGTGACTAAGGGAAGAGTTTTGCTACTCTGCCTTGCTGTTGTTGGTCCTGAGCTTGGACTCCAGCTACCTCCTCAGATAGGAGACATACCCAAGATCACAGCATAGACTTGGCTTTGTGTGGCTCCTGGAGCAAGACCTGAGGGTTTGAACATATGAATTCTTATTTTTCAGTCCTACTATTTTGACCGGGACGATGTGGCCCTGAAGAACTTTGCCAAGTACTTCCTGCATCAGTCCCACGAGGAACGTGAGCATGCTGAGAAACTGATGAAGCTCCAGAATCAGAGGGGTGGGCGCATCTTCTTGCAGGACATCAAGGTGAGGAGCGGAGCTCTGGGTTGTCTGTCTATTGCAGAACTGGACTTGTGCTCTGTCTCTGGGCTGGAAGGGGATAAATTTCTCTGTGGCTCCTCTCCCAAAAGGAGCAGCAGCTGACAGTAGATAAACACATTCCTGTGATTTGTGTGTGGTGCTCAGCCCGAGATCTAGATATGCATAGTAATTTGATAATTTGTGCTGATTGATTAATAAGTCCTTCCTGTGTAAGAAGATGCGCAGCGCTAGGTGGCTTGCTGTGGGGTGAGGGTAACTACCACACAACCTGTTCATTTGTCTTAAATTCAGTGGCAAGAGCCTTCTCTGCTCTCTGTGCTGTTTTGTAGAAAACTCTTGACTTGTTTGCCATGGGAACATGAAATACCAAGTTTCCAGTTGCTTGTGGTGGCTCACTGCAAGATTTCATAGCACTGTTTTCTTCAAGTTGCTTAATTAGATTATTTGGAACACCAGGAAGTAAACAATGTCATAGGGCCAGCTTAAAAGTTAGGAGTTTACAACTCTTCCTGGGGAAAATAGCAAACAAAGTGGTGGGTACTGGAGAATAATTCACTTGCTCACTGGTAAGTCTGAGTACTTGTAAACACTGGACTGTGCTGGGCAGTTTGAGCTGAAGATCAGACTCGCCTGTACCTGTGTCTTAACTGCTTAATTTCTAAGATTGTGCCCATTGCCTACTTAAACAGACAGGTGTTTAAACCATTAGGTTATAATGGGAGGAGGAAGACAGCAGCTTTGTTAGCTGTTTTGTCTACCAGAGCTCAGAACATAAAACTAAGAAAACATGGGGAATGGGGAAAGGTCTGGGGCTTGGGGTGTGTATTCAGTTCTGCTCTGTTCATGTACTGGGTATCTGCCACATTTTTGACGGTACCTAAATGGCTGAACTTGATCTAAATAGACTTTGATGTAAAAGACTTTATTCCCTAATGGTCTGTGAGTACTTACAGAAAATGTGGCCATGTGCTTTGTGCTTCTAGAAGCCGGATCGTGATGACTGGGAGAATGGCCTCACTGCAATGGAGTGCGCCCTGCACCTGGAGAAGAATGTGAACCAGTCACTGCTGGAGCTGCACAAACTGGCAACTGAAAAGAATGATCCACACGTAAGTAAACGATGAAGCCGAGAATGTGACTGTGTGATGAGGGGGCTTGTACGTGTGTAACCATGTGGGGTTAGGGGCAAGTTCTGTGTGGGGAAAAAAAGGGGTGCAGCCTTTCCAAAGGGCCAGACCCAGGTCTCAGGCTGTACCTTTGCCATTTGGTGAGATTATTGGCATTTTTTTTCCAGGAGGATGAGTTGCAGTGTGTTAGGGTGGCTGAGACCTGCCTTACAGAGCTTTCCCCAAACCCTTCTGTTGTTCTTTGGAGCAGAGAGCACTCATGTGAACAGTGTTTTGAATAAAATAAGTGTATTAAGCTCTATATAGAGAAGGCTTGATTCTGGATGGGGATGAGTTCTAATTTTAAACCAACACATGCCTGTAAGGCCTTTGTCATAAGATTAAGTTGCTTCTTAACGTTGTAAAAGCCCTGACACTTCAGAGTAAATACAGTGTCTGAAAACACAGGTTTCTTCACAGGTGCAAGTTATTAGCAAGGCTGGATTGAGGCTGCTTAGGATCAGGAAGAGATTGGCATCTGTCTGAATCAAAGTACTTTTGAAAGCATCTTGGATAAGTTAGAGTGACTCTTTAAATAAAGAATAACATGGCTGGACCATTCTAGACCTGTAAATCCTCAGTCATGAATTAGTGTTGTGCAGTGGGGGCTCCTGATTGTGTTCAGGGACTTTGCTGCTTGGAGTGAGGAAGAGAGGGGACTTGGAGTTGACATTGTACTGTGGGGCTCTGAGGCAAGTGTGCCTAGATAAGCCTGCCTCACTTAAGTCTTGGTTCTAGCATTGCTGAGACAAAAACTAAAGGCTTCTTCCTCTTGGGTATCTCCTGCAGCTTTAAAATTGCTATTTTCTGTATAATCTCCTGAACCTGGAGAGGAGTGGTAGGATTTCAGCCACTGCTTTAGCAGGATAATCTGTGTTTGGCCTAAATTTAAACTTCTTTTGTCTCCCTTCCAGTTGTGTGACTTCATTGAGACTCACTACCTGGATGAGCAGGTGAAAGCCATCAAGGAGCTGGGTGACCATGTCACCAACCTGCGGAAGATGGGGGCCCCGAAGTACGGCATGGCCGAGTACCTGTTCGACAAGCACACTCTCGGGGACTGCGACAACCACAGCTGAAGCCTGGCCGAGAGCTGCCCTGCGCGCTGCAGCGGGGCTCCGATGTTACTGTCCAGCCGTGCATGCATCTTCAGCTATTGAGATTAAACAGTTCTAATACTCTGTACCAAATATCACCCTTCTTTTCTCTTGTGTTTTGTGTATCGCCCTCCATCCAATAAAGTGACTTGGTTCAAGCTGGCTTTTTGTGTTTCTCTTGGATTTGAGAGGATTGTGCTGTTGGCTCTGTGATAGTCAAGATACCTTAAATGGGATGTGAATGAAGGAATATATTAGGGGAATTGGGTTTTACTTATTTTAATTTTTCTGGTGCAGTGGGTTCCACTGCAGGAGTTGCTTAGTGATTCAAGTTGTGTTTTAAATGCCTTTGCCACCAAAGGTGTTGCTGTAATGTATATGCAAGGAAGGGAAGGCTTGAGTATCTGGGTTTGCTGGTCTAGTCCCTGAATTGAGATGAGGCTGCTGAAGGAGGAGGGGGTTAGTGCCTCACTAGGTGTTGTTCTAATGAATAAAGCCAAGAGGTGCTCTGTGAGCAGGGTGGACCGAAGCAGTGGTGCTGCAGGAGCTGCCCCAAGGATGCTATGGGGACACACAGAAGGGGTGGTGACATCTGCCTGGGTCTAGCAGGACAGCAGAGCAGGCAGGCAGCTGTTGTGAAGGGAGATTTGCAGCTGTTTCTGAAGCCTCTTCCTGAAAATAGGAGAAGTTTTGCTGTTTCTCTAAATTGTTGTGTGGAAACTTAAATGAGGAAACTAAACATGATCCTGGACTTCAGCCTTGCTTTTATTTTCTTAGGGAAGACAGTATAAACTCAGCTGTATGGTGTTTGCTGCCATCCAGATGACTTTGAGTGCTGTCAAATCAATGGCAGATGTGATGTGGAACTTCAAAAGGGAGCAACGTGCTGGGCAAATAGTCTTTGAGCTGCAGCTGCTTTTTTAATAGACGCTTGCCCTGCCTTATCCCATTGCATTTCCAGAGCTGGACAACACCGGCTCCATGTGACTTGAAGCAGCACTGTGGGTCTGCACCACAAATGACGTGATGTGCTGCAGTCCCTTCCCTCCCCTGGGGTATCTTGGCAGTGGTGCGTGTCCTGCCTGAGACTTGTGATGGGCCTTGTGCCAAATGTTGCCATAAAGCTCCAGTTCTGGTTCTTGCTGTGGTGATGAGGGGGGAGCGATCATTAATAACTATATTCCTCTTCAGGTTTGGGCTGCGCCTGCACTCCAGGTCCTTTAGGCTGCTACCTGCTGAGTTATTTCTCTTCTGTTGGGTATCTGCAATACTTAATACTCAGTCTGATTTGTTCTTTGCTACATTGGAGGGTTTTTTATTGGTTTCATTAGTTGTGCCTGCTACCATACCTGAGCCCGGTAGCAGTGGGTCATTAGTGCTGGCTTTAACCTGGGCTGGGCTTTAGCTGTGTGTTCCAGCAGTAGTTTGGCTGCACTACCCTTCTGTTTGGGTGAGTGCCAGTGTGGCCAGGTGTAAAGATACCGCAATATCGCTAATACGGCAGGTATCTCAACAGAACTGCGTGTCTTGGTCCCCTCTAGCCGCACTGATCTGTCTGTTCCTCACACGTGCTTTCGCTGGTCTCCATGATCACCTCCATCAGCCCCACGTAGTCACCTTCGGCCAGAGAGATGCCGGAGTCGTTGGGGGACGGACTTTCTGCTCTTCTTGCTTCTTTTGTAGGCGGTGTATTAGCGCTTCCGTTTCCAGTATCCCTGGTGCTCCTGGAAACCTCTGCTGGATGATGCTCCGGAGCGCTGGCCGCATCTTCTAAACTTAAGGTGCGAGCATCAGGGCCCATGTTCCCCATGGGGGATCTCTGCAGCACTGGGGATGTCACGGGGGTGAAGGAGAAGCAGAAGGAGGTGCCGCCGCCGGGGGTTTTGTTACTGGGGGTGTGAAAGGCACTCGAATGCTCGGAATTGGGGGTGGCTGACGCTGCGTTCTCCAGGTTTAACCAGGGCGGGTGGGAAGCTCTCAGACTCTTCAGACTCTTGAAGCTGCCCTGCTTCTCGTGCTCTGGGGACTCTGCCAGGAAGGGGAACTTGGGGCTGTCTGATGCTGTGGACTGAGCTCCCGGGCTTGCCGTGGTGGCAGCTTCTCTGCTTTTAGTGTTAGAGCTGCTCTTTTCTTCTGCTGTTTCAACCAGTGACTCAGGACCTTTGCTCCGGTCTGTTGGCCAAATAAATGTTTCCTTTGCGCCCGAGCCGATGGAGCTCTGGCTTTTATACGTATCGCTGACTCTGGAAGGTGAGGAGTTGACAATGACATCCTTAAGAGAAGTCGAGCACGCAGCGATGCTGGAGAGCGCAGGCGGCTTCTTGCGGCCTTGGCGTCTAGAAGGGAAAATCATGGGGATGGAGCTGATGGGCGTCTGCGGAGCGCTGTAGAAACCCGGCCGTTCGTAAAACGGGGTCGACATGAAGGCGTCGAACTCCCTGAGTTTTCCTTCCTCGCTGTCCCACTGGTCCTGCGAGCTGGAGTCTCCCCTGGGCCGGTTGATGCCGCAAGGGCTCCCGGGCTTGCCCATGTCTTGGTATGTGTAATGGGAGAAGGGGGACGTGGGGTCTCCCCGCCGGCGCAGCAGGTTCATCCGGGACGAGGACCTGGAGAAGCTCGGTGACTGGACACCAAGGAGGCGGCCCAGGTGTCCCAGTAGCGGTGTGGAGTGGTTGGCTTCCTCGTTCTCTTTAATTTGCTCCAGGGGCTGGAATTCCATCTCTTCTTTCTGCATGCTGGGGAAAGGCAAAGGGGCTGTTACACAGCTGCAAAAGGTGGTGGTTTCTGGTGGAAAGACTTACTCCTTGAGTATAATACCCTGCGCAAGACTTGATCCGAGGTGTAAATGTGGGTTGTCCTGACACCCTGTGGCTGCGCTTACCTGATATCAAAAGTGGAGCCAAGGAACGATGGGCGCTTGTACTCAGCGGTGGCTGCGGTGTAGGGTGGCTGGGGATCAGGCTCGTTCCAGTAAAGATCCTTCTCCAGAATGGGCAAATCTTGATGCATCTCATCCACCGCCATCAGGGACACCTGCAGGGGACAGCAGGAGTGTCACACGGGGTGAGTGGCGTTATATGCGAGGGTTATAGGTGGATAAAGGCAGGCAGGGCAGGAGGAAGCAGCGTAGCACGCAAGTGAAGCAAGTGGCTGGGTTTGCTTTGTGGTTTCCTGTCACTTGGGTTGTTTTTCACACAGATTTCATTAATTGAAAGAAAAGTGATGCTGAAGGAGACAGGAAAGCAAGGTGCTCAGTGTTAGGAAGGGCTGAAGGTGGAGAGTTCTTGCATGGGAGAAAGCAGAGGAGGCAGTTTTGGATAGAAACAGGGTGGAAAAAGGTCAGGAGAGGCAGGAATGATGCACCATTTAAAGCTAATGAGGGTGTGAAACAGTCTGCATCCATCACATGAGCCTTATCCTCTTGCTCTCCCTCTGCAGGTCAGGCCCAGCCGGAGGGTCCCGCCTTGGCTTTACCTGCAGGTTCCTGTCGATCAGCCAGTTGGTTTCGAAGTCATCATCGTCCTCCCCAAAAGGATTGATGAGCTGCTCGGCCACCTGCACGTGGAGAAATGCATCGCAAAGGTTATCACGGTCATACCTGCCCCTTGCCCTGCAGGGAGAAGTGGGATGTCCCTTCAATCTGCTGCTCCTCCCAAAAAGAGATGGGTTAATGGAGGCTTGGCAGGGTGACATTGCGACACAAAGGCCCCTTGCTCACACAGCCCTAGACCATCACTGCAGGCAAAGCACAGCCCACTGTCTCCCTTTTTCCCCGAACTAGCCAGGACCAAAGCTTTTTAGGAGCTGATCTCCAGGGTGAGATGCTCAGAAACTTGGGGAATTCTCGGCAATACCCTTTTGCCTGCCAGCACCGGGCATGTTGCCCATGGGCCAAAGAATGTAGCTGGGTCCCTGGTGAGCACACACTGGGAAAAACCCTTGGCTGGGTCAGATTCCAGCTCCTGACGTATTTTCTTAGACTTACCTTTAACCAGCCAGCATAGAAGAAGAACTGCAAGAACGTGAAGACGGGCACGAAGAGATCTAGTTCATGGCCAGGATACGCTTTGTCTGGGTCCAGGAACTGCCGCCCGATCAGACAGGCCAGGAAGAAGCTGTAAACGGCCACGGTCACCACCTGGGAAAGACGCCAGGGGACACACCAGAGGAGCTTGAGTTCCCAGCATCGCTTTTCAGTTCCGCCCCACACGCCTCCAAACAGCAGCGATCTGCGACAGAGACGCCATCTCTCTGGCCTTTTGAAAGCCTTGGGTTTAGTTATGACAGGCTTGTCTGCTTGTTGCAGTAAGATGCGGAAAGCTTTAAATGCATCCTTTACCCTTTAGCTATTACATACACCCTATTTCATTCCCCGCTGCCCATGGAATGACATCTGCGTAGGGGTCACAAAGACAGCGGCAGGAGAAAACATGTGATGTGCTGGATGGAAAGAGCTTAAACAACCCTCATGTGGCTGCAGGTTTGTTCTGCTGCTGAACCAAGGGGTCTGTGAGCTCTTCCCACTCCTGCCATCGGCTCTCATGGCTCCGTCTGTGCTGGCAGCAGCTTCCAAGCCGGGGATGGGAACCTCGGCAGCGCTGCCAGCTCTGAGCTGGCTCTCTCCTCACCCTCATGCTGGGCCTTTTTTATATCTGCCTGCTCGCCTGCCCAGATTTCAGGTTACAAAGAGTTTTGGCTTTTTTCTCTGTAATCACGGGACTGGGAACTTCCCCTTTACAAATGAAAAGCAGCTGCGGCTCTTGTGTGGTTTCTCGATGAAAGGGGGTTCAAAACAAACACCTGGTGTCCCAAGAGCGAGCCTTGCAATGCACAGGGCTGGTTTGGGATGGGCAGGAGATAAAGTGCTTGGAATGACAGAATTTGCGTTGTGGATGGGCACCTATTAAAAAACAAAGGGGTTATGTGCTGCAGAGGGGGCGAAGACACACTATGATCTTGCTTTTGTGTGCAGGACGCTGGTTTGTGCAGGAATAGAGTTTCCCAAGGTGTCTGTTCCCCATTAACCTTCAGCGCTGCATGAAGGGGAACGGTTCCCGTTTCACAGGGGGTGCATCGGTGTTATCTGAGCAGCTGGATTGTGCGAGACAAAGGGGCAAGTTGGTGCCGAAGCGTCTGTCTGGGTTTGTATTGGAAGAGTTATTAATATTAAAGAGCTGAGTGATATAAATATTAAAGTGGCACAAATCTATCAGAGCTGCTGGAGAGATCTGGGCTCTGCTGAGCAGGGAGAAACCATAAAGCAGTGCAGGGAGTGGATCTGCAAATATCTGTGTTTTCCACATATATAAGTCATGGTTAGTCATCCCTGGGCAGTGTGTTTCTGTAGAGGTGGCTGTGTCTGAGTTGTGGAAATAAGAGATGAGCTCCATATGCAAGAGTGTGGTGGGTTCAGAGGTCCAGGTGTATCTCGTGTCAGCGTGGTCTGTGTTATGGGTGTAATGGGGTGCTCCTTGTAGCAGGAGCTGTGGGGGATCCCGTCTCACCTGTGTGTAAACCAGGGGGATGCTGATCCAGTCGTAGCCGTAGAGTCGCCCGCACTGGCTGCGCAAGGTGTTCAGCTCCTGCAGTGGGGAAAGGAAACAGGCTGTCAGCATCGGTTTTCGTCTCTTTGGGTATATGGAGCTTCTCTGGCTTTATTGTGCTTCATTTCTCCAGCTCGCCCAGGCCTCCTGCTCCCTTGGTGCCCCAGACCACCCTTATGGTCCCACATTTACCCTGGAAGGGCTGCTGGGTGTCTCCATCCGAGCCCACGACCCCTTTTTGCTCGCTTCATAGCAGCATTTTTTCACTTCACAAAATGAGCAGCCAACAGTTTAGGCAAAGAACCTCTCAGGAGGATTCATTGCTCTCCTCGCCATATAGTGAGTCTAGATAAATAGCCCAGAGGGAGATTTCTCTCTCTGGGCACATGAATCTCACTCCAGGCAACAGAAACGAGTGATTTTCTCTGCACATGAATCTGAGGAAGGATGAGCTGCTCTGAATGGTTTTTCTCTGCAGCTGGGCAGGGCTCATTGCCAGGTTCTGCCTGCAGAGCATGGCCTGCTTCCCAGGATTAAGAGTGTCCAATAGTGAAGCTTTCTGCAAGGACCTTGGTGTTTTGGGAGGCTTTTAACCTCTCCTGCTCTCCTCCAGGTACACGCTTCCTCGCAGCTTTTTGTCTGTGTCCCAGAGGGCTCCGCTGGCCACTGTCGTTGGCTGCTCTGGAGGCTGTGAAGGCTGGAGAAAGCAGGTCCTGGATCAGCCTACATGGGTGTCTCCCATCACTACACCTGGATGTGAGTCCTGTGGTCCCTCCAGTACCACATTTGAGAAAAAATGTCACATTCTCCTCACCTCTAGTATATGTGACATTGCTACTGTGTCAGTAAGCCATGAAAACCTCTGTTCCATCATGGTCTGGAAAGTGGCAATGGAGGTATTTCCCATCAAAATTAATGTAATATCCCCAGGGACAAGCCTGGCTCGCTGTCCTACCCCGCCATCTCTATTGCCCGACCTCTGGAAATGCCTCTATTGCCACCGAGAGGACTGGACAAGGATGTCAAACAAGTGCCCATCGCCTCTGCCACTCACATTGAGGATGCCTTGGAGCAGCACGCTGTCCCGGATCCTGCCCTCGTTCCTCGCCTTCACAGCCAGGTTGGAGAACCACACACACGGGATCCAGAACTTGTTGTGGGGGGAATTCAAGCTCTCGAACTTCTTGTGCTCTTCTGGTGTCATGAGGCCTGGGTGGAAGAGAGGAGGTGGGAGAGGGGTGGCCATGGAGGGCAGAAATGAACCTCAGGTGGTCACCTTAGCTCTCCTTAAAAATCATAGGCAAGACTAAGGCATTCAGGCTTTGGAAGACACATAAGGGGGGAGTGAGTCGTCTGGTTAAAACATTGAGTTATGGAAGTATGAGAGGCAGGTTTTATCTCATTTAATGTTGGATGTCTGCAGCATATCTGATCAGATCACAGTCAGCAGGGAGATAAAGTGCAATTGCCTGGTGCACGTAGACGTGTGTTGAAAACGGGATAAGTTGTGCCCTGGAAGTGTCTGTTTCTCCCTCTGGCTTGCAAAGGGAACCCAGTTGATTATGGCAGGTGCAGACGTTTCCTTTTGGGCAGACTGGGAAATGTTGTACCCTGGGGAGCATCTCCAGGGAGGATTTAGGAGTCCCAGAGTTAAGGCTGGTCTGAGGCTCCAATTTCCACCTGCCCAGTGGAAAACTGTTGCTCTGAAGGAGGACAAACATACCACTGTGCGCAGATCTGCTTGTGCTGTGTTACAGATCTGTGCACAGAGTTATTTATAAATACTACAGAGAGCTTTTCTCTTCCCATGCAGGGCGAGCAGTTACCTCCCAGTTACCCTCCTCTGATCAACCAGTGACCTGCAGCATATCTGCATTCACAAACTAGACTGTGATACTTTCCTTACGTAAAAAATTTGGGCAGAGACCCTTCATCTTTGAAACAAGCATTCCAAACATTAGTAGCAACAAGCAATGGGGAAACAAACAATTGATTATCCCAGAAAAGCAGAGCATGAGCAGATGCGCAGCACCCGCTGCAGACATCAGCTGAGCATCTTGCAGCGCTACCCCATCTGCACTCTGGAGGTCATCTGGCCATTTCCAGGGCTCTTTACCCCCAAAAACCAGCAGCAAGGTGCTGCTGTGTGCAGGTACTGACCTGCCCTCACGACGTGCTCCATGCTGGGGAAGCGCTTGTAGACGGCGGTGCTGACGGAGCGCAGGATGAGCACGCTGCACAGGTTGCTGTAGCGCATGAGGGTGCGCCGCAGGAGCCGCCCGTACTCGTCCTCCCCGTCCACGTTGCAGGAGACCAAGTTCATGATGCGGTCGGGCCAGGGGATGCTCTCGTACTGAGCCCACCAGCGGGACACCACCAGAGCCACGTAGAAACCTGGAGGTGAGCTGGACAGGTTAGCCATCCTGTCCCTATATTTCTATAAAGGAGTATTTTGAGGACAGGCTGAGAGGGTTGGGGTTGTTCAGCCTAGAGAAGGCTCCAGGGAGACATTATTGTGGCAATTCCGTACTTAAAAGGGGCTGATGAGAAAGATGGGGACAGGCTTTTTGGCAGGACCTGTTGTGACAGGACAAGGGGTGATAGTTTTAAATGGAAAGAGGGGAGATTCCGGTTGGACGTGAGGAAGAAATTCTTTACTCTGAAGTTGGTGGGAGCCTGGCCCAGGTTGGCCAGAGAGGTGGTGGATGAACCATCCCTGGAGACATCCCAGGCCAGGCTGGACGGGGCTCTGAGCAACCTGAGCTGGTGAAGATGTCCCTGTCATGGCAGGGGGGGCACTGGGGGAGCTGGGAAGGTCCCTTCCAACCCAAACCATCCTGTGATTCTATGAACGTAAAAGCTATGTGTGTTTGCAGACAGAGCTCCTTACCCAGCACAAAGGACACGGGGATGAGCTCAGCATAGCTGTTGCAGTAGAGCGCCAGCTTCTCAAACATCAGCCTTTGACTCTCGGTCAGGATCAGCCTAAAAGGGAAAAATAGCAGCATCAGCCTCAGGGAAGCGTAGTGAGCGATAGGATGAGAGGAAACAGCCCCAAGTTGCGGCAGGGGAGGTTGAGGTTGGATGTGGGGAACAATTTCTTCCCCAAAGGGCTGTGGGGCATTGGAACAGGCTGCCCAGGGCAGTGCTGGAGTCACCATCCCTGGAGGACTGGACAGATGGACATGAGGTTCTCAGGACATGGGGCAGTGCCAGGGGTGGGGGAATGGCTGAACTCGATCTTTAGGGTCTTTTCCAGCTAAAATGATTCTATTGTTCTATCAGCGTTTGCCACAGAGCTTGGATGTGCATCACAATTCACTTAATGTCCTGCAAAATCTCAGTCCAAGCTCTGCTCTTATGGTGTGCGTTACTGCCTCGTTCTTAGAGCTTCTTTCCTACCTCTCTGCTGCATCTGAGATTAAACCAGCTTAAGGGACTCCCTGTTTTTCCTCACCAGAACAGCCACAGAGCTGCCTTATCAAAGATCTGTGGTCCCAGAGCTGGTGTCTGCTCCCAAATATGTACCCAGAGAGGCAGTGGATGAACCATCCCTGCAGACATCCCAGGCCAAGCTGGACGGGGCTCTGAGCAACCTGAGCTGGTGAAGATGTCCCTGCTCATGGCAGGGGGGGCACTGGGCGAGCTGAGAACGTCCCTTCAACCCAAACTGTTCTATGATTCTACCCAAGGCATCGCCTGTTGTGTAACAAGGGAAACTCTCTCCTAAAACTCCCCATGGTGGGACATCTCCAGGACTTGATCTCCATGCTGTTCTTCTCTAGACAATCATCAACCGCACCTCTTCATCCCAAAGAAGAGAAACTGTGCTGCTTCCCAGGACAGAAAAAGGAGATTTATCAGCTGCTAAGCCATAGCAGAGCAGTGAGGAAGGACCTTTGTTTTCCTCCCGCGAACAGGAGGAAGCTCCTCTTCACCAGGATCACTGTCCCAATGCTGTGTTGCTCAGTTGTTCTGCTCCAGGACAGCCTGAGAGTGATGGTCTGTGTAAGGATGTCATGATGCTTACCTGTAGACAAGGCTGATGGTGAAGTAGAGGGAGATGAAAATAAGGAACTCGGAGTAGAGGAGTTTGTAGATGCTTCCTTTCCACTGGAGCAGGAGCTGGGAGAAGGTGCCCAGGCGGGCGTCAGCCACCCGGTTGGTGTATGTCACCGTCATCGCGGGTCCTCGTGGGGACACAAAACGAGCAGATGTTGAAGCTACCGGCAAGATTGCACAGAGGGAGGAGACAGGGACACCACAAGTGAGAGAGAAAGAGAGAAAGAGAAAGAGAGGAAGAGAGGAAGGAAGGAAGGAAGGGAGGAAGGAAGGAAGGAAAGTCGAGATCAAAAGACAGGTTAAGATGAAGTCATTGACACAGCAAACCAGGAGGAACTTCATGGCAAGCAATTAATTTGATGAGCTGGCCCCTTTTTTGCTGTCTACAATGGCAGAGGACACACGTTCTGGTGGAGCCCCCTTGTTTTCTGGTGTTTGATTCTCAGTGTTCAGTGGAGCCGGTTGGTCGGAATGGACAGAGCCCACATGCCTTCCCACAGAATAGTTGTTCAGGAATAATTAAGGAAAGGAAAAAACCCAGGAAGGAGAGATTTCTTGGTATTGGTCCAGATGAAGGTACCCCTGGAGATCTGAGTTTTGGTAGCGCTTGCCCATTAAATATAGATGTCTTTAAATCTGGGCTGAGGGCCATTTGCCAGGCTCACAGAGCACAAGTTCCAGCAACTCCACCTCCCTCTCCAACCATACGTTGCACAATAAATCACGCTGGATGGAAAAAAAAAGGCATTCAGGCTTGTTAAATGTTTCCCAGCAGTGCAGCATTCCCATTGCCACTTCTTCTAGCATAACCCTGCATAAATTACTCTTTATCATCCATTAATAGGCAGACTTGCATGTGTACTAAACTAAATTTGTAAAAAACAAACAAACAAAAAGCAGAGCAGTGTAATCCATGGCAGGCAGATAAGCGAGCGATCCCTTGGTTTATAAATGATTATCCAGTGTGAAACTATTGGTATTTCGAAATCCTACCCTGTGACCAGGATGCTACAGACACTGTCTAACAGAGGCAATAATGTTAATAATTATGGGGCCTTGGGCTCCTCCCTGAATGATGGAGATGAAGCAGCACTTCAAGGGACAATTCAGACCTTCCTGCTCTGCAGGTAAGTTTGTGTCTATGCTTCTCTTTTAAACATCTCAGTGAGGTGGGGACAATTCGGGTCCCAGTCTGCAAATAAAACCAGCAAACTCCGTCTTGTTGGCCTCCACAACTAAATAGCATCTTTGTCCTGGCTTTGGCTTTTTGGTGCTGCTCCTCCTTTGGGTTTCCCTGTCATAACCTGTGAGAAGGGATTTGGGGAGAGTTATATTGGAGGAGTAAAGCTGGTACCTGCCCTGCCATGGGCTCCCCAGCTGCACAAATGCATTTTCATTAGAGCTTCATGCACATTGATGTGATTTCTGTGTGTATTTCTAGCCAGTGCACAGGACTTAAGGTGCATTTTTAAACTGCCCTAGAGCCTGCACGTTTGGGTTCTGCAGGTGGGAAGCGTATGCAAACACCCAGAAATTTGTTGAGGGCAGCATACAGAAAACCATCTGTTTTCTCGATCCTTTGGGTCTTGAAAGCTCTTAGGGAGATTCTTCGTTGCGTAATTCAAATACACATTCACTTTTTACCAAACATGGAAAACTCCAGCTCTTGTCCGTGTAAATAATGGATGTCACTCACCTCTATGCGTTTCTGCTCCGATGTGGGATATGGGGCTTTTCCCACTGTTTTTTCCTCCAGCTTGGAATGGTTACGGCACTTCCCTGCCCACTGGTGCGGGGCAGCCCCGGGATGTCCCTCAGCAGCTGGGACACTCAAGGTACCATTTGGGGAGGAGATACGTGGTGGGAGGTGATGCACCGGAGCCGATGTGCGCAGGGAGAGCCACCCCCTGTGCGATGCCCGCGCATCCCCTGCCTGGTCCATCCGCACAAACCATCGCGCTCGGAGGTCGACTGACTCATCACACTGTGGGAATTCACAGCGACCAAGATCCCACAAGAGCACACCTGCATCGGGCGCATCACCCGCCGCAGGAAACGGGCAAACAGACATGAACAGCCATTGCAAAGATGGAGAAGAAGCAGGTGGAGTGGACGGACGGAGCGAGAGAAGGTCACGGATAGGAAGGGAGATCTTTGGAGGAATCTATCTGCTTCTGGGAGGATGAGATACTCACAGTCATGGGCTCCCGCGCTGCGCTGGGGCTGTGGAGGTTTGGTCCCACACGTGTCCTCGCTGGCTCCTTTGTGGCCCCCGCCACGGTCCGCTTCCCGTGCCCCCTTGGCTGATGGAGGGATTGAACCTGACAGGCACGGTGCGCTAAGGAGCCTGAAACCCACTCGGGAGCTGCAGCCGGTCACTTGATGCTGTAATCCCTCCCCATTACAAAAGAGACTGTTGTCTTTTGCCCCGTTTCCCTTCTAATCTTCTGAGTAAGCCCTGCGTGTTTATAGAGGCGGCCGGAGGAGGGGGAGGCAGGGCTGGCTGCTCCGCAACCGCTGCTGCAAACTCCTGGCACAGCCATGGTGGCTGCCAGCAGAGAGGCATTTTTCCTTCTAATTCTTTCCTGTTTTGTCCCTTTCTCCCCGTCACAATCTTACAGGAACCCCAGGAGATTAAGTAGGGCTGGAATTTTCCACCAAGGCTGGAAAATGGGTCGCCCTTGGGTGGCTGAAGCACCTGGCCCGTGCTCTGCCTGGCTCTTGGGTGTTTCTCTCTACCTCCTCACCATCTCTGCTGTCCCTGGATGAGTTTGCCATCTCTTCCAGCTGTGGTTTGGATGCTGGGGACTTCTACTCTGCCACCCGTTTCCTGAGACTCATTCTGTATGTTTGCTTTCTTTCCCTCTTGCTTCTCCAGCAGCACTTGGGGCCGTCCCTGCTCTTTCTTGCATCCCGCTCTGAGAAACACCGCTTGCCCTTGTCCTCAAGCCTCCACCAAAGCAGACACCTCCTTGCCTCTGTCTCTCCAAGGTCTCCAGTCCCTTTTCAGCTGCCAAGCTGTCCCTTGCAGTCGTGACCACCCATCCCTTCCATTGCAATCTCTCCTGTTAAATCTTTTCCCTTCCAGGACGCTCTGAATCAAGATCCTTTCTTACCAAATTCATCTTCAACTCTTCACTCACAGAGGGCTCCTGGGTGGCCACTGTGTCCCCACCAGCACAGGACTTGGTACAGCCCACGGCTCTCCAGGTGGACATCAGTGTCCTCCCATCTCCTTTGGGAAGCGGTTTCTATTGCCCAAAGTAACAGCATCTGCCCCCTAAACACCAATATTTCTTGCAGAGCTGCTCTGAACTTTAAGCCAAGCCATGGCCCTGTCTCAGCACCTGGACCCAGCTTTGTGAGTGGGCTCTAAGCGGTGGGACACGGTGGAGGGTCAACTCAGGTCTGATTGCTGCAGGAAGAGCAGGAGGAGATCTGGGCTCCTCGGTGGAGCTCTTTGGGGTTGCCACGTGTGGTTTTTCCACTGCTCTTTCCAGCAAGCAGGCAGCAAAGTCTCCAGTGAAATTAAGCTAAGAGCCAGTTCTTTTAATAACCTCCTTTCTCTTGTGGTCTTTGACACTTGTTTATCAGCAGCAGCGGGGATTCATTTGTCCAAATGAATCTGTGAGGCTGAGCACAGACAAGCAGAGGGTGTTGTTTGACTCTTCTGAAGCAGATGCTGCCTGGCATGTGTCTAATGCTGAGTTTCTGGTAGAGTTCTGGGAATTGCTGTCAATGGTGGGAAGATGATAATTGAAAACACGGGATTCAGTGCCAGTATCTGAGGTGTTAATCCTGGTGTGGGCTGTAGTGTGTTGGATTACCTCTGGTCCTCATTCATTTTGACAATAAATGAAAGGAACAATCTTTGCTTCTTCTAGTTACCACATCTGTCCATGCAATTGGGAGGCTGCCACACTATACATTAGAATGGGAATAATTGCAGGGGAACAGATGGACCTGGAGCACTTGGACTTACCAGGGACCTTCCTGCATGGACTTTCTGCATCCCTGGGTTGACTTGCTCTGGGTAGATGATGGGGCAGCACAGAGAAAAGGCAGCACGATGCTCCTGCAGTGTGAGATACAGACCCGAGAGAAGCACAACACATGGAGGGCTCCTGGGGGAGCCCCATATTCAAGGTGTGGAACTAGATAAGGGTTCTTATCAATGGCTGGAGGCTAGTGAGTATGGGGTTGCAAACCCATCATACTGACTGAAGGAGCACGTAGCTTTGTTGCATGGAAGGGATTGGGCTCTACTCCCAAGTAACAAGGGATAGGATGAGAGTAAACGGCCTCAAGTTGCGCCAGGGGAGGTTGAGGTTGGATCTGGGAACAATTTCTTCCCCAAAGGGCTGTGGGGCATTGGAACAGGCTGCCCAGGGCAGTGCTGGAGAGCTGGACAGACGGACATGAGGTTCTCAGGACATGGGGCAGTGCCAGGGATATGTGAATGCTTGGACTTGATGATCTCGAGGATCTCTTCCAACTAAAATGATTCTATGATTCTACTGTGTCATCTGCTCTGTTATGGGGCTGTTCTTGCTATGAGCTCCCTGAAACTTTGCTCCGGGGTTGCAGCTGCTCCCAAAAAGCCCTTTTATGGCCAGGACTGCAAGGCTGGGCCGTGGTCCCCAAGTGATTCAGGATCATAATGATGTCTTGAAACACCAAAGAGCTCTGCAAGTGGGGGTAAGACCTGGGAGAGCACAGGGATGGACCCTCTGAAGGTGAGGTGGTCCACACAAGGGCTCTGCTCCATGGTTTGGTCCTCCCCTTTGGGAAGGTACCCAGAATTCGCAGACAAGCAGGCTGAGGCAGCGTGACACAAGTGGTTTGGGAGAGACATTTGCTGGGGCTCTTCAGGTGTCTCCTGGGGACTAACAGGAAGCGACAAAACCTCAAGTGTCCTGCTCATTGTGGTGGCATCTGGGGGACTCTGCTGCCCTCCTCTGAGAGCAGCTCCGCTGGCAGCTCCTGCGGCTCAGAGCTGCTGTTGGGACAGCCTGAAATATTTGTGCAATTTAATATGAAAGTAGATAATTCAAGGTCTAGCAGCATGGATCTCTTTTCATGTCCCCTGTGGAAGACGCCAGTCTGAAAGCCTGACCTTGTGCAGAAACATGGTATAGTTTGGGCTGGAAGAGACTTTCGAAAGTCCTAAGGAGGTGCTGAGATCCATCCTCACCCTCCGAGCCCTGGAACCATGCTCATTTTCCCCATTTTACAGACGCAGAGATGGAGTTAGCATGACGGGAAGCAAATCCCCACTTTGGGAAGCCCAAAGGGCCACTCCCTGTGCTGAGTTATCTTCAGGTGTCTCTGGGAAGACACGGTGCCCTTCTTCTATTGTCCAAGAAAATAACAAGTGACTATCTGAATAGGATGCGGTGACCATCAGTGCTCCTGTGAGGATGCCCAGATTTCTTTCCCTTATGTTGCGGGATTCATCACTAATTCTGCACATCCTGGGGGGGACCGGAGAGCCGGGTTCACACTAAGGGTGCTGCCTGCCCCCTGCGTAGCACTTGCCTTGGTGCGGTAGTTAATTTTAATTATTATTTTTAATTACCATTAATTTACTTATGTGCTGTTCTGACATAGGGAGGGGGTAACTTGCTGCCAGCTCTACTGCTTTTTTAAAAGTGTCTTTGTTTGGGTTGTTTTTCCAGTTCTGTGGCAAATCAAGAGCCATCTGGTACCTGTAAGCTCCAGCTCTGAGGTGGAGCTGGCACGTGTGTGTATTCACACAGCGTTCATTTGGGATGGCATGGACCGACCACGGGATGTCTGCGAATCCTGGCCAAACAGCTCAGAAAATGGACAAACTGACCGCACATCACTGGATTCTATTGTTTTTATTTTTGCCATCGCTTCCTGACACATTTTTGCCCAGGAGAGATGAGCAGAAGGGGAGCGTGACACCTCTCTATTGCTCCGATGTTTCCGTATCTCCCTGCGACCCAAGTGCCAATCTCTGCCTGACCCTCCGCATTTCCATTCCCAGGAGCCTGGAGGGTCACATATCCCTCTTTTTCCCTCTGATATTGCTCAGTTCAACTCGTACCGACACAAAAAGGAGGGCAGAATCCTCACTGAGGTCCTCTTTTTTATGCTTTAGCCGCTATGGTGGGGATTAGGTTCCAAAGCCAGGGCCAAATGTGTTGGTCCTAGATGTCACCTGTAGGTACCACCTGCTGCCTCACTACAGATGTTGCAGGAGGGCTGCGGGGCTGAGAAGCTTCTGGTTGGATAAAGTGACCAAATCAGCCAGGAGAAAGGAAGATCTTCCTAAAAAACTGAGGGAGCTCCTTTCCCTTGGAGTTTTGCAGCCGCTCTTCTCCCTTTTCCATCTGTGTTCAGGCTGAGCCCTTTTTCCCAAGGATCATAGAACAGTCTGGGTTGGAATGGACCTTCAGAGCTCATCTAGGTCGCTCTCTGCTGTCTGTCCGCAGCTGAGAACCAGCATGAACAGCCACGTTTCTGCTGGGTCTCTGCCCAGCGATGCGATCGCTCTCAGCAGCACCCACCCCAGCGACCCAGCGCTGCTGCCCCAGCAGCACAGAATTACGCTTTATCAGTGTTTCCCTTCCAACCTCTTGCCCTGGAGGGGGAGCTGCACTTTGCTGGGGGGTCAGGGCAGATCCCCTCCGTGAATCGCAGCTTTGAGACCCCAGAGATCGCAGAGGGTGGTTGCTGAAGCTGTTGCAGCCGGTTCAGTAACGCTGCACAGCTGGCGGGGTCAGTAACGCTGCACAGCTGGCAGGGCCGGGGCACGGGAGGGGAGCGAGTGGGTGGATGGAGCCCGGGCTTTTAGGCCATTTGTTTTCCTTCTCATTTTCATGGCAATAACATCCGCTCTGGGCAATTTGCTGGGTCAGGGCTGCAGTCCTGCTTTCCAAGATCTGAGATAAGCCCTGTTACTCCTTCCCTTCCCAGCCTGGGTCTGCATTGGGGTTTTATTTTCTTTCTTTTGTCTTTTCCTTTTTTCTTTGTTTTTCTTTTCCCCTTTTTTCTTTGTTTTCCTTTCCCCCCTTTTCCCCCCCCTTTTTCCCCCCCTTTTTTCCCCCTTTTCCCCCCCTCCTCCCCCTTTTCCCCCCCTCCCCCCCCTTTTCCCCTCCCTTCCCCCCCTTGCGCCCCCGTTTCCCCTTTTCCCCCCCTTTTCCCCCCCCCCTTTTTCCCTCCCTTTTCCCTTTTTTCTTTTCTTCTCTTTTTCTCTCCCTTCCCCCTTTTTCCTGTCTTTTTTTTTAAATCCTTTTTTCTTTTTCTTTCTCCCTCCATTTTTGTTTGTTTGTTTGTTTCACTTGTGGGTTCTTTTAGGGTTGGTTTTTTTGTGTGTGTGTTTGTATATGTGTGTGTGTGTTTGTGTTTGTATATGTGTGTGTGTTTGTATGTGTGTTTGTGGTTTGTTTCACTTGCAGCAGGGTCTGGACCCCTGAGCAGCCAAGGCACCCCGGGCAGGCCTGAGCCCCCTCCCATGGCCGGTACCACCCACGTGTGCTGGGCAGGGTGTCCCAGCTGAGTGCCGCTTTTGCTCTGCAGCTCAGTCTTGCACCTTGTTTGAACCAAACTCGGGATCTGGAAGAGGGGAGGGAGCAGGTCCCTCCCAACCCAAACTGTTCTCTGATTTTATGATTCTATGGCCTGGGGGACAAGTAGTGTTGTGCAGAGGGCACGGAGAAGGCAGCATCTTGCATGGTAACCCTGCACTTGTGATGTGTGCTGAGCCCATCCATCCATCAGGTTATGGAGACACCTCAGGGTCTGCCCAGGTTTCCTCAATCGCTCTGCCTGTCCTTCGGGCTGGGAGCAAGGGGGAACATGTGCCCTTCTCACCTTGTGACCAGTTATTTTTTGCAGGTGACTGGGGTTCAGCATCCTCACCACATCCTCTCTTAATGCTTCCTGTCTGCATTATCAGGTCTCTTTTCTTCCTGCCTTTGTTGGATCCTGGAGGTTCTATCTTTCTTATCTGAGGACCCTCTGTCCCTGCCAGCTGGGACTTGGGAGTTAATAATTACAAAGACTAATGACTTTCTGGTGCTGTCTTGCAAACCTGAAGGTCTTTCCCCTCCTCCCAAAAGCTCCTTGAAGATAACCAAGGTTACAGCCATCGACACAAACCCCTCTGAGACTGCAGGGCGTGGGGTCAGCCGCTGTTGTCACTGTGGGTCCTGGCCATGGGGCAGAGCAGGGCTGTAGATGACGTGGATACCCAGGAGAAGCTGGGACAGGGCTTGGGATCTGCAATGGGGACAAGGATCACCAGCTCCAATTTCCCTGCTTTTGGCATTGTGTCTGGCACTGAGGAAGAGGATGGGGCAGCTGAGACTGGGGTTGGAGCTGTCCTGGTGTGCGAAGGCTCAGGGGGGACAGCGCTGCCCGGAGCAAACCCCAGCACAAGGTAGGAAAATGGGAAATATGGGGAAGGACTGATCTGGAAAACAAATCTGAAGGTGGCCTGCAAGGGAAGAGGCTGGTTTTGGTCCAGTGGGCTGTGGAGTGGATCAGTCATTTCCAAACACCCCGGGAATTACCTGGGGCCGATGCTTTTTGCCCTCCTGTGCTAGCAGAGCAAAACAAGCAAGGAAAAAGTTTTCAGGATGAGTATGCACTTTTTAATTATGGAAAGGCTGCAGTAAGGTCGCCCCGGAGCCTTCTCTTCTCCAGGCTGAACGCCCCCAACCCAAAGCACCGTCAGGCTGATCAAACCATCGCACCGGGGGACCGGCCGAGGGGACGGGACACCGGGTCCGGGGGTCACGGCTGGCCTCGAGGGTATGAACCCACCCCGCGCTCCGTCACCCTCCCAGCAGCGGGCTGCGGGAGAGGGACCGCGTCCCGGGACCCGGTGAGACGGGTCGCGGTCTCGAACCCTCGTCCGGAACAGAACGCTGGCTCCGCGCATGCGCGTCCCCCACCGCTCCGGGATCACGTGGCGCCCCCGCCGTTCCCCCCGCGGGCGCCGGGATCGCGTCCTTGCGGCGCCGCCCCGGCAGCGGCTCCGGCTCCGGCCATGGGGGCGGCGGCGGCGGCGGCTCCTCCGCCCTGAGCAGCAGCGGGACCCAGCATGCGGCGGGGGTAGGTCCGGCAGCGCGGCTCCCCGGGCGGGGAGGCAGCGGTACCGGTGGGGTCGGGGCGGGGCGACCGGGTGATACCGGGACCTGGAGCGGGGGAGCGGGGGGAACGGGCTGGGCGGCCCCCGAGCCTCGGCGGGGGCGGGGATGGGGGTGTCTGGCCGGGAGCAGCCCGGACTGAGCCTCCCCTTGGGCTCCCGTTGCTTTTGCTTCTTTTCCTTCTTTTTTTTTTTTCCTTTTTTCTTTGATTTTTAACACCTTGAGTCCCCGCAGCTGCGAACCCCGGTCCCCAGACCTGTATTTGTCCTATCAATTAGAGATCTATAAGGTTGTCCCGTGTCCACCAGCAGACATCAGGACACGGCGGCTGATGGAGACGCGTACAAGAGTCAGGAGCTGTGATTTACGTTATAATGGAGCAGACCAAACAAGCTGTGATTTATGTTATAATAGAGCAGACAAAACGCTTTGCAGGAAAGTTTTGCGAGCAGTGCCGTACAACGGGGATTCTGTCGCCATCGGGATGGAGAAGCCGGGTCCTCTTTGCAAATCTGAGCTCAAGGGATGAACCTGGAGAGACCCGCAGGCTGTCGCTACGGGAAATAACTCTGCGGCATCAGCCCTGCGGGAAACTTGTGGGGCCCGCTGGAAAAAGTGCCGATCCTGCACATTTTTTTGCTTTTTCTACAGAATCCAACTTTAGAAAGTTGGTTTGTTTTTGTGTAGGTTTGCGTTTCTCACGTCAGCGTTGGGACCTTTAGGATATGATGTGTTTTCCTGAGAAAGCCGCTGGTCAGAGCAGCGATAGCAAGAGAGTGCGAGCGAATATGGTGGCATTTTAGTCTTTGGGGGGGTTTATTTCAAACCCCAGCTTTGAGATTGGGGTTTTTCAGGGCAGAAGCCAGCACAGCCGAGGCATTTGTGGGGATTCTATTTGCATGGCTTGGAAAATGTCCTATTCCGTCATGAAAAATGGGATGATTTTTAGGATGAGTTTTGAGGTCCCTTGGCACTAAGGAGTGTGGGTGAGACTGTTCCATTCCTCCGTGTCCTCCAGTTTTCTTGCGCAGCGTGTGGAAATACCCTGGAATACCTGTCCCAAGACAAACAGCTTTCATCTGACAACTTGAGAATCATAAAGAAACAACACTGTGGGTTTTTGTCCTGTTACATACAGATTAGATTGGCTGTCTTAATAGTTTAGTGGGCTGTTGAAATGTTCCTTTTCCTTGCTGCTGCTTTATTACATTTTTTTACTAGCTGCCTGGTTTGAATCTGGTTTTCCCTTTACGCTCTGGGTTTGGTTTTTGTGCTGATGACAGAAGCTGGAGGTGCTCAGACTGGCCGGGGCCCTTCTGCTGTTTTTTCCCCTCTAATGCAGGAGAACCTGGAGAAATGTTTTCTCTGCGACTTTATCTAATCTCAAAAGTCACAGCGGAGAGGGCACCCACTCTGCCACCTGAAAAACACTTTGGCTATTAAACAAACCTCTCTGTTTGGTGTTTTTCCGCTGCTCCGTGGCAAATCCATTGCAGAGAACTTCCCCTGATCCCCAATGACAGGGATGAACTGGTCTCATTAGGTGCCCACCTACCTGCTATGGGTTTAATTCCTTCTTTTGGGTCATTCTCTTGCGTAATTCCTCCTCTTCCTTAGTGTTTGGAGCCCTTGGAGACCTCCTCATCCTGTTAGCAATCTCACTGTTTAGGTAAGCGAGCCGTGTTAGCTATTCTTGACCTTTCTTAACCATTTCATTTCTTCTGTGCACTTGTGCCTTTGCTGTGCTTAACCAGACAGGGCAGCCTGGCTGGATGGAGCGAGCCCGACACACTCGGGACACCGTGGGATTCACACTCGGGACACCGTGGGGTTCACACTCAGGACACGGTGTAGTTCACACTCGGAACACAGTGTAGTTCACACTCGGGACACCGTGAGGTTCACACTCAGAACACCGTGGGGTTCACACTTGTGTGTTCTCCTCCAGCTGTAGATGTCCGGGGGTTCCCGTTGGTCTTGGCTCATTCGCTCAGGCGTGTCCCTCCGTGTTTGTGCAAATGGCTTTTTATCAAGCAGTCCCAGCGTGCTGAGTAGCTCAAGACGAATTATCTTTGCTTGAAGGCACCATCTGTCCTTTTTACCTCTGGCCAAACCGAATTTTATTTTCTTGCCCTTTCCCCTTTTATGTTATTTCTCCCACTTCCAAATTTAGTTGTGTCACCAAGGGTTTGCCCCGTGTGATTTTCCACCTGCTTTCCTATGCTACCTGACCTAAATTAACTGCTAAATGCTGCTTCTTTCCCTCTTAGAGAGACGACTGTGGACAACTGTTGCTCATGGCAGCTTTGGTGGGCTGGAAAGAGGCAATTTGAGTGGGAAAAGTGTAATAGCACCAGGCTGTTGCTGGGTTGTGTAGCGTAGGAGAAGGTCTGTCCGTTGTTGGTTTGGCTGTTTTTTGTGTTTGGGTGAGATGGGGGAGAAGAACAAGGCTCTTCTGAGCTGGACGTGGCTGAGGAGATAAGCCCAGTGTGGTGATGGAGTCAGAGCAAGGCTGGAGCACAGGACGCAGGGTGCATTGGGGAGAGGAAAACACAAAGGTTGGGGAAAGAGAAGAACAGAGAGTGACCCTAACCAGAGGAAGGTGATGGGTTCTCTGCAGGAGAAGGTAGAGGCAGGAAGAAGGAGTCAGAAGGAGCATTTGGGACAAGGGGTCGGTGCTGTGCGTTCAAGGGGGCAGCCCCACGGCTCAGCCCAGGCTGCTGACCCAGAGATAACCCACAGCAGGTTAATCCATAGCGCTGTGTGTGTCCCATGGGGTGGCCAGGCACGATAGGAAGCTTCCACTTGATCATCCTCGCGCTGACTTCAAATGGCGAGTGACCACAGGGGGACAGTTTGCATGAATAAAGGATGATACACGTGCTCCAGGACGTTGCAATGTCCTACCGTGCAGGCTCTCAAGCCTCTGTTTTCTTCTCTTAAGATCCCAACAGCTGCAAAGCCTCCTAAATTCATCAGCCTCTTCCAGGGGCTGTGTTAGTCTGTGGAGAGGGGCCACAGAAATGATCCGAGGCTGGAACAGCTCTGCTGTGAGGACAGGCTGAAAGAGTTGGGGTGTTCATCCTGGAGAAGAGAGCTTGGACGCGGATTTGTTGTGAACGTTAGAGGAAAGCTGTGAATCGCCACCATATAAAGTTTCACTGCGCTGTTTCCCCACAGCCAGGTCAGTTTTGAAGAAGACACCCAGAAGCAACTGGCCGTGGGACCCTGGAAGACACTGATGCCATCCAAAGGCAGCAAGGAGGAGCCCGAGACGGGGAGCCAAGATGCTGGAGGTGCGGATGAGACCCCGTCCACCGAGCAGCTCAACGTGTCCCGCCTGCGCAGCTCTTCCGTGGAGATCCGTGAGAAGGGCTCTGAATTCCTGAAGGAGGAGCTGCACAAAGCACAAAAGGTAAAGCCTGGGGTTTGTGAGAACACCTGATGGTGGTGGCACGGGTTTGAGCAGGGAGGGGGGGTTCTTAGAGGCGATGCTGAGGGCAGCAGGGTCTGAAAGTGGTTGTGCTGCAGTCTAGAGCAGCCAGAACAGGGGAGAGATTGAGCTGAGGTAGCCATAAAGTGCTTTGGAGCAGGACATCGCTTGCTAGGTTGACCCAGACATGTGCCAACATCCAAATTAGTCCTGGAAACGCTGCAGCAAAACAGCTTGAGGCAGCAGTGCTTACTGTGAAGCCTCCTTGCTAATGGCAAATGGGCAATTCCAGCCTGAAAAGCCGGATACAGCTTGTGGAGGGATGGCTCTGGTGACACCATCCGTGCCGTGATGCGGGGGAAGGTGGTGATTGCCAGGTGGGGGTCTGCTCCGAGCTCACGTGTCCCTCTCCGTTTCCTCAACAGGAGCTGAAGCTGAAGGACAAAGAATGTGAGAGATTGTCCAAAGTCAGAGAGCAACTGGAGCAGGAGCTCGAGGAGTTAACAGCCAGCCTGTTCGAGGTACCACCCTCTTCCTTTTCCCATCCTTTCTTAAGCTAAGCTCGCAACCAACTCCTTTAAGACAGGCTTTCCCTGAACTTCCAGCCATCCCCTCCCACATTTTCCTCCTTTTCCCTGTTCTTTCCCCCTTGGAGAAGCAGAGCTGGGCAGTGTAGCAGGCAGAGCCGCGAGCAGGGGCTCGTACCTGCTCCTGGGGGGCAATTTACATGCTTTTCTTTCCCCTTTAGCAGCCATGGGATGGCACAAAGAGCGCAGCAGTTACGGGTCTGCACATCTGGCAGCAAAAACATGTGGGGATGCCTGTAGCTGGAGCTAAGCTTAGCTCCCGGTCCCTCTCCCATTCCAGCTCTGTAATAGAGATGATTCCCTGGCTTGTGTCGGCCCTTGCTTGGGTCGGAACAAGCTGGATACTCCTCTGCTCCAGTGAGTGTTCAGAAGGTTGTTTGGTTTGTTTTTTTCCTAAAGTGATTCTTGCCAAACTCTATCCTGGCAAAATCCCATTTACCAGCAGCTCTGATGTCTGGATCACACTGGGCAGTGAGAAAAGCCAGAGCCCGTCTGTGCCTTTGAGATGCAGGCTGGCGCTGAGCACCAGGGCCCAGAGAGCATCCCCCTCCTGGAGATCTGGCTGTACAAAGATAAACTGAACCTAGAGATAACGCAGCCGAGGGCTGTCCCCTTCCTTTGGTGGCCTTGGGCAGACGGTTTCCAGACAGCGCTGCGGGGAGGCCCAAGTTGGGTCTCTCATGCTTCCCTCTTCCATGGGAGATATTTTTTAAGCCAGGCTCTACCATTTGGTCCCCGCCTGAGCTGCGGCTCCTGCTGTGTCACAGGGAGGGCCGGCTGCTCCTCGAGAGGAGTGGGAGCAAAGTGCAATAACAAAGTCAGGCAAGAGCAGTGATCTCACCGGTGAGGAACCAAGATGCCAGGCAGCAAGTCTGGATCGGGATCTCTGCCACAGGGGTCAGAAAACAGCCCAGTGATCAACCTGCGAGGCTGCAGCGACAGCGCAGGACTGAGATCAGGTCGGGAAGGCAGCGTAGCGAGGCTGAGTCGAGGTCAGAGTCCAGAGGTGTTGGACTGGGCGCTTTGATATAGCACAGGTGGGTGCTTGTGTTAAAACCTCCGCTTTAAAGCGATTCCTAAGGGCAAGGAGAGGCAGGCTTTCTCCACAGCAGCCCCTGTCAGTGGAAGAGGTGACCTTGGACTCGGCCAGCTAAACTCTTCAATGTAGCCAACTCCACTCCTAGAAGGGGGATGCGCTCCAGGCTCTGGCGCTCAGAGCCTTCTCTGGGCAATCCTGGGGGGAAAGCTCTCCCCAGCTGGCAGAGTTAAACCCTGGGATGTGGCAGTGGTGTCTGTCCCCCTGCCCGGAGCCTGCGGTACGCAGAGCTCTGGCCTAGAGTGATGTGCTGGAACAGGCAAACTGAAGTTCTCTCTGGTGCAGGAAGCGCACAAGATGGTGAGAGAAGCAAACACTAAACAGGCGGCGTCGGAGAAACAGCTGAGGGAGGCACGAGGGAAGGTGAGAAATGCGCTTTCTGTGATTTATTTCTGTGTTAATTGGGTACCATCCCTGCGCACTGGCCCCGGTGCTGTGTGGTGGCTGGAGGAGGGTAAAGCGCCTGCAGCTCGGTCGCTCTATGGTGCTGCGTTCACTCTGTTCCCGCTCCAGTGGACACTGAGTGAGGGGGAAAAGGCACCTGATCCAGCTCCCCTTTGAGAAATGGATGCCAGGGAAACCATAGAGAAGCAATTCGCTGTTTAATTGCCACAGTTGTGGGGATGGGTAGAGCAGAGCTGGGGTTTCCTGACGAGGCTGCGTCACAGGGCTGCTCCTGGTTCCTTCTTGAGGAGAGAGGAATTTCCTCGGGGTTTTGGGGTCTAAAAAGAGCCTGGGGCAAAATGTGCTCAGACAGAGGAGCAGAGGGACGGGTTCCCAAACAGCTGCTGTTCAGCCCTGTTTAAAATTCTGGGTGATGGTGGGTGTTTGGGAGAGTGAGGTGAAGGATTCATGACTGCGCTTGCAGCTGGTTCCCCATGGCTTTAGTGTTTGGGGTGCAGCAAGCTTGAGCTCAGCGGGTTCTGATGGCGCTGTTGGCTCTGGCCTTGTCTCCTCAGATCGACATGCTGCAGGCAGAGGTGACAGCTCTGAAGACGCTGGTGATCACATCCACACCTTCCTCCCCGAACCGGGAGCTGCACCCTCAGCTCCAGAGCCCTTCTAAAGCCGTCTTCAGGAAGGGCCACGGGCGAAACAAGAGCACCAGCAGCGCCATGGTCTCAGCCATCAGCCAGAACGTGACCCCAGAGCCCATCAATCACGAGCGCAAGGAGGTGGGTGAGCACCATTCCCAGCACCAGCCCTGGCGCCGACACCGTCACCGCATGCTGAGTCTGACTTGGGTTTCCTGGAGAGCTCTGAGGTTTCAGCGTTGGGAGAAGCTGTTTGTGCAGCGATGTGGCTTGTTCCCTAAATTTGTGCTGAGGCAGGTGCTGGAGGGTTTCCGTTTGGGGGGGTTCTGAGGAGCGTGTTGAAGGCCATGTCAGGACAAGGGCCAGAGGAAGCAGTTGGGGGATCCCTGGGGTGCATGGACAGGTCCGGGAGCGCTGGGGGTGGATGTGTCAGGAGCTGGTTCTCTGCTGCACCTTGGTAGTTGAGTCTTGGTGTGATTTGCTGTTGTTTTTTCCCTCTCTGCCTGGTTTGGCTTGGGCGCCAGGGCACCGCATCGACCTGCAGTCTCTGTCTCTTGCTCTGTTTTCTTGGGCATGTCGCTGTTACACAGTATCACACAATCTCACAGTATGTTTGGGATTGGAAGGGACCTCAGAAGATCATCTAGTCTAATCCCTCTGCCAGAGCAGTAACACCCAGATGAGGTTGCACAGGAACATGTCCAGGTGGGTTTGAATGTCTCCAGAGAAGGAGACTCCACACCCCCCTGGGCAGCCTGTTCCAGGCTCTGCCACCCTCACTGAGAAGAAGTTTCTTCTCAAATTTAAGTGGAACCTCTTGTGTTCCATCTTCATCCCATTACCCCTTGTCCTATCATTGTTTGCCACCGAGAAGAGCCTGGCTCCATCCTCGTGGCACTCACCTTTTATATACTTATAGACATTAATAAGGTCCCCCCTTAGCCTCCTCTTCTCCCAGCTAAAGAGCCCCAGTCTCTCAGCCTTTCTTCATAAGGGAGATGCTCCACTCCCTTAATCATCTTTGTTGCCCTGTGCTGGACTCTCTGCAGCAGTTCCCTGTCCTGCTGGAACTGAGGGGCCACAACTGGACACAATATTCCAGGTGTGGTCTCCCCAGGGCAGAGCAGAGGGGCAGGAGAACCTCTCTCGATCTTCTGACCACCCTCCTTCTAATCCACCCCAGGTACCATTGGCCTTCCTGGCCACAAGGGCCCAGTGCTGGCTCATGGTCATCCTGTTGTCCACCAGGACCCCCAGGTCCCTTTCCCCCTGTTGTTCTTTTTGTATAGCGCATGGTTAATTAATTACATTTAATTCCTTCTTCATTGGAGGGAACTGGGCAGGGAAACACCCTGCGTGTTTCTGACTATCTTTCAGACAAACCCTGCTTGATTCCCTTTGGTTGATCTTTTGATATATCCCCACGTGCTGTGACCATGGTGTAAGAAACACTTCTCCCTGCTTGCACAACCTTTCTGTCTGGGAACATTCCCCGTGCCAGATGTGTGCACAGCTGTCCTGGGGAGCAAAAAGGAGGGAGCTTATGGCACTTGGTCAGGACAAATGAAAATGACTGAGGGAATACATCTCCCTAGTGATTTTTCTGGGAGCTGCAGCCTCTGTGATGAAGAATTATTGAGGCAACACGAAGGTACCTGGTCACTTGGCTTGTGTGAGAACATAGGCAGGAATTGTGAGATCAATACTCTGACTGAACAGGGCTGTGCTGGAAACACCAGTAACATCTGCTTTTGGCAGTGGATTCAATAAATGTGCCTTGTCAGCTTCTGCACAGTGTTCTTCTTGCCAGAGTTTGGACCAAATGCTTCAGGCAATGTTGGCTGTAGCCGTTGTCCTGAGACAGCAACAGCGGCGAGAGATGAAGTTATGTAGCTCTGTTTGCAGCCAGAGAGGAGCAAAGGATGTGTTAAAAAGAAAGCCAAAGGAAAAAATCAGTAACCGGGAAGGCCTGGTGCTCCGGTTTCTCCTGGCCAAGCAGGGAACAGTCCAGATGCTCTGCAAGTTGGAATCAAGTGCGGTCAGCTGGGAGCTGCTTTGAGGGCCAGGGAGAAAAAGCTCTAGATCTTTTTAAGGTGACCTCTCCAACATTGACCATTCCTGCAGTCACAGCAGGGAAGCTCCAGACTGGGAGCCCTGACCACCCTGTAGAAGTCGCCCTCTGCCTACAATAAACTTTTCCCTCGTTTTGCTGTTCTGGGCTCAGTCTCAGCAAAGCTCGTGTTGACGATCTTTAGAGAAGCTCTGGCTCTTGTCAGTGACTCACTTGTTAAGGAGTTGGACCTAGCATTTCTGATATCCCAGGGCTTAAAATCCTGGGGCTACAGCTTCCAAAGTGACCAGTAATTTTATATTATCAAGGGTTAAGTTGTGAATTTCTGCCTTGAATTCCTTAGTGGCCTGTGTGGGAGGTGATGAAAGGGAACCTGGCATTTAGAGACTTGGTGCGCTGTGGAAAAAAATGTGCCCATCCTGAACTGAGCCTAAAACGCCAGGATTTCTGTTCCCTTTCTGCGCCTCAAGCTGAAGCGTCGCTTGTGGCCCTGGGATGTCTTGAGCAGCAGGTTCAGCTCCCTGCAAGGGAGGACTTGGGTCTTTCTTTGTACCTTCTGTTTTGTCTCATGGTTTTTTACCTCCCTTTCTTGCTCGTCTCTCTAAACCTTTTCCTTCCCTGTCTGTCTCTTCCTCTGCCCTCCAAGTCTGGGTTCCCCGCTCTCCTCTCTCTGCTCCTCTGTCTCCTCCCTGGGAAGTCCATCCACATCACCTATGAACCCAGCTGGCAGGACGTGGGGGCAGATGCTTCCTCCTCCTTGCGGCAGGTAACGGGGAGGGGTGGGACCCGGCCGCCTCTCGCACTCCCCACCTTTCAGTCCTGGCTTCCTTTTATGCTAACCTCCATTTCTTCATTTAGTTTGCTTTTGTGGGTTTCCTTTTTCTTTCTCAATTTGTTTTCCCATCTTGAAGCCATCTCCCAGTACCAGGTGAGCAACCTCCATAGCTCGAACCCAAACCTTCACTCACATTCTTTGTGTCGCTCCGGGGGGTTTCTTTTAGTTCTGTGTTTCCTTTTAGCAGCTTTACCAGGAGATGCCCCATCAGTCAGGTTGGTGCTTTAGCTAATGATCCATCCACGGTTTAATTAAGTCTCCAGGACTGCAGTATTTTCAGCCAGACGGGGATGGAGGGAGCTCAGGGATGGGAACAAGCTCTGTCCCCAAGTCCCTTTTTGCCGAGCAGCGATAACACTTGTGTGCCCAGCTGTAAAGGGCTACAAGTAGATGTTGTTAACAGGGAAGGCTG
The DNA here is from genome assembly GCF_963082525.1 of Nesoenas mayeri. Lineage (NCBI taxonomy): Eukaryota > Metazoa > Chordata > Aves > Columbiformes > Columbidae > Nesoenas > Nesoenas mayeri. The sequence goes on along the minus strand of NC_137548.1, from coordinate 67,372,672 downwards.
TTCCTACTCTTGGAGTTCCCTTTGAGAGACCTCCTTTCCTCACCCCACCTTACCTCTGCAAGCCTGTGGGGCTGCCCAGCCTTCCATTACATCTGCTGCTCTGAATACGTTTTACCTTTTGCTCGCTTTACAATTGCTGCATATGGTTCTGAGTTCGCCTAGTTAAAAAAAAAATGTTTAGTAAATTCTATTATAACAGGTTTATCTAAAACTGGTTTTGTGTTTGCACTTATATTCTTATTTATAGTGAATTTGAATTTGCACTTAAATCATACCAGATCACAACTAGACTTTAAAGGCAGCATCCTACAAAATAAGTAGGAGAACTCCAGTTGCTAGAGCTGTTGCTCTTTTAGTTTGAAGAATTAGCAAATTAACAGTATACTGTTTTATACAGTGAAAACTATAACACTTATAAGCTGTTCTGAGAACTTCCTTTGTCACAATCTATATGTTAGTTCCAAAAAGATAGATTTTTTTAATAATTATCCTAAACTGGCATAATCCCCAGGTTTTAAAAACAAGATTTTATTTCCCACTGAAACAAAATGGAATGTTTTCCAATGCAGGTTAATAAAAATCTTATCTTATCTCTTTCCTAATATGTACTTTGGCATTTTAAACCAATAAACATCTTCCCGCTTTACAAAATGTGAAGCACCAGAGTTTTGGGCTTGGAGTGGGTTTTAACAGGCTGGGTAATGTTGTGAGCTCACACTTGGGCTCACTGAAGGTAGTTCTGCTGCTGGCTGTTTATTGATGGCTATTTATTAGTGGCTTTTCCCAATTCATCATATTTTGGAGCAATCCTTTCCTTGCAGAATGAGCCCAGAATGGCTGTGGCAGTGGCACAGAACTCCTATGGGTGGGAGAGGAGATGTCCTTGGAGAGCCAGCTTCCCGCAGACACTTCTGTGGTGTCTGAGCCTTCCAGATGTTTCATGGTTAGGTTAGATATTTTCTGATATAGTATCTCTCCCTCCACCTACATTCTCTCTTCCTGCTCCTCTTGCTGCAGGTCGACTCCATTTTATTTGCCGAGTTCCAAGCCTGGAAGGAATCTCCAACTTTGGATAAATCCTGCTCTTTCCTGGACAGAATTTACCGAGAAGACATAGGACCTTGTCTGGACTTCACTAAGCAGGAGGTGAGCGCTGCAAAAAGAGGACGCAAACCCACGCGACCTGGCAGCACCCAAGTCGCGCTTTTCTATAGGTGACCTTTGCATATCCATCGTAATTTGTGTTTGCCGCAGCTGTCGGAGCTGGTGCGAGTGGCCGTGGAGCAGAACACGCTCACCATCGAGCCGGTGGCTTCCCAGGCGCTGCCTGTGGTGAAGGTGTCGGCAGAGGAGTGCGGCGGCCCAAAGTAAGGCACTCTCAGTACTCAAATTTGATATGTCTAGAATACCTCTATACATCACTAAACAAACATTAACCATTTGAGTTCAAGCTTTACGTGTGTTACTTGTTTACTGGGGAGTGTATCAAACTGGACCAGCGTAAAACCAGAAGCGGTGTGCTTAGAATAAATTCAATAGTATGGACTCAATCTATACATTTGAACAATTCATTATACCAAATGCCGAGAAATTCAGGTTATGCTGAATAACCTAATAAGGTGCTTTCAAAACTGAAACAGTGTATTCCAGTTTTATTGTAAATGTATTGACATTTCTGATCCTGGAATACAAAAGTCAGCTTCAGTTACCCATTAACAGTCTCACCTGAATTGAAATGGAAACAATGAGCTTGTTACGGTCTTATTCACACCACAGTAGATATCCTAATAGCACCAGAAGAGCAGAGGTGCTGTGCATGAAGCCTTGTTCCTGCCGCATATACTTCTGGTCATAGAGTTAATAAATTAAATTGATTTCCAGAATCATCATTAAGATGGCAAATCCCCTCTAAATTAATTCAATACATATTTCTACTCTCTTTTGGTTCTTGTACCATCTGGCAGAGCTCAGCCAAGCCTCGCTTAGTCGAGTTGAACTGTTCTGGGGGCTTAGCTGAGCGTTTTCTTAACATCTGACCTGTGCTGGTTCAGCTCAACTCATTAGCTGAGAAGGGGAATTAGCTCAGCTGATGCACTAGGGTTGATTATTTTGGGGAATAACCCAGTGATGTGTTAGTGCGCCTGCCTTGGAAAGGTTGTTATTTTTCTTTCTCCCTCGAGGTGGCAACTTGTTTAATGTTCTCCGAAGGTGTGTTTGTACATAACCCAGGTTAAAGGATTAAGTCGGGGCTGCATTATGTCATGTTCTTTCAGCTTGGAAGCTCACCTTGCACTGCCGACCTTGCTGGTGCAGCGGGTGGCTTTGAGTCTAGGCCAGAAGGGATGTCCTGCTGCTGTGTGTCACCTTCCCCACCCCACGCTGTCACTTTGCCATCAGAATCGGGGCTATCGCTGCTCCAGAGCTTGTCGGACAACTTGAGGTGGCCTCAGAGATGAGGAGCACAAGCAGGAGCGATGTGACATTCCAGACAAAGACAGGGGATTTTATCCAGCTGTTGAATTTAAGCTCAATCAGGGTTTTCTCTCTTTGTTCTTCCTCCTTTGCCTTCAAGCAGAGCACCTTCTAAGCGGTGTTCCTGTGACATTAAAAGCTGCTCACGTACAGGTTTCCTACCACTCTCTTGTGCATTTTGTCTCATCTCTAGGCAGATTGTTCCAAGAACAACCCATCCTGTGTTTATCCTTACCAGTTTCCTTTTGATTTTTATTTGTTTTTTATGTCTTCACAGTGGGTTCCGGTCACAAATTGTAACGTAAGTGAGATATTTATTTTTCAGTCAGTGATCAAAGATCTCTAATCCATTAACAAGTTACTAACTTAGCGTAATTCAGCAGCTTTGAGGCTAGAGCTGAACTAGACTAACTTTTTAACCCACGCAGACAGGATGGTAAGGCAATCTTGCTCTTGGCAATAAAGGACCCAAAAGGAATTTGCTCCCCTTTGTTTCCCAGATGCAAACCAATGATTTTTGCAACAGTTTGAGGACTCTAGACAGGCAGGGACTGAGTTGACCGCTAAGTGATGTTACCTATAGAGAATCAGAGCAAAATGCTGGCCAGGAGGTGCTGGGGACATCTGATATTCGCAATGACATGTGTGGAAGAGTGCCCTGCGGTACGTTGAGTGTTGAGGGCAGGTGTCCAAGCACTGTGGTTTAGATTACTTCTGCCTATGGTTGTAATAACTAGGGTTACACCAAGTGGTACCAACCAAGCCAAGAGCAACCAGCAGGAGTCTGTTTTTCCCCGCTGTACTCAAATTCAGGACCTCTTAAGGGCATCTTGTTGACAAAAGCATCGCTTATCCTGCACCTTCTGAGGATTTGATCCCCGTAAGGTGTGTTAACATTCAGGCAATGATTACTTCTCCTTGCATCTGAACACTTCCAGCCCGTGCTTCCACTCTTAGCTGATATTTGCCTTGGTAACAGTGGAAAACAAGCACTATTTGGCTTGCAAATCATGGAAGGAAATGGCAAGAAATGAGAGACATGCCGCACCCTTTACTCATTATGTCTTTTGGTGGATTTCCTGGGGGCTGAGCTGTCTTGAAAAGTCTGTTTTCTTCAATCTCCTTACAGTTGTGAAGCCAAATTTCTTCCCTGTCTGCATAAAAAGGGGGTTGGTTCTGAGGAGCTGCCGCACTTCTCCAAAGCCACTCCATGTGGCCTCAACTAGATGAGCTTCAAATCAGGCTCAAGTTAATTAATAGGAACCTAAAAAGGCTGCAGTGCGGCTTGGTTTGAGCTCTCAGCGCCAGCAAATCTGCTCAGATGCTGGATTTACCTGTTTTGAGCCCAAGTTTGGTCAGGGAAAGGGTACAGCCTTGGTTTGCTTGGGCATGGAGTGATTACTGGGTGCAGATATTTAGCCTGAGGTCTCCTAGACGTGCTGTTTATGGGATCTTTTGAGAAGAAGCTCCTACAAGCCAAGGTTTTTTCCTCTTTGTGCTGAAATGACACAGCATGTGGCTTCTGAGGTCCCCCTTCCATCTCTTGGGGACAGTCTTGAGGTTGTTGAACCGCTTGTGCTCTGCTCTGTCATTAGATTGCTGAGGGTTTAAGTGTTTCTTTTCGTTTTCTGCAGGAAATGTGCTCTGAGCGGCCTCCCCAGGACCTGCAAGCACCGCATCATGCTGGGGGACTCGGGGAATTACTACTACATTTCACCATCCTGCAGGGCCAGGGTGAGTCTCCCACCTTCCCAGGGTGCCTCAACCCTCCAAAATCATTCCCAAACCCCGAGGTGGAGGAGCCTTTGGGTCAGCCCTCAAACACACAGAGACCTGTGGGACTTGGGTTTGTTCCTGAAGTCAAGGTGACTCTTCATTGATGATCTCCAGCTCTGCCTTACGTTCCTTCAGAGTGTTTGCTTTCCATGGTCCAATTCAGTACAGGGCTTTGATTGTTTTGCTTTATTATTATTTTTTTAACCCTCCTTTGTAAAACACAGTAATTTTCTGCTCTTTAAGTGCTGGCTCTGGTTACCTTCTGGTATGGATCAGTAACTCGGGTGGCTCTGAGAACAAGCTGTCCTTTCTTTGGAGGGAAGGGAGAAGGCGAATGATCTGTTAATGTTGCTGTTGGGGCTCTGATTCAATGGAGCATTGTAGAAGCTTATTGTTTCCCCAGTTGCACATCAGAAGAGCTGATCCTGCAACGTGTGACTATTCTGAGACAAAAAGTTGGGTTTGGGCATGAACTTAAGTTGACTGATTTTTGCTACTTGCACCAAATTACTCTAATGTGTCGTGAACCCTTTGACCTCCCTGCACACACGTTTTCTGCACAAACCTTTAACTCCAGAGACTTTAATGCAGTCAGGGAACTGTGCTCCTTGAAGGAAGACCATGGACTTTGCTCCCACATTCAGTGGCAATCACTCATGTCTCAGATCTCCATTAGGCTGCAGTTCTTCCACAGTGTAATATCTTGCAAATGCCTACAATTTTGATTTTTATTATGTTTAACCCTCTTTCTTCCTATTTCTTTCCATCTGGTGGTATGTGGTACTATAATAATTCATTTCTCGGGTGCTGAACGCTGAGCTTTCCTACTGGGTGCTGTGGGAGCCTCTTGACAGGCAAAGCAGATCATATAGCTGATTCCTTGGTTTTCCTTCCGTCCCTCAGATCACAGCGGTGTGCAACTTCTTCACCTACATTCGCTATATCCAGCAGGGCTTGGTGCGGCAGGATGGTAAGAGGAGATGCTTTCTGTGGGACATTTGGGAGGAATTAAGAGGTTCTGTTCAACATGACAGGCTTGGGGTATTCCCTGTGTCTTTGAGAAACGGTTAAATGACAAAAAAGGCATGAATTGATGCGCTTATTCTTTGCTTATCAGCCTGTTGGGAGGTTTTTCCCTGGGGTGAAGCTGTTAAGGGGTGACCTGATGGGCTTGTCCTGCTGGACCCTCCATGTCTTCCTCTAGACATGAGAAATTTTTTACAGTGAGGGTGAATTTTTTACAATGAGGGTAAAATACTAGAACAAAAGCCCTGGCCCAGGTTGGATGAACCATCCCTGGAGACATCCCAGGCCAGGCTGGATGGGGCTCTGAGCAACGTGAGCTGCTGAACATGTCCCTGCTCATGGCAGGGGTTGGAATAGATTAAATAGATGAGCTCTAAAGGTCCCTTCAACCCAAACTATTCCATGATTCTGCAGTTCTATCTCTGTTTCCCCCACTTGGGGATGCACCTGGCTGGGCTGCACTGAGAGCACAGAGGGGGTGTCCAGCTGCGCCTTGCTTACCAATTCATTTTATTTTGTGGTTTTTTTCTCCTCTTCTTCTCTCCCCGCTTCTTGTTTTGCAGTGGAGCTGATGTTCTGGGAGGTCATGCGGCTCCGGAGGGAGATGTCCTTGGCCAAACTCGGGTTTTATCCCAGCGAGATGTAAGCGTGGAGGGAAACTGCTCCTGGCCGAACAGCTCGTCAAAGGCTGTTTGCCAAGCAGCTGAACGCGGCGCCTCTCCCGCCATGGGCTGCGCTCCCTCCTCATCCTCCCGCTGCCTGACGCTGATCAAGGAGCGAGCAGCACAAGTTCCACCTTCAGCTGTCCCACTTGTCCAACTGTGACTGGACTGGAGCTGCCCTGGCAGCTGGGCTGGCCTGGATGCGCTGGGGTGGCCGCCAATGGACTCTGCTCTACGGAGTCTCCTATATGCAGTGTATATCCATTTATTTCTTTTTTTAAACCTTTTGTTTTTATATGCACTCTGCTTTGGCGTAGTCTGAGGCCAGCCCTGTGCAAGGCAGGCGTCCTGGAGCCTTCTCTTTGTAAGCAACTCTTTCAGGACAGACGCTGGCTGTCTGTCCAGCCATACACAAGGTCCTGCTGGCCACTTTACTCCCCTAACAACCCTTTAATCACCAGCAGCACACAATAATCTTCTAGAGAGACATGAGCAGCCTATTTGCAGGTACTCGCTCCTTTTAAAGGAGTCTGCAAGAGAAGCTTTCTGCCAACCCAGTCACAAAGAGGGGTTTGTTTCTGTGTTTTTTAGCTTGTGATTTGGCGCTGGGGGAACAGCCGGAGCAGAGGTCAGAGCTTTGCACCTGGGGCCTTGGGCAGAAGAAAATGAGTGGGGATATTGCAAAACTCACAGCTGGCTGCAGGATGTTTTCTCCTGGTCTAGAGATTCCGACAGTCCTTGGTGCAGAAGTCCATCCCCCGTGGTGCTCTCACATCCAAACCTCACCCACAAACAGATGCTTCTGAGCTGGTTCTGCTCCGAAGGAGCTTTGGGCAGTATTGTTCTGACTGTTTAGATAGAAACCGTGATCCCAGGCTGGCTCCTTTGTCTCCGGAAGGAGCGTGTCCAGGCTGGGCAGTCTTAAAGCCCCGAGATTCAGACCAGACCTAGAGATGCACATCCACTGGGAAACCCAGTGTCTCCTGGGCTGCTGTGGTTCCTGTCGACTTCAAAACGCGCTGGGAAAGATGTCCCTAAAGCTGAGGTCAGCTCTAGCTTGAGCTCAGGCTCAGGCTTTTCTACCAAACTGTGTTAAAGCCATGACAGTGTTTTATAGCCAATTTAGCCCCTATGAAACCAGCTCAGCCACAACCCACCCTGGAGGTTTCACCTCTTGTGACATTTCTGTGCTCTTGACTGGCCTGTCACCCTGTCCCTCTGCCATCATCTTAGCAAGTCAGTGCCCACAACCCCATCACCATCTCCATTAAGTTTCATCTTCTCCTGGGAGATGCTACAGTAGGAGCTCTGTGTCTTCAGTGGGAGGAAACCAACAGAGCTGCTGGGTTCTTGTCCAGGGGAGGGAGGAATAGATGGGGGAAACAAAGGTTTTTGGTTGGGAACCTAATACAAGGACAGTTCCACAGCAGATCTGAGAACCTTCTGTGGAAGACCCCAATGAGCACAAGCTTTCCTGTCCCTGAGCACACTTAAAATATCCTTTCCTTATGGCTATATGGGCACGTGGTATTGTTTGCTGAGGGTTAGTAGCTACGTGAAGTATGAGTTATCATCCCCGGAGCTGGGAGAACACATTCCTGATGACACAAAAGCTTTGAATCCACCTCAGAAAGGGCTGAGCCATGAGTCCCAGTCGTTAACACCTCAGTTCTGCCTTTACTTCCCACAGCTGAGTGATGCTGCTCCCCCTAAATAGAGAGGTATGTACATCTGCTGCTTTTCACCAAAGGAATGTGTTTCCAATGGGGAGTAAAAACCTGGACAATGAGTCTTTGGGTAAGAGTCTGGTTGGGTCTTGAGCTGGTGATAATCCTGCATCTCGTGGTGGTGGCTGCGGAATTGTGGCAATTTGACACCAATTTTTCCAGAGGGGAAAACAGAAGTGTCTTTTCCCAGTTGCAAATTTCAGCTCAGGTAAATTTGATTCCGTGGCAGTTTATCCTTGTATCTGTTCCCCCTGATCTCTACCTGTCCTGTGCCATCAGCTGCAACATTGCACAACAGAGGTGGCTGCATCACAGCGCTGGGAATGAGATGGTCTCTCTGTGGATGAGATGGTTTGGTTTGTGGGTTTTTATTTCCCCGCCCCGGTGTCACTTTGTAAAGCACTTTGAGATGGAAGGAATTAGAGAAGTGTGTTGTATAAGGTCGTCTTGCATTTCAAACAAAGCAGAGAGAACAATTTGTAAGTGAATATGAAGTCAGTCCGTTAGCAGCGGGATGGTTGCACCCTGCTCTTTATTAAAAGGAAAATAAACATTTGTTATTAACCTCTTCAAAGGTCTGGTTGCCGTTCTGGGGTTGGGTTGGTTGGGGGGTGTGGGTTCGGTAGCCAAGAGAAAAGTTTGACTGATATCGTGCTCTGTGCTCCTCTTGCCACTGCGTGTCCTAAGGGTTTTTAAAGCTTTAAGGGATTTTTAATGCTTTTCTTGCTCAGTCTGTCCCTTCTGTAGCTCCCTCCCTTTGCCAGGGGACTAAGTGACGGTGTTTTGGTAGCAAACAGAGTTTTATCCCAAGTGTTTCTTGGGACAAGTTGGACCTTGAAGAGTGTCCTCCCATATCCCTTCCCTGGTGCGTCCGGCATTGGCTGCTTTCTGTGCTCAGATGATTCTAAAGTTGCTTTGTGCTTTTCAGCTCCTCTGTTTTCCTGCACTAAGCAACTACATTTTGTCTGGAGAGCTGTCTCCGGAGTGGGATGTCAGTTTTATTTGTATCTCTAGGACCCTACAGAGCCCGTAATAGTTCTTCCCAGGTTCATCCTGCCCTGTGCAGCATGTCTGGCAGCCACAAGAGGGCACAGAGAGACCAGGCAGGGACTGTCCACCCTGCGAGAATGGAGCATCTCCAGGGTCCCCTACCTGGCGTCACAGCTGCCCTGGTTCCTGCAGCCCCTTGCCAGGGGTGTTTCTGCAGCCTCCACCCGCTGCAGGCAATGGGAACTGGGGTTAGATGGGTACCAGTCTCCTTGGGCAACTGGGCAACTAGTCTGATGTGGAAAGAAAAGGAAGGATTTGGATTTCTTGAAGGGATTCTTGGTTAAACCTGAGGAACATTGCAGAGGGATGAGGCTGTGAATGTCTCCTCATGTCTGGGTCTGTAGGTGTCACCTCCTCACTGTTGTCCATAGGGATTGTGGTTTAGAAGCTTCTCTGTGGCTGGTAAAAGAACCATGTTGTTGGCTCCAAAGCTTCTATGGTCTGAGAAGACATCAGCCCTGTCTGTTATCACCAGCTGCCCACTTGGCCACCAGAGCTTTTTCTGCTGTCCTCCCTCTCGCCAATAAACCATGGTCCAGTTTCCAGAACCTTTCTGTGTTCTTTGAACAGATTCTCTGTGTTTTTTGGTCTGTGCTGCTGGATGAAGAGCATTTCTCCATGGATTTGTCCCACAATGTGGTGCCTGCTAGCTTGTCCTAGGCCAAAAAAAGAGCTTCAAAGAGGTGGTGGTTCAAACATCTGCCTTCCTAGATGTGTTTGTCTTGCCTGAAGGACAATGAGCAAAACCATCAGAGAAGATTTTAGACACTTAGATGTTAATAGATGTTTAAGTGCAGAATCTAGGAGACTTTGAATGGCAAGAAGAGAGAAACCAGGATAAGGAACCTAGAGATATGGTTGCTCACAGCAATTCCCTGGGTCTGCTGGTCCCATCCTTTGCCCTGCCTTCAGCGTTACTCCAGGTTTGCATAGGTTTGTAAATCAGGCTGTCTTTGCACAGTTGGTCAGGCTGCCCCCACATGTACAAAGAGCTACATAGGCAGCGCCAGGGAAATTCCAGCCCTTTCAGAAATTCGGGGAGCGTGGCCCAGCCCGGACCAAGCCAATGTCCTGGCACAAGTCACCACGCGCACGTGTCACCGCGAGCTGGGACTCGGCAGCTCTGCCGAGGCAGCACATTCCTTATAGGAGCAGCCCCAGTGGTGCCACCGGTGCCGGTAGCCAAGTGGCCCGTTTTGCTGTTTATCAGGTCAATATTTCCACATTTGCATGAGGGCGATTTGGCTCAAGCTGAAATGAGCTGAAACGTTGACTTTAGCCAATCTGTTAGGGCGGGTGGACTTTGTACCGGTCGACGTAACGTTTGCAGGACTGTCAGAAGCCAGGACAGGTCCCCCGGGAGTCCTGCTTGCACAAGATGAGTTGGGTAGACACCAAAGTGCCTCCTAGCCCTGCTGTGATGATACCCTTCAAGTTGTGGCCAGCAGCAAAACGCTATAGTTGCGTGCCTGTTGCTGGGGGTTAAGCCAAGCAGAAGGGGTGTCAGTGCCTACTTTGCGTTGAGGTCAAGTGTGATGGGAGCGGCTGAGGAACCTGGGTGGTTCAGCCTGGAGAATGGGAGCTGAGGGGAGTCCTTATCTCCTTATGAAAGGAGGTTGTAGTGAGGAGGGTGTTGGTCTCTTCTCCCAAGTAACAAGTGATGGGATGAGAAGAAATGGCCTCAAGTTGCACCAGGGGAGGTTGAGGTTGGATCTGGGGAACAATTTCTTCCCCAAAGGGCTGTGGGGCATTGGAACAGGCTGCCCAGGGCAGTGCTGGAGTCACCATCCCTGGAGGGCTGGACAGACAGAGATGAGGTTCTCAGGGACATGAGGTAGAGGTGGACTTGGCAGCGTTAGTTTAATGGTTGGACTCCATGATCTTGAAGGTCTCTTCCAACTAGGTCTATGAAATTGGAGAGAAGAAGGAAGACTGACTGGCCCAGACCCTTGGAGAGGAATTTGTGCTGGATCGCTGGTGTGATAGGAGGTGATGGGACAATTCAGAGGGGCTCAGGATGACTTCACTGGTGAGATGAGAGGTATGCAGTGCACAACGTGAAGAAGAGAGAAGTGAAAGAGCTCCTTTGGGGGTGGATTAGAAGGGAAAGAAAACAGAGAGAAAATGAGGCTTGGTCTAGTTGTGGGCTGGATGTGAGGGGAAGAAAGGCAAATCTGAATTGACAGTGATTCCTTGGCTCAGGAGATGTGATACCATTAGCTCGGATGATGGAGCAGAGACAGCAGGGCAAGCTTGGGAAGGAGAAGGGGAATTCACTTCCTTTTGGCCAGGTTGAACTTGAAACACTTCGCCTTGGAGGAGGAGATACCAGACTGGGTTAGCTGAGCAGGGCAAGTTGAGTCATTGGTATATGTCTGGTTACACACAAGTAACTTCAGTGATAGAAACACAGTTCACAGCAATTTGTGCTGGAGTTATGTTAATAGTAAGTGACAAAACAGCTCCCTATGGGGCTGTGAAAAGGAAGCTGATAGAGAAATGGGAGGTGGTCTCTAGAAAGCTTTGCAGGGAAAGCTCTAGCACTCATTCATGTGCTGCTTTGAAAGCTTTTGGTGATACTTGTTTGGGCACACAGAACCTCATGAGCTTTTTAACTCGATGTACAACACCAGACACTTCAAATTTTTCCTATTTATGTTTCCATTTGAGTCTGGAGTGGCAGGTTTTCCTCTGGCAGACGTAGACGTGGTATTGGCTCAAGGACAGCTCTTCGTCCTTAATTCCCCTGGCTCATTGTGCTAATTCTGCCCTGTTAATCACCTTAGAGTCAAGTTGAGATGCCTCATGCCAATGTACATGTATGTCAGTCACGGTTCAAAGACACCTTTGCTCTTCCTGCGTCAGAATTGGAGCTGGGGCTGGAAGAGGTGACCTGTCCATCGCCTCTGGTGACCTTCCCCTTTGCCAGGCCACCCGCTCAATGCCAGACGACTAAGATGATAAGGAATGAAGCCCTAATCCAACTTTCAGTCAAACTGGGCTTGAGAAATAACATTTCGGTGGGAATTGCAGCAGTGCCCGATGGTCCCATGGGGGGATGACGTGAGTTCTTTGGGGCTGGTGAAGTGTTGGGACCACACAAAAAGCCTGATAGCTCTGGTTTGCATTAAACCCAAGACTTTTCTATGCTAGGAACACTAACAGAGGGGTCACGAGGACCAAATTGTGTTGGTCTAGCACTAAAATACCAATGTACCTGAGAGAAAACCTCATGTTTAACCACCTGTTTAAGTTGGTCTGACCAGACCATTGCACGTCCATGAATTTCACTCCAGGTTTGCAGAGGGTGTCTTGGTCTAACAACTCATTTGGACACCTCAGACACTACAACAAGCTCTTTAAAATCCTTAGTGACTCTGTGAGGTTATGGGAATTTCCTTGTGGCTCATAGTCCTCCAAATGTCATGGCTTAGGGCTGGTGTCACTGTACCCGTGACTGATGTTTATTTCATTCCACAGGATATTTGCAAAGAAGGAAGAAAACTCTGGAGGTAATTTAGTCCAGCTTCCTGGGCTACATGTGAGGTCAGGCTGGTCAGTGCCTTATCCGACTCGGTTTTGAAAATCCAGAAATAACTTTGCTGTTGTCAGGAGTTGTGTCACTGGCTTCTCTTCATTATGCTGATTTTTAGAAGCCTGGTTTTACACGTTCAAAATACACAAATATCTTGAACGCTCTTACTGCAGCACATGTGCTGCCACACTCCCACTTGCCCTCTTACTGTCTTGGCAACAGCACATCTGAAACTTGGGTACATTTACAAAATATTGCAGTTGAGACCTTGAAAGTTGCCCCTTTCTGCTCAGAGGTGGTTACAGAGACGTTGGAAAGGAAATTGCTTCTTAATCTCTGTCCCCCGTTCTGCGTGTGATTCATTTGTGCATCACAGACCCGACTGACGCAACATCTCTTTGCTTTTTATTTATGGATTTTTTTCAGTTATGCAGACATAACATTTCATAGAGTCATAGGATGGTTTGGGTTGGAAGGGACTTTTAAAGACCTTTTAGTTCCTGACTTGTGCAAGATGAGAGACAGAATCTCATGTTGTAATATTCAAGCCCAGACATTTTGTTATTAGAAAAATTGTTGATTATTTTCTCAGGGATGTGAAAGGAATCATGACGTTGGAATGCTGCTACACAACACGAATATCATAGCCTTAAAGTCATCCTAACGATACCTTGCCCTCTAGTGATGTTGGATTGCACTTCGGTTACATACCTTTAGCAAATAAGATATTTAATTTTAGCACTTTGTGAGTTTCAGCATGACCGGGAGACAAGAATGAGCAAGGGACTGCAATTGGTATTGGCAGCGGCACCTTCGTTTATATTAAACTTGATATTTTCTTTTCCCTCCTGGGTGATGGTGAAGAACAGGTTTTGCTCGTTAGGTCCATTTGGGGCCATGAGTGTGGCCTAAAGGTCAGTTAACTTGCAAAAGGCGATAATTGCAATTGGAAGTGATTGATCTGGAGTTACCCATAGGACTGGGCAGAAGGAGGAACTGGCTCCAGTTGAGAAACCAACAGCATCTTCTGCAGACTCAGAAACTAAGTTTTCAGGCTTTCTGAGGCATCTGTAAGTAAGGATGGTTTTGTTTTTAATAAGTTGTTGTTTTTTTCCAGGGCTAATTCTCATGGTATTATCATCAGTTTAATTACTCTGCTGAGCATGTTCTTTTGGTCTGACACTTTCACCTCTTCATGGGCAGGGACTCCCAAAAATCTCTCAAACACCCTTTCCTGACCCAGGATGTTGTTTGGAACAGAAAGGACCTGAAACATTCTCTGAAGCTGCTATATCGACATCTGGTCGAAGGGCAGTGAAACGGCACAAACAAGGGCTGACATGAAACTCATGAAGAAAGTTGGTTTGAGCTGGACCTAAAGACTCTCAGGCATTCTTTACAATTAGACCCATGCGTGTGGGCTCTGGCTTTGTGCTGGTCATTGTGAAAATAGGAGAAAAATCACAGAGGAGAAAGTGCAGGTCGGTTCCTGTGGTTTATATAAAACGGGTCACTGCTTAACACAGCAGAGGAACACAGATCTGAGCACAAGATAATTGAATTAAATTAATCAGACAAGGAAACCAGCCCCACCCATTTCAATTAGGATGTGTGCAATCACAAGCAATTACCGTGATTAATCTTCTCATTGTCATCTACAAATTCAGCACCTGGCCAATGAGTTGCATAGTTGTCTAATTGTGCTAAGAACGATGCTTCGGGCAAGGGTGGCGCTTCCATGTGAGGATCCTGCTCATTGACTTTTTTTCCCCACTAATTTCCTGATAATTTGGAATTTTTGCTGAATTCTTGCTTGTTTTTTTTTGGCTTGACCTGAGTAACCTGTGTGTGATATTTAAATACCAGTTGTAAGAGCTCTCTTACAAAAAATAAAACAGTCATCATTAGCATCAGCGAGGCTCATGTTTGCAACCTCCATGAGGGTTAATTAGCGCTTTTATTTATAACACAGTTTGCTGGCTCGAGTGGAGTCCCCAAGTATAGGTACAGCCTAAAAACTACATATTTGTCTCAGGATCAGTGTAGTTGTAGCAGGATATTGCCATTTGTGTTGGCATCCTGAGTACTTGATGCCCGTATCTTTTGGTAGCTCACAATTAACCCAGGCTGAAAAAAAACCCGAAAACTAATACAAAAACCCACAAACCGAAATAAACCCAAACAAACAACCCAACCCCAAACCAATCCAATCCAATCCCAAACCAACCCAACCCCACCTTTCATCCCAAACCAACCCAACCCCACCTTTCATCCCAAACCAAGTGGCTAATTCTGACCAAGCAATGCAAGAGAAAATATTGCGAGTTTCTGCAGACATTTCCCCAATAAAACTGGGCTTCTCACCAGACATCTGGAACTGGGTCTGCACGCTAGTGAATTCTGCAGGGGGTTGATGGACAGTTTGTCTCCTTGGGGTGCTAGAAAAGGCATTTAAGACAGAGGAAAGCTGTGATTTGGGACTTGTTCAGCAACTAGAGGAGGCTTTGAATTTAATACCTGGTTGACAAGGAGCCCATCCTTTCTCTGAGACTAGAAAAACAGCGCCTTGAAGGTAAAAAGTGTCAACATTTTAATTTGATGGTTCAATTTGATATAGCTGTCGACACTCCTTACCATGAAACTCAATTTATCATCAATAATCCATAATGCACAATCCATAATCATCCCACTTGCATCATGATAGGTCAGGAAATAACTTTAAGTTTCCAGGTCCATCATTCCCTGTATATCATAGAATAGCACCCCAGAAATGAGCATTTCTCTGCATTTCATCTCGCTGGTCACAGCTGGGTGTTTGCGGTTTGTTTGTGCTAGAATGCACTTGGGTACTTGTTTCCCTTGCCAACAGGCTTTTCCGCCTCTGTTCCCATTTCCAGGCGTTAATTTTACTGTTCAGCAGCAATATTTCTAACGCTGGTTCTTAGCACAGGGCTGAATGTTCTTCTGCGAGGAGCTGGAGAAGCTTTATCCAAAAAATACATTAAAAAAAAAAAAAAACCTGTTTGATAATGCTCACAAGTAGATTTATGTGTTGGTTATTATAATATAACTGATACACTACAGTAATAATTGGACTGACACTTTGGTCATTTTGCTTTACATTTATAGGGAAAATAGAAGTATGTGGTAAATATATTGAAGCTGCTTTCCTGGATCTGTGAACTTTTGGGCTGCTATCACTGTGTTTTCCTATAAACCCCCATTGAAATGGATACCTGCTACATATCTTTATTTGGAATTACAAAAGACTGGTTTTAAATTAATCATTTTCTCCGATTCTCAGCTTGAGTTGCTCAAAGAAATAAGGTGAATTTAGACAATTCATGAACAGTCCATAATCCATGTAGGAAAGATTCCTTTATAGGAAAGATATATAAATATGCAGCCTCCATAGCATATCTGTGTTCAGACCCGGTGGATTTCTCAGTCTGAACTGAGAAATAAATGAGCTCGTTCTGTAGCTCTAATTGGAATAATAGTTTTCATGTTGTTTCTGGGCAGCGTTTGGGAAACAAAATCCACACCCATCCTAATTCTGTCAGCAGGCGGACTGTGAAAATAATAACTTCTGTACACAAAGGAGACCTTTTCACCATTATCCCCTCCTCCCCATCTCATTCATCAGCAGGAGGCCGGGCAGCATCGTAAAACTTGTGTTCTTTGAAAGGCTTCTCACGGCCTTTCTGAAAGGACTTTGCAATGTCTTTTCTCTTCCTCTTCTTGCTTCTTCTTCTCTCTTCCTCTTCTCTCTTCCTCTTCTTGTTTCCTCTTCTCAATTCCTCAATTCTTGCTTCCTCTTCTCTGGTCAGAATTCTGCAAAATATTCCTCATGTGTCTTGTCCTTCAGACGGCGTCTCCTTCCATTGCTGGATTCCTGCACTGCCCGCGGATTGCGGTTCTTCTAAAATCACCCGCTTTCACCCAAAAGTGACTTCAGGTTGCTTAACAACTGACGTTTCAGGAGATCCTGGTGGATCTTAAGGTCTTTGTTTTGTTTCGGACCTTAGGATGCTTGAACAGTGAAATGTCTGGGATGCTGGAAGGGTTGGGTGTGTTTCTTGCCACCACCGTGCCACGCAAAGGAAGATGATGTTTTATTAAATATGAATAAATCTGCCCCAGGATAGCATCAGGGTTGTCATGGGGGAATGATTCACCTTCCGGCTTGCTTTTGACTTCTGGAATTCAGTATTATTCTCTTAATACTGTTTATAACATGGGTTTCAAACAGATGATTCTCTGTCTGCGAATGTGAATGAAATATCTGCTTTACAAGAGGCTCGCACCTTCACCTGTACCCTATAGAACATCAATATAATGAATGTAGAACAGGGTGCAGGTCCCATGACAGAGGGACAGTATAAGCAAGACGCACTGTGAAAATGTTTCTATATTATGCTTGAGGAATTCAGACAGATTTGTCAAGCCGCCCAACAAAATATAATATGATGTAACCCCAGCTCAAAGACTGAGCTAAAAACTGAGTTTTTTCAGAGGCTTAACTTGTCATTGACTTTTCCGAACAGAATTGAAACCCCTGTTGCAAGGAAGGAGCTACTTTCTGGCACTGTCTGGGAAAAACTGTATTATATGAGCACCAGGAACACATTTCCTATCATGTTGATGCTGCATCCCAGGTGTACTGTGAAACACAGAGTTTCCTGAGACATCTGCAATTGGGCCATTGCAGAGTAAGTAAAACAGATTTTATATTCCTTATTTTTTTAAGCAATATTGCTCATGGATGAAGGCTTCTTTCTAGAGCTTGCCAATCAGAAATATTGACTTTTTAGACCATTAAGTAGCTAAAAATAGAGTTGGAACTGATGAGCTCCATGACCAGTCTATAAGTATTTGACATAAGAATATTAGGTGTATTTTATGTTGTTTTCATGACTTAAATTCCTTGCCATCCTTGTGCTGATTTCAAGGGAGGGAAGGAATTGAAAAGGCTTAATTTCAGCTACCCCATGGGAGATTTAGTCTGTCACGACTCACTGACACTTCAAGTCAGGTAAATAAAAAATGGATGAGCTCGACTTTGGATAAGCTGAGCCTAAGCTTGTGAAAGATAAAACTGAGAAAACTGGCTGATTTGCCCCATTTCAACTAATACCTGTGGATTCCCAGCAGAGTGTTTCGGCACAGCTGTGAGATGTGGCTGGAGCGTTGGCATCTTAATCCACGTGGACTCAGAACTATCAGGTCCTTCCTCCCTTTTGAAGCAGATATTCTGGGAAGAGTTGTGCTCCCAGGGAAGGAAGCCAGGTGATATATCAATTTCCAACTCTTTGTTTTTGTGTAAGAGCTTCCTGTGTTTGTATTAGGGGAATGTGTTTATTCTAGGATCAAATAAAAGTCCTAATAATGGGGCAAGGTAGGGTCATTTTCTGTTCTGTGACTTATCATGGAGCATTTTCTGTGCAGGATGACTTCACCTATGAAGCTATTAATGCATACTCTGAAAAACTGTAGTATTGGTTTAAGGTACCAGATAATCATCAACCGGCCTTTCCTGACTATCATTTTGTCTGCTGACCTGGGACAGCCTATGTGCTTCCCACCCCCAGCCTCTGTCCATTGTTGTGTGCTCCTCTATCTGGTAACATGGGACAAATGGGTTTATTTGCCAGAGCTAACAGTCTGTTAAAGCCTCTGGGCTGACCTCAGTTTCACTGGTGGTGGTGACCTCAATCCACTGGTGTTGGTGACCTCAAGCCCGCTGAAGTGCTGGGTCAAGTTGCTGGTTAGAAAAGCTGCTGCTTTTCTACTGCTCACCACACCTCTGGATGGGCAACAAATGGGCAGAAAACTGAGGTCTAGGCAAATTCTAAGAGGCTTCATCAAGTCTGATCCCAAATCCTTTTCTAGAGCTTCTTCCACTATGTTCTTACAGTTCTTGCTATAGGATCTGACTTTGAACTGATGAGAGCAGCAATTCCAAGACTAAAGCTGCAATTCAGACTTGAGTCACCCTTTTTGCCAAATCTTACCCTGATCCTTTAAGAATTCGGAATTTGAACACTTGTTCTTGGTCTCAGGGCCAGACCTGGATGGTGACATGTCCTCGCTATAACAGCTTAGTTGGCTTCTCCATGCTACCTGCTAGTGGGGTTGCATTGCAGAAGATGCTCCAAGACAAACAGGTTCTTTGAGCACCATGGTGGCTCTGAGTGTGACTGGAAAAAATACACAGAGCATTTCTATGGTCAACAAATAGTTATGGTTTTATTGAGCAGCAGAATACACAAAACTGTTCTTTTTGAGTTACTGAAATATATATATATATTGTAAGAAGGAGATAATCAGGAGCTTGTCATACAATGAATGTGTTTTTGACGTTTTAGCAACTCCCAGAAAACATTTGAAATGTTAGGGCTCTGTTAGGAAGGCTTTCTTAGGAAAGCATCTAGTAGAAGAGGCCATGGCTAGGACATGGCAACTTGTTACAGAAAGAAAAGGGTGTCTTTGCCCTAATGAAGACCTAAAATCCAGCCAGTAATCAGCACCTGTAGCAAGGAGACGTCCTGGTGAGGCTCTGTTGATGCTCTGAGCTTCCCAGGCCCTATTTCAGTGAGCAGTTTGGACCTTAGACTCCTCAAATCTGTGCTTAGAGGCAAAAAGTCTCCGTGTTTACATGCCCTAATTCCTGTTGTGCCTCTGCCTGGAAACACAGGGCTAGATTTTGTGTCAGCTCCCAAACCTGGCACAGACCTGGCCGTTTCAGTGAAGTAAATTTTTGTCACTAAAGGTCTGGGCTGCAGCTTTAACCTACTTAAGCCAGCGAGCAGGACCAGCACGAGCTTTGCAGGAGGTGGAGATGCTCTATTGAAGGGGACCGTGTGTGTGTCATCCTGCGCCGTCCCTGCTCCCAGAGCTGGGTAGGACCAGCTCAACGCAAGATCCAGCTCCCCAGGACATGTCCAACCTCATCCATCACCTTCGAGCCCACGCTCTGCCCTTTCCTGCCTCCTGTCTCTGGCATAAGCTGTTGTCCAGGCAGATATTAATAACAGCCATTAAGGGGAGAATATGGGACACCTGATTTCAAGTTGCTTTTTCTTCTCTCCACCCCCATGGTATTTTTTCTCCATCCCTCCCCAGCTGGCTCTGTTCTCACGTTTCTCCCGTCTCTGTACTCCTCCCAAAACACGTGCCCGTCTCTCTCCCGCTTCAGCTCAACTCTCTTTGCCCATCCCGGTCCCCCAGTTTTCACTCCAGTCTACGATAACAAATGACTGAAAAGCAGCAAATCCGGTACTTTCCTGCCTATTGTTTTATTATCTGCCCTGAAACGAACTGTGTTTCCAGCTGGTGGCCTCTTGCCGTTGCCAAGCGCTCACAGAGCCAATGACGTGGTTTAGACACCGGGTTAAATAAACCCTGGCAGGCTCCCAGCATGTGTTACAGATTGGTTTTTTCTGTGTTTGTGTCTCAATACAGTGCAAATGAATGACCTTTATTGAGAGGCAATGCATGCAAGATTTCACCTCATTATTTTCAGAGAAACTAGTTAATTGCGGTCCTCAGAAAGCTGGGCAAAGTTCTACTTGAATTTTGGTGTTTGAACTATTTTGATGGCTAATTGTAACCTGCAAGGGATGCTGATGTGTGATGGATTGGCTGCGTTTTGACCAGGCTGGAGATAAGGCCAAGCAAGGTCACGTGAATTTTATATCCACTTAAGTTCACAGTTTTACTGAAACTTCTGGAATATCTCCTGTAAACCTAATTGCACTTTGGTGCTTCTTAAAATTGTAACAGATTGCTCCAGGCTTTGAGGGCTTTTTCTCAGGGATCTGTTTGACCTGCTCTGGTTAAATGATGAACTTGTACATCAAGGCGTGTACGAAACAGTTTGAATTCCAAAATAGAGGGCTGGGATTTTTTGGAGGGAGGGGAAGAAACTATACAAACCAGAGAGGCTTTGCCTGAAAAAGTAACCATCGGTTACTGAAATCAGTTCTGACTACAGCATTGCACAGTTTTTATTTCTGGGTTTGAGCAACTGAACATTTTTCACGAAAAGGGAATTTTTTGGGAGTCTGAAAGAAGCAAGTCCCTGGGGAAGAGTTAATATCAAGATCTCTCCTGTCCTTCCTTTCTTCCCTTTTGTATATTCCGCCAAGATCTTGGGGGAAAAAATGCCCATTTGCCTAAGAGCTGGTCTTTCCTTGTAGATCTTGTAGCGTGGTTGTTCTTCTTGAATGTTTCAAGTTCACCATCAGTAGTAGCTGCTGCCTCCTGTTAGGCCAGGCTGCGGTGTTGGCAGTACTTTGGGTTTTTAGCAGAAAAACAGTCCTTCCAGTAGACCGGTCAGTGGCAAGCAGGAAAGCCAAGCTGCTAAGCCTGGACTATTTACCTAGGCCGAGCTGTCAGTCTGCTGTAGTTTCTCTAGGTGTTAAAAAGCAAACAGTTTCCCAAGATGAAAGGTAAGAGAGAGAAGAGGGGACAGCTCTAAGGAGGAAGAGGCATCTGTAGTTGAGGAAATATTTGCTCTGCAAATGAGAACTGGAGGGGTGAAAATATACAAACTGTCAGAAAAATAAGCTGGATATTGAAAAGGTTGCAGTGCTGATGCTACTGAGTGCTTGTGGTCGTCCTTGCTGGAGCAGAGACAGCCAGATACATTCAAGGAGTCAGAAAAAGAGATGCACGTATTAAGGCAGTTTTACAATGTTAGCCACAGTCCCGTTACTACCTGGCTGGAAGGACGTTATTCTTTATGCTATTAGAAACCAACTATAACATTTGCTCAAAGTCCATTTGAGCTTCAGACACCCCGGAGACAGTAGCTTTTCATCCTAACCATTCATAGGGATATTCAGGTATTACCATCTTAACGATGGGCACGAACACCAGAATAAGCCCTTTACAAACCTTAAGTATTACTCGCTGGCTTAAACTGCAGTCCTGCCTACGACTTTCCCATCTGTAAGCAAAGAAACATTCTCATTCTCCAAAGAGGGTGTGGGGTGGTGGGATACATTGATTTTTTTAAGTCCTAGGGTTGTCTCTGTGCATGAAGAACCTCGCTGGTTCTGTGACATTCTACGAGCATTCAAGGATTTTCCAAAGAGGATCCAGTTTCAGAGCGGAGCAGAGTAACAAGGCGCGCAAAGTCATTGCCTAATAACCAGAGTATTGAGTGTGCTGAGGCTGCTTTGGAAACCACAGCCCTTGAGCATGAACTAAAAGGTAGGTAGGTCTCTTCGGTTGTATTACAACTGAATCTAAAGCCCTTGATTTATTTGGGATCAGGTTGCCTGATACAGGAGCACCTGGAAGCTGTTCAACCGTATCTCCCAATAAGCTATTAATGGATTTCGGTAATTAGGTGTTAGGCAGAAAAATGGAGTTTTAGAAAACTTGTAAGAGAGTTCTCCAGAAGGTTTCATAGCACCAGCACCGCCTGGTTAATTCTGTTTTCAGCTGCCCCCTCGAAGGGCCGGGGGACCAAGTCAAATGGTCGGGCAGCTCCTCCTTTTGCAGGGAGAACCCCTTTTCTTTGCTGATTGTTCCCAAGAGAAGGGTAAACAGTCCCATTGCTCCTGGCCTCTGACAAACAGAAAGAGGTTTGGTTTCTGCCAGGCGTGTGCAAACAGGCAGAAATGCCATTTTCCTGCAGCAGGCGGCCCAACCGCTCTGCTGGAAAGACCGTTTGTGGTTACACGGGAGCACTCACGAGCAATTAGTAAGTTTTGCTTATGTGCCTTATTTTGGTCTTTCGTGGAATTTACTGACAACCACATTGCTATGCCAGACCCGCTGCTCATTAAAAATAGACTCTCTCCTAAGGGAGATATTGTGCTCTTTAAGCCCAAAGATCTTCCACGGACCCTTGGAAATAGGGGCTGCTCATAAAAATACAACTATATTAACCCTCCTGAGAGGCGGTTACACATTAGTTGTCCAGGGTCAGTATCACAGCTTTTCCTAAAGTGATGCTATGACTAGAGAAAGGAAGGAGGGAGGGAAAGGAGGGAGCCACGTTATTTCTTCGCTTGATAACAAAATGCCTCTTTCCCATGTTTGAGTTTCATAAACCGACTGGGGTGTCCTTGGATTGTAAATAGTCACTGAAGCCTAACAAGTCTGTTGTGTCTGGGAATCAGGGCCTTAAGGGGTTTAGGTAGGACTAGACTGAATCTTTTGAAGAGAAGGTCAAGGTGGGATATTAATGCCCTTTTTTAAACACTCCTCCTCTCCATCCTCTCCCAACCTTCTGTTTTGTGCAAGACTGGCATCGCTTCTCATCCTCAGAAGCACGTTTAAAATCTGTCTGGATTTAACAGGTTGCCTGAGCCCATACCAGTAGCAGTTCACAAGAGAGGAAGGTCCCCTCCAACTGTGCCCGTAGATAGAGACCGAAATCTGTATAGACTGAAATCCGAGAGTAAAAGACACGCGTGTGATTTCCCCCCCGCGCACCCCCCCGTCCCTCCCTGTCACTCACACCTCCCCATTAAGATTCATGTTCACTTATGGAGGTAAGCATCCAGCCATAGATCTCCAGATTTCTTTAACGACCTGTGGAAAGAAAATAAACATAAGGGGCTTTTTTTTTGGCTGTGAATCTTCCCTCTGTCATTTTTTTCCTATACAGAAACACACGACTGAATTTCAATGCAAATCCTTAGGACACTGAGTGTCTTTCCCTGGTATAGTAAATACAGCAAGAGCTATTTTGCTCTTTAAGCCCCCAAAGTGCCCAGTTTGAGACTCAGTGAGCGAGAACTTCACCTCTGACCATGAATAAAGAGCAGAGCAGAATTGCCTGGGCTCTCCACTTCCCCCCCAGGAATTCTCAAGCAGAATTTCCCCATCTGTATCACCTCCTCAAATATTCTGTGTCAGATCCGAGCTGGTTTGGGGCCCAAAAGTCTCCTGACAAACACAATGTGATCTGGAGCTTTATATTGTTTACAGGAGATGATCCTTCTATTGAGAGGGCAAATAATTGCCAAGATGGTTCCTGAGAACTTATGATGGGTACCACACAGTGGGATGTTGGGCATCAACACCTGGGTCTCAGTATTGCGTTTATTTTCCTGTGCTGAGAGGACTAAAGGAGGTTTTGAGCCAGTTTTCAGCCTTTTCTGCATGTTGGGGAAAACCTGCTTTAATTTGCATTTGCTTAGGATGGTTTGAGAGTGGAGATCTCTTGACTGTACAATGCTTTCTCATGTTCCCTGTCATGAATTATTCTCCTTGGAGTAATTGAGACAGAAACATTAACGCAGAGGCTGCCTGACAAGGATTATTAGACCAGTCTTCAACTAAACCCGCAGGGAACAACCTTTTTCTGCTGGCAGGGCTCAAATGGGAAACCGCACATGCTGCAACCTGACTCATTCTCTTGATTTATCTGTTTACAGACTGAATATATGCTGCCAGCTCCCGAAAGCAAGAATCATCCGCATTCAAAAAAGGGAATCTTAAATAGAGCATATTAAAAAAGGTATGATAAAAAAGGTCCCTATTAGATCAAGTTAGTACCCATCTAGGTGCTCGCTAAGTACTTTGGTACTTGGATAGCAGTGCTCTGGTTGCAGAAACTGCTCTGGGGGAGAGTTATTTCTTCCCCCATGATGTAGCGAAGCATTTTCCCATCAGTTGTCACCTGGCATTATTGTACTACATTAGTGGAGCTGTGTCATTTCTGCTGCGGGTCAACATTTCTATAGGTGTTCCTTGGGCTGCGACATGAAGATTATTAATGTGGTGACCCCAGATTACAACGCATCGACGTGGTATTCCTGAAGGGTCTATAGTATCCTGAATTCTCTGGGCTAGAAAATACAGGATGTCCATCTAACAATGAATTGCAAGGCGCAGATGATACGAAGGCCTTACCCAACGATGTCTACGAATGCTTTTCCAAGAGGCTTCTCTTCGTATTGGACTCCATACTTGGCACATAATGACTTCACCAAAGGTTTCACCTTCCAGAAATTGTGCCGTGGCATCGTTGGAAACAGGCTGGAGCACAGGAAGAGAAAACAAACCTGAGAAAACTCTGGAGACTAACCCCAAGGGATGAGCATCTCTGTCTGCCTCCTCACGGGGGTTAATTATTGAAGCCTCCTCCTCAAGATCTACAAGCTGACAAAAGCAAGAGAGGCACAGAGAGGTGTCTGTGATTCACAGTCCTCCGCTTCAAGGAGGCTTGTGAAAACGCATTGATTTCCCATCTCTGGAAGCTCAGGGAACACAGGTAAAGAAGAATTTGGGATCACCTTGCCCTGTGCTGTTCCATGGAAGTTTCCTAAGCTGACTTCCAAACCAGTCAGCTTTACCCTTTAACCTCTTCTACATTTTTTGTTGTCACTGAAAACTAATGGTCCATATGGCCCTGGTTTTAATATCTTTCCTCGAACACGGTACCCACACAGTGTCCCGAGCTTCTGGGAGAGACTTCTGCAATGGCTTCTCGAGTTCAAGTCGTTAGCTGAGGATATGAGTCCGTAGCCATCGTAACTGGTAGATTTGTACCACTGACTCCTAATTAAACCCCAAACTAAAATTGTGGGAGTGAAAGCTGAAGTATTTGGTAGCGAGAGAGATGCCACGCCTGTAGTAGAAGCAAGACTATGACTCCCAGTAGTCTGGGAGCCTTATTGTAGAGCTCAAAAAATCCTGCCCCCTCCCACACATGTGCCTTTAGAAACCTTCCCTGCCCTCAAGTCCAGTCTTGTGACAACTTGGTAGCAGCCAAATGATTCTGGGTCCATACTCACTGGTGCTCGATCTGAAAGTTCAGGTGCCCGGTGAACCAGTCGTTGAAAAAGGACTGCTCGATATTGCACGTGGCTGCCAGCTGTGGGGAAGGGAAAGCAGCGGTGAAAATGAGTTAAGTCTCACCCTACAAATCAGAACGAAGCCCTTGCTGCGCTACCGGGCAGAAAACTGCTGCGCTGAGATGGGCGGCTGCAGCAAAAGGAACTTTAATCCTCCTTCAGGGCTTAAGGGGACAATATAAGGAGGCAGTTTGGACATTGGGTGACAAGTCACATGTCAGTCCAAGTACAGACTAAATCTCAGCTCTCCTGTTGAAGATCAGGTGGGTAACAATGGTATCAAGGTGGAAAACAAGGGAGGAAAAATGTATGGACAGAGCAAACCCGCTTTTCCCATCCCACCCGGTTGTTGCCCTGTTTGCCTGAAGTGCAACATCTGAATATTCTGGAAATATTTCTTAGCTAGTCTTGCTATTGATAACTGTAAAATTAGGTAGTCTTGCTTAAAATCCCCTTCCGCTGTGATTTCTGCATAGTAACCATAGGAGAGACACTCTCCTCACCCCCTCAAGATGCATCATAAAACCACATCAGTGTCAAAGAGATTTACCTCTATATCACACACATTTTCTTCTGTCTCTCCCTCCCACCCAATATATCCCCCCCTCCCCAACTCTCTCATTCTCACAACCTCTCCTTGGCTACAAATTCCAGTTGCATAAAGTGCTTAAGCAAAAGCTTAAGGTGAACATCTGAACCCTCCCATGGCTTCAGTGACTCTATTCACCTGTTACATTTAAAACAGGTGCTTTCCCAATAGTGCTTTTAGCACAAAGAAGTGGTTTTAGCACCTTTTTTAAAGTGCTTTTGTGCTTTTAGCAAAACAGAGAGAAATTGACCACCAGACTTTGAAAGCTCACTTCAAGGACTCATTACAACTCCAGATACTAATTATATTAATTAACACATGAGATGATTTCTTCTCTCAGATCAGTTATACCAAATTCATATGGCCTGTGTCAAAGTTGCTCTCATTATCTTCTAGGGTTGGACCACTGGAAATAAAAGGTGGATTTGTCTGACTAGGCATTAAAAAGATGTAGAAAGGAGGGTTTTCTTTAATTTCAGTCCTTATTACTGAAATATAAACTTTAGAAATATATTAAGCTCTCTTTTCAGCTTTGAATTTCATTGGGGTTCTTCTATTTGCTTGTACGTATGAGCTAAAATAGATCACACGGGGAAGCAGCTTGAACCTGATACTGCCTCAAATCTGAACAAATCTTTTTATTGTAGAATTAATTAACAGAGTTTGGACTTCCATGTCTTAATTCAGCATTACTG
This sequence comes from Nesoenas mayeri, assembly GCF_963082525.1. Classification (NCBI taxonomy): domain Eukaryota; kingdom Metazoa; phylum Chordata; class Aves; order Columbiformes; family Columbidae; genus Nesoenas; species Nesoenas mayeri. The sequence continues at coordinate 67,346,319 of NC_137548.1, read as the reverse complement.
GCTCTGGGGAGAATGTCTTTATGGGAAAGGTCATGGACAGAGACCATATACCTGGGGATAGTGGTAACCGACCCACTCTTGAAGTAAATTTGTAATTGGTTTGGGGCTGAGTTTGGGGTTTTGTCTCCCTCCCAGGTTACCTGAGAGCTAAGCCAGTCTCTGTGCTTCTCAGAGTCAATCTCCATTGGGATGTGATTCATCTGGGTGACCCACACAAACCAGTGACTCTCCAGAAACCTTCAAAAACAAATAGGTAAAAAGCTCAATAATTGATACAGCAGATTGGGATACGAGGGGAACAGACTCAGATTTTCCAGGAGCAACAGGAGATGCAACCTGTAAGGAAAGTATTTTTCCAAGGTATGGAATTAAATACCTCTCTTTCTCAGTACCTTTACTATAAGTCTCAACTCTGCACTGGGCAGGGTATTGCTTTGGAGTGGCTTATTTACTGCTTATGGTATATAACTGCATTTTCAGCACCTGTATGATAGCCTACAGAAATTCACTTTCTTCTCTTTATTTACCCAAAGTAGTTTCTCTGTGCTGAGACTTAGATGGGTGTTGACAAGGCAGTTGTGCAGAAGCATCCTCCTTCTAGCCTTTAGGCTCGTTTTCTGAAAGAACAGATGGTCTGAATTTGCAATTTTGCCTTATTTCACTTTTAGTTTAATATATGGAAGTGTTGGAAATAACAGGTTGGCTGTTGGGGTTCTGAGCAATCCGATCTAGTTGGAGATGTCCCAGCTCATTGCAAGGGGTTTGGACTAGATGACCTTTGAAGGTCCCTTCCAACCCAAACTATTCTATGATTCTATAAGTTTTCCAACATGATTTCAGGCAGAAAAGGTTGGCTAAGCTCTTAGACAAATATATGTCTTTTGAACCTCCTGTTTTCCTCAGGTCTGAAGTGTTTTGAAACTACGCAGACCGAAATAATGAACGGCAATGTTAAATTTTGTGGAGGCAAAAGTTCTAATATTGTGAAGGTTTTTGTACGTCTGATGCCTTTTCTTTTTGCGCAAAAAAGGTCCAATACTGACCAAAGTGGGGAAAACAAAAGCATAAATGTGTTGGGATCAGACAGCAGGTGAGAACAGGGAATGAGGGAAGAGAGGAGGATCCTGGCTGAGCCATCACCAGCACCAGGGATGATGCTGAGCACCAGAACCAGCTCTGCAGAGGAGACCTGGAACTGGGAGATGATCAGAGGAGAGTGAAGCAGTGGGAATAGCCAAAGTAACACACAATGAGGTCAATGACTGCAGAGAACCTAAAAGATGGAAAGCCAAGCTGACGCTTGGTTCCTCTGGCTCTGGAGGGAGTGGACAGCAATGGGGATGCCCTTTATCTCCTACCTGACGAAAGTGAGGAGAGACAGGGATCCCAGAACGCCATAGAATGGGATGTATGTGATGAAGTAACGCATGTAGTAGCTGATGGCCCAGGCGAGGTCCTAGGGGAAGAGAGGAGACATCAGGCATCACTTTGGCTGTCTCATAGAACGTGTCCTTGCTGGTCGTGTTAGGGATGCTGGATAACTGGGAGAGCAAAGTGTGACCCCTGCCCACCCTCCCTCCCTGCTCAAGTGTGAACTCTTACGAGCCAGCCGGACCCCATAAAGATCGAGGGAACATTTCACTCACCGCCCAGAACCTGCGCCTGATCATGGTGGAGATAATTTGGATTTGGAAATACACGGGGATGAGCAGAGGCGGGAAGACTGCAAAGCAAAGGGAAACGTTTTGGCCATCAGAGGGCTGGAAAGAGGAGCCAGCGACTTAGGACTGGTTCTAGGGAAAGAATCTGTGGAACCGATTTTGGGGCTTGCACAGGGGATGGTGGTCCTGATGAAGGGGAGGATGAGTTGAGACTTAAGGAGCTGATCTCCTCAAAAGGTTGAGTGGCATTCAGGGAAAAAGGAAAAGTGCAGGGCAGATACTCACTGAGGAAGAAGTACTCGTGCTGGTGGTTGTAGGGCAGGTACTTCAGCTTCTTCTTGCCGTACTGCAGGACACAGAGAAAGCTCAGGCTTGGACTATCATACTCACACATAAGAGAAGATTCCCTGCAATACTTCCTATTTATTGCCTGTGGAGTTTTAACTAAATTCCCTCACCAGTAAAGGTACAAAGTGCTTTGGTGTGGTTAAATACCTTGACTTTGTAATTGTGCTACATGTAAATTCTGTTTTAAAGTCTTCTTGCTTGATATTCAGATAACTTCCATTTACTTGGGAGCTATTCTGCACTGATTTCTGTGTTACTATTCCTGTTACAGCAGATGCAGAGGAGTTTCTACAATCATAGGTTTGGACCTTGAGTTGCTGCATTTTTGCACGTGCCCATTTCTTTTCAGTGAAAAGGAGCCAAGAACACCCAGTCTCTTAACCTCATCTCCTTAGTAAAATATCTAGAGCTATACACAAGTGTCTTCTTTTTGAGCTCCAGGAATGTTTGCACAGGCAGGTAACGCTTGGGGAATCTGGATTGCTGTGAACTTGCATTTTTTGCTTCTAGCACAGCAACTTCCCAATGAAGGTAGCTCTTGTAGCACCAGTAAATCAGCTACATCATTCCCTCTGGTCTGGGCTCTGAAACTCTGCTTAGCATCACTCGGAAAAGGATTATATACCAGTGTGTATGAGGATTGAGAGAAACTGACGCCGGCCTAACATTTCAGATATTTTAGAGGAGGGAGATTCAGTTTTCCTTGTTGTCAGAAATATCTGCACTCTTAATTTTCCCTGTAAGTGGTAGGACCACTGTCTGCTTTTAAACTCAGTCATCAGGCAGAAGATTTTCCGCAATGAAGAGCATGATATTGATTTATATCTTCTAGATAATGGCTTTTTTATACTCCTGGAGGTTTACACTTTAGTCAAATATAAGAGCCCTTCTGCCTCTTGAAACTTCTGTGTGTGCAAGGTGTTGTCTATACATGTGCATATACCAGCATGTATATCCCCTACATGCGTCTGGAGTTACTTTTTAGTGGCACAAAAGCTGGCTGAGAAACCATTAACTTTTTAATGTTGTATTCCCCTATATTGTATTTACTGCAGATTATATATATATACTTATTTATTATTATTATTATTATTATTTTTAAACTAGAACTACTTGTTCCTTTGTAAAAAAAGACCAAGGATGGTGCATGGTTTATGTCCTTTGTGTAGGTGGTTATACAATAGACAGTAAATATTTTGGCTCTAGCAGGACAGATTGAATTAAAATACCTTAACATAGCCTGGTATTTCATGTGCAGCATCACAATATCTAGATAATTTAAAAAGGTGTTGCTTATGCGAGCAATATCCCCTCAACTGCATGGCAAGGGCTCCAGTGGAGAGAACCTTGTCCAGGTTATCTGGAGCACAGCTGGACTAAGGTTGAAATACATTTTTCAATGGAAACAGAAGATCAGTTTTGAAATGTTTGTGATCAATTACTGAGGAACGCCATATTTTCTCCTCTTTCTGTTTCAAGCCAGTAGGATGAAGTTGTCATAAACAGCTTTCTGCCTTCTTTCCAGTCCCATCTTCATCGCTTTTCCCAAGCCACCCCAAAATTCTTTCCTTCTGTGGTCAACACAGCAAATGGATAGGGAAATACACAACAAATCCTGCTCTGCAGCCCAAGATTTGGGAGGGTGTGATGGCCAAACTCCTGTCAGACAACACAGACAGATGAAATCCCTGGATGAAACGTTTCCTTTTTCAGCATTCCTGGAAGTCTTGGCTGTGTAATTCCCATCTACCAATGCAGCCAACTCTTGTTTTCTCACAAGTATTCTCCGAAGCCCTCTAAGACAACTGTTTTCCACATTTTCCCCACTTTTCCTTACCTCAACAGGCTGCGTATCTCCGAGGACAAACACATGCAGCATGTTCACATCTGGGTCCTTCTTGAATATGTTGGGCTTGGCGTGGTGTTGGAAGTGACGATGGTTCCACCAGTTCGCAGAGGCACCCTGGGCAAATACAGGGATAAGGAGTTAACCCATGGAAAAGTACAGTTCCTCTGACGGTAGGATCACCCGTCCATTTATATAAACTAAACCAGCAAAACTCTGATTATGGCCAAGCCGTTATTTGCTTTTGAAATAGCGATGAGCAGTAAGTGTGTAAGCTGTCGGTTGCTATGAGACTGCTGGTTTCAGAGGGCTGGTTTGCCTTCACTGAAGATCATCCATATGGAAAGATCAGGGAATAAGTATATCTTGAGTGAGTTGCATGTCCCCATGTCTTCCCACATGTGAAGTTGTTGTTAGTAGCTGAATCATAAAATCATTTAGGTTGGAAAAGACTCTTGAGATCGTCGAGTCTAACGCTACCAGGTCCATCCCTAAACCTTCTTGCTGCTTTATTGATTATTATAGCAATTTGCATCTGCTACCTGTGCCCATAAGGAGGCAGGCAAGATGAAATGGATTTGGGAGAATGAATGAAGTCATGTCCCAACCTCTATAAGTTCCTACTGCAGGTGGATGCTGAGATGCCTGGACTGCACTGGACCTTGCCCAGGATAGAAGTTCTGAAGGCATCTTGAATGGATGGAATGTGGCAGGATGGGACGTTTGAAAGACTAATATACCTCAGTGTGAAGGAGGTGAAGGGCATGGCAAAAATGTGATGTGAAAATTGGGTTTTATGCAATTTAATAAGCTTTGTCCTCAGCTGCTATAAACTGGTGTGGTTCCACTGAAGCTTGCGGAACTGCTGCGTTCTCTACCAGCTACGGTTGTGCTCTCTTCAGCACAACATCTCCATGTGCAATGGCCACTAACTTCTCCTCTGCGCATCTGCTCGCTATGGAAATGCTGCAGTTTGCTACGTGGACGTAGTTGCCACAGTGCCCTGGGTCCATTACCCCCTTTACCTTCAGGTGTCCTATGACAAACTTGTGGAGGATGTGGTTCCAAGAAGACTTCTTGAAGACAGAGAGGTGTCCAAAATCGTGTTGCAGCCACCCTGCCTGCGCCTGGGATGAAGGGAAATATAGTAGTTAAGAAGGTGTTTGAAATCAGAGTTAAGCACAAAAGGAAATGGAGATAGAAGGCAAATTGTGAGCGTGAGGAAGAGAGGGAATTAATTGAAGTGAGAAGGTGAAGATCTCTGTTTTCATTCTGAGAGGGGAACATAGAATCATGGAGTTCAGAAAAGACTCTCAAGATCGAGTTCAACCGCAAACCTAACACTACCAAATCCACTAAGGAAAGGTCGAAGAGGTGAGGAAAATACATGAGCCACAATCAGCAGTGGGCAGGGGTGGCCAGAAAGCACCACAGTGGCAGGTATGTCATGAATATTTTTCACTGGCATTAATGTTTTGTACTGGTAATTAATGTCATATGAAAAGTTTAGCACACACTGGCCTTCTCCTGAGTGATTTGTGTAGCCGATATGCTCCATGCCTACCACTCTCACCTGGGAAGTTGTAAGGATGCAGGCGAGGATGAGAGTTGTGATCCAGCCGGTACCGAAGTACGAAAGCATCAGCCAAGCCAAAACTTCCATCACGATTATATGGCCCAGGTAAAGAGAGAAGAACAAAGGGCTTGCTCTGAACAAGTTCATGTCCTCCACCGTCTTCCTCAGGGTTCGGAAATCCTCCACCAGCTGGGACTGCAAAATAGATGCACAAGACACAGCGTGCAGCTCATGAGTCTGAATCTGTCTGAGGAAAGAAGGTTAAGTTCCATACCAGTTCTTGCATTAGTTGACCACTCCAGAAATTCCTCCATGTTTTCATAGCACTTTGCTATGAATAAACATCCCGAGCCCACGTCCTGACCTTTTGCACCTTGAGCTAGGAGGGTAATTCAAGCTCGCTGCTGTGAATCAGCGGCACGACCTGGCTCTGTTGAGAGTTACATCAGCTGATGACTCTCCTCTGAATGAGCTTTACAGGTATCAAAAAGGCAGCTGGAGAAAGGGAGAATTCAGTCCTATTACTTATGCATCATTCTGGAGCTCACCCAATACCAGAGCTCCCGTCGTCTATTTAATACTTGGGTCAGCTACCGTGCGATCATTCACGAGGAGCATTCCTGGGTTAATGCGGGTTGGAGTCATCTCCTCTATTGTGAATGAGGCAGATATATCATAATCATGGCCAGGCACAAACAACGGGACTGGATTGAGTTTCGTGGCAAGATCTCGTCATGCCGTGCACAGCGCCTGAATAATGGATGAGCGGAGTGTCTGGGAGGGATGCTGAGCTGCCCTGAGGATGCTGAGCAGGTGGAAAAGGAACTTGTTGGGTTGCTGCTCCTTAAATACGGCCACCAAAACAAGACATCTGGTTCACCTCACCCATAGGTACCTACTGCTCGTGGCACAAGTGTGACTGCTCTCCAGAGCTTTGCACCTACTGGGCTTAGCAGGATAAGCCAGTTTGAGTCTCAAAGAGGAATTTTCCCTGGGAGTTAATCTGTCAAAGGAAGCTGCAGAGCAGTGAAAGAGATTCAGGTCTTGCTGAGGTGGTGAGGAACTTGTTCAGAAGTCTATTCAGACTTCTTAGTCTACTCCTTTCCTTCCCCCCACAACAGACAAGTGATGATGTGGTTTAGAGATTGGTCACCAGCACAGGAATAGCAGGAGGGACACCATTCCCAAGAGCTGGTGCACATGTCCTAGCCCACGTGTCTCAGTTGACGTTTCCCACCAGGATGGGACCCGTCCATCCCGAATACACGGAATGGGCTGCTAGAGATGGGACACAAGGACCATGACAGAGCTGTTGGTGGCTCTGGGGGAAAGGAAAGGCTTGTACAGCCAGTTTGAATGTGTCACCCCGTCCCACATGCATTTTCATCTATACTGGGATGTGCACATTGCTAGACAGAGGTGATCACTCACTGAGCACTTTTCTCCCTCTCTGGAGAAGTGAAGAGACCTTTATGATCTCCCTGTGGCCTGGAGGTCACCCCAAGAGGGAAAAAATGATGGGATATACCCATCATAAGCCCCAACTCAGAAAGAAATACTCACATTTTTATCTCGGTCGTGGCTGGGTTCCCCCGGAGCAAGCTCCCCAATAAGTAACGGCTTGAGAAACTTCTGCACCAAGGTGGGATTGATGTGGAAGGCCTGGAATGCATCCTGGAGTGGAAATATGAGTAACAGCGTGAGATTCAGAAATAAACTGTTGCATCCCACTCCTTGGGTCATTCCCATCCATCTCCAGCACTGTCCTTCTGTGTATTTGTCCCCCGTGTCGCTGTGAAAGAGGGTCCCAGCCTGACTTCCATCTCCGCGGTCACTGGTCAGTACTGGAGAATCATGATTTCTTTTTTTAACCTATAGGAAGCGAATGGTGAGACGAGGGATGCTGTTGAGACATATGGTGAAAGGCACCTCAATAAATGGTTTTTTCCTAGGCAACTAAATACCTCAATCCTGTTAATTCACTTAGAAGGCAGGCAGAGAGGAGCCTGTGCAAATCCCCAGCAGGATATAAATACCCTTTGGGAGTCTGCTGGCTGGAGGCAGTTCAGGAGAGGGGGTGACTGAACCCGGACATGACTGCAGATACAAAAAATAGGTCTTCTGGCCAGACCTGTAGATGCCAGCACTAACACAGCTGGGCAGAAAGTGGTGACTCTTCATTTTGGAGACTCTGTTTCTCCTATCTTGATGCTTCTTGATTCTACAACCAGGCAATTCAACTTCCATGCAAGTCCAGGAAATATGTCTTAGAAAGGAACCAAACCAAAAACTGGGTTGTATACTAGAACTTGAAGCAATTGCTTTGAAGTGCTAACTATCAAACTCTCTAGTGGCTAAAAAAGCAGTTATACCAAAAACCGACTTTATTCATGACTCTGAAATATGCTACTGTGTTTAACAGCCTCCAAGACCTGATAGTTACCAATACCTCTGATAAGACTAATGGTCGTTTCTATTGTGTTGTGTTATGTGGCTGCTTGTCCTTCTACGAGGCCCATTAATCTTTTGTGAGCTTGTTTGTGTATTTTTTGTTCAGTACACGCTGTGAGCATTGGCTACATTTTCTGTATCCTCTCAAACATGCGGTAATAGACATAAATAGCTTGTTAAGTTTCAGCAACGGACTCTATCGCATCCACTCCTGAGGCTGGGAAAGCAGGAAACCCATCTGGAATAATCATTTTCTTACATATTTTCAAGCCTTCTTCCAATAAGGAAGCACAAAGCCTCGTTTGTAGAATATTTTTTGATCCTGGCGCCCATGGCTTTGCCTGGCTCTACTGTTATCTGGACTCCTTTCCTGTTGCACGTGTTTTTCTCTACCCATGTCCTACAGATGCCTGGTGGGACCATATATTTGATGCTGGGATGTTGCGCACCCCTCTTTTTGCATGGCATGGCTTGAATTTTAACCCCAAAATAGTGGTAGAGACAGAAAGTTGATAAAGGTCAGGAACTTTTACCCTGTCCTTGCCCTTTTCTTACTGCACAGAGCTGGAGTTAACTCTAGGAAATCACCTAGGAATGCTGTAAAGATATAAATAATTACACGAAGTGCTAAGGCTGGTGGAGAAAGAATAGTCAAAAATAGAAGTCATGAGTATCATACTTGAACCTTTCCACCTTTGTCCCATTGCCTAACAATGGTAAGGACCAACTAAAATCTCATTTCTGGCCCAAACAGGAAGGGCAGGCTGGGAAGTGCTCACTGACCCTTCTGGGAGGTGACCTGCATCAGAAGTCTAATTCAAAAATACCAGCCAACAACCTTGGCCCCAAAGTCCACCAGAATCAACACGAACTTTCACCTGATTCCAAGACTTTGGACTGAGCTTCAAAGGAATACTCTGACCGTAGAGGCTTTGCTGTGGGAGGCAAAGAAGGAGAGTGAAAGCTGATCTGAGCCATTTAACTTAAAGAAATGATAGGTGAGACGTTGGAGATACAGCATTGGCAGAGGGGCTGGGGGGAGAGTTTCAGGTGCAGGAGAGAAACAAAACTCTGTGGGATGACTTGAAGATTATAAAAGCCATAAAACGCCAGAGGCTACAGGGGAAGAAGTAAGGGGGGTGGGGGAAAAAGGTCATTTCTTCATTCCTTAATTTGAGGAATTTGCTTTGCTATGATTTCTGCATACTTCACCCTCCCTCATGTTATCTTCCCAGCCCACCTAAGCGTAAAAAATACCATTCTTTCCCTTGTACAGACAGGGAAGGATGCACTAAACAGCTCATTTGCCCAAGGTTACAGTGGAAGGCTGTAGCAGAACTGGTAGCAGACCAGTCTTAAAACTTTTTTACCAGTGCTTTAGTTTTTGTAGCATTTTCTGCTCTTGGGCCCATAAAAACGTCCCTGAAATGTTAGGTCTGGTTTCTAGTTTCCTTCCCTGGCACAATTTGCAGGTGGTGTGAAAGAAGAGGGGAGAGCAGGACGAGTGGGGAAGCGAAGAGTATTGAGTATCAACTCAATATTATTTAAACTAATAGGATAAACAAGTCTTTGGAGGTCTGACCACCGTGCTGAGATCTTGCTGATTTGTGTTGTATTAATTGGGGGGTGACTCACAACAGCAGCTTCTGCCTGGTCACCTAAGAGGTATTTTCATCTACCTGGGGCTTCCCTGCCAGAAGCCTCTCTGTTTTCTAAACATGTTTGTAATGACTTTTCCATGAGCCGTCCTCTGCTTCTGAACTTATTAGCCTCACTTCTCACCGGATGGGACGAAAAGTAAAGGTAGGAACAGGTCAGAAATGCAAACGCATGTCAAAACACGGTTGTTACTTAAAAACCCACACCACCTGTCTTCCACTCCACTGCTCTCGCAAGCCTGCGCCATGAAGGAAATACTGGCAGCAGGAAAGTTTTACCTTCATTTGAGAAATAATACATATATATGTCATTGGCATATGTAGAGAATGTTTTTTTCAGGCTAACTGCCAAGCAGGAGAGAGAATAACATCTCCTGGATACTCTTACCACCATCAGACAGAAAGCTATAGTAATAGAAGGATTATTTTATTAGCTATATCTTATGCATCTCCTTTACTAATAGGTCCTGAATGTAAGATACTGCCTGAATTTTGGAGTTGTCTTCAGTTCTGTATTAGAGATAAAAAGCAAAAGGCAAAAGATTGGATGTATTGTGTGACAGTCACACCTGACCCTCCCAGCTTTGTCACCTACTGGATAAATAAGCTGAAGTGTCCTATGAGGATTGGGCAAGTGGGAATTATTCCAGCTGCTTTCGGTGAAAAAAAGCTTCATATTACTGAGGCATGAGCAGTATCTGATCATTGAAGTGCTTAGTGCCATTAGCCAAGGATGTTCTTTCACATCCTTGAACATCTCTGCAACATTTTGTGAAGGCAACCATGCATGATGTGACACCAGAACAGGTTGTCTCAGACTAGGATATTGTCTCAGCATGTTAAAGTATGGCCTAAAATTAATAAATGCTCAGTATTGTTAGAACCTGTGGGGAAAATCTGTGCATCAGCAAGCCTGGGTGCTCCTAACCTGATGAGCTGAGCATGCTCAACATAACAGATGTCGTGGAAGCTTCTCAATTAGATGTCTTGTGAGCATCCTGAGCTGAATTGGCTCACACATGGCCAAGAAGGTATCTTTAGAGTGGCCTGGCAGAGCTGAGGAGTGCGGTGGTAGATGGACACACATGGTCCTCTAGAGGACTGGTCCAGGATAAATGGACAAGATGCTGAGGTTCCTTCGGTGCATGTTTGCTGGGCTGGAGCTCCTAAATACACGTCGTGCTAAGGGCAACCTGAGAAAAACGGAAGCCACGTACAAACTAGGAATGTAAACATGTTAAACTGAATTTTTATCATCACCTTTTCCTCCTGAGCTCCCCCAGTTGAGATATCTCGCAACACAGAACAAAACGTGTTAGTTAAACCTTGACAGTGTCAAGCCTGAGGCTTTTCTCACCCTGAATGAAAGAGAGATATTTTTGGCAGTAAACTGTTATTCACCACAGGGGAGGCTGGAAACCAGGTGCCAGTTCTGTTTGAGTGCTCAGAGCGGTGATGAGCAATTTCAGAGCATTCATGGAGATAAGTCCATAAGAGGATAGTGCGATGCAATGGGAGGTGGGAGGAGGACAAGCAGTAGAATCCCAAACCCACGTTTCACTCTCCCCTGTAAAGATTCGAGACAAATGCCAAGAGCAGATGCTTTTTGGTTTCTAGTGGAAATATTTGAGTTAAATTCTTTGGGACAGGAGTCAAATTCCTCTGGTTTCAGCAGGCCTGTGTTTAAGCAGCTAAAAGTAAAACCTGGCCCATCTTTTTGACAGAGAAAGCTATTCATTCAGAGGATTTATTGGAAGGGGGCAGGAACACCAAAACTCAGCTGAGTGCTTCAAGGAAAGGAATGGAAAATAGCCATGGCCCACAGACAAATGGAGACGGATGGAAAAGGAAAGGTAATTCTTGCCAGAGGACTGTGCCACACGCAGAGCGTCCTCCTTGCTAAGGTGTTAAAAGCCGTGGGAGACAAAGAGTTAAAAGTCACAGCTTGGTCTCTCCCTTCTCTTCCCATGCACATATTCGGAAAAGCTCTGAAGCAGTTTAAATTTATTAACTATGGGCTAATGCCCCGGGGGTGAGAACGTGCTCTCTGGGTGCACTTCCGAAGAGGGTGGCTTGGGGGGAAACGGCACATAACAAACTGCAGATAACAATCTCCGAGGCAGTTTGTTCCTTTCTCGAGGTTTGGTTTGGTTTTGCTTCTTTTGTTTATTTATTTATATTTTAAAGCTGCTGAAACATGAGCGGCAGCTGAACCGGCTATGAAGTGCGGGAGCAGCTGCAGCAGCAGCAAATGGGTTTCTTTTTTAGTTTAAATTTTCTGTAGCAACCTGTAACTAAATTCTCTAGAGAATCCTCTCCTGGGGGGAAGAAAAAAAAACCCCAAAGGCTAAAAAGCTCCTTGTTTTAAAGCCTCAGGCTCACTCTCTCACACAGAAGCAACTTTGAACCACAGAGAGGCCTCTGGTTAACCCTTTCTTGTGCTTGGCTGCTGGGACGTGTCACAAGCTACACGCTGCACAAGGGAAGATTTGGGCCACTTTGCCCATGGATTCGCAGCTCCAGGCACAGCACAAACAAGAGACAAAGGCAAAAAACAGCGGGATTTAAGCCGAGCAATCTCCACCAACCCATCTTCCACATGCCGCGAATTGCCACGGCTCAATGGAATTGATCGCCAAGGAGCTGCATCAAATTTGGATCAACCCTTTTTCTTCGAAAAAGAGCTGGGTGTGCAGCAGGTGTTAGAGAGAGATGGGGAGAGGCTGCCCAAAAGCTGGCTCGCTTCTCAGACACCACCAGGACCTGCCAGAGGTTGGTGATGGGAGCTGGGTGACAGCGGGGGTGTGTGTCTGTGTGTCTGTCCTTACCGTGGCATCTTCGCCGGCGCAGTGGCTGATTACTCGCTGACCCCCCGGGTGTCTGTTTGCCCAGGTGGTGACATTATACACCTTGCGCTCTATCACCAGCCACTTGTCCGTCCTCAGGTTGTGCTTCTGGATCTCCTCCCAGGTGTAGAAGCGGATCTGCGCCTCCGGCTCCCCCGACTCCCCTCCTTTCTCACCCCCTTCCCCCATGGGGCCAACTCGCTTCTTTGTCTTCTTGCCCAAAGCAGGGGAAGGGAGGGACCTGTCGCTGCTCTTCTTCGGGATGTGCCGGAGGGGAAGAGCTTTTTTATTTCCGTGATTTAACTCAGCTGATCCCTTTGCCTTCGCTCATGTCCTCCCTTCTCTTTGTCTCCCGCTGCCTGGCCCTTGCGATCGCTCCGTCGCTTGCTCGGAAGTGCCCCCTAGGTTGGTTTTTCCCCGCACTGATGCATTTTCTCCACGCACATATCCCTGTTTTGTGAGAAGCTCGGCCCCTTCCCACCCCTCCCTCTCCCCCTCAGCATCCTCCCCCCCCTCCCCAGCATCCTCCCCCCCCCAGCATCCTCCTCCATTCAGTCCCGCCGAGGTTTCCGCCGGGATCAGCAGAGCTCCTGCACCAATCCCGCCGCTCCCCCCGCCGCCACGGCCGCTGCCATTGGGCCGCCGCGATCTTGCGAAGCGCAAAGCCGGGCCCGGCGGGGCCACCGCTCCGCCCGCTCCCCCCGCCGCGGGGCCCGCTCCGGGCGGGCATCCCCTCGGCTGCCCCGCCGGCTCCGTGCCTTGGCCTCGGCATTTTGGCGTTTTGGCTCCTGCTTTCAAAAGCTGCTCCACTCCCCCCTCTTTTTTTTTTTTTTTTCTTCCTCCTTTATTATTTTTTCCTATTTTTTTTTAATTTCCCCCTTTCTTCCCCCTTTCCTCCCCCTTTTCCCTCCTTTTTTCCCTTTTCCCCTCCCCTTTTTCCTCCCTTCTCCTCTTTCCCGCCTTTCCCCCCTTTTTCTACTTTTCCCCCCTTTTTCCCCTCCTTCCCCCTTTTGCCTCCTTTTTCCCCACTTCCCCCCCTTTCCTATCCCTTCCCCCCTTTTTTCCCTCTTTCTCCACTTACTCCCTTTTTTCTTCTCTTCTTTTCCCTTTCCCCTTTTCCCACACTCTCCTCCCTTCCCCATCTTCCCCCCTTCCACCTTTTTTCCCTTTTTTCTTTTTTCTTTTTTTTCTCATTTTTCTTCCCCCTTTTCATTTTTTCCTTTTCTCCTTTTCTCCTTTTCTCCTTTTCTCCTTTTCTCCTTTTTTCCTTTTCTCCTTTTTTCCTTTTCTCCTTTTTCCTTTTCTCCTTTTTCCTTTTCTCCTTTTTCCTTTTCTCCTTTTTCCTTTTCTCCTTTTTCCTTTTCTCCTTTTTCCTTTTCTCCTTTTTTTTCCTTTTCTCCTTTTTCCTTTTCCCTTTCCCTTTTTTCCTTTTTTTTTTTTTGCCTGTTTCTTTTTCCTTTTTAAATCCCCCCCCCGCTTCCCCCTCTTTTTCTTTTCCTTCCCCCCCACCCCCTTTTCATCATTTTCTCTTTCCCTTCTTAGTGGGGGATTTCGAAAGGAGATTTTGACACTGCCTGAGATGAGCCCGGTTCTGCTCTATCTGGTCCCGCTGAACTCCCCCCGTCAGCCTGACCAGTTCCCTTTGTCTGCCAGCGGGCTCAGCCACAGGGCAAGGCTTTTGCTTTCTTCCCAGGTGGGATGGTGCCACCATCCCTTTGCCATGGGGCACTTCATAATAAAATAATCCCCGTCATTAAGTTATGCAAATTGTTGCGGTGCAAGCGCGTAACAATAGCAGAGGGTTTTCACCACTGTCTCTCTGTGCCTGAGGGTATCTGTCACCCACAGCTTTCCTGGAGATGTATCTGGGTATCTGTCACCCACAGCTTTCCTGGGGATATATCTGGGTATCTGTCACCCACAGCTTTCCTGGGGATGTATCTGGGTATCTTTTCTTGTGACCGTTTTGCATTAAGAATTGGAAAGTTTATTAACCCGTTCTGCAGTGGCGCTGGCTGAGCCTGAGCAAATTCAATAGACAAGCAGTTCAAATGTTTTAGGGTGCAGACTGCACTCCCTAAAATACAGAATTCTGTTATGTGATCACATTTTAGGATTGGAGCAACACTGGCTTCCCGTAGCTCAGCCCTTTATTCATCTCATCTTTCCATAGCACTGTGTTCTGACCTCCTGGGGAAGGAACCCCTATGGTTTACCATCAAATGTTTTAATTCCCAATGCTTGTTTGCTATCTCGTTGTTGAAGGAGGGGGGTTATACATGGGATAAGAGACCATGTCGTTCAGTGAAAGCAAGAAATGCCTCCAGTCCTATAGGTGCTATAGGTTTCCTCTGTTTCTCCTGTCTTATGGCTGCACAAGGACTTGAGGCTATTAACCAGCCTTTCCCTGTGGTGTGGGATGACGGAAGTCAGAAACGAAAGGAATGTTTTCCTAAGACTTGCTTTGCTAGTTTTATTTAGTTCGATTCAAAATAGACCTCCGACAAGGATCATAATAAATGCCAGCAGGACACTCCATTAAGGTGGACCTGAAGCTCGTTGCTCGTGGTGTGGGAAAAGCTCACCATGGCACTTTCTGTGCTCAGTTCTTTGCATTTCAGGATTTTCAACCTTGTTGGCATGTCTGTGTAGCATGTTGGATGCTCTAAACTTTGTAATGCCAAGGGTGTCCCCCTATATCCTGCATTTATCTGTACCCACTCACCCGGAGCTGCTGTCCCGGTGCTTTTACTGTGGTACCCAAGTTCCTTTATCCTCAGGGCCTTGCAGAGATGCACTTGGATGTGTTTTTCTATCTATTATGCCTGGTTTCTCCTAATATATATATGTAATTTAGCGCTAGAGTTAGATTCTGGTTGGACTCAATGATCCTGAGGGTCTCCTCCAACTGAAATGACTCTATGATTCTATTCTATGATTCTAATCAATATATTAAATATTGATTGCCATGGGTAAGTGAATCGTCCTTTCTTACTCTATTGTTTTTACCCTTTGCCTTGTAGCTTTTAATTTATAACTTAGCTAAAAAAATAGAAAAAAAAAAAAAGTGATGGAATTTGTCAGTTGAAAATGGAGCTGAATGAGAGGGACAAACAGGAGCAGCTCGGATGTGTTCACTTTGCATTTGGACGTTACCATACTCAGAATATTTCTGTTTAATAAAAGGAAATACATCAAACAGAGAAAACTATGTCAGGGTAATGACATATATAATAAAGATTTGGGCATGTTAACCTGGCCTGTGTGCTGGCAGCACATCTTGAGAAATCAGGAAAGAGAACAGGAGCCTGAAGTGTGAATTTAGGCATTTCAGAGCATCTTGTCTGAGTCAAAGACGTGACTTCTTTTGTCCTCTAGAGATAAAATACCTATTATTGGTAACTCACAGTATTAGCTGACGGTCCTAGTCCATCAGGCGACTGCTCCACAAAGGGAATATATTTGTGTTATTGAATTTGGGGGTTATTTTGTACACATGGAAGTTCATAATTCAGAGCCGACGACTTTAAGCAGCGGCTAATCCAAGCAGGGCTGGTTACGTATGCAAACCTTGGGTTTCAATGGTATATTTGCTTGAGCAAATCCTCCCTCCTGAGAAACGAACTGTTGAAGAGAGGGATCAACTTTGGTATTGGCTCTTATACCTGCAAGATAGACGCAAAAGCTGCGCATAGAACTCCTCATCTGGATATTTCACATAGAGAATTGTGTAATAACGACAAGTCATTGAAAGTTTCCTATATAAAAAGAAGAGCGTTATTCTCTTGCAGCACAGCCTGTAATCCCGTCAAGGCTTTCTGCGGCTCTTTTTCTAGGTCTTTTTTGGCTCCTGCAGCGCAACCCAGCCGTGGCAATGAGAGAAGAACAGACTCTTTTCTGTGGCCAAGTAGGTGAAAGGCTGCGCTTGTTGCGTGGTGTAGATTTAACGGCACAAAGAGCTTGTGTGAGGGACAGAAAAGTCCTGAGTTTAATCGAGTAGTCATGAGATGGGGGAAAAAGGTGAGAAACACAACAGGAAAGAAAGCACAGAAAAGGGGACACACACACACATATATATATATATATATATAAAGAAGTGCAAAGCAGGAGTGTTTTTGTAGGGGGGTATATCTGCTCTCAAAATGAAATACATGCCATAACTTGGGCTAAGTGAAGGATATCTTGCTGGGTTAGTGTGGAACAGGGAAAATACAGGGAGAATTGGTAGTTCAGGTACTTTTACACTGTGTCATGCATTGATTTGTTAATGTAAAAGAAAAAAAAAATGAGACCCCGAGAAAAGTGTTTTAAAAATGTGTTAGAAGTCGCAGTTTTTGAGTTTGTTGTCTTCTCCCTGTGGAATCTGATAAGATCGCATGATATTATTTTAATTTGCCTTTAAGAAAGGATTAGCATCTCCATTAATGATGTTGATAGCAGCACCCAGGTTGGCACTAGCACATGGAAATCACTTCAGCTGTGGGGAAAATCCTCCTTCTCCCCAGTTTAACAAGCACTTTAGGCTTTTAACTCCCTTTAGTTACTCTGCTAAGGAAAAACACATGTAAGGAGAGAAAGGAGCGCAGGGTGTCCCTTGCGTTCACTAGAAGGAAAGGTTGAGGAGCTCTGGACGTTCACTAGAAGGAAAGGCTGAGGAGCTTCAGATGCTGGTTGAGATGGGGGAATAATTAATTGAAATACAATGGGAAATAGATACATGAGATCCTGAGAGCAAGGGAGCCTGGGGTGAGGAACCCAATGGTTGGGTAGAGATGTCATTGAGCATCACTTTAATAACCAAAGTAAACTTTTCCTCCAGCCCTCAGGGACAGACACGAACTTTGTTCTCTTTTTATTTCCTAACTTTAATCATAAAAATGTCCTTTGAAAAGCATAGTTTTCAATATAAATCTTGTTTTCAGTTAGTCTGTATAATACTGGCCATTTTGCTTCCTCTGTTACATGTGCTGCTAGAGCTGGCTAATTAATCGATCTATTTCAATGCTATTTAAAATCAAGGATGCGTTTGATATTTTCCCCTGACACATTCTGGTATTTTGAAGGAAGTTGGCGACGCTTTTTCTGTTTCATGGGAGAGCTGACTTAACTTTACAAGGCAACCAACCAACCAACAAACAGCGATTCCCATTGTGTTTCTGTCGCTGGCACGAATGGCACATTCCACAGTGGGTCTTGGGTTGGTTGTGTGGGATTATCAGGGTCAGGGCACAAACTGCTCTGGATGCCAAGGAACCCGAGTACATAATCCCACTTGTTTAGCAGAGAAAGGAGAAGACATTGCGAGCACCCATCAGGATAAAAATAAGGAGGGAAAGGCTCTGTTCTCAATGGTGCCTTGTCAGTATAATCTGATTTGTAGTAATTTGTAATGAAAAGTCACTAATCTTAATTTGCATACCAAAAAATACACTTATTTTCATCTCAACAACTCCATCCCTTATGTGCAGTGATTTCTTCTTGTTTTTTTTTTCTGGCAAGATGTAAACTCCTCCCAAATCACAATCATCTTCCTCCAGTAGTCTGTAATATATTAATTCTTTCCATCTGTCATCTAGTACAATTATTGCATCTAAATTTTAACAAACAGTTGTTAGGGCAGAGAACAAGAGCAAATACTCCATGCAGTTAATGTGGGCCAAAGAAACACCATTTATATGCAAACCCAAGAATTTATAGTCAGTATAATTAGTGTTAGCAACCTCAACAGTTGCAGGTACAATATTAGCTTGTCTAGTCTAAATTATTCAACTATCACAGCTCGTTCCCAATAACACAACAGTTGATAAGAATAAAGGAAATATTTCTAGTATCTACTCCTTTTTCTGGTGTTAGGCTGAAGCTTCCACTGCACCTTCCTAAACCTGAGATTAGGAACTGAGCTCGCAAGAGCTAAAATTAGTGGTTTCCTCTTGCATTTGCTTCATCAGCGAAATGGTTTTAATTGTACTGGTGACATCCTCTTGTAAATCCTCACACCGCAGTTCCCATGCACTCTGCATCTGAGGCTTCTCTGAAGCTGAACAAAAGCCAAGAACTGCTTCTTCTTTCAGACTTCTCTGTTTTAAACTGTGTTTTGTTGTTTGTTTGTTTAGCGTTTTTTTTTTCCAGCATTTGTTTTTCTTTAAAATCTCCTATTTTCTGTGGGTTCAGACTTCACCATCCATTATTCTAACTCATTTTCTCCTTCTTCAAGATAATAAAATAAAGGCTGCCCCCCTTTCAGCCCATCTCCTCTATTACTGATTTGGTCACCAGGTGCTTGGGTACTTAGTGATCCCTCACCATGGGGGTCACTTAATGTATTTTAAAGTACGTTACAGCCCAATCATGGTAGTGACCTAAGAGCTCTAATATGTTTTCTCTGACTTTTGGTGATCCCGAGTCATCTCAAATGCTAAGAATGGATTGCAGCTGCATCAGAAGACTGAATCAAAGAGCACCTCTTATCTCTCTGATTTTTGCTAATCTAGGAAGCTGCGTCACAGCCAGATCATGACAATAAAGAGAAATGGACATGGGAATACTAGAGGTAAAACAAGGAGTCAAACACTGCAAAGAAATAATGCACTTGGAAGAGCAGAGCGGCCAGATCTGGTTTTATAATAGCTAATTATGCTGATTGTCTTCCAGCAAGGATCGCTCCCTGTTAACGGCAGCGGTCACAGCTGGATGTGGGGTGGTGGTGAGTGTATAACAACAGCTGTTTCCTCTTGCAATCCTTATTACAAAGATCTCATTCTCTGTGAGACCCATTGAGATCCTGAGGATGGCGAGTGCAGAAGTTGGTGTTGAAAACTGGTGGCTTGTAGCAGGACATGAAGATTCTTCTCTGCTTGGAATTGGGTGATTCAAGGAGCCTCCATGATGTCTTACCCTGGGTTAAATCACCTCCTGAGAGGAAAAGGAGCAGAGCACAGATTTTCCATCAGAAGCAGCTTTGAAGGTAATTCCAAGGACTGTTGTATAATTTGTTTGGGGAAATATGTTAATAATGTGTTAATGTTCCTTATAGCTTCTGGTCCTGGTGAAATCATGAGGAGAACAAGGCTGTGGTTTGGCAAGCTCAGTGATGCTCTTTGGCTTTTGTTACCATCTCCTAAAACAAGTTTCCAAATGTGTTTTTTAATGTGGTGTATAGGAAAAGGAAACCTGAACAGTGCCTCTCGTATCAATGGTGAAAAGTCAAACTAAAAATATCGACTAAATTCATGACAATTATTCTTTTGTGCAACAATCGGGGGAAAAAAAAAAATAGAAATGGAAATAATTACCGCATTGTTACAATTATGGTTAAATTAAAAAAATATGCAAAACATTATTTATTTATGTCTTTTATAGTTATGTTTGTGAGATGGCCAGCAGTCAAAATACAAAGCAATTTGTGGTTATTTTGCTGAGATTAGGAGAAAACCTTTTATTTCATGGGTGACGGTGCCCATGTGTCTAAGCAGAGATTTGATGTATTAGCTGCGGCACTGCTAAAGGAAGGGAAATAAAAGACCTTCAATACAGCGTTTCAGAGAATTCCAATGCAGCGATATGTGATGTAGCATCAGGTGGTGTTCAGAACGAGAAGGGATGCAGCCTGGTCTGGTGGTTCTTTGTTTCTATGGTTACATTCAACTGGAATTGCTGGAATTGGGTCAGATTGGAAGGTGTGAATGAAAACAAAGGAATTTGGAACCGGTGACGAGAGCTCAGAGAGAAGACTCTTGCTACTAGGGAAAGCAAGAAGGGAGCTGAAGGTGGAGACAGGCATTTTAAAGTACGTTTAATGTATGTGTATGAAGTCCCACGCAGATGAATCTGTCTGTTTTAGCATCGTTAGCTCTTATATCATTATTCTGTGGTCTAGTGTAAGGATAATCCGCAGACCACCCTCAAAAATGTGATTTACCTACGGTGCCACCTTCCCTCCCTCTGGCTGCACATCAGGCAGCAGCAGCCACGTGTGGCCACAGCAGCCACGTGTGGCCACAGCAGCAAAAGATGCTGTGGGAGCTGAGAGGGAGAGGCAGGAGAGATGGAAAAGTGGGAGAAATTGGTTGGAAAGGGGATAAAAAAGCCGAGGGCAGGGAAGATGAGGCATCCTCAGCCCAGAAGCGAAGAGAAACAGGTTGTAAATTGGTCTAGAAATAAGCAGTTTGGGTGTGAACTGCACTGCTTTTTTGTTCCTTGGGCTTTTCTGCTTCCTCCAAATCGTATATTTGGTTCACAATCTAATTTTCCAGGCTGTGTTTTCACCTGGCGTATAACACTGACCACCAAGCCTCTGTTCTTTCCACGTAACAAGTGATCTAGGACCAGCCACTCGATGTTTTCACCCCGTTCCCGCGTTCTTTACCTCCTCAGCGCAGGACTTGGCCCTTGCTCAAGCTGATCTTGATGTTCTTGTCAGCCTGCCCATCTCTCTTGCCCTCCGGCGTATCAAACCCACAGTGTGATACAATCAGCAAATCTATATAAAGCTGCATTTATCCCATTTCCCCTGGTAGGAAGCGAAGGCGTTTAAATAACTCTGGCACCTGCACCGACAACTTCAGGAATGTGTCTTGTAACCAGCTACTTTATGAGCAAGCCAAGATGATGAGGGCTGTTGGTTGCCCTCAAATATGTTTGAAATAAATTTATCCTGTGCCTATGGCTGCACCAACAGTATAGAATCCTAAAATTATAGAATATCCTGATTTGGGAGGGACTCACAAGTGTCACAGTATCACAGTATGTTTGGGATTGGAAGGGACCTCAGAAGATCATCCAGTGCAATCCCCCTGCTGGAGCAGGAACACCCAGATGAGGTCGCACAGGAACATGTCCAGGTGGGTTTGAATGTCTCCAGAGAAGGAGACTCCACAACCTCCCTGGGCAGCCTGTTCCAGGCTCTGCCACCTTCACTGAGAAGTTTCTTCTCAAATTTAAGTGGAACCTCTTGTGTTCCAGGTTGATCCCATTACCCCTTGTCCTGTCATTGTTTGCCACTGAGAAGAGCCTGGCTCCATCCTCGTGGCACTCACCCTTTATATATTTATAAACATTAATAAGGTCACCCCTCAGTCTCCTCTTCTCCAAACTAAAGAGCCCCAGCTCCCTCAGCCTTTCTTCATAAGGGAGGTGCTCCACTCCCTTAATCATCTCTGTTGCCCTGCGCTGGACCCTCTCCAGCAGTTCCCTGTCCTGCTGGAACTGAGCGGCCCAGAACTGGACACAATACTCCAGATGGGGTCTCACCAGGGCGGAGTAGAGGGGAAGGAGGACCTCTCTCAATCTACTGACCACCCCCCTTCTAATACACCCCAGGTACCATTGGCCTTCCTGGCCACAAGGGCACAGTGCTGGCTCATGGTCATCCTGTTGTCCACCAGGACCCCCAGGTCCCTTTCGCCTACACTGCTCTCTAATATGTA
Organism: Nesoenas mayeri; assembly: GCF_963082525.1. Lineage (NCBI taxonomy): Eukaryota > Metazoa > Chordata > Aves > Columbiformes > Columbidae > Nesoenas > Nesoenas mayeri. Next base: position 67,324,508 of record NC_137548.1, on the reverse strand, counting down.
ATTTCCCAACCTATACTGTAACCTGGGGCTGTTCCTGCCCAGATGCAGGACTCTGCACTTGCCCTTGTTAAATTTCATCAGGTTTTTCCCTGCCCAACTCTCCAGCCTGTCCAGGTCTCTGATGGCAGCACAGCCTCTGGCGTGTCAGCCACTCCTCCCAGCTTGGTGTCATCAGCAAACTTGCTGATAGCACACTCAATTCCCTTGTCTAAATCGTTAATGAATATCTTGAATAATACTGGCCCCAGTACTGCCCCCTGAGGCACTGCACTAGATACTGGCCTCCAACTGGACTCCGCACCATTGACTACCACTCTCTGGCTTCTCTCCTTAAGCCAGTTTGCAACCCACCTCACTACTCTATTGTCTAGAGCACACCTCCTCAACTTAGCAACTAGGATGCTGTGGGAGACTGTGTCAAAGTGTCATCGAGTCCAACTCCTGTCCCTGCATAAGACATTTGTGAGTCTGATATTTGTCTTTTCAAAGCTGACTCCTCTAAAACCAAATAAATGAGTTACTTATTTTATGTTAAACTACGCATTTTTTTTGTTTGTTTTCTGATATTATACCAGGCAACTACAAATTTTTTAACTTTTTAAAACTAAACTTATATACTTCCTTCTAAAATTAATGTCTTTGTTAGCAATAAAATGGTTTGCGCAACAGTGGAATAACTCTGAGTGTCGATGGTACTGCTTCTGTGTTTTGTAGTGGGGGTTTGTTTGGGTCTTTGTGTTTTCCTCCCTCCTACTTTTGTCTGTCGACGTCACTTCAGTCGGCATTTTACGGGTCCTGATTTCTGATGTGACGTTTCAGGGGCCATTTCTTTGGTGGATCAGAAGTAGCGTTTGCTATGTTTTTATGGGAAAAAGCCTTCAGAATGTGTTCTAAATGCTAAACTCACAGTGTGTGGATACCTCAAATATATAAGGTTGTAATATTAGAAACCTGAAAGTTGATTTTAAGCTCTCAGTGTTATCATAAGCTTTGGTATTTTGCTATTGTTTTGGTTGAAGTATCAATCATATACGTGAAAACAATTGGAAAAAAAACCCAAAACTTTAAGTATATCACAGCCCATCATTTATTACAGCCTGAACAGCTGAAGATGCCAAGCTGGAGGCCGAAGTTTCCTCCTTTTCCCCGATTTCCACCACCAAACCGCGCTCCCGCAGCCCCGAGCCCCGCTCCATAGCGCGTCCCTCCAGGGGGCGGGCGCAACGCGAGCGAGAACCAATGAGAATGCGGGAATGGAGGGGGAGGCGGGGCTTGAGGGAGCGGAGAGCCAATAGGAGGCGAGCCAGCGGGCCGGTTTTCAAGGGGTTGGGAAGGAGCGAGGAGGGTCGAGCCGAGCCCAGCTAAGCGGAGCCGAACCGAGCCCAGCCCAAGCATGGAGGACTCCGAACCGGGCCGGGGGCTGCGGCGCTTCACCTGGGAGGAGATCGGGCAGCGGAACGGACGGGGGCCGGGGACGCAGGAGCGGTGGCTGGTGATCGAGAGGAAGGTGTACGACATCAGCCATTTCTGCCGGAGGCACCCGGGAGGATCCCGGGTCATCAGCCACTACGCCGGGCAGGACGCCACGGTGAGCGGCGGGGGGGTGTCCGTCCCCCGGGGCTTCATCCCTGGAGTGTCCGTCTCCCGGGGCTCCATCCGCCGGGGTGTCCGTCCCTGGAGTGTCCGTATCCGGGGGCTCCATCCCGGAGGGTCGGTCCCCGGGGCTCCATCCCCCGGGGTGTCCGTCCCTGGAGTGTCGGTGTCCGGGGGCTCCGTCCCAAGGAGGGTCCGTCCCCGGTTCTTTCGGGGCATCCCGGGGAGGGATGGACGGAGGAGGAACGGTCGGGGCAGGGGCACAAGTGTCGTTGTCCCCTATCCCTAAGCAGCGTGAGGGGCGACACGCGTGGAGTGGGGAGGATCACCAGGGACCAAAACACGAGCAGGGGGCGAGTGGCAAATGGGGGCGGGCAAGGGGCTGTTCACTGAAGAGACGCTGGGCTGTGTTCTGCACATAGTGTGACCTCATATGTGCAAAGATATCTACTGAATTTTATAGATTTCTACAAGAAAACAGTTTTGCGGGAGTAACAAAAGCATCCCACAAATAGCGCGTCTGCAAACGGCCGTAAATCTGGGGAAAAAAACCCAAACAAAACAGCAGCAACAACAACAAAACCCAACCAACAATAATTTTTGCATGCATGTAGCAAATAGGAATTCTCTTGTTTTTCTACATGGTGAGCCACAGGCCAGAACTGAACAGAAACACATGAGGCATTTGTAGCAACACTGTGTGCACACATAGACTTACTATATTCTTTTTTGCAAGCATTTGGGTGAATTCGGCTTCCTCTGACTTTAAAAACTCAGCACCCCGTTTCCAAGAGATGCTGAAAATCGCATTTCTGTCTTTGTAATAGAAAAAATAATTCATGTCTGGAGGCCAATTACTATTGCAATGCGGAGGAAACATTGTTTGAATTGACAAGCAGGGTGTGGGGTAATTTTGTCGCTGTGTTTCCTTCCTTTGTCTGCTTATGTCTTTTGCAAAAGAAAATGTGGTTTTTTCTAAATGTAAATATTTAGACCCAAGGGCAGGTGTGGGATGGTGAAGATGTTTCAGTCCAGTTTTGTCCCTGCCCAGAAAGGATGGAACTCAAGATCTAGCGCTTTCCTTCACTTCATCATACGCATATAATGTAAAGCTGGAGATAACATGCAAATTTGCACCCATTTCATGCACAGAGGCATTTTTGAAGTCCCGTTGCTGTTGTGCGATGAGGAACGAGCCGGTGGCAGTGACCAGCACGTAGGGCTGAGCACAGTTAGATGGTCACATTGCAGCCAGCTGCATTTTTCAGGCGTTATCGTCGCTGCTGGCTGCAGCCAAACTGCTGACCACTCAGGAACCTGAGCCAACTCAATTCCCATTTTTCCCATAGTTTTGTCCTGGAAATGAAAAAAAGAATAATAAATCAGGCTTCTCAAAAACAGGGAAAAAGAAAGACGTAAGGAAAGAACGCCTTTGGTTTGCTAAATGCCACTAGAGCGCTGTGATTTCTAGAAGGTGCGATCAGTGGTCCCTTAAGCTCCCCTTAGCGTTGCTCTGCCAGGTTTTACAGCCTCCATGGGAAAGACTGGTCTAAACGTGTGGTGCCACCCTCCTCTGATTGGCCCGCGTACTCCTCCCCATTTTGTTCTTCCTTTTTCAATGAGAAAATGCAAATGTACATTCCCTTCTCTTCGCCTCATTCACATAAACCTTAGCAGAGAGGATGCTACAACTAAGATACAACAGGCCTGACCCAGAGCTGGCAACATCAGCTGTTTTTGTAACCCCTTTCTTCACTAGAGATCTTTCAAAAGGACGATTTATTTTAAAGCACGCAATGATAAATTAGTAACTATAGCGCTGAACGGCGCGTGGTGCAGGAAGTTTACAAACTGCTGTGCAGTGGGCAAATATTGTCTCAAAAAAAGCATCCTTAGGCTGGAGGAGATGCTAAAATATGTGCTGGTTTGGATGCCGGGAGAGAAATATGTAAAAGGAGGTAAATGGGAGATCTTTGGTAGGAAGCAGATGTCAAACTGCCATGTGTGCTCAGGAGATTTGTAATCTAAGTATAGTGGGAGAGTTGACAGTGATAACAACCCCTAATGATTTTTTCAGCTGGCTGCCTGGTCACCATGGAGATTGCTGTGAGATTGAAATGATAAAAGTAACTGATTTCTCTAACAGGGATCTTTGGAATTGTCAGAGAAAATAAAACAGGAGGAAATAAAACTATCCTATGCAGATGTGGCAGGGTGGGCATTGGAGATTGCGGGGGGTGCGTGTTTGGGAAAACATGGGGATTTTAAGAGAGCTGCTGGGAGCTCCCGTCACCTGTGTCCTGCTTCTCCTGGTATTTTTCCCAGTTTGGCCAGGTTTTTGTGCTAATATCCTGCCCTTCTCCCCAGTCAGACTCTCATTTCAGGATATGGAGCCTGAAGAAAAATAAGATGGAAGCTAAAGATAAAAACAGAGGAGTACATGGCTGAGAATACATCTTGTGGTTCAACAGGAGATGTAATTTTCAGACTCGGAAGAGGGAAGTGAGCCCGTATTTCTTGGGAACATGCACTTATCAGCGTCCAGATAAGAAATTATACAGAGAATTCAGCTTCAAATGGTGTGAAGAAAACAGCAGGATTTGTGGAGTAAAATCTGGTTCACCTCCATTAATAGGGTTGTTTTCTGCTGAGCCCAGGATATCATGAAATGTATTTATTTTCCTGCCACCTGAATGGTCATTTGTCTTCAGCCTGTCCCTGTATCTGTATTTCAGGATCCTTTCATAGCGTTTCATCTTGACAAGACACTAGTAAGAAAGTACATGGGCCCACTCTTAATTGGGGAACTGGCACCGGATCAGCCCAGCTTTGAGCCCAGCAAGAACGTAAGTATTTAAAAGCTTGCTATTTGGGATGAAAATGTGCAATTTAACTGCTCTTACTGGCAGCCAGAATTCCCTGTGCATACAACGACAGGATCTCCTGGATCACTGTGTTGGTCTGAAGCTTCCCCTTCACCTCATTATTTATAGTCTTAGTGAAGATTTGTCTCCAGGTGACCCTCAGCTTTTCCCCATTGCTACAGAAGCTCCTTGAAAGGAGAAACCGAGCTCCTCCTTGGGTTCCCGAGCCATTTTCACACCAGCAGATACTCTTGGGTCTCCCCACAGAAAAAGCTGGTAGAAGATTTCCGTGAACTCCGTGCAGCCGTGGAGAAGATGGGGCTTCTCAGCCCCAACCCTGCCTTTTTCATCCTGTACCTCTGCCACATCTTGCTGTTGGATGTTGCCGCTTGGCTCGTCATCTGGTATTTCGGAGCATCCACGGTGCCTTTCCTCTGCTCGGCGCTGCTCCTCGGCACTGTCCAGGTAAAAAAGCAGGCAAGACATGACGAAGGAATTGTTGCCCTGAGGGTGGTGAGAGCCTGGCCCAGGTTGGCCAGAGAGGTGGTGGGTGAACCATCCCTGGGGACATCCCAGGCCAGGCTGGACGGGGCTCTGAGCAACCTGAGCTGGTGAAGATGTCCCTGCTCATGGCAGGGGGGGGCACTGGGGGGGCTGGGAATGTCCCTTCCAACCCAAACCATTCTATGAAAAAGAAGCCCTAGAAGCACCAAGAGCCATCCCTTTGAGACTTAGATGCTCATTGCCATAAGCACAGGAGAAACCTGATCTTTGTGGACTTCCCCAAATCCTCCTTCTCCCCAAAGGGCACAATGACAGTGCCACGACACTCTCCTTAGCTAGAGCAGGCTTTGCCCTGCTTTTTCCTTCCCGTAGCCCATCAAAGCCCTCCTTATTCCCAGCCTTCTTCCCACAATGAGAGCCACACTGCGCCTCGGAGGTCCCTGGTGCCAGAACTCCAAAGCTGTGGCCAAGCCACCAAAGTTCCCATGGGAACCCGCAGCGAGTCAGAGGAGACGGCAGAGCCGCTCTCAAAGCCCCGGCTATTCCTCCCTGCCCGCCCGATCCCCTTGGAATTACAAGTACTCAGAGGAGGCAGCAGCAAGCTGCTCCTTAAAGGAGACTTTGTTGCCGAATTCAGTGCAGTTTTGTGAAAGAATAAATGCTGTTTCTGAGCTCTATGACCTTTTTTTCTTTTCCGTACCCCCCCAATGATATTTTTTGATTCCTCGTGAAAACAACTATCTGGGACTAAAAGTCATTAGGCAAAGTCTGGGCTGCAGTGGTACATAGTGAAAGAGAAGTGTTTGGACTGAGTTTTAGTGGAAATTAGCGCAAATTAGTGGAAATGTCCTTGCTGTCCAGGGTTATGTTGTGAGGAGCGTGGGAGTGGGAGAACTGAAAGCCCTTTTTACATGCAGAGACTCCTGACTCTTTTTATCTCCAGCAGCGCTGACCTTTTTTAAATCTATTCTTTAATTGCAGGCCCAGGCTGGCTGGCTCCAGCACGATTTTGGACACCTTTCAGTCTTTAGCAAGTCCAGGTGGAACCACTGGGTGCACAAGTTCGTCATCGGCCATCTGAAGGTGGGCATTGGGTGTTGAAAGGGACGGCGAGTCCTTGCCCAGGGTGCTCTGTGGTCAAAACCAACTTCAGTAACAAGAAGAAACCAAATTCAAGGAAATACTGGGGTGGGAGGACTAAGGGCAGAAGATACAACTTCTTTACAACACTCTCTTCTCATTCCTTCCTCCAGGGAGCACCAGCCAGCTGGTGGAATCACCTCCACTTCCAACACCACGCCAAACCCAACTGCTTCCGAAAGGACCCCGACGTTAACATGCACCCCTTATTCTTTGCCTTGGGAAAAACACTCTCGGTAGAGGTGAGACCTGGCGAAGGTTGGGAGGGTGCAGAATTAGGGTTTAAACTGGGAAAGCTGCGAAGAGCTTGGAGACTTGTTGGTTTGGTCAATGAGATCTCTCGGTGATTCAGGAATTTGGAGAAAGTGCAGCGTGGCATTAATGGCCTTAGAAAAACAAGAAGAAAAAAGATCCTGATGCATCACTAGCTTCCATATACTTCATGTCACGCTGTTTTGGTTGTTTGTTTTTCCTTAATACAATCTTGCTGTGGATTGAAATTACCCAAATTTATTCTGAAGGTTTAAAGAAAAACACCAAAACTGCTTCTGTAAAGTGAGAAGTACATCCAGAAAATGGTTTGATTTGCTATTTTATATAGTGCTACTTCACTTTCCACTAGTCCCTAGTATTCCTTAATTATACTTCAATACTTGTGGGGTTTTTCTTAAAATTTCAACTGAAGTTATTTTTGCTGTGTTTTAAAATAAGGATGAAATATTTGTCACAGTTCCAAGTTCATATGTCTCTGAAGAGATATTTGCATAAAGATAAGGTTCCAAATTCTATTTGCCAAGATCAGCTTTGACTAATTGTAACGTTTTGGGAAATGAAGCAGCGGGTGATATTTACAATTGCCGATCAAAAGAGCTATTTCAGGGGTCTCAGGCTGACAGGGGGTGTCAGACCGGAGTCCAACTCTATTTCTGATACAACACTGAAATTAATGGAATGGCTTTAGCATTTTCTGGTCCTTTAAAAAAAAAAGTTACATAAATTCATAGCGTCACCTGGCTTACATGCTGTGATTTGCATTGAAATTAAGGAAGGGCTGCGATTCGGAAATGGTTTGGACGTGCACAGGAATATAATGGAGTTCCTCAAGGAAGCCAGTGACGTGATCTGTTATATTTATACAGCAAACATTGACAAATTAGTGGCCTCGGGAGGAGGATAATCTGTTCACCCCTGTTTCTGTGGACATAGTTTAGTGTCTAGATGCTTATTTCTCCGCTTTAGGGGTTAATTGTGAGTAGGTGGGAGTTCTGCACACTGTTATCTTTATTTATAGCATTGTAGGTGTTTCTTTTCTCTGAAGCTATATTGGCAGCAAACTGTTCTCAGTGCCTTAGGTAGGTTTGGGTTTAAGTGTTAAGCAACTGTGCCCTCTGTAGGGAAAGGGCCTCCAGTGCACGCTGCCTTTTGTGGTGCAAGGGACTATCTAGCCTCTTGTGCACCTAAAGCAGGTCTGAGAACTTATTGTAGCAATCAGAGGCTGGAATTCCAGGGGACGATGAAGCCAGTGGTGTGGTGGAAGCTGGCGTGGTTTGGTAGGACATCTCTTTGAAAGGTTAGGAGGTATCTAAGCATGCATTTCTTTGCAAGCATAAGTAGGAGTGTATGCACGGATGTCTCTAGCTGTCTTCACAGCCTGAGTAATTTGCTTATTTTAACAGCTTGGTGTGCAAAAGAAGAAATTCATGCCTTATAACCACCAGCACAAGTACTTCTTCATCAGTGAGTAACCCAACCCTTTCACGGTTGTATGGACAACATTGACTCATCCTTTTCCTTTCCCAGTTCCCCTCCCTGGGGTAAAAGGACATGGTTAATGTCTCTGTTTCTCCACTCTAGTTGGTCCTCCAGCTCTGGTGCCTCTTTACTTCCAGTGGTATGTCTTCTACTTTGTGGTCCAGCGGAAACAGTGGGTGGTAAGTTGGCTGCGCTTTGCCAACGGTGGCTTCTCCTCCTTTAATGGATACTTTTCAGTGCAAGAAATTACTGGAAGGAACGCTGAGCTGTGAGTCTCGTTGGGAATATATGATCTTGGAAATAATATCTCATGTTCTGGCTCGGTCCAGGGTGTGTGAGTGTCTAGAAACGTTCCTTCTGCAGAATTGATGTTCATACAGAGCTTGTCCTTCAGGTGGCGTGAGTGTCTGTTTTAAAGAAGTGCTCATTCTGGCCATTGGCTTTTGTTTTCTAAAAGCAGTACAATAGAATCTTTTGGGCACAGAAAATGGGAAAAGCAGCAGGATTCAAGGGGGTTTGGGGGAGTATGAAGTACACCTCCATTTTGAAAAATAATGTATTAAAAATCAAGAAGGTTTCAGGGAGCTAAAGCTGAATGGTTGCAGTTCAGCGTGAAGTGGAATAGGGGATGTGTAGCGGACTTTTGGAGTTAGGAAGGTGGTTTGTTAGGGGAAAACTTAGGACCTTGAGGAATAACATGGTCTCTAGTGACTTTAGAAAAAAATGTAGCAAAAGCTGGCTTTGTTTTGAGATGTGGGGGTTGGAGTGTTTGTCCTGTGCTTGGCTCATAAAACCAGGATAATTCCTGAGCACAGGAATGTCTGTGACTGTGTGTCAGATCGCTTTGTCATGGGGCCAGAGAGGATAAATCTGTTAGTAGAAGATATTACGGGAAGTTTTAAAAGGAGTGCCATGTAGAGTGGATGGCAGATTCAGAAGCCAATAATTCTTCCTCTTAATGAAGTTGTATCTGTTCCCTGCACTGCAGGACCTGGCCTGGATGCTGACCTTCTACATCCGATTTTTTCTCACCTACTTGCCCTTGCTGGGGCTGAAGGGTATCCTGGGGCTTCACCTCTTAGTCAGGTATCATTCAACTTATAATTCCTCCATTTCTCTACTATTCTCAATATCCTATTGATCTTTTGTGTCAGCTTTTCTTCAACCTCCAGTTATCTTTCTCATCTGCTCCCTGTCCCTCTATCTCTTTATGCATTTCCACAAGACAGACGTGGTTGCCTGTCCGCTGTGTGTCTTTAGAAGGTTGAAAGTATCTTTGTAGAGAATAAAAATAGTCTATAGGTTTGATCTTCTGAGCAGATGTTTGGGGTTTTTGGCATCCATTTTATCAAATAATTACTAGCTTATACATGTACGAGTGTTTTGTAGCGTAGGTGTGAGATATTGTTCTTTGTGTGTCTTTGTATGCACAGGTTTATAGAGAGTAACTGGTTTGTCTGGGTTACACAAATGAATCACATCCCGATGCACATTGATTATGATAAGAACGTGGACTGGTTCTCCACCCAGGTGAGACCATCTTTCTGTGTGACTTTGGAGGTGAAAAGTTATCGTTTTGTGTATGTAACACCCATGAGAGCTGATCATAGAACTGATAGGAACTGAGAGAGGAAAACAGAAGGACCTTGTCCTCACTGTGCGAAGTGATTAGTGCAAAGAAAGAAGGTGCAGAAGTGGGCTGGAGGCTTCAAATGCTGAGCACAGATGCCTCAAATGAAATAATTAGAGATGCTACAGTGCTCTTCAGATAGAAAAGAGCTTTTTGTGCATGGAGGATGCAGATCTCTCTTGTGTGCTCTGTCTTATTTTAGTTCTGAAGCCATTACACAGGTTTTTAAGTGAGAAAGTTGGAAGTTGTGGTTGTTATGGCTTATCTCACTGGGGAATTCAAGTCTATTCTGAATTCTGTTGCTAACAATCATATATCACAACACGGCCATCTCATGTTGACTGGAAATAGCTCTTGGAGTTGCTGTATTCAGCCAGAAGACATGTGCTGATGAGGATCTTGTCCCTGCTTACTGTTGTGTTTGGCACGTGTGAGACAAGGGACATTGCTAAAACAACACTTAAATGTCACTTTTTTTTTCTCCTCCCAGCTCCAGGCAACGTGTAACGTTCATCAGTCCTTTTTCAATGACTGGTTTAGTGGACATCTGAACTTCCAAATTGAGCACCAGTGAGTTGGAGCATGGGTTGGGGGTGCGAGGGAATTTCAAGTGCTAGTTACACCAGGTCTGAAGTGCCTAGGTGGTCCCTGTCTCTCTGTCAGCTAATACAAGAACGAAAGATAACATGGATAAATTCCCTGTTCTTTATACGGTGATGGAATGGAAACTCCAAGAAACTTTTTGGAGTGCCTTTGAGCACCAGCACCACTTCAGATATGAGTAGCATGGCACAGAGTGAGAACTATGAGCCTCCTTGTTATTACGATGGTGACTAAAGTGACACGAGAGGGACCACGACGGAGCGCCGATGGCCACGGGCACAAGGGGAGGTTGGGCATTCTCGGGTTTAGACCCAGAAGAGGGCCGGGAATTCTCTGGGGTGACAACAAATGCCATTGAATTCACTACGTGCTTTTTCCGCAGCCTTTTTCCTACGATGCCTCGACACAACTACTGGAAGGTGGCCCCGCTGGTGAAGTCCCTGTGTGCCAAACACGGCATCGAGTACCAGTGCAAGCCGTTGTTCACCGCCTTCGCGGACATCGTGCAGTATGTATCCACCCCTGGCCTTCCCTGGGTAGAGGGTTTCCAACATTACGGGGAGAACAAGTGAGGAACATGGGGCAGCCAGCTTGGATCACAGGACTTCTGTGAAGAGCTGTAGATAGTGCAGTTGACTGTGAAAGGGAGTGGAACACTGTTCAGCTATGGGGCTGGTTTCAGTCGTAGCAGGTGAATTAAGAATGTAGAGGTGTCAGTAAGAAGGACCCAATGGAGAGCTCCTTGTCTTCAGCCTGGAAGAGTTGGAGGTCAGAAGGATGACAGGTCTGGCACCTCTGTCTCCAGTTATGCTCCAGGGAAAGAGGTGTTTTCCTAAGCTTCAACTGTCATTTATTCTTTCTTTTTCCTTCCTTTCTTCCCCTCTTTGCCCCCTAGATATTTCTTATTCCATTGAAAAGTCCCATGGTTTGCTTCTGCCATGCTCGCTCCTTTTGTTTCCATTCTTATCAAGTTGTTTATTTTACCCTTCCAGTCTTTGAGGTAGCCCTGATGGTGTGGTTCTTCTCCATCTTTGTCTGCATTACCTTGCCTCTGAAGATCTCTGAGCAACCCAGTCTGGTTGAAGATGTCCCTGCTTATTGCAGGGGGGTTAAGATTAGATGAGCTTTAAAGGACCATTCCAACCCAAACCATTCCACGATTTTATCATCTCTTTAATCTTTAGATGGGAGTTCTTCACACAAGGCTCTGTTCCTGGATGCTGTATTTTATTACCTGGTGTCTAAGGAAATGTCGTTCTTCCCTTGGCAGCTCTTTGAAGGATTCAGGGGAGCTCTGGCTCGATGCCTACCTACATAAATAAGCAGCAGTGGATCCTTACAGAGGAATTCCCCACCCTTGTTGCCTCCTGTGGGGAAGACCATGAAGATACAGCACAGAGGAGCGAGCTGGCTAAGCCAGAGGTGGGGAGGTGGTGCAGCTTATTCCAGTGATGAATGTGATTAATATGACTTTTTTTTTTTTTTTTTTAAACAACATGTTCTTAATTCTTGTGCTTCTTTCATTCCTCTTCTCTGGTGCTGAGTTATGGGGAAAAGGTGAATGGAGGAGGTTACGTTCCACCAGCCTGGAGGCAGCTTTGGAACTGGAGGCAGATTCCTTTCTGTCTGCTGATACTTCATTTGCTGAGTATATAGGTGGGAAATCTGTTATCTAACATAGACTTTTCTGAGGTGGCTCTCATGATGAATGTAGTAAGAAAGTTGAGACAGCATGAAATCAAAGCACATGGCAATTACTGATATGTGGAAGCAATAGGGAGTTGTGTAGGTACAGTATGTTCAAATACCTATATCCAATTAACAATGGCAATAGAAGTGCAAAACCGAGGGGCAGCGAGGAGCATGTGAGAGCCCAAAACAATTTGTATATATGTGGGTGAGGTGGAGAAGGTGCTGCCAGCAGTTCTGTAGGAAATAATCATGGGGAAAAAGATCTAATTAGAGCCCTAATCAACAGGAAAGAGGAGGTTCTTCCTGAGGCACATAGATGTGAGAGCTCAGCCATGTTCTGTGCGAATGCTGCCCTCCACATCTACTCTGTGTTGAAGACCTCTGGGTTGTTTGCCCATTTGTAACCTCCCATGGAGTCTCTGCACGTGGTTTCCACTTCTGGGTGTTATTGAACCCGTTCCTGAAAGGCAGAAGAGGCAGAAATATGGCACGTCCATGCTTGGGATCCCTACAAGGGTTATTAAGGCAGCAAAAGGGTCACCTGAAGCTTCACTCTTTTTGAGTGATTTGTTAAGCAGAGAGAACTCGTGACTTCTGGCCCACAGAGCAGGAGGTATTCCCATCCGAGCTGCAGACAAATTTAATGAAGATATAAAAGTGTTAGGGGTTAAGGTGCTGTTTAAATGCATTTAACTCTTCAACCAGCAGAAGTCAGCAGGCTGCATAACCCTGTAGGTACATGTCAACCAACACGTTGCTGGTCTTTCTCCTTTGGATGATGTGCCTTCAAAACACACCCTAAAAGGTCATGTGCTGTGTGATTTTTGGGGTGTGAATTAGCCTTACAGTATTTTCCTGGGGTCTTTTAATTCACTACACCAACGTTACAGATGCCAAACCAGGATATGGCATCTGGTGTAGCACTAATGAAGATGGTTCCATCACCCTGTTACCTCAGTGATGGGTGGTTTAGTCTCCAGAAGGGGTGAGTTGATTTTGGGGAATATATGGTGCTTTTTCTGATTAATATCCAAAGGGAGGATGGCTCGTGAAGTAATGGAAGAAACGCAGCTTCCCAGGCCAAGTGTGTTGTTAAGCACAGAGTATAAATGTGATGGGAATAATAAGATAATCATTAAATCATTGATACCTGTTGATAACAACCATAAAGGAAATGGGCCTTAGTTACTCTTTTACCTTGTTTTTTTTTCCTGCATTTCTTTCCCTCTTATTATTAGAATTGTTGATGGAGGAAAGTCTAATAATAAAATTCCTTATCTCACCAATTATTGCTGTCATCAGAGTAAAATATGTCTGCGCATGAGTCTGCACTCTCTGAAATGTGGAACAAATGTGGAGGGAGAACTGCCATAAACCTCAGCATTCATATATCAGAGCAAGGGAATCGGCTTGCGTGAAGTACGCAGTATAAACAATTAGCCAAAATCCTACCAAAATAAACAATACACTATTTTTTAACTCCAGAATGAGGAAAGGAGAAAAAAATGTACCCCTGACTTCTGGAAGTTATATTGCTTTACGTGTAGGAAGGTGCATATGTTTGATGGAATCACGAGCTGTTCCATAAGGACTTAAATTCAACAGGTAGTTGGGTCTCAGATGAAATGTGGTGGTATTGATAGCTTTGATAGGGTTGATAGCCTTCCACAAAGGACCAGAAGTCTTGTTATGCTGGTCAGGAGAGTCATTGAGCATCTCAGGTCCATCGGGAGAAAGCTGGGCAAGCGATGAACTACCTAAGGTGGGCAAGAGAAAACACCGAAGGCAAGGAAGTCTTCAGAAATTCTCCAGGGACATTCCATCTCTTTAACTTAAGCTTCACAACTCTGAATTTTGTCTGTTGGATAAAACCACACAGACTGTCTCGGTAGCAAGAATTCTTCCATCTTGTGTTTTGGCTATAATCGCTGGGTTTGAGAATAAAGTTTGCTCCTGTGTGCTGTGGCCCAGTGAACCTTAAATTAAAGGTTGTTTTTTACTGCAAGTAGAATGGTTTCAACAGGCAAGGAAGGTGCTGTTCTTCTCTTGTCAGGACGAGTTTTTAGCCATCTCTGATAAAAGAGAGAACTGAGCTTCTCGGGTTGACAGATACTAGTGCTCGAGTCCTGAAAATCCTATGAAAGTGCAAATACTTCCAATGTGTTTTGGGGGAAGATGACTGAACTTCAGTTCATGAAGCTTTGAAGGTACTTACTGGGTGGATTATGGCGAATGAGGTAAGTAGAAAAAACACCTTTTAGGTCAAACGAGCTGTAAGTTTTCAGCAACATTCAAGTGCTTGGTACTGAACAAGTGGCTTTTATTTTTTTTGAATGCTCAGAGTCAAAACATTCATTATCTGCCTGTTTAATTTTGAAAATGCAAATAAATTGGAGCTACCCCCTGGGCCAGGATGATCTAGGAGTTAATGGCTTTGAAAAAAATGATGTGCTACTTTAGTGCCTAAGACTCTGGAGACTCTTGTTGTGTTTTCTGTGCAATACACTAAACCCATTGCCTGAATAACCACGAAAAATAATGTCTATGAACTGATTCACAGTCCTGAAGAGTAAGACCGAAAGGGGACCTGAATTAACATTAGCAGATCTGAGTGTGCTGAGTTTGCTTGTTCTCCAGGCATATGACAGCTCAGGAGGAGAAATGAAATGTATGGCAACATCAGTTTTTGGGGATTACTCTGGGCTGTTTAGAGTACACAGTGGCAACTTACTCTGAGACTTACAGAATTTTTACAGCTGTATTCCAAGTCCAAAACCTCTTTCGGGTTCTCTGAATGTTCATTGGGATAAACCTTTTTGGAACAACACTGGCCTCGAATTTGTCATTTAGTGGAAGCCCTTTACAGCTCAGCCTTGAAAGATGGAACCTGAACATCAGGAAATAGCCAGAGGGTGGCAGTCGGGCCTCAGAAGGGAAGAACATCCCAACCTCGCTGGGAACTGAAGCCTGAGGGTTTAAAGGCTCTGGTCTTGCTATTATCCTACTTTAATTCCACTTGAAGGAGGTAAATATGAAACTAATGCAGGGCTGAAAGTGACTTTTGGCTGATGTGAGAATGGAACTCTTAAAACTCTCTAAACCAAAGCTTTATATCCCCATGTCACCCTCTCTAAGAGGTAAGATGGTGTTAAAATAGCATTTGCCTGTAAGCAGGAGTAGCTTGTGTGGCCTTTTGCTTTTGGGTCTTTTAGTTCAGCCTAAACACTAGGAAATGAAAGGGATGCTAAATATCTAGTCAAGGTTTAATAAACATAAATACAATTAATTCTCTGAAGATCTCTGCGGTGAATCAGATCACGAGGTAGCGGGGACACTAATTTTCTGCTGTTGGTAATTGTTCAAAGCCAGGTGACCACTATGATGGTAGTTGGAAGTTTTTTTGTGTTGTGTTTGTATATCCTGGACTGTTATTTTTCTGCCATAGTTGCGGCAGGTCAAGCAATTAAGTACTTGAATTAGGTGGTGTAAGGAGGGATTAAATGAATAGGATAATTGGTTTGTTTGGGTTCTTGTTTGTTTGGGTTTGGTTTGGTTTTGTTTTTTTAAACCAAAACAACAATGACAAAAACAAAACACCTCCCACGCACACACACAGAAAAACAAAACCCCATAGCACTGGAGCAAAGCTTATTTAGGGATAAAGACAGGGCATTTACACCCAAGGTGAAACCTGTTGGTCTTCAGCCTCTCCATGGGAGATGGTGGCACAAAATTGGATGATGGCAGAAAATATAGTCCTCAAAAGTGTTCAAAGGAGAACAAATTAATCAGGTGTTTGCACGGGGTCTTAAAAACTGAGGTTGTCAAGGCTTTGAAGATCATCCGGTTAAGTGGGATATCATTGGACAAAGAGAATAGAATAAATTACTTTAAATCAGGGAGGAACATTTTCAGCAATGGAGCAGTTGGAATTATCAAAACATTAGGGTGATGTTATTATAAAACAGTTAAGGGCAATGGGGCAACTGGTAGAAGAAAATGCCCTAGTTTTACCCTTCCCAGCACCCACTCGTTTTGACTTGTTAATAATCCGGATTTGCAGTCCTTGCCAAACCCACATGTGTTCACTGCCACTACCCTGAATTCCTCAAGAGGTGAACTGTGTTGTTTATGGGATTTTCTCCATCTTTAGAAAAGAAGGAGAAATCTAGGTGATTGTAGATCCACACAGAACAGATGATGGAGGCAGCTGAGCTGCTCAGGAGCAGCCTGACTTCTTGTTTCCCAGGATAGTTTATTTTATAAGGAATATAAAGAGATTTCTTAACAGGTCAGGTGTAGAAGACTGGTGTATTAATGCAACGCTACTCCTGGGTGGGGAAAGAAAGAGGATTACGTTAGATTGGAAGGGAGTTCATTGGCATGAACATGGTTTCTGTGCGATTTACATCTGCTGTAGAGACTAATATTAAATATCCGCAAAAAAGGTGAGGAATTTCTACAATGAAAGTTTTGAAATAGCAGTAAAAAATAGTGCACTGATGGATGAAATACAGATGTATGAAAGGCTGGTTACAATGGTGTCCTTTAGGCAAAATAGTTTCTTCTGTGAAAAGCAGTAGTTTTATAGAGCTGGAGGATCAAATGGCACAATGCACCTTTTTTTTTTTCAGGAAAATTAGTTTATAAATATACCACAATAAATCAAATATCCTCTAACAGTGCAATGTTAACAACTGGAATACTTGTCTAAGGGCAGAAGAGTCTTTAGAACATCAAGTTTACGTGTGTCTGACGTCTCCGGTAGATGTTCCAGGAATACTGTGGAGACATATGGTGAAAATTGCTGTTGGAAGCCTCATTTCATGGGTTCTGCAAGACAATGGTAGCAAATGCGTGATGCTTGCCAGTCAGCAACAAAGTCTTTCAGGTCTTGTTGAGATGGAAAACTGGAAAACGTCTCACCTGTTGAATGCAAAACAACATTTGATCCCCAGAGGCCAAGAAATTGAAGTGAAATCACTGATACAGGGGAAGCTGTTAGGCCATTTCCAAAGGTCTCATTGATCCCTAGTAGTTTAGTTCACCTTGTCTTTGGTCATACGAGCTAGCTTGGCTTTTTGATTTTTGCAGCTAATCATTCGGTGTCCTGCCAGTTTTGTGGGGTTTTATTTGTGTGTATGTGTGTGTGGTTTGTTTGGTTTGGTTTTTTGGGGGATTGTGTTTTTAATGTATATATACATACATCCCTCTACAGCCATTGGGGGTAAAGGGAGGCTGATCCAGACACTGTTTTGGTTAAAAAACTAGCATAAATACAGTGAATTGCCTCTGGAGGTACCTGCTGCTCTTCAGGCTCTATAGGAAGAACGTACACAACTAGTGCAGATTAGATGCCTCACTTGGTCACCAAACCATAGCAGTTTAATACAATCACTGCCAGAACTCCATTCTATGTGAAGGAGACTGTTTTCACTGAAATATGTTTCTTGGTGTGTAAGAGATGTTGCTAATTCCTACAGCTACTGAAGGTGAGGTCTGGACATCCCAAATATGTCTTGTACAGATGCCAAAGGTGGTGACATTTTGGACAGAGCCTCGGGACCTATGAATCATAGCATTGTTCAGGTTAAAAGGGATGTCACTTATTTATATATCATATATCAGGGTTATATAGCCTGACCTCGTGCTCAGTTCAGTAAATACTGAATTCAGGCCATTGCTTAGGGCTTCGTTCAGCTGAGTCCTGAAAACCCGCAGGAGCACAGGTCCTGTAGGCTTTTTGGGCAGCATCTTCCGAAGCTTAATTATCTTTGTAGGGAAAAAGCTGGTCAAGACCTCCCATGTTTCATGATATTACCTGCTGGTTTCCCCACATGGCTCAAGCCACAGAAGCACCAGGATTTTGCCCTCAGTGACAGACACAGGCTCTGGTCAAAAGCACATAAAGGTAAATGAAGTGTCTGTGTCTCCTTGGAGCGGCCCCATGAAGAATCTTGTCTGCAGGGCTTGTTACTGAAATACAACATTTTGTTTCTCCTAAAAGACAGAATAACAAGATACCCATTCTAATGGGTATCTCAAACTCGATTCAAGGAGAACCAGCCACTGCCAGGAAATTTAATTAGTTTTGCTTTTCTGTCCCTTCCTAATCATGTTTGTTCTGTTCTCATTATCTCAAAGACATGGAAGATTTTTATATTTTATATTGTCTGTTGTGCATGATCTCCCAGCTGAATGATGCTTTCTGAAACACCCGAAGAAAGACCTGTATGTACAAAACCTATAAGGGGAAGGGATGGGAGAAGGGTTCCTGCCTTCTACATGGGTATGTCTGCTATCAGGATATTTTATTGGGGTGTGGTGTCTGCAATACAAAAACATTGTTGAAGAGATAAAGAGAATATAGGGCAGAGCTGCAGGAGAAACTAAAGCCTTAGGAAAGTTCCTTATTGTAGAAGAATAAATTTGTCGGAGCTCCCTGAGCCAAATAAAAGAAGAGGTGGTGACTTGATGATAAAATGAGAAGATTTATAGCATAGAGTACTTCAGTTTGGGAGTGATAAAGAAATACTTAGCAGCTGAAATGTGAATCAATATCAGTTCAAGCTATGCAAATGGTGCAGGTTCCTAGTACCAAGGTAAATTAGCCCAAAGTTCAATATAGCAGGAGCAGTGATAGATTGTCTGCTAAGCAAAATATCATAATTCATTAATGACTTAATTTTCTAGAAGATGATTCCTTGTAAACTGTAGCTGTTGTTTGGTTTGGCTCAGAAAGAGATCAGGGCAGTCCTTTGGGCAGTATTATCATAATTAGATCACCCCCTGAACCATAGACCTTTTGGGGTGAACATGAGTGCTTCTACAACAATCGTTTGGATACATGGCCAGATAGAATAACTTCTTTTAGCAAGAAAAGGTGCAAATGTCCTAAAAAGTGAGTCTGAATTCCTGTCCAGGATTATCTTACGGTTAGTTATGAAAAAGGAACAAGATGAAGTAATAAATGCTGGATGTTGCAAACAAAAAGGTGAATAAGATGCTGCCAGTAACCTTAGGTTACGTCTTGATCATTTTGAGGACCTCTCTATTTTATTCCCTCTTCTCCCCTCATCCAAGAGGAAGATCAGAAATGTGTGACTTCATTTGAAGCTACAAAGCTACAAATATTCCTGTCTTGAGCAAATATTCCAGAGTTACTGAAACAGAGGAATAAATAAGGGGAAAAGGCCTGCTGGAGTCTTAATTCAGATTCTGAGTAGCTGGTTCAATGTTATAGTCTCTGTCTTATAGACAACTTCTAATTCTCGAAGAAACCTTTTCTTCTGAGAGAACACCACCATCTCTTTGACAAAGGTAGTCACCACCCACAACTGCTATGAGGCAGGACATGTCGAGGCAGAGACAGACTAGAATAGATTCCTAAACTTTGTGTCATCAGATGCAAGACTACAGGCAGAATGTGTAGATTTTTTTTTTCTGAAAATAAAAAAGAGAGACTTTGCAGAATTACTGAAGTCATATCAGAGCAATAGGACTCATTGGGATTCTCTTCTGTCCTAGTTTGTTCAAGGTTTTGGGACTGGAGGAGCTGTAGCCATGTTGTACTCCAGCCTGTTGTACCTGGCAGTGAAGAACTTTGCAGGAAGAACCAGGCCAGGAGCAGAAGGAGCTGGGACTTCATGTAATCTGGGAAGAAATTAGGATTGCCTTGGTGATGCCTCAGCCTTCAAAGACCATTTTAGGGGAGTAAAATTCTTATTAATGCTTTTGCAGCATAAATAAGACTTATGCAACCATCGGCTGTAGAGTTAACTATCCTTGGGATGTTGGCTCCCTGACAGAAGGGTGTTTTAGTTTCAGAGTTAAAATGTGATGTAGTGTGATGTTGTCTTGGTTAAAATGGGTAGCAGCTTTGCAAAAATTAGAAAATTAAGCTTTGCAAAAGAAATGAAAGCAAGTATCAAGTCTTCTTCACCCATATGAGTGAAAAATATGACCGACCTCCTTGTGGAGAGGATAGGATGTAGAAGTTGAAGGTTGATGCACACCTCTGAGTCAAAATGGATATAGAATATACTCTGTAGTATGTGCCTGAGGAAGGACGGTGTAGGAGGCAGATGGTGAAGGGCAGAGAATTGAATTATGGTCAAATAAGTGCAGGAGACAAGTTGTTGCAGGATCTGGGCCTCATGCATTGCAGAAGTTGGAAGGTGGCCCAAGACCCACAGGAAGGACAGAAGAACTGAGATGTTCTGTGTGTAGGCTGTGGAGCCACTGTGGGTGTTTAATCCAAGCTTATGCCACATTGTTCCTAATTGGTGTTGCACAAGCTGTGTATTTTAAAAAAAAGCTTTCAAGCTTGGTTACCTTTTGTAGAGTTTTTCTCTTGCAAATGCACAATTGCAGAGAACCAGAGCTTTCAGAAGTGCATCTGCAATCGGTGGGTGCTCTGCACTGAACACAGAAAATGCTATAAAAATGCTGACTAGTCTGAAAAACCCAGCCCCAAATATATGACAGTGGGAAAACAAAATGGGTTTGTTACAGGCATTTAACAGTTTTAGCTTGAATCATTCTGTGTCTTAGTCTTTGTAACAATATCTAATGCTGCCCATGTGCTTGAGAGAGGGGCTTTTTAACAGCTGTTAAATTGCAAATGTATAGTTTTATTTAGATCAACTGAATTTAGATCTTAAGGCCACAGAAGAGCACCTGGGGTTTTGACTTCTGTGAAGTCGGAGGGTGTATTTCATAGAAATTGCAGGTTAAATAAGATACACAGGACAGAAAAGTACATGGTGAATGTTGGAGAGATTAATATCAGCCCTGTTTAAAAAGAATTTATGGTGTGTAATTACAGGTGGTGTGTGGATGAGAAGGTCACATCAGAATTGCAATAGCAACTCGGGTCAAGTTGTGCAGCATCTTCTGTGTTGGGGTTTTAGTAACTTACTCAGAAGTACCAAAAAATTATATAGTTCAGTGCCTTAATGCAACTGATTGTTCCATGGGAAGTTTCAGGTGAGAAGGTTCACAGTGCTTATTACAGAACCTAATTTTACACCTCATTATAATTAACATGACATCTGTCTTTTGTTTTTTATTGTTTACCCACAATAGGACACCCCAAAACTAGGAGTGAAAGCACCATCTGCCACAACCCAAATGGAAGTATTTCATATGTGTTTTTTCCTCTTTTACAAAAGTTATAAAGATTGCTTTCACAGAGGAAAAAAAACTCATGTGTTGGCTTACTAGTGATATCTGGATTAAGGGATGAAACAAAGTTAATCAAGACTTTGACCATCTGAGCAAACTAAACCCCTCAAGGTAGTGAAAAAGGCTTCAATTGCAAACTTGACTCTGTGCCCTATAGAAAAAAGGCGGCTTGGTTTTGCTTTTGGTTTTTCGTCCCATTTCTGAAAATACATGATGTTCCTGAAAAGTGGCACCATCTGAAATACTTGGTGGTATCTCATTTATTCAGAATACATTAAAAGAAAAGGAAAACCTGGTTCTCCTCCTGATTGACATGGTGTTGTTTAATGTTCTTATCAAGCAAGTAATTACTGTTGTTTGGGTTTTTTCTCCAAAATGTCTTCAAAACAAGATTTTGCAGTCTGCAAAAGTTGGTGTGTCTTGAAAAGACGGAGGAGCCTGTTTTCAGAATCAAGCCTTGCCCTGAGTTATGGATTCCAAATTAAGTTTTGTGCCTCAGAGGAAATAATTTTAATGATTTCAGTTTCCTTGCTGTGTTTGGGAAGAGTTACGGTCACAGAAGAAAGAGTCTTGGAGGAGGGTCCATGAAATCCATGAAGGAACAAGAAGCTTCGTTCACAGGAGTGGGAGCAGATGGATGCAGGTCAGGTCCCTGCCAGATGTCGGAGCCACTTTAGGGCAGAATATCCTCCATGAACCCTCCACTAAGGTAAGGTGCTGTTCCATCACAGCTTCAGACCAACCAGGGCAGGGCAGAGACATTCAGGTATGTCTACATAGATAAGCACAACTGGAATTGTAGATGCCTATCTCCAAGTTCACGCTTCTCAAACTCTCTGTGCTGTTGATACCTAACCCAGGAGACGGGTACAACCCATAGTTATCTGTCTTATATCTAAGTTCTCCTTCTGGGTGAGACTGTACAGCTCATAAATTAGATGTTCTTCATGCAGCCTTGCCCAGGAGCCTCACCGGGTAGGCATTCTCACAGCATGTGTGACACGCTCCATGCAAAGTTTAGTTTCTGTAGAAATCGTAGAATGGTAGAATCATAGAATAGTTTTGATTAGAAGGGACCTTCAAAGATTATCCAGTCCAACGCCCCTGCCATGAGCAGGGACATCTTCACCCAGATCAGGTTGCTCAGAGCCTGAAATGACCAGGAGAACCATGGGTGGCACCCTGTATGGCAAAATTACTCAGAGAACTTCTCTGGAACAAGAGATTTTCTAAGTAACAAGATACTTCAGTGTGTCTTAGTAGTAGATTTGTTAAAATTTATTTTCTGGACCGCTCTGTGCAGTGCCAGTGGATTAAGGGTGCACTGCAAACATTGATGTGATACTAGAGAAAACTCATTGGTGCAATAACTACCAGTTCAGTAACCACATACTGGCTTTCTGGAAAACTGGAAAACTATGTCAAGTGCCTGTGCAAGGAAAATCTTAGTCACAAAACCAGCTATGTAGAACAATAGCTCAATGCACGTGTACGAGCTCCCAGAGGCATACGACATGGATTTTGACAGGTGTGTGGGTAGTTGTTGCAGAACGCAGAGTATGGTGTAAATTAACTGCGACTGGTTTCTCAATGTTTTATCTGGGTGAGCATGACTGTAGCTTTCACTACCTACCTGGGCTTTTCTGTGTAATTCTGAGATTTGTTGGGTGACCTGGATAATGTAGACAGAGACAGCTTCTGCTTTCAGATTGGGAGAGGACTTGCTTGAGGCTTTTTCATGTAGCGTAACATCAATTGGCACTACAGGACCCTCTGGATGGGACCGGATGCTCAATAAATTCAGACATAAAATACTATGCATGCTGTTCATATGGAAGGCAAGTATCTTAGAGTTCCCAAATTGCCTAAGTAATAACAGTGGTTTGATGGATACTGGCGCCCACAATGTGTATTACCAGTGAAAATCATGATTACTGACTGTGTGTATAGGCAGAGACATCCTGCATTTATTTCTTTATTCACTCCAATATGTTCCTGGTTCTGTATTCTCCAGGTCTTTGTAGATCAGAATCTAAACCCAGATTTTTATCTATTCCTCTCCAGGTAGCTGCTACATTTACAAGTCCAAACAAAGGGCAGTGGGAGGTTTTCATGTATTTTCAGCCAGCTTTGGAGTAACTTGAAATTTTTTGCGTTTATATATACAAAATGCACATATGCAGAAATCTGCAACAACTATTGCATAGTTTATTACAACCACCTTAAGTACTGAACATGATTTATGTAAGACTCTACACATATTCCACACTAGAACACGAACACATCATTATTGTCGACAGTCTTCACTTTTATTTAGAGCAAGATAAAGGGTTATGAAATGCAATGTGACAGCACAGTGAAAATTATTCCTCTCATTCTTTTATCGCTGCCTCTTAATGAATACTAATAGTCACATTTCTCTTTTACCTAGGGTGGTGCCACCGTTGCCACATGTCAGGAGCTTTTAAACGGTTGTTTTGGGCTTGACTGATTAATTTGCCAGATGCTGTTACACGATTTAATTAGAATTGCGTAATTCACGATTCTCTGTCAGCCAGCAAGGTTGCCCACTCCATGCAGGGCTGAGGGCAAGGCAGGGATTTCAGCTGTCTCTATCCAACTGGTTTTTAGGCTACTGTTAACTCACTGGGAAACACAAGGAAGAAAGAAACCAAACCAAACAAACCACCAAAACTCCACGTTTTGGCTGTATTTGCATTCTGAGGCTTGTGCAGAGTGTGCTAAGAAAACATAATGGTAAGCTGAGAATCTTCATCATCGCTTATAGCACAAGTACCATGTAAACTCCATTCCAGAGTCCCTTAAGGACAAACTTTTAAAAATAAAGTTGTATGTAAATTAAAGGGTATTTTTCTCGCAATGCGGAGGCCTATCAGTTCATCTCTGCTTTGATCAGCTCTTCCCTAAGTTTCCTGCATGCCATGTGCTCGGGAGGCAGGGAACACAGCCAGTATTTCACCTCAACCTCGATCAAGAACGTAGTTTAGTTTTCTTATCTTTCTGTCTTCCTTGCAGTCTGCAAATTCATTTTGTTCAGTGCTTCTCAGCATTGGGAGCTCATCACAACCATCAGTTTTCTTTGAATCACAATATGTGGAATTATCTGTGAAACTCCATGTCACCAGAGGTGGTTGAGACCTAGAACTTGGCAACAGTCCCTGCCTAAAACCTGACAATATTCGTGGTTATAAACAAAAAGAACAAATTGGGGTAAGGTGGAAAACGTGATTAGGGACTTAGCTCAGTATTGCCTTATAAAGGGGTAGGATGAAAACCTAATGAGGACAGACTATAACATACCTGCCTGCTGCTTGTAGCGTCCTCAAAAGTACCCAGGGCTAGTAAATTTGGATTAAAAGAAAAAAATTAAGAGAATCCTAAATGTGAAGTAGGACAGTATTTCATGTATGTCAGCTTATTTTCTTTTCTGGGTCACCCGCAAAATTGATGTGACTTCATAGGAAACATGGCATTGCTTTATCTTTGCTATTTATTACAGCTGAGGGCTCTAACCTCTTTATTTTGTAGCAGATCCTCTCTGAACAGCACAGATATTTTGACTTCAGCTCTGCAAGACTAATATTTAAGCAAGGTTAGTTATGTAAGCCGTGATATTAAACATAGTTTTAGAAGCTCCTAATCTGCAGCCAAAATTGGTGTTAATGTTGTTGTTGTTGTTGTTGTCATTGTCATTACTATTATTATTAATTATTATTATTCTCAACCCCCATATCTTTTAATTACTGTTGTTGAGTTATGAATGAATTACTTGAACAAAGAGGTGATTGAGTGAGTGGAGCACACACAGAAAACTCTGCAAACAACTGTATGCAAAGTACTGTCAACGTCCAAGGTCAGTTAACTGGAGATGGATGTTTTCTTAAGGTGTCCTTTCTTTGATTTGGTGATATTTTGATCAACGATGCTTTTAGTTAAGAAAACACATGAATTTAGCATGTCAGGGACAACATGGAAAATTTCAAGAACCAAGGACAACCTGAAGTTTAGGTAGTGATGGGACCATGAGGATGAACCTTATGGGGAGATCACAGACCCTGGAGCATTCTGCTGTTTTCACTGGGGTACAGTATGAGTTGGCTCCATGACTTGAAGGCAGGAATTACAGCTTGACGAGAGATCTTAGCAAATGTATTTAATAGCAGCTCTTGGCTCTCTGCTCAAGCTGCTTTACAGCTTTATATTTTGGCACTGCACAACATAACTGAGCTCCACTGTATGGCAAATGCACAATTTCCTGAGGTTAATGACTGATTAAAGGATCACAGGATGCTGGTAGTGGTACTGTTTTCTAAGAAAGTCACTGAATATTTGCTGCAGAAGAGCTGCCCACAACCTTCCTTGGGTTTCTCTTCTGGATAACCCCCATATTGACTCAGTGGTGTGGACACAAATTAACAGCTTACTTTACACAGTTCCTAATGGCCTATTAAGGTGTTCAATTATTAGCCCTTTCCATCATTTTGTCATCTCATTTAACCGAATGATGATCTTGCTAAGTCTTTTTTTCTGTTTATGTATATTTGTATTCACTGAAGTTAAGAAACGGCTCTCACAGGTAACCAGACCTTCCAAAGGCAGCTCAGAAAAGCCAAGAAGGACCAGGGCTTTTATTTAAGGGTGTGTTGAAGTGTCTGATGTCAACGTGGAAGAGGAGGGAGCTATGGAAGGGTGTGTTCGGGCAAGGGGAGCCAACCAGCCCTAGAAGCACAGGGCGTGGCTTGGAGGAGGATGGTATAACGGGTAGGCTGAGATGGTTCACACTCTGTCTGGACATGGACCTGCCAAGCTTGGACTAGCAAATCTCAGCACTGACTGCACACCTACTGGAACCAATGGCTCCACAGACTAGCTCCACCGGAAAGGAGACACAATCTGTTTCCACCTTTCCACGGCTTTTCACTTGGGAAGAGATCAGAACCCACAACGGCCGTGGCCAAGATCAGGAGCAATGGCTGGTGATCGACAGGAAGGTTTACGATGTCAGCGAGTTCGCCAAGCGACACCCTGGAGGCAGCCGAGTTATCAAGCACTACGCTGGGCAAGATGCTACGGTAAGATGTGGGAGGACGGTGGAGAGAGCTGAGTCTGTCGTCAGGGCAGGATGACATGGTGGGACTCCAGTGGAGAGTCCTGGTGGTAGTTGGCACCGTGCTTGATGAGATAATGCAGTGGATGTGCCTGTGCTGTTCGTAAAATTGATCTTCTGGTTACCGTCAAGGTCAGAGTTACCTGTTATGTAGATTGTAAAGCTCTGTCTGGGCTCGTTACACCCTGTTGTAAGCAGTAATATCCGCAGGCAAATGGAGGAGAAGGGGTCTTGAGCAAAAAGGCAATTTGAAAGGAGGTGGGAAGAAATAAAATACGGGAATAATGAGAAAGCAGCAATATGACATTTGGCTGCAGAAGAGGAGGGAAAATTATACAAATGATCACTATTTGAAAATAGGTTTTCCAGAGATTCCTGCAAAATTCTTTGATTTATAGATTTTCTCTAAAATAATTCGTTGCTTGTTGACAAAAGTAATAAATTCTAAGCAGGTCTCACAGACTATTTGCTGTAAGCAGATACTGGATTTCTGAATAGTCAGAAATACGAGCATTGGAAATGTGCACAAGATTAGTTCATGAGCTTGTGATGTGGGAAACGCCAATTTAATTCTTGTCATGACAAGACTTTTTGACTTCAAGGAAGTTTCTTAACCTGCCTAATTTCTCAGGTTTCAGTTTGTGAAATGGGGTAACACTTCCCAACACACGGCCCAAAATGGGTCAGATGAGTTATTTTTCACGTTTCATTCCTTTCACCCCACTGGAAACTGAGGCAGAAAAATACCCGGTGTTCTCAAATGAAGGAAAACAACCTTTCTGAGTCTTGCTGGTTTTCTTCTCTAGCTTTTTAACTGGTAGATACAGCCTTGATGTAAAGAGAGGGTTGTGTGTCCGTTATGTAGTATCTACATAATGTGATGTGAGGTTGCAAACAGATAATTGAAAAAGGGACATTAATCCTGCCCATAATCTCCTGCAGTTTCCATTACTGGACTTTTATGAAATGAGTCAAGGAATACAGAGTTTATGGAATGATTTGTCCCCAAGCTGTGTCCTCCCAGCTCCTGCACCCACCAGTGTAAGGAATTCTGGATCAAGATTGCGTTTAGATTATTGCGCTTTATAGATACTGAGGAGTTTTAACCACAGTGAATTTGTCTGGTATGAATGAGTTGAAAGAATGAGCTTTGATCTTAGTTGTCTTCATTATTATTACAATAATATTACAATCTGTTTTTCCTCATTAAGCCTCATTATTACTTCTGTACATTTTCAACCTACTTCCTCATAATTTCATCCTTGTGTTATGAAAACAATGAATAATTTTCCCATCATTTTCTCAATGCTACTTATGATCTTTTAAAACTCTTTAAGCTGTTACCTCTTTCCCAAGGCAGTCTTCTATCATGAAACCTGTGCCAGAACTCTCTTTTTTGCTATGTATAGTTATACCACCTGCCTTTGAAGACAGAAGGACCAGAACTACATGCGGTAGTCAAGATTGTGGGTACACTGTGGGTTTATGTTGCATTATAATGACATTCTGTCTTACTCTCAATTTTTATTCTGCTAATCTTTACCATTTTTTCCCCCAAGTACTCTTGACTGCTCTAGAACTCATAATTATATAAATATGGTGAGAATTTTTTTCCTCTAGACTGCTTAATTATATATTTATGATGAGAATTGCTGCTTCTGTGTGGATCACATGGTAAATATAGACAATATGCATAGCAGAACATTACACTGATGTCAAATATTGGATGTTAGGTATGTTGCAGATGGTGGTCATTAAAGTTAATCTCTTGTAAGGTATAATCAGGTAGCAGGGAGGAGAAAGGCCAGGTTGCAGGACTGGGAGGCTTGTGTTTCTGTGATAAAAATCTGTGGTAGTGATATTGTGGATAGGAAATTCTGTTCAAAAGGGTTCTGGCTTCAGTTTCTAAGCTGCAATATGGATATTTACAACTTGAGTCAGTTTTAGAGCTCCTGGCAAGAGGGAGCTACGTAAAAAAGCACAGAAAACTGTTGGCTGAGGGGCACAGGACCATCATGGAAAGGTTTCCCCAGTTCTCTGTGTCTGAACAGAGACACTGATTTGTCACTGTGACAAAGGGCCACTAGATACCTGTAGAAAGCTCATCTGTCCAAGAAGCCGCCTTAGCTCTGAGCTCCTCTAGACCAAAGTGCTCGGAGATAGACTGTGTCCAAAGAGAGACTCCAGAGGAATGTCAGACTGCACAAGGCAAGTCCTCTGTCCTCTTCCAGGGACTTAATCTGGTCCAGATGTGTGCAGAATTTTTTTGTGTGTCATGATCACCTACCTTGATTTTCAAAGCCAAAATCAGCAAGTACTTCGCTGCTCCGACACTGAGGTTTTTGTTATATCTGCTCTTTCTGAGAGACAAAAGAGTGTAGTCAGCCTCTTTACCTTTCCTCTGGAAAACTCAATGAGGACACAAGCTAAAGGAGAGTCTTTGTTCTTCTGGGGTTTCATCCTTTACTCCAGAGTTGATATTTAATTTTGAATGGTTCTTGGACAGACTTGTTTGTGTCACTAGTGTTCCCCAGTTCCCCAAGACATCCATCAGACTGAAAACGTACAGGGATGTAAGAGATGCCCAGTTAGTCCTTCTGTGTATGGAGCTGTGGCATTTATTTCCCATGGCCCTTGTGTAATAAATGCAGGATTTTAAAACGTAATCCTTTTCTCCAAAGTATAGCAAAGAGAAACCTCATTCATTGATGTGTTTTGCTGCTCCTGGGTCCCATCCATAGGGCAGGGCTGCTGGCTGGAGCCTTCTAGGGAAGGACTGCACTGAAACAAGCCGATGAAAGAGCACGTTTGTCTCTGCAAAGAGTTTTCATCAAACACTTTGATGTTTGTTACCAGCCTCGCCCAGGTACTTTTATGAAATCTAGTTTCTTGAAACCTCTCCAGCTTCCTTGGGCCAAGCTCCAGCTGATGACAAAGAACTACAGCAGCAACCGAGGGGGCAAAAATCCAGAACTCTCCGGAAAAAGGAAACCGGGTTATGTATTATATCAAAGACCTGTAAAAAATAGAGTCTCAGCATCTGGTGTTTAGTTACATACCCTTTCTTACCCCATTCCTTTGTGTGTTTCTCAGGATGCCTTCATAGCATTTCACAATGATAAGTCCCTGGTGAAAAAATACTTGAAATCTCTGCTGATTGGGGAGTTGGCACCAGATCAACCCAGCTTTGAGTCTAATAAAAAAGTGAGTGTCCTACAATCCAGCTGTGGGAATGGCTTGGGGTTCGGCATGGGAGGAGATGGATAAGAGACATAGCAGAAATAATTTTGGATGCAGCGTGCCTGACATTGTGCCATAGGCTGGGTGCTGGGGAGGCAGCTGGTAGCAGTCACGCATGGAAACACGCACTGTCCCAGAATCACTACAGCCACACCTGGCTATGAGGAATGAGCCCCAGAGCCCCACATTCTGCTCAGTTCTTCCCACTGAGATGTCTCAGTTAGCAGAGCCTATCAGCAAACTTGTTTTCCAGTGGCAAATAACCAAGATCTGTTATCTTGTGCTCATTTTTGCATAGAGACCCCTCTGATAGAATATCTCTACTGAGTTCCGTGGCAACACTGGAGTTCCTGGGTCTGCTATGTTGCATTTTCAAAGTAAACAGTCTAATAATACTCACTTTACCCACAGCAATCACTTCTAGAGGATTTTCGTGAGCTGCGCTGCACCATTGAGAAGATGGGACTTCTGATGCCAAATTACATCTTTTTCTCCCTGATTTTCCTTCACTTTCTGGTACTGGATGCTGCATCCTGGCTCGTCGTCTGGTACTTTGGGATATCCCTGGTGCCTTTCCTGGTTGGCATTGCATTCTTCACCATCGCTCAGGTAAGCTGCTGACAGCTGTTTGACACTGCAGATGCATTTGGTTCTTCCAGATGGAGAGGACTGGTGACATGTTCATATCCCAGTCATTGCTCTACTGCCTCTTCTTAGATCCTGTTATCTGGCTGAAAGCAACAAGCACGTTCCACATCATGATTTTTGTTGGCTCCAGCAAATCTAGTTTTGCTGACAAGCTGCTCCCTGGGGTTGGTGAGGTGTTGTGGAGCTGCCAGTTTCACAAGATGGGATGAGCTGATCTAATCGCTTACCCCAGCAAAAGACAGAATATTTCATTATCTGCTCCACTTCTGGCTCCATGTTCCTTTTGTTCACTGTCTGATGGCTCTGATGTGTTTCAGGTCCTTTATGAGCCAGTTACACTCACTAACCCTGAATAACTATCTGCTGGTTTAGTAAACTGAACCACAGAAGGGCGAAATACATGTCAGGGTTGACATAGGGAAGGAGGGATCAGGATTTTGTGGCCCTTAGGTGGGAGAAATTGGAGGGTAGGGGGAGGAAAAAAGCAAGAATTTTTAGTAGCACTGGAACCTTGGGTTTGCTCAGACATCCATGGAACAAGCACAAAGAAACCAATTTTAAAATTATCTGTTCTATTTGCCTAATATCTGCAAAGCATATACCCCTCAAAGAGAATCCTTGTATTTCCATGAGAATATGAAGCGCAACAAAGCTATGGATTTGGAAATTCTTATGCTTTCTAGATGGTTCCTTGGAAATTATGTATTTGCGGTGGGAGCAAATGCAGTAACAGTCAAATTAATTGTGATGATGCTTTACCGCTTTCCCTTTAGCTGCTACAATAACATCAATATCTGACATTGAGTGGTTTTAGAGGACTGAAAGGAGTTTCTCAGTGTTGAGCACGTAGTGTTTCTTCCCCAAACCAAAAGATGAACTCCCACCATGAAGTTACAGAGACTTTTGAGGCAAAGCGATGCAATGCTGCTGTGATTCTGATTCCTCAGTGATCCTTTTGTCTTCCAGATCCAGATGGGCTGGTTCCAGCATGATCTGGGGCACTGTTCTGTCTTCAGGAAGCCTCGATGGAATCGATTTCTGCAGATCGTTGTGATAACTGCTCTGAAGGTGATTGACTCATGGTGTGAATATCCTCTGGGGCTAATCTGGCCTATGCAATGAATGGGAGTGTCCTTACACAAAAATGATCGGGTTAACACCTCTGCTACGAGGACAGGCTGAGAGGGTTGGGGTTGTTCAGCCTGGAGAAGAGAAGGCTCCAGGGAGACCTTATTGTGGCCGTTCCATACTTAAAAGTGGCCGATAAGAAAGATGGGGATGGACTTTTTAGCAGGGCTTGTTGCAACAGGACAAGGAGTAATGGTTTTAAACTAAAGGATGGGAGATTCAGGCTGGACACAAGGAAGAAATTGTTGGCCCTGAGGGTGGTGAGAGCCTGGCCCAGGTTGCCCAGAGAGGTGGTGGATGAACCATCCCTGGAGACATCCCAGGCCAGGCTGGACGGGGCTCTGAGCAACCTGAGCTGGTGAAGAAGTCCCTGCTCATGGCAGGGGTGGCACTGGATAATTTTGAAGGTCTCTTCCGACCCAAACTATTCAGTGATTCTATCTTCATGCAGTATCACCTGTGAGGGAAGTGTAAGTGCAACCATAGTGGATAAATAGTGATGTAATCATTGCTATTGTTCTGGTTTGAATCGCTGGTCTTCAACTTTTCCTGCAGGGAGCACCAGCCAGCTGGTGGAATCACCTGCACAACCAGCACCACGCCAAACCCAACTGCTTCCGCAAAGACCCCGACCTCAACATGCACCCTCTCCTGTTCAGCTTGGGAAAGTCACTCTCTGTGGAGGTAAGCATGGAGATATCCAGAGAAGCAAAGGTTTTATTGACAGAGAGCTACATAGTGAGGTGTAATAATAACCCAGACCATGCCATTCTGCATGGGACTCATGATAATCCCCAAAGTGTTCTATTCTCTAACACAAGGTCTGCAAGTCTCATGTACCAGTTGGTTATTATGGTGCTTCGGCACCAGATCTTGAGAACCAAAGTCTTAAAACCTGTGCTTAAGCGCTCTGTGTTGTTAGAAGAGCAGGGTAAGCACCTTGAAGGCAGGCCAAAGAGTGAGTCAGTCCACTTGCAGGAGTGCTAGATGTTGTTAATGATCCTATAGACAGTGAGTCAGACATTCCCTCTTGGGCCTTTTGGCTGCGGGAGCTTTTTGGCACCTAAATCCCTCAGGACCAGTATAGCTGCTATGCATGAAACACGAGCGTAGCACATTATTTCTTAATGACAAATGTTGTGGCTTTCATAAAAGTAAAAACCATGAACAGACCCTCCCTGATGACTTCTGCTATCATTAGGATAAATAAGACCTCTTTTGCTTTGTCTTTCCCTGGCATTTTACTCCTGGGGTGATGAAACGGCCTCTTTGTTAGATAACCAGCCCCTTAAAATAACATTTCTCTTTTAACTGGTAATAAACAAAGAAACTACAGCTCTCTGAGGCATGTGGAAAATTCCAGCTCTGCCGTCTCAGAAAGACACCTGTTTATACAAAATATAAAAATATATTGTTTATACAAAATACTTATTCGTAGCAAACTGTTAGCTGCAACTGGGAAGGATTTTGTCGGTGGTCTTCTGAAAGATTATAAATATTATATATTAACAGGAGCATCTAGAGTGAGCTGGCTGTGATATATTGGGTTTGATAGAAATGAAAATGTAGGAATGAGTTCTCATGTCCTCCTAATTTTAACAGAAAAGAGTCAGGGACACTGGGGGTTGGCAAAACGGATTTCAGTGGTTTCGTTTAGTCCAGTTCATCTGTTTTGTTGTTTCAATTTTGATCCAACA
Source organism: Nesoenas mayeri (assembly GCF_963082525.1). Classification (NCBI taxonomy): domain Eukaryota; kingdom Metazoa; phylum Chordata; class Aves; order Columbiformes; family Columbidae; genus Nesoenas; species Nesoenas mayeri. The sequence continues at coordinate 67,291,703 of NC_137548.1, read as the reverse complement.
AAGATATCTTTGAGATGTTAAAAGTGTTTTGTTTTTCTCAGTAATAAGGGAGCTCTGGAGATACTTTGCTTTACCTCCTTATTATCTTGTCCTTTGGAGAATCATGAGTACAAAATTTGAACTCTGCTGTGCAAATAGTGAACAAATACACTGTGAAGAACTAAATGTATTGTTCTTTTTGTGAATATTTCATCTCTTTGTTGTTTCGTGCACTTGAAGGCAAAATATTCAGGAACAAAAAAGGTAGATGTCTTCATAGTGTATTTACTACTTGGATCTTGCAGTCATTTTAAGATAGCATCCAAATGCTTAGGTCATTTCTAGCCACTGTCTCCTCTATTACGCAAAAATTTGGGATGTTTGCATCATATGTCATCTGATAAAGGAATTCAGGTGTAGCAGTCAGACCAAACACATCCTGTATTCATCACCCATCAAGTTTCTCATCATAAGTTTTCATGTTAATAACCTGTCCCTGCCTGAGCACCAATAGTCTCAGTGCTCTGTGTTGAATATGTGGAATTGGTTAGGCTGGACTTTCATTGCCATCACTGGAAACTTCCCATACAAAATTCTAATGACTTGGGAGCATTTTTGTGTCCTGATGTGAGTTTGGGATCTCTTGGAAAAATAAGGCTCTGTTCTGACATCAGCAAAATGTTGCTATCTGGGTACAGGGGCTCAAATGAAATCTCTCCTTCTCTCAGTTGTTTTGGAACTCTCTTGAGTTCTTGCTTGAACATTTCAAGAATTAGAGACATTAAGAGGTAGTTCTTGACGTGCTCATTAGGCAGGAATAAGAAACATCTTATGAAGCGTCTCAGATCTCCAACTGTCTCATTACAACATCTTCTCATTTTTCAGCTTGGAAAAAAGAAGAAGAAGTTCATGCCTTACAATTACCAGCATAAATATTTCTTCTGTGAGTATCCCCGTTTCCTCGTAGCACTGTAGGATTTTCACTTAAAAATCATGACTACATCTCCTCCCCAAAATCAAGGCTTTGTAGATGCTCCCATTGAAGTCACAGCTTCAGGAGGGTTCCTTCATGTTAAAGAAGGTTCACATGAGCAGGAATTACCCCTTGTTGCCTCTGTGAGGCACATGAAAAGTTAGTGTAAATGGAAGATGGTAATGTTTTTATTCCACTGTAAGATTTACAATGCAATGAAGCTATAAATGTATTTGTTTTCAATTTTTTCAGTATTGGCCCCACTTGCACTGATACCCTTCTTCCAGCTCTCTGTATTCTACTTTGCAGTCAAGAGGAAAAAGTGGTTGGTAAGCATCACTTTTAGACTCTCAAAAAATGTTCTTGCTGTGGCTTTATGTACCTTCACCTCAGGTGACTGTGGAATTTAAGGCAGAAACACTGATTCTAGGCTTGCTGCAGCAGGAATGCAATCAATGGGCCCAGGGTGAATTTCTCTGGGAGAGGCTTTTTAGCCTCTTAGCAGCTGAATATTAATAAAAGTTAATAGAAGATTATCAGAGCTAGATATAGAAGGTGGGAGGGCTGTTTGCTGGTCTGTAGTTACTGATGGTAAAGTGAGCACTGTGGGAATATTTCAGAGATAACACTCAACTTGAGGCAGAATGATGGTGTGCAGCTTTCTCTTCATAAATAAGAGATCAATAAATAAGAACATTTTCTATGCTGCAGTTCAAGTAAAGGAAAGCGGAGGAAGTTCATTAACAAAGGCTGATTTTGGTTTATTTTATTGTTGTTTGTACAGGAGCTGTTTTTGACAGTGTTGTTCAACATCCGAGTCTGTCTGATGTATGTTCCTTTGATGGGATTTAACAATTTCATGGTGTACTACTGGCTGGCCAGGTAACACGCAGCACACTCAGAGTCCCCAGGGCTAATATTTGTAAACAACATTCAGCTTTAATAGGAATAAATGAAAACTGGTCATATTTGCTAGTTTTATCAGAAATAAGCAGTCAGACCAAAAGGAAGAGCATAATTTTGGGGAGTGGTGGTGGTTGTTCAGGGCCATTCACAGCTACAAATTTAGTAATTCTCAAAAGAAACTCCAAAAGAGGTAAAGGAATGGAACAGAAAATCATGAATTATGTAAAAATGCTCTTTTACTTAAGATGAGACTCAGTAAAGTATTTTAATGGCAAATCTGGGTGGGATTAGAGATATGAGAAGTGATTTTCTGTTTATCTGCCCAGGTACCTAGAGAGTAACTGGTTTATTTGGGTGACACAGATGAATCACATTCCAATGCACATTGATTATGATAAGAACAAAGACTGGGTATCTACACAGGTGAGAATCTTCTTTCTTCTGAAGGAGTGGGTTTGCTGTCCTGAAAAGTTGATGATGTTCTTCTCTTAGCTCTAATGCCATGTTAATGAGGTTTATCCTTGCCGTTCATTAAATAGGCATGCAACTCAGTAGCAGTCAAAACACTTCAAACTTTAGTTGGAAAATGGGATATCTAGATTTAAAAAACTCATTTTTTCACTGAAGAGTTTTGACACGTTTTTGACACCACTTTTCCCTTCACGGTATGAAAAAATCCTGAGGGCTTTACAGTCAATCTCCTCTTTATGCCAACTAAAGAGAAGCAAAGCGGGACTGATACCTTTATTTTTTTACCGTATATGTTATAGGTTTACTGCAGATAAGAGAAAAGTGGCAAAAGCTAGGTCTGATAAAAATGAGTCTATAAATACAATTTGACTCACATCTATACAGCCTCCAGCAGTGTAATCCCACATTGTGGTATTCATCCGACCAGAGCTGGATGTCTGCATCTGAACACCTGCTACATTCATGGCAGAGAAAAAGCCATTTCTAGAGCATGATTCATCTCACTCTAAAAAAGACATCTAAATCTGCTCAGATGAACAGCACCATGAAAATGTCCATTTTTCTCCATTGACTCTGAAGTGATGAGCGCAGATGCAGATTTCAAACAAAAGGTGCCTAAGTTAGGTGAGATTAAGCCTGTGGACCCAAATGTTTGTCACCATGTTTTGCATCTGACTCCACTGTTTGGAGAATACCAGAAGCATGTGTTTTTGTTTATTTATTGGGCACCTTCTCTTTCAATTCAAGCTAAAGATGTGAGGAAAATCTCTTCAAATAATCCCAGTTGTGGATATGTGCACACCAGAGAAGAAATTGTTCTTTCTGAGTGAAGAAGTCACTTCTTATATCCCAACAACAATATCGCAACTTATATCCCAACAACCCATTTCAATCTAGACCTTGTTTAATTATTCAAGGCAATGATGGCTATAATTCCTGACCCTAAACTGTCTTTTATGCTGTACAAGTGTGGGTAATAATTGCTAGGGTTTAATTATCAGACTTCCAGAAAGATAGATGCTAAATCATGTGTTTCTTAGGTCTTCTATTTTTTTCCCCTCTCAGCTCCACGCAACGTGCAACGTGAACCAGTCTTTGTTCAATGACTGGTTCACCGGGCACCTGAACTTCCAAATTGAGCACCAGTGAGTATGATTATGGGGAAAAGAGTGGGAATAATATGGGGCACTTAAAAGTGAGAAAGACCATGTGGTTTCACATGAAACCACCTCAGGAGCCCCTTTGTGCTTGGGGAGGGCAGGGAAATATTTTGGTGCTAGCAAAGCCTAACACTAAGTCTCTCATTCAATTTGCAGCCTTTTCCCCACGATGCCTCGACACAACTACTGGAAAGCAGCTCCTCTGGTGAAATCCCTTTGTGATAAGCATGGCATTGAGTATAAAAGCAAAACTTTACTGACAGCCTTTGTAGATATTTTGCAGTAAGTATCAATTAACAATATAGTTTTGTGTTGTAATAACACGTGGGGGACATAAGCAGCCATTTCAAATCAGCATCCATGGAGAGATCATCCATAGACTTCATTTACATTTTTCTAAAGTTACTTGGAAATTTTAAAAAATTTCCGTTTCAAAGATTTGTTTTTCTTCCTTAAATCATCTCAACTCATTCTCTGTAGTCAGACTTTGCTATGAGATGTCCATGCAGTTTTTAATCAATTTTTTCCATTTACTTCTTTTTGCATCTAAACTACAGTTTACTTGCCATGAAGGTGAACACTGTCTCCCCATAAGTGATGGTTTTAACTTTCTGTTCTTGCAGTTCGCTGAAGGATTCTGGGGAGCACTGGCTTGAAGCATATCTGCATGGGTAGGCACTGGCAACTCTCCAAGGGAACCTCTTCACCAGACGACTGAACCATAGGTTGGTGTGGGCTGGAAGGGACCTTAAAGGTCATCTAGTTCAACCCCTTGCCATGAGCAGGGACATCTTCAACCAGATCACATTGCTCAAAGGCCCATCCAACCCGGTCCTTGAACACTTCCACAGATGAAGCATTTACAACTCCTCTGGGGAACCAGTTCAAGCATCTCAGCACCTTCATAGTAAAGAATTTCTTCTTTATATCTAATGTAAATCTACCCTCATTCAGTTTAAAAATGTTGCACCTTGTCCTGTCACTACAAGCCCTGGTAAAAAGTCTCTCTCCATCTTTCAAGTACTGAAAGGCTCCAATAAGATCTGGTTTTGGCTCAGCAGATCAATGAAAATGGGATAGGACAAAGCAAACCAAAGGAATTCAGGACACATTAGGACAGGGAGGATCTTTAAGGGATATTCCAGAATAGAAAACATAAGTATGTGAAGAACAAGATGCCCTGGAGTGTGTCCCCAACACTATTGTACAAGTATGTACACTGTTCGTGGATCGCATAGGGAGGCTGGTAACTAGATGCTATGTGTTGCACCTGTAATAGCTGGTTTGAATACAGTCCAGAGAGTCTGTGTAGCATGTATTATTTATGTGCATAAATATATGTATGTATTTTAATTGAGTGGTGTCTGTGTTGTCTGAGTCACTTTCTGATGTAGACCAGCTATGAATAAGACTGAGAAGCCAAGGCAGTGAGGAAGGATAGTTAGGGTACTCTTGCTTTTATTGGGTTTTTTATATATTAATTTTTATCTAAATGCTTACTTCCCAGTGATTGCAGGGACCTGTGAATCCATATTGGTTGTTAAGTAACTAAGTACATTAGTGGTTCTGTTCCTACATCCGGAAAATGAAATAAATCATACCTAATTCTGTCATCCCATGTGGACCACTTCAACCCTTGCAAGCTTTCTCTTCCAGCAACCCCAAGAACCAGCTCCTTTCCTGGAACTCCGTCTAACCAGTTTTGTACCTGGAATTTAACTGTTTGTCCCCAAGAAGGACCTAATCCCCCTTTGCTTATGGTCAAGGACAGTTTTTGCCAGTGGAAAGTCTAATGACCACATGTCTAGAGGCACAGGAGCTCTCCAAGAACTCTATAGGGTTTTGAGAGAGCCAACAAAATGAAGAAGCTAGGAGTAGGCCTATAGTAGGATATTTTCAAATAAAGTGCTTTAAACTGTATGGAAAAGGTAAACTGTAAATGAGGAGACATGAACATAGAATAGCAGACAGAAGGAATAGAGAATGTGTGAAAGAACAAGGAAATGTGTGGGTATCAATTAAAAGCAGGAAAAAAAGAAGAGGGAAAAAAAGCTGAGTGGTGATAACATGGTTATTTGGAAAAAACGGAACACAGCAAACCAAGAAATAATATCAATAAATATCAATGAAACTTCTTGTCATGATTTTTAGATTGAACGTCAATACCTGTATTAGAGGGTATGACCTCTGATTAATCTTACTGATTTTGAAAAGGAATGATGATTCAATGATGACATTTTCTAAAATCATTTATAGTTAATATAGTCCATTACGAAACAGCTGAGGCATACTGGCAAAACTTCTACTATATTTAGCTAACTGACCCAAAACCATGAAGGCAGCATTAATGGCAAATAAGTAGATAATTTGCCTATGAAAGCAAAGACCACGTGGAAGAAAAGCGGTTCTTCTCCTCTACCATTCACATCCAGAACACTCTGCCCCAGCTTTCTGGACAAACCACCCAAAGGAGGAAAACATGAAAGGTTTTGAAGTGAGATACCACCTTGAACAACATGGCCCATGAACGACACGACCCATCCGCAACCCACTGATGAGCAACTTCCATGTTTTATAAGCTACAGACAACAACACTCTTCTAGATAACAAATTCTATCAAGCCCAATGCACAAGGCAGAAGGAGTTTGAACTTTTTATTTTTGCCTTTTTTTTTTTTAAGAACATCCCCCTTTAATCTATTTATTTGTATTTTATGGGTAAGTGCAGGTACTAATAACACCGTTCTAGCTATTTCCTAATAATAACTGACAGATGTCATTGAAACAGATGCTGATTAAACAAGTAGTTATTAAAAACCGCTTTGAATGTAATTTGAAAATCCCTTCCAACTAGTACCTGAAATAATTCTGTGCTCCCAAATCCAAGGTTGATTAGAATGGTGATATCCACAATGATGTGCAACAGTCATAACATTTTATAAGCATTTAAGTGTCTTAAGATGAATGCAGGGATTTCTCTATATGCTCTATTTGGTAATATGAGACATATCTCAGTGAATGAAGGTAATATAAATATTAAGGATTCCTGTTTTTTCACTGGTGAGACTTGAAACCTGTGCTGATTATATCCTGAGCCCCGCTGAAATCCTCTGTATACAAGACTGACACAAAATGGTCCTTTCTGGTGTCAGTTGCATAGATCAAACTGATTACTTGTTGCATTCTACTGATTTGAATGTAGTAATTTATCAAGTCTGTCTTCTTGCAACTTCGTTTTAATTAAAAGGTTTCTAACTCTCTAATTGGTTCAATATTCCTCTGCATTAATATTCATTTCTTTATCTATTTCATAAAGGTTATTAACAATTAATCTGCTTCTAACACTGTTTGAACTTCAAGGGTTCAGGGCAACACCCGATGAGAAGTTGGCAAACCACTTCATTTTGCATTTGCACTAATACTGAGGTCTCTAATAACCTGATCTTAATGAATAATAATTGGAAATTGCCCCAACTATAACACTGGTATAGGAGGAGAAGAAAACGTGCCCAGTGAAAGCTTGTTCAACAGAAACATACATGGCAGAGACTAAGAACATTGAAATACAGGCGTTGTACTTAAACAGCCACCTGGAGACTGCAAACTTATTCATCATGTTTTTCAAAACTGTAATGTTCCCTGAAATATAATATAGGCAATCTGGAATACTTGGAAGAAAGAAGGAAATACTTTGCAGAATCCTGCTTGTTTCAGGACTTTATACTGAGATTCTGTTGGTAGTGGTTTTACAAAAAGAGCAAAATAAATGTGGTAAAATCACTGACAGTCATTTGGAATAGAATTCTGCTCATGTAAATATATCAATAGCGTGTCACACGTAGTAATGCAGAATGCTTTTTATTCTGCTGTAATCCTACTCCCAGCTTCTCACAGTCACTCAATGTTTCATTCTAATTGAAATAATGGAAACTGAACCCCTTGATCTTGTCCAGCTCATACACCCAACTGTATCTGCATCCTTAAGGTTCCATTGCCTCACAGCAGGGATTTAATGTAACTTTAAATTCATAGTTAGTCAGCCTATTAGACAAAAATGTTGGTTTCAAGGCATTACCTTTCTGAATGCTCAAGAGACTTTTGAGAAATAAATACAATGAAAAGCCTACTAAAGTACAGTCTTGAAGAAAGAAAATCAAAGCAAAACCACCCTCCTGGGTCCTCCATTTCAATAACCTTACAGATAAGAGTAAATTTGAGAATGTGCAAGTCAAGTTGAAGATCTACATCGTATGTCTGGAAATCTGTCTGGTTTTACACGACCAGACTGAAATGCAATATTCCAGAGGATTCTTAAAATTAATATGCAGAAGAACTAAATCACTTTTATTCCTTCTCTTTCTATCCCAAACACCAAATCACTTCTTCAAGCCACTGTTTCCTTAATCTCTTCTTTCTAATTGGCTGATCGAGGTCACTTCTCACAAGTTTCTCTCTCAAATTGGTAATGGACACTCCATCATCAAACACTTCACATACCTGATGATGTTTAGGTGTTTTAATAAGAAATATAGGCAATATTTATAGTAAAAGGAGGAAGAACGCCATAAGTCAGTTATTTCTTCTTCCACTTCTTTGTTCTAATATTACACAACTCCAGTATTTTCCTCCCATCTCTCAGCTTTTCTCTCACTCACCCCTTGGCTAATTTTAATCATTGCCCCTTTAACTCTTTTGCAAAGGCATTTCCACCTGCAACTAGTCAATATTTCCTCTCTCGTCATGATTACGTGGACTCCAGGCTTTTTACCCTGTAGATTTGCTGAAAGATTGGAGTGATGCTGAATTGGTGGCTGTTTCTATGGATAAGTAATGTCAATGCTGCTGCAGCACATATTCTTACACAAATCAAAAAGGATTCTGAAGCTTCGGGGTTGTGGATAAGCTTGGCTGAACAAAGCTTATTTCATGGCAAAGGGAGGCATGTAAGGTTACATTTCCCTCTCCAAAATTTGTATCTTTGCTTTTGTTCTTCACTCAGCTTCTGTGTTTAGGGAGGCAATTGGATAAGATGGTGTGGGTGGAAGCTGACTGAAAGAATTTAGAAATGGAAAGAGCAACTCAATTTTCTACTGATGCCTCATTCTGTGGCAGGACCTCAGTTTACCACCTGCCCTCTCTCCTTCCACCAAAGAATAAAGTTATTCCCATGAAAGGCTCTTTCACTGATGCCTCTTAACACCCACCCCTGCAAAAAACTTGCTGGAGTTCTTCAATGTTATTGCATAAACTCTTCAATAATCGATTGATGGTCAACTTGTTGTCGACCAACATGAAGGCAATTACAATGCGTATATATAATGCATATCCATTAACACAGTCAACCAGAAATAGAGATTATATTTACAATGAAGACTGATGACACAGGTGACTATATTTCATCTTACCACCTAAAATGCCATTTCTTCAGGTGTTGCCGATAGCTGGCTCCGTAGGTGTGTTCTGCTATTATTCTAAAGCTGTTTAAATGCTGAGCTGTGCTGCCATGCATGTACAGAACCGCCTCAGCCTGAGCAATTTTCATCTTATCACCCACCTAAGGGTGGGGTGTTTTGGGTTTTCCTGTCTGCCACGTCCCCCGAGGGGCCTGATCCCACAGCAACACGCTTGACATACGGACAGGACCGTGCTTTTCAGAGAGCCTTGATGTTTGTTTTCTTTTGATTATAAAATAGAGCTGGAAGAGGTTGATCCTCCACTTTTTCATAATACAGTGATCATGTCACTGCACCAATATGGTTGTTTTGGCAGCGTAGTTGCTGAGCTTCAATTTTCTCCCTAGCAAAAGTGATTCAAAGCCGTAATTCCCATCTCTCACCCACATATGGACAGGATGGGGACACGTTCCCCTCCCACAGTGCAACAAAGAGCTCAAGACTGGCAAAACTGGTCTCTCATTTATGGCATTTCTTGTCTGGTTCTCAGAATACTTCTGAGGCAGGAATTCAATCCCAGTTTTAGATGCTTTCTGCACCTTAGATTCAGTGGCTACTCGTGATTCCAAGAGCATTTTCCATGCATTGTAATTGCATTTATAAGACTGATACAGTATATAAGCTGTTGTCTTAGGCAACCTGGGCCCTTAAGTTGTATTTCCAAGCCTGTCCTTGCTCTAACTCCACAAGGGACTAGAAGATGCTGTGCCAGGACTGAGTCAACTGTTCAAATGTTGGGTTTTGCCATCTCTGTTGAGGAAATTGCCATTAGGGGACATGCCATGTGCACACACTGCAGCCTGAGAAGCACCTTGATGGGTCTCAGGTACCAGGAAGAAGCAATTTAAGACCAGGATAGTGCATCTCCTGCCCCACTTCTACACTCATTACTGCCACCTGGAATAACACAATAATATGCCTTGAATAATAGAGGGAGAGTATTTGCAAGCAGAAATCCAGGACAAACTGGGAATGAGAACCAGAGACATTACTGGAGAGCCTGCAGAAGCTTGTACAAAATGAAGTGGTGAATTTCATAATGCTGTTGTAAGAGCTGTTGGGAGCATCTATTACGGTATAATAAATGATATCTTCTGCTATGCAGTGCTGATGGAATCACCCATGAATTAAACTCTGCAAGTTTGAGTCTGAACTAAGTCAACAGGCTAATTCCCTGCTCCTCAACAATGTGTTTCAGGCTGAATATGCCCAATTTTGCCTTGTAGCATCTTCAAGAGCCAGTAATGGGTTCTTTAATGAACTGTTGAGGTCAAGTGGTCGCCTGGACACAGGGAATAAAGTAGGGAAGAGGCCAGAGTGGTGATCCTATGTTAACATGATCTATCACACCATATAGGCATGCCTTTAGGACTGGCCGGGTTATTGTACTGACAATGTGCATCACAGTGTTGCTAAATGCACTTCTATAAGAACAGCGTGATCTCTGTGCTTAATATATGTAACTACAAGAAGAGGTAAAGATAAAGTCAGATATGCTCTCTTTGAAAGCCACCTATGCTCACAGGTCTTATTTCCTCAACACTTTAGCATGAGCTTAGAAAATGTTCTAAATAACAATAAAAAGTAAATGAATTAAATCAGCTCTTGCAAGTTAAAACCTGCTTTCACCACTGAAATTTTGCACATCAAAGAAACCAACAAATATTGCTAAAATAAAAGCAAAGAAAAGAACCGGTACTTGCTTTTCAGAAGATGTCTGAGTGCTTGAATTCTTTGGTTTTATCCCAAGAAATAGCTTGCAAAACCCTGCTTGGAAGGGAGAAATAGTCAGAGATTATCTTTCTTCATGACTAAACCAAGTAGGGTCTCACCTATAGCAGTATTTGGGTCTTTACAAAACCCAACCTCAGCTGCCCCTGATCCAAAGCTGATTTAATGGGGAAACCAAGCAGGATAATTAAGAGAATAAGACAATAGAATGACACATTCTTTCAGATTTCTGTCAGTAATACTGTAATAACTACAGTATGATAAATACAGTAACAATTACAACACAGGAAAAGGTTGGCAGCTTCATAAGAAATCATGAAGCAATTCCTAATAAGGATGAGTTGGTTCCATAGTTTAAGACTCGGCTTGAATGTTAATCAGCGGAACATTTCCAGCTGGGAGCCTAATGAACTTCTGCTGCCTCTAATTAGACCCAGAATGTTTCCCACTCTACTCATCATCTCCTCCATGGATTGGAGGTTTCTGTTATGGCAGTTTTGTATCAGAATATGAATTATATCACTCTGCTTCAAGTATTTTTAATTGTGAAGATGTTCCTCATTTGGACTCTTGATCCCTTAAGGGTGTTAAGAAACGTCTTATCATCTTAAGATGATAAGAAACATCAGAAAGATGCTATGGCTGAGGATACAGGAGGAAAAATGAGAATCAAGTGAAATAATATTTATTGATTTGATTGGTCCCTAAACTGAATCTGGTAATATGCTCTGGAACAAACAAACCAACCAAAAACCTTCATTTCTTCTTAGAAGTAACAACTAACATTTGAAAACACATGTACATACACGTGAAAATACAGTTTGGGGATGGTTTAGGTTCCTAGGGGATCTAAATCTCTCCCTATTGAGTGTCCCGTCCTTAAATGTATTTACCATTCCGGTTATACTATCTAAATATTTTAGCAGCCGGGTGGTTATGCTTAATGTAAGCAAATATGCTTGTCTTTGAGGTTTTGCTTTTTGTGATATGTTGAAAAGGTAGAATGTTGGAAGCGTTCTAGGGGAAGCATGTACAGTGATCCATACTATCTTTTTGTGCCTTTTAATCGAGTTTATTAATTCAATGGTGTTGATATCAGGGTGTTCACTAGAGCTGTTATTCTAATCCAGGCTGGGTTAGAAGTCAATCTGGTTGTAGTAGCAAAATGAAAAAAAGGGCAAGTTTTTTAGCACTGTTCCCTTCCTTTTTTTATTATTGCTAATTATGGAAATAAGGGCTGTATACTCTGCAAGAATTGCCACATACGGAAATCCACGTGACCTTAATTTTCACTCTGACCCTTAATTCCATTTTTGTGGACAGAATTATGCATGGCCATTGCATATCATTCAGTATGTAACTGGGATTTGCTCACATGGGCATTCCTCCCCATCTGCAACCTCTTACATCAGTGTCACACAGGCTGATTAAAGCTTCAATTACCTGTAGTTATGGGGCTCCCTGGAACAACAAATGGGCATGAGGTGGCACAAGAGAGACCATGGGAGATCCAAGATTCCAGCCAGCCTGGTGTCCAAAAAATAGATGCCTGAAGAACGATATAAAACCAGGTTCAATAGGAATTAATTACAATGCCTATTTTATTATCATATATAGACGGAATACACAATGACTTATCCAATGTGAGAAGAAAAATAAGAGCAGCTTTGGCCACTGATGCTGTTGCTGGCAGTGATTTAAAGGGCAGCTTCCTCAGGAATTGCTCATTCCACTCCCACTAGGGGCTTTGAAATCCCACCCTCATGCCAGACGTCCCAAGTATTAGTCTCACCTTCTATTCCTCTTGAATTAGGAAATAACCTAAGACTGTTGCACTAGAAGTGGATTTACCAGGCTGCGGCTCCTCAAGAAGCTGAAAAAGGATTTGTCTTCATTTTTTAACATTTGTTGAAGTGGTCACCAGAGCTACACACACCATGAGAACAAAAAAATCACTATTACAGTATCAATGCAAAAAAATCATCACTGCTTTGTTTCTGTGTGATTTTTCCTTCTTGCATATTTAGATAATGCACACTCAACTATAATACCGCAGCAGGAGCTTGCTTAAAAATAGAGAGCTATGCCATTAAAAAAGTGATTTCCAACTAAGATTCCCTGTGTTATTCTTGTTATGTCAGAGTGAGCAGAGTCAACCCATTTTGGAACAAAGTTTGCGTTAGTGCCTGCTGGGATTTCTGCTGCCCCATTTCAACACACCATCACGAAGCCCCAATTTGCTGAATCAGAAATGCTTTTACACATCAGCCATAAGCACGAATGAGCAAAGCAAAGCAAAGCAGGCACGTCCAGCTCGTAACAATGCTGATTAGAATAGCTTTAAATGTCAGCTGCGGGACATGAGCTGGAAGTTTAATATTGCAGCATACCAAATTTGCTTAATGCACGGGGTGATGATGTAAACTGCTTAACCCTATGGATAAAGCTGCGAGCTGTGGGTGTGTGAAAATGAAAGAGATTCTCAGTGTACTTGGTAATCCTTTTTTATTAACTCACTACTTCTTTTCACTGCCCTTACCAATTTATAAGTAAAAAAGGAAATACCACGCTGGCAGCCAGCAAGGTAAAACTCAGCCTTCAATCACAATGGTGTAGGGGACCATGTCTGAGTCCAGATAGATGCCATCCATAGGTCTAGTTATCTGGGGGATATTATTAACATTTCCTTTGCTGCTGCTTCTTCAGAACTGCAATTCTTGTGGAGCAGAAGATTCCTGGGAAAGGAATAGCATCTTGAGAAGCAAGGCTTTATGTATGATAGTAAAATATATGTTAATATATATTAACATTAATGGATCATTCAATGATTATATGATATTATATATATTAATAGATTAATAAATATTATATAGACATTAATAGATTAATATTAATAGATGTTAAAAGCAAGGCTGAGGCATTACTGCCTCGTTTATACAGACTAATATTAATTTTATATATATATATATACACAGACTAATATTAATAGATGTCAAAAGCAAGGCTGAGGCATTACTGCCTCGTTTATACAGACTAATATTAATATTAATTTTATATATATATACAGACTAATGTTAATAGATGTTAAAAGCAAGGCTGAGGCATTACTGCCTTGTTTATACAGACTAATATTAATTATATATATATATATACACAGACTAATATTAATAGATGTCAAAAGCAAGGCTGAGGCATTACTGCCTCATTTATACAGACTAATATTAATATTAATTTTATATATATATATATATATACACACAGACTAATATTAATAGATGTCAAAAGCAAGGCTGAGGCATTACTGCCCCGTTTATCCAGACTATTTGATTGCCCTCTGTGAGAGTGTAGTGGCTGTTTGGTTGCATGACCCGGGGTGTGTCTCTGTTCTTGCTGCAGCGTCTGAACCTGCTGACAGCAATATAATTCCTCTTGTCCCTACAATAAAAGCTCCCAACATGTTTCCCTCTGGTAGAGCTACCCTGGGGACAGGGCAAGGTTTTACAGGTTTTAAATAAAATACACGGCGAGGTAATCTAATCATAGAATGGTTATGGTTGGAGAGGACCTTTAGGGAGGATCTAGTGCAACCTCCCTGCTGTGGGCAGGGACATCTTTTGCTGGATCAGGTTGCCTAAAGCCCCATCCAACCTGGTCTTGAACACTTCCAGTGACTGGACATCAGGAGACTGTTGCTCATTTTTGCGCCCAGACTACAGACTTTGGTTTATTGATACCACAGTTTTTAAGGTAAGAGCTCTACAAATGAAGAGAAAAATTAAGCAATGACTAAAAGTTAAAAGTAACACAACAACAGCGGTGTATGATCATCCCACCTGCTTATTTTCATGCATCGATCTTCATAATCATTTTGGGATATGGGAAAATGCTACATCCATTATAGGGACAGAAGCCGCGACATCTGCATATAGATGATTTGAGTGTGCAATGAGTCACCTGTTTCCATAATGTGATGGGGAAGGTCACCAAGGCCAAATTCCTTGCACCACTGGACCCTTTGTGAAAGCAAATGTCCATATGGATGTGTCTGTTAATAGGAAGATAAGAGATTCAGCTGTAAAAAAGGTGAAAAAGAAATACAAACTGGCACATTAGAAGCAGGTTGGAGACCTTTGAAGATGAATATTTGCACTAGTAAGAGCAATGGGCTCAATCCCTTGTCTTAATGAGTGCTTGCATGGTGGGACAGCCAGGAGAAGATGCTAAAACCTCACTCTATTTACCAGCACCTGAGTCTTTCTATTTACTTTGCCCTATAACTTGGAGTCTGAACTCATCTCCAGGCTGAACTTGTCCTTTGGGTCACTGTCCGATAGCTTTAGTGTCAACCTCATGAGAAACTGGGAGCAAAACCTACTTGCTCCAGATGCTGAAAAGCTCTTGTGCTTGCTGAGGCCAAATAACAACTGCGGCCATGTGCTCCCCCCAGTGGCAAACGTGTCAGAATGAAAATGAAATGCATACATGCCTGGATTCTACTTTACAGTTTTGAAATAAAAATTAAATTAAATTAAATTAAATTATTAAAAATAAAATAAAATTAAATTAAATTAAATTTTTTAAATGAAATGAAAAATACAAATTAAATAATAAAATAATAAAATAAAATAAAAAATAATAATTAAAATGAAATTGAATGAAATGAAAAACTACAAATTTAATAATAAAATAAAATAAAATAAAATAAAATAAGCAAAACAAAATAAAATAAATTTAAAAGTCCTTACTTATAGAAAAAAGAGGTCAGGGTGCTCAATAAGGTCCATGCAATCTCATGTTGTTTGTAGAGCTGGAATGTGTGCCTGGCAGAAACATTGCTCCTTTCTCAGATTTCCAGGTGTACATTCTCCAGCCTTTCTTTGAGGACACTATTTCTAGACAATATGGAATCACAGTTTACAATCTGAAATTCCCTGATTTTGGAGCCCACTCCTCTGCTACCGGCTGCTTGTGACTTCCATTCAGGACTCAGCTGTTTCCATTAGGGCTTGAAGTCAAATCAAGCTTTTATTATTATTATTATTTACAAAGTGCTTTCAAATGAGTGTCCTGGCATGATTGCAACGGGAGGAAATTTATTTGCAATCCGAAATTTAGAGGTTCAGTCTCTCTCAAGGATTAAAACAGGAAAGGATTGGGAAAAATAATCCAAGTTTGCCTCCTTGTGGTACTGAGCTGATATTACACCTGGAAACGGGCCACTTCTTGCTTCTGATTGTATGAATTCCTCCCTGTTTGCTGCTGAGACTGAACAGTGGAGTCCACAACATATAATTTAGAGCATCCTTGGTCTTTTAGGACTTGATTTGTGATTTTGGAGACTCTTCATGCCAACCAGCATCGTTCAGCCACGACAAAGACAGAACACGCCTTTGCTTGCTAATATCCAATAGTACAATACAGGGCTCCTTCATTGAAGTCCTGTGTGCAGAACAACGAAATGCTACCAAAAAAAATGCAGAGACAATATATAGATATATAAAAATATATCTTTCTACTGGGTCATTAATACTATCATTTGTTCCAGATGCATTTGAGAGGGTGGTGCCACGGTAAGAATTCATTTATGGCACACTGGAGCTATTCAATCAAAGCATTGTTCTATGGGTAAAAGAACCCAAACTGTCTCCAAAAAAATACATTACAATAGACCTGAAATATAAGGACTTGCAGGGGAATATAAGGGAAATGCTCCTGAAATAGATAAGAGCTTTTCTCCTTGAGCAGCCCCCTCCCCTGGATGAAAAGGAACCTCATCCTTGGGCAGTTTTATTATTTGAGACTCATGGACTTATTCACCGGCAAAGCTTCAGCTTGTATTTTGTATTCTTTCAGCAATAAACAAACCCAGGTATAACCAAAAGTAAAAGCAACACCAGGTTACGGACTTTTACAAATTATTTCTGAATTACACAATGTTATCAGTCTTCTCAGGAAGTAAGGAATTTTGCAGTCAACAGCTGTAATAAATAGATAATAAGTATTTAAATAAATATATATGATAAATGAACAACAAGTCTTGCAGAGCCTCTGATTCCCAGCCTAAGAAAATGCAGAGTACAGAAAGCCAAATTCTGTACTTGTTGTTTAGGAAGGATGATTGCCCGAAAGCCATTAAAACAGAAGAAATCTGAATTTTGCTAGAAGCATTCCATTAAAAACCCTGCAAGATCTTTTTCCCCAAGTCACAAACCCCACAGTGATGTGTGGGGAGGCCACATGCTGGCTGTGGTGCTGGCTGTGGCCACTGGAAAACACCGGTTTGCAAGTAGCTCATAAAAGAGAGAGAAGATGAGATGAAAACACTAATATTGTTTGTGGGTTAGTGTGTAATAACAGTGCATTTGGAAGTCAGGACTACACGAGACTTAAGATTTACAACTCTGAGCCCCAAAGTGTATATTTAGAGCAGCCATTCCAGCTCCTGCGCAAGAAGATGCTCTGCATCTTGTTCTTTAAATGAATTTGACTCATAGTTTTCCAACAAGTCTCCAGTTGATGAACTGGAGAACTTGGCAGACGCTTGTCTACACACCTCGCTTGCCTACAAGCCTAAACAAGGTGGTTTAGCATTCTCACCTCATTCAATTACTGTTGCTTTTCAACACGATGTGAAGAAAGGAGCAACCAACAGGCCTGTTTCTCCAGCACCTTCTTTTTTGACATAGTTTGAAATACTATAAGGAGTTTGCCATTGTCCAGGAGGACACATTGTCTTTGAGGAAACCACCTTGGTAACCACAGAAGATGTCTTTTGCTATCATCAGCTTATGGTGCTTTATTTTTTGAGGAGGAGAAACTCAAGGTCTGGAGGACAGATCAGAGTCCTCAAAGCCCCTTCTGCACAAGATTCCTCCAAAAATTCTTCTCCACGACACGGAGTATGCAAATATCTACATGGTTTCTTATACAAGTCGCCTCTTCTTTCAACCCATCTTGCAAAAAGTGGAAGGGGATTTGGTCTGACAGTAAAATCTTGATGTAAAACTGTAGTAAACAGCAAGACACAGACAAAGAATCAGCCAAGCCAAGGTGAATATTCACTTATTCTGCCCATTTTCAAATTCAAATAAATCTACAGTCAAGGATATGACTCCACTCCAACATGCAAAGTTAATAGAAGTCTCAAGAGGGAGCACAATGTTTGGAGTATGGAGTTGGAGACTAAATAACAGAGCCTAGTTTCTCGTAACTTTATTTTCCTTAACTGCAAGTTCAAGTGGCTTTTTACTTTTAAATCTTTTTTAAAAGGTTCTTAGTTTGTCTCATAATAACTGAGCCCTCAGTGGAGACGCTTGAAAGAGCTTTCAGAAGCAGGTCTTGATTGAGGAGAATGGGAAGTAAAGGGTGAGGTGACGCTTGGCTGAGTCATGTCTGAGTCCATGGATTCCCTATGATGTGAAAACCCAGGAAAACTGTAATTTCTTAACCTATTTCAACCCGGTTCCTGAACGTTGTGGAAACCCAGGGATGTTCCTGTCAAAGCAGGTCCCACGTCCTTATGCAGGACAAATTGATCTTTTCTAGAACACATCTAAAATCAGATTGCCAAACCCAAAATTCAAGTTACAGAGTTAAACTAAGAGTACAAGGCTCTTTAAACCTACGAATACCAACAATATTTAAAAATGTAAAATAACATTTTAAGAATGTAAACATTCTTTCCCCCTATCCTACCTATGCCCCAAGAAAATACTCTCCCAATAATATTGTGTGACATACTCATAGTGGTCAGGACTGACTCCAACAGCCTGGGCTGATGAAGCTCATTCCTTTGTCTCAATCAGCAGCTCACAAAGCTCTTGTACACCCCTTACAAAGGGAAATTAAACGGCATCAAGTCCCCAACATGATCCCTTTAGCTTCAAATGAATTTAATTTTGCTGCCCTTAGCCTTTTGTCCCAGGACAGTGGGAGATCCTGCTGTAGAGAAGGTCATATTTCAAGATCCAGATCTCCCCGATATAATTCCAGATGCTGTCAAGCTTTACGTTTCATGCCCAAAAGACAGAACTTGCAGCAGTGGGCCAGCCAATGTATCACAGAGCGGTTTTTGTGTCTGGCATCGCCACCTCCTCACATTTATAATCTGCAAACAATCAAAATATAAGAAACTAGCAGCTGCCCGGGGCTAAGATTAAACAATTAGTACTCCACTTGCTTTTTGGAAGTATCCCACAGGCATCATCCAAGGCCTCTGTTTGTTTAATCAAGGATTAGGAGCAATTAAGACCAGTAAAACGCAATACTTGCATGGTATCCACTAATATCCATCACGCTGGGCTGGCACAAGACACTTAGGAAACGTGTTTTTAAAATACAATCCATTTTCTCCCAAGGTTAATATTCCAGGCGGATCATGGTACATTAGAAGAACATGCCATCTAGAACCTGGTGTCTATAGAGAGAGAAGGAAAAAATACATTCTATCAATGAATCTGTGTGACTGTGATCACAGTATCACACAGTATCACAGTATGTTTGGGATTGGAAGGGACCTCAAAAGATCATCCAGTCCAATTCCCCCATGGAGCAGGAACGCTCAGGTGAGGTCACACAGGAACATGTCCAGGTGGGTCTGAATGTCTCCAGAGAAGGAGACTCCACAATCCCCTGGGCAGCCTGTTCCAGGCTCTGCCACCCTCACTGAGAAGAAGTTCCTTCTCAAATTTAAGTGGAACCTCTTGTGTTCCAGCTTGGTCCCATTACCCATTGTCCTGTCATTGTTTGCCACCGAGAAGAGCCTGGCTCCATCCTTGTGGCACTCACCCTTTATATATTTAAAAACATTAATAAGGTCACCCCTCAGTCTCCTCTTCTCCAAACTAAAGAGCCCCAGTCCCTCAGCCTTTCTTCATAAGGGAGATGCTCCACTCCCTTAATCATCTTTGTTGCCCTGCGCTGGACTCTCTCCAGCAGTTCCCTGTCCTGCTGGAACCGAGGGGCCACAACTGGACACAAAATTCTAGATGTGGTCTCACCAGGGCAGAGTAGAGGGGAAGGAGGACCTCTCTCTATCTGCTAACCACCCACCTTCTAATCCACCCCAGGAAATGATGCACAAATGTGTGATGCACAAATCCAAATAAAGATGTAGGGTCTGGGCCTCCAAAAGGCAATTTCAGCTCTTGATTCATTGATTCAGGGGTGTAGAACTGAAAATAAATGGTCTGCATTTCTGTGCCCTGAAGTAAGTGAAGGACTCAGCATATAAACTCTGATTCATGTTATGTAGGACATAACATCAGTGAGTCTGTGGGTCTTTGTTCACCTCAGTAGCTGCCTCAGCTGTAACATTTCTTTATGTATTAAGGATGCTTTTTTTCCTTTATATTTTTTAACCAAACTCTTTTAACCTTCTGTTTTGCTTAGATCGTTTTAAATCATGTGTACTCTGAACAAACCCCTGTGAACAGTTTCTCTTTGTTACCTTTTGCTGACCTGTAATTTGTAAAAGCCAAATTAAAACTCAACTGGGAATAGTTAAACCGTATTTTTGCACATTTCTCTTTCATTAGTGCAGGTAAGCTTTAAATGAATCTTCTAGCAAAAACAAGCATGAAATTAGCTGGCAAGCAGAAATAGGCATCAGTGAGGACAGGTTCTTAGACTTTGAGCAATTGAGTATCTACATCAAATAATTAGATTCTTGAACTAACCGATGTGATGACATTGGAACAGATAAGTCAAGTACTATGCAGCTGATGCATGGAAGCTACACTGGGGTTGTGCAAGTGATTATAAAAGTATTTGTCATAATTTATGAGGGGTTTTTTTCTAATGACGTTTTGAGACCTGTCAAACTTTCCATCCCATGTTCCAAATACTGTAGTTACAGTAGAAACAGCTTACATTGAAACTTTACCATAAGGGCCCTGGCAGCACATCTGTGAAATTAAAGACTTCACTATAATAGGTATGAAATGGCTCCAAACAGGAGCTAATGGTCATTTTGTAGCCTTGCTTTATAACACTGTAGTTGCAATGAATAAATCCATGTAATTTCGAGGCACTTCTGGGCCTGGGGTTGTGAAGTGAGTTGGCATGTATCCCATACCTATGCCATCTATACAAATTAACATTTCCAAATGTAATTGAGAGCCAAAGTCTCTGCTAACCTGATACATTCTGTTTGGCAAGCAAGCAAGCAAGCTTCATGTGGTTCGGCTAACCCGAAAGCCAGCATTCATTTCCCATTTCTGCTTCTTTGCCCTTAGAGGGGAAGCAGAAGGAAGAAGATCCTCAAAGAAAGGCTGAATTGTGATGAAATGTGGACCCAGTCTCTTTGGGTGAAACAAGGCAATTAGGCAACCCAATAGGTATAAGGCACAGATTGTGCAAGGAACCAGTCCGGCTACAATAATATAGATCCTCCCTTTTTATCTTGATAATGGTTCCTAACTGACAGAATTAATTACCTTGCCCTGCTCTGCTCCCCCTCATTTCCCTCAAGTAAAAGTGACTACACTTCTCTCACCGAGTGGGTATCTAGGATTTTGTAAGACAATTCTAAATGTGCGATGCACCAGTTCTCAGTTGCGATTGGCTGAATAACTTGACCGTGATTTTAATATTCTGCTTCCCTTGGGGAGAATAAAGAAGGATCACGTAGGCTCGTTACTAAAGGTGAGGGATGGTGAATGCACATCGGTAATTGTAATAGATATTGCAAAAGAGTCATCACGAAAAAGGTTATTTGAATGGTTTGATTTTCTGCTTCGATTGCTTCTTCAGACTTTTTCTAAAATTTGTTTCAATCATTAAAGAAAAGAAAGAAGGAAAGAAGGAATGAAGGAAGGAGGGGAGGAAAAGAAAGAAAAGAAAGAAAAGAGAAAGAAAGAAAGAAAGAAAGAAAGAAAGAAAGAGAAAGAAAGAAAAGAGAGAAAGAGAGAAAGAGAGAGAAAGAGAAAGAGAAAGAGAGAAAGAGAGAAAGAGAGAGAGAAAGAGAGAAAGAGAGAAAGAGAAAGAGAGAAAGAGAGAAAGAGAGAAAGAAAGAGAGAAAGAGAGAAAGAGAGAAAGAGAGAAAGAGAGAAAGAGAGAAAGAAAGAAAGAAAGAAAGAAAGAAAGAAAGAAAGAAAGAAAGAAAGAAAGAAAAGGTAGTGATAAGAGCTGAAAGTAAAATTACTTAAAGAACTTAGTCATTTCATTTATGAAAGAGAAGATGAAGAGGTAAGTTGGTCACTGTTCGCAACAATAGGAAGGAACGAAAAGAAAATCCGAGTAGATCTCAAGTGCTTCAGCTTTCTTTAGATCTTAAATCACTGCAGCCTCCAGCAATGGCTGTTTAGAAAAAGAACATTGTCAACCTTAACATTGCAGGACTCATTAAATAGGATTCATCTTGCCATATTTACAAAGTTAAGCATCTAGTCTAAGCCAGTGTCCAGGTTCTCTTGTCAATGAGGTGAGACAGCCATCTCTAGATGTAATTTGTGCTGTCCATTTTTCTCAAATGATTATAGAGCAAGAATAAATAAATCATTCAGATTGTGCATGTTTAGACAGCTAAAGCTAAGTGAATTAATTAATTCACCATATCTGAATTAGTCGGACACTCGCATCATCCTTTTTTGAGACAGAGAGATGCCACGGAGCACTTTCTGTATCTGTACCACCATACAGCATAATCCTTAAACCTGTGGATGACAAATAGACGCTTGTTTGTCAAAGGAAATAATCTACTTCTAATATAGTCAAAGATGAGTTAAAAATATTTATGTTTAACTGCTACTATGTTTAAGTCTTCCCTTTTTTGTTATGATTTTGTAGTCACCTTTTTGCATCCTTCATTTTCAGGTCATTGTGTTTCTGTATTAGTCACTCACAAGCAGAGCAAAGGCAGCTGCTGGTATCCTGTATATATTGCCTGAGCATCCTTTAGTGTAAGTAAATTTTAATATGCATTTTTTTAATGAAAAGTATTTGCAGTGCTGCTATATTAGCCCAGGAATGTGTCACATGGTGACACTGTTTCCAATGCCTGAATTACCAGAAAGAGTTAAGTCTAGAGCCATATGAGCTCAGCCTCACTCAAAACAACTCATTCTTGTTCATTCAGAGTGTCTAGAGCAAGTACGTACGTACAATGAGTCTTTCTCTGTCAACACAGAGCACTTGGACTTGATGATCCTTCTGGATCCCATCCAGCTTGAGATATCCTATGACGCTAACATGGTCTGCCTGGGATCACATGGGAATTCAGATGCTGAGAAGGAATACCATAAATTTCCAAATCCTGGAATAAAATCCTAAGCACTGTTTTCATTAACAGTGACAGTGCTACTGTCTGGTAGCCAAGAACCAATATGACCGCAATTCATATATATATGTATTTAAATCTTGCAGAAGAACAGTATGATTTTCAGCTCTTCTTTGTAGACACCCGGTACATAGAAATACTACATTTACTCTCAGTGGTGTAGTGCTTAAAGAAACACCTTTCCTAAGATCTAGTGAAAGAGGCACATTATGTCCATATTGCTATAGAAGCGACTTCTCAGGAAGATCATTTATAATGTTGTGCAATGTGTTTTCACCCACTATTTGATGTGACTTGTCTGTACCTGTGACATACCTCGGATGGGAAGGCTGGGTGGGTCTGTGTCTTAGGAGACAAGTTGCAAAAACCAGGTTTTATTCCAAATACTAACATAGACAAAGCTTTCTGTGAGTCCATGCAGAGTGGACACAATCGATAAGCTCCATGTGTAGGAAATCGTTGCTGGCCACTTCATCTCTTGAATTTCTCAGTTCCTGTCCCGTATAGGAAAAAAGAAAGGGTGTGGTGGCATTTATGTAAAGAATGTCCCTCTTGTTACCTTCCTTTCCAGGAGAATATGTGCAGTTACTGTGCATGCTGTCACGAGTTTCTCTCAGGGTTTGCTTTAAGGATATGAGTGATTGCAGGTTTTTCTGCAGTTGCCCATCACTGCTACGATGCCAACATAATTATTAACCTACCCTTAAGAAGAATCTCTGCTGACTTTCCATCACCAGTGAGCACTATGTTTCACCTTCTATATGTTGTTTGAGATTGGGTTTGTTCCTTTCCCTTTCCTTTCCTTTCCTTTCCTTTCCTTTCCTTTCCTTTCCTTTCCTTTCCTTTCCTTTCCTTTCCTTTCCTTTCCTTCTCTTCCCTTCCCTTCCCTTCCCTTCCCTTCCCTTCCCTTCCCTTCCCTTCCCTTCCCTTCCCTTCCCTTCCCTTCCCTTCCCTTCCCTTTATTCCAATGTCTTTTTCTTTCTTTTTCTAAAGCACATTTAGAGTTGTTAGGCTGTTTCTTTGGCTTTTTCCAAATACTGTCTTCATCAGAACATCACCCTCCAAAGATTAGGAAAGGAAGTATTACGGTTATTTCCAAAAACCAAAGACCAAGAAATAAAGAAAAATGCAATACTAATCCCTCTCTCCCTCACAGATTGGAAATGTAAAGTGGAAATTAGCCAAGAATATTCAAAATACACCGAAAGTGTAAGTAGATAATGAACTGAATGGCAACGAGTCAGTTTATTAATGCTGTGATACAGGATTATATGGAAAACCCAAGATTTTTGATGGGATTTCAGCCTCTCTCTAACCCTTTTGTGTGTTACATATACCCTTTCAAATATTCAGCTGTAACTCATGTCTGTGCTAGTTTGCATAGATCATATCAAGTAGCAGGAAACAGAACGTTTCTTGCTGTGGAGATTAGCAGGAGTAAAGCAGTTGTTTCATTTGTGTATTTAATGGTAGGGTGGTGAAAATGCAGCGCCAGGATCCTGGCCAAGAGACTAAAAGGATACGAATGTTGAGGCAGTGTAGTAATCTATATGGGGTGAGGTATGGCCACATAAAATGGGATCACCCACTCAAAGTGGATGTCTCACTGTGCTGGCCAGGGAGTTTAATTCTTAACGTAGGCAGCTAAATGAAGTTAAATACTTAGAGTCAATCATGGTAAATCTAGACCTAAATATTTGGCCTTGTTGGGAAAGCGGAGACAAATTCTGTTCACTACGATTCTAAAATAAAGTGTGTCTGTGTATATAGGGGAGAGGGAGGAAGAGAGGGCCTGGTAGATTAGGACATCACGCAAATAATGTAAAGATCTGGGCATAATCTGAGCTTTGTTTTCAATCCTTCACATGCCTGCGTCTGAAATACTTTAACCATTGCCTGTTTTTCAGGTGTCTAAGTTTTTAGAATGGCCACTCTCCAAATGCAACAGGATAACACGAGGAAAGGTGTGTAGATTAAAGCTTTCCGATCCTGAATTTCCCACTTTCTGTTCTGATAAGAGAGCAATGTTCCCCCTGGCAGTCAGTGGTCATACACTTAATTTTATGTGTAGGTTTTGAGTAGAGGCGGTGTGTGATTCTTTATTATGTCTTCCCTTTGTGTCCCCTGTTGCAGGAGCAAGGTAATTGCTGTCCTGCATCGTGGAGTTTGAGGTGTGAGAAACAAGGCTGATAAGAGAAATCAGTTGCCCATTAATGTTATAACATCTCTTCTATTATGCAGCAGCTTTAAGCATGTGAGCACAGACATTTCCATAACTTTTGTAGCCAGTGTCTTTCTCAGCTTATCTTCCAGTCATTCTATTAACAGTCCTAGAAGTTATTCCATGTTAACATGCCCTGGGAAGCAGAATATTTGGTGTATGCCTGTTTCCTTTGCTGTGTTGCCTGAGTTGGAGAGAAACTGGAAAACTTAAGTGAAACTGGGTACTGAGTGAGCTATTCTTCCCCACTTGTAACATGGAGTAATAGTTCCCACAAACCACCATGATACAAAGGATACACATTCTTTGTACATACACTCTTTGTATATATATATTTGTATATTTTGTTCATGTTCTTCTTTGTTCTTCTGGCCTAGTCTTCATAGCTTGGCTCAAATAACTTTCAGATAGGGTTTGAGTTCCCATGGCTCTGGGAAGGGTCTCCTTCATCTCAACATTCTTACCTGCCTTGTTTAGACATGCAGAGCCACATATTTGGTGGCTCTTTAGCACCTGAATATGTGACAGGGAACTTCTGGTCTGATTGACATAGAAATATAGTGATCTGCTGCTTTGAAAAGCAAATTGGAGTGAAGTAAATGAGGATAATGCAAGGTTTTCTTGAGCTTAAGTTGTTAAAAGTGAGGAAAAGTCTGTGGGAGAATCCTTCCATATGTTTTCATAATTTCTTCAAGTGGTTAAGGCATCCACCCCATGATCGTGGGTGCAGTTACGTCCAAAACAGGGCATAAGCAGCTGTGCTAGCCAAAAAGGGTGTAACATGGTACGACAGAAAAGAGATTATATCACTTTTTCTATTCAGCAAGTCTGTGCTGCAAATCTTGAGTCATAAGCTGATGCTTTTTGGGGGCCAGTAGATAAGATCTATTATTATGAAAGACGACGTTGCTTCATCCGAAGGTGCAAGGATCCAATTCTGTCAATGCCACCCTTCCATCCCTACTATAAAACCTTAGAGCTGTGTTTCAGCACAGGTATCCCATGCAAACACAGCAGCCAGAGCACAACTGTTTATGTGACCATAGTGTGGGCATAAGAAATCGTTCAGTCAGAATACAGTGGGTTTGTTTCCTCTGAATTCTAGCATTTTCAAACATTCTTTTTCTCTTTACTGACCTCCACCGGCTTACATTACCTAATCTTCCAGAAATTTCTGCAAAGTAGCACAAACAGAAAGCCCTTTGCTGTGTTGTTATCAAGAGGACCTCTCACCGTGCCCATTAACAGTGGAGAACATCCCAATAACGGGGAACATCTGGAAATAATATGGTCAGCATCAGCTCTGTGCCACATCAGCTGCTCCATTCAAACACTATTTGTAGGTGTCTTGCTCACCTGAGTCTTTCCTAGAACAGTGTTCGGGACCATCAACTGAGTGTAATTGCTCCAGCAATGGGACTCTGCTGCTTGGCTCCAGAGGAAATGTTTGGAATAAGTCTCTGGTGATCTATTCCCTAAAACATGATATTCAATTCATAGGAGAACAGGGAGAGTTCATGGTCATCAAATAGTCCCAGCAAACAATAACAGTTGCAACGTTTTGCACTGGGGGGTAATATGGACCAGAGTGCTTAGGATTCATTTTTTATGCATATGATGTGCCATCTATAAGGATTTTTGCAGTGTTCTTGTAATCAGCTTTCAGGAAAACTACAAAGATGTTCTGTTCTACTTCTACACACTTCCATTGCTATTTACATTTGTTGACTTGATCGATGACCAATGAAAATGATGGGGTAGCCACAAATTCTCTGGGCATCTTCTTCCACTGTCTCACCACTCTTACAGTGAAAAAATTCTTCCTTATGTTCAATTTAAATCTACCTTCTTTCAGTTTAAAACCATTACTCCTGGTTCTGTCATTACAGACCTTGGTAAAATGTCTCTCTCTATCTTTCTTAAAAGCCTCCTTTACGTATTGAAAGGCTGTGGACAACATCCCCATATATTTATTGATAGATGCCAATCTTGGGTTCATTACACTGGGACATGAAGCCAGTAGAGGAGCAGAAAGACTAAAGCATATTTTGAGGATAGTCAACCAGTATAAAACCTTACAGGTATGTGCATCAAGAGGTCAAAAATCCTTTCAGACCCATGTGAAGTTCAGTGACTTCTTATCCACAGCATCATTCTGGCTGAACAGACCCACATCAGAATCCTTAGTAAAACATTAGGACCTTCTCAAGTCACTCATTAGGACCTTCTCAAGGCACTTTCCAGCTTGTTGCTGTAAACTCTGAGAAGTGACATGGATCCTGCTCCTCATTCCTGTAACGTGTTGCGCCACATGAGCAAGAATCAGGAAAGAAAAAGAAGGAACCGGAGTTACAGGTTGCGAATAATTACTTATGGATACGACTTGCATCCTCCTCCTATATATTGCGTTTTTATAAATCATGCTCTGGTTTATTTATTTATATTTTGTTCTGGCTTACTCAGCTTAATCAGCACTTTGGTTTCTTTCTTACTTATCTTAATTGGCACTTCTTTTTCCTTTCTGCATGCTGCTTTCAGAGGCCCCTGTTTATGGAGATTTGGGGGTATTGTTTTGTGGCTGGCTGCTCCGATTACATCCTTTTGTTACTTAGGTTGTTGAAATTCATAGCGTCACCAATTACTGAAATTGTTACTGCTGCCCACACAAGTGTAACGAAAGAGGAATCCATTAAAAGGTTTTACTGACTTACAGTAACAAAGGAAGCAGCCTGTGCAATCCACTGGATTGATTTTCCACCGGGCCAAACCAGCAAACCTTGAGTCTGACACGTTGCTTATCAGGCAAAACAAGATCTTCTTTCTCACTATTCACCACAATTCAAAATATTGTTCAGAGGCAAATTGCTGCAAATATATTGATAGCTGCCCCTTCTGCCAGGGTAAAAGAACAAGCCTATGCCACAAAATAGTGTGTTAGCAAACAGAGACACACTGCAGCAGAAGCACTGAATAGAAGCACTGCACAGCCTTAATCTCCTTGGATTACTCACTAGGACATTTTCCAACAGCAGGGACCGGTTATGGAGTCCATCAGTATTCAGGCTGTTTTCTGCTGAATATTCAATGTTGAATATTCAGTGTAGGAGGGAAGCTAAAAGGAACAAGTTCTGCTGTGCTCCCAAAGGTGTATACTGGTGACAGCTTAGCTCCAATGTTATAAAAATGTATTTTGTAAAAAAGTACCAAATGTGAACCTAAGGGATGGCAAAGCCCAGGGATGCTTTCCAACTGCCTACTATGGCAAGGGAGAAGCAAAGAAAGAGATCAATGCTAATGACTATTCAACTTCTTTTTAAGGCATCTTAGTGCCTTGGCTGTCACTGGGAGCTGTGTTGAGAAATCAACTTTAGTCTTTTCACACCTTCTTATAAAGGAGAAGAGCCACAAAGACTGTTTAGAAAACTTAACATGGGATTTCTCACGGTTCTTTGGATCAGCATTTCTAACTTGAAACACTGACTGCAGAGTTATTATCAAGTCCAAACTTCACTAGCCCAAGCAGACCCAAGGGCAAATGAGCACCAAGATAAAAACATGCAAGAATATATGTGACAAATGTTACAAGTGTGTAGGAATTAATTCCAAGGAACTACTGCAAGCCATCAAAAGACAGTAACACAGGCAAATTAGATTCACCTTTGATCACACGCTTTGAAAACTCTATTCTAGTTGTGTGCTTCTCCACCTGGGTTGATGCTGATGTGGGTTTTAACTTTGGTTTTTATATGGAATAAAAAAGAATCATTGACCCAGTCATGGTTTCACAACATTTTCAAGACTTTATAGTCTTGTTATAAAAAGAGAAAATTATGTGAGTGTTATGACTGCTTCAGAATGACACGACAAGCTGAACCAAGTGTTGTTTTGCAATTAATACTAATTTCCTGGAGTGCCCAAGTCAATAGTTTCCTTAGTAAATTTATGAACAAGGAGGGGGCAGGAGAAGGGGAAGAAAAAGCAGTTTCACAACCTACCATCCCATTTTGTGTGTGCTTGTCCCAGGTAGCAGAAGCACCAAGCGCAGAGCTCTGAGATGATTATTGCCGCAAAGGGCACCCTGGAATCCTCCTCCGGCCTGTTCTGTTCTTGCTTTGAGAGCTGGAGAACTGGAAATACAGAAATATGGGTTTTCATCAGGTTCTAAATATAGTACTGAGTTCTCAAGAGATTGGCAGGGTTTCTTGTTTTTTGGTTTTTTCTTTTAAACAGGCATAAGAATGTGCACAACTCACATTTCTTCCAAAGGGGTTCATGGACTGTAACAACTGAATTAAGCTGCAGAGTGATTTATTTTTCTGGTTAACAACAGGTAAGTCAGAGGCGTATTTTAAGTGAAGTTTTCCCTGACTGTCAGAGCCCAGTAAACCTGTTTGGGGAACAGAATGAGCTATTTGAGGGGAAAAACATGAAAAGCAACTCCTTACCTATAGTTACAGGCTGTGCTTTGCATACTTGAGATACACCACAGCTGCAAGGGAGCAGTTTGGGGGGGGATAAAACCCAGAGCAGCTGGAGCTTGTGTGGGAGCTTTGCCCAAAACAGAGCTCCAGGGCTTGGCCAGCATCTCTCGTCCTTCCCAACACCTCCCTGCCGACATCCCATGGATGGGGAAAGGCGGAGGGCGGGGGCCCTGGGTGTGTCCTGCCCTTATATCCCATGGAGGGAGCAAAGCGCTGGGGCTGGTGAAGCAGGAGGGAGAGAAGGAAGAAGAAGAAGAAGAGAAGGAGGATGGCACCACTGCGGGGGGCAGAGGAGCTGCGTGAAGATCGGGATGGGGACCCTGCAGCGGGTCCGGGGCTGCGGTTCTTCACCTGGGAGGAGATCGGGCAGCACAATGGGAGGGGGACAGGGACGCAGGAGCGGTGGCTGGTGATCGAGAGGAAGGTGTATGACATCAGCCATTTCTACCGGAGGCACCCGGGAGGGGCCCAGCTCATCACCAGCTATGCCGGGCAAGACGCCACGGTGAGCGCTGGGGATGGGGGTGATGGTGGGGAGGGGTTTGCTGCTGTCTGGTTGTGGGCAGCAAGGAGGGAGAGGCTGGTACCCAGCAAGTATTAGGCAGAGAGAGCTTGAGGGAGCTCACCTCAGTGGGAATTGGTTGAGCTTGGGGTATGTGACAGGATCTGGAGTACAGTTTGGGTTGAAGGACCTTCCCAGCTCCCCCAGTGCCCCCCCTGCCATGAGCAGGAACATCTTCACCAGCTCAGGTTGCTCAGAGCCCCGTCCAGCCTGGCCTGGGATGTCTCCAGGGATGGTTCACCCACCACCTCTCTGGCCAACCTGGGCCAGGCTCTCACCACCCTCAGGGCCAAAAATGTCAGAACTGAGCTCATATATGAAAGAAGTTTAACAGTTTCCATGGAATAGCACTATTTTCTTACTAGTCCCTATTAAAGTTTAGTCTGCCCTTGTTATTTTTTAAGCACACTCTTTATTATAAGGTCATGAGTCAGAAATTCAGGAGGTGAAATTATATTGATGTTCTATCTGATGTTATTCTTCCTCAGCGAAATAGGGCTTGATTCCAGGCCTGCAGATTACAACTGCCCTGCATTTCTGAAGTGTGACCTCAGATCACCACCCTCAGGGGCAACAATTTCTTATGTCTAGCCTGAATGTCCCCTCTTTTAATTTAAAACCATCACCCCTTGTCCTGTCATAACACACCACACTAAAAAGTCCGTCCCTATCTTTCTTATGGGTGCCTTTTAAGTACTGAAAACAGGGTGAGGATATATAGCAGGGTCAGGGGTATGTATTATAGCAGGATTAAGGGTATATAGCAGGATCGAGGGTATGTAGTGTCACTGCATCATTCAAGCTTTCCAACCTGCTATGGAACCAGGCAAATAAAGAGGTTCAGCCTGCAGGGCAAGCAGACTGTGTTTATCCAGCTGAAGTCTTTAGGATCACTCTTATCTGCTGATCTTGCTTCAGCAGTTGCTGTGAGCTGCAGTGATTGCTTACAGGTGGGGTGAGGTGAGGAAGATGCTGAGAGCCCTGTGGCAACAACAGCAGCTCCTTCCAGAAATGTACCTGTAGGAAAGGGTTCCTTCCTAAATGCTGCTCGGCATCACTGGAAGGGAAAGCAAAGACAACGTGCTTTCCCAAGCACTCTTCCAGAAAAGTTTCTGTAGTTACTGTGTGTGGCCCTTCTGACCCTGGAGATTGAAAGAATTAGCCAGTTAACAACTGTCCAGCTGCTGGCGAGTTAGTCTGTGAGCTAAAAGGCTTCTGCTCATCGTGTTTCCATGTCTGACTGCTGTTTTGATGCCCTGGAAACCTGTGGTAACACACACACCAAGATATTCAGCAAATTCCCTGGAGTTCTTGCCTTCAGGTATACACAGGAAGTGTAGAAAATAGTGGTAAATTAACATCTATACAAAGACATCCTGAATGTGATTGCTTCCTGGCTGAGTATTTTGCAAGAAAAAACCCCAGGACAAATAGTTCCCTGGTCTTCCATATATAAGTGATGTTTGAGGCTCATTGAACTAAAAGTAATTTTAAGTCCACTAAGTTTAAATTCAAATCCTGTATTAGCTACACTTTGCATTCTATATTTTCTATTATTCATTTGCTCTAGTTAGCACCATCAGGTTTCTCTCATTTTAGGGTGCTGGACTACCCCAGACAATGGATGAACCTGGAAAACACAGATGTTTTGTTTCGGGGGTCCGACTTGGTTCTTATAGGTTGTTTCCATGTCCAAACCATTAAACCTGCAAGACTTCAGCCAGTTTTGTGTGACACCAGCTCAACAGCACATTAAATAGGCTTTGCACCATAAAAGAAAAATGCCTGGCTATTTCCCCTTCTCTCTTTTCAAGCATATATAAGAAAACTCCAACTCAAGGGCTGTAAGGGTTTTTACTTTGCTCCAGAGATGTTAAAGAACACCCGAATCTTCAACAAGTTTGCACTTTTGGATAACAACAGCATCATCACTACTGACAAGGCATAATATTCAGAATATGTATTTATTCCAAGGCTAATTGTTCCATGTGATGCTGGAGTATCTTGGAATAGGTCAGTTTCTTAATCTTTTGACTGCATACTATAAAAAAAATAAGAAATGATCTTAGTTTAACTGGAAGATGTTACCAAGAGCATATAGCCATGAAAGATGGTAACTTTGGAGAGGGTGAAAACCATGGAAGGCTCTCAGTAAGAAACCTGAGGAATGTACAAATGAGTGTGATTAATGCCACAATATTAGCAAGGGTGACACTGCACAAAACTGCCGAGTCCTTTTATTGCCGCTTTTTGTTGTGTTCTCACAAAGGGTAGAAGAACAGAGTTAAGCACTTAGAAAACAGAGGTGACTTAGAAAACAGGAGCAACAATCTTAAGACTGGAATTTTCACCTGAATTCGGCAAAGTTTGGTTGAATTTTGGAGACTGTGAAAACATCTGCTGTTGCAACATCATGAAATAACCAGGAACTTGCAGTAGGATATTTATAGAGAAACTGCATGTTGATTCTTTTGATTCATCAGTGATAGTGCTTACATGCACAACATTTAAACCCAATGTATGTTACATATATGCCTCAGTGATAGCCATGCAGTTGCCCAAACCTCTGTCATTTTGGAGCAGGGAAGGTGTTTTGGGCACCTGGATGTCCAGGAAGATGGAAAAGTCACTAATATTGGGGTTGGGAAGTGGTGGGAAGAAGAAAGACAAGGGAACTAGACTCTGCTGTTGGCTTATAGTGGAGATTAATTCAATTTATTCTTACAGAGCTTGCATACCTGTAGTAATTGCAGTGGTGGAAGTCAGACCCCTTCTATTTGCCAGCTGAAATAAGATCTCATTTAAGAGCACAGGATAAACAGGAGAAGAAAATGGTCAACCCAACCTTGAGGGGATAGAAAGGCAAACCAGCCACCTTTGCCATCATGGTTTCTCCACAGTCAACGTCTTGTGCTGCACAGCAGACTGAGGTTAGTAACACAGAATGTGTTTTTCTTACCCCTTCCTTTGCTCTTGTGCATTTGCAGGATGCTTTTGAAGCATTCCATGTCAACAAGGTGCCGGTGAACAAGTACTTGAAGTCACTGCAGATCGGGGAGCTGGCGCCAGATCAACCCAGTATTGAGCCCACTAAAAATGTAAGTTTATCCTAGAAATCAGATCAAAGGTAGATTAAAGGGAAATATTCTGAGATGAGACCTTGTTCTTCTGTATCAGTGTAGCTCCTGGAACAATAGAATCCAGGTTCTTCACATTTTTTTTGCGCTACTACTTAGAAACAATACACATATATGTCTAAATCCACATTATGTCATTGAGATTCCTGAAGATAAATATCTCTTGTCATAGCAACTCTCCACGAGTAGCAGAGCCTTGTTTTGCTCTCATGAATATCCCAGCTATCACCTTTTCTTTTCCCCCATGCTTTGAGAAAGAGCTAACCAAAAAATGGAGTCATGCTTTCCAGCTGATAGTGAATTTTCAGACTGTCCTCCCTTGTGTTGTAAGTACATGCAGGAAGAGAATAATAGAGTGTTTTATCCTTTAATTAAGTTTCCTATGCAGGTGGGAACCTCCTGAGCCCTCTTACCCATCTCTGGCCACATTTTGCCTATTTATTGACCTATAGCTTGACTGCACCAGTGTCTGCATGTGCCTTGAGCTATGCAAACTCAATTTTTGGGAAAAGCTCACTGGTAAGTTCCTTTGTGAAGTGGGTTGCATGGAGACAGGAATAGGCTTGGGAGGCATCTGCAGAGCTGGCAAAGACAAAGGTGAGTTGGTTTAGTATCGGTGCTCTGCCCATTTTTTGTTCCATCCTCATTCTTCAGTGCCCACCAGCCTGAGGCCAGTTGGGCTGTAGGTGCCATTTGTCATACGCGCATCTTCCCGTCCCTGTTCATCTTGGAAAGGGTAAAAATGTATAATGAATGATCTATTGGAACGGGTGGCAGAAGAATAACTTCATCCAAAAGACCTGCCACAAGGTGGCGTGTTATGGTCATGCACACACAGCGCACCTCCCGCTAGATAGAACTTCCACACTGTTGTCTGCCAAGAAGATGATGGAAGAAGCATCGAAGATACCAATGTCTAGGGGTACAGACATTGTGCTCTGTGGTGGCTAATTTTTGCTTCTCTGCTTATTATTATTATTATTACCTTATCAGGCAAAGACACAGAGAAGCTGCAGGAGAGCAATGATGAAGTTCACTAGTGTGCAAGCCCGGCTCTTGCCCATTTGGCCAGATTCTTTGCTCTTTTTTTTTCCTCCATTAAAGTGGTCCTTGGCTTTGGAGGTTGCAGCGCTACATTCCAGAAACAGGCAACATGTAACATTGGTGCTTCCTACAGAAAATGCTGGTGAAAGACTTCCGAGAACTGCGAGCTGCTGTGGAGAAAATGGGGCTTCTGGAGCCAAATCAACTCTTCTTCTTCCTGCTCCTCGCTCACATCCTCCTGTTGGATACCGCTGCTTGGCTCATTCTGCTCTACTTCGGGACGTCCTTAATGCCCTTTATTGTCTCTCTGGTGGTGCTGACCATTTCCCAGGTAAGTGACTAAGCCCATAGCATCTACACGTGGACTTGCATCAACTTCCATACACATAATACCATTGCAGTTTTGTAGTGCTCCATTTTCTACCTTGGCATAGTTCTCCTTTGTAATTAGAAGACAAATACTATGCAGCATATGTTTACAGAGATGTAAAGAAGAAATTCCGCATGTGGGGAGTTCCCACTATTCCTAGTCTGGGTTTCTTTAAGTAAGACATATTGTAGCCTCAAGAGCATCAGGATTTTATAGATCCTTTCCTATTGTGATTTTAGAGCACTGTCCAAGAAATAAAACTTGATATTTCAAAGCAAATGACAGGTGTACCACTGTCCTGATATAGATTAATCTTTTGTTCCCCTCCCGCTGTTTTCTGTTTCCTCTTCCAGGTCCAGGCCGCGTGGTTACAACATGATCTTGGGCATCTTTCAGTATTTGGGAAGACCAAGTGGAACCACTTACTGCACAAGTTCGTGATGTGCCATTTGATTGTAAGTATCTGACTCTGGAAAAACTTCCTGGATTTGATGATTTTTCTGTAAAAGTGCATGTTCTGAAGGCTCCATGTCCCACGTTGGGTGAAGGAAGGGAATTGGAGACATTCTGGCTCTGAAAGCTCTGTACTTTTCATACTTTGTTCTTCACTAAAACAGGGGGCATCAGCCAAATGGTGGACTCTTCTGCACTCCCGGCACCACGCCAAACCCAACTGCGTCCAGAAAGATCCCGATGTCGATATGCACCCTTTCTTGTTTACCTTGGGGAAGAAATTATCAGTGGAGGTCAGTGTCGCATACCAGGAACTGGGAAGAACACCCCAACACTGTGCCATAAAGGTCTAAAACCGAGACGCGATGACAGTTTGCTTTCATCTGTGTCTCTTCAGCCTTTGCAAACAGGTCACAGTTCACATTAATCTCCTTTTAAAATTTCTTGCACAGCTGACAAGTAGTTGTAAATAAATTAGACGTGATGTATGTGCATCATATATAGGCTGGAAGAGAGAAAACACATACATCATGGGTTTTTTGACCAATAATATAACTTAGCCTTGGAATATCTAATATTTCACAAATTAATCATGAATGAGATAAGAACACAAACCCAAGGCAAATCACCGGTTAAAATTCACCTCTATCTGTCCTCAAAGGTATTTTCATCATAACTTACAAATGAAATGTTCTAGTATAGCTTTTACTGCATCATTCATTCTAACCCAGACAAAGGTGGTATTTGTGATTAGCTGTTTCCTTCCTACCATATACCAATATAGGTTTTTCTTATGGGCCCTTACCTCTGTTTTGGCTTGTCATATCTGAAACTATTTTTCAGCAACTCCTTATTTAACTTATTTTCCCCTACTGGAGAAAAATCTCATGTTTACTGGACAGTTTATCTCTGAAGAACTTTACAAAGCTGTAAGGCATTGAAGACTTATGGTAATAGAATAAGGACTTATAGAAAAGTTGTATTATGTATGTGGACTAACAGGGCAGGTACACAAGAGGGAGACAGTAGGAATGAGGGTTGTGGGAAGTGTGCAAGAAGAGCGTCTTTTGGGGACAAAGCGATTATCTGCGCAAATTGCTTAGTTGCAATCCGGTACTTTTGTTGTTGTTCTTTCTTTTCCCAGCTTGGGATCAAAAAGAAAAAGTACATGCCATACAATCACCAACACAAATACTTCTTCATCAGTGAGTATCTCCATTCCCCTGCAATACCATGAGGGGTGCAAACAGGGCTTGTAGATCTTCCTTTTGACCTGTAGAACTAGAGCAGGACTAAGGTGCCTGCACTAAACTAGCAGGGTAAGTTCAGATCTGCAACTCAGAGATGCCCTAGTTAAGGAAGGTGACCCCACGTTACCATATCATACCATATATGTCAGTACTAATCAAATTTAAGTAATAGTCTGTGAGGTTTGGGGGTTTGGTTTGTGTGTGGTTTTGTTAATTTTAAGTACAACTGAGATGTCTGTTTGGAAGGTTGAATTTGAGTTCTCCTTGCAACCCAAAATCCCTGGCAGGCAAGAGATTTCTTATGCATTTCTGCTGTTCCACTGCTTTGAACAACCAAATGGGGACCCCAATAAGCTTTGGGGCTGTGGAAACCACTTGAAATATTGCTCTGTGTCTGTTCCTCAGTTAGAATCCTCAAATGAAACCTTGGGTTTGCAAGCACTATCAGATTATGGACTGTCCTAGAAATGTTCAGAGGCACTAATCACAGAATAGTTTGGGTTGAAGGGACCTTCAAAGCCCACCCAGTCCAACCTCTGCCATGAGCAGGGACATCTTCACCCAGATCAGGTTGCTCAGAGCCCCGTGTAGCATCCTAATCAGCATCAGTCAGTTGCTTTCTTGCAAAGCGGATACTGTGGTACTCAAAATGATTATTAAGTTTCTGGGGTGTTGTCCTACTTATTATTCAGGATTCTCCACAGCCCTTTCTGTTGTCACTCTTTTCTAAAAGGATCCCTGGTCATAGGTCTCCATGGGTCAATGGAAGGCAATACCACCCATGCTGACAGGTGCCACAAGGAGCACCAGGCTGTCATGGTGAAGAGCAGGAACTGTCCTCCATGAAGCTTCAGAGAGCTTCTTGTCTTACCTCTGTTTTACCTCTTGAGGTCAGCAGGCTCCTAGATCACTTACCATTAGTCTGCGTTGACGCATACTGACATCACCCAGAAAATTCCGCAGCCCTAAAACCTCTCGGAATATCCTCCATACTGAGTAGCTGTTCATGGATCCTTTGCTTCCAGTTTGATTATCCATCATTTGGTCCGTAACATCACCAGTGACAATGAATTCTCCCTTACAGCTCTTCCTCCGCTCCTGTTTCCCACCTATTTCCAGTGCCACACGTTTTACATTGCGTACACCAAAAGGTATTGGGTGGTGAGTATTGCTGCTTGTGCAACCAAGAAGGGGTCAGCTGTGGGCCTCCAACCTTTCTTCTGAACATGGAGCCAGCTTGTCCTCGATTTCTGGGCAATATATATATATCTGGCATCACCTCCTATACCAGGAAGACAGAATTAATGCCTCATTCTGCCTTCTCTTGGGTGTGTTATGCACAGAGCAACTTCCACCCAAAATGAGATGGTTGGTCTAGCACTTAGTTCACGGTGGAGTCCTGGGCAGTGACTTCATACAAGTCTTTAACTCCTGTTTCTGAATGCAAAGTCATTTGCAAATATATCAGTCGCTTACTAGGGGTGGATGCTCAGAGTCATCTCTATCATAGCAAGCTGTGAAAAAGTAATGTTGGTTTGTGTTCACTTGGATTGCTCCAGATGTTTCAATTCAGCAAAAACCTATAAAAGCTGAATGTTGATTGTTCTCTTGTACGTATATCATGAAGCTCAGAAAAAGATTTAAGCAACTATAAATGATAATTACTTTCTTTTCTTGTTGTCTCTGATTTTGGTAGGACTTGGCCTGGATGATGACCTTCTATATCAAATTCTTTTATATTTATGGATCATTATTAGAAATAAAGAGTCTCCTGGCGTATTATTTTATATTCAGGTGATATCACTTTAGAAAGTTCTTCAGCCTTCCTCTACCCGTTCTTTCCATCTGTGCCTGCCTGTCTTTCTCTGCCTTCGCTTATCCTTCCACATTCTCCTTTACTATCTCTTTTTTTGCGTATTTTTTTAATTCTGTAAAGTTAAACTGAGACTCTTCTACTTAATTGCTGGTTAAAGTTTTACATTGTCTCTGGCAGCAAAGAGGCTTCACTGAGTGCTGAACAAATTGAGAAATACCTCATATGGCAGTCAGTGCTTTGGGTGTCGGGTCTGCTACTGCTGGGAGAAAAAGAACATTCACCAGAAACAGCTCAGCCAGGCATTGTCCAGCAGCATTGGCTTGAATGGACAATAGACTCCCCACCTCGATGGTTTTACTGATTCTAACCAGTTTGGTCCTTGGCTACACATAAAACAAGATGAATACCTGGCTAAATAGCAAACCATATTAAATAATGATGAATTTCATAAGGAAATATGAATCTTTCAGGTTTGGAAAGTTCTTTGAGCTGCTGGATTAGCAAGGCTGGTGTTCAGCCATGTGTTTCTAAGTCTGGCTATGCTGTTATTTCAATGGTTTCCCATTGACTTGCTCACCTGAATTCTGGCCTCTTGTCTGATTGCGCAGGATGCTGGAGAGCAGCTGGTTTGTCTGGGTTTCACAGATGAACCACATCCCTATGGATATTTACTATGACAACAACTTGGACTGGGTGTCCACACAGGTGAAATATTTTCCAATCTTAAGAATTGTGACCACACAGGTACAGATTCCAACCATAAGACACGCAAGTCCTCTATTGCATTAAGGGTGAAAAACTTGGTACCTGGGAAGTGAAGGTTCATAGGATAACGGGATTCAGTTATGGTAACAGTAAAGGAGGAGAGCGATGATGTGTTCATGGGCAATCTAAAATCAAAGCTAGGTCCCAACACTATTTCCCAAACGTACCCACCTCCCCACTTACTGCATCGTTCTGTCTTGGACCTTTTCTGCTTGCGTGGAGATGGAAGTTTCTGTTCTGCTCTTGCAGAACACTGGTGTGCTGTCCCCTCTTTGCAGAGAGGCTCCTTGGGGCCCAGCAGTAGAGGCTGAGCACCACACAAGTTCCCTGCCACCTCTCCTTTTTCTGCAGATATAGGTTTGAGGAGACTCAGGAGGAACTTCTGACTGTGCACAGGAGCACAGAGCCAGCTCCTGGTTGTACCACGGTCCATGTTAGCCAGTCTACGTACCTCTGCTGGTCCACAAAACTGAAGGATTATGATCCCTTAGGCTAAAAGAACAGAATAGGACAGAGCAGCACAGCACCGTGCACTTTAGACAAATGGAAAGGCTGTGGTCACCAATCCACACTGACTTTGCTTTCCCGTCCCCTCCCCTAGCTCAAGGCGACATGCAATGTCGAGCAGTCTCTGTTCAACGACTGGTTTACTGGGCATCTGAACTTCCAGATTGAACATCAGTGAGTACACACCTCAGAAAGAATTTTCTTTCTTTTTTTTTAATATATCTATTATTTTTCCCCCATATTCTTCTTTGCTCTGAATTCTACAAACAGTTGTAGGGCACCAGTGAGTTTGTCTTTAAAAAGACTGAAAACCCTAAAGAGAATCACAATATAATTCAAAACCTTCACTGGACTCCAAGGGAGGTGAGAACGACAAGTGAAAATTGAATGTGAGTAGGTTCTGTGAAACCACACAGACAGCAACAGGTTCTATTGGGGATTGGACTAGATGGTCTTTTGAGGTCCCTTCCAATCCCAAACATACTGTGATACTATTCAAAGCAGTAGTTTGTAAGCATTGGTGAAAATGTACATTCTAAGGCACTCTGTTTATAGTCTGACACAGCAGTTTAACTACCTATACTTTACTACTTACACTATTATTCTATATGCAACTAGAGGACGGGCGTATCTCCTTTTCTGGGCTATGGAGATGGTAACTTCTGGAGAACAGGTAGTTTCTTCCAGTTTATGGCATCACTTAATTTGAAGAAACATTGCTAGAGGGGGAAAG
This sequence comes from Nesoenas mayeri, assembly GCF_963082525.1. Taxonomy (NCBI): domain Eukaryota; kingdom Metazoa; phylum Chordata; class Aves; order Columbiformes; family Columbidae; genus Nesoenas; species Nesoenas mayeri. Next base: position 67,251,415 of record NC_137548.1, on the reverse strand, counting down.
CAGGGAGGTCTTTTGAGTTACATGTGCTAAAAGCCCTCCAAGTGAAAAGAAGGGATGGGAGCAGCTGAAGACCCTGCTCAGTGGGAGCTGTGTGATTCCTGGGAAGTAATAATGACCGTGAACTTGGGAAAGGTAATATTTCCTATGGGGCACCGGAAGATAATCTGTCTGTCTTCTCTTCACAGCCTCTTCCCCACGATGCCCAGACACAACTACTGGAAGGTGGCTCCTCTGGTGAAGTCCTTGTGTGCCAAACACGGCATCGAGTACCAGTGCAAGCCGTTGCTCATGGCTTTCGCAGACATTGTGCAGTAAGTACCAACACACCAGCAAAAACTTTGCAGAAGGATGCGAGAGAGACTGGAAGCCCAAGAACAAGGGTTGGCTTGCTCTTCTCTTACAAATCAATGCATAGAAACCCTAATTTCCCTCAACAGTTCCCTACACAACCCTGTATAATGTGGTTTCTTGTGTTACATCTTTCTCAGCTCTCTGAAGAGCTCGGGGGAGCTCTGGCTTGATGCCTACCTACACAAATAAGAAGACAAGGCTTGATGGCACCATTCACAGCCTGCCACACCTTGGCATTCCCAGCAAGCTGAGGAACAGGGACCACAAAAGACTCCATGGGAGAAGAACATGGATAAAAACTGAAGGATCTAAATCCAATAGATATGAAGCTACTTGAATTTTACTTTTGGTCTTTCCTGGTGTTTTGGTTCAGATACATTAAGAGCGGACAGGATGAGCAGGAAACGAATGGTTAGAACAAGGAGAAACTCTTCGCTAACTGCATCCGAGTAAATATGGCCAAGAGCATTTCTGAGCCTGAGTAGGTGTTCAAATCACATCATGGACTAGGGCAGCTATACACAATTCATGTCAGAGTCCTCTGACCAGTTGTATTGTTTTTTTCTGGTACTCCTTGTGTGGATGGTTTAAAGCTCAATACGAAATTTGCTTATTTGAAGCCATTTGAAATTGTACAGGGTTTGAATTAAGGTGGTGTTCCAGCAATGTGTTTACATCGTAATAAATTATAATAAACTACATATCACACTTAGAGTGTGGCAATTGCAATATGCAGTTGAATAACAACATAAATGTGTTTGCTATTACTGTTCTCTAGAGAATCCTCATTGTCACAATATCAGGCATCCCCACTTGGCAGGGAGAAACATGCAGGTTCCAACCAGCTAAAGACTGTTGCTGTCTTCAAAGTTTCTTTGTTCATTGGGTTTGTTTGGTGGCTTTTTTCCCATTTTGAGTTGGCCATGTGTACACTCCCCATGCTGGTCCGTTTGGGTTATTTATAACCATGAGGTCCCCAAAGTGCTTTTCAAACACTTCATATGCCACATCCTCTGTCTTCACTTCTCAAAGCTGCTACTACAATACCAGATCTGTATTTCATTATGTTATCAAGCAGCTATATCTCATTCTACACTAAGTAACTGCTTGTTACTGCTACCTACAGAAGCCTGTGATCATGCTATAGAAAGATAATGAAGTAAAATAAATTAGACACTTAAATCAGCATCACACCAGGTTAAGTGCTGGCCATTTGGACACGGGAACAAGAGTAGAGGATCCAGACTCAAAGTTTAAGTGAGCCACAGACTTTGGTGTGCTAAAGCTTACTAAGGCAAGACTTACTAAGCTCAAGCTTGTTAAGATAGTTCTGACAGTTCAAGAATAAACTGAATTTCCTCAGTGGGCTCAGATTTTGGGTCTGCTCTGAGTCAGAAGAAGCTAATCCAGGTACTTGGAATCAGCCTTCAGAGCAGGCAGTTTCTTTCCATTAATTAGTAAATAAATGTATTCTTTGAAGTGAGTACCATCACAAGTACATTCTCAGACCTTGAAATAAAAGACTAACTTTCAGAAAGGCAACTTTGGGAACAAACAAATTCATTTGAGTATTAACAGTTAAGTGCTTTCTTACCATAATGAGAATCTACGAGGTTAATAAATAGAGATCCAGCCAGGTTGAAAAAAAATATATATATAAGAAAGTCGTTGATTAGATAATGAATAGACTTTGTATTGTTTGTGCAATGATTGAGTTCTGCACGCCACGCTCTGCACTGACTTTTACCTCAAAACCTTTTACCCAGTACAGTCAACATGTAAAAGACTTTTTGCCAAACCTTTTTCTGCCCTGGAAAGGGGACAATTGTGTTTAGAGGTGAACAGCACAAAGTACGACTCCAGAACCATGGGAGTAAAAGCAGCAGTTCCTGAAAACACTGTGGGAGACGTAAGGAATGAAGCAGAACTCTGTTATTCACACATTTCCACTCTTTTAAAAAGCCTTTTAAACTTAATTAGTCTTTTAAAACTATTTCTTTGGGTAGCTGAGAAGCCTAACTTGGAAGAACAGCATCATCATTGGTCTTGTAGTTCAATTTGAAAATCAAGATATAAAAAGAAGCTGCAAATATTTTCATTAGTTGAGCAGCCAACAGTGTGTAAATAAGAAAAAGTGTGTGAGAAGGTTGAGCAAGATTGGTATGAAGGGCTGTGCATAAATGTGGAATAGAACCCAAACAATATGGAGCAACGCCAGAGCAAACAGGAGTTGCCAAATATTCCCCAGGTATCTTTGCCCAATCTTATCAGCACAGGAGGGATCGCAGGTTTAGATGAAAGGCTTGTATTACCTCAGCAAAATATTCCATAGCTTGGTGAGATTGTACACAGAAGAAATCACTATGAGGGCCAAAGGAGGAAACATATACAAATTAGTTATACAACTCATAGGACAAACAAAGAATGACTCTTACATAAAGGAGTTACGATATACAAAAATAGAATGGAATTAAAATCAGCAGAGTGTCTTCTCTAAATGTGAAGAATGATGGAAATAATACAAAATGTTAACTCACTTATTCTAAAATACAGACTTTATTCCTGCAACTCTGAAATGCAAATTCTATCTTTTTTTCTAATAGTTCTATCATGAAATGGGAAGTCCAGGACAGATAATTTCCATTGGAAATAATATTGCGAGTTTGGATTTAAAATGAAGTATTTTCTCTGACAAATTCTCTCTGAAAAAAAAGGTATGTTTTAAGATGAAATTTATCACAAGCGCTATTTCTTATGAATGGCATCTCATATTAATAAGTAGATAATAAGTAAATGAAATAAGCACGTTCAGTGTCCTCTGTGTTATAAAGCTGAATGGTAATAATAAAAAAAACCCCTTACTTTTTAAACAAAAAGCTGTTAAGAGGCTGACAGATCTTATCCAATCTTTTTATAATATAATAACACTTCATTTCATGCAAGCATTGAAACTATTCCTCATCCTGCCATCTCCAAACTTGTATTTACAAGCCAGTCAAATGCAGAACTTCACTAAAAATACTTGTAACTTACTTGTTTTAAATCTAAAGAGCGAGCAGCATTTAGGAAAAGCAACGAGTGTCAAAAGCACATTGGACTCTGCACAGATGCCGTAAATAAAATGTGGAAAATGAGCAGAGATTTCTTCATTCTCACTCTTCCAAACCCCTTCACAAAGTCAAGACCCTGCAGACAACAAAGAGCTGTGATTAGGCAGAGCTACATCACTTCATCTCCTTCATATCTGCTAGTTTTTATTCCCCCCCCTCGTCTCAAGCTAGACAAAAAGGGACTTATTGCCTTATTTAACCAGGTTTAATAGAAAGATAGCAGGGAAAAACACAAGGGAGGCAAAAATACGTCGGATTTCTGTTAAATATTACACCTTTGGGCAGAGCAAGCGTTGTGTAGCTGGGTCCGGGTCCTGGGAACAGGTCGTGCAGCCCTGGGCTCAGGTGGGAGCAGCCACACGTCGTTTGGGCAGATGTTCGTTAGAGCAGCCAACAAAGAGGGTGTTGGATCAACCAGGCAATTTGCTCCGTGTATTTTCCTTTGATCTATTATGTCAAGACAATGCCAACGTGAAGAAATAACACGTTTAATTGAGGTGTTTGCTGAAAGCGAGGAGGAAGCACAAAGACCGCTGGACATGATCTATGAGGGTGAAGTAACCGCAGTTATAGAATAAAGCGAGGTGAGAAATCGGTGTTTGGGTTCAGGTCTCTTGGCACCCTCACCCTTTCACAGCCTTACACACCAACACAATCTGAGGATAGAAAATGAGATATCGACTTCCGCAAGAACTCAGCTACCTGCTTCTTCACACATTTTAATGGCAAACCCAGCAGCATCTGGGACAGAAAACCAGATTTAAAGCTGAAAATTCACCCTGGCACAGGGGCAGGGAAAGCTGCTTGAGGTATTTAGTACTTTCATTCTGTTTGGGGTGTTTTGCAACAGCAGCTTAGTCTGTAAACAGCATCTCCCATCATCCCTCTTCCTCACTAATTCTTACAACATATCTGCACAAGGTCAAGCAAAGATCCCCAAGTGCGGAAAATAGGAAAGGGACGATTCTTCCCCAGCTGTTTGTTGGTACCAGTCTCTCCACTCCCCATCAATCCTGAATCAACAGTCACCGTGAGACAAGGATTTATTGCACCGAAAAAAAATCATTAAAAGATAACAAGGTTCCTAATACAGGTCAAAGTTTTAAAAAGGTGAAATGTGACATGAACGAGCAAAGAATAAACACTGAAGTTAACAGACAACAAATCTATATAAAACATTTTCGTGATTTATCACACACTACAAAGTGGAAAATGAAATTTTTCTTCCGACTTGTTCCATTTTAGTTTTTCAGTATTGGAAGCGAATCATTAGGTCCAACTTTGATTACAGCAACCAAGTAAAACACCTTTGGATTGTCATAATGATCTGAATGAGATGGCTTGAAATCAAGGTGAACATTTCTGAGGTTCTCAACAAACTATGAAGACATTGTCTGTAAGTTCTTCCGAAAAACACACACAAAGTAACCAGTGTCTACTGTTTTCTTTGAGGGTAAAAAGCAATGGATTATTAATGAATCAGGTCAGACTGCAACTTGTAGGCTGAAAAACATCCCCATTAATCACCTAAGTGTACTAGACCTCCCTGATCCAGCAACTTTGCTCTGGTGAGCAGGATGCAAAGAATTTATATTTCATTTTAAAAAGTGCAACTATCAGTTTACCGAACTTTAACGTGAAAATATGAAACGTGAAAATAAATTCCAGCACAGCTCCCGAGGGACCATTTGCTCTCAGACTGCAGTGCAGTGACATTTCCAGCTGCACTAGGGTTGAAGTTTGACTTTGGGTGGAACCCAACACGACAAAGTTCAAGCTTTTTATCCCATAACTAAATCATACAGGCGCTACACAGCAAAACAGGCTGTAAAAATGTCATAATGACCAGTGAACTGAGTATTGAGCTACTTCATTATTATTTTTACACCACTGGCTCCTTGTTTAGCCTCAATTAGCTTTCCCAGACTATATAGACATGCAACTCTTTACAACTTTTTGCAAATATAGGGCTTTTCCAAGAATCTTCTTCAGTCTAAGTGATCCATCCCACAACTGAAATCATCCTGAACTAGAAGAGGGAGAAGTTTTCACAAGAAAAGGAATGTGACAGATGCTTTGCAGGTACCTTAAACACCTACATGTGAGGTGATGTCCAACACAGATTATAAAGGTCTTAAGCTCTTAGTCTGGATTCAAGAGCTAGGTGGGAATCTTGTAATTACTGACAAACCACAAATGTGGCAAAACTGCCTTTATTTCATTTACAACCAAACTAGAGCCTTAGTTCTCTTCCCAGTTCTGTCCAAAATGGCCTCATGCAACTGCTGGAGTTCCATCCTCAACATCAGTTGAGTCAAGGCCATGCTCATGTCCAGCTTTGCACATCATGACCTGCATCATGATCACACAGCTGTGAGCCCAAACATCAGACTAAGCTCTGCAATATTGCCTGGGAGGAAAGGTCGAGCCTTACCATGCAATGTGTATCTTCATGTAACTTACTATCAACGAGAGATAAGAGCATGGAGTGTATAAATGGATCAACCCACTTCTGCAGCACTGGTTTGATGTCTCAAACTCCACAGAAAACAAAACTCAAAGTACAGAAAGAGTCATAGAATAGTTTGGGTTGAAGGGACCTTCCCAGCTCCCCCAGTGCCCCCCCTGCCATGAACAGGGACATCTTCACCAGCTCAGGTTGCTCAGAGCCCCGTCCAGCCTGGCCTGGGATGTCTCCAGGGATGGTTCATCCACCACCTCTCTGGCCAACCTGGGACAGGCTCTCACCACCCTCAGGGCCAACAATTTCTTCCTTACATCTAAAGATGAATGGAGCCCCAAACAAAAATATGCTCAGGCACTCATACCTGAAATGTGGCTTAAGATGGGTTTGAACCTTCACAGACCACAATCACCTTCTGCTGTGGAATTAGATGAGAAAAGATTCTTGCTTTGATAGAATTTTATGAGAAAACAGTGACTCACGTGCCTGTCTGTGAATTCACATCTCAGATCAACAAATGGAGAACAAACAGCTTTTTCCTCCAAGATGAGGAACAGGGTATAACATTATTTGACAAGTCAACATGATTAACTTAAGGGACACTGAAGCCACAGACACATGGCTCAGCAGACAATGTCTCTCAATGGTTTTTGGGTTGAAGAAAGGAATTCAGGGCTTTTTCCAACATGTTTATAGTGCTAACTATCAGATCCAGACCTACCTCACCCTTTGTCATGGAGAAGATTGAGCAATCCCACACACTCATGTCCTGGCACAGCAAAGAGAAAACATCCAGAGATTCTGCAATCTGCTGCTGCTTCCAAACAGTTTGGAAAACAACCTAGGAATAAAGAGGAAGGGCCCATGAGAAGGAGAGGTGCTCCAGAACCTGTCATTTCTAAACCTTTTCAAATTCATTCCCAAATTCTATTGTTACAGATGTGCAGCTAAAATAAAGCTAGTAAGAAAACATTGAGCAATTCTCCTTTATTCACAGCTGAAAGTTGTATTGCAGCAACCTGTAAAAGGAATATTTGATTTTACACGAGCAGAACACAAAGTTAAAACACAAGAGAGATTGTGTCATGTCAGGTAAACAGTCTCTTTATTCTCACGGTAAGTAGCTGTCAATGAATTTATCATCTTGTTATTTGAAGAAATAGCATTATTGTTCTTCCAGTGTTGCCCAACCCTCTCAGCACCTTTGGAAAAGGCCAAATTTCACTGTATAATACCTGTCATGGTCAGTTTAGCAGCACGGGTCAGTCTTTTAAGCATGACTACACTGAAATTGTGAGTTTTCAAAACAAAGGCGGCTACAGAAGGTACGTGATACCCACCTTGCCCATCCTTGGTCTTCTCAGCATTACTGCACAAGATGTGTCCTCTCTTCTTCATTCCCTGCTGCTCGAGTCTGTTTTCTGACTTGACACCAAGGCAACTTTTGGTTAACCTGCACTCTAAATGAGTATAACCTACCGTAGAATTTATTAGTGATAATCATTTATGGATATTCTGAGATAAAGGCCACCAGGTCCATGTTAATAAAATAGCTTCCCATGTTAAATATTGTACTAAAACCCCCATAAGGTCCATCGGTGTATTTATCCATCCTCTTGTAAAGGTGACCCTACAACGTACAATGAGGCATGACACACAGTTCCTTAATGTAGAATAAAAATTAGTGATTTAGGGGAAAAAATAACTGCAATAGTGTTTCCTTTGCTGACAGCTCAGGAAATTGAGGTTCCAAACGAGGAATTTCACATAGAGCTGAGCAGAATTTAGTGCTTGGCCCCTTCCAGGCATCAGAGTTGAGTCCAAAGCCAAATAACTGAGTTCTGAAATAGATCCCAGTTACCCAGAACTTCAGTAGCTTCTGCACAACCTCCAAAACAAAGAATGAGATGAAGGTATGAACTTCCTAGATTAAAATACTTGAAATCACGCGCACAGAAAACAGACATGTGGCTGAGAGGTTGTTAAATTCAGTTTTATTTCAGAAATAAGAGGAAGACAATATAACTCATTTAGAAGACGCAGCCAAAATTAAACAATTAAGCCTTGCTTATTCTTTTCCGAAACTCATTAGGATTTTATGTTCCAGCCAGAAATATTCCCACCCATTCACAAAGCTCTTTCAGCTCCAACCTGCCTCATCAGGTGAAAATCCAATTGAATCCCACAACAGGCTATCGAGTTCATATTATTTTACTGCATCTAATTATTTTACCACAGCTAATTTTTCACAATAGGTTAGTGGATAAATTAGCTGGAGAAGTAGCAGTTTTCTACAATTTAATGGAGCAGCACTTAGTATCTGCCATCACTTCTTGGAACATCAATTCACACTTAAATGCCAAATCAGGGAATATTCCTATTCAAAACACAACCTAAGACTCACAAATGCACAAAGTATTGAAAAAGAATCCAAACCTGCTGTGATTGGAAATTTAACATTTACTTGAGTTAAAAGCTAGTAGGTGGGCTCTGAAATTCTTTCTATTTAATGTGAGTCTAAATCAATTTAATATGTATTATATTTGTGCTTTTTCCAATCCAAATGCTGTAGGCAGTATCAGCAGGCAAACAAGGAAAGCAAATATTGCAAATGAGGGTTAATGCTGCACAAGGATCTGGACTAATTACATGAATGCATTGATCTTTCTCTTTGGCATAGGAAGAAGAACAAACAGGCAGAGTTATTAAAACTTGAGGTGAGCTTCTCTTTTAGCCTGTTAGGATTAAATTTGACATGCAACACCTATGACGGATTTTTATTCAGAACTCCACCAGTCAGCTTGGATACTAATTACCCCGTAACTAGCTATTACCTTCCAAATAAGAAAAAATACTAGGTGGCATTTTGGCCTTCGTAAAACAATAGTTGAAGCCTTGGTTTTGTTGTGCGCTTGTATAATAAAGCATTAAAATGCAGATAATATTCTTAGGCCAACACTACCCAGATCCAACCAAGATAAATCCAGAAATACCAAAATTATCACTTAACTGTTGCTCTAAACTCTCAAATATAAACACTTTCATTTTGTGCCAATTAGTGACTATTAGTAAGAACTGATTAAAGATTATGCTGCAAGACTGCAAAGAAAACAAAACATCCCTAAGCTAAAGAAACTCCTTTGGATCTAAGGAATTATAACAGGGAACAGTTGTCAGTCCAAAGGGTTCCAAAATCTTTTCAACTGATTAACTAAGTTAAATAACATGAAAACATGCCTAAAATCAGGTTTTATCCATATATGTAGCTATACACAGTCACATTCATAAACACGCCACTTTAATTGAAGTCTAACTCTGAAATTAGCTCTGGCTTGACCAATAGATACCCATGTCAGATTATGGCAATAAAAGAACAGAATTTAAGGAAGTGTTTGGAATAGCTTTGAAAAATGCCTGAGCTTCAATTTGACCAACAAAAATATTGATGCATTTGGAGGTTAATCTCTCAGACATTTGGAAAATTAATATTTTTCTATTTAAATTCTTACAGATTGGAAAGAATAATTCCCCCCGCCCCAAAAGGAATTTAAGATGGAATCAATTCAGTTGGATAGTGTATGAAATAAGAAAATACCCTTTCCTACCGCCCTTAGGTCAGTTATATCCAACCTAGTATTAATAAGCACAGATTATCTTAAAATATGTATTAGGAATAAATTCACATATATTGAGATTCAAGTTCCTAGTTGCTTCATTTCTGTCCTAAGGAATGAGACAAAACCAACACTTTACTCAAACTACTGGATATCATTGTTTAACTTCCAGAAGGCCAAAAAGGAAATTGAAAGGAGCTGTCTACAAATACATACAGACAGCTGCTTTATTAGAAATACTGAGCAACATCAACTTTATCATGAAGTTTATCCATAAGGATGATCACAGTATTATTATAGAGGTGCTATTGTTTGATTTAGTCAGGAAATTTAGACCAAAAAAGAAACAGCATTTTGATTAAACTCACGTTTGCTTCCAGAAACTGAGACAATTTTTAATCATAGATTTCCTTAAAAACACCGTATGTTGTTAACAAGCAGTAAAGCACTAGTGTTGAAAGGCACTAGGATTGTTAGCTTGTGTTATCTAGTTTCTAATACAGGCACTTGAAAGCTTAATAAATCAAGCCTGTAAAACGCTTCATTATTTGTGCAGAAGTCGGCTACATTCATCAACAGCTTCATCAGGTTGTTCTGCAGTTATAAGGACGCAAAATCCATAGGGTAAATCTCTGCAGCACACTTTACAAGTTGGATCTTTCTCTGGCAGACACACGGGATGTGGATTGTGTATATGTCCTGATTACATCCTTAAAAACAAGGAAAAAGAAACATTCAGAGTGAATTCCATTAAAAGTAGTCAGGGGAAGCTCAGAAACAAAGAACAACAAGGACTTGAAGCAACAGTTTTGTCTGTGTAGTGAACACTGAGCCCAAGAAAGGCCTGTGGAAATGTTTCATCCCCATCACAAAGAGCAGGTAACCATTGGTCTGAAGAATCAACCTGCACACATCATATATCATATACAGTTATCTGCCCAGAGACTTGCAAACTCCAGCTGAAACAAAGGAACTGTACCTCATTGGTTAACAAACATTTAATTACAAGTAATTAGATCCGTGTTGCCTCATTCTGTAATTCCACATGCTCTGACTTCTGCCATTTAAACCAAATGGGAATCGAGATGAATTTCTCACTTTGTTGGGTTTACAAAAAGAAGCAAAAGATAATATACAGCCAAAATTCAGCTACAGAAATCATGAACATACGTTTTTCCCACTGTCGGCGTTGTATTTGTCCAGCAAAGCCTGAATACGGGCACCATAGTCAGGGTGAACATCAGTGAAGTTTTTCACCTGAACAGGAAGACACAACAAAAAAGGCGACAAGAAGCTTTTAATTCCACTTGAAACGTGTTCTTTACCATGTTTTCTGCTCTGCAAGCAGCACACAAGGGAGAAAAGGAAGATGAAAACTCTGCTAAAAGTTTAATTCTGACCAGCCAGAAAGGAGCTCTGAACATCCTCAAACATTGTTTTTATGATCAAATGTACAGCTCTCTCCTGATTTAAATAAAGTTCCACTGGGAAGGGTGAAGATCCAATCCCTCCCCAGCAAAACATGACATGGAAGTCACCTGGTTTTTGAAACACCAAGCTAAACGCATCAAGACATCCTTGATGTTCAACAGTCCTATTCTTCCCACCAGGAAAAAGTTCCTTTAACATTCTATCACATTACATAAACACACACATAGTTAAGTGCCCTCTATTGATAATTCTTGCATAAGAAAAGTCAAGGAGTTGCCTTCTCAGGGAAGAATTCCTGATCTTCATTTCCACAAGCGTATTGCCATTCTGACAAAGAAAATCTGCAATAAAGAGCAAAAGGCTAAAAATCAAAACAGGCCACTCACCGCTCTCTTCTGGATGAAGAGTTGTGCATCTTTAAGGTGATCAGCGATATTCTTACACAGCCTCTGGCGTTCCTCCTCATTCAGCACTTTGGTGTAGAACATCCGCACCTTATGAGCGGAAACAGAGGTTTATTTTGAAATTCCCAAAAGCAAGTCATTCTACCTGCAGCAGCCAATAATAAATCCTGAAATCCACTGAATTACTGTATTACTGAAAAAGAACAGTTTTGACTTACTAGTCAGACAACACTCGAAATACTCAAAATACTTAAAACTCAAAAGGCATCCAATTTGTAGGGTTTATTTTTTGGCAAACTCACTAACAACTCTTCCCATTTCTACTTTGAAATAACTGTTGCCTATTGAATTAATGCGAATAAATATTGCTCTCGGGTCCAATTCAGGAACTGATGATCACGACACTACATGTGGACTCCAGTTTGCATATCTGCAGACACTGGTCACAAGAAGACAAAGTCACAGCTTCAAGATATTGGTGCCCAGAATATGGATGGCAAAGGGCTGTGAGAATTCACTAACTGTCCTGTCAGCAGAAATTGAGTTATTTCAGTTATATTTCAGTTCTAATTAAGCTGCATGGAGATATTCCAAGTGCTCGTGAGAGCTGAACTTCAGGTTATCCCAGATGCTTCAGAGAAGAGTCCTGGCTGAATGATTCTTAATATTCTCTAAACTCATTCTATAATCTAATCTGGTTTAATAAGCAACATAAAGCCTTTTCATACATCATACCTGGGTCACGTTATCTTCATTAGCGCTATTGAAGCGCTGCACATCTCCCGTGACGCACATGCGGCTCTCCTTCAGAATGGGCTGATCCTCCGGACCGCTAAAGCTATTTGGATAATAGTTTGGGGCACCACCTGAAAACAGACAAACCCCCCCAAAAAAACCCCAAGCAATCATATCAGCTCTGCCAGATTAAGTCAGAAGACAGAAAATGTTCTTTGCTTAGAAGAACCTAAATCGATTATCCAGTTGTGATTCAAAAAACCCTTGTCAACATCTTTCTGCCAACAACCAACCCATCCTGAAGAGATGTGTCCTCAAGTCAGTACTTAACAGCAATTGAAATTCTCTTTGTAGTAAGTGCTTTTTGGGGAAAAATTTGTTTCAGAAATAAGAGGGTCTGACCACTCTCACAACACAACAATTTTAATAACCAAAATCAGGGAAGTAATTAAAAGTTTTAGTCCAAGGCAGCACAAAAATGCACCTTCATCTGCATATCTGAAGTATTATATTTATCTGAACTATGTAGGGAGTTTCTTTTAACCACTTATAGCACTGCATAAAATTAAACTTATTATCTGTTCTTGGACAGGAACAGCTGTTTGCTTTCCAAATATTCCCCTGTATCTTAAATCTCCCATGAACAGAAAGGAATTTGGCAGTACATGCGTAAGTATCATTGTATTTAAAGATATTTTTCATGACTACCTTGGTTGTCAGAAACACACATCGGCCCATCCCTCTGGTAATTGGCCACGCGAGCTCGGAAGGGGCAGTTCACAGGGATCTGCAGGTAGTTGGGTCCCAGGCGGTGTCTGTGAGTGTCGGGATACGAAAAAAGGCGACCCTAAAACATTGAGCACAAGCATTATGCGCTACTTGCCGAAAGAGATCACTTAAGTGGCATACACCAATTCCATTTACACTAAGTAATAAAAGGGAGAAAAATGTTGCATTTATGTACTTGACATACTCCAAATTATGTCCAAAGTGACACTCAGCCACAAGCTAACTCTGCTGGAATACCAGTGGAAATGGCAGCTTGAGCTGAATTTACACAACTTGGGTATTTCCTACCGACTTCAAGATGCTAAACCTGTTCCGAAGCAGGAAAATGGTTACATGTGTGGAGATGAACGTGACTACAACAGCGCTAAATGTTACTAATAATACTTTCCTACTTATTTTCAACCTCAGATTTAAAATGATTAAATCAAAAATACAATAGTCCCTTATTTATGTACTGAACTGAATCTGAAGCAGTTCTAGTAACATCTGGAAGCCAAGAAGATGGACTGATTCTCACCACAAAGTCTGTGGGAGTCAAGAGAGGCAAAAGAAGATAATCGCATGATGGTTCAAGAGTTTATCCAGTTAAAACTGTCAAGATACCTTCTTTTTGCTACAGGTATCGTTTGAAACAACAATCTGCTTTTAATGTGAAAAAGCATAAGATGCCAGCATCCAAAACTCTGCAGACAATAGTCTACTACAAAAAGTATTATCAGATGCTTTGACCTGTAAGAAATCTGATACTGAAGAACAGTCTTGCAGTTTATATCAGGGATTAGTTATACCTGTAATTTAGAGCATTTAAAGTCCACCTCTCACGCTCATAAGAGTTTATAACTCTAAGATATGCTGTAAAGGCAAAAATATGCAGATGCTCTCTGAATTCCAGATTTAGTATTTCTTTAGTTCTTTCCTTTTCTCTTTATACTTAAATTTCGGATAAGCACAAATGGCGATCATTATAACCAACCATCTGTCAGGCTCACTGCTGCGACACAGAGAGGGACAGGGATGTTTTCATTAACAGCAAAGCAAACGTAACGCTCTTTGGGTAAAATCTCACGTATGTGTTAGTTCACCTGCAGCATTTTGTCAGGGCTGGGCTCGATACCGGGCGGCATGTTGGAAGGATCGTACGCCATCTGTTCCACCTCCGCAAAGTAATTCACAGGGTTCCTGTTCAAGACGAGCTTTCCCACAGGGATGAGAGGGTAGTCGCCATGTGGCCAAACCTATAAGACATCACACACACACATTAAAATCAACGTTATTATAGTGTTATGCAGCTTAAATAATTATCAGGCAACATTTGCCTGACTTAAGTCTTGACTAAGAAAACACATTACTGTTTTTTGCTAGTAAACATTTTGAGAAATGCCTTATTTTAAGAAGTCTTTTGCAATGAATAACAGAGTCCTAAGGCAACTTATTTCATCATCCCAACATAATCCCAGGACTTGACTGCTTAAATTAAATACTTGCACTTGAAAAGCTGCCTAGGAATGCAATATCATAGGTGGAACTGGCAGCACGATTGTTTTCAGGTACTTCAAAATGCAACCAATTTAATCAGCCTTTTTTTTGTCATCATAGCCTGTACTTTCAAGTTCAAAAGTCTTTAGTCATTTTGGGAGGGTAATATTAAAGGAAAAAAAGTAATGCAAGTTTATGTTACTATCTTTCAACAGGCCAGTCCTTGGAATAGCAATTGGAGGTCTGACAAAATCAGACCAATAATCTGAAGCTACATAATCAACAACACTTAAAACTAACGAGCTCAGGGTGTGACTGTAGGATCTGAGGTCACACTTCAGAAATGCAGGGCAGTTGTAATCTGCAGGCCTGGAATCAAGCCCTATTTTGCTGAAGAAGAATAACATCAGACAGAACATCAATATAATTTCATCTCCTGAATTTCTGACTCATGACCTTATAATAAAGAGTGTGCTTAAAAAATAACAAGGGCAGACTAAACTTTAATAGGGACTAGTAAGAAAATAGTGCTATTCCATGGAAACTGTTAAACTTCTTTTATACATGAGCTCAGTTCTGGCATTTTTGGCCCTGAGGGTGGTGAGAGCCTGGCCCAGGTTGGCCAGAGAGGTGGTGGATGAACCATCCCTGGAGACACCTCAGGCCAGGCTGGACAGGGCTCTGAGCAACCTGAGCTGGTGAAGATGTCCCTGCTCATGGTACAGGTGGCACCAGGTGACCTGGAAAGGTCCTTTCAACCCAAACTATTCCATGACTTGCTACATTTTCATCTCATGACCTTTCTTAAGCTTGCTCTAATTGAATATTCACAACAGTATCAGAGATACCTTAGTTACATCAAAAGGGTTAAATGGAAACTTCTCCGCTTCTTCAAAGGTCATAACTTGAATGTACAGAGACCAGGACGGATAGTTCCCCTTGGCAATGGCATTGTAAAGATCACGCGTTGCATAATCAGGATCGGTAGAAGCCAACCTTCCTGCTTCTTCAACAGGAAGATTTTTGATGCCCTGGTCAGTCTAAAAGCAACAAAAGTGGTAGCACACGTTACAACATGCAGAAAGTACTGCAGAAATCATTAATAGTTACATACTTTTAAACGACTTAAAAAAAGAATGTGATTCTTCATGTTCCAGTCTCCATAATTTGAGTCAAGAATAACAGTACATTCAACAGGTGCCTTCCAGGTAAAAATTAGTTCTCTAATAAAAGTGAAATAAATATGTAATGCTATACTGCAGAATGGAAGGTACTGAACATGAAGGTATAACCCCTGCAGCAAACCACACATTTCCACTCTCCCCTGACAGGATGGAATGTTCCTTTACTGTCCCATCATCTCCCCTTCTCCTACAGACCACAAGCCAATATAAAGTGGTAAAACAGTTGCAGCCTTGAGGGATGAAAATTCTGGATTCAACATGAAACTCAATTTCCCACCCCTATTTCTATGACATCTTCAGCACTAACTAGAATCTCATTTTAATAAGCTTTCGGCAACTCGAAGGCTAAAAGCAGCTATATGATCCCTCTTAGTCTACCATAATTGTTTCCAGTCTTGCTTCCAAGAATGACGTCCAGCCTCCACTGAAGTGTAATGAGGTAAGAAGCTGTATGGCCTTGAAAACTTCAAAGGGAAGTTGTTTTCAAGCAAGATACACTTTTCCACCAAGGTGTGGAAGTTCTGCAAGGTTCTGCGGGCTTCAACCACAGGGCTCTTGCAACAGAGTCCTCATATTTTGTCAGACAGTTGAGGCCACCTTAAAAATGAGATCGATGCAGCTCATACCCAGAAGATAAATGGGAACAGAAACCAGATCCAGAATGAGAAGCACCTGTTGAATCCAAACCACTGCATGGCCACAAACATATCGCACACTGAATAAAACACATGTGAAGGGGCTGGAGGATTCTTGCATCTGCACTTGGTGGTAGCAATGAAGCCTGAGAGGATGTTCTTGCATAGCTTCATGCCCAAAACACCCAGCGGGATGAGGCTGAAATGCAACTGAGTTCTCCACTAACAAGAAACAGTTTCCCAAAGAAGAGTTTTTCATAGTCTAGTAAATGCCCAACGTGTCACAGCAAGAACAGTGATGTCCATTGTATTTGTTAGATGCATCCACCCCATATAAAACAAACACACACCTTTTTGCCGAGCCTGTGCACGAACAAGTCTTAATTAAACTTGCAAAGACAGAACATTTTTAGACAATATATAAACTTTTTAAATCCAATATGATGTATACTTCCCACATATAACAGGAAAATAAAAATATCAATACCTTCGCATGGAATTTGCAATAAACTGCTCTTCCACTAGCGTTAACCAGTTTAAAAGTGTGTGATCCGTATCCATTCATGTGGCGATAACCATCGGGAATGCCACGATCACTGAACAGGAAAGACACCTACAGAGAAGGAATAGACAACATTAAGGGACTCATAGAAGTGATGCAGTGACCATCTGAGACAAAGTTTATTCCATCATCTGCATCACTGCAAGCTACCTTAATGTTATTAATTCCTTGAGGAATTTCTAGTTTAAAGTTTAAGAGCATTAATGAAACAAGACTGCTTTGGTTCTGCACAAAGAACAACTGTGAATTAAACCTACATGAAGTTTTATGCCCACATGAAATAGCTGGCGAAGCACAAGGCATTAACCAGTCATAATTTTATGTTTTCCCCTATAAGCACAGAGGAGGTAAGCACAGATAATTTAAGCTACAAATATAAATACTAATTCTTTCCACATTAAAGACAAAATTTGAAAATTAAGGTCCTTAACTTCAAAGTCTTCAAGCACTCACCACACCACCATGCAAACTATCAAAATGCTGCTTTTCTTTAGATTTGTGAGCACAAAATTCTTGTGGTGCTTCTTTTTTTAGTTAATTACTGGAAGGCTTCTATATGAACCCATTTTCTTTAAAAAACCAATACAGGTGCATTTTTAATTTTACATTAGCTTTTTTTGAACAGCAACCTTAGACTCAAATGCATTTTAGAATAATTCGAATGCACTGTGAATCGTGATCTTTTTCTGGAGCTGATGTAACGTGCTACACAATATACAGCTTTAAATAAACTTACACGTGGTTGCATTACTTTCCAGTACTTTACTGTTCTCCAACATTAACAGTTTGTTATTCCTCACTATCTCCAGTTAGAAAACTTTACGACTTCCCTTCATCCCTATATAAAATACAATTATGAAAACAGAACAATCTCACCCATTGAAAGAAAAAAGGCTCAACGCATGTATTAATAGCCTTAAAAGTTACTGTAGGCCTTCTATCTTTACTGTACCTAGAAATTACATGGACTAGATAAAACATGCAGAAGAGATAGTTAAAAATATATGCTGTCATAACCTGATTTTCTTAATCACACAAAGAAGTCAAAGGAGAACCCCACCTGATGCAAAGACTCTGGTCGGAGACTCCAGAAGTCCCACATCATGTCTGGATCCCTCAAGTGAGTCTGAGGGTTCCTCTTCTGGCTATGGATGAAGGATGGAAACTAATTTGTCCAGAAGGGGGGAAAAAACAAAACAAAACATTCTGTAACACCTCCAAATGATAGAGTATACCAAGCAACTCCTGCTACAAAATAACACAACTGGTTTTTTCAGTACAGTTAATTACAAAAGGAACAGCACATTGAAAGATGAGACAAAGTTGTAGCATCAATTAAAAAAAGTTCTGTATTGTCATACCCCTCCTGCAACTAAATTCATTACCTTAATTTTACCCATCTGGACAAGTGAAACATTCACACTTAGTATAAATGGGCTGTTCAAAACTAAAGAATGCTTTCATTTTGCCACTGATACACTGATATTTTCCAATTCGTATATCTCAACTTGACTGAATCTGACTCCTAAATTAATACAAAGCTACAATATCTGTGCAGAACTCCTCTACTTAAAGTGCTGTTAAACTGACACTGACAGACAAAAAAAGAGACTCAATAGAAAGATTTTGCAAGAAGCTTTTGAAGTGAAAAGTCTTCCCCTCAAGAATAGGCTCAGAATGCAAACTAATTTGAACAGCTAATTTGAACATCAGTGAAACTGATTAGATCTGAAGTTAAAAACTTGATAATGTACTTGCTCGCTGGCTATTCTGCTGTGGCAGATACACGAGCAAACAACTAAATGTGTGTGCTATTTGCGGCAAGAAACCACATTAAGTAACCAAGCATTAGTTCTAAACTACTATTTTTTTAAAAAAATAACACCTTTTCAAATAGAAAAAACACCCAGACCATCTAACAAAGTCTAAGAGTGAACACCTTTTGCTTCCCAGTGAAGCAAGAACAAAACGTGAACAAACTCTTGGCCTCTTTCACAAATACCCTCACCTTTAGTGCTTACTCACCAACAGTGCATCCCGGATAAAGAAGATAGGCGTATTATTGCCCACGAGATCCCAATTACCCTCCTCTGTGTAGAATTTCATTGCAAAGCCTCGAGGGTCACGAACTGTATCGGCCGAGCCAGATTCTCCAGCTTGAAGAAAAACATAAATGTACAGAAGCGTTACAATAGGAAACGCATACAAAATGTAAGCGTTAAGATGTAGGACGTGAGAATATGCAATAAATCAATAAACCCCGCCCTTGGAGGGTTTTAAGTCTTTTCTGTACCAAGGAATGTTTGGCATATTTTCAACACCACCTCAGGCACTGGCAGGTTCCAAAGTGTGAACAGGCACCCGCTCAAGCATTTGGGCCACAGTCAAGAGAAAGAAAAGAAACCCAAGTATATCCATTTGAACCAGTTAAAAGTGGAATTTGCATTATCACTGATAGCGACAATATCAGATTATAAACCAGAATTGGCTAAAAACACCTTCCTTTCTGTGCATCAAATCCCAGCGTGAAACCTTTGTTTCGAAAGGCAGCAACCTAAATAACATGCCTAATATAAAAGGGAAATTATCGGAGAGTTGTAAACCTTTTAATCCCCTTCCTATCCAAAACAGTAACTTTATACCAGACTGAAAGTACCTACCACAATACCTAAGCAAAGCAAAAGCATTCCACGGGTATTCAGGAACAGCTAATGCTAAACATCATGATAACGAGGACATTCACTCTCTCATTAAAAAAAAGTGCGTACTACAGAAGAGCCAACAAGAAACATGTCCCAGCACAGCAGGGGAGAGAAAAGTAACGATGCAAAAATGCACTGGAGCACAGAGTCACAGCCCAAACTCCCCTCTGGGGAACATCCCATGAGCCCTTCAGTTGGGTGAGCCAGGGAAAAGCCAGGAGGCCAAAGCCAGCAGCTCTGTCAGCCTCCTTGGACTATTTTCTCTCCTATTCTACTTCCAGGACTGAACCCTCATTAGGATTTCTCTTCTTTTAAATAGAGTTGAAACACAGAAGTTTCCCAGCGTGAAACCTTTGTTTCGAAAGGCAGCAACCTAAATAACATGCCTAATATAAAAGGGAAATTATCGGAGAGTTGTAAACCTTTTAATCCCCTTCCTATCCAAAAGAGTAACTTTATACTAGACTGAAAGTACCTACCACAATACCCAGGGAAAAGCCAGGAGGCCAAAGCCAGCAGCTCTGTCAGCCTCCTTGGACTATTTTCTCTCCTATTCTACTTCCAGGACTGAACCCTCATTAGGATTTCTCTTCTTTTAAATAGAGTTGAAACACAGAATTTTCAAAAGATCATTTTCTATCAGACTAGATATTAATCATAACACATATTTTAACTAACAGCATTTAAGATTTTGGTTCCTTATGCATTCAGCTCTTCCACAAACAAGCGTTTCTTTATTAAAGATTGTTTATTCTTCTTTGCCTAGTGCTTACTTTACAGCATTCATCCCCAAACATCCCTACAGCATAAGAGATTATAAATATTGAACTTCCAAGTATTAAACAGCAGCATCCAAGCGTTGATTCCGACCCATCCAGAAACAAAGCAAGCTCTCTCTTGTCAGAAGCAGCAAAACAGCTCAAACTTTCCTTTCTCCCACATTCCAGAGTGAAAGTGGCTACAGAGAGCTGGCAGAAAGATGCAGAAGCCGCTTAAGGTCTTGCAATTTAAATAAAACCCACAGAAATTGAATGGGTTGGCAGAAAGCATTGCAAACTACCTTAAGCACATGAAGTGCTCCACAAAGCAAACATCGCTATGGTACATGTGTAAAAACACACAAAGTTCAGAGCCTTACCCACAGTGGAGAAGCGTATGGCAAGCGGAGTTCTTTTGCCAATGTGTTCAAACACTTTCGCCTTACAATACTGGGTGATGTCGTGAGTGACTTCAAAATAGCCAAAGGCTCCTGAAGAAAAGTAATTTCAAAAGATCAGATCTAGGTGCACTGTGAGTGGAATGAGGGTTCCGTTATGGCCCCACATACAACTTTAAAGCAAAAGGAAACATGTAAATACACCAGTCTAAACAGAGTTTATGACTATGCACTAAACCACTCATTTCTTTTCACAAAATGAAATTTACGTAACACAAACTACTATTTGCACAGCGCTCACTCTTCTCTCCTTGACTGATCATAACACAGAACTTATTTCTACTGTGCAAACAAACAGTAGCTCTTTGGATGCTCTTCTTAATCCGCGTATGTGTTGCACAACTTTCTGGTCCACCTGTAAGCTGGATGAAGCAACAGAGCTCTTCCCATCCCCACACAGGAATTTTTCCCGTGTACATTCATATTATAATAAAACTGAGTCCTATGTTTTCTTTTTCTAGGGCAACACCTAACAAAAAAAATCAGCAGTGCCAGATCTACCCTACTAAGATCAATAACAAAATTTAAAATGAGTTGGGTTTTTATTTCAAATTGAAATATTAGACCATCATCTTGCTTTGGCAAACACATCCACTGGATGATAAAACAAGAATCTCTATCAAATAAAATGCAAACAGACATTAAACCAGAGATGGGCAGGTCTTCCCTTCCAGAGGAATGGGCTGCTATGGAGGAACAGACAGAGGAAGCAGTGATTACAGCAAATACAGTCAAAATCTAAGGCCTATAACTACTTTTTCTCTTTATAAAAAAAAAAAACACAAAAGCTTTTCAGTGCTTCAAGTTTTGGCATCAAGTTCTTTTAACCCAGGTCTTACCATTGTTGATATATAATTACTTATTACAACCTATATAGATATATATAGAGATATATATAGATATATATATTATAGATAATTTGATGCAATTTTTCTGTCACAGTGTACGTGTTAACTCTAAAGCTTTTTAAAGTTCAATTCTATATAGAGGAAAAAGTAAGTGTCTTAAACATACCTGCCCCTTTTGCATGCACGACTCTCTCAGGAATCCTCTCTCTGTCAAAATGAGCCATCTCATCAGTGAAAACAACATCTTGAACGAGAAGAGGTCCACGCGGCCCCACCGTCAGGATATTCAGTTTATCCCCTATGGGGTTCCCAGCACCGGTGGTCAAGACATCTGGGTTCTGCAAGTGAGAAACAGTCAACATCACACCACCAGAAATTAAAATCTCTCTAGACTTAAGCCACACAATGTACATGTCTGTTCAATCATTATGTGTCAAAGATGCATTAACAAGGATATAGCAAAATGGCATAAGATTCTGGAACAGGTTACAAAAAATAGATGTCTACAGAATTATGTCTGGGACTACTTAAGAAGAGGAGCTTGAGTCATGTATAATCCAAGAGTGTTTTCTGTGGTTCAGAAACATTACTAGTTCAGAGTATTTATCTCAAGAAAAATATGAAGTGTTGACCTTAAAACATGAGTTAGGGTTCAGTTTGCCCCCCAACTCAACAGGAGAGGATGGAGGAAGGGGATGAAGAAGGTAATGCTGGTACAGAGGTGGAGGTGAAAGGGAAGAGCTACAGTCACACAGCATAAAGATGAAACTGTGTTCCCACGACTACCATTGATCTGGAAGAACTACGGAAAATAACTAACAGTTGGGCTCAATCTTAAGGTCTTTTCCAACCAATACAATTCTATAACCAATCATTCCATAGAATCACCATTCCAGACTCTCATACCATGGAAGAACTAAGACTAACAAAAGCCCCAAGAAGTCCAACTACCAATAAACATCCTTTCAGAAGGACAGCAAACCAGAACTTTATTTTCTTTTTACTATCATCACTGTCTTTAAAGAAATTACCCAAGATAGTCCATACTTGTTCTTTTCCTATCCCTTCCATAGGACCTTCAGGTTACCACTCTTGAAGGCTACTTAAAGCTCAGCATCTTGTATGGTAGAAGTGACTCTATACCCAAATAAAATAGCTGCTCCAAGACAATTTCAAGAAAAATCTGCTGGAACTCTATTGCACCACAGCTGAGTTTACTCACACTTTCTTAAAAAAAATAAGACAGTATTTGCATCACATTTGGGGTCATATGCTCCTCTAAGGTGAGAATCCTATTTTACTAGGTACAGTAGAAAACGTAGCAAGAAAGAGACCTGATGGTTGCAGGTGTCAGTTCTTCCCGGAGCACATTTATTGTTAGGAGCCAGGGGAATGTTTGCAAAGGACTTAGAAGAACAGAATGGGAGTTAGTACAAAGAAAAGGAAAAAAAAAAAGGCAGAAAAAACCCACACCAAACCAAACCAACCAAAAAACAAACAAAGGTTTGCAACAGGATAAGCTCAATTATCTGAGTCAGGTTATGACCAGTTGGATGTTGCGCTAAGCTGGCACACATCCATATGGACTCTACCCATACCATCCTACCTTCTTCTGCCAGTAGCATCCACACACCTGAACCGTGGTAAACGCACCTGAATAAATTCACTCACCCCCTCCTGGCTATTTCTCCTTCTTTTAAAGTTCTATAAATGGAAAGAGATGGTGAGGAGAAGGAAAATAACTGAATTCTTGATGAGAACGTCTTCGTTATTATATCAGCAACTTTATGGGGTTCCAACTTCTATACTGACAATCTCAGTTTTGCTTCCCATCTACAGCCTGAGTTCTGGATGAGGCAGATTATACAAGGATATTAATATATACCTTTGTGTTACTCTAGTACATGAATAACCACATGAAAGACATTTGACAGGATAACTGCATTTTTATTGTGTTCTTCCTAATCCGCAACACACGCTGCTCTAGCTGGCTTGAATTCCAAAAACACCTGTGTTCTTTAATCTTCACTCACCTCTTCTTTAGCATAAAGCTACAAGCATAAAATCACCTCATTTGGGATGCCTGAAACTCTAACCTGCACTGAAATTTGTACAAATATTTACAAAAGACAAAATATATCTAGTAACAAACAGGAAAATGATGTTCAGAAACTGACAAGAAAGTTACCACTTAAGAATACTTTAAATAAAGCCTAAAGTCAAATGAATATCTGCTTAAATAAACACATTATAGTTTGTCAAGGGAAAATGCAATAGCAGAAACTATTCTCAGTATTCTTTTCACTGCTTATATATCCCACGCTTCCTACCTTCTATTTTGCTCCATTTTATATGAGCCAAAGGAAATGATTTTGTTTCTCGTGTTGAGAAATGACCTCGTTAGAGCACAAGGGAAGTTCTCCCATCCCAGAGTTCAACTTCTCCAAATGATACCCTAACATACAGGCCCCACAGGATTTAACACCCTTAAATAAGTATGTTCTAGCTATCAGCTTAAACTAGAAAGTGCTTAAATTGCCATTACAAATAGACTTCTTGATTTAGAATTTACTTTAATTTAAAAATTAAATAAACTAGAAGGACACTACCATATTCAAGGAACTTTAGGAAAAATCTCATTCATCCATTCCATGATTCAGTAAAATATTCTACTTCCAGATATTCACCAAGCACAGATTGATGTCATTATATTATCAGCTCCTTATATAGACTTATTTTCTATACTGAGGTACGAATGCTCCAAACAACCCATCTTGACACCCATTCCAAGCCTCTGCTTTGAAAAACCCTTTCATAGAACACGTACAGTCTGCACATGATCAGAATATAAAATGCTCACACATCCCAATCGTTTTAACAGAACTTTTTGGGCAATTTTTTTTTTTTTTCAGAGTTCTTCCTTTACTTTCATTAGTTTTGTTGATTAAAAGCTTCAAGTTTCTCACAGTTAAAGCCCAGTGTATTAGTTTTCCTAACCATAAATTGATTTTTTGTATTGATGGCTCTGCCATACTCATCTAAGCCGAGCTCGCTCGCTGTAACGTGATGAAAAAGAACAGATCCCACCAATGGCATCCTATGCTCGTGCATTTTCCCCTCCAGCCTCCCTGTGTTGCCATTTCTTACAGACATTCCCATCCTCCCCACGTGTTCTACACAGACATTGACATTTCCACTTCATCCCTGTGACAAAAACCCACCTACAGCTTCAGCACCATTTCTAAATTCTATTATCACTCTAAGAAATTCCTCTTAAGAGAAACCCCAAAGTTATGTTCAATTAGAGCCCAGTTCATGCTGGAGTTCTTCATAAATTCTAAGCAGCCCAGTAGGTTTAACCACCCAACAGTACGACTTCAATTCACCTTCTCCTCTACAAAAGCAGCCCTTCCCAAACCAACAGGCTATATTGTTGTCTACAAACCATTTATTCTATAATGCTAATGTTTAAGGCTACTAAAAGTAGTAGCTAAAACCACAAATTCTGAAACCAAACCTATCCAAAAGCTTTGTGGCTGTATGGTCTCTTTTGTGTAGGCGCTTTCTGAAAGTTTCTTTCTGGTGTTCACATTAGAAGTACAAATGTTTTTTTAATGGTAGGATATATCCATTTTAGTTTCAGGATAATGTTACGTGATGCACATAAAATAAGTTCCATTGGTGTGAAGGGAGAGAAGAAAAGCCACAGTAGTTTTAAAAAGAATTCTCTTACTACTTTTGCACTTTGTTTGTTTGATGTCTATATACATTCATATGGTTGGGCACTGCATACAGTCAAAACTTAAAAGATATGAAGGGAAACAAAGCCAGAATTTTAGTTACAGCTGTTGTAAACACCACAAAAAGTACACACTTCCAGGCATTACTGATACTTTGCACCTTATACAAGTCACTTTAAAATTTTAATAAGTCATCCCTACTTTCTATCTTAAAGTCTCATGACCCCTTACGCAACAGACTTTGGGTTGTGTCCCAGCCTTCAAATTGGCCTGTGTTCAAATACTGCTTTGTTACAGAAAAGCCATCATCCACTTAAAAATGTGTAACTCCTGAGACAAAAAGAAAATCTTATAACACATACTGGAATATGATGAAGCCACAATTTATACCTGGAAGGTAGTTTTCATCCAGTACTTTTTAGAATCAGGGGGGAGAAGGGGGGAAAGGAATAAAACCAAGGTCACTCAGCTATGAACAGTGGGAACTGAGGCACTCCTGCCTTGTAATACAAATGTTCAGAATAATCAGGAGCAGAAGTACTTATTGTCAAATACACTTCTCTGTCTGAAAATATAGAGTAGCAAGTGTCACAGTGATTCGATGAAGAGGGGGGGAAATGAGCTCTCGCAGTATTTATACTTTCACCCAAATATTTGGGGGGTATATTGTGCGTCTTCAGAAGACCAAGTGCCATGCTGGTGGTCACACGTTCTTATGATTTTGGCCAACCACACGCCCCAACCCACCTGAACCTGGTAAACAAGTCTCTGTAAGTTGCCAAATGTACTTTACCTTCTCTATTATCCCCTAGTTACATTTTTACTTGTCCTATCGATGCGATAGCAGAACTGAAAACGAGAATATTCGATTTGAGATGGAAAATAAAATAAAGTAAAATAAAAATCTCTGCTTAAGGATGTGCCCGCTCGGGCGCAGACAAAGCCCGTTCCTGCCCCGGGGGCGCTGCGGACAGGGCAGCGCTGCCCACCCGTGTCGCTCCGGGCCCTGCGGCCCCACTCGGGCTTTCCCGGCCGCGCCACCGAGCCGAGCGCTCCGCCCGGCACCCCGAGTTCCCACGGGGTCGGGTCAGGCTCCAAGGGGGGCAACCCCCAGGCTCTGCGGGCTCCAGCACCGGGCTCACCCGCTCCCCCCGGCCCTTCTAATGGGGCAACACCGGCCCATCGTCCGCACCGCGGGCCGGACCGTTACCGCGCAGCGTGCCCGGCGGTGAGCGGGGTCCCGAGGGGCGCAGCCCCCGAGCCCCGGCGGGTACCTGCGAGCCCCGCTGGCTCCGCCACTGCTTCAGCTGGTCCGAGGCGTCGTCCCGGCCGTCAGCCATTTTGCAAGCTTAGGCGACCCCCCCAAGGCAGGAAGGGCGGAGAGAAGCAGTCACAGGGCGGCGCGGCGGGGCTGCGCTCGCTACCAGCACGGTAGAGGGTTCCCCGTGGGAGCCGCCGCTGCCCCTCGCCCCGCAGCACCAGCCAGAAGCAGGGGTACCCACACCCACGGCTTGTACCCCTGCTGCGCCCACCCCCCGCACCTCCTTGGCCAATAGCGTCGCGCCCAGCGGGCAACGCGAGCGCTGAGTGGGCGAGAGGAACGTCAATCAGACGTTTTGAGGGGGGGGGTGGGTGCGCTGGTGCAGCCGCTCCCGCAGCCCGAGGGGGGCGGCGGCGAGCGAGAGTGCGGCTGGAGGCTGTCCTTGTTCGAGTCCAAATGTCTGTAATTAACCCTATGGAGCTGTGTAAACAACTTTATTTTCGGTATGCCTTTTCAATTTCGAGATGTCGGCGCTTCCTAAAGCTGCTGATCGGGGGGAATTTCTCCAGTGGCGTCGGAAATTACAGGATGAGGGACCTGTGGAAACTGCAATTATTGAGGGAGTTTCGGAGGGAGGGTTTGGTTCAGCGGGTAAAAATGTCTCGCTTGCAGAATCGAGGTGGCCAAGTGTATCGTTAAATAGTTATTCTCCTATCTGTACCTCAAATGAGACATAGGTGATGCATTAACGTTGGTCATAATTCATATGCACCCAGTTGTAAACAACATTTCTGAGCTTGTAACCTTGAAAAACCCACTTCTGAATTAATAAGAAAACACGCTGGGTTATTTTTCAAGGTGACTATTTTATAAAAAAACGGTCTTTTCATAAGAAAACACTGATTGGCAAGTCCTATGGACTTAATATTAGGGGTGCATACACATGTTCTTCCAAAATCAAGTAATGGATATTTCAGTTTGTTTAACCAGCAAGATGGGGGAAATGTGGACATTTTCATAAAGAGTTATTGTTTGCTTTTCATTTAAAGTTTAACACTTTTTGTCAACAAACACTTGTAGGTAAACATGTCACAAGTCTGTTTCAAAGTAAGAGTAACTTGCAAAAACTGCTTCTCTTTCATTTCCTATAAAGGCTTCTTCTTATGGCTGTAATGCTAAAGGGAAGGATATACGTGTATATATACATCTGTGCCTAGAAAAACAAGAGGAGATTAAATATTGGGTAAGAACCTGCGCAAAACAGATTCCAAGAGCGAGCAGGTGGCAACATCAAGGGCAGGTATTTTTCCTAAATGTTTGCACTTTGGCTTTTCTGCTCGCACTTTAGCAACTGCGTTCGATAACAAAGGTCAGATGCAAAGCTAAGTGTGAAACAAATACAAGTTTTTTCTCTCATCTTGCCTTAATCCTGTATCTTTTCAGTGAAGAAATTCCA
The DNA here is from genome assembly GCF_963082525.1 of Nesoenas mayeri. Taxonomy (NCBI): domain Eukaryota; kingdom Metazoa; phylum Chordata; class Aves; order Columbiformes; family Columbidae; genus Nesoenas; species Nesoenas mayeri. The sequence goes on along the minus strand of NC_137548.1, from coordinate 67,223,437 downwards.
CAGGAACCTTACCATGGATATCTTTATTTATTTATTTACATTCCCCTTCTATTTTGATATTTGATTCCTGTGGCATCTTATTTGCCTGCGTGAGCCTCCTGTTATATTTGCATTGAGTAAACAAACTTCAAACAACTCGGAATTAATCATATTTACCTGGGGAGACGGGTTCTATGTTGCTGCTTGTCTTTCTGAGGCATAATCCAAACTACACCCTTAATTCAGATTTTGTGAAACTCAAAGTCGTAACGCTTAGCATTTGTACTTTGGTGGGGGTTTTTTTTGTATTTAAAGTGAGTTTAAACACAAATCATGAGATCAGTTTCACACGCAGATACCAAGATACGTAGCAGAGAGAAAACATTTGTAGAAGAAAATTAGGAAAATGCAGATCGGAAACCTGGTTTTTTTGTGTGTTTGAAACTTTCTGCTGTAGTTGTTTGGGAATGGTCTTAATTTAAACCACTAGAAAAAGCTACTAACCTCAGAGGTAGAAAAGCGTGTTAAAATAATAATAATGGTTTCTATGTTTCAAACAACATACTTTTCTTTTCCTCTTCTTCTGTTCTACATAAGCAATAAAGACTTTGATGATTCTGGAGCAGACATGTCTTCACACTTCAATAGCGTATGTGGTTAGTAAATGTCAACGGATACACCGGTGCCAGAATAAAGGATATTTTGCAGTATTTTTACTAAGAAGAGAATATCATTTGTCTATATTCATGTTTTGCAAGAACGTGTTAATTTTCATAAACAGTTCTCCATCATCAAGTAGTTGTGTTTCACATTTAGTGCTAGAAAGACAGTGGTAATATACTTGAGATAACTGGAAGAAGAATAAGAATAGAAGAATAAGAAGCGCAGCACTTTTCAGGTGGTAAGTTATTCAAACTTGTATTTAGAATTCTGGATATCTCCATTTCGTATTTTTATTCCTAGAAACAACATTATTAAAATGATTTTGCATATAAATACAATTTTATTTTGTTAATGCATTTGCTTTTATTTTATTTTCTTTCAAGTTAGAGGTTATTAATGTTTATCTGCCTTTGTCCTCCGTATTATTAACAGCATTGTCTGAAGCATTTAGCTAATAGCTTATAATAAAACCTGTATTTTGAAATGTGATTTTGCCCATTGACACTTCATTCTGCATAAGATTGAAAGCTTGACACAGCAATATTGTTTTCTGTTGTTAAAATCAAAGCTCTTAAGCTTTTAAATGGGTCATCCATCCAGTGTGACTTAGTCACATGTGTTTTAAATTAGTCAAGTGCTTAATTGGCTCACTGGATGTTTGCATATATGAGTATATTTGCATATATAAGTATAGGTGCTTGATCCAAGAGATGCCTTGATACAATAGATGTCATTTTATACGTTCTAATTCTGTATAAAAAAGAGAATCCTCATGAACTGGATTTTCTCACCAATTTAATTTTCAGAAACTTAAAGGCAATTAAAAATGTTGCTTGTCCAGCAGGACTGGGAATATCAGGCTGTTATTTCATCACCAGTTAAAATTAGATACACACGTTCGAAAATCTTGTATATATGTGTATAGCTAAATGCATCGGTATGGCTCTGGACTGACAGATTATTCATGCAATTCATTAATGTGCTGATAAAATGAACTAAACGCAACCTGTAAAAACTTGGATGTATAAGCAGAATTTGTTTGCCCACTATATATGTTCTATGAGCCGTAAGCAGAAGAAAGGACAGTCTGATGCTGTGCTGAAAAATAGTGGTGTGATATTTCAGGTTAAAATGTAGAATTCCATGCTGCAAGTGGGAAGGTGTATGGGATAAATGCTTCATTAGAGGTCTACAGAATGTGAAGGGAACAAAAGAAATTGCGTATATGCCTAACAATATCAATGCTGCTTGATCATCTGAGCATTCCACTTTGAAAGGAAAACCCTAATTAGTGGCATTTTGAGTGCATGATTGACATTTAAGACTCAAGGTGAATAACAACACTAATGATGAATGTAGCCATGGCTCATATCTCAACTTTCAGTTAGTTTTGGTACAATACCAATGCTAAAATGTGTCAGCTAATCACTTATTGTTCTTTACAGCGGTGATTTCTGAATATAGTGTCACAGTTATGAGTGGAAGAGACACCAATGTGACCACAGGAAGTTTATGGGGGGAAAAAACAACCAAAGCAGCCAGTGGAACAGCAACGAATGAGATGGATTCACTGTGACCATGGCAGATGTGGCTATTGGGAAACAAGGAAGGACAAAGAAGAAGATACGTTGCCTTTGTACAGTATGAAAAAAGAAAACGTCACCAAGTAGCTAGAAATTCTCCATACATGATCTAGTCACTAAGTCAAAACTGTTAAACTTGCGAGATTTAAGTTAGGCATCCAAATAATGTTTAGGTACCTGAAGAAAAGCTGGATTGGTCTTTTTCTATTTAAGTTGTGAAAAATTTGATGCTCTGCAGGCAGAGATACATCAAAGACTATTACAATGCATGTGACAATCATAATAGGTCCATGTGATATTTGTCTACTAGAGTATCGGTAAGAATTTACGTATATAATAATCTCATGTGCTGACTTGATGGGTCAGTTCCCCATGGGATCACCCTGAGGTTATTGTTGCAAATCCCCAGTGCAGAGATTGAGATAATAATACTTTCCAAGTGTAGCATGCTTATAATCCACATGTAGTTTAATATGTTTTATCTTTTATTTTTTTTTCCTGAATATACAAATGCACTTAAAATATTTACTGGAAGATAGCTCATCACTGATTAATTTTTGTTGTCTTTAAACTAGCCGAATAATAGCTGCTGAACATAACACAGATTTTTAAGGTAATTGCAATGAATTGTGAAATAAATGCAGTTTTAAAAATCTGCTTTATTATAGAAGAAGAATTGTGGCTGTCTCTTTAGTTGCCCTGTTTAAAGGGAATAACAGCAATAGACTTAAGATTGAGGATTGTCCCTTGAGACGGTCGCAAATAGAACCAAGGGAATAATTAATCCTACTGCACTAGCATACTAATTAGCATTGTTTGAATTGATAGGACTTGTAGGTTCTCAGTACCTTTGAAAATCTGGTTTTATTGAGGTGTATTTTAGCCTTTTTTTCCCCACTTTATGTAGCTGTCATTCTCAATATATTTTAAATCATAATAGGAGGCATCTAAGGCTGAAATCCCAGTAAAAAGTCTATATATCATCTCATACATATTGTCAAAATTAAGATAAAAAGGACTACAAAAAAATTCCAATTGACCTCATTTTTCTCAGGTTTTCCAAGGTTTTGCATCAAATGGGTAAATTGAAGTTATGGAAGCATCTAATCTTCTAAAGAAAGCAAAATAATTCCGTAACTACAGTACTCTTTACAGCATTTAGTTAAACTTTGGGGTTAGTTTTAGACATCCTAAAATTCTCTCTGTTTATGGGCAGCTATGTTCTTAAATGTGTGCATGCTATATAGAAGTTTAGAGACAACTACTAGTTATTGTTGATGGTTTCAAGGCAACCCACAAGTGGTGAAACTGACCTGGGAACCCAAACAAATTATTTGTTTGTTTTGGTTTTCTTTCCAGAGATTGATACAAAGTTACCAGGTTAACTATATTATATATATCTTCCTAAATACAAATTCTCCCCTGCACATTGGCTGATCATTTACAAAATATTTACAAGAGGTTTCCTAATCCACTGTAGGAATAAAAATGAAGTACAGATCATAACTTACAAACCAGCTAAAACCTTCTAACCAGATCTGCAGTATCTATCAGTGTTCCTATCCAGCTTTGTTTGTGCACGTTCCCTATTTTTGTTGGGTTAAGAGCAGTGGTTTTTCTGTCTTTGAACAGCACAGTTGGGTCTTGATCCATAATGTGGATCAATACAATTTTAAGAGAAATACACATTGTTCACTGAATATGTTACCTTATATTTTTTTCAATACTTCTGGTCTATTTTTCAGTAGTCCTCTGGTTGTCATATTTATTTTAACAGTGTGCTAATACTTCTTCTCTTTGGTATTGTTATCCATACATTCTCCTGAAATCTGAAAACATGTTTCAAGATATGGAAGGCTGAGATATATTAGTTTTCTGCCTGCTTGGCAGATTCCAGAGGCTTTTCACCATCTTCTTCCATGTTGCTGGTTTTGCTCCTTTTCCTTCTTACTAGTCATAGGGATCGTAACCAATATATCCAATTCACAAAAGGCTCCATTATACTAGAAAATAAACTGTCAAGTGTTCTCCTATGGATTGGTGATAGAACTTGGTCCATCCCTCCATACTTCAATGCATTTGAACAAAGAGTTTTTTGTTGTGACCCCGTTCTAATGACTTACCCTACGTCATCCACCCACCATTCTTGAATCATCATTTTACTGAGCGCTGATGGATCCTGTACTTTACAATCCTGGTGCCAGCCCCTCTTTTACTTAATCATACAGACTATTCTTTTATATATATATATTTATATTTATATTTATATTTATATTTATATTTATATTTATATTTATATATACACACATATATATGTGTATTTTTTTTCAGGATCACTTACTGAGATGTGCTGCGCACAAAGCATTATATGTGATACTTTCATTACAGGTGATATGTCACAGGTATGGCTTCCCAATGATGCATGTCAAAGAAAAGGGAGCTGGTAATTATCTACTCATTGCTTATATCATAAGTTTCATCCTGTAGCAATAACAAATTGGCCAGTGTCACTGTCCTTGTTGGAAAAAATAGTCCTGGGTTATATGATGACAAGCAGCCCTGGGTCATAACTGGAATTCGGTGTATAAGAAGGTGGATGGTGTTATATTGATTAAGACTACACATTAACCAGGTGGTTCTTGAGCCAATAGTGCTAATTAACACTACATGTGCATGATCCGACAATGAGTTTTGGAACGTTATTATATGATTGCTTCCTTACTGTTTTTCATGTTATTTTACTATTTAGGTTACAAGTAGGTACGTTCTTCTGCTGTAGCAAAAGTACAGTGGTATATGCATTAAGCATCTTAATGAGAAGAGTGAGATCATAAAATACTGTTCGTTCATGTAAGAACTGGGAACAAACACACTGCAAAGGTATGAACAATGCGTTGTGTAAGGTACTTTTTGACCATCATGTAAACTCTGCAAGTTTTCATGAATTAGTACACTGACTTGGGCCGTGTCAACCTAGAAATTGCTGCTCTGACATAGTGAGATTCAAGCTTTTCATTGGAGAACATTCCTTAAAATGATTAATATGAGCAATATAATATGCTGATGAACACTAGAACACCAGTTACTATGCTGCTATGGTGTTACATAGAGTAAAAAGATTTCTTTGAAGCTGTGTTTCAGAATCTTTGAGAGAGAGACAAAAATTTTACCTGTATCTCAAACTTCATTGTTTCAAGTGGCCTACTTAGTGTTACAAAGCTTATTTTCCCATTTTGTTTTTCATAAAAATACCAATAGTAATGGTCATGCTAGGTGAGTTAAAGTGCACTTTTCATATATGCCTTATGCATTTTAGATATGATTTTATTAACATTTCAACCTAACTTTGGGTAATCACTCATTTATTTACTAAAATAGCGTTATGTGATATTGCTGTAGTAGTAGCCCTTACAAGGGCTTGTAAGAACCTTGTGGAATGAGATGTGGTATCAGCTGGGAAGCTGTTGCTAGACCAATGTGTATCAGTACCACAATAAATGATTCCAGACAAGGTAGAAGACATTTTTAAGTCTTGGGCTTTACCCTTGCATTTCCTCTATCATTTGTCTTGAATTATTTTCAGCATTGTTTGCCATGGTGCATAAACACCATTCTCAGCATGGGCTGATACTCTCTGAGGCGTCACTTTGTTAGAGATACTTTATCTGGCTTCCTGACAGTTTCCTGATTGTTAAGGCTTAGAAAAAATAAAACATCTAACTATAAATGTCTGGCTATTCTTTCCATCGGCTCTGTGATCATAGTGACTGACCCTTGATAATGTTATTGTCAATAGTGTATTACGGGGCTAATACAAGAGAGTTGAGGACACAAACGTTATCTCAGTACACACGTGCCAGGAAGTGTGACACACATCCATTGTAATCCATACGTGTAATTTACTCCATCAAGTGCCTCATGAGACAGGTTAATATTACAACCAGTGAATGGCCTTAGTAATAACTGTAATTTTGACATGAAGTTAATCTAAATATGTGAGCACTCTGGCGCATGGGACTGTAGCAGTTTTCCACATATATGTGATATAGCAGTGAAAACATGACGTGTGACCCCATGACCAGACAACTGAGATCATTGCAAGTGCCTCCAATGAATTATTTCACACTGGTGCCAAATCACATATAGACTGGTCAGACCGGGTGTTGTACCAGAGCTGGATATCTGGGTGACTATAGAAGGTTTTCCTGCTGTAACTTTATACCTGGATGTTATAAATTCACGGCTGTTAAATGCTGAAGAGCAGCATCATTCTTTGCAGCTATTTTGGTGATGCCTAATGACTCCATGAATGTTCTAATTGTTTCATCCCTGCATAATAAAAAGCAGGCACTCTAAAATGTTAATGAACAGGAAGAACTGAGATAAGAAGAAAAGTGGTGGGAAAAGATGTCTCAGTAAGTTTTCCACTAATAGTGTCATGTAGTTAAACAAATACCCTTCTATCCACTTTATTTGATCCAATTCCAGGTGGAACAAGTGTAGGAAGGGTCTTGAATACTATATGTACTGATACATGAGGTTGTTCCTCCCCAGATACAGGACTTGGTGCTTCCCTTTGTTGAACTTAGGAGATTCCTGTTTGACCCGTTAAGGACCCTCTGAATGGCAGCACCTGCTGGATCAGTCATTCTTCCCAATTTTTTGTCACCTGAAAACTTGGCCAGCTGGCTTCCAGTCCAACTTTGTGATGCTGATCACAACCCTTTAAGCCCAGCTTTCAGTCTACCTCCCTGCCCGCTTTTCTAGGCCAAAATTCATCAGTTTGTCAATGCGGATGTTACGGGAACAAGTGTTGAAAGCCTTGTTGGAGTGAAGACAAACGGTATCCTCTGCTCTTCCTTCATCCATCATACTAGTGATTTCATCATAGGAAGCTGTCAAGTAAGTCAGGCATCATTTCCCTTTCATTTTTTTTTTATTTGTCCTTAATGTGTTTGCAAATGGTTTCTAGGGTTTTTGTTCCATCCCCTTCACAAGGATAAAGGTGAGGCTTCCCAGTTTGTAGCTATAATAGTTGCTTTGGATGACTTCTGGAGAAGCACAGTACAACCCAAAACAGTTAAGTTGTCTATAGAGCAGCAGCAAACTACTTTTCTGTTCATCTCAGGAATCCATTGTATGTGTGCAGAGATTTCACTCCACGTTCCTGTCCCGTCCCAACAGATGGATGAGGGACGAGTTAACTCTGACTCAACAGATGAGACCACGTGTGAGTTAACTCTGGGCTAATTCTGCATGGTTATGCGAAGTGAATGACAGACAATCACTCCAGGGGTCCAATTCAGTTATGAGTTTTACTAAAAGTACATGTTAGAATACTAGTTACAGTGAATAGTGGCTTGGCAAAAGTATTTTATGGTATCACAGAACTTTTCAATACATTAACAGCCAGAATCCTTCTACAAGCAATGTATTGGCAACCATTAGTAGCTATAATATGAAACTTAACAAGAATCCAACCGCAGAGCTTAAGATGATGTTATATGTTTAAAAGGAAAAGAGAGAAAGAGAGTGGTAGAGGGGGAAGGAAAATTAAGGTATAAGAGAGAGAGATAGTAATATATCATGGAAGGAGAGACAAAGAAATAGGGATATAGAAAAATTGAGATAAGGAAAGAGCGGAGAGAAAGAAAGAAAGAAAAGGATGAGGGATCCATCTACTCTTATGGCTCTGCAGCATGGGTGACAGGAGTTGTACGATAATGTGTGGCCTCTGGTGTCCCATGACGAGGATGCTGGGGTCTGGTGGGCTGAGGGTCCTCGGGGTGGTGGATTCCCTATCAGTGCTGTTTTAGGTGAGCTTCTTTGTAGCTCTCCAAGTAGAGAAAAGTCTGGGGGAGGAAAGGGGTGATTGCAAAACGACGACAAGTCTTGACAAGTCCCGGGCCACATTGAAGGGTCTCAGCTTTTCCCCTTTATTTGCCAAGCTGGGCAAGCCAGAAGATGGAGCTATGTGCCTTCCAGCTCATCCCCACCTCCAGTATCGGCCAGCCAGCCTGATCTGTGGCTTGTTGGCTTGTCGTCGACAAGTAAATTGCAGTTCCCCCCATACTGAATGTGTCATCTCCTGTGGCTGGATGAACTAGTTTCACCACAATGTTTTTAGCCATGATCCTTATCAATACACAACAGTTCCTTATCTCTCTAATTATATCTCCTACAAAAGGCAGCTTCTGAGAGTAGAAATGATATTTTTTGTTGATAGATTCTAAATGTTTCTGATGCTGAAAATGTGTGTCAGAGTAAGGTTGTTGTAAAAAATCATCACAAAGTTTTTAAATGGTCTTGCTTAGTGGTCCTTAGTACTCATAACAGGCATGACCCCTTATTTCTCCTCAGTGATAAGTTTGAGTAGTATCTTATCTGTCATGTTAAATAATAGTAAAGCTGACCTGTGTTGGTTTCCTATGCTAAGCAACCTTATTGGAGAAAAATGAAGAGCATTTTGGTTTGGTTTTGTTTGTTTTTTAATAAAATTCTGTTTTAGCTGACAGTCTAAGGGCATCAGTGAGGCGAGTTTTGTAAGGACAGGTAACATCATTTATTAGACTAACTGGCCCAATTTAAAAAAATGAGCAGGATTTATTGGGCAGGAGCACTTTGTGGAATTGTTAAAAGCAAAGTGTAGTTTTAGCCTGTGCTAAACCACAGATAAAACCAAGACAGGGAGAAGGGAAGATTGCCACTTATTAGCAACAAGCCTAATGATTTTTTCAGTGTATTCTCTGTAGAAGATTCCAGTGAGTTCTAACTACCTGTAAAGTTTACACAAGGGATAGTATTATTTCTGAAGATTTTGAAGAACAAAGGCTTGGCCCAAACTTTTACATTCATAAGATTCTATGTTCTCTTTTTAAATTATAATGAGTGCCATCAAGAAAATTCACTGATGAATTAGCAATTAACACATTCTGAAGTGTAAGTGGTGTAACCTTCGAAAAGGTCATTCTGCACAAAACGAATGGGAGAAGCAGCTGATTTATCACATACTGGGGAAAAAAACCTCTATTCACTGAGAAGATCCATCTGGTACCTCCCTTAATACTCAGTAGCTGGTGAGTAAGTATTTAGTAACTTGTTAAAGTTACCAAACTCAAGTTAGACAATAAATCGAGGCCTTTTGCTGCAGTGTAGAAAACACATGTATGTACACTATCTGTTAATCCATGTTGCAAATGTATTCTATTAACGGCAGTAAACTTTTCATTTTGCATTGGATTTAAACCTGATATGATTCACCTGTTCTAGTCACGGTTCATCTCTGCTTTCCCCCCACACCTTCTGCTCTATGGGCTCAGACTGGATTAAAAACCATAGTTCTGAATGCTGCCGATAAAACATTGTTAAATTAAGTAGCTATATAAGGAAAAATGCCACCTTTTCACAGCAGAATTAGCAAACAGAATTAGCACTGGGGCAAAACAGAGACAGGAGCTTGAGAAGGAAATGTCTGGTCATGCTGGTGGACGGTCCCTGCGCAGGTGCAGCCCATGAGGTTTGGAAAGGGCTCCTCCGGCAGGTGCTCTGATGAACTGCAAGGGGCTGCCCCAGTCCCGCACCTCTTGCTCTGCTCTGGACGCTTTTGGGGGGTTATTTTATTTATTTGCATGTTTTTCTCCCGGTGGAACAGCTTGAGTCTACTTCAAGTAAGTGAATCTCATATTGGACCTAAAGGTAAGGTCTGATTATACAGCTCAATATATATATATGCATGTTATTTTCTAGGAATACACTGAACTTTGCGGTTTCAACAAGTAATAGCTATCAATAACTCTAAAAAGTATTAATTTGGAGTCTTTGATACAGATAGAGTTTATGGGGGCTTTACTTTTGCTTTGCTGTGTTTCCTTGAAAAAGATGAAACAAGTGATTATCTTTTAAAAGGATTTTCTATTTCTCTGGTTGCTGTTTGTCTATCAGATAGTACTGATGCTTTTTTCATTCTAATTGACTTTAAAATGACAATTTTAAAACTCTGTCAAAGGCTGCAGCGTATCGGAGTTAGAATAACACTTGGATCTGCGCTCTTTACATGAAGGAAAATGGGGCTTTTAAAGTGCTGTATTTTCATTTATTATTGGTTTTCCTTTATCTGTTTTGCCTACGTTCCTGGAAGTCTTCTGATACCCTCTACTTTCTTAACACTTTAATTTTAGGGGGAAATGATGAGGAGAAAACTTGTCTATGAAAAGTTGTCTTCTGTTGTATGAAAATACTTTGTAATCACTAATTGCTCCAGTTGAAACATATGTAAAAAGAGTCCAATACTTATTGTGCTTTATACATCAAGGAATGTGAAGCTGTTCTTGTTGATGTTTTGATGTATGACTTGTAATCTTGATTGTTTGGGTTGGAAGTTTTGTGTTAGTCCAGTGTAGCAATTGCTTTCTCTAAATATACTTTAGTTTACATAATATAGTCTGTAGGTTTTGCTGCAAACATCCACACCTGGGCTGAAAGTGAACTTTTCAAAGAAAGCAAACAATTTAACTATTTCCTTCCACACTTTGTGCTTCTTTTAGTTATTCTTGGAAATCTGTTAGAAATTTGGCTATTTCTAGTGCTCTGATATGGGTAGTAAATGAACATTGAGGAGCACAGAGCACGTGATGAACTTATTCTGCCAGTGGCATGTGTGTAATTAAGAAGTGCTGGTAGAGATCCATTCCTTGCCTGGTCCTCTTCCTCACACCCCAGTTTTGTTCTTAGTTGCTGGATGTCTTGGAGCTTGATGTTTGAATCCTCGGGCAGGAATGTCCTTTCCATGCCCTTCTATTCTGTGATCTGTTTGCTTTTGGGGCCGGCTGGTGCTAATTTTGCAGTGGAGGCAGAGAAGGATTTATTGGGCAAAGAGTTATTGTATTGGGAAATATTACACGTGAGGTTCTAAAAATGGGAAGTAATGTAACTCCTCGCAGGGAGCAAACAGCATGAGGGAAGTGAGAAAGCTGCTGTTAAGCCAGATGATTTTTGTGTTGTTAAATTACTTGGAATGGTAGGAATAACAAACTGTGCGGGAAGATTGGAGAAGTGTGATAAAGGGAAAGAATAGAAATGATTTGTAGAAATACGGTAGTTGCACAGCCAAATTTTTCACAACATCAAGTTCCCATGGGCCAACTACGTAGTGACTCTCGGTGGCAATTTATGCTGGTTTTTATGATTGAAATTTAATCCTGAGAGGCAGACAGAACAGGATGAATTTTAAGGGCATCACAAAACAAAGCACAAAGGGTTTTTTTAGTAAGAAAAAGGTGACCGAGATTGGTCTTATTGTTTCCCATTTGGACAGAGTTCAGTGTGAAGACATGAGTGGGGAATAAAGATGTTTCTGTGTGTGATCTTAGGGATCTCAACAAGGAACTTAAACATAGCACCCTTGTTTTGAGGAGGTAATGGAGAGATGTGGAGACATGAGGGATGGACACCACATGTTAACTTAACCAAAAGTCATGGTTCAGAGGTCTACAGTAGTCCCTGGTTCCTAATATATAGGATTAAATACCAATGTAAGAGTGAAAATATCATATTTAAAAGGGAAGTATATTGGTTGAACGCATGAGACTTAAGGCTTGTCTTACATTCAGGTACCTATTTACCACATGTACTATCAGCTGTGTGTCTTTGCTGGGCTTGAAACTTAAAAATAGTGCTCAACCCTGAGAAATATGATGGAATAGCAGAGTTGGCTTTGATCTGTAACATAACAACTGAGGTATTAGAATTGTGCAGTAAAAATACCCACTTCTGAAATGACAGTGGAACACAAATGAGGTGCTGAGGTGTTCTGATCTGCAAATAAGTTGGAATGACTTAGAGAGGACTATGTCTGGTTTTATTAGACAACTCATGCTTCATGTTCATGCTTTCATGGGAGCAGCTGAGTTATAGTCAGGCTTGGATCTAAGAAAGATAAAAGAAGATGTAATGTTAAAAAAAGGTGGTTTTGATGGTCAGCTAGTGGAAAGTTAATACACACTGTTCAGTCTTTTAGTATAAAGTGAAGATGCTTGATGCTGTGAGCAGAAGAGATAAGTAAAATATATATTTTCAAGTATTTAATTCGTATCTAGTAGTAGTTCTGATATATTTTTCTTTGATGCTAAGCAGTGAACATAACACAATGCAAAAATAGAAAATGAGGTTCCATAAGGCTTTTGAGGTAGGAAATCTCTTGTATCCTGGCTAAGAGAAAAATCAGTGAAACAGTGAGTTGCCAACTGTGCCATTGGGTGGTCAGTAGCCACACTGCTCAAAGTCTTTGTTGGCTCCAGCCCTTGTAGGAAAGCACGGCACTCTACATCAGGTTGTACACAAACACAACCCTTTTACTTCCTCTATTGCAAGTGGTTATTAAGGGAAAGTATCACATGCTGAGAAGAGATTGTCGCTCCATGAGCGTGACTGCAAAATATTTACCTTTTGAGTTGTAAATGCACTTTTTTAAACAACAAAACAAGTGTCAAAGCATTTGACATGTTGGTTGTTGCTTTGTAAAGGGGGTGTCATTGCGGTCAGCCCAGTGTTTTAAATATCAAACATCATCTTAGAGCGAAATGAGCTTCTATGTGTCTGCAAGAGCAGAAGTGAAACGCTGTGTTTGTAAATAAGAAAGCTGTCGAAAACATCAGTGCTGGAAATATGCTGAGTTACAGATCATGGAATAATTTAGGTTGGAAGAGGCCCTCAGGATCATAGAGTCCAACCATAGCGCAACTCTGGCACCAAACCACGTCCATCAGAACCTCGTCTACGTGTCTTTTAAACCCCTCCAGATATTTGTAGCCACTGCGGTTTCCTGTACAGAGAAGTGAAACTAAGCTGAGCATTAACATGGACTCTTGGCCACCTTCGCTTTCTGTGTCTGATCCTTGTCACCTACTGCAAATGTGATTTTTGGGCTCCAAGGCCTGAGAAAACGTGTCTGCCCGGATGATTTGATACTTGGGTGGCCCTAAATATTAGCTATATATATATATATATATATACACAAAAATGTGTGTGTGTATATATATATATCTGTAAGTGTGTGTGTGTGTATATATATATATGTATAAAATAATAGTACGGGCCTTGTGAACTTTGGGGATGGTTTATACCTTGCAGAAAGGTGTGAAAACTGCAGGTAAAAGTTGAATTGCTTAGTGCGGGGGTTTCTCCTGCCCCCCCGCGCCGGTCCCCGGCGCTTTGCCGCGGTGCAGCCGACAGGAGGCGCCCTCGTCCCGCGCACCCCGGGCAGGACGATCGCGGCAGGGGGTGCGGGAGGGAGCGGAGAAACAAACCAGACACCTCCGCTTCGTACCCAGCTCACGGTTCAAGGTCAGGGCTGTGTAAACTGCCGCACAAAGGCTCCTTTCAGCAGCCGGCACGCCGGCTTCGCGCCCGCCCGCACAATCCTCCATTCAGGCGCTGATCCCCGCGGGGCCAGCCATGCGCGACCCCTCGCCCCGAGGAGCCGCCGCGGAGATCCGGGCAGGCCGGTGGCCCGAACCGGGGGAGCTCCGCCGCGGTCCTCGCCGCCCTTCGCCCCGCCTACCCCCCGCGATTTGCATATTTCTCCGCCCCAGCTCGCATTTCACTGGCGGAGACGCCCCCCGTCGGCGCCGCTGATTGGTGCTTCTCCCTGCACATCATTTGCATGCGGCGCTGCGGGGCCGGGCCCGGCGGAGCTGCGGCGGAGAAGTTGAGTCGGAGCCGCCGCCGAGTGTCCCGGCCCGGCCGATCGTAGCCAGCCCGCCGCGCCCCGCTTCGCACGACCTGCCCGGGCAGCCGCCGCCGCCGCCCGTCCCTCCCGAGGCAGAAGATGGCCGAGCGCAGCCGCCCCGCGGGATGGAGGTAGCCGCTCCTCGGCGGAGCCGGCGTGCGGGGAGCGCTCCTTCCCGCTGGGCTGCGCAACCTCCCGCGCCGCGGGCGGGGCAGGCGGCGGCCGCTCGGTAGGCGCAGGATCCGCGCCAGCCTCACCTTTCGTGCTCTGTTCCGCGCTCGGCTTCGCCCGTCTTTTCCTATGGCTGGGATATACAGCTCTACTCTGAAGACCCTGGAGGATTTAACTTTGGACTCTGGTTATGGGGCAGGGGATTCCTGCAGGTCCCTCAGTCTCTCTTCGTCCAAGTCCAACTCCCAAGCCTTCACCTCTTCCCAGCACAGAGGCAACTGGTGGTGCTACTCGGGCTCCATGAACAGTAGGAACAACAGCTGGGACACCGTCAACACTGTTCTCCCAGAAGACCCCGAGGTCGCCGATATCTTTTCCAAGTGCCCTAAGCTGCCGGATCTAGAGGAATACCCTTGGACTGATGAAGACATCGCAAAAATCCTCCGAAAAGGGAAGGGAGATGGCAAGGGCAGGAGCTTTTCTCAGGAAGCCGTCCGGCGGCTCTCGCAGCTGCTGAGACGTGCGCTGATCAGGGTGTCCAGGGAAGCCCAGCGCCTCAGCGTGATGCACTCCAAGTGCACCCGCTTCGAGGTGCAGAGCGCGGTCAAGCTCATCCAGAGCTGGTCCTTGTCGGAAAGCTGCGTCTTGGCCACCGTCAAGGCTCTGTCTCTGTACAGCATGAGCGCCGGGGACGGGCTGAGGAAAGGGAAATCGGCGCGGTGCGGCCTCACCTTTTCGGTGGGGAGGTTTTTCAGGTGGATGGTGGACACGAGGATCTCGGTTAGGATCCATGAATACGCGGCCATCTCTTTAACCGCGTGTATGGAGAACCTTGTAGAAGAGATTAAGGCTCGGGTTTTGGCAAGCCAGAGCCCGGATGGTGGAGGAGGGGAGATCTCGGCTGAAATCCTGGAGATGGTCATCAACAACGATGCTGAACTTTGGGGAGTGTTGCAACCTTATGAGCATCTCATCTGTGGGAAAAATGCGAATGGTAAGATCCAGCTTTTACCATTTCTGAGCTTCGTACTGGCAAGCTTTACAGTAAATCCATTGATCTCTGTAGACTTGGGGTTATTTTTGCTTTTGCTCTTCATCTGAATTGCATCTTGGTTGTGGTTTGTGTGTGCGTAAAGCAGACCTGATGGTTTTACCAGGAGAGAAGGATCCTGCGTTATCCTTAAGATGTGCCAGTTCATAAAAGTGCGGAGGCTGTGGGAAACCAAACCCCGTCGTCCTCGCAAATGTCCCCTGACTTTCTACCAGCTGCTGTTTTACTATAACTGGTGTGTAAACGTGTCTCTGTAACCATAGGGCGAAATGTGCTTTACAAGCTGCTCTTCAGAAAATACCGCTATTGTTTTTAGGCAAAATTTCAACTGTCTTCAAGTATCTTGCAGTTTCCTCTTAAAGATGCTATTCCCGTGTACAGCCTGGAGAGGGAAAACAACAGTTTTTAATGTCTTTTTTTTTTTTCTTTGCGGTAGTAAAGTCAGTTTCTGAGCAAAAACACATAACTACATGGTACTTGGGCTTCCTTCTGGTTTAGCAGAAACCTGTGTTGTAATTACACTCGTGCAATAAACAGGAGCTTGTGCTCGGCTTGCCAGAGCGAGCATGTAGGATGGTGCCTCAGTGATGAGAATAACATAGCATTAAGGTACTTACCTCTGTAATTTGTTTAGAAAGCAGGCTTTTTGAACAGTTAAGCAAATAAGCAGATAGAGGAATGTTGGCGTCTTCCTCTGAGGCTGAGGAGCGATTTGAAAGGCTTAAGTCATGACAGTTGTGTTAAGAAGCTGCCCTGTTTATTTTGCACTGTCACACTGAGGAGTACCATATTTTTCCATGGAAAACTTAAAGAAGCATTCAGTTTGGGAAACTGTTCTGTGTACCGCACACAACTTCATAGCTTTTGCTGGCCTTGTTGTTACGGTCAGATATTCCACATGTGGTACCTTTTGGATTTAACTCTATAAAACCAAGTGGCTTGAACCTCTTCAAAAGATAATGTAATGGGAGACGAGTAAAGGAGGGGATTTTCTTTGGGGAAAAAGTACACCTTAGGTGAACATTAGTAGCAAATGACTTTGTCAGAGAAGGGCTGACTCAACTTCTGCTCCTTGGGTGCACTGATTTCCTGTAGTCATCCCACAGCAAAGCAATGAAGTGGTGATTCAGGTCGCTGGTAGATGGGTGTAGATGTCCCTGTTGAGTCAGCCGGGTTCAGATGACAACGTACAAGGTTGGCTGCTATTAAAGTGCTCACAAAACCTCTCTTGTGCGCTCTGCCTGCCCTCTGTCCACTGACAATGTTGCTCAATGTATGTGAAATAAATGTTAAGAGCCCTTTGGGATGTTCTCTTGGCACTGGTACAAGAGCTGTCAAACACAGACATCTACTCTTTAAATTACGAGATACTTAGATGTCAGACTGTAAAGGGATGGGGATGTTTTGTCCCCTGTCCGCTTGCCATAATTCTTTGTGTACCATGAGGGTGTATGTCACCAGGTCAAAAAAGAGGCTTGGGTTCCCTCTCTTGTTCATTATTTGGGGAAACTGGAGTAAAATATTGCGTTTCTGCAAAGTAATATGTGCATTTCAGCGCTTCTGCTACCTGGGTTCTGTGTGTGAAATGGGGAGGAAGAATCAGTCCCTTGCAGAGCGTTTTTTGCCTTAAAAGAAATCCCCCTGGAAAAATTGCAATGGATGAATGGAAGCTGGTGTTCAATGGGGCAACACGAGCCGCTGTGCAGGGAAATGCTTATAAATATTCAAAGCACCAAATGGTCAGTTACGATAACGCTTGTGTAGCCCAATACCGAGCAGCCACCGGCCACACAGGGATTGGCTTCTGTTGCCTCTTTTGTTGTTCTTGTCTTTCAGATCAATTCCGTCAATAATTGAATGCATTTTTTAAGTCTGAAAATTGAATAAACCCGCACATGAAGGTATCCTGTGATTTCCTGTGACAGTCTGTCACTGGTGTTTTACCCTGACACAAGTCAGTGAATCTTCTAAATGGCTTTTCTTGCAGTTGTAAGACCACAAATGGTTTTATAGGGATGCAAAAAGCTTGAAATAACTTCTTTATTCTTTCTCCCCGTAGGAATTGTAAATTAGTAGTATTCACATCATTCCCCACAGTGCTTTCAAATGATCTTGTCTTTTACATTCATTTAAATCTGAGACGGATCTAGCACTGAAATAACTGAATTTATTTCAGTATGAGGATCAGAAAGTCTTCCTCTAGTGTCATTTTTGTTTCTTTTCCAGTGAGGACGTTTTAATGGAGTAGTCATAAATTGGGAACTTGGTGTATATTTGAGTGTGCTTTTAGAGCGCTGGGTTTGATGCTGGAGATAAAAAGCACTTAGAGGTTGAGTTCCAGCTCCAGTCAAGCATCGCAATCTCTGGCTGAGATCCGTGGCAGCGTCCCATGCAGAAGATTGCGCCGGATTATCATAATGGACCTTTCTGGCATTATGATCTATTGAGTACGATTTTCCTTATTAGATCAGGGTAGTGTACTTCTTTGGAGTCTAAGAAACAGTAAGTAAAGACATAAATCTTTGTACGTTCTCAAGGGGCTGGGGCTTAGAGCTGCGTTTCTTCAGCGGTATAATCTCCCATCAAAGACCACAGTCCGGTCACTGTTCTGAAGGTTTTTAGAGGCTGAAAGCTTAATATGCTGCATTGTAACCAACGTGTGTTAATCAACACCTGGTGTGCGAAGGGTGAAATTTAAAACCCGGCGAATGCTGAAGGGGAATTTTAATAGTATTTTTTTAAAAATAAATAATCATCTGTGGCTTATCTGTTTATTTGCCCTTTCTGTGAAGCTGTTCGAGTCAACTGTTGGCTGCTCCTAGGAGAGTTTTGCTGCTGTTGGTGTGAGGTCTGACTTCATTCTTGGAGCTCAGGAGCAGGAATGGCACCGGAGCTCGTGGTTGGGAGCTCTGCAGAGCTCTCCGGGTGGCTTAAGGCTTTCCAGACAGAGCCTACGTGGGAATAAAATCAAACCTAAGCAGCTACTGAGCCACATAGCAGCTAGAAAGTGAAAAAATAAAGCAGTCGTGTACATTGGAATGTAAGTTTTATTTTCTATTTTGTAATTAGATGGAGATATGTGTTAGTTTGATACAGCTGAAGTAGAGAACGCATCTGGTAGTTCCACAGGGATTTTGCGACGTGCTAATGTGGAGTAAGAGTCTATTAATATAAAATGCTTGTTGGGAGCTGAGGAGAAATATGAACTTACCTTGGAGATGCGATTCTTGTACTTGATGTTCCTGTGTTTGGCTGGCGCGCGGTTCATTAGAATCTGAACTGTCAGCGCTGCAAATACGATTTGATATTATTGCAGTGTTAACTACAGCCCTTATATTGCACTTAACTATCTGGTTATCGCCGGACGCTCCCGCGACAGCCACTACACCTGCTGTGCTATTTAATGTACCAGCACATCCTGGTGTTCTGGAGATATAAGTGTTGACAGATGTTTTTGCAAAGACAAAAGGGGGGTGGAATTTAACTTGGTAACACAGTTTCTTTACACACCTCCCAGCTGAAACACTTGGAGCTCTTTGCAGAGGAAGTAATGCACTAATTAGCTGGGTGGTTTGCTCAGCTGATGAGTAATAGAAACAGAAACTTGTGTCTTGGGACCTGTTTCTTAGAAAGGGGTTGAGAGGGAAATGTGTAATCTTGCCTCGTGGTGGGAGGGAATGACTTGGACTCAGTAAAGTTAGAGCAGGGATGGATTTTTCTTCTCTTTGATCCTAAATGCTGTGGCACAACCCAGCAAGCGTCAAGCATGGGCTTTGGATTTAGTATCGCTAACTCCTCCCATTTTCTTCTATATTTCTGATATAGATATCTGATATAGATTTGAAATTATAGCTGATTTTTAACATTGAGGATTTTTAGAGCTAGGCCATTATAAAGTTCCTTTTTACAGTTATCAAAGTGGTCTGAAATAAGGTTGGTTGGTTGGTTTTTGTTTGCTTCATGGTAGTGTACTGAAATCCAGCATGGGGGGGGAAAAAATCATGACATTTCAATAAATAGAGCATCCTTTTGTTATGTGAACTGAACAAACTGGTGTGCTCATAAAGAGCCTCATTGGTTTTCATAAGCCGTCAGCTTCACAGCTATTTGGGGCAAAAGCTGCACATTGGAAGGGGTGCAGGTGGTTTGCAATTAATTTAAAAATTGCACAAACACCTCTGTCTTTGGTGTCATCGTATCTGGAGCAGCAGTTGGAGATGTTGTTGCTTACAGGGGTTTGCTGGTCAGGAACATGACCAACCTACATTTCCATAGGTAGGATCCTATGTGAACTATAGCTTCGTTCACCTCTCTATTAATTCGCCCCCAACACACCCTGTGTGCTCTACTCCTACACATCCAAGAGCTCGGATTTATATCCACAGACCCACAGGCACCAATTCTTTAAGCCTAAATGTTAGTGCTTGTATCTACATGCTCACCTCTCCTACTAATGCAAACCATTGGGTGCACTGGTGAAAATACAAACATCTGCAGATATGCATCTTGCTTATGTTAAAGGGTAGATCAAGTGAAGCTAAAATGCCCTTTTTTTTGCCTTATAGTGGGTTTTATGTGTTTATCTATATATTTAATTTGGTGATAGTAAAAGAAAACTTCAAATTGCTGATGTTACATCCTGGCGATAAAATTTGGGTCCTTTGAGTGCAGTTGGTTGAAGAACAAGTGCTGGGACTCCTTCAGTCTATAACCACTGGCAGCAAATGCTGGTATTTGGATTTGAAGTGGAATCAGTGTGGGGAAGGAACCTCTTGGAGAGAAAAGTCAATGACCTGTTGTGTTGAGGCTGGAATCTGTTGTTGCTGCTAAAGGGGGTTGAACTGAGGCCGGCATAGAAATTGATCCTTGGTATGGAAAAGCAAAAGTTATACAGGGTTTTGTGCTTTTTATTTAGTTATGTTTAATTTTTCAATGAACACGTGTGCGGTGTTTGGGGTGCTCTTGCATGGGGTTTTTGTGTGTGCTTGCAGAAAATGAGGAATGAGCTTTGAGTGTTCACATTCTCAATAATAGAATATGATACAGTTGATATACACGTCTTCTGATATTGGAATAATTCAAACGAAATCCTCTAATTTCCCGTTTGAAGACCTTAGAGTGTATAGTCAGCTGGTCTTTCTGAACTGAGCAAACAAAGTGTTTGGTTTTCTTTTATTTTTCATGTACCTCATCTAATTTCTCACCAATTTGAAACCAAAACTCATCTGATCTGGGGGGAATTGATGATTTTCAGTGAAC
This sequence comes from Nesoenas mayeri, assembly GCF_963082525.1. NCBI lineage: Eukaryota > Metazoa > Chordata > Aves > Columbiformes > Columbidae > Nesoenas > Nesoenas mayeri. The sequence continues at coordinate 67,203,006 of NC_137548.1, read as the reverse complement.
GTCCCAAACTGATCTCTGGCATCACAAATTGCCTCATCTTTCTGAGATCAGCACTGGCCCAGCACATGGATGCTGTAACTATTGTACGTGGTTTGAAATCTTAGTTCTACCTAATCTGGGGCTATTCCAAAACCAAGACAGGGCGGCAGTGAGTTTTGAATAAACTGTGTTTGGATGTTTTTACACTGAAAAAATCTCATTTGCCTGTTAATGTTATTTTAACGTTGTAATCAATTATTTCTGCTCACGTACCTGGTACGATTCAATTAGTTAATGGCGCATTTAGAGCATCCTCCCTTATCTGCTTCATTTTTCTGTGCCTTTCCCCAGGTTGGTGGTGTAATGCACGGGGATGCGACATTGCCAGGGCAATGCTTTAGCTTAAAAGAAGTACTGAAAAGACTTATTTACAATAGACTGCATAAAATTAACTTCTTACAGAGTTATCAAGCTGCAGAAGGGCTTGGGCTTAGGACACAAGCACTGAACTTCAGAAAGAAATGAAGCTCAAAAGTGCCCGTTTGCGCTTGGAAGCTTAAACCCAAGATCTTAATGTTGAATTAGGTGTAATTTCATTTATTTAAAAGAACTCATCTTGCAGAAATGCAAGAAAATGGAGAAATAGGGCCAAAGGTAATAATAATCCTGTGGTCCTCGCTAAGCTGCTATTTGTCCTTTTGTAAAATGAACAGGTGTTTATATTCAGTGTTTTGCCCATTGTAGAAACAGAGGCTTCTAAACATAATAAAACCACCTAGCAAATCCCTCAGCAATCTTTATTCTTCTGAATGTTTGGAAACAAGGTCTAAATAATTATTTATGTTTTAGCACTCAGTTTGCATTTAGTCAGTGCTAAGCTTTTCAAGTCAATATATGTTGTCCTTATTTATAAACATTTTCACACTGTTAAAGGCTCAGAGTCCCGCTTTTTACACTCTGGGCATTAAGAAAACCTTTCTCATTGACTAAGTTCTACTCCACCTATTACGCTCTTACATATTCAACATAAGAAAATGTCCATTTGCTCACATTGAACTATGGGAATTCAGGCTGATGGACAAACGAATAACAATAATTTCTGATGCTCTTTTTGTTTTAATAGGATTAATTTACATGTCGTTTTGAACATAAGTGTGTAGGATGATGGTTGTAAGCAAGCCTGAGGCAATGGTAAAACCAGTACAAAGGTGGCTTCATGCTTTCTTAATTTACAAATTGGGACAAAAATATTTCAACAGAACTCTGATTCCTTCCCTAACAGAACAAGAGCTACGTTTAAGAAAATAATTACGAGTGCTGGGTCTTGTTGAGAGCATCTTAGTCAACTTAAGGGTTCCAAGTTGTGCATTTATGAGCAAGGAGAACGTTTTAAATGGTGTCATCTTGTTGGCAGCACACACCTTATCACGAGAAAGCGATAATAGGAAGAGGAAAGGCACCAATGCCGAAAGGTTCGTTCCTTCACCCAAACGCATCCAGACTTGTCTTCCGACTTAGGTCACAAACCAAGCCGGGCCTGTGAGCTCAGCCTGGTCCTTAGGAAATGTTGGGCTGTGGCGGGTGTGACTTGGTGCGTTGGGCAACTGGAGAGACCAGTGCTGGGCCAGGTCTGGGCAGGATGGTTCGTCAGCCTGTAATTGAGGTGTCTGCAGGTTGACAGGGTGGTGGCTGCAGCTCTGGGGAACGTGGGACAGAGTTTATAGTGTGAATATCACTGGTACAACTGCAGCCGTCTCCAGGAAACTGAGGATCAGTCCCTCCAGCTCAAGTCCAATGGAATTCTGAGCTCGAAAATCTGTGTCTGTTAAAACCTACTGGCTTATGTGTTGCTTGCAGATGAAAGTCCCGTAGAATTGTAAACTTCCTCCTCATCTGCTCAAAACCTGTTATTAACGACGTGATTTCATTAGCTGTAGTCTAACTGATGTCTTTTGTGGTGGTCGCCCAGGAGGCTGTTGTTTGGATCGGTCTTCACTATGATGTTAACATGAAACGTTTCTTTGAAATAGACTGTGACTGTAACCAGCGGTGATCATTAAATCAGGTCGCAGGGATTGTTGTGCACACTTCTTCTATCAACCCAGCAAAAACTGCCCCGTGTTCTTCACATGGGTTTGACCCAGATGGCTCCTGGGTTAGTTGCACACATGAGCACTTGTCTGTCTTGTTCTAGTTGTTTAATTATTACAGCTGGACCATTTCTTTCTTAAAACTTGTTTAATGTTCACCAGGCTACTCGTGTTGGAACTGAGAAAAATAGCAGCTTCTGAGGAAGGTTTCACTCAATTCTTTAAGTCTTTCAGGCTGTGCAGTATGAGGGACAGAAGGAGGCAAAGCATCTTCTTAATCATCTTGGGTCTACATGGTTCATGTGTTTTACCTAAGACTACATTTGGCTGTCCCTGTCCAAAAATTGAAAAAGTCTTGACATAAGCAAAAAAGAGGAAAACTGTGGAAAATATACTTAATTGCTGAAGTTTTTGTGCGGTGACACCAAAATGCTTGAGATGATGGAGGCTATTTGTGGTATAATCACTGCATAAAGACTCAGAACTGAAACCAAATAAACATTTCAGAGCAGCTTTTCAGTTCCTCCATGTAGATTTATAACAACGGATCCATTTGCTATGGGGCTGTGCAGGATCAAAGTAAGAGTTGTTTATGATATTTCAGGGATGAGGGGGAAGGAACACTATGGAAGACATAATGTGTTTGTCCCATTTGTTAATGTTTATAACATTACAGTCCATGTTGGATGTTTCTGTTACTTTCATTTCTAGCCCAATCTGCAATCTGTTGCCTGGATCCTGGAGAATAAAGAAGAAAATATGACTGTGTGTTTACACTGGGACTTATACATTAAAGAGATAAACATGCAGAGGCTTAATTATTATCTATTATTTTCTTTATCCTATATAGCTCTGCTTTTTTTTTCCCCTGATTAATTCCAATGTGGCAGTGAATAGATTTTCTTCTAATATTTACATGTTGTTATTTGTGAATAAAACACACTGCTCTGCCAGCTGAAGGGTGAGAGTTGAATATTGGCAAATAGCTAAAGTAGGGAATTAGGCCAGTTTGGCCTCATATTCTTTCTTCAATCTGTCTTGATGTTTTAATAGAACTTAGTAAAAATCATTTTCTTGTTGGCTTGTTGTCTTTAAATGAGCACCCAACGCTCCATGCAGCACAGATGTCACACCTGCTAGATGAAACCAAAACCCCAGTTTTCTAGTTGCTTTTAGACAGTTCACTCATCTTTAAATCCACTTGGATTTATGGTCCACTTGGTCCCCGCAGCTTCTTTTAACCTAAAATAGAGTCTCAGCCTTCTATGGTGGGTGAGGAAGAGGTGTCAGGATGAGGACCAGGGACAGGAATCGGTGTGTTCTAATCAAAACGTTAGGGCTGTGTGTGTGTTTTAATAATACACGAGATAATATATGTTGAAATGTATTTCCTTTGTGGGGGTGGATATAATTTCTGGTTAATTGCACGTTGAATTTCTACTCTTTGGTTTGAATGTTATCTTCCATCCACCTCCCATCCGGCTTTGAGCTCAACTTACACTGGCAGTCTTGTTTAGTCTAGAGATCATAAAAATTGCTCCAGAGTTGAACTCATGCAGTTTTACTATGGTCTTAGTACGGTTTCTGGTACTTTTAAGGTATTATATCAAATTTATAAGGTGTCTTTGGATATTTTCACTGGAGTGATAGTTTAACTTAGAGTGGACTTAGAGTGGAGGGAGGAAGATGGACAACTATAGTAGTAGCGACCACAACACATCATCTTCATTAGTTGCTTTTAATAAACCATTTCATTCTGTTGTCAGTATATAAAGACTTCTGAAGCTTGTCTGTGGGCTATTTTTATTTTTCAAGAAGCATTATGAAAGTTTATTTTATGCTTTGGCAGTAAACATGGAAATTTTGGCTTGAGTGAGTATCAGTTTTGTTTGAACTTATACTTGAGGGTGATGACAGTGAGATCGTCAAGTAGTAAAGTTGTCAGAATTGTTGTCAATGAGCTGCCACTGAAAGCAAACTTGGAATCTATGCAAAAAGTGCTTAACTTAAAGCTTAATCTTGCTGGTGCAAAAGGAATAATTTCTATTAGCTTTAAGGGAGTTTTGATCGATATCAGGAATAGGTCTGTGAATCTCTTAGTTCTGAATAATGCTCCTACCTGGGGTGGGGTGGGTAGGAGAAAAAGGCAGAAAGTCAAGCAAATGGGTCAGATTTCTGAACTAGGCTTGAGGGGGGGAAAAATCCAGTGTGTTTATTTACCAGTGCTGATAGACCAGAGAGTTTCACTACAGAATAAAGCATTGGCTTATGGATTTTAGTCTGTGATTCCTCACAATAGCAAAGGAATAATTGTGCTTATGAGCAAAGACTGGATTCTTTCTGAAGCATTTGCTTCGGTTCTTCCACTGAAATCACGTGGATTGAGGCCACGTGTTTGTCCGCGGTAGTTTTGGTTTAGTACTTGGTAATAAACTTCAAGGCTTTACACCTCGAGGTGGGAGAAGCTTTGATGGTGGAAACCTGGATGTCCTGGTGTGTGCGCTGGGGCAGGGGGGATGTAAAGCATCTATATGCTGCCGGCGCTTTGTAGCCGCAGTGATGAGTGCGATGGGGGTGGCCGGTGTGTTCTGGTTAATATTATTCCCTGAAAAAAGCGTGTCCTTCCCTCCATCACCCAATTCGCCCTGTTCTTTCAAGGCAACGCCAGATGCAGAGTCTCCTATTAAAGCCACTCGAGGAAGATTCATATTTAACACGACGTTTTTTGATGGAAAGCAAGTTTTTTTTCTGGCACTTTTTTCCTGTGTGTATCGTCTTGCGTCTCATGGATTTGTTGCAGACATATGAAAATGCAGCTTGCATCACAGGTTATCTTGTGGGATGATGTATGTGCTGCACATCAATCGATTTGGGGAGGGGGCTGTTTTGCTTAGTTTGTGTTTGGTTTTGTTTGTATTTTTTAACACTGTGACTGAGTGGTAAAACTGTGAAGTTTCTTCTATCTTGACCAGCAGCTCAGAATATAATTTATAACAATCAGTGTGATGATGTAGATGCAAAGCTGTGTGATTGTGGTCTTTTACATTCACTGCACAACTCCAGAGCTCCCCTAAGGCAAGCGCAATTTATCAATGAAAATGAATATAGTTTATTAGCATGAAGGTAATTCTTGCTGTATAGCCAAGACTTAGATAATGTATATATATTCTGGCAGAAGATGTTAAATTGGCACGGGGCGTTTGGCATCTGCAAAGCCTGCACTCCAATTCTGTGCCGTTGCCACGGGCTGCAGACTCAGACAGGAAATCATGGCAGGGTGGGAAAGGCTCCAAAATACACACGGCCAGGGGAAGGTTTGCAGTTAAAAAGGACTCGGAGAACAGGGTATCTGTTCTGCTCGACAGGCAGCGCAAAGGAAAACTGGCTCGGGTGTGCGTGCGCGCGTGCGTGTTTAAACGTCATTTTATATGCTCATTTTTTTAAAAGCTTGAATTTTTTCCCTGTAAAGTAACGTGTGTAGCTTCAAATGGATCCATTTATACGTGAGGGGCCTGATTCAGCCCTCGCTTAATTGGCTGTGCTGGTCTGAAAGAAGAGGAAAGCAGTGGAGAGTCAGGTCCCTGTGGAGTAAACCGGAGTTTTGTCTCCGCACATCGAGCAGAGGAGCAGCCCCTAAATCTTCCCCTGGACCCACCACCCCTTTGGGATTTAGTTTTGTTTTCAGGAACAAGGTCTGGGTTGTATGTAGTAGCAAATATAGAGAGTTCAGAGAGGTATAGAGTATGGCCATAGGAGTGTCCTTGTATGGTCCATCAAGGCACAGAGACACCCAGGGTGTTTGATTCATGGAGCTGGATAATTTTCTAGTGCTGGTTAAATCTATAGGGTTAGAGTTATCAATGTGTTTTCTTTGAACTATAGTTTGAAACAGGGAGTACTGGGGTGGGTTGCTTTGGTGATCAAACGGTTTTATCTGCCAATGACAGAGTGCGCGTAATTATCTACAGGTAACGAGCCGCCTTGTTTGCAAAGCTTCCCAAAGAGTAGTGTGCAACCGGTCAGGGGATGATGGGAGAGAATAATTTATCCATCAGTTGCCAATTTAATCTTTGTATAGAAGATGAAATAACAACAAGCCTACACTGAGCGTCATGCTAATGATGTGTTCTGGATGGACAGAACAGACTGATCTGTGGCTTTTGGTTCTGACTGAAGGGAATCGTACAAGAGGGTGGTTTGTTCGCTGGACATTTTCCATCCATAGCTTTTATTTGGCTGTAAGAACTGCTTGCCGCTTGCCTTACCTGTGTGTCTAGTCCCTTTAGAGCTGCATGGAAGAGGGGAAGTGTGAACAGGAGTGAGGTGAGATCTGCGATGGTGATGAATCTGCCAACAATGAGGCCAAAGCTACCAATTAATCCCATTTAGAAATCAAATAACTTCAGTAGCGTTTAACCCTGGGGCTGGGATATGTTAACGAAACAGTCCATTTTGTGACCCTGTATCTTCCAGTTACTGCTGCTGTTTTTATGGGTAATATAGTCTCAAAAAGACTTGCTGATTATTATATTTTATTTTAAATAAAATCCAACTGAATTTTCCGCTTGTGAACTAAGTCGGCCAAGCCATCTGCCTGAGTCTTTAGCAGCGCATTGTGTTTCTGAAAAGCATTCTAGCGAAACACCGGAATTCTGAAAAGTCTGAGCTGATTCCCCATTAGAAGAGATGATCCAAAAAGCTGCTGCTGATTTACATGTGAACACTGCCAAGTATTTCCCTGATGAGAGTGTATAGCAAAGTAGTGCTTCAGTGACTGAGTAAGGCTGATTTGAACCATCTATTGTGGATTATGAAATTCCACAATATCAAGAAGCTGTCATTTCTATTTTCAATCTGTATTTTGCTTAGAGGTACAAGATCTTTCATTGTCGAGTCCCTTGAGCCACTTGTGGGGACACACACAATATTTCTTACTTTAAAATATTAGCAAAGCTTGAGCGATGGAGCTTCAAATGATTTGTCACCTGTAGTGATTTCTAGAAGACGACAGAGAAGTTGTATCTGATTTGTCTTAATTAGGGATTGATAGATGAATTCTGATGTGACTTTTGGGTCTGAACATGGATATGAATTAAGGATCAGTTGCTTGCCTAACCTTGTTATTTTCTTAACTGTTACTAAGGAGTTTTCTGGGTGAATATTTGTCAAAATGTATAGTATTCATTGTATGGGACTGGTTCATCTGAGGACGCTTTTCTGTTGGTCAGGGACAACAGGTTCCTTTCTGTGCTTGTGATGTGATGAACAACATGAGCTTTAAAAGACTCGTGTGGGAGTGATTTCTTCTACTTTTTGTGACTTGCTGTTGAAGAGAAACGAAGCAGTTTATATAAAGCAGCTGCTTATTTTGGAACAAAACCAGCACAGCACATTAAAGAATTCATTAATCACATAGCTTGACCTTCTTTATTACTTAAAAAAAACCTTCTTCCATCTATTGTTTGTTTCAGAACACCAGGGATGCGAAGAAATATGTTATGTATTCAGATCTACAAGTTGAGAGCATGAGGTTAAGTTTTGATAGGGAGCAAAACCACTATGGATTTTTGTTGGAGCGTTGACTCTCCTTTTACTCATTTTAAGGAGCAGAAGCCGCTGTATAAACACCTGCACAAATTCCGAACTGCTGTAAACTCTCATCTTGTTCTATAGTTGCCATGTGTAAATTATTGTCCTGGGATAGTGGCTTCTCTTTGTTCAGTCCTGGCCAACACAAACCCCTTTGCTTCTTGTCTTTGAGGAGGGGAAAAATAAAGAGAGAAATCCACTTCTCCATCTCCCCTCAAAAATCCCAACTCTTGTTTTACAAGAGAACATTTTCTGTGTTTAGACTCCAAGTTCCTTGGTGCAGTGTCTTTGTTATATATCCCTGCGTAGTCCTAATGGTATCAGAAGAGTTTACTAATTGTAATCATGTTAACTTGTTGCAGAGATTTTTGAGTGGTGTGAGTAAATGCACCAGCCGTTAAACCCAGATTAGTTTTGAGACGGAGGGAAGGGGCTAGTAGATGCCTTTTCAAAAAGGTTGAATGATTTGGTCAGAAACCTGCTCCGTGATTACACACGAGCGTAATACAATTGGCCGTTCCTACAAACGGAAGCGAAATCAGAAAAACGGGACCATTGAGCTTTTAAGGAAGGTCATCAACCAGCATTTTCATTTCATTGGGAAGGTGCGGTCACGTTTGGGGTGTTCTCTAGCACATGGTAGTTCGCATAACTGGCAGCTGTAATTGGATGTAACAGTAGGAGCGGAGGAGGTGAAGCAGAATGAGATCTCTTGGGGTCTGCATCGCCTCTTTCTTAAGGCACGCATGGCTTGTCGCAGCGAGTGCTGAGGTTGGGAGCGACGGAGTCATAACTTGGTGTGAATAATGGCATTCATGTGGCTATGCTAATGAGCTGCATTCTGCTGTCGATCCTACAGATTGTGCGCTGGACTCAGAGCTTATTCTACGTTTGTAACGGCTTCTGTCTGCAGCAGCGCTTGTCTCAATGCGCAGTGATGTAATGGATCAGAATCTGACCTTATTTTACTGCTTTCCCACAACTGTTGTGCTGCAATCACACAGCTGTTCACAGATATTTTTCTTCCCGGTTGGCCGCTTTGGGAGACATTATTCTTTGGCCTTAACTTCCTAAAGCAAGTAATCAGCCGCTCTTTGGTAACAACAGGCAGAGCAGGCAGTGGAGTTGAAAGCATTAAGCGTGGCTTAAGTATTTGGTTATGCTCAAAATGTTCAGGCCTTTAATGAACACTAGGTTTATTTTTATGGGTAGTGAGTTATGTGCTTCCTCCCTCCCTTTGCCCTGTCTCTTCCTCAGCTTATGACAAGTGAAGACAAAAGCAGCACTTAAGAAAGGAATGAAGTGTTTCATATAGATATATCTTGTAGGCTTTATTTTCATTAGTCATGGGTACATGCTCTGTTACATTCGGCGTCCCCGCTGACATCAGGGAGGTTGCAGGGGTTGGGAGTTCACTGCTGCCTGTGTTTTGGGTGGTTTTGGATATCTTTGATTCATTCATTGTGAAAGTACTGCGAGCTTATGAATTAGACCCAAGAAAGGGTGGGAGGAGGAATATAAATGAGTAGTTTGGGAGCTGGAAATCTTGGCTGCGCTGGTGACATTAGAATGACTGAAAAGCTGGTTAGGAGGGGCTCCTGGGGGTCATCTAGTCCAACCTCCCACACACAGCTGAGCCCCTGCCAGGGCTACAGCAGGTCAGCCATGGCTTTGCCTCTCTAAATCTTGATTTGTGGTGGATCCCACAGCCTCTCTGAGCAACTTGCTCGCTCTTTAGAGAAGAAATTTCTCCAGATGTCCAGCCTGAGCCTCCCAAGCAATGGTTTGTGGTCAGTGCCCTTGGTGCACCGTCAGGCACTCCTGGGAAGAATTTGGCTCTGTAATTTTTGTAGCTGCAAGGTTATTTTAAATTGACCCTTATGGACCCCAGTATCATCCCCTGCGTCCTCTGCTCATTATCATTCTGCCAAACGAATACTGGACGTTCTGTACAGTACTGTGTATTATATGGTCTACCATCATCTCTGCCTCACCTGGGGTGTGGAAAAGCCTTTCTGGTCAGAAGCTGCTGCTGAGTTCTGCCTGGGCAGAGGAGCAGTGACAAAGCTCCAGGGACAAAGACACAGAAGTGTGGTGAGGAGGAGGCAGCGAGCAGGAGGTTCTCTCCAAAGCAGTTGGCAATCCCAGGTCTTCCAACTCCTGCCTAGTTTCTGACGACGTTTCTCTGCGATACTGAGCTGTTGTATAACTTTTTGACCACATGATTTTTCTCTATTTATGTGCTAAATGAAGCTCATGATGCCTCTAACCTTTTGGACAGCATCTGAAGTTCAGTGAATGAAAGACCTTTGCGAACGAATGCGTTCCGGCGCCTTGTGACCGTATATTCATACTTAGCTGTCAGCGGCCGTCATGTCCCCCGTCGCTTACAGAATGCCTCGCATTGTATGCTGGCATCACATGGTCTTTGATGATTTGTCATGGTGTTGGACTAGAGAAACACCCGGAAACCCTGTCTTTGAAACAAGCCTGCCCTGGCTTATGTGCCAACGCTTTATTTGGCATCATCTTTGGGCCAGAGAACTTGCAGTGCGGTTGGACAGAAACAAGAGTGGGAGGATGAAGTGTCATCTGACAACCCTGGGGCAAAAGCGAGAATGAGCCCGGACTAATTTGATCCAGGCTTACCCCATGCAATGTCCTGGTGTCGCTGAAGTCCTGGACTTGATGGATTTCAGTGAGCGAGATGGTGGCTTTGTGCGTGGTGAAGAAATACGGGAAAGGAGAGGTTCCAAATGCAGAACTAAAGTCCTCTGTGTGGCAGTCCGATGTTACTATACACTTCTTGGAAATGCCTTTAGCTCCCTTGACTGAGTTAGATCTATGGCACCAATGTAGTGTATAGAATATATCAGTATTATCACTGTCCAGACACCTTCAAAATCAAGGATCTGTTGATCCTTGGATTACAGGCTTAGATTTTTTGCCATTCATTTTTTGTCATCACTGACTGACCTTTTAAAAGTTGCGCTTACATGAATGCTGCCTATTTATACTTGGAAAATGGAGTCACTCTGTTCTGTGTAAGTGGAGAACCGAGAAGCAAACATTTTAGTTTCTCTGCCCGCTGCATTATGGTGTGAAGCACTCACGAACCAAAGACTCATTCAATATCCCTTTGGAAAATGTGGCTCTAAGCAGCAGCTGCCCAGGAAAGCAGGTACAGGGTGATGTTTTAGCCTTTGCATAACCCTTAATTTTTGCAGGTGATGTTCTGTTTTTAATGGGCTAATAATATGTAGGCAAGCAGTTGGAGAGAATTTTATACCAATTAGAAAAACAGCGCTGGTGACAGTGCAAGTTTCGGTGACCTCACGCTGCTTTTCTTCCATGTTTAATTCATTTTGCTTCTAGGTTATAAACATTTGAAGGGAGAGGGGGGGTGTAGACCAGAAAGTTACTCTCTATTAACTTTGTTCGGCTCTTGAACAAAGCTCTTAACACGATGAGACTTGTCACTTTTCTGCGAAAATGCTGAGATTATGCTGAAACGTTCCTACAAGAGGCTGGATTGCATTAGCCAGCAGTATCAGTTCTGGTTGTGGAGTCCCCTCTGGAGTGGCAGGACAAAAAGAAACAAGACATCTATTTGACATATTCACAAACTCTGGAAATGTCAGCAGAGGTAATCCTGGCTAATTAATTGTATTCACTAATGAGGTCTAGACTGCAAATATTGGTATACCCCAAATGGTGTTCTCCTGTCTTGAGTAGTAGGACTAGACTGAGTTTGCTGGTAGCAAGAGGACACTTGCTTCCTACATACAAATTCACGTCTGTCTTTCTCTAATTGAAGCAAATCCTTTGTGAAATTGTTCCCCAGAAGTGAGCTCACTGGGGCTGTTTGCTCAAGCTCTTGGCAATCAGCAAAACCCCTATAAGCTAGAGGATAAATGATCTGGTGGTGTCCATTATACCAAAATGCTCTCTACTTATTCTCCCCTTTTGGTTCAAAAAATGATTAAAATCCTATTCTAATGTTGCGTTTATTAGTTCCACCCAGCCATGTGAAATCCAAAGAAATGGCTCCTTATAGAATGTTAAAATGCCAGAGGTTAACTGTGCTTCACTATTTCACATTAACCCAAGTAACTTCAGTGAGCTACTTAAATACAAACATTAGGAAAAAAAACCCCTGCACTATTCTAAGTCTTTTCCCAGTGAGTCTTTGAATTTAGGTAATTTCATGCATGCGGAGGTAGACTTTATTTTTCCTTCATCAGCTAAAATAACAATAAAGCTGAACTTGGTGTATTTATTTAATGAAACACAGGATCCTTGCCCTGATGGTTTTAATTAGTGCCCTCGCTATGTGGTAATTAGGGGTTCTCTCCCGTGGTTCTGTTTTTACTTAACTTTCAGAATGTGTAGCCGGTTTAAGTTTCCAGAGATACTTGCAACTAACGTCGCCTCATTTAGATGCAGATTATCCAGAGGGGGCTCTTAAACACACACTCGCCTTATAGAAACTCGGACATTTTCAACAGTTTCTTATTCGGTGAACAATGTTCTTGAGTAAAACGTTGTATTTTGCGAGTAATTCATTCATTCCCCCCCGCGGGTGTGACCGGCTCTTCCATTTCTTGCACACGCGGATCTGGAAGCTGAAGAGGGCTGAGCGCCAGGGCTGCACCATCCATTTGCCGCGGAGAAGTGCTATATGCAATATATACACTTAAAAACGGGCTATTGCTTTTTGTGGCAAGACAGAGCACATTGGGGAAAAGAGATTCCATCAGGTTTCTGGTCTTTATGCTCAATAGCGAGCGCCTAAAAGTGACCTGAGAACTGTATTTGTGTCGCTAACCATACAGCTGGGGAACATTTGCTCCTGGCACTTGCGGAATCACTGGAGAAGTAGAAGAAATACTTAAAGCTCTCAGAAACAGCTTCCCTGTGTAATATGTGATGTTAAAATACTAGGTGGCAGTTTGGTCCGATATAAAAGTTTTATTGGTATGAGTACGGGCCAGCCACGTTATTCAGGGAGCCACTATTGAGTTTTCGAGTCGCCTGAAATGCGTGCTAGTAAAACTCTTTTATAAAGCAATACAGCCTCATGTAAACTCCCTGTACGACGAGTCATCCGTGTCCTGGGATTTAGCTGGTGGGATGTTTGGGAGGTGAGTCTCAGTTGCTCGTTTGTACAGGTTTCCTGCTTGTAAAACCAGACGGAAAGAGTTGAGCTTCTCCCAGTCGCTCCTGGTCCCAGACTTTAGCAAAGGGATTACAGGGAAACCACCTTTGCGTTATGCTGGAGCCTATTAATTAAACCTTTCTCATTGCAAAACTGAGTCTTGCTGCTAATTCCTTTCCCTTCACAAGCATTAAGATTAAGAGGGAACTTGTCAGGTTTTATCCAGCACACTGTATACTTAAAACTACTGTCAAATCAGCAACATGTCTCATTGTGTGCAAGCAGAGAAAGCAAAAAGCCTTCCCCAAAACTCAAATCTTGAAGCCATGAAGCTGAGACAGTGGGGCTTGAGGCTTTGGTTTGCAAAGGAGAAGAAAAATTGTCTTTCATTGTGCATTATGCACATCTTAGAATAAATTGAGAGATTCAAGCATTTTAGTTGCAAATACAAGTGAGTAGCTGGAGCGACATGGGGTCAGGACAGGAGGGAGCTGGCCTGGGCAACCAGCGTATGAGTGTTACTTCCTAAATGTGGATGTGATTGCAGTGAGACCTCAATATTTGTCTGAGAAGCTGTTGAGGTTCCTACCTAAATAGGTATTTCCAGGCTTGTTCCCCACTCCTTTGATCTGTCTGGGTACCCCTTGCTTTCCATTCTGTTGTAGCTTTTTCTTTGCAGTTCAGCTGTTCTTGATCATAACAGCTTATGAACCTGGGTATGTACTTCAGGTCTGACTGAAAATGTTTAATCTTTATGGTTTTATCATAAATAACAACATTAAGAAATTGGTAATAATATGTACTTTAAAAGGCTTCAATAGCAAAGCGTATTACAATGCATAGTGAGAAACCTGTTTAACTGGTACCGGTAACAGTCTACTGACAACAGCCTAACTTTAAACCTGTGCTTACTAAACACAAAAAATTGCATACACTTAGAGCAAATGTAATTTTCTTCTGTTGAATAAAACAGCGATACATAAGTTCTTTTTAAAATGTTCACTCTTATGTGTTGTATAAGAGCTGATGTGTGAATATGGTTGCAGCTTAGAAATCCACGAGGATGTGGAGACTGCAAAAAAAATTGGTCAAAATACTTCCCCTCCTTCATAATCCTGGGCCCAAAAAAAGGGAAGGATGACTACAAATGAGAATTATTACAAGCCAACAAGCCAAGGAAACCCAGCACTGAAAGGATTTCCAGTGCAACCTTATACCATTAGTACACTATACTCACTGGAGTGAGTTCTGTAGTAGCATCTCATGAAGAGCACAGAACTAGGGGGGACACTGGGGGTGTCTCCTGCCTTCCAAATGAAGGATCAGCTATTATTCCTGCTTCTGTGTTGTTTGAATGGCCGGTCGGTAATACTTAATCACTGGATGCAATCAAAATATTTACAAATCTCTCTGGGTTGGGCTCCGTCGTTCCCACGTGAATGGAACAGTATGTGGAAGGTTGTGGGGGAATAAACCTGACAACCTATAGCCAAGGTTTGAAATATGGGACATGCATTTGGAACAGTATGTGGAAGGTTGTGGGGGAATAAACCTGACAACCTATAGCCAAGGTTTGAAATATGGGACATGCATTCACTGCAGATTCCCCTGGAAAAAAAGGAAAAGGAAAGTAGATCCCTTTATGAAAATAAACATGCATCATGAGATAGCTTTGCTTGTTTTGGAGTCACCGTTTTTTTTCTAGCAAGGCTTGATTTAATTTAATTTGAATATTGCTGCTAGTAGTACAGCACCATACCTGTTGTACTAATGTGGCACAGAATATTCCATTGAACTGTCCAAGACCACCTTTTAAGCCAGTGTTAGAGCTGGGACCGAATTCTAGATGTTCTGGCTGTTTCAGGTTTAGAGGTTTTTGTGCTCCCTCCATGTCCAGCTGTCATATTAGAGCTTGTAACCTGGAGGCTGAGATGCACCCAGCACAGCTGCTTGGCCATGAGGTTCTTTACCAGGGATTTTATACCATGAGCATCATGGTGACAATAACAGTAAAAATAACAGTAAAAATCACCGGTATTTGGAGTACTTTCCACAACTACTTCTAACAGCTTGATCACTTGATAATTTCCCTCTAGCCTTGCAGGCTGGACCAGTCATCAAGGAGAGCAGTGAAGTATAAGTAGCCAGTTAAATTGAAGGATCGACATTCTGCTCAGCTGGCTCACGGGGAAATATTTTAAGGAATACTTCCCACTGTGCATTGACCCACGTTTGAGTAACATTTCCATGTTGTGGCAGAGCAAACCCCCGTGCATCCTCATCACAGAAACATGTTTGTGCAGCTCACCGTCGATCACGTCCAGCACCAACCCACGCGTACCCGTCTGGTGACCAACATTGCTCAGCCCAGCGGAGATCTGACTTCTGGCTTATGATAAGCCACGGTGGTTTCCTCATTGCAAATGATGGGAAGTCTCTTTCTCTTTCTTTCCGAAGCACATAGTCATCTATTTTTGGATTCGGTTTGTATTGCATTCATGCTGACTCTTGCCGGCTACGTCAGAAAGCTTGTCATCGTTCTTTTTTTAAATATTATACAGCTGAGTAGAATTAGGGCATACCATACACATGAGGAAACCCTCTCTTCTTTTCCCTTTCAGCTATACTGAAAAGCTGGATTAGTTCACTGTGTGTTTGTGCAGATCACCGAGCGCTGTAGGCAGCGTAATGAGAGGTGGAGAAGCTCTTGTGAAGAAGATGACACCCAAGAGTTTCGGTATGCTGCTGCTGCTTCACACCCTGCTTACCAAATAGCACAAGGACTCGAGCCAGGAGCTGGGAAGCTTATTGTTATTATAATAAATAACTTGTGAATTTTATAAAGTACCCTTTGTTGTTTTACAAATACTAAAAAAAAAAAAAGCCTCGTTAGGGCAGAAAAATATTGCAAACTTAGAAGGAAAATTTGGAATGGATGCAGAAGTGTGTTTGCTGTGTTCTGTCCAGCCCAGCAGCTGGTAGGAGATCACAGCAAAATAGAGGAGTTTTTGGTGCAAGGCCAGGACTGCGTGGATTTGGAGCCCCCAGACAGTGGAGAGGGGAACGTGACACAGCAAAGCATCTTCAGCATTTCACTGTATCTCCAAACAAGAATTGGGATGCTGTCTGCCTGGAATTCCTTCTGATTTTGATTAGAGGATGGTTTGCTTGAGACTTGTGGACAAATAATGTGCTATGCTCAGGCCATAGAGTGCTAACCATTTCTTTTGAGAGATTATAGAGGTTTTGCAGTGATTTTTCTTTTGAGAGATGCGCTCCTGTAGCTGAGTGAGTCACCTTCCCACATTGAGCACATTCTCAGTGCATCACACCTGAATTAGTTACTAAACTCCTTTCCATGTTGGAAGTGAAATCTCAATCTGTTTCCATTTGATTCTTCCCAGAAATTGTTAATCGTTTCTGCCCTATGGCAGATGCTGAAGTGGGATACACCTGCTACTGCATTCTTCTCTTTTTATGCCTATTGCACATGTGGGGCTGCAGGAAGGGCTCGCTGCTGTCTGGTTTATGAAACCGATCCTTTGTTGTGTTTATGGCTCCTCTAGAACTGGAACACAATTAAGTGTTAAATAAGAACAATTTTAGCTCAGGTAAAACCAGGTTCTGGCACTAAAGAGCTATGAATCATGTTTCTTTTTTTAATTATAAATATTAAAATCCAAAGACCTTCAGACTTCATAAAATACATTGGATGTTCATCTTAGTTACAGCGGTGTCTCTGAAATGAGGGTCTGGACTCATATCTCTTGTCTGCAATGAAAACTGTTTTAAGCAATGGCCTTTCAGGCTGATAAAAAAATTAGTTAAATTGGTTATTTACAGTAAAAGTCAAATGCTGCATGGAAATATAGGCTCATTCTTTAAACGTATGTGACCATAAATTCACCTGCTTTGGTAAACTTGCTACAATAGTATTACACATTTTAATGAACAGATTTTACATAAGATGTGCTAAACCTCTGGAAATGTTACTGATGTACAAGAGGCTGAATTTCCTTGTTGCTAAATTTCTTCCAAGGCTTCTCTTCCCCTGGAGAGGAATGATTCCGCATGGTTTGAAACGGTTGGTTTTGCTGGTTATGCAGAAGCTGTGGGGTGGATTTACTCTCCGGTGTTCCTTGCAGATCTGGTCTAACACCTTCTGATGTTCCTACCGCGCGGCAGGATGGGACTTGAGTTGTGCATCTCTCCACCCAATCCCCAGGCACCTCAGTTTTCTTCTAAGGAAAACGAGAGTTTCTAGTAGATTTACAGCTGCATATTTGGGTAAATAAGTCCTTGGAGTGGTCTTGGTTTGTAGGTTGGGCAGGAGTGATGCTGAGGACCGAATGCAGACCATAGGGTTGTGGTTACACCAGGGATGTGCAAAACTTTCCACATCTTTGGGTAGGTGTGGGATTTTGATGCTCAGATTCATAGTTTCCTTTTCTGCAAGGAAAGGAGGCAATTGTTCATAAAAGGAGTATTTTCCAAGCAGATACCAATAAATAATATGAAGAGTTAATTGAAAGGTAACATGAAAGGCAATTGTCTCTTATGGGGGAAAAAAGTTTCATTTTCATCAGTGCGAACTGAAAGCACCTTGTAGGTGGCCGCTTGCAACAGAATCCAAACTTGGCTCCGGGAACTGAGTTCATCCCTTCCCAAGAAGGGTTACGGAGGGCAAATTATGCCCTTGCAAGGTGGGTGGCAACTGCGTTGTGTTGATGCCGCTGTGGCCGGGTTGATATCCCAAAGAGAACAACACCTGTGTTTAGGTGCAATAAGGTAGAACTTGGTAAATAGAATCTCCTCTTTCTCAGGTGCCTGTGATGCAGACTGTTGTGGTCTTTGGGACTTGTAGTCTATATCTGGTGGAATATTTTTGCTGGGGAAAATTGCTGGTGTCTTACTAGATAGAAGTTGAGTGACCTGGAAAAAAAAACAAAGCGGTCAAGTTGAAGTAATGAGACAAATGCACATGTACTACTGCTCCTTTTCTGTGTTGGAGGAGTTATTCTAAGATAACATACTGTAATGTTGCTATGCAAGGGCTTATATTGTCTGTCAGCATAGTTAAAATACGATAATTAGCATAAACTCGTTCTCCTTTGCATTGATTCTTGAACTGCGAACAGAACAGAAAAGCAAGAAAGGCTTGATCTGTGCCCTAAAGAACCGGAGATCAGCATGAGAAGGAACACGGGCTGTTGAGCAAGGAGATATCATTGCTTAGTAGTAATTTTTCAAACAGAAACACTCTTCAGACCGAAACTTGAAGAGTCAGGTGCTATTGGAACCCAAAGCAAATAGAGTACTTGCAATAAACAAGTTACCTGCACCGTCCAGTTGAATCTTGCTTTGAAATTAATGAGCGCTGAGCTTTGTTCTTGTAGCTTGAATTGGAGTTTATTTTTGGAGGAATATTTACTAAAATGTGCATCGTTGTTCGGAGTTTTTCCACGTGGGGATTTCAGTGCTAAGTAAGAGGTGGTAAAAATTCATTAAGGCTACCTTTAAAACCTTAAAAGTGGAGCTACTTTGCATTTGTCAGGGCTTTCCCCAGAAAGCAAATATCATACAGAAAGTTGTCTACGTTAATGCCGTGCCTTGCTGATGAACACTAATCCTTACACACTGTAAGCCCTGAAATAGAACAGTTGAGAAAAAGTGTTATCTGTCAGAATATTCTTAATACCACTGAACAAAGAGAAAAAGATCAAAGCCAACCAATCAACCCCATTTTTTGTTTTATTCAATTGATTTCTAAAGGCCCCTGTTACTATAGTAACTCCAGAAGGTCTTTTAATTACAAAAATTGTAAAAATACATCAATTATTCAGAACTGCTGGGAGGGGAAACAGTGGCACAAGTGAATTTGCAAACAAAGTATTGCAGACAAAGCTTGACAAGACTTCCCATTGAGCGTGACAGGGAATAACCCCCCGTCAGCATAAGCACATTGGGTTCAAGTTCTCAGCAAACCATCGCCTGTTACAGGGTTCCCCATTTGGGACAAAAATCCCCATTACTGTCCAAATAACACACTTCCCGCTCCACAGATACAGATGGTAGAGCTTGTTCGTTATTAGACCCTAAATTTAATTACAGTGTATCTGAGAGGAGCGGTTGTGTTATCACATTAATTAGCAGCTTAGAGAAGTGTTCGCTATGGGAAGAGTTGAATACCAGTGTGTGTTGCAGGTACTGGCTCTATCAAAGAGGGATAATTTAGCAATAATGAGCACCTTTCAAATAATAATTGCGTTTAAAATCCATGCTGTCATCTTTTATCATCAGGTGCGCTTCCAGAATGGATTTATGCTCCAAACAGACTTATAGAAGAATTCAGGGCACATTATGTGAGCCATTTCTAAATGCCATCTCTGGAGCTGAATATGTGCTGCATTGATGTCTTGGGCAGACCTGCTGCCTTCTCTGACACCACAGGGGAACTCGGTACTGAAATTTTGGTTGTGAATATTTCAATTTTGTAAAAAACGGGACACTTTTATTGACTGGAATTTGGAATCTCAATTTGGTGGCTTTATCTCTGTACTTACATACTGAAAGTTTCTTTGTTCATACTATTGATGTATATATATTGTGTGAGACTGAGTATATATGCATATGAGTAAGTACTTTTCATGTAGCAAAACCTGTTATACATTCCTTGAACTTGAAAAAGCTGAAGACTCAAAAGTTGTGAAAAGCTGACATTGGTGCTACTTTACAACCATAGCTGAACTGTATTTTGGGAATCTAGTTATGTAAATAACATGTCTGCTACATCGCTTTTCAGAAAATACTCTGCAAGAAAGTATATATCACTTTTCTCTTGTATTCCTTACTGCAGTATGTCATATATCCTAAACTTTATTTCATCTCCTGACAAAGATTTTAATTGTATGGCCAAGTAGTAAGCTTACCTTTGGATCTAACTTGAGTTTTAGCCCATTGTATGCCAAAACCTCCTTATTTACATGGCACGGCCATGGCATAATCCTAATTTCTCACTGCCTATTCTATTCCTAGAGGATGTGAGCCCTATTTAGTGATAGCAAATGTACCTGTGTGGGCCGAGGGGTCTTGATTCTGTTTAACCTACTGTGCAAGTGCAGGAGAATAAGGTGATTTTAAAGAAGCATCAAAAGCTTCATGTTTCTTGAAGAAAGTAGTTAGAAGTAATGGGGAATTGCCAATGCTGTGTAAAATAATAATGGGTGTGGACAGCGTTCTGACCATGCTAATTAGCACTTATCTCTCAGCCTATTTCTTAAGCCCTGATGGTTCTGATACCACCACTTCTATTGTGGTATCATCGTAGCTTAAAGTGCACGCGCAGTTGTAAAGCGTGATCGGATGCAGGCAGGTTTGGCAAGGCTTGGTTTTATCTTTGGAAGTCCAGCCCTGGTATGTGCTGCAGCCAAAGACAAGGGTTTGGCTTAGGGAAGTTGCAGGAACTCTGGTGTATCAATGGGACATGAATCTGAATTATTTCTTGGTTGTACAACTGATTATATTAATGAAAATAAAATACTATGTGAGTCTTCCAGCATCTCAGTGACATGAAATTTGCCAGATTGATCCTCGCTTCATAAAGATACCATTGACCCGGGGCTTGAAGGTAATATTCACAAAGATGAATTTTAACTCGGAGAGGGATTTTTCCATCAGCTCCACTTGAACCATCCCCTGGAGAAGCTTCAATTTTAGACTGAGTGCTTTATTGGCTTATAGGTCGTTATTTCTCTGTGTGGGAAGTGGGGCTAATGATATTAAGTTTCGGAACCCATAGCTGAAAAGCCTCCGTTTTTCCATCATCTTGATGTTTTTATTTTCACTGAGAAGTTTTTGCACGAGGACTCTAATTTGATCTTGTGATGAAAGTTGCCTCCAAGAAAAGAAGAAAAATCTTCTGTAACATCACAATATATCAAGAAGAGCGGAAACAACTGTTTGAAGTGTAACTTTTGGGGGTGAAAAGCAGCATGGCTCTTGTGTCTAATGGCACAGCCTCCTTAGGTTCAAAACTGCCACAGATTACGAAGTTTCTATTAAAGGATAATAAACTCTATACATCAATGTGACAAAAGAACTCTCTTATCTCGCAGGAATAAGGATGCTCTTTGAAGAGCTTCATAAAAGACGGCAGTGCGAAATAAGTCTAGAGGGTGGTTATGTAGAATTTCTATAAAGTATGTCAACCTAAAGGCTAAAGGAATTATCTGCGAAGTAACAAAACATGAAAGGTGAATGTTTTACTTCCATGTAGTCAATGGCATCTCTTTAGAGAGCACAGGTAGAGATTGTTCCTCCCCAGCGGTGATTCTAATTGGGAATGATTTCGGATCCAAGGGATCTGTCCACAGTTGAAGGCGAATGCTGTTTTAGATTGAATGTGGATCTCAAGTGTAAATAAGTAATTGTAATCCTGATCCAGGATGCGGCTATCTACCCCCAGAATTGGAACACCTTCTTTTGCCTTTGCTTATACTTCTGGGTAAATTAAAGTGACTGGGAACAAAGATTAACTAGAATACATGCATGAATTTACTTAAGAATTGCTCTTTCTCAACTAACTAAACGTTGGCAAGCCTCAAATCACAGGTAGGTTGGATCTGAATATTTAAATTAGTCATATCTCATGTTTATGGATTACTTTTAAATTGATGAGCTGGCTAAATACTGAGCTCTCACTCCAAGGCAGAGCCCCAGTGCAGGAGGCTGTTTTGCTCGCTATCAGCCACATACACAAACCCAGCACATATCTAAGCAAAAGAGAGAAATTATTTCACCGCTTTCAACATCTAGCGCATTAACCATTTGATGACTAGGTCCATATTGTTATTTTCTCCTTTTTTTCAGAATTAATTCTGAGGTACGACTTTTTGAATTGAGAAACTGAAAATTAAAGAGTAGTTTGTTTTTATTTTTAATTTAGGTAGAAAGGAAGAAACTGTTTCCATTTCATAATACTCCTTGTGTGCCAAAAGTCCCTTTCAGAGTGAACAATTTGGCCAGTGAGCAACATTAAATAGATCTGGCGAAGGGCGAAGTTGTGTGCTGGGTAGTAATGGCGAGCACTAAATAGCCCTTTATCTCAGAACTGGCATATTGTACATAATGAAGATGATGAGAGGAAAAGAATTCTCCCCTGCTTATAGAAAGGCAATCGGAACAGAAAAACAAGCTTTGGAAATAATTGCCTTGATTTTATGCAGGATATATTCACTGAAATCAAAAGGAATGTAGAACTTTCCTGGGGCTGAATGGTTTCTGTGATTGATCCCTGATCTTCTCATGCCCCGGGGAGCAGTAGGTTTGGTTCGGTGGACGAGTATCTGTGGATTAGAGGCTTAAATACAGAATAATGTGGCCTCTGGAGGTGGGCAGAAGAGGAGCAGGGATGGATGGCACTGGTGGATAGCCAAAATTCAGGTTATTAAAACATTTGGATGCTTTTGGTGCCATTTCATTAAACTCCAGGACTCGGTGGGGGAAATAAAGGGATTTGGGCGAAAGCTGCTGGAGCTCAGATTTAAACCCCCAATCGTTCCCACTTATATCTGGCAAACGGCAGAATAAAATGAATGGTACCGAACGGTCCTTCTATGTGATCACTGGACTGTTTGAGCTGTTTCAGTGTTGTAAATGGTGAAACTGATAGCGCACTAATGGGATCCTTTCAGGCTTCTCGTTTATATTAATGAGTTTTAGTCATCTAAGGCAAACTGATAACTACTGATTAATAGCTCTCAAGCTGGCATCAAAGGCTCATTTTTTTTACTTCTTGATGGGTTATGAGTTAAGACAGTTAACAATTAACTCTAAGCTTAATTGAAATCCAGATGTTAAATTCTTGATGAAAGTTAATTTAATTCTGATCATGGCTGTAGCTGATTTCAGTCTGATTTCTTTTTATTTAAGTAGCTTTGAACTTGCAAAACAAGAGCATGATTCGTTTCACATTTCTTTTTTGGTATTTGCAGTCTGTTGAAGAGAACTTGCTAAACTAATATTGAACAAAGATGAATTATCGCAGAGGCATCAAATAGCTACTAGCAAAAGCAATTAAAACCCCTCAGAAAAACCGAAAATTATCAAGAAAAGGCAAACTGCTTTTCTTAAATCTTTAAGCTGTTTTTAGGGGGTTTTTTTGAAGAACAGATACCACATTTCCTGAACGGTGTGTAATGGTAGAGACCAGAAGCAGAGTTACAGGTTTGTGCATGTGAGAGGTGAAATAACCATTATTTGTGTAAGAAGATGAGTGGGAGGGTTTGGAAGACAGATTATTGAAAGTGAAATAAAAGCAAGGTCAGTCTGTGAACAAGACTGGGGGCTTTATTGTAGGCTGGAAGCTGCTTATAGGTGAAATCTTTGAAATCATGATTGTACAGTATTCAGCCTCAGGGTTTTCTGTTGCTGCAGTGAATAGAGGATTGTCCAAATCTGCTAGAATAGTCAGTGCAAGCCATACATCATGTTAATACGAGATATACTACACTAATACCTACGTTCGGCTTCAAACATTCCAGTTTTGAAGTCGACGTTTTCAAAGGCCAAGCAGACAAGTAACTAATAGAGTGTTTGTGCAATTATTATTACACATGTGCTGCATCTTTCCTGGGCTGCTTACTGAAAATGACACGGGGCAGCTGAAGTTCTTGCCCTGACACTCAGATAATCCAGCTCAGCTTCTGCTTTTCAAACAGAAAAGTTTGTTTTCCAGGAGGAATATCGCTATGTTTTTCTAAATAAGCTGCTTCTCCAAATAAGGGAAACTGATGTGCTGAGAAATCTTGGCGTAGAGATCAGAAGCACCGTTCACAAGTTGATTTTGCTTTGGGATATACAGCGATGCTGACACATCCTCGTGGTGCCTGGTGTTGGAGTTTTCAGCCTGTCCCACAAAGGGCTTCAAGCATTTGATGTGCACAGTGTTGGGAATGAGACTTGTGAAAATCCAACCTCGCTATAGAAGGGAGAAAAGGATAAAAAAAAAGGGGTATTGGTACACATTTCGTCTTCAATTTTAGATCAAGACATTTTACAGTCTCTAGATATTCCAAACAACGTCTGCTAGAAGGATAAATCTATTGTAGTGGAAATGAAATGCATATTTTTAAATACAGATAGTTTTGCGTTGTATTGCCAGTGATGTGGAGGGAAAATAAATGTGAAAGCCATTTACAAAGCCTGTGCAGAACTTGCATGTGTGTTAAAGACTGCTGTCCTTTAGAGTTAGACCCCAAATCAGACTTTCTTGTCAGATGGACTTGGTTTGCTTCTGATCTTAAGAGTTCTTTTCATCTCTAGAAGCTGAGTTTAAAAAAAGAGCTTTAATATTCTGTAACAGAACGATACATCTGAACAAGTGCTGCGGTTTGAGGTTCCTTCCTCACTTATCAGAGGATGCTGAGGTTGGTGTGTTGGCAGAACATGGTCCAGGCTGGAGCCATCAGACCGTGGTTACAGATTTGTGATGCTTTGCTGTAGCATCCCAACCAAATTTCCAACCACACAAAACTACCATCTTCACCCATTTTACCTTTTGCCCAGTTTTGAAGAGGCCAGTAAAGTATCACTTAAGCCATGCTTATTCTTGGGATCCTCCTAATGTTCAAGTTATTAACCACAGAAGAAAGGAACACTAATATAAGGAACTTAAATTACTGAAGCCTCTCAAATCCAGCTAACTTAGAAGGGCCCTTCTAGCAGGAAATACTTTATACGTTGTTTAGATATTGAAGGCAGTCCTGAAACATTAAAAAGTTCTAGTTTCCAGGAGCAAGAACTCTTCTAGCATTTTCTATGTTTCAAAATCCTAACCTAGCTATCCAAAATTAAAACCTGTGTCTTAAAACTAACCAAAAAGCAGTTTTTATTAGTTTTGTTTTCTGGTATTTTTAGCCTGTACTGTTTAACTTATTCTTCTTGTTTGTAACGAATGGAAGGATGTTTTGTTTGCCTTTTTAAATTTGTTTTATGGAGCATTCTTCTGCTCATTGATACTGAAACTTTGGGAGATGTGCTTGAGAATCACAAAAACTCGTTGATTTGCAATAGCAAAACTACTGCACTGGAGTCTTGACTTCACATTGAAGGCTGTTAAGAGCTCCCATAGCCCTAATAATAATTAGGGTAAGTCTTGCTTTTGCTATTTTTAGCTTATATGAGATGAAAAGATGTTGTTTTTACAGTATGTGGAGCAGGTTTCGTCCAGAATGTCTCATGATCGCTCTCCGGATGGATTTCACCTCTATTTCTCCATCGTGAGCTTTGTGCCAACTTCTGTAACCACTTCACGTACGACAAACCATTCTAGCAAAATATATAACATATATTTAGTTTTTTTTACTTGAGATGAAGAGGAATCAACCACATACAAACAACTGCTTCGTCATAGATGTCCAGAGATGTTATAGCATTGAGTACTCATCAGTCACAGAACACAGCTGGGGGATGGCGTCGTAGATAATTCAGGGTGCAGTTTTGTTACAGTGGCGGTGAAATAAGATCCTGGTCTCCCTGGGCCGGCCACATGCTCCACCGTGTGTGTTTGCTCTGGCAAGTTGGATCAGTCTGCTGACTTAATGGAAAAACTTGCTTTCGAAAATAAAAGCAAGTTTTCCATTGGATTCCATTGTTGACCTGAGACGCAAGAGTGAATAAGTGAGGATATGTACTGCAGGGAAGAGAAGTAGGATTAGTAGGGCAATGAAGATGCTGAAGAGAGTGGAGCATCTCCCATGTGAGGAAAGGCTGAGGGAGATGGGGCTCTGGAGCTGGACAAGAGGACACTGAGGGGTGACCTCATTGATGTTTACAGATATATAAAGGGTGAGTGTCAGGAGGATGGAGCCAGGCTCTTCTCGGTGACAACCAATGGTAGGACAAGGGGTAATGGGTTCAAACTGGAACACAAAAGGTTCCACTTAAATAAGAGAAGAAACTTCTTCATGGTGAGGGTGGCAGAGCCTGGCCCAGGCTGCCCAGGGGGGTTGTGGAGTCTCCTTCTGTGCAGACATTCCAACCCGCCTGGACACCTTCCTGTGTAACCTCATCTGGGTGTTCCTGCTCCATGGGGGGATTGCACTGGATGAGCTTTCCAGGTCCCTTCCAACCCCTGACATTCTGGGATGCTGTGAGGATTTCACCTTTTAACAGCAGCCAGTGTGATGTAAAACTGACCTTAGGTGATAAACTGATTCCATCTAGTTTAAGTGTACAGAATAGTTAGGATCTTTTTCAAGCATCAGTTGGCATCTACAGGGTAAGATCCTGAATTTTGTATTGTTGGATGTGAACTAGCCTGGATGGTTATAGCAGTGTGTGCCGAAACACTGGAATGGGTGGAATTTGAACAGGCGAAAACAACACCCTTGGTATCACTGACTCAGCCCTTACCGAAGTATCTGTTACATCATGGGGATTTCCTCGAGGAAAAAGAGATAAACATGAAACTTCCCAGCAGCATCACCTCTTATCAGAGGGGTTGGGATGTGTCTTTAAACACCTTTATTTAACTGGGACAAGCACGGAGAAGCTGCAGCCCAGGTTTAGTGTTCTGGGTGGGTGCTTCTGTTTGCAAGTTGGTCGCTGGCTTAATCAGCAGGAAACTACAATTTCCAGGGTGAAAAGAAACGCTTTAGTCTACAAGAGTTGAGAGAATAATCTGATCTTTCTGATTCATAATACATGAAGTAGTGGATGGACACACTTGCTAGAAGCTTTATGCAAGATCTCATCTCAGTCTGATCCACTTGGTTTCCCTTCACTTTGATATAGCTCAGGAGTAACTCCATTTGAAGTCGAGGCATTTATTAAGCATAACCTTATCCTTTAGTTTTATTCCTGGAAGTAGTCCCTACAAGTAACCTGGTGGGATCTGTGCTGCAGAATCAAACCTGAAGTCAGTGACAATTATGGTTTTGTGGACCAAATTGTATTTATGGTGGGAACAGACACTGCAGAAAGAGTGTGTAGGAACAGACGTGTTATAGTACTTAGAACTGGGCACTGCCATAAATACTCTCTGTATCGCTCTCCCGCTCCTTGACAGTGGAAAGGAGAAGAACTAAATTACTTTTCCACCCTGGGGAGAGCAATAGCCATAGTGGGTCTATCCCAGACCTGCGAGCAGAGCCAATCTATGCAGCTCCCCACACCAACTCTATTGCTCCAAGGAGTAAAGCTGCACTTAACACACCTTTGTACATTTTCAGGGGGACTGTGACCGAAGTTCACTCTGGTTTGTGCATTCAGGAGCTGGCACTCTACAGATCAATGTTCTTTATTACAGGAGCTAATAAAAAGGGCTTTATCAGGTTACTGTGCTCTGTGGCTGGTTCTTACATCTGTCTCTGTTAAGCATTTTTCCCCATTTACTGCAAGGGGAATCCAGTCCTGGGGCTGCGAGGGCAGCTGGGTGGCAACACAAGTGTGCAGATATCACACAAATAGGAATTTGCACCGAACAATCTAACGAAACCTCACCCGTAAATTCTTTCCTCCCATCTATTCATACAATGCTGCAAATTTCCCGTGCCAGAGGACCTATTTTAATTGAGCGCATACATCATGCTAAAAAACGTTAAGAAATGTGTAAATCATGCTGGCAAATATAAGCTGGCTGTCCGTTATAAATCAGAAAACAATATCTTTGCAAAAATATTTTGCAGCCATAGTAAAAATCCTTGTGCTTGCCTGCTTGGTTTTGTTCAGTTACAGAAAAGGGGGTGACAACAATAAACTGCCTCTCATGGCTTCATTGATGTGCGCAAGCACTGTTTTTTGAAGCTATATTTTAATGTTAGTGTAATTCTTTATTAATACACAGGGAACAATACAAATATGAAGGCCACGCTCCACGCTTCTTTATGGAAATTGTGAATGGAGAGAAATCAGTCGCAATATTTTAAGCAAGAGCAGAGTGTGCGCTTTGATTCTTGAAAGAAAATAGGAAATTCAGATGGATAATTCTTTTTGGTCCTTTGCACGCACCAGAATACTTGGGAATATTGTTTACCAGTACTGAGTTTTACTGTAACATTCAGAAAATCTTGTTGATTATTGTATGAAACTGTAGTTTTCCCTAGCAGGTCTCTTTCTTGAGCCTTTTTCCTTTACCATGACCAGATTTCTAAATCTGCAGTTTTCAGGTCTGATCAGTGAAATTAATAGAAAGCATAAAAGTTGTTTTGATTTTTTCCGTATAACCTCTAGCCAGAAATACATAATATTGCCAAAAAGGAAGGAAAAAAATGAGAGAAATGTGAAAGGCGTTGGTGTTGTAAGTGGAAGCCCTGCTCCCCGAAGGATAGAGCTATTTCATGTTCCCCTTTTCAAATGGAGCATTACAGCATATAATGCAGCAATTATTTTGTTGGGTAGGTGTTTCATTACCAACCTGGGCCTTGGAGGTGATGGGAGAAAATTTGTCTTGACCTTCCAGGGAAGCCATAAAAGAGAAATGATGGCTAAATAATAAATGTCTGAGAGAAATGTGAAATGCCTAATGGTGCTGCACTGAGCTTTTGTGACATCTGTGCGTTGTAGGATAAAGAGCTGGCGTATGGAATATTTTCTATTGTTCCTTTGCATTTTTGACCTTCCTTCTTCTCCTGGTTCAATCCCTCTCAAATACCATTGAAGGTGTTTTGTGGTTGGTTTTGTTTCCTACAGGATGTGTGTTTTCCTGGGTTTCCCTTAGGACCGGAGCAAACCACACAAAGCAGACTTGGGAAAAACTTTGATTTCAAAGTGAGGGTGATGGGATCAGGTTTTTATTTACTCTCCTTTGCCATATGTGCAGCATTTGGTGTCGGTAGCCACACAAGAACGAATCTTGCCTGCTCCCATTGATGATCCTGTGACAGCAAGACCAATAGTAGTGTGGAAGAGGACACGCAGGAGTAGCTACTATGATGTGTAGTGGTGCTCTGTGTTGCTGCTCAGGGTTTGGAACAGGAGTGCAGGTTGTTCTTGGTGTTGGACGTTGCGAGTTTATTTTTTTTCTTCTTTCAATATCCAAATTTAGGTTTAATAGTTTCCAGGACCAGCAGTTGAGGTTGTTGTCATTCCTAAGTTCCGAAACGTAGAGTTCTGCAGTTGTGTTGTTCAGTCCCTTGTTGAATAATCATAATGCTTTCTATGCTCGTGCTCTTTCCGATTGCTTTGGGAAAGGCTGATTTCCTCTCTGAATGATCTAAGATAAAACTGATTTTAATGGAAAAATAAATTGCCCTAGAATAAATATCCCATTAAATAATCTAATTTTTAAATCTTTCCTTCTAAGCAAGGATGAGTGTTGTCATGTGATGTTTTTCTTATAATGTATTCCTTTAGATCTAATGGAGATGGAAATTCTCTTTTGCCAAGCGAGTGTAATGCCCCCAAAGAATTGCTGATCTGGACAGATAAATGATCGTTATGTTGAGCTTTATTAATGTTCTAAGAACCCTTGTGTAACATTATCCATCACGCCAGGGCGTAGGAGTAACTTCTGATTGTATCTGGCTTGAGTGCTCTACCTCATTCACTCTGAAGTTTTACATCCCCAATAATTTCAGATACCAATTGATCAGCTGTTCTTCTGCGGGTGCTTGACAGTCTGTGTTTTGCTCCTAACTGAAGCATTTCTGTTCTTGGCTCAGAAACAAACCTTTAGAGAAGTAAACGCCGAACAGCTTACCTACAGCTTTATTGTGTCCTTACATGCGTCAATTTGGTCTCTAAGATTTGGAGGGCTGCTTCTGGACACAAAAGGATTGCATTGATTAGAAGAGGTGCAAAATGGAGAGCACGTAGGCAAGACTTCAATGCTCAAAGCAAAACTTGACACCAGAAATTGAGCTGTAGCATCTGAAGTGCAGTATCAGTGAGAGGCAAAGGCTCCGAGTTCAGCGTGCTGCTCCTTCTTGTAAAGATAAGAGATTGCTGATAAGAAATAAGCATGATTTTTGCCTCATTTTGAAGCCAGTTTTTAACTTTGTATTCCCTTTGGGAAAGAAAAATCTAATCTGATAGGTTGGTCTAAAAATGATGTTGGCTGTGCTAATTCTGGCCTGGGGTCTAAGGAAGCACAAGTGATACTGAACACGGGCCAGATGGCTTCCTTGACATAGGAGCTGCCCACTAACCCTTTACATCGTTGTGTGTCTGATGTTCCCTGTTTTCAGTCTCACTTTTCCATAGTCAGAACTCTTCAGTGGTTTCCCTTTTACCAACCTCAGCGTAACCTTCCCAAAATCCTCTTTCCATTCTTAAAACTCGATCAGACGCCGTTCTCTTTCCTTCTGGGCTCCTTTTCTTGCTTGACTTCTCCCTCTTCATTGCTCCTTTCCACATACTCACAAATACTAGTATTTTATTGCTGCTGTATTTTATTATTTGTCTCTTCCCAAGTGAGGCCTTTTGCCAGTGAAGAGCCCCTGGTAAATGTTGATGTGAAACATGCCTGTTATAAAACAACTTCTAGGAGCTGTTGTGTCTCTGTAGGTGGACATGGACAGCGATGATGGGATTCCAGCCATAGCTGGCACTGCGCAGTTTTGGACTGTACACCCAATAATATTCTATCTGAATCCTCTTGCCTATTTATTGAGGAAATAGGTATCCACAGTGATTCAATGAGTGCTGGTTTGTTTGGGGTTTCAGATGACTCAGTGTAATACACAAGTCTGGGGGTGAGCAGAGTGTGTTGTATTGTTTGTAAAAGCAGGAACTTGATGAGTTGAAAGGATCACAAGCATGATTCATGTCTCAGTTCATGTCACTATTCTAAATCTAGAAAAAATACCTAAGGAGTGGCTGTAGCTTTGACTCGTCTCAGCTGAGAGGTGGTTTTGATCATTGGGAGATGTGCCAGTTGTTCTCGCGGCTCCTGGAGAGCGTTGGTACCGTTTTGACATCATGATGAGTGTAAATAAGGATGCTTAACAAGACCCAGTATGGTGTCAAATGTATATGTATATATATATATAAAAATAAAAGATTTTAAACTTTTATTGTGGTCCTTTATCTTGTGACAGGTACGTCTTGCTTTACTGTGTCTCAGGGGACCAAAGTCACTGCTGGAATGTTTGCTCTTTTTACTTCCTATCAGTCCCTTAGTTTTGCCATAAAGAGGTGGCTTTAAAAAAAAATTACCAAAGTCTATGTTTAAATGCCCACATTTCTGCACATTTCTACTATACAGCATTTTTTTCTTCAGTCAAATTGACAGTGATGATACCACGTGAAGTGACTTCCCGTAAGTCTTCGCGTGAAGCAACAAGATTCAGTCTATACATACATGTACTTTATTAAAAACGGCGACATAAAAATCCTGATAACCAAGCCATGTCGTTTTCTTCTTTTCCTACAATCTAAGTCCCCATTTTATGGGGCTACACAACAGAGAGTCTATGTAATGTATGTACTATGGACATAAAGATGTTTAAGATACAAAAGCGTTACTCAAGTTTAATGCTGATTTGCACAGAGCTTAAGAAGAATTAGAGTTGCTTTCCCCAAAATTACTTGCAGATAGGAGGAAGAAACACCATAACAGCTGTGAACATGCTGTGCCCGAAGCCCCCTAAGTAAGTGATGTGTTAATATTGGGAGCCAGGCAGTCAAGTTCACTATAAGTAGTTAAAAGCTGCCTGTATCTCATAAGAGTCACCAAAGCTGAGCTGGGCTGACAGCCCCTTATGCTGAACTGCCCGCAGAAAGTGGAACTGTCTTCCCTTATGTTTTCAGTCCTTTTTGCCAAAATGCTTTACTGCCAAGGTCTGATGTTAGAGAGCTCTCTTGTCGCTTCTTTATGACAGTCATGTACTTGGGTCCTGAGCACACTGCGTTCCATTTAGCTGAGCATCGTGGAGCACATGTGAGTTGTGTTCTCTGTTCTGAACAGGAACTGCAGAGTTTCACCCAGGGAGAGATAATGTATGGAGTCCATCCATCCATACCTGAGAGGGATGCAGGAAGCCAGAGGGGCAAAAATGCAATTGCAGGAAAAGTGAAGATGAGACTACCCGATCTCAACCTCTGGGTAAATGAGGTCGACTACCTCACTACCAAAGATTTTGGATTTGCATGAATTTCCCGAGCTGTTCTCAGAAATGCAGTAGTGGTTGCAGAGCCCCTGTGTAGTTCTGAGGAAGAATTCTCTCTCTTGGCCCATCCTGATGCAGACTGTGATCCAAGGCTTTTTCCTAACAGATAGAATTGCTGCTCCTGTGCAATACTGCTGGTCTGAGTTTGTCTTACCTGCAAATCTAATATGCACTATACTGCATTTTAAGCATCTGTTATGAATTAAGCTGGTTCACGCAGCCCAGTCCCCTGTTGTTATTACAGTATTTTTCTGGGCTTGGTTTGCCTTTCTGTTTGCTGGTGGTAAGTACCCTCCACAGCACATGGCTGTGCAAAAACCACCCTGCAGGACAAGATAAAACAGATTCCGTGTGGGCAACTACATAGGAACCTTCAACGGAATGATGTGAAGAGCATCCCTTAAGACTTAACTCTTCTGGTGAGCCAACGAGCATGGGACCAGTTGAATTTTCTGCCCCGCTGGTGAGTTCACAGCATCTTTTAGAAGTTTCTGTCTGTATGCAAACAAGAATCCTTGAAAGAAGCGTTGGCTGTATCTGACCTAGTGCAGTTGCTGTTGATTTGTGATTAAAGCTTTAGTTGATGATCCAACAAAATGATGAGTGTGTCAGATGGGAAGGACTCAGCAGCTGAAATGTCCTTTATGTCTATAGGAACTTGATGGCCAATAAGAGCCGATTAACCTCTGGGATGCCAATTAACGTAATTTCTGGATTTATGTGATGTTGCCTGTTACCCCTCTTGGCTATTGGCACTGGTGCTTCCCCTTCAGAGGGGTTAATTTTGTCTCACTTTCTGAACACAAGGGAAGAAAACTTTGCGTCTTTATTCTTTTCTTCCCCTTCTGTTGCCCATGTTATAATAATTTAATTTGACAGCCTGGCGAATAGGATTTGTCAAATACTGTAACCTTAAGCAACACAGATATTGAAAACTGTGCTTTGAATTTATATAATCCAGATGTGCGAACCAATAAAACGCTCAGATGAAATGAAATGTCGGGCTTTGTGGGGAGAGAAAGGGAGAAATACTACTTGCCACTTACTTTTCCACATGGCATAAAGTGCAGAGTTCCATCAGTTGTATTAGTCTCCAAGAACAGAAGTGATTTTTGTCATTTTGGTGCTGGTAACTAATCAGTAAATATGATTGATATAAAAAAAGCTGAATCTCACAAGACCTGCTAAGTAAAAAACCAGTTTAGTGTTTGGGCAGTGAAAAGGCTGGTCTTGGTTAGGTATTTAGGGCTAAATTGCTGCCATGACCCTCAGCTTAGAGTAGTAAAGTTTAATTAAGCAAATTCTGTAGTATCGCGTATGAAATTGTTTGATTATTTCTCTCTTCCCATCAATACAAGGCAACACTCAGAGATAACAGCTTGTAAGCTGTTGCTGTGTCTGTGCTGAGCTTCAATATCCTATGCAGGAATTTCACTTGTTCTACAATATATATTATCAAGTTATGTGTATAAGACGACTTCTGCTTCTGTAATATTTCTTCTCCTGTATACAGAAAGAACCTGAAAAATGTAGAATAATTATCTTAAATGAATATTCAGCTAGATCTCTTTGCTCCCTCTGGTGACCTTTCTTTGGCAGAAAGAAAGAAATACTGAGTAATGACAATATTTATCAAACAGTTCATCCCCCAAAAGTGCAATTTAATTTTAGCTAAAAATGAGTATTCATCAAATTCAGAGTGTAGGCCTAATAAGTAGGATTAAATTTGAGATATTTAAAGCCAGGTGCCGTAGCTGTATTTGAGAGAGAGAATATTCCCCGAGTTGTTCTATATGTGCTGTCATAGAGAAGTTCTGCATCGATCGCAGCTAAATCAGATGGAGACAACACTGCTTGAAGATGCCAGCGAAGGCAGATCCACATGGAAAAATTGCATGTATTTTAAACAATGCAGCGTCTGTCTGGACTCTGGCTCTTTGAAACCTTGGTATAACCAAGCGCAAAGATGTAAGTAGTGGAAGCGCCACTGAAAAAACTCAAACCCATTCAGCTCATCATACGCTGTGGCCTCTTGGGTTGGTTTGGTTCATTCTTTAGCTGCGTAATCCATTCGTTTCTGCTGTCGTTCCATAAATCACGTGCTTGCTGGAGTGGAGAGAGTTATTTGAAAGGATGGAAGAACCATTAAGTAGAAATGAGAGTACGTGTAAAATGTTCACCCTGCGTAGCTGGGGGAATGAGCACCGGTCACTGTGGAGTGGAAGGGCCAGCAAAATCTCAACCGTTTCCCCTGTTTTTGGTTAACGTAATAAACATGGTCCTGGGTTATTCCCAGTAGAGACACGCTGCAGCTTCCAGAACTGGGGAATAGCTTTCTTCTGTCATGCTCAGCTGTGGCTTTTGTATGTTTTTCCTCCAAATTACAACATGCTTTTAATCTAAACAGACATCAGTTCTGTCCGCCAAGCACATCAAATATGTATTGCAAGGATAACAGAGCGGGGAAAAAAGGAACATGGCTCACAAATTGAGCGTGTGATAGTACAGGGGAGAGAAGGGGGAACTGGAGAAAGAGGCTGAGCAGGGAACGGACCCCCCGAAGCAAAGCGACTAATGGAAAAAGTGGGCAGTGAATAGAGGTATTGTATTCAGTTACATGAGGGGGATTCCCCAGGGAAAGGTTAGGTTCCAGGATAAATGAAATCTCCCCTCGAATGGTGTTCTTCCCTGCCCAGATACAGGCATGGTGATTACCTATTAAGAAACAGAGTCTTTATAACTTCTAATTTACACAGTTCTACAAGTGTCTTATTTCTTATTTATTGGAAAGGCTGTGTCGTCTGGAGATTCTGCCCCTCTGGAAAATATTTTCTTCTGGCATCTCTCAAGCACCTCCTCCATTTTTTCTTTTTCTTCCAGCTTTTTATACATAGTTTAAGTGGCAGATATAGGCTTTTTCTACTGTCACTGCAAAGCTACCTAGAGAACGGAGTCAGCACTCTGTAAGTCTCCGTATCTTGGTGTTTCTCCATGTTCTGTGGGTACCAGGGAACAACTGAAGAAGGTTGAAAGGTTCTGCCGCTGTTGTTGTTCTTGGAACCCCTGTTTTAAGCCTTAAAGATGAGGAGCAGGGGCTGAAGGTGCCTGTTCTGTACGGCTGGGCTGTGGGTCGGCACGTGGGAGGTGCTGGAGCAATTGGGCGACAGCTACGTTAGAAGGAAAAGCTGCTTTGGGCAGGGGGTGTGAATGGAGAAGTGCTGGCGTCGGAAGCCTTAGGATTATTTGTCTTGGGTGAACTCACAAATGAGTGCAGACGGGATGTACGAACGCTTAAGAAGGTTGTTGTGAAGCGTACGTGGGACTGAGGAGGGATGAAACAGATGGGACGTCTCTTGCAACCTGCTCCAAGACCTTAAAGTTGAAGGATCTTACAATGTCGTTTTTGTGACATAGTGGTAAGCTCTGTTTACTTTTACAGTTGTGTTTGGGGGGGTTTCAACTTAAGTGATTGCTGCTATAATTAAAAAGTTACAGGACAATTTCAGTTTTTGCTGGAGAAGAAGTTGGTTTTAGCTCCTGTGATAGCGAGTGTTAAAAACCATAGAGTGTAGTCTAAAAATGCAAAAACCGGAAAGTTCTGAAATCTTAGAATAATATCCGAGGATTTTTTCTTTTTTTTCTTTTTTGACATTGCTTTTTAACTCCTGAGTACAACCAATATCTGCAATAAAGAAATATGTATCTGCCTGAGCATGGTGCATCTGGCACTGATCCTGACCGTTCAGCACTGGTGTTTACATTGTCATCGTTCTTTGGAAACTCATGTGAGCGCCAAAGCGCACTCATGCCTTATGGGCTGCTTCAGGTTATTTAAATCCTATTTAGTTGTCAAGCTTGTAGATATAGAATTGTAGAATTGTTTTGGTTGGAAAAGATATTGAAGATTGTCAAGTCCAACTGTTAACACTGCCAAGTCCACCTCTAAACTGCAGTAAACTGGATTCTTTGTAGTTGTCGCTAATACAGTGATACAGAAGGACTGTGATACTTGTGTTTTAGAGAGTTCTGTGGAACTTTTTGGCAAACGGCAGATTACAGAAGTAGTCACGCACAGAAACCAACACAAAAAAGAGCCGTTCTGGGAGTGTGAGTGCATCTCCAATCTCTAGTGCAAACCAAACTAGTAGAAGGTGTAGAAACGGCTCAAGCTGAAACATGTTCTCTTTAGTCTAGGGTCTCACTCCGTTGCTTCTCCAGCCAGTTCCAGGGCAGCTCTCCCCGAGGACTTGGCATCGCTCGGGCTGTCAAGACCAACAACAACAGAGCTCTGCAGAAACGGATGGAGCTCGACTCGAACGGTGCCAACGCTTTATAACGTTAGAGTTTTTATCCAAACAGAGGGTTCCTGCGCTGAGCTGCGTAGTGTTCAGTTCTCCTTACCAACCTACACCTCTCACTCTTGGTTTTGGAGAAACATTTCGCTCGCACTGTGGGTCTTCTGAGATGTCGCACATTCTCGGTCTTCTGCTTTGATGTACTGTATTTTGACAGTTCCATCAAAGCTGTAAGTGGATTGGGCTCCAGAGGGCTGTAGATTCAGGCTACAATTTCACATGGATGAGAATGAGCGAGGGAAGTCAAGTATCATAACAGTATCTGAACCCTGGGAAGCAAAATGGTACTCGGTAACAGAGCCGGTATGATAATATAAGAGCAGAGTGCTGGGAGCAGAATTACGGGACAACTGGAACTAAGCCACTTCTTTCTGAACATTTTCTCTCTGGAACTCCTTCGGTTTGTTTTATGGTCTAAACTCAAGATTAAGGGGAAAACGCTGAGTTTCTGGCACTGCTCTCATACTGACTCTTCCCTTGTGGTCCCAGGTGAAATGTTTTGTTTCCCATCTGTAAAACAGACGAGGGGCTTCCTTCCCCTCCTTGGAGAGATGGTGTGGGAATCAGCCTCTGTTTGCGAAGTATTTTAATGTGCTGTCGTTCTTCATGGCTCAGAATGGGCTTAAACCATGGAAATATTTCTCCGCGGCTCAGAAAAGAACACACCTGCCACATTGCTCTCAGCTTTATTCATTTGAGTCGCCAGAAAACAAACAACAAAACAGCCCTAACAAACTGGCACGAGCTCAGAGGAGAGCAACCTGAACAACTCAGGGACTGGCTGGAGGGGTTAAATTAATAACATGAGATTAAAAGAGATAAATAGATGTAGTTTGGTGAAAGCCGTTCCCCTGGAGTTAATTACGCCGTATTATTTTAGAGATGTAAATGCTGAAGGATTTGCTTAGTGCGCTCCAGAGAGAGGGAATTGGCAGAGAAAAGAGGAAGCAAAAAGGAACTTTGAGTTGAATACCAAGGGAAAAGAATTTCCTGACCGTGGATCTGTTGCTCTGTCAAGCAGACTCGCGAGGAAGTGCTGAAAGCACCACTGTTTGAAACACTAAAGCCTCCTAGATGGGGAAGAACTCCTGAACTGAGATAAAGATAAAACCCGGTGAGCCTTATCTGTTTCAATTACTGTAAATTGAGAGACCCAGCTACCATTATTGATACAGCAGCAATGCCCAGGAGCTCAAATCAGATACGTGTTGTAGAAACACATGAACAAGCTTTCTGTATCTGCTAGAAAATCTGTAGAGCAATCAGGGTCTAGACCGACTCAGAAGTTGGTATTGAAGGGCAGCAACAACACTGGTGTGGATATTCTACCCGTTCCTGTTCAGTTCATAAATGCAAAAATACTGTCCCAGGCTTCCAAAGTTCTCCTGATCTCTGTAATCATAAAAACTATTGGAAGGTTCAGAGACTACAGAGTAGGAAATGTCAAGGAAAATCAGTTTAACTTCCCACTTAATTATGAGCATATTTTCCCGTTCTTTAATGGTTTTGTTTCTCTGAGATTCCAGGTGTTGCTGTGCTGCACTATCTACCAGAGCTGACCCGAGTATTTGAGGTAGTCCTAGCGGGGTATATGAACCCGTGTTTAGTGCTGTGCTATTGCAATTACTGTGCTTCCAGGGATTAGAATAACTTGTTTAGACTTATCACGAGCATCTCTGCAATGCTCAGCAGTCAGCTAAGCATTTTTCCTAGAAAACAGTATCAGCAAAAATCAGCATTTCTGCCAGTTATATAAGATAGAGACCTAAAATCAAACTGCTCTGATTGTGCAGTTTATTGAAATGGGGCAAATCCTGAGCTCTGGTCTGTAGAGCTAAGAAGTCAGCCTTGATCATGGCTTTTAAGTTGCCAGGCACTGGGTTTGATCAGAGAACTGGATCAAATGTCTTTTTAAAACAAAACAGTACATTTGAAACCGCATGTGAGAAATTCTAGCTGTGAAGGCTTAATCATATTGCATGGGAAATACTTACGTTATTTGCTTAAATATCTGAAGCAAATCTGAAGCTGGGACTTGAGTGCAGAATACTGTAAAGAATCTGTGTTGTGTTGCTTGTTGACAAGCTGCTGCTTTGCTAAGCCCACCAGCCTCTTTCACTGTCATTTTGCAATGAGATGGGAAGTTTGCTGCCTAAATGTAGTTTATCAATCATGCCGCTACACACCCTGCACCATCCCATAGTTGTGTGCTTAGAGCTTCCTTTTTCTTCAGGAAAAAAACCTCTATAAAGTGTTTAGCGACAGGTTTTTTTCCTAAGTTCCCCTTCGGTTGTCACCACTCATTGCAGTTCCTGGGTTGTGTCAGCCTTTTCTTTTTATATCTGCGATGTAAAAACACACACGAGATCGTATTTATAATGCTTCTGCCGAGCTCTGTTACCTATGCTGATGAACCCCACAGGATTTTATTCCCGACCTGTAACACAGCGATAGTTCAGGACTCGAAACCCAGTTCCATTCCCTTCCCTGTCAGCATTTAATTGCTTTTCTACAGCTTTCTGCTGTATTAAGCTCCAACCGAAGCAGAACAACTCTTAACACATTGGTCCGTGACTTCTCTGTTGTTGTATTTACAATGATGTGTGAAGTTAAAACAATGCATGCCATAGAGAAGCTTTCAGTATACTGTTAGCAGTATTCTGATTAATTAGCTGATTAAAAATTTGAAAAGCCATAATACATTTGGTTTTGTTGAACTCTTCAAAGAGAAAGTCTGGTGTGGGGCCTATGCGAATTAAAGCCACGGTGATAATTCTGTTCCCAGGATCAGTTCTGGAAATTGGGGCAGAACAGCTGATTAATCTGGGTTGGTTTAACTTTCCTTATCCGTTCCCTGCCACCCGTACAGCAGAGCGGGCTCTCTGCATCCTGTCACTAACACTGTTCCAAAGAGAAATGCCGTGATAATAAGTAGTAACTTGGCTGTCCCATTCATTAGATATATTGTGACTTAATGATAACGTTAATTGAATTGGCTGAATAAGTGCTCTTTGGGCGGGATGCCAGTGTTTCTGGGACCTGGCGTAACAGACGTGCTGCTGAGGAAGCGGATGAGATATGAATTCATCTTCCAGTAGGCAGCGATTTGGTGTCTGTTCCTGTGGTTCCCATCATTTACAGCTCTGAAGTGATATGTATAGCAGTATATGGCTGGCTGCCGTCCGGTGCTTGTGAGCACTGGGTTTTCTGGTTTTGTCATAGCGATGACGATTGGAATTAGCACTTTGCAGATGGGGTTCCCTGCCCTGGTGGCATCTTCAGTGCCAACCAAGCTCTTTCTTTCTCCTGATGGCTGTATGGCCCAGAGAGCTCAGTGTCTCTTTCCTCTACCTCCATCTTTACCTTCTGCCCTTTTCAGGTCTGTGGCATAAGAGAAACCATAAGCCAGGAAAACATTTCTTGTTGTCTTTCAGGATTCCTTTCATCATTTAATCATTATTTTTATTCAAGGACACGTATATATAGTGGGGGCCATTTCAATTATTTACTGCTTCAGTTGGTTGGATATTCCTTGGCCTTAAGTAAAAACCTTATGTAGAGGCAATGAGTGTGTGTGTACGTAGCTCAAGAGACAAGGGTGGTCGTCTTAGGTATTCTGTTGCGTTCTGAACACTTTATGTTTATTTTTTTCCTTTTTTTCCACCCTCTTCTGTCAAACTTTGAGCTCCAGCAAGCTGCTTCTAACTACTAACATATGTCTGGGGGTGGGGAAAGATGCAGGAAGGAATACTCCAAGGAGTACAGTAGCGTTTCTGCATTCAGTAAGTTAGTCATTGGCTATTTCAGTTATAACAAAAAATATAAATAAAAGAATGATCTGTAAAGGAGCTGCAAATCAGAGACAGTAAGCTTGTGTTGTTCATATAGCGATCCCATAGCAGATCATGACTGTAGTTTACCTACTATTTTCATTATGAGGATCTCAAAGCTCTTCAGTTCTTTGAATTCACGAGATGTTTATTGCCTCTACAAATGAAAACATGAAGAGCTGGACAGAGCAAGATCTTGAGTTTCTTGATTCACAACAGCCATTTACTGTTGTAAATGCTGTGTGGAAGGAGTTTTGAAGATTCACCAAGTAGCGTTCGAGCGGGAGATGAAAATGTGCCTGAGGTAATGGAGACGACCGAGGCTTCTTGCTTCTTAATTTGTTCTTTGAACCCCAATATCATTAATTGTTGTCTCCTGGGTATTTCTTGGGAAGGCAGGTAGCTGTAGAAATAAGAACGCTGATAGTTTTAAATCAAATCACTTTAATGTATGGTATGTGAGTGGTCAATATCTCCATGGATTTTTGCCCTCTATGACTCTTGCTGGGAGCGAGCCAAGAGAAACAACTTGCCATGGCGTTTGAGGTCCACTTGTAAAGCAGAACGTAACTTTCTGCTGCTCTGCATTCCTTTGTTGTTATCACCTGGTTTCAGCCCCGCACAGGGAGCTGAGGCTTTGCTGCAAGTCTCGTCTTGAACACACACTCCGTCTTTTTTATTTTATTTATTTTTTTTCCTTTGCATTTGCTCAAACTCAAAACTTGGGTTGCAAACCTCAGTGAACAAGTCCTTTGAGCTACGCCAATTGTTTCTGGAAGCCAATTATTGTGTGTTAGTAAATGAACCTGGTAGAAGGAATGTTAAATATATCAGACTTGCAGCAACAAGTCTGCTGTCAAAAGGAATAATATTAACCTCTCCCTAAACTGATGAGATACCAGCAGTTGCAGCCACCAGCTGGTAGGAAGGCGAGAAACGGAGTAAACCAGGAACAGGGATAAAATTGTAAGTATTATACAATGAGCTTCTTCATGTAGAAGAAAGTTTCTGAAAAGCAGAGGCCGTTTCCCGTCCCACACACGTGGTTGTGCGCTGCTCGTCCTGTAAGCAAAGCCTCTTGCCCTTTTTATTTTGTTTATTTTTAATCCTTTAACCCTTCCAGCCTTGGTAAATGCTGAAGTGGAATTTGAATGCTGACTCAGAGGCGTCAGCACGTATTGCGTCCTGCTCGGTTTGATTCCTGCTTTTCCAGCTATAGCAGGATTTCTGCACATGAAGTTTCAGGCTCTCAAATGCATCCACTTGCCCAGAGGAGAATAATGAAATCCAGAGCCTTGCAATTCAAAACATTCCTGATTCCAAACCAACCCCCTGAGTCACTTGGTGCAAGGGACACAATTTAAGAGTGAGCTCAGTTCAAAACAAACCTGGAGTTCATTACCAATTTGGGCTGATTTGATCTCACAGCCCTTTTATTATTTCTTTCTGGGACTCTCCGAGGTGAAAGTTGTATCTGCCGCTGTAGAAAGTGCCTCGTGTCAGGGATGTGCAGAACAGCCCATTCGCCTTTGGCTCACGAACTCCAGGGCTTTCCAGTCCAAAATTAAACTCACGCTAAAAGTAGGGCATGGTCAAACAATTTGCCACGAGTCATTGACCTCCTTGTGCCTTGCTGTATTTATCCATAAAAAGGATGTGATTGAACTATGAGGTGCATATTTTTAAATTAAATATATATATATATTTTTTTTCCTCCATCTGTACCAAGCCACATGAGATGGGTGCTACGTTAAGCAGATGCCAAGGTAACAGATGCTGAGATAGTATCAGGCATCTATTATACAAAGTTCTCTCCAAAAGTCTGGCCTTGTAAGAGTATAACTGACAGTGAATCCAGCTCAGGTGTCAACGGCCATACTGCATAATTAATTATAACTTTATATGGCAGAGAGAGAAACAGAGTAATGCTTAATGGTAATAAATGGATCTGTTTACTTAGGATCTACGTCACAGTTCAACTTCTTTTTTTAACCTTTCTGCTGGTTTATAATTTCATCCAGATGTTTCCATTAATTAATTATGTGGCAATTAATCCTTGGTGCGGTTCATGCATCTGTTCCATCCGAGTAAATTTGTCTTACCTGGGTGATTAAGAACAAAGACATTTGGGAACTTCAGTCCGTTGGGTTTGGAGGCTGGGAGCTGTCGTGATGCTCAGGTTAGGTTTGCTATCAAGAATGTGGCCTCTCTTTGCTAAAACCTCTCCCTCTGCAGGCAGTGAACGTCTTTTAGATGCACCCCATGCTTTTCCTGAATTGGGACAACAGCTAAAACACAAAACTGTTCCGCTCACAAGCTACAAAACTACATGTTTTCCAGTTGTAACCTGAGGATGTCATTTAATCTGGAGACTCTTCAGCTGCACGGTAGCCGTGAAAGCTCAAGTGAGTTTTATTTTCAATACAGGGGGGAGGTGTATGTATTATTCATGATGCAAAATGTAATGCAGTAAGCAGCTATTTATGTTTTCATTCATTCATTCAGGTCAGTTATTTGCCAGTCAAAAAAACAAGCAAGAAATAGGTTGGGTTTTTCCCCCCTCTGCTGATTACACTTTATCCTCTTTCCTCATACCCTTCTTATCTATTCTTAATTCTCTACAGAAATGCTTCGCTGAACATGTCAGATGTTTGGTATTCTAGTGTTCTCTGCATGGGTTCAGACATCTTAAGCAGTTGCTTTAGAAGACCTAAAAATTGATTTACTAAATAGGAGAATAATCTTAAATTGTTCTGCTTAATCAAAAATAAAGGCACGGGAATTGTAAATAAAAGTTAAAATCTGAGCATGAATCATAAATGGCTTCTAAGGATATCCGAGTTTTGATTGTTTCTAGTGCAAATGCTGCGTAGTCAAATTTTGATCTGATTTAAAGCCCTGGCAAGCCTTTGATGTCAGGGAGGTTACGCAAGGCTGGCTCTGCGAGCCGCTCCCCGTCTCCTCCTACGAATACAACCCAGACTCTCCGTCTCTTCAAGAAGAACAAATGGGTCACTGGGAAATTCAATGGGTTTCGCTGAGGTTTGCCTGGGCTGTGGTGTGTAAGTAAGGCAGAAATGAATGTAGGCCATCAAAAGCCAGATGTGTTAACCTGACAACAGCTGGCCCAGGAGCGTAGCACTGACTGAATACCCGAGGCATTAAAGATGGGCACGTGTACGTGTATTTTTGTTTCCCTGTTTAACAGCAAGGGAGGAGGAATCTCCTGCTTTTGAGAAGACAAAAAAGTGAATGCTTAACTTCTCCTTATTTTATTTGGGCAGCAACAATCGCCAAACTTGCATGTTGTTGTTGCTGTTTCTTTAAGGTAAGAGGTCTGGAGGCTGCTAAAGCTTTAATAAGCACGTCTGCAGATAATAGCATGTGCTGCATAGCTCAACTCTTGCCTGTGCTTTTTTGCAAAGCCTTTCATCTTCCAGGCTTAGTCTCTTTTTGCTCATACTGATGTCTGTACATAAGTTGTGTAAGTCAGCGGTGTCGCAGCATCCTGGTGTACATGAGAGGAGTAACAACAGATTCAGTGCAATTAGTAGGGCAACTTAAATACATCCATAGTTCCATTTGGGATAATTAGGCAGAATGTTTAATAGTTCCATGTGCTCTGTTGTTACAGTGGAGAAGGGACCATCCGTAGTTTAGCTACATATAAGAAGGATGGAGACAGACTTTTTAGAAGGGTGTCTTACAATGGGACAAGGGGTGGGTGATGGTTTTAAACTGAAGGAGGGAGATTCAGGCTGGACATGAGGAAGAAATTGTAGCTCCTGAGGGTGGTGAGAGCCTGGCCCAGGTTGGCCAGAGAGGTGGTGGATGAACCATCCCTGGGGACATCCCAGGCCAGGCTGGACGGGGCTCTGAGCAACCTGAGCTGGTGCAAATGTCCCTGCTCATGGCAGGGGTGCCACTGGGTGACCTGGGAAGGTCCCTTCAACCCAAACCATTCTATGATATGGCCGCAACTGTTTAAAAGATGAGCTGTTACGCACTGCAAGCAGGACCAGCCCATCATAAGCTTTCTCCTAAATCCAGAGCTCACCTCTGGGCACTGTTTCTATATATAAAGATCCACATTTTCTGTCTGAAAGAGCTTTCAGTCTGAGATGAGCTCTGATAAGCAGCTATGACAACCATGGAAGAAGAAACCAGTAATAAAGGTAGATGGAAATGGCCTAAGGAGAAGAGGTGATGCAGGCACAGAAAAGTGGAGTTCTGGCTGCTGAGTTTGGCAGAACAACTCAGATCGCTGTTGACAATAGAAATTGGTCCCCACTGTGCCCCTGGCAGGTGGGTGTCCCCTGATTCCCTGTGCTTGTGCTGACAAAGTGTGGTCAAACCATGAATCCGACTCCAGCTTGTGCCACAGGGAAAGGCGGGACTGCTGTAAAGAGCATAGCAATTTGGGATTTGTTAGCTTTTGTAGCTTCTGGACGTAGCCTTTCCTATAGGTCTCTCATGACTCTTGAGTGTTC
The DNA here is from genome assembly GCF_963082525.1 of Nesoenas mayeri. Classification (NCBI taxonomy): domain Eukaryota; kingdom Metazoa; phylum Chordata; class Aves; order Columbiformes; family Columbidae; genus Nesoenas; species Nesoenas mayeri. The sequence continues at coordinate 67,158,406 of NC_137548.1, read as the reverse complement.
AAATAAGACCCTGAGGCCCCAGGGGGCTGCTGGTCACACTGGCCTTACAGTGTGGACTAACAGTAGTGGAGTGTGTATGTGGTTTTGCCTGTAAAAAGAACTGGAGTGTGTTTTTAAGGAGCACATTTCCTTTCTGCCTCCCCCCGGTGCATACAGATGTTATTTCGGAGAAAACTGCAACTACACTGGTTCATAGAAATCATGTACTATGCAGCTTCCTAAAACCCGCTTCTCGGTCTCATGCATCTGTGTGCGTATCCACTCCTTTAACTCATAAAGGGCTGTTCTTCAGGGTTCCACAATGAGATTTATTTTCTGGGCCTTACTGGAAATATTATCACAGAAAACGCATGGCTAGTGAACCAGCTATGTTGTATTTTCCTGCCTGCTTTTTATTATGCTTGTGGTTTTCTCTAGATTTGCTTCAGCTGTGATTTATTTTAATCTTCTGCTCTGGCATTTACTGTTTAAGTTTGCGCGTTCCTTGCGTTTTGTTGAGTGTCACTTCTCTGAGCTGTGGGATTGTTTTGAGGTGACATCCAGGCTTTTGTCATCTTCTTTTTGTCTTCTGAGCCCATGGCACTGGTTGTCCAGGTCTTGGTCAGAGACAGATCCTGACTTGGCATCTCCTTGACTTGGGGTTTTTGCCACCTTTTCCTGTTACCGTTGCTTTTCTGAACCTGAAAAAGTACGAAAATCCACGGTCTTCTGGCTTTGACCAACGTTTCGTATACTGATCACAAACTGATTTTAGCTTTTAATGATTGAGAGGTAAAAAGAAATTGGAAGAGGAAGTATCTTTTGAGGCGGTTGAAAGGGTTATTCAGAGTAAAGGCTGAAAAACACAGATATTTGGGGCCAAAGCTTCCCTATAATTGCCCAATGGCACAGGTGATGGATCTGTCTTAATTCTCACATATCTGTGCCACAATGGGATCTGTAAACTCTCCAGGAATGTGGATTTTGCAGGTTTTGGCTGAAAAGGCAACTTGCACTGAGCAATGTGGAAATGGCTCAAGCTTCCAAAGAAGAGTCGCTTGGGTTGAGCTGCAAGTCCTACTCTGGAAATTACTTTTCCACGGAAAATACTGAGACAAATCCTCAGTCTTCAGGGACTTTTTTCGGCAGAAAAAAACCCTGGAAAAGCGGTAATTTTAGTTAGGGTGTTTAGGAGTTTACTTAATATAATAAATAGCAGTTTGATGGCATTCAAAGGCATCTGAGAAGATCTTGAAATATTTTTTTTAATTGAATTCATTATGTGCAAGTTTTCAGCAGGGAGATCATTGGGTGATGTAGGAGCAAAAGTTTTGTCTGTAGATTTGAGGTTCTTGTGTTCTTGGAGATGGTTAAAATGTGACTATTATAGAGGCCAAGACGTCATCCATTTTTTGCCGTTCAATGTGTGTGTTAGGGGCTCCCACTTTTCAGTCATGTTGGCTTTTTCTAGCTCTCAATATATGAGCTCAGCGCTGTCACCTGCAAGACCCATAGTCCAACCCTGTGTTTATCCTTCTCATTTGATTCCCATATGATTCACAGTCTCGCTGTGATACCTGCTTATGTCATATGTGTCCTGCTCCCACACCCACAGAGCTCGACATCAACCCTCTACTTATATTAATTATCATTGTTTTTCTCCTGATTCTTTGTTAGCTGTAATACTTTCTTTTATCCCTCTAGTTTGGCATTACTACAGACTCCCAGGTGGGCTTGAAGGGTCACCCCAGGGTTCATTTTTCAGAGGATTTAGAGAGATCTTAAAGAAACTGTTTCACTTGTAGTCGTTGCCTTAATAATTTGAACCGTGCAACCCCATAGGGTTTAGTTGGTGGAACACAACTTGGGTTTTCTTGGCTAGTACACAGCAGAAAATAATCCAGTGAAGCTCATGTAAAATTGCTTTGAGAGTGGTATTAAGTCGAATATAGTGCTGTGACACTGATTCTACTTGTGTATGACTTCTGGGGAAAGTGGCAGCTTAAAAGCAAAGTCTCCACACCAAAGCTTTGGGAAAGAGAGATGGGCATTCCCTGTGCCAAACACAGCAAGTTTGACATCTTTCAAGTATAATTATGTTAAGCTGCAGGAAGTCAGAGTTCCAGTTTTGGAAATAGCTCTGATTTTTCATGATTTCACATAGAATTGATCTCTTTCTGCTATAGTATGGTAAATGATTGTTAAAATAGTTATTATTTTGGAGCCCTGCAAATGTAGAAGTGATGGGAAGGGCTGTCCCTCAGCCCTTGCTTCCAGTGGTGTGAGCTGCAGCTGCCACCTTGGGTCTTCTGTTGTTTTGGTGTTTTTTCTTTTGTTTATTATATATATATATACATTAAAAAATAAACAGCTATCCAGACTTTATACGTGGCAGGATAAGCTGGTTGCAGTGTTAGGCTGTGTAAAACAAATCAATAATAATAAAAAGTTATTTCAGGCTAGTTTACGCGGTGTGATTTATGAGTGTTGCAAAATCGCTCTGTGCAGGATCAGACAGATGATGTTGAATAATAAAATGAACAAGGAATGTTTATTTGGGGAAAAAAATAGACTCTGCAGCAGCAGGCGCTTTCTGGTTGGTTGGGAGAATGTCTGAATGTTGAAAAGAGATTAAAGAGGCTTTAGGGTGAGCCAAGATGTTACACTTTTTAGAAGAGCAAGGAGGGGAAGTTCATCCATTTGAGAGTTGGGCCAGCCCTTAGTCATGGCCTTGTGAAAAGGAGCAGAGAGGCTCAACTGACCGTTTACTTGCCCTTTATTTTGGGAAGGAGCTGGTTTGGAATAAAAATTTAACAACAACAAAAAAAAATAGTGTATTTTACATGACGAAATAAGCCATTTTTCTTGGGCTATCATTTGAGAGGAGACGGCTCCGCCTGTCACAAAATTGGGTGCAGTTTGGGCTTGCTGTGCCAGAGCCCCCCATGTGATGGCAATAATGTCAGATGAAGTCAGAGCTGCTCAGAGCCAGGCAGGGAGTGTGGAAAGCTGCAAGGAAAGAAAGAAAGATGACAACTTGAGTCACGAACCATGTAATGCAGAGAACGGTAAGTGCAATTTGGGCAGGGACGGGTTCCACGTGGGAGGTGGTGATGGAGCACGTGAGCATCGCTCCGTTGTCTGGAGAACTGCTGATGGGGAAAGGCCTTTTCCTATGAAGAAATTAAATGGATTGCATGCTGGAAAGCACGCAGATTCATTACTCATTGCAGAATTATGGTGAACTGTCCTCTCCGGAGCCTCTACTTTTGCCTCTTGCTTCATCCACCTGTGGCCTTTCTTCCCAGGAACTCATTTCTCTCTCCTTATTTTGCTCTGGTGTTTGAAACCAGAGTAAATATGGAACAGAAAAACATCTCTGGTAAGAGAGAATCTGTGCTGCAGAAATCATAGAATCATTGACTATCCTGGGTTGGAAGGGACCCACAAGGACCATTGAGTCCAACTCCTGTCCCTGCACAGGACAACCCTAAAATTGACCCTATGCATCTGAGGACATTGTCCAAATGCTTCTTGAACACTGTCCTATCATAAAGAATACATTCTCCTACATTGAAAATGCAAATATATAATAAAACCACTCATATTATTCCCCACTTCCTAGGTGTAGAAAAGCAGGCATGGAGCAGAATGTCCTAAAGACCCAGAACACAAGGCACAACTGAGGATATAATCCGAGAAGTGTAATGTCCTTTTTATGTGTCTGGAACAACATCCTCTCCAGTCTACCTTGTGACAGGCCAAGCCTTGAGCTCAGCTCTTGCTGCAAGACTCGAGCTTTCAAACAAAGTGAATCTTTGTATAAAGCACGAAGTGAAGATGGCTGGTGGGGCTGTGTGTCTTTTAGTCTAACCACAACAGATTGATTTATATATATATAGATAGATATAGATATATATAACGTTTTTTCCTCTCTAGTCAGGCACTGGCTATAAAGGGAATTTCCGATGTGTGTAACTGGTATTATAAGTCATTTGTCAGCTCCCACTGGCATGCCTGGACTTGCCTTTCATCTCCAGTCTTTTAAAGGCTCAGGAAAGCGCAGATAGATCCTAACTCTATCTCATAATTTGTCGTAAAAGAGCTTCTTTGCTGAATAATTGGGTTTGAAATTGTTTTCTATCAATATAAAAAGATTACACTTTGATAAGGACAGAGATGCTGCCACAGATGTAAAGGCAACACTCAACCCATGTGGTTACGCGGTGAATCCGGACAGAACAGTCCTGGATTGTTCCCTTGCTCAAACCTGTGGTCTGTGGAGCTTGAGAATTAGGGTTTTATTGTGAATACCAGAAATGTCATTGCATCAACCCCCACCTTGCCATAGACAATAAACTGCTTGCTTTTTGGGTTAATACTTCTCTTGAAAAGGCCGCTAGGTTTGTCATGGCTGTGTTTGTTTGCTGAGGGTTGTCTTGCTGTTTGCTTGTTGTTTTATTTATGTAGGTTTTTTTGTTCATTTGTTGGGGTTTTTTTTTGGTGTTTTGTATTTTTTTTCCCGAGAGTACTTTGAAGAAAAACCAGAATTATAAAGTAGCTTCACTTGAAGGCTGATACACATCATTGTGTTTTACATAGAGCATTTTGTTTCTATAAAGCAGCAAACTAATTTTTGTCCTTTTATCTCGGTGGATCGTGAACTTAGCGTTCACAATGACAGGATCTTGTCCCTGTGAAGACCGAGAGCTTTTGTCAGCTATACTGCTCCCTTCCCCTGCATCTTAGAGTGTTTTCCAAGCATCTCTGAGGCATTATAACCAAGGAGCAGTTTTCTTAACTGTTTAACAGATGAGAAAAGTGAGGGAAATGCCTTAGTCACATGATTTAGTGGCAGACTGGAATAAATTCAATATTTCTGCTGCTGGGTCCCATGAGCTGTGCACTAAACCTACTGTTGCCTTTACAGCCTACTAAGTCTTTTCCCACTCTAACCTCCGTTACAGCACAGCCTTATGGTGTGTAATGCTGCCTCAAAATAGTTCTCCTTTTCTTCTGAGAATAGAGAAGTTTTTCTTCTAAAATACCTCCCCTCCCCCAGATTTTTATTTTTAATCATCCCCTGCTGAAAAACTCCACATCAATCTGGTCTCAGCTTGTCCTTCCAGCAGGAGAGAGGGGTTTGCATTGGCCCCATCCAGAGCCGGGAATGTCAGCGCCTCTCTGGGTTATTTAAGATACATCTACGATGTCATAAATCTGGTGTTGTCATCCTAATGGTACAATAACTTGGAAATGAAAGGAGTCAGCTGGGGGAATGTGTGCGCACTGGAAAAATCATCCAGAATACTGTACTGGAACGGGGGGTTGGATATTGTTGTGGAAAAATCTTGGAAGCCGTTAGTCTGGTGCACAGAAGCAACGAAGCAAAACAGTGACTTGTTTAGCGAAGGGAGAGAATACGAGAGGTGGCAGAATTAATGCATACGTTCCTTCTAGACTCTTTTTCATATGTTTTTTTGGTGGTGGTGCAGGTCTTGTTGGCCCTATTCCTTAGGAGAAAGTGAACATAAAGTAAGCAAACCAAAGCAATACTGAAGTAGATTCTAGCTTTGACGTGACTTTTTGCGTCTTTTTTTGTACCTTCCAGCCGAAGACACTGAATAAACTATATCCTTGTGGAAATGCCTTAAGCTTTTTCGGCTGTCAACCAGTGACATTGTGTAAAACTGCTGGGTGGAGGTGTATTTCACCTGGAGACCGGGCAGGTGCTCTGTGTTCACCAGTAACTACGCAAACAGGAGAAGAGTTATTACTAAGTTGATTCAAATACATAAATCAGTGCTCCTGCAAAGAGTGGTTTAGGTCTATTGAGTACATCCTAGAAGAAAGGGCAGAAGGAATTGTTTGTTGGTGTTGGCTGGTTGGGTATTTTCAGTATATTCAATGAGAAGAGATTCAGGGAGACTTCTTCCTTTCTACATAAGAAATGCAGAGTTGGAAATAGTTCCTAAAGGTCCCGGTTAGACCAGAACTTTAACCATGTTTGAAAAAGAAGCTAATAATGATGTCTTCAGCAAAGCCTAAATCTGAACCAATTTGACAATTATACTGTGTTGGTATAGTGGACCCACGTGCTCCATCACAGCCTTTCGTGATAGTTTGAAATCCAACCCTCAGGTTTCAGGCAGTGTGCAGGTATAGCTGAAAAACCAAACACAAAGACCAACTTTCCTTCTGAGTGCTTGATGGGGAGAAGAATGCGCATATATCTAAAGTGCGCTTCCTTTCATTGTAAAATACAAAAAACCAAAAGTGACAATAAAACCTTGTACAACAAATGCACTTAATTTTAATTTGTGGAGGAGACATTCGGTAGCAGAAATCAAAAAGACAACAAAACCTCTTTGAGATCGGTGACTTCTGTTTGCCCTGTAAAATCTCCCGCATTCTACTTTTCATTAGCTATTTGCTTATGAGATTTATATACTGTCTAGATAAAAAAATCAAATATGAGCTATGGTACAGTTTAGACTTAACATAGGCCTTAGGGATGATGTGATCCAGCTTATAAAAGCTGGACTTGTGGTTTGATGCACCACAGTTCTTGCTCAAGTGAATGCATTGTACGGAATGCTTTTAGTTCAGTGTTGTATCCTGGAACTTCTCCCAGCCCCAAAGGATTAAGAGATAAATATATATATTTTTCCCAGAATGTTAGATCTGAGGGGAGATTAATGGGAGATTACTGGAGCTGTTTAAGAGGATTCACTCCAGTAAGAACTGAATATTTGGAAGGTGAACCTCATTTCAGGTCTCCTTTCATCAGGATGCTCCAGTGTGTATGGAGTGGGGAGAGAGGGAGAAGGTAGAAAAATCCTTTCAAAAAAATCCCCTTTACATGTCCCTAAAGATCTTCTTGATGAAAAGGTAACATATTACCAAATAGAGTTTATATCTAAACAGAAATCTTAAGAAAATCTTGCACAGAAGGAGTCAACAAGTTTCATGGAATGTCCTGATGTTTGTGCTATACAGGGACCAAAATCTTTATGTGCATGTCAGAGAATTCCCCACCTTATTTTCCTTGGTTGCAAAAGTTTTAGCTTTTTCTGTAAAGTATCAGTAATGTTTGTAGTTCTCCAGGATCTACCCAGGATTGCAACACATTTTCAGAAGAAAAATTAATCAGCCCATCTGTGAGTAACATCAAGGATGCTCAGCAATGATGTTTTCCCTAACAGTTGCCTTCAGGGCTGAATATGGAAGCTGTTAAAAAGCACACGGCAGCGACTTTACACAACAGCTTAGGCCAGGAAAAACAACAAAAAAATGAAATTCCAGGTGTCACAAGTGAGTTGAAGCAGTTGGAAAGATATTGTTCACATTAAACTCTATCAGGATGTTTCATTAAAATTTCAGCTTTCAGAAAACAAGCGATGTGAGCTTGAACAGTTGTACCTCTGAGAATGCGCTATGCAAAGTCACCATGTTGGTAAATAAATGAATCATTTGAAGCTGGGAAAAAGTAGCCTGTGGGTTATGTTTAATTCTGTAGGGTTTGTCTCCTCAGCAAGCGTAGCCAGACTAAGTCACTTGTGTGAATCCTGTCTCTGCACGATTCCATGCAAGTTTTGCCTTTCATTTGAGAACAATGGTGCAAGAATGAGCTTCAGATTGTGGCCTCGGGGACTGAAACACAATAAGAACATCTGCCTGGCTGAAGAGATTCTGAAATAATTGCTCTCTCCTGAGATTTTTAGGCCAACGTGAAGACCCTCAGAGCATCATCAACACGTGTTGGTGTTGAGTACACGTGGCAGCCAAGGCCCCTGGCTTGTCAGTCGATGCACCGGCTGGTCCAGCACAAGTGCTGTGGCTACAAACACAGGCCCTTCTGTGCTTCTCGCCTTCCTGTGACCACTTTTGTGGGCAAGAAGAAAAGAAGAATCCTGACCAGGGCTTTAATGAGCACCGGGAAGTGCTTTGGACTTGCCCAATGCACCAGTCCAGCCCTGACGGCTCAGCATTCCCCAGATTGGTTCCTAAGAACATCTGAACATTTTTTCGGTCTGAAGGATGGTAGTTTTAATTTCTTAATTAGTAGGACAGCACAGCTACATGTGGGTAGCTACCAGGTTTTGTTTCCCCTTCACCCCAGCTGTGGCTGTACTTAATTTTCCCTATGAACTACCTTATTTAAAGTGCAAGAATGTTCTTTCAGACACTTGAAGATAAAAGGCATCCATAACGCTGTTTCAGAATTAATGATGCCATGCCAGCTCCTTCAGAGAGTTTATGAGTCTTGGCTTCTTAGACTCTCATAAAATAGGTAATTTATCAGCTGTGCTAAATGAGAGAAATCACCCTCCAGCTGAAGTCAGGCACATGAATGCTTTGAGTGCATTGGGAGAGGAAAAGCCCATTATTAGACGAACTGTCATATTGTAACTAGACCAGCACAATCTCTTATTTCAGAGTGGAATTGTCTAAATATTGAAAAAGCGTTCTCTGATTATGATCTTCAAATATTCAAGTATCAGCTGACCTTTTTTGCATGTGTTGTTTTTTCCCGTATTAAACACAGCACCACGCACAGAATTCCTTGGCACACGGATGCTGTGTTTAAGTCTAACTTGTCATCAGCCCCGATGGCTCTGTGGCTTTTGGGTTGGAACTACCTTGCCCTCATCCATCTTTAAGGTCAACCAAGACAGCTCATGTCTGAGATCTGCAAATTCTGGAAGTGGTTCTAAGAGATGCTCACTGTCCAAAGAATCTAAGACATGTTAAAAACAAACACTATTCCTTCCCCCCCCAAAAAATCAACCGAAAAAAACAACCTAAGGAGTAAAGAAAATAAATATCTTTATTTCTGGTCACAGGTAGGAAGTTTGGAAGGCGAGAAGCGGACTTGCCCATGGTCCTTAGCAGGGTTAAGGAGAGAACCCAGACCTCCTGCAAAACCATTGCTCCCTGCCTATTGTACCAAGCAACTTGCTAATTTGAGAGTAATATTGTTCCAGTTCTCAGGCTATCTAGGCTGATGTAATATTTTGGCTACGATCAGGTGGATCATCATAAATTTTCTGGAATCATTTCCAGTTCTCTGTTTCTTTTCTTATAAACAACTCCTTGCACTTGGCAAATTCAGTTTGTCTCGGGATGCCAAAACTGAGGGTAAGTTTTCTGCTGATTTCTAAAAGTAAGTCTTTTACTATTTTCTCTAAAAACAGAATGGATAAATTTAAGGATCTTAATTATGATTTTCAATATTTCAGCAGTTTCTACAAGGCAGAGTGGCAATATAGGGTATGGTTTTGTGACAGCTTAAGCTAAACTTAATTGGAATTACTGCAGTCTCACCTTTTGTCCCCAAACATGTTCCCACTGCCCCTTTTATGCCTGCACTTGCATTTCTGTGTTTATACAGTGCCTATGCTGAGACAAGGAATTGATGTGGCCACAGCTAAACCCAGATAACAAAAAATGAGAGAAATGTCCCTCTGTTTCTTGCAGCATCTCATGATACAGCTGCACAAATGCCAGTTCTTGCTTTTACTCACTCAAGTGTCCAGGAGCCTCATCTGAGACACAGCACAGAGGCTCATGTTGCAAACACAAACACAGGAGAAACATTGCTTTTTGGTTTTTTTGTTTTTTTTTTTTAACAATTTTGGACATGTAATACACAACCCTTTTGCATCTGGGAAATGAGAATAGCAGAGGCTACAATAGCTGCAGGGCTTTGATTCATTTCCTTCTCTCAAAAGCTGCGGTTTTTGCCACCTGCTAGTGACATGCTGGATGTTTAAACACTATATAGTATCACTCTAGCTACTGCATGTGGCCAAAACTGCAAAGTTTGCGCTTTACTCCCACTGAAGTTTTCTCTGTGCACGCCAATTTATTTTCTGTCTTCTGTTTTTGGTAAAACTGCAGTTGCCAGATTCAAACATCTGATTTTTTTTGCTGCTGGTTTTGTATGGTTTTATGTTCTAGCAACATCCCCAGGTACTGAGAAGGGTTTTCTGTGCAGTAAGTACTACCTGTGACCTGCTGGTTTATTGGTAAAAATGGGGTTATAGGCTGGAACTCCAAGAGGGGAGCAGAAGGAATCTCCGTCTTGTACTCTAGTTTGGTGGGTGCTGCAGTGACATTCCTCAAGGTGGGATGGATTCCTTACACCTGAGCGAGACACCCAGCAAAATACAAATAGAGTAAAAGTGCAGCTGGAAATCAGGATTCCTGCTGTTTTTACACACCACAGAGATTTCCACATTAGTTGCTGTCAGCATGGAGACCCCTTGACGCTATTAGGTCAAAGCAAGGTGCTAATCCATCACAGAAAATGCCTCGGCACTTGATTTATATTCATTTATCTTTGCTCTGCACAAATGCTTTGTTCCCTACCCTCCTTTGAATCCGGCCAGCCTAATATATTGGCATCTCAATCATCATTTGGCTCCTACTGAGATGAAGAAGCGGCGATTGGACCTGCAGGACCATAAAAGTAAATCAGTGATTTATTAGGAAGAAATAGGGCAGGAAGGTGAAGAGGATCTTGAAGGAAATAGGTAGTTAGGAGGCTGTTGCCTTTTTCTGTTCCTGTTTGTCTGATTATTCTGCTCTGCAAAACAGCGAAATCAAACCCAAAAATCTTCAGGTTTGAAAGCACAGTATTAAAAAAACCAATTGCTTTATCTTTGTACCTTATTATGGTGATCTTGAAATGAGCTTGTGAAGGTACATGGGGAAAGCAAATGACTTTGCCCAGGTAGCTACAGTGGATATCGGGTTCCATTGGTATTAAGAGGCATTTCCAGCTCTGCTGGGTCCCCCTTGGTTTATTGGGCCATTTTTCAGGGAATGAGGTGAGGGAAAGGGAGACAAATGATGTCAGGGGTTAAAGGATAATAGAGCGTTATAAGAAAGGATATAGAGCACTATAAGAAGGGATATAGAGTGTTCTAAGTTCCTCAAGACCCTGAAAATTCATGGGGAAAAAAATCAGATATGTCCAATGTAAGAAAGCAGAAGTGGCTCTTATTGGACTTTTTCCATTCTTTCACTAATTCCTTCATCAGGGAATGTTTGGGGTTTTTTTCCTGTTGTTTTCCCATCATCCTTCTTCCATGTATCTATTCGCAGCCCCGCTTGAGTCTTCTGTGTGCTCTTTTCCCTTCCCTCTTACCGTTTTATTTCTTTTTAGGGAAAAATGGGTCTAAAGTAAATTTTCTACTTCAAATAAGCCTATGTTGTGGCACACCTGGATTTCAAATCTGAGTGCTGTGTCCCATCTCCTACCCCAATCTTGTCTCCTATCTATTTTGAAATTTCCTAAGTAGAACTTCAGTCTAGTTTTAGCCTTTACCAACTTGTCCTTTTTCTAACAGAACAGTCTCTATTCCAACTGTTGCTTCGATAATTTGTTGAAAGGAACGCAGAGCCATTTGAGGTAAAAAGTACTTTTTGATAGTTGAGCCTCCCTAAATCAGCGTCTGCCATGGTTCTAGCGCTTGCTTTCCTCCGTGACAAATATAAAAAGCCATCTAAGACATATTTTCTTGGCAGTGGTCAAATGTATTAGTGTTACTAGGATATAGTGGTTGCATACAAACAGCTGGATCCAAAAAGTGATTGCTTATGTGGTATGGGATTATTTATGTGGTACAGACCTTTGTTTTTCAAGGACTTCCCTGCAACAGTAGAGATGCTGCTTGTTGCTGCCAGGGAGAAAATCACAGCATAGAGCAACATGGTCCGGGTTCAGCAGAGAAGCAAAAATATGGGTTTTGTCACCTATTGAATACAGAAGTTTTAGCAACAGATATGCTGTGATAATTTATTGAGGTTTGTTTTTTTTTTCCAGCTATGTTATTTTTTGTCGATAAAAGGATCTTCATTTAATTTGGCAGCCAGTTTTCCATTATTTTCCTGAGAATTGTAGGAAGGTTCCCTGTAATTTTAGTCTTTCCCAGCAGTGTGTGAGATGCTGTCACAGGAACATCTTCACATTTAGGAGCAGGCGTGTTCGGCGTTGGAAATGGGTGCGAACTGAAAAGGGGGAGAGGAATCCAAAACGCTAATAATCCAAAACGCTAATAATCCAAAACGCTAATAATCCAAAATGCTAATAATCCAAACGCTAATGCTCTTTTGTTTGCAGTCAGTTTGTGTCCTTCCTCAGGTCCTCTTCTCCAATAGGTGTGTTGCTGTGGGTCCTGCTGTTCGAATAGCACCTGCCTGTGACCGTGGGCAAGTCATTTGAACACGAGATAATTAGATTAGAGCGGGATAATTCAGGATTGCTTGCAAAAAGAATTGTCTTGCTGATTTTTAAAGGCGTTTAGAAGGATGGGATGTACAGTTGCAGATAAGCAGGTAGATACTCCGGAGTTTGCTTCCTATAGAATTTGACGGTGGGGATGGGGCTGAGCTGCTCCCATGGCCAAAAGTGCAAGAAACGCCGCTTTATTTTGCAATAAGCAACAAGGGTTCCATAACATTTAAAGAAGAAGATTTCATTTCTCATCACAAAATCAGGCACAAAATCAGGACGTTATTTTTGCTTGTTGCCTGTGGGAACAACCGGTTTGGTATTGGGAGTGCTGGATGTACTTTGCAAAGCTGTTCTTATAGGGGTGCGCTTGCTCTCAAAGCTACACGGTGTTTATTCCTCCTGGGGACACTGTCAGGGTCCCTGCGTTTACACAGCATTGTAAAGCACCCAGAACCTTTCATCTCTAAAAAATAGTTCCCTTTTTACTTCTGCCTTAAGGCAATTTTTCCCTTTTCTTCTTTCATCTCACCTGAAGGAAAGTCACCTTTGCCAATCATTATTTTCCAAGTGTCAAGAAAATAATTATGTGCTGGGAGATGGTGTAATTGGAAACTCAGGTGCGAGAAAGCACACCCACAGAATCGACTTGGTTGAATCCATTAGAGATACGGTGCACAGGTGTAATAAAGATATCAAAGCGTGTTTTCCCTGGTAAAAAAAGATACAAGATTGAGATTCTAATCTTCATTCTCCACACAGATGCCATGTTAAAAAATTGAAACACGTGGTCGTGTTTCCAGATTCTTCAAAGAAAAAGCCCACCCAGTCTGAGCCCTCCAAACGGTGCTGCTTTTCATACTTATGCAAAAAAATACGCTGTTCTGGAATAAAAATGTAGGCAAGCTGCTTTTCTTCTGACCTATTTAGAGTTACAAGTCAGTGCTGGGGATCCATTAATCTGAGTAGTTTCCTGACCAAGTATTTAGATCTTAATGTAAATGTCTATAAATAATACAGTGGCAACAACATTCTTTTGAAAACAGAATTCAAAGAAGTACTGTTTGGAAAGCAAATACTTGCTTAGGGCAGTTATATTTAGGGCTCTAATGGAAGTGTACAAGTTATGCTTTTTATACAAACTATAAATGGCTACAACCAAGAGACATTGACTCTGAAATGCATTTGGTGCTTATGCAACGTGAGGGACAGGCCAGAGCCTTGTAGTGGAGGAGTTGGGGTTTTTCGGTTGGTTTTTTGGTTGTTGGTTGGTTGGGGATTGTTTTGTTTTGTGTTGGTTTATTTTGGTTGTTTGGTTGGGGTTGGTTTGGTTGGTTGTTTTCTGCTAGCTTTACAAATATTGCCAAATTCTTGTAGTGTTTATACCCCTAAAGGCTAAATATTTTTTCTTCTCTTGTTTGTAACTGACGTTGAATTTTCAAAGGCTGAATCCGGGAAAGAGTTGATCATGAGTGTGTGATAGAGAGGACAAGAAAGAAGGATGGAGATGCGAAGAGTAGAATAGGTGCTAGAAGCCCGAGCAAGGGGCATGTATCTTAGAACAAAACCAAACATGGATGTGGATGGTATGAGACGGTCCTTTAGAACCACACATGATGTCAGAAATAGGCTGAGGTGTTGCAAAGATAAAGGGTAAAATTCAGCGGTCGGTGAATGAGCGGAATTCCTCAGCTCCGCTTCTGAGCCTCAAGACAATCGGTCATTGTTGACAAGATCTCCAGGATGCTTTGATGTGAGGAAGCAGGAAGTTGCAAAATACTATCAGTAGTAAGACGCTGATTTGCTGTATTGTGGGGGAAAAAACTGCCAAATACTTCCAAGTGTGTGTTTGAGAAAATAAATATTAAAAGAGGAATAGCTTCTGTTCTGAGATTGAATTGTCGCTGCTCTTTCGCGCTATCAAAATACTCCTCAGCTGTAAACCCTGCCTAATGGCGCATGTCAAACACAAGCATTGGTTTCTGAGTGGTGGAGGTTTGGTTTTATGCTTGTCCCAACAACTTGGGCTCAACAAAGCTAATATTGGGCTCTGGGCAGTTTTGGGGTAAAAAGGAACTAAATGAATGGGGTAATTCATGAACTACTCATGCACATCAGTACTGGTGTGAGCTATTCACTGTAGCTACACTGACAACGATATTGGAGATTAAACTCTAGGTATCAAATCTACAATATACTGTGTGTTTTCTTGTGAACTACCCACTCAACATTTTGTGTTTTATGGCCAGTGACTTAAAACCTGAATCATTTTTCTGTGTATGCGTGTGATCAGCCTACCAAGACTCCAGACCTTGCCCTCTTGAGGTCGGACCTCATGGGCTCAGGACTCTGCAATGTTTCACTTACGCAAAATTTCAATCTTATATTGAGTGACAGATGCACATTTCCCCCTGACAAATCCAGAAGTGCGCAATTCCCCATCAGTGTTGCTGACAGGTAATGGAGACAATCCTTGAGCCATCTAAAAAAGATCAGTCCTTTGGGAGCAGTGGTTTGGTTACTGTTGAGTTCCTACGTCCTCATGCCATTTTTAAAAATAAATATAGGATAAACAGCTCTTACGATGCTCTGATATTTTAAGTCATTAACTGATGTAACAGCAGTCTTGATGTTTATTATTAAGCGGTCACAATTTCTACAATTTTGTTTTAATTGCATGTTTACTACAGCCAGGAGAGTCTAACCAGGTCAGGTTTTATCAGGCCAAGGGCTCACCTGAATAAGCTGATGGACAGGGGTCCTGTAGAGTTAAACTCATTCAAAGTATTTCTCTGGAATAGCTGGGATGGGATTACAGGGGATTATTCTGGTGAGATTCTCCATCTAGACATTCCCTAAGAAAAGGAACTGGGAGTGACAGAGGATATAAATTTACTCCCCTCTTTTTGCGTTTGGCAAGCGCACAGATCATGGGACGTATAAATAGAAGAATTGAAGGCGAGTAAAGAGGGGTCATTATGGCTCGTACAAAGAGCTCAGTCAGGGCACATCTGGAGAACTGGGCATGATTCAGAGACCATATTTCAGGAAGGACAGAGAACAATAGGGAATGGATTAGAAGCGAGTTTTGTCGGGGGGATGAGGGCTCTCGCTGGTGCCTGCGGTTTTGTGATGCTCCAGTCCCGCTGGTTACCCCAAATGACACTGGGTTTACTGTAGAAGCATCTGAATTTGAGACTTCTAAAGAATTCCAAGGCAATGGAGAAAGTGATATAAACTACTTCTCTCTAAGCTTTCTAAGCCCCACAGTAATGCTACTGAAGGACCTGGTGCTTCTGGGGTTGCCCTTCTTTACCTGTCGTATCTCTTTTTTCTTTTTAAAAATTGTTTATATTTTAGCTTTCCTATATTGTTTCTTGTGTATATACATATTATTTCTTCTTTATAACTTCTTGTGGTGTTTTTGTTATGTTTGTCAGAATAACTGTCCCCATATTGCACCCACATCAGAATCTCTATTACATTTAAATCTATTTTGCCTTTCTTAACCTTCTCAGTCAGGTAGATCTTCTTTTCTTGTACTATAAGTTCCACTGAGGTGGAATTCTACTTTGTCACAATGCTGTGTCCTTTCATCTCGGAAGCAGCTGAGTCTCAGAGAGCTTTGAAAGCAAAAAGTGCAATGTAAATGAAAGATGGATTGTTGCTAAGGGACAAAAAAATGTACTTTTGGCACATAGAGGAAATGGGGACACTGCTGAGATGCTGAGTAGCGTGAGGGAGTAAGATGAGAATGAGAAATGAAGCAAGAACGCTGCTGCTGTCACACTGCCCTTATCAGCAAGGAAGCAATAGACCCATTTTCCAGATAAGCAAACTGGGACAGTGAGATGGAGTAAACTGGTCGGGGTTTACACAACTATGTAATGCTTAGTCTTCTACCTGTTGGACCACAGTCATTTTTTTGGCACAGAGTTCTGGTTTTGCATTCCTTTCACGGTATTCATGATCTATTTATACCATGCCTCCTTAAACTTGTTGTTCTTGTTGTTGATACAGGGTTTTCTCTTAAATACACCTTACTGGATCCTGAAAATAAAAGTCCTAGAGACATAGGTTGTTATCTCTTAGCTTAATATTCCAGTCCAGTGCGGGTCTTTCCATGTCCAGAGACCCTGTGTAGAAAATCCAACGCCTGGAAAACCACACGTGCAAAACTGTAATGGATCAGCCTAGTTTTAGGGATCTACTTGTTGATATATTAGCACACAAGCTCATTTTAAAAAGTTGTTGTAGTCATAATGCTAGCAAACATTTATGGTTTATAATTATAGATTATTGTTATGTCATATAAAAAAGTTCGACAAACCTAGCCTAAGGCCTCGTAGTCATGTCATTTATTTCACATCTCTTGATCTGGGTTATGAGACCAGCGGCTCCATGTCGGCCAGTTTGATACAGGCGAGATCTAATGGGATTCTGAAGTGGGAGATCTGGACTTTGCAAAGATCTGGTTCTGATGCAGGAGCTTGGGAGTTACTACTTCTCCTTTCGTCTCTATTCCTCCAACTAGGAAATGTAGATGAGCACAATCACCATCTCATAAAAGCACTGATACCTTTTATCTCGTAAAGTTTGCTGCTGCTAGAGATAAAATTTACTGTGTTTTTTGGTGATCATTAAAGTATAAGCCAAGGATATGTTTCCTTGAGCTTATGTTCAATTAAGCGCTTGGGGCCAAGCCAGGCTAGTGGTTGTCCAGAAGACCACAGGGGATATGGAAGTGGGATTAATGACTCAATAAATAATGACTTGGTACTAAACCAAGGCCTTTTTCCTACATTTATAGTCATTTGCAATCCTGTATATCACAGCTGGATTCAAATCTATAGTGATAGTTCTTATAGATACTTCCTACCTTCTCCCTTCCAAGTTGCAGCACAATTCCACCATTTTCATAGCAGAAGGTGCATTTTGTTAATTTAAAGGAGGCGTTGTCTCTATGAGCAGTTGGACCAAGACAGAGGAGCCCATGTGAGGGCTGTGGAATCACACAGATCCTTCCAGAAGTGTTTGTTAGGACAGCGGCTCTTCAGTGGATTGAGTTGAGCACTTGCAGAAGATTTAAAGATCATCTCTCTCTGCTTGAATCTCTTCTGCTTTTCCTCCTGTTTTCAATTACAGAATTGCAGTTTAATGTGGATGCAGATACAAGCAACTGTGTTTGATTTTTCTTACTGCTGACAGAGACAAACTGAAAGAGATGCCTGCCTGCCTTATAGCAGAAGCCACATTATTTTCCTATATGTTAGCAATTATGTGCGTTGTTTCCTGATCACACGTCTTTCTCACAATCTATAGCATGACTGTAGTTGATTATAGAGCCTGATGTGTTTAGATTTGAGCGAGTTACATCAAAACCACTTTGGTTGCCTGTTTTTTTGGGGTGGCGGGGAACATTTGTTTATATTCTGTCAGAGTGATCCTGCCTCGTTTCATAAAATAAAGGAGGTTTGGGCTTTGCTGGCAGCGGTAGGTCCGCGAGAAGAAAACAGAGCCCCAGGAATTGGCATTAATTCTCTGTACTCTGAATTGATTGGCAAGAGGGAACTGCGTGGCATTGTGTTACTTGGTCAAACGGGAAACAAAAAACAAGGGGAGCCTTGAATGCTCCTTGCCATGAAGAATTACAGGACTTTGTGCAAGGTGACAGCCATCCCGATGTCCCGGCCGGATTCCAATGTGGGAACCGCAGTGGCAATGGGATGAGGTTTTTCCCAAGTCCATTGAGATCGGTGGGATTTGGCTGTTCGCTTCGGGGTACTCAGCTCATCACCGCCTGCCTTCAACATTTTGGCTCTCCAAATCATTGGGATCAGCTATCGTTCTCACCTCACAGAACGGTTCTTATGGAATTTAGCACAAGCCAAACATTGAGACCAAAGCCATTTTTTCTTACTTGGTTTCCTAATACATTTTTGTAGCGTATTCACAGCAGTTCTGGTTTCACACAAGAGGCTTTTTGCAGCGTTAGGGCCTTTTAGAAACAATTTCTGACACATTAAGACAATCCTGAATTTTCTGAGGGCTTTAATTTCTGGGTTGTTTTGCTGAATAGATCCTTTTTTTCCTGTTGTGCTAATTAGTATTATGGTAGCGATCACTAACGATCGCCAGTGGTTTAGGTGCAATGCAAACACACCACACAGTGATTCCTTGCCCAGAGAACCTGTTTTTATTCTGGCCCAAGCAGGAATCAATATACATTGTGTTGTCTCATAGACAACAGCAAAACAAAAGGGGCACTTTTTCTGTGCCAGTAGTTTACAATATATACCCCATCCTAATTATATTCCTGATTCGTTGCCTAACCTGTCACAAACACAGCCAGTGCCTTTCCGAAATAAGGGATTAGTACCCTGGGTGATTTCCATGAGGAATCCCAGACCACAGAATCTTAGTGTTTTCCAGACAGGTCTCCTTGGCCCTTTGCCGCTTGCGAGTGGCCCCGTCTTAACCCCCAGACATCATCTAAGTGTTTGAAAATCATCAAATGACTGAGGAGTTCATCACTAGGACGTTGTCTCCCAACATGAGAGATATAGGTTAAAGTAGAGAAAGCGCAGAGAAAACCATTCCAGCGATGTAAAAATGATGGCCAGTCCTTTTTCATTCATTTAACAGCACAAAGTGTGAAGATAACGTGGGTACTTTAAAAATGACTTGAAATAAGGTTTTTAAACATACAAAATTGAGGTAGAAGTCTGAGTTTGCTTGTATCTTGACGTCCAGGAGCGTGAACAGACTTTTCCCTGGATCTACCTCAGCCCGTGGAAACATTTTCGGCTGCTATTAAAAAGCATCAAATTACAGACAACCGTTTTCAAAATCTTTAGGCAAGAAGAATAATTGGAGGAACTGCATAACTGGAATTTCACCCAGTTGTGACGGCCTTTTAAGATCATTGGCAGCAAGTGCCTGTGAAAACGTTTCGTGTATTAGCCGAGGTAGAATAAATACGCCTTTATTTCCAGCTGCTATTTCAAAGACTATGGAAATATCAGAAATAAACTGTTAGCCAGCCGGACCTTAATCACAGCTCTACAAAGGTGCTTCAAATTGGGTTTGCTAGCACCTAACACCATTCTAGAGGATCTCACTGACTTCACCTGGGCTTGGATCCCATACTTAAAATCTTGATTAATTAAGAAAAATTTGTGACTAGCATGCCAGGATCCAGCCAGGAATGTGTAGGAAACATGACATAGCCCACATCAGAGAAAATGCCGTGAGAGGGGTGGTGTGCCTGCCTCAATGGCTCGTTCCTGCACGGTAATTACGTGCTGTTTCGCATTGTTGTTTTTGTGGGGAAAACACATTCCTGAGCGTCAGAAAATAAATCGGCAGTTTTAACGTGATTTCAAGCAGAGAGGGTGTTTTGACATGGATTCATTTATTTCAATTAGTTTTGCTTATTTAGCTAGCCATGATTAAAACCAGCGTTGCCACAAATGCGAAGATACAGAAACCTAAATGCCGGATAGAAATTACCCTTATGGGTTATACCAGTATAATGTCTATTTTGGCTGTAAGTTTCTTGATTTGGGTGGGAGGAGAGCGCGTACCACCATTTGGGGTACAAGTCTTCATCACAACGCAGTTGTCTCTGTTACCAAACAACGGGTTTTTAATTGGTATTAGAGATTAAATCACATTCCTGATTATGACACCAGTGGGCAAAGCTTGACTGCAGATGTACTTATGCCTGGATTTGTGATCTGAAGAGCAAAGGTGATGCGTTTCCAGCTTTACACAGTCACTGGAAATGTATCGGAGAGGAAATCCCGATTACCGTGCTGCAAGACGCAATAATTATGGGCGATATTTCTCCTTTGCTGCCCGTTCCATAATGACTTTCTATCACAAAAGCAGTGTCGAGAGGTGCGTTTTCTCATTCCCAGGTCTGCTCGTACCTACCGAGACCTGCCAGATGTGGTGTTTGTGAAATCTTATGCCATGAGAGGCTGATTCATACCCCATTGCCAACCCAGGGGAAATCCCCGGTGGCATCATTGGGCTCTGGCCCATGGCCAGTGTCTCGGTCACTTCCTTACTTCTCTCTCCTACATCAGGGATATTCCACAGCCGTACCAAGGCAGATGACAACATAAATCTCGTCTACAACTATCTCGTGTGAGTCATTTTTCCAAAAGTAAATAAATCTTCCCTGTTTCCTCTCACCCGCAGCACCTGGCAAACTGTGAACTGAAAAACTGAGAAAATGTTTCGTTTGTGAGCCAGCTTAGATCATTCTACAAATCTTTATTTTTAATTCCTCGTTAGGAAACAGAACCAACTGGCTGCCAGAGGAAGCGTGCCCCATTTTTTTGGTTTTGATTCTTCTTGCTTGGCTTAGTAACGTAACTGACAGTTTCTGGGTTTGCCCCTGTAGAATTATATACCTCTATTTGAAACTTTTGACAAATCGGTCTCTTTTCATTCTCCCTCTGCCGTAAATTCAATCCATATGTCTTTAAAACATCCTTTCATAGCTTTAACATGGCAAAGGAAGTGGCTTAAGCTCTGCATAGGACACACTGTTATTTAAAGCAAGTTCTTCTAGTTTGCATGCATCGCTTCTATTAGCTCTTAAAGCCTCGACTTCCTAATTATTCAGGTTACAGAGGCCATTGGCAGAGTTTTCTCCATTAACTAACAGTGATGTACAGTGAAGAAGCACAGCGGGACAAATCATTCCCTTATCCTCCAAATGCCCAGGAAGTTTTTGGATGCAGCCTTTGGCTTTTAGCACCGAGCAGGATGTGAAAAGGGTAGGAAAGATCGATTCAGCGTACAATTTCAAAAGAAAACATCAAGACAAAGAAACAAAGCTCCCGCACAATGCGCCGCCGTTCAACCAGTGGGATTTTGTTTGACAAGAATACGCGGCACCTACATGACGGGAGGTCACTGGAATAGGAGCAGAAGTATCTTCACATCGAGGGCTGAATTGGGGTCAGAAGGTGAAGGTGGGAAGGAAACGTTGGGTCTAAGCTGGGATATATTGGTCTGGCTGTGCATGGATCAAAGCTGAGAAATCAAAAATACAGGATGCAGCAGGGTAAGAGCGCAGGCACTCGTGGCTGTAAGGGTCCTTGTCTGAAATAATGGGGGATTTGGGCCAGGGTGTGCGGCTGGAATTGCAGGGTAAATCCGTAATTAACACATGGTTGCAGCTGAACACAACTGAACGTGTGGTAGCAACAAGGGCATGGGCTGCAAAAGGCTTTTCAGAGTCCACCTGAGCTGCAGATGCAGCATCACGCCGTGTTTCATCAGATCCACCATCCCTGCTCCCACATTCCCATCCTTCCCTCTGTGCCACACAGAGCAACACAATTCAGCTCGTTGATTATAGAAAAGCTATTCAGCTAATGGATTTCTGGGAGGAAAGCAGGGGAGGCAATATTGGTTTTTTTGATCTCTATGTTGCACTGATTTGCAGCGTGGCTGCAGATCTGCAATGCTGGACCAAAGATAAGGGGTGAAAAGGATGACGGGAGGAGGTGAATGGCTGCCCTTTATAGAGATCGTCTGCATCTTAACATGAAACTACATTGGGTTTTTTGTAGCTGCCATTCCCGGCCAATTCACCCCAATGGTCTCTAATTTGCCAACAATGCAAATGAGTTGGAGGGGTGTGCACAAAGTGGGATTGGGTCCCAATAGCTACACAAAGCTGCTTGTAAATCCATCGTTCTGCTCAGTTACTGTGCATTAATGCTCACATTTGAGGAAGGTAAAATGCAAGGAGTGTATGTGTGGTGAATACATGTGTACGGTGCAATTATCTTTCTAATCTCTCTCGTAGAGGGGTCATTTATAGAGATTAAAATATAGGCAACCTCAAAACTCGTGGGTGTAGTTTGGCGTATCCAAAGGTTCACACATGCAGAAACCACAGTCTGCGCCTTTGAAACTGCATGAAGGTTCAAAGAACTGGCACAGCCCGTGGTTTTGTTTTCGGAGTTGCAAAGATTGCAGGTACCGTTTACCTGAGTCGGACTCGAGCTTATCTTCCACACCTCTGAAAATCAGGCCTTTCTATCTAGCAATCTGCATACAGCTGTTCAGAGCCACACTGCGTGCGCGCAGCCGGCTTGTTGCGTAAACAACATCAGAGGCTTCGCTCAAGCTTTTCATGTAGTTTTATCTCCCCTGCAATTTGTTTCTAGTTTTTAAAGGCTGTCGAAACATCCAGCTTTACTCCCCGGAGCCTAGTTTCGCTGTTTTTACAGCACCGTTTGATTTTAATTGAGCTGTTCAAAAGACCTCGAGTCCCCCGAGAAAGGCGCCAATGTGTTCGTGTTCCCTGTGGCTGCTATCGGGGCAGAGATTTGCTTTTCCATCCACATGACGGGTCTGTTCTTTGCTCTTTTCCCAGGTGTGCTGTCTCTACCTGCCTATTTCAGCCCATACAACGACGGCTCCATGTGCAGCGATGGACGGGCCGATGCTTACGCCCAGCTAGAGCTCCGAACCTTAGAGCAATCCCTGCTGGCAACTTGTGTTGGAAGCATCTCAGAGCTGAGTAAGTTTGGGATACAACCAAAACGCGGGTTTCTTTCGGTAAAGCCGGAGATCCAGCCCCTCTGCTGTTGAGGTCAGTGGGAATGTTGCTGCTGTTGATGGCGTGAGAGGCGTTTGACTGAGCTGAGATTTAATCACTTGTGGCGCATTTCATTAAAATCAGATTTTTTCATTAGTCGCTATACTTGATTCACCCTGGAGATGTGGCTTTTCTAGCCTTTTGGCTAGTTAGTGGTATTGGTGCCAACAGAAGATAGATGTTTATACCTAGATGCCTCTGGAGACTTCTGGTACATTTGTGGAATGCAGCAGCACCTCCCTCAGATGGTGGAGGGTTCTTTTTGTGCAGTGGAAATGTCAGGGCTGCAGGATATTAAAGGAAAAGCTTTTTGGTTACTTAAAACACAAAAAGCAGAGGGAAAAAAAAAATCTGAGAACACTTTGGTAGCAAAAACTTGTTCAAAACTTTATTTTTTAACGCTAACCAACTGAAATGTTCCGTTCCTAGACTACTCACAAAGCCCCTTTAAAGTAAACAGAAATGATTTGTGTTTTCCCGGTCTACTTTTCCCTCTGCAACGTTTCTGCTGGCATCGCTTCCGCAGCCTCCGCCATCTGAATGCTAATGAACGTCAGGGCCAGCAAGGAGCTTGTGGCTTTCACCATTTATGTTGCAACCTGCCTTAATTTGAGGTTTTCAAATTCCTTTAACACACCTCTATTTATCCTGGAACACAAGAGAACGTTTGTAGTGTGGGGCTAAGATTGAATACGGCTTCCTCTCTCTCTTCCCCCATCCCTGCTTTGGCCAACTTGGTCATTACATGCAGTGAATAGATCTCCTGATACAGTTGCCAGAAAAATAAAGAGAGTGAGTGTGCAAAGGAGAAGGAACGTTTTTCTGAGCAGAAAATTTGAATTCCAGATGCATTTCTGCTCCAACTGCACAGACTTCTGTGTTAGTACCAGCACCAGAGGATTCATGATATTCCCGTAAAACGTTTGGATCCTGGAGATCCAGGAGCTACTGAAGTAGAAAGGTAGAGATGTTAGAGGGTTTTTCCATTCCAAAGCAGCTCCTTAAGCTAAATATACTGTCTAACAAACAAGCTTTACATTGCAAGCTGAGATTTTTAATACTCCATCAATCTGAACCGCTAATAATGTTGTCAAGTTTAGACGTAAAGTAGCTTTTTGGGTTTTCTCGCTAGAACCTCATGGGTTCAGCTGGTGGTTGTTTGGCAAATTCAGTGTGTTTTTGTCAGATATAAGCGAACAAATAATAACTTCCTGAGAATTTCGGGGAGGCGGGGGTGACATTCATATATGGCACAGCTCAGTTCAGGGCGCCTTCTCAGGAACCAGCTTTGTGATGGGGCGACTATTTCGGTTCCATCCTTTCCCAGTATTGTAAGCGTAGGATACAATAGAGTAGCGTTTCCTGTGAGAATTTTAGGGGACTGTAGAACATAAAGCAACAGAGGATTCTCCCAAGGAAAAAAATAGATCCTAGCTATGTATAGTAATCTATAGTAATAGTTCAGCTCACTGGCATGGTAGTCACACCACTCAAAGGTGTAGAGTCTGAAGTCTTTATTGCAAAGCTCTTGAGAGTCTGTAGTGCACCATAATAAAAGTAAACAGGGTGTGCCCAAAGCAAGATTATTAGGCAAAACCAAGCTTTACGTGGCTGCAGAGCTGCTGTCTTGGGGTCGTTGCTCTGTGAGCTTGCTAAAAATCCGCAAACTTAACATACTTTCTGAGCAGAAACTGTGATATGGGTCACCTTGGTCACCTTCTTCCAGGCTTCAGGTCCACCAGAACCCTGACGCGGAGGCACGCTGGCTGGAGTTCGAAGACCAAGAGGACTGAACAGCCTAGAAAGCTCCTGGATTGAGCTTTTACAAGGCTCAGGGGCAAATTTCTAGCAAGCTTGTGACAGTCAGCAGGATAGAGATCGGCTTTTTAATAAGAGAGTCAGGTCTTGTTATTCCGGAGAAGCCTGCAGCTACAGTTAGCAGACCCATAAAAGAAGGGATTTCTATGTGGACCGTAACATCATTAATTTGTCACGAGTGCCGAGGTGGGAGGGTAGAACGTCATAACGCAGTTGAAAGAAGTGGGAACAATCCCATAACAAAATGGTGATGCCAGAGATGAGAGGAAAATATTTGTACTGGTTCTACAGTCTTTGGCTTGTGAAAGCTGGGCTCCCAGATTGGGTAGTGGACATTTTGAAAACATATCAGTAATTTTTGTAGGCAGGCAAGAAAGTGGTATACGTGGTGGGAAAGAGGGGAAAACCAGCATTAGAAGAGGGTTGAAAAATCACTGTTAAGCTGTTGTTCTGAATGTATGATGACTGAAAGAAGTTTAATTGTGTATTTTTAAACTGATTACTTGTCATTTGAAAGTAAGGTAAATTTCCTATATGACAGCCTGCAGAGGGGCAACTTGGGGCCATCTTATGCCTTTGTGGAGGAAAAAGAATATGCGCACACAAAGACCTTCCTCGTAGCTGCGAGAGAGTTTGTTTAGTTGAAAAAGTGCACTTGGGAGAACCGTGGATGAATGGCAGAGAAATGCTTTTTGCGTTCTTTCTCTTCGTGCAGGTGATCTGGTGTCCCGAGCCATGCACCACATGCAGTGTTTGAACACCGTCCGCCCCGGGATGAGCCCCGTCCGGCAAACCCGGCAGCAACAGCCCATCTCTTGGTCCCCCGACGCTCTCCACACCCTCTACTATTTCCTCCGCTGTCCGCAGATGGAGTCCATGGAGAACCCCAACCTCGACCCGCCGAGAATGACCCTCAACAACGAACGGTATGTAGAGCGGTCAGCTGTTAGTAGTCAAGGAGTTAGGCTGAGAAAGTGCCTTTTGTGGAGTAACCATAGAGTAACATGGGCAGCTTTGCGGGATGCTACCTGTCAGGCATCAGTTGTTCCTGCGGTCGGGCCAGATTATGTTGTCAGCCTTGCCAAGTTTACAAAGCCTTGGAATTGGGACTGGAAAGTGAGCTGTTTTTTTCATGCAGTCTTTCCGAGCGAGGCATTTGCTGTACGCTGCCAACGAGGCTCGTCTAGAGACGCTGCCAAAAGTACGTGTGGTTGCCTAAAGCGGTGAAGACCTTACCAAAGAAAACGTTACCTTCTGAATAGCGCCAATTAACAATTGTCATCGTTCTCGGGAAAAGCAACGTTGTGCGCCGTCGGGAGGTTTGGAGGGATTTACGAACATCCTTCTTGGGGATTAAATCGGTTGGTGCAGTGCAGCTGGTATAGAAAGAGATTTATACAGGAAGCCAGTGGGTCTCCCTAACTTCTGCCAGCATCATCACCGACTCTGAGAGTGGGACCATTATTAGAGCGGGGCAGATATTTTCCAGCGGGATGTTTTTTCTGTTAGAAGCCTCCCTGGTTTCCTTCCTGCCCAGCTCCTTGGCCGTCTGCCTGACAGGCTGGTGGCAGCGATTGCGGAGGAGCCCACAGAGCCCTGGCCGCAGGTTGGGTTCCTTGATGGGTCAGGCAGCTCCTGCTCCTCAGCCCCGACCTCTCCGGACTTGTTAGCTTCCCCCCCAGTTTGAAAACGCACGTCCAATTTCGTGTTTATTTCAAAAATAAGTGCGAAATTCTGCTTTTTTATTAACCCCACGCTAGCTTAATCTTTGGATTTATTTTAGCCTGCTGGACGTTTTGCCAACAGCTCCATCCTGGCCCTTCACAAAACAAGCCCATGGTTGGGAAGTTTCATAACGTTGTGAGGCCACATTCCCAAAAAAAGCAAGGTGCTTGTTGGACGGGTGAGCAGGGAAAGGAGAACATCTCTGCAGCTTTGTAGATAACATCGTGTCTTCTTCCCACCTTAGGGTTTATTGTACTGAGCCCCAGCTTCTAAAGTTGGTATAAAACCACGGTAACATACAAATAAGTAATTATTGCAATTCATTCTAAAAAAAAAAGACAAATTGAAGCCTCCCTCTCTTCTTCCTGTCTTCTGCTCTTAAGGCTCTGAATTTTCTGGTAAGGGTGCAGAAAACAGCATCTAGAATTTCAGTCTTGGGAAGTTACTTTAGATTAAGGGAAACTTCAAATAAGGAGAAAAGTATTTAATTGTCACTCTTAAGCTGCCTGCTTTGCCATCATATTTTGCTGGTGTGTGTAGCTGCCTCTGCTGGTCACTCGTTTGCATTTTCTCTTGGTTGCTGAACCATCTTTCTGTATGTCGGTGTCGTTTGTGCTGGACCCAACTTCTTTGAGGCCTCAGCCTAGTGGGAGCTCAACTTTTACAAAGATTGTGTTTCTGTTTGTCTGATCCTCCCCCAAAATCCTTTCAGAAAGAGCAGTCTGTGAGTAGCATTAGAGGCAATTGATATAAACATGTGAAGAACTAAGGGGAATTAAGCGAAGTTGAATAAAATAGGAGTAGGAATGACTGGACAACTCAGAGCCCGTTGGTAGCTCTGATTTGGGGCTCCCTAATCCTAATCAAATGCTCTATCTAGTGCAAAATGATTTATTTTGCATTTAAAGCTTGCACACTGTGCAAAAAATGAGCTCTCATGGGGCCAGATTCTCTAAAGTTGTGCCGCTAGTTCCCACAATCGTACAGCTGAAGCTGCTAAACAGCTTGTATCAGAAATGTAGATTAAGCTTTCTGTTTTGTGTTGCGTTCTTTT
Source organism: Nesoenas mayeri (assembly GCF_963082525.1). NCBI lineage: Eukaryota > Metazoa > Chordata > Aves > Columbiformes > Columbidae > Nesoenas > Nesoenas mayeri. Next base: position 67,130,959 of record NC_137548.1, on the reverse strand, counting down.
CAGTACTTTCAGTATAATGATGTTACCGCAGCTACTTGTTTTGTACACTGAGGATAATAAATGAGTTAAATCAGGAGTGTGGTCATCTCTGCAATTGCTCCCAAACAATGATCCTCGCATGGTTCACCGGAGTTTTGTTGGAGTGTGGGCTGCAACTCTATTCTGTTTGGAAATCCGCACTAGATCCCATAACAGCTGGCGTAAGGGAAATTTCTGCCATTGTTTCCTGACCAGTACTTAACTGCAAAGGAAATTAAAGAGGATATATTAAAATGGAGGAAAAAAAAATGACATTGGGAAAAAGAAAAAATAAACGTAAAAACAACAGAACCTGAGGACCATTGGTTGTAACAATTGGCTTTGAAAAGCTTGTAAAACTTGGAAATTAAATCAGTACCGCCCAGTATACCAGAAATTAACATCCAGCCCCACATTTCATTTGTTCCAAGATGTGTTTGTATGTGTCTTACCATTCTGATCCCTGTGCGCGTTATTTAGCGTAGCCAGTGCGATAACTTTTGCTGCCAGAACTTTATACAGGGGATAGTTTACTCTTTGGTAGCTTGAGAGCAGAGGTGGTTGAGGCTGCATGTGCAATGTCGGACTCGTGGCATCGTAGATGAGGGCGCTGGTTCACCTACTGCGACTTGGCAAAGCCGGCAGCCCCGTTATTTCACTCTTTCTTGTGCTAAATCAGCTGCAAACTTGGTATTGCCCTTTTGCACATTTATGCACATTTATTCTCTGGAATATACTTGTTACATCTGCAGTTTGTTTTCTACTGAAAAAAACATCTCAGTGACAAGGACAAATAGCGCTGACCTGTTCTGCGTTTGGTTGTGTTGCGTTCCCCGGGCTCCTGTGTAAATCTATCAGCATTAAATACTAATCTGAAATTTAGCGAGGAAGAGGGATGGTTGTTAGAGCTGCAGATTGGGTCAAACCTGATCTCGGGAAGGTCTGTGAGCCACATTGATTCAGTGGCAGGAACTGCAGTTGTTGGTACATCTGGGGACCTGACGACCTACTGTCCGTCCTGCTCGGCGTGCTGTTGTCTGCGAGCTTTCTGTGTGTCACACTGCGATGCAAAGTGCTATGAAAATCAACACTGGAGGGTCTGGAAGGTCTTTACTGTCATTCACTTCAATGTGAAGGCAAGCATAGAATTCAGGTTTTGAAACCGTGCCTAATGGGGGGGTGTCATATGCCAGAAAGGGCTTTTAAAAAGCCAGACGAGCTTCTGAACGTATTCTGCAGCAAACTACAAGGTATGAAAACAGACACATTTGCGAAGCACCCCAAAGTACAGAGCCAGTTTAAACTAAACTGCGTGCCTTATCCGTGCTAAACGCTTCAGCAACTAAAGAACTGAGGTGGGTAAAGTGCAGAGTCCTGCAGGAATGGGGTGGATATAGTGGCCTCTCTAGAGCTTGGCAGAGTTTTCTGTTTTGGCCTCCGGCATGTGAATGATTTGGATACCAATAGATTGAAACTCTGGGAAGTTTGTGGGTTGGTTATATCTGGTTCTGATACTTATCTCCAGGTGAAGGCATTGAAGCAGCAGAAGCAGAGGAAGCAGAATTAGAGAGAAAGCGCCCAGGTATCTTAAGCAAAATATTAGAAGCATTTCCAGGACGAATTACTGTGTGACCGAGCCAATGACCCACTTGGAACCCCAAAATGACATTATTTGCTGCATGGACAGTAAACCATCTGCTGTTTGGTGTCAAGTAGGCCACCTAAGGAAGGATTTTGCAAATAGAAAGTGCCACTTGCACAATACTTGGCAAACAAACTAACCCCTGAGGTGACAACAAGCTGCTTTACTCAGTGATGCTCCACCTGCCTGCCTGAAGGCTGAGGGATGTCCGCACCGTCAGAGAGCAGAGCTGTATTTGTCACTGCAGAAACAACTGTCTCTGCGGGGCGGAAAGATGTTTTTGAGTTTCTCAGAGCTCATAGTCTGTATTGTCAGAGGGCAGACAATATGTTTTTGGACCGTGGAGAGTGAGGACGCGTGGCACTCCCCCGCTCTCTGCTCTGTTTCTGCTCTGGGTTCTTTCCCATCGCTTATGTCAAGCTGGCTGAGCTTGGAAGCGCTCCACACCATTAGATCATGTCCCAGAGCACCACAGCGAGTTTGCTGCCATTGCTTGGGATACTGCGACTTGAGCAGGGCCATCCAAAGGTAAACGAAGTTTCTTTCGCCCTTCTTCGCTTTTTCCCAAGTGGAATATAAAGCTTTTGCCTTGTTTTTAGTGGTGTATCATGGCAAGAATGCTTTCAGTGATACTTAGATGAGGGAGTATTTGCTCTCTATAGAGCACAAACTGAGGTCAATATTGTAGTCTCATTTTACAGCTGGATGGATTAGTCTACCCTGTGTTTATTGACGGCCAAGACAGTGGTCCAGCCTTAAAGCTGGAAATAGGAACCATTGACTGCCCTCATCCTATCTCTTTTTGATTATCATGTGCCTACAGCATTTATTGTAGGAAAGTTCGCATGATCTAATACCTAAGAATAGGCAAAAAAAGTTGGATCCTGCTTCCTTGTAGCTGATCATGCGTGTCTCTGGTAGGCTGAGCTTCCTCCTCTTCCAGCTTCCCTGTGTAAAAAACTATAAATTATGTTTGCCTGTTGTTGATCTTGTTGGTCTGTAGAATGTTCTAAAAGTAACTCTGGGCTTGTCCATCAGCGCCTGTGGATCTGGCCATGTCAGACCTTTCTGAGCCATCCATGTTGCAGACGTGCCAAGTTTTACATGTTGCCTGAGTTTACTGATGCATTATTTTATCCCAAATATGAGTACAAACCAATTTCCATCAGCAGAAGCACACAGACTGTACACATCTGACTCTGCCGGTGAAAATCCAGTAAAACGCCAGTGAATTCCAAAGCTGATGTAGCATTCGTCAGCTGCCAACAGTGAGGTTTGAGGCTTGCCAGTTTGATGGAAACTCACAGCTCTTCAGCTGGAAAAGCTGCGGACACCGCAAGAAGCCAACTCGCAATCACACAAGGGGCCACCTCGTAAGAAAAAGCTTCGCTCTCTTTTCCATGCACAGTGACCTAGGGTTTTTTTTTTTTCCTACTTTCAACAGGAGTCTTCCCGTTGTATCTGTTACCTAACACGATCCAGAGCCCATGGAGAAACATCCAACTTGTGTTTTTCAGTAGGGTCGAGCAAGAGAGATGGACCAGTGCCTGCCCTCCTGTGCCGCCTTAGCTGGGCAGGAGGAAGGAGCTGAGTTATCTGCTTGGGTTTTCTCTCTGTAAAGTATTTACAATGCCTGCTCTGAAACATTATTTATTGGGAAAGGATTAAAAATGCATCTGATACTGCCGGAAGAAAAGATTGTAGTGCTTTCACGCTGTTTTTCTAGTGCTGTTTGCTCAAATGATATATTCTTCCAATATTTGAGCTATTGCTTTAAATCATCATTAGTTGGAACACTTGATATTTTTTTATCTTGTGGTGTATAATCCAAATTTACTCTGGCTTGCATGGAAACCAGAGATGGATCTAAACTAATAGTTCCTGACAGAGCGTCAAAATCCTGTCCAGGCGTCCCTGGATTCAATAGTGATCAAGTTTGTATCTTGGCTCTTAGATTCCCAAACTCATGCTCAGACCAGATGGAGTAGAGCAGTGGCCTTATGACCTTCTGTTACCTTTCATACTTTGTAAAATTCAGTCTATCTGCATTTACATCAGAGACCTGCATTGACTTCTACTGAGAGAAAAATAATCTCTGAGTAGTTAGTGCAAAGCACTGATTTCCAGAGCCTTCTGGTGCAGTTTCCCTGTCAAGAACCTTACAGTGGTTGAAGCAAATATTTCTAAATCCCCAGTGACCGTGTGATGAAGGTTGCCTCCTCATCACATTTTCTAAAGTTCACATTTTGAAGAAAGCATTACTTTGATCTTCCTGTGTACCTTTTTACTTGATGATCTATGGGTGCATCATTAGAAATAATCAGCGCCTTCGGCTCTTTCCCTCACGATTAGCTGCTTTCTTCCCCTGAGTTCAGAGGAACGCCTGGCACAACTAAATCTTCATTCTGAAATTGCACGAGATGGGAGCGATTTGTTCGCACGGATCAAATTTACACAACGATATCCATTCATATTAAAGAGAATATTAACATCGCGGTTATTAATGTGAATTGCCTCTGCGTTAAATGGGCATCAAACTGGCAGGGAAGGAAGGAAAGTCAGGAATAAGCTGCAGCTCCTGCTGCTGAGATCTGCGTTTCCTTGAGCTGCATCCTCAGCATCCCGGAGAATTATCACTGCTTGCAGAGCTATTAAGGCTTTTCAGGACAAATCTTTTCTCCAGATGGATGTTTCCAGACTCTCATTCATCTGTCATGAGGCTTTTTTCCCCCCCTCTACTCCCTTTAACTGCAGGTTTATGGAATTTTATTAAGTGCAATAGCTACATCATTGTCTGTCTTTTAGATTTATCTGTGACCTAGCCTTTCCTCATTCGAATTTAATATATTTGTGTCTGAATTCTTTTATTTTACAGCCATATCCCATTGTTACCGTGCCACGTCAGGAGCAGAACTTGATCCACTTAGTTTCAATGACCTCGGTCTTTGAAAAGGTCTGAAATAAAATAAGTTCTGCAATCTCTTGTCTGAGAGACCTTAATAAGTTTATATTCTGTCAGAACTGCCTCGCCAGTCAAAAATAGGTATATAGGAATAATAAAAGTAAGTGATTTGCTTTTAGAATAATGCTGTAATCATACATTCATGTTTAACGGTACTTAAATCCACTCAGAGCATCCATGAAGTCAATGGGGTGATTACAGAAAGATGTGGTGGTGACCGTATTCCCCTTGCAATAGTCCCATTGATTTTTATTTCGTTCTTTTTCTCCCCCAGAGCTATTTTAATCTAAATATACTGATGAAATATAGGGACACAGAAAGAAACCTTACATTGAACTGTGCTGCTCTGGCATTGCTTGTTCAGAGTGGACATAAAAATGTGCCCCTCTTGTTTTGAAGGGGAAAAAATAAGTTATTTGCTGTAATGAAAGATTGATTTAGTCGATTTATTAGAAGAATAAGAAGGCTATAAACAGATAAGATCAGCTCCCTTCACCAGCAGTAAGGAGAGAAGCCGGTACGGTGTATTTTTGCCTGTTTCAGGCTTAATCGTGATTTGAAGATATTCATTCACTGGGAAGATGGAGTGAATGGCCCTATTCCAGAGGCCAATAATCCACAATCAACATGTATCTATTGACTCAAATTGCCTGTTAATTGTCAGTGCTCTTCCTGACCTTGGGCAGGATCATGTATTTGTTGAGCCCAACCTAAGTACTTGCGATATATTTAATATCTTCCACAGCTTTGAGAACTGAGAACATATATTATTAAAGAGGAGGAGTCAGTAGCATTGTCACACTTGTGCTGTGCAGCTTTCACCTCCCTTCTCTTTATGGTGACATCTCAGCACATGGTAGAGCAGTAACATCTAAAATAAAACAAACCACAGACACTTAGAAACTGCCGATTTTATCAAAAGTCAGATCCTGTGCTACGGGAACTCCTGCACATGTGTTCCTGGTATCCAAACTGAGATGAAATATTTGAGGTTTTTTTGGTTATTACTCCAAATAACCTGTGGATGCTCTGAGCACTATAGCATTGGGTATGTGAATTAAAACCAAGTCACATTAAAGTCTATAGGTGACAACCAGCAGCGATGTTTGCATTCCTAGAAATATTCCTGCCTTTGCCTGGCATGATCTGTTGAGGTATTTCTAAGTCTCTTCTTTTTGTTGTTTTAATTGTTCACTTCTTTGTAGTTCAACCATTGCAGAATTTGAATGTGAGGGGTGACCTTGGCAGTAGCGAAGGGATTTAATTGCAAACCCCGAGGATCGAATTTATCCAAGTGTAACTGCTGAAACTGCCAATGCAGTCTACTCTGAATTAGGTGGTTTTTTTCTCCTGTCTTTTATGTTGTTCATATAAACACACACTGCTTAATTATTTTCTTAGCTTGGTGTGTCTCACACCTGGGACAAACTAGCCTTTCTCCCATTTTACTAGCTGTAAGCAATTTGTAGTGGTGGTGGAGTGTTTCCAAAGCATCCTGTATCTTCTGATCTCTCTGTATTGGAGCAGGGGTGTGGTGCAAACACGGATTATTGAAATTCTCCGCAAAATTGCGAGGAGAAGAATCTCACTGTGTGCAGAATTGACTGACTTGGCACCCAGGGAAAGAATTGCAGGTAAAAAAGAGCACATAGTGAAACAAAAATCTGATGGTAATGGCTATATGTGAATCCATGTGACTAAAGGGGTCTTAGATTGTCTTCAAACCTTGCTGCTGTGCTTCCACTTACAGTATTTGCCCCTTAAAGTTGTTTTACCCGTGTCAGCCCAGTAAATAAGTTCCCAGTCACCCATGAGCATCAATATGTTGTTTCCTAGAACGGGCTCTTCAGGGGGTAGTTGATCCTCACCCCATACCTATAGGAATTAATAAGACATTTGACAGTCTATCCTGTCAGTTACAAAACTTTTGTTTGAAAACCAGAGTTTTTTGCTTTCACAGACATTTCCCAGCAGACCTCAGTGCTGCTGGAAACCCCTAGAAAGCCTTTCTTTGACCTAACCCATTTCTAGCAAATACCCCCTATTTGTAAAAAATGCTTGAAAAGTAGATAGATGATCTTTGGCTGTCTCGTTTAGCAACGAAGAGATTGTACCCACTGTGCATGTGTGTGTGCAATATATATATATATATATACACACACACCTGCAATTACTATAACCACAGCTACAGTAATTACTGTAACTACTGTAAAGATGTCCAGGGTGAGTTCTTGGCTTCTGCTCTTGCGTTTCCATCTGTTCAGATAAAAAAGAAGGTGCAGGAAAATGAGAGCCTGGCAACTTGTCTGCCTGGATTCTCTGGGCTGGTACCAACAGAAATCTCCAGTGCCTGTAGGTACCTGCATTGTGTTTATTGTTTGCTGTTGCATGATGAGAAGACTAAGCAGCAAGCCAGCATCAAAAATGAAGGAAAAATAATCCAGGGAAACTTAGAACAAAATTGTTACGGCATGTGCTACTAAAAAAGCATTAAAAATTAATAAGACAAGGTCTCCTGGATTCTTTTTTCACCTTTTAGGCATTGCCCATTGAAATAGTAGAGGACTGACTGAGAGTTTAAATTTCTCTTCTTGACTCTGGCTGCTTCGCTGTCATTTAATATCAGCCTGTCTCCATTTTTCTTAGGCGTAGTTCCTTAAAGACAATATTGTGATACCAACATACTGCTCTTGTAGCACACATAAGTAAAAAGCAGTAACTCCGTGGTTGAAAGGTCCTGAGCATATTGCAAGCAATGGCGATGGTAACAAGCCAACAAGTTTCTCCTTGTTCAGTAATGGCTGTTTCCAATTGAAGTTAATATTATTTCCTATTGGGCTGAATTACAGACCTTCGCTTGCAGAACTTGCCGGTTTCCTGAGGAAGGAGTTACCCGGTGCTTTAACAAAGGCCACACTAAATAAAGGCACAATTCTGAGCTTTTGCTGGCAGGTTGTTGGGGTTTTTGCTCTGATTGTTCCTGACATCTTTGTAACCCAGAGCTAAGAGCTCAGCTCTCCTGAAGAGTAAATGTTTCTGGCTATAATTTATGATAATGGCAACAATCATTCTTTCTCTTTGACCTTGTGGAGATTAGAAACTAAGCTTTCCCCGGGGTAATCCTAGGTTGGTATGTCTCTGCTTTGTTTCCATTTTAAAGCAAACCCCCGCAGTTTGCACTTTTCTCATCCTATACATACGAGTGCATGTACCGCTGTGACCTGGTGGTCACACACCAGCTAAACTGCGCTGTTTTCATCACATGTTTTTACAGTAAACGCTGAACCGGCTGTTTTAAAGAGCATATCTGCTCTGCAAGACAAATCCTATTCAAATGAGTTGCATGTCTGAGCTGATTCAGCTCTGGTCCGTGGATTCTTCTGGGGCTAAACAACCTTGTGTTGATCCGACGCTGGTCTAACGTGTTTGCTTTGAGAGGAAAGAGCCCGAGCTGTGTTTTGCTCCTACTGCTTATCGGTGTAAATCAGGAGCAATGATGCTGAAAGGGGAATTTTCAGCCTGGAGTCCAGTTCCACTGAAGAGTTTGTACTTGAAGTTCTTTCTTCCATGGGTCAGAACCCACAATCATAATGGCTAGAGGATAGAGGGGGGAGACAGAAGCTGTAAGTTTTGATTCCTGGGCTTGCTGGAAAATTCTGTGCTGCTGCTCTAAGGCTCTCAGCCGTTCCTCACCTCTCCGCCTTCCTTCAGAAATGCAAAAGATCCTTCCAGAGAAACCCGGGGTCCTTCTGAGACCTTCGGAAGTGCCAGGATTTCTCAGCAGAAAAGGATGAGTTGCCCATGGAGCAGTGCTAAGAGAAGATGGTTAAGCTAAGAGTTGAAAGGACATTAGCATGAAATTATAACAGGACTGATATAACCTGCTCAGGATGTATCTTCTTGTAATTATCTTGCTTCCAGCATCCACACTGTGTGATTAAGTTACCTGCACCGTGATGGGTAGTTGGGACTCAGGTCCCTCTTGTGGCTGCCAAATTCTTCTCTGAAGAGTTGGTGCATTAGAACATCCCAGAAACGCGTGTTGCTTCAATGACTTTCCATCTGGGCATCCCCTTCTTCCTTATTCAAGGAGTCACAATAGTTTAATTAACTCACTTTGGAAGCTCTCTCGGTCTGCTAAACTCTCTGTGTTGAGACTAAATATGGAGTAAGAGGCCAAACTAACTTCATCTGACGGTACATGTAGAAAAGGCTTTCGTGCTAGGATAGTGATTGTGTTACAGTTTTGGCTATTTACAGCTTTATTTGCATAGTCAGGGCTTAGAGGTACCTAAGGCAAATGAAAACTAGTTTATTTCTCAAATAATTTAGCTTCTCCTGTTTTCTTTGAGGTGAAAACTCTGGGAAGAAAGATACCTGTTTCCCATGTTTCATGTACATCCTAGTGATTACTCTTCCTTTGTGTTTGGAATGCAGAGCACTGGGTGTTGATAGAAAGATTCAAGCAACAGGTAATGAAGTGTAGAGCAGACGAATCTGAACGATATTTTTCTCAACAAGCTGAAAAATAATAATTGTGCGCATTGCACGTGGCGATAGAAGTGATGTGTGTTTAACTTTGCCATTTTTGACATACCGCTCATCGATGCTTCTGGGGTTTTACATCTGCTTTCTGGCAGCGGAATTTTAATGGGGCTGAAAATAAAAATATCCTTGTAATTAGGTATTAGAAACAAAAATTATCATTTTGTCATGCTCGTAATTAGCTGGAGCTTGGAGTCCTGTGTTCCTGTAGTAACCACAGGGCTGCACCCTCTGCAATGGCCACAGAGAAGCAGGTTGGACCTGTTGCAAGAACAGGTTTTAGCTCTATTCTCTTAACTCCCATTAGAATATTTATCTAACCTATTAATACAGGCTATTTAAGTGTGCCTTTTTAGAGAGAGAGATGGGGTAATAGATAACCTTGATACGGAGAGTTGTATGACAGTTGGGATTTTTTAATTACCTCTTGTCGTGGGGCTAAACAAACCGTGCTAGTGTTTTATTCCATCACTTGCAAACTCAGCATAAAATCTGCAACTCCATAGTTCAGAGTACATGAGATATAAACCTTTGCTTTCTAAGAGAAAGTGACACCATTTTTATAGTTCAGTGGAGATGTCAGGAGGCTGCTACTATGCAAGGTGGTAAAATCTTAACTTGACACAATGTCCTGTCTGTATTGTTCTTGATTAGACCAGACTTATCTGCTGAAAAAATCTCCTGTAGGTATATACTGAGGTATTGGAAGATGATATTATTTGAAATTCACTGGAAGTTTCTACGCTATAACAGTCAAAGCAAGAGAGGGTTCAGCAATAGTGCCGGCAGAGCCAAGTGACTGTGCTGAAAGCAGAGTTAATAGCTGGAATTTGTGGCATCTGCTCAGACGCTCCAAATGTTGAAATTTAATTCATGCGGACTCTAAATTTAGGATATTTGAAAACTGAAAGAATTTGGGCTTTAGCTTAGTCCACCCATCAGAATCCCATGATTAAGAAGTTACGTCTGCCATTTGTAGTTCATCCATATCCATTGATGTGACCATAAAAATCACAGTGATAGCATAAAAACCATTTTGAAATGAGGGGATTTCACAATATTAAACACAAAATGACAGAGGACATTTCTAGTCTGGCATGGAAGGGCTGACTTCATCTCACCAGGTGTTTTCTTTAAGTTCAGGACATTTCTGTTGGTTATAGTTCTCATATCGATACACTTACCTGGCACTATTTATTTAATGATCTAAGGCAAAGCACAGACATATAACACATTGTGCTTTCCAGTAAAAAACAGAAACACATTCATTCACCATTGGTACCAAACATCTTTGGGTGAAACAAAACCTTCTTCATTTCTGCACTGTTGCTCTTCTCAATATTTTAGACAAAAACTAAGGAATGAAACAGAAGCTCCTTGAAGATGTAGGTGAAATATGTTCATTGAGCAGCTTGCCATTAGGACAAAGTGTTCTATTGCTAAATAATAGTTAAAAAAATGCCATACTGGTATCTATTTTATCCAGCAGTGAAGTTACTCCTCCTTCTAATCCATCATTAATGACAGATCTTACGTGTCTGAGAGAGAAGATGCTCCCTATTCACTCACAAATGTTACACCCCATGGGCTTGATTGCCATTTATTCAAGAAAACGGACTCGTAAATTTTGATTGTAATACAGCAGCCTGAAGCTGGGTTGTGCAATTACGCTGTTGGATGGAGCGAGCGCCTGATTTTAGTGCGCGTGTTACGTTATTGTACCTGGGAGCTCCAAAATCAGCTCTTTTCATCCCTATTCCTTGGTGTGTTCCTCATGTCTTTGTGCTAAATTAGTTTCTGGAACTTTTCAGATTCCAGGAATGTGAAAAACTGAAAGATTACTTAGATTTTTATGAAAACACTGATGTCAGCATCAGGTGAGATGGATGTTACGAGAAGGACACGGTCACAGCGGTGTGATATGGCACAGAAGTGTAACATCAGTCAAGCAATTAGAAAAAGAGAGGTTTCATCAACTTTTTCTTAGCCCTGAAAACAAAAGAGTCATCTTTCAGCATTGAAATGGCCTCTAGATACCATTATTTTCTGCTTGGAAATTTCTCTTTTGAAATATTAATTAGGTTTTGGCTTGTGCTGCAAGGTGCATGGGAAACGTTTCCCTAGTTGTTGTGAAAACCCTTTGCTTTGCTGAGGATTGTCGTCGTTTAGCCCAACAAACTTTTGCAGTTATAATTAAACAGTTGTCAGCATTCCAGAACTGCACAGAAATATTTATCTTTCTGGCTTTTTGTGCACACAGTTGTAACTAAATCGGGAGCTTCAGGCAATTTTCATCAACACGGCAACACTCTGCCTGCAGAATTTTGCAACTGTGCCCCAAAGATCAGTTCTACCATTGAATCTGGCAGATTGGTTTTGGCTTGAGAATTGGCATATGTTTCTAACATATGCACGTTGGCAAATCAGATTGAAGTCATAACCAAGAGGCCTGTTATCTCAATCCTCCCAGTGCTTTGGGAATTAAGTATAATGGCAAAAAAAATGGATGAAGGAGGAGTCTCAGCACCAGGTAGTGAGGAACCACGCTGATAAATCTGCTTGCAGATAGCAATGTGCTTTTTCATTTGTATTTCTTTAATGTGCCAGCGTAGCTGCTGGAATGAACCGTAGGAGTTACCTCTTGGTTTTTCTGCCCACAGGATCAAGGCTGATTAATCCAAGAATAGCAGACAGCCCGTTCTGGCTCTCTGCCCGTGTTTATCTCTGCCTATCCCATAGCATGCTGCTACAGGCTCATTTCTTTAATGCCTGTAGTTTGTATTTGCGTCCTGCTCCAAAATGTCCCGGGGTTTTCCTTTTGCAGGAGGAATTGTCGCACACGGCAAAGTTTCCCCTTGGTTCTTGGTATCAGCCTCCACGTGTCAAACTGATTTGGGGGGACCCAGATGTGCCAGACGCTGCTTATTTTCTATCAGCCAGTGATGCTCGTGAAATAAATGAAAAAGTAGTAGTATTTAAAACAAGGACACGAAGGGACTTTTTGGGATTTTCCACGTGAGTTGATTTTGGAGGACAGCTGTAAGTTAGAGGCAGTTTGCGACTTGTTACGTAACTCAGCACGAGCATGTTTGCGCTTTGAGAAACTTACACAAGGAAGAATGACAATTTCTGAGGGGCGTGAAAATGCAAAGTGTCCTTTCTGTGGGTCTGGGCAGAGCTGAGCCGACACAGGTTCCTTCAGAGCGGCTGCTGGGAGAGGGCTGGGATGTGGTCAGGTCTTGTATGGAAAGCACTGGGTCATAGAGTAATTTGGTTTGGAAAAGACCTTTAAGATCATCAAGTTCAACTGTTAACCAAACACTGCCAAGTCCACCACTGCCCCATGTCCTGAGAACCTCATCTCCATGTGTGTTCAACCCTCCAGGGATGGTGACTCCAGCACTGCCCTGGGCAGCCTGTTCCAATGCCCCACAGCCCTTTGGGGAAGAAATTGTTCCCCAGATCCAACCTCAACCTCCCCTGGCGCAACTTGAGGCCGTTTCTTTGTGTCCCTGTCTCCCCTCAGCTCCTGTTCTCCAGCTGAACCCCCAGGTCCCTCAGCCGCTCCATCACACTTGTGCTCCAGCCCCTCACCAGCTCCGTTCCCTTCTCTCAACTCACTCCATCACCTCAAGGGCTTGGTTGGCATGAGGGGTGCAAAACTGAACCCAGGATTTGAGGTTTGGCCTCCCCAGTGCCAGTACAGGGCGACAATCCCCACCTTGGTCCCAATGCAGATCCCAAGTCTCAGCCACACACTGACGGGCTCGTGCTGGAGGAGAACACTGGCCTAGGGTAGGGCTGGCATTGGGACCGGTACCTTCGAAGGTGTGCTGGTCTATGAATGCTTGCAAACCAGGGTAGTCACCTTTTCATAAGAGCTGGGAAAGGCTTAATAGATCTCATGGAAATGCCTCCTGTTTCTGTGGTAGGAAGAGCTTGTGTCTCAGTGACCACGTGAAGATGCTCTTGGCTGGTCAGAGGTGGGATTTGACACCCGGGTCCTTCCAACGAGATCTGTAGAACTGTCCTGTGCGAGTCTGGCGGTACAGGCTGACACACACAGGTCACCGGTTAGTGCTGTTTTCTCTGTCTAATTCAGCAGATGTGACAAGAAGTCAAGTCCTCATAGTTGCATCTGCTCTTCTTGCGCGTGATTTAAACGTACAGCTGTGCGTTCGCTGAGGTCAAGGCTGCAGGGAGGTTCGGAGTCATGCAAGAGCAGCTCGTCTCCCAGATTGTTTGCAGCCATCTTCAGCTGATGGAGAATTTTAGGCTGTCGAGGAGCTGGGAGCAGCAAGAGGAGCACGATCGGTGGTTTCCCTTCCTCCGCGGTTGCTCTGTTGAGGTGGGTGCTCGCGGTGCCCGCCCGGGATCAAACAGCTCTGTGTGCGTCTGGGGGAGCAGATGGGACCCGGTCACATCCTTGATCGCATAACCACGGCCATATTGTTGTGCTTAAAACTATCGTGTACATCTATCTGACACTTATCATCAGCTCTATACAATTTGAGTTGGTTTTAATTATTTTCTGTCTTTCTAGAAACCATGAGTCCCTTCTGCCACAGCATACAGATGTTACAAATATGTTTTTCTAATGAGACACATAGCACATTCCAGAGCAGCACAGGGACTTGTTTCCAGCCTGAAACCAGAATATTTTCCCTGTTGTTAAAACAAAGTTAGCAAAATGTGATTATAACAAATAAACCACGGACTTGAGGGTCCTTTTTGAGATTCATAGCGAGTTCTTAATTATTACTTAATGGATTTTTTTTTTTTAGTAAGCTTGAATTTAGTTTTTACTTTGATTTTCAGTTAACCTGTCTGATGCTGCACCTTATTTCTCAGTGTGGTTTGCAGACAGGGCTGGAAAAGATGCTATTTCTGTCTGTGGTTACCAGGATTGCCACGGAGGATCAGAGCTGCCAGTTCTAAATTTAAACTATTCTTGTACCATTTCATATTCTATAAGCAGAGGAAACTGTGAAGGCAGATTCAGTGGAGAAAGGATCCCAATAAATGTAATATTATCCAGATGTTTTTCATTCCATTAGCGTCTGGCTGAAGGATAACTTGCCAAACTGTGGAAGCTGGTGTATGGCGTATCCAAGCCAAGACCTTAGTAACTTGATAATGATCCACTAAAATTTGAGAACACTTATCTCCTAAGATGTGACCCCATCATCGTTTCAAGGGATTTCAGAAGAAACGTTTCTTTTCGGGCCAGTTGGCTGTGATTGAATTTGTTCTTCCTTTTCCATGAAGATCTGGGACCGTCTGCTTTGAAAGACACGTGGCATTTGTTGAGATGATCCTTGAATCGGATCCAGCGTGGTAATTCCTCTCTGTTCTCTGCACATGTGGGAGGGTTTGGAAAATTCAGGAAAAATATTTTGAATCCGAAAGGAATGGCTCCTGACTTAAGCTGGTTGTGTTTTGGAGCAAAGATTTTGTGTTTTCTCTAAATCATAATTTCTCTCGTTGTTTTATTCACATATAATTGCATAGTCTAAGATAGTTTTTCCCCTGCAACTTAGGAGTTCAGTGTTTGAGAATCCAAACTTTAAGTGTGCTGCCATTATCCGCTTCAGTGTGACACGGTTTAGATTTTGGGTGCTCTGTCTTGATTCAGAGTCTTTTCCCTTCTCTGACTTCGGAGACTTCACACTTGCTTTCTTTTTGACTTTTTTGCCATCCTTGGGGTTTTTCCGACTTGGTGTAAAGTTCAAACAAGGCAGCTTCCCCTGGCCACCCTCCTATAGGATTCACCATTGTGTTGCTGATTATTCCCATCAGTCCAGCTGTCACTCCCAGTATTCCTGCTGGTCATATAACTCATGTGCAAAATGGCTTTTAAACTTATTCCCTTTTATTTTATTAAAAAAAAACCAAAAAAAACAGGTGCAACTGAGCTGTAGCTTTTTATAGCTGTTTTAATTCGCTTTGTGTTACTGACTTTGAGCTCTATCATTTTAGGGTAAAATGGGACTGAACCGTAGAGTTTGGTTCCAGCATTAAACCCAAACATCAGCTCACTGCACTGCAAGCCTGTCTTTTTTCAGTCCTTTGCAAAAGAACCTGCAATGATCTCTAAATATTTGGGATTGAGGCATGTAGCCTCTCTGTACTTACAGCAAATCAAATATTGGCACTTTACTTACAGTAAATTGAATATCATGGGCTACACTGCTCTGACCATCAGCATTCTGATATTTACACGTGTTTTGTGGTGCTAAAGTTTGCAGGTGTTTAAAATGCCAGCACATGAAGAGAAGGGTTGTTCCATCAAACCATTTAGGAGAATATGGGTGAGGGTGGATGGGACACTGTCCCTTGCAGGACCTGCCAAGAGGGACACAAATCCTGCCCTTCTCACCTGCTGCCGTTAGGTCAATATTTTCCTTCCTGCTTTAGAAGAAGGAGATTCTTGTTTGGAAGAACAAGGTGTTTTTGTTGCTGATGTTGCTGTCACTGTTGGCTCCCTCTTTATTTTGCTGCAGCAAAACAGGAGGCTACGAAAAATAGCCCAGGAGAGGAGAGGTGGCTGTGGGGAAAATGTGCGTCTGAAAGCCAAGCTCCAAGTGCACTGTCCTACCATTAAACACAGAGGAAGAATACGATTTTCTAGCTCCTCTGGAGCTCTTTTCTTTTTCCATACAGTTCACCTCCCTCTGCCAAAAATGCCTTGGCCCCAGTGCTCTTAAAAATCCTCAGAAGAGCCCCTTTTGGGGACTAGTTTCTTTGTGCTGCATGAGAGTCTGTGATCCCACAGCGCATCCTCAAGGGCTGTCACACAGGATTCCCAGATGCCAATCACGTCCTAGGCCATTCTAATCAAATTAGTATAATATATTTTCCAGGAAAAAAGTTACACCTTGCTATAAATTCTCTGCTAGGTGCTGCTGCTACTATCCTTCATTGTTTCTAGATAAAACGAGGTGTTTTAGTTCAAACGAGGGGCAAAAGCCCACAGTCGGGTCCAATCCCATTTTGCTCTCCACCGCTGTGTACTTTCCCATTTTACGTGTGGCATCACGCGAAGACGACTTCAAGAAATGAAACAAAGCAATGGTGACATTCTTTTTCGCAGATATCCGAGAGTTTGTGTCCCCAGTGAACAACCGCTGCGAGTGCGACACTTTCCCAGGGCAGGATCACTTTGTGTGCACAATTTAATGAGCTGCCAAATGCTTCTAAATGTCAGAAAGTCCAGAGGAAAACGCACAAGGCAGACTGAAATTAATTCTTTAGCTTGCAGCATCTCCCAGTTAATTTTCCATGAAGGTTTTTTCCCCTTCCCCTCCTCCAGTGTTCTTCAGACTGTGAAATGATCAACGTTTCCCTAGAGGCAGATGGACGCCCAGGTTAAGGGCCACAGGGATGAGAATTGCATTTATATTCTAGGAAAAAAAGAATAATGGCATTTATTTCTAGTGCGGCGCAACCCAGTGTTGGCGTTTTATTCAGCTGAACTGCATCTCTTCTGCTCAGATCATGCAATGATATCGCTTATCTGAGGTAGTGTCAGTAAGCAAAATATGAAGAAAGGAAATAGCTGGATAAAAGAAGAATATGTGCATTTTGGGGGGAAAAATAGAAAGCACACCCTCAAGCTAAAAATTTTTAAGAGAAGTAAAGCTAGAAGTCGTTAGAGTCGCTCCTGATAGAATAAAGATGTACCCAACTTGCACAGCAATGCCAGTGGTAGGTTTGGGATAAATTAGGATGGCAATATGAGGAAAACATCCTTCCTGTTATTCCTTTTTGCAATGCGCAGTCTGCTCTCCTTTGGGCACAGGGTAATTAGGGGAGTTTTGAAGCCTTTGGGAAAATCTGTTGAGATGAAAAAAAACAACAAAATGAAGAAACAAAAATATTTCTCCTTCCCATTCCTCCCAACCTGGGTTTTCCACATTCAAAGTCTGCTTGTGCATGCAGGCCATTTATAACCCTGGCACACCTCAGTTATTGACAGAGTGGAAATTTCTTCATGGTACGTGTTATTTCTGGTGTTTGCTGAGCTGCTCGGTGCTGTAACCATGACCAGGATTTGGCTCGTTACCTGATTAGATTACCTGATTCTCTGTCCATGAAGGTGTCAGGGAAGCCTAAATAGCTTCTCTGCCACAAAAGGTGGCACATAAATCACTTGTTAAACGAATTTTTCCATTGTTCCTGAGGTTTTCACCCTATTGCCTTTTGAGTATTTAATTCTGGTACTTTTAGCCTAACTCTCTGTCTCAGGAGCTTTGAATCATAGAATAGTTTGGGTTGGAAGGGACTTTGAAAGCTCATCCAGTCCAAGCTCCCTGCAATGAGCAGGGCCATCTTCATCCCCATTAAAGAAGCTCTGCTGAGTGATTAGAAAGTCTAAAGAATGAATTCAGGCTCCTCCCTTAAGTGTCTGAATTTAGAAGGTGTAAATGCCTCTATTGTAGGGCAGATAAGGGTTGATGTTTTCTGGTTTCCCAAATGCCTGGAGGGAATTGCTGCCCTTCCCATAGGGAAGTCAGTCAAACTGAATTTCCTATGCTCAAGGGGTTAAATTCATCGCATCCCATGGATCTGGGACAACTTAAAAGCCTAAACGGGTTGGAGAAGCCAAGCTGGGCTTCCAGAAAATCTTCCAACTGATGAGCTAGTGGGTAATTTTTGAAGCGATGAACCCTGATATTTAGATTGTTTGACATAGAAGTAAACAGGTAAAGCAGCAAGTGGATGTCCTGTTAAAAACACCCTTGCTGGTGGTCCTGGACCTCTGGTTTTGTAGATGCTGCTTCACTACTCAGGAGAAGGAGCAGAGAAAAATAGCGATAGTGCTCTTGTTTATAAAGAGATGATGGCAGCGGTTCAGAATGAGCTTTGCAAAATGGGAACAAGTGGGGGACATACTTTAGAGCATGCAGTTATTCCACCCCGAAGGACATTCAGAGTCATACAGAGGGAGTTCTGCTTGCAAATCCCATTATTGATGGACGGTTTCAAACGGGATGGGTGCCGCTTGCTCTTATTGTGCGCACGCATATGGATGTGCAGCTTTGAAAATGCCTTTCATGGGTTCAGCTCCTTTCATTAACGCCAAAATAATTTTATATCTGCTGGTATATCGCTCTTTTTTCTTCGTAAAGGAATTGATACCTTCTCCCCTCAGTTATTTTCTTTCAAATGCTTAAGTGAAAATGGCTTTTTTTCTTATTTTATTTATTTATTTTTTTTACTCCAGCATTCATAAATTTGTTAGTGGAAATGGGAAAGGTGGTTTCCATTACACTCCTGAGCCTTCCAGAAGGGCAGCAGGTATCCTTGGGGAAAAATCAAGCAAATAATAGATCAGTCTGAGAGGATGGGTGGATATGTTGTGTATGAGAGTGTTATGGCACCCATATATTATTGTCTAATCTCAGTGCTCTATGTTCATTCCTATAGCAGGAGTGAGCTAGTCCAAAGGGGCTGTTGTTGCTGTTGTTATTACCTTATTTATATTCCTTTGTTGCCTTGCAACCCTTCATATCAAGCAAAACCTCACTGTGTTTGCTGGACAAATTAGGAACAGATTGCTTTTCCACAAAATGCTTATAATTTGTACATTTAATCTTGCATAGAGATGTCTCCATGTTTAGTTGTTGTCTTTTTGGTTCTACTCATTCCTCCTTAGCAAAACGGTTAACAGTAGAACACAGGTCACAGAATCACAGCATGTCCTGAGTGGGAAGGGACCCACAAGGATCATTGAATCCAGCTGCTGTCCCTGCACAGGACAACCCCAAAATTCACACCATGTGTCTGAGCGCATTGTCCAGTCTCTTCTTGAATTCTTTTTGCAAATAATCCTAGTTTTGGGGGTACTCTGTGAACCATATGGGCCTGCCTGGGCATATACCGTCTGGGCAGACTAAAGGCATCTGAAAACAATTGGGTAAATATGAATTCAAGTAAAATCATAGGATGGCATACTAAAAGTAATAATGTTTTTATTTGCCTTAGACACATAAATATTAAAAATGTTTGACTTAGTTGTGGATGGACATGTTATGCCCTTGTAGGAAAAATCACCTAATTAATTATAATTTTATTCAGACTACATACTTATGTAGTCTGAGTTCTAGTCTCATGCTGTAATGATAATTTTCTGTGAATTGTACAGAGAAGATATTGAGTCCCTATTCAGTGAGGACAACTCTTGAGAAGAGATGCATTAGAAAACACTCATATTATAGGAGGCAGACATGTGGAGCTTGCTTCTCCATGGGGAGTATTATTTAAAATCGAAGTTCTTAAAGTACATCTATTCCTACAAGGCAAAGGAAAATAGGGATAGATTGCAGCTGAGCTCTTAATGATTGCTTCTCTTTCATTAGCTGTGGGTAGGAAGAGTACGTATAGGGCTGCAAACAGGTATTCATGATTCTCATTAGCAAAAATGGCACTGTGCAAACAAATTTCCATGCATCCTGCTAAGATGGGCATTCTAATTAGTCCAGTTGTGACCTGTAGTCAATAACAGTAGAAGCAGGTCCCTTCATTTCACTCTGGCCCTATTTCCCACCCAGTAAAATGCATTTCATGAAGCCAGCACATCCAGCACGACCCCATTTTGGGTACGAAGCGGTTCGGTAACTGTGTCGGATTGTTTGTTTCCATGTTTTCCAGCCCCTTCATGCTCCTGCCGCCGCTGATGGAGTGGATGCGAGTGGCCATCACGTACGCTGAGCACCGGCGCAGTTTGACTGTGGACAGCGATGATATCAGGCAGACGGCCCGACTGCTCCTCCCCGGGCTGGACTGTGAGCCCCGGCAGCTCAAGTACGTACAATAAGCTTTATGAGCACCTGAAGTAATCAAAACTTCTTACTATATTCCCTGGGGGCCAGATCTCAAGGTACAGAATCACGCAATGTCAGGGGTTGGAGGGACCTGGAAAGCTCATCCAGTGCAATCCCCCCATGGAGCAGGAACACCCAGATGAGGTTACACAGGAAGGTGTCCAGGCGGGTTGGAATGTCTGCAGAGAAGGAGACTCCACAACCCCCCTGGGCAGCCTGGGCCAGGCTCTGCCACCCTCACCCCAAACAAGTTTCTTCTCATATTTAAGTGGAACCTCTTGTGTTCCAGTTTGTACCCATTGCCCCTTGTCCTACCATTGTCACCGCGAAGAGCCTGGCTCCATCCTCCTGATACTCACCCTTTCCATATTGATAACCATTAATAAGGTCACCCCTCAGTGTCCTCTTGTCCAGCTCCAGAGCCCCAGCTCCCTCAGCCTTTCCTCACACGGGAGATGCTCCACTCCCTTCAGCATCTTGGTGGCTGCGCTGGACTCTCTCCAGCAGTTCCCTGTCCTGCTGGAACTGAGGGGCCACAGCTGGACACAATATTCCAGGTGTGGTCTCCCCAGGGCAGAGCAGAGGGGCAGGAGAACCTCTCTGACCTACTGACCACCCCCTTCTAACCCACCCCAGGTACCATTGGCTTCCTGGCCACAAGGGCACAGTGGTGGCTCATGGTCACCCTGCTGTCCATACAGTTACCATACAGGCAATACGTATCTAAGCTTTTAGTATTCCAAGAGATAAAGAAATTTTGGCCACAAGCTGCAGCTGGAGTAGGAAGATTTTGTCTTGCCAAAAGTTATGTAGGAAGAATGAAGCAGAGACAGACTGAAACACAATTATTTGGCTTTTTTTGCCCTAGCCTTAATTACGAGATTATTCTTTGCTTTTTGACATACCTTGATCAAAAGTATCTTTTAAAATCTTCCCCTCACATATATATTGAACAGGGATTTATTATTAGCTGAGTTCATTAGCACATCATAGGTGTTTTATTCAGTGTTTGTAGTTCTTCAGGTTGGTGCCATTAGCACTGGTTTTGATGTCAGAGTTACATCTTGAACTTTAGTCCCAGGTGAATTCTTGTTTCTTGGGTGAATTCTGTCCCCCATATACCTTTGGGTTACATGAGTGAGTGGGACACATTAATAACAATAAATAATACTTTTATCATGCTCTTAAGTGATGAAATGATCACCCAAAAAGATAAAGATATACCTTAGAATTATTTTTCATGAACAATAAAAGCAACAAGAGGCTTTTAATCAGGAGTCCTGGATCTGGTTTTGTTGCTTTTTACCGTCTCCTTCTGGCAGCCAAAAAGCTCTTGCTTTTTGCTACTTCTCTGTCTCCCCATTTGTGAACTGAAGGGTAATTATTACGCACAAAACCCAACGGGAACACTTTTCCTCTCCCTTTTCTCTGCCAGCGTATGTATGCTCTGCGTCTACACACAGGCTGCTCTACCTTAAGTTTGGATGGTAGGTGTAGTGTAGGCAACTCAATAGGGGCTAAATTAATTTTACAGACGTGCCTAATGCTTGCCAAAACCTTTGAACAGTTGCACAGAAGACTAACCTAATCACAAGCCCTTCCAGTCAGTTTTATGGGGTTGTTTTTTTTTCCGATCTCTCCTTTAGGAAGAATTTTGATTTCCAATTTGCATCCAAACCTTCTGCTTCAAAGGTGTCCCACGCTCTATCTGTGCTGGATTTTTGTGCGCGTTCACACACAAAGCACAGCTAGTCCCTTTCTTTATAGATTGTGTATGTTAAAATAATGAAAAAAGAAAGGCAGGGATTTGGGTGTTTAGTCTTTGGGTGTTTGATTTTGCTGCTGACGTAGGCTGAAAGGAGACACTTAGAGACGAGCTTTTGGGGTTTATCACAGTAACTTCAAACTGAAGCCATAATGACACAGCTGTGAAATGAAGGGCTCAATACAAACCCAGAAAGCCCATAATAATGTAAGAAATAAGTAAATAAAAGTGAGAAGCAGGTCGAAAGGGCCTCAGCCACACTGGGATATTCAGGCAGAGGGTAATTCAGTTGCTGGGCTGTTAAGGGTTGGCAGCGCTGGCCCAGGGAAGGAGGGTGATAGAGGTTTCCATTCAGTTTGTTGTTATTACAGAAGGAATGGCAATTTGGCAAGAAAACTAAGATCCTTTCACACCTTTCACCTCACCGGACTGTTCCTCCATAGGGCCGTATGCCGTGTCCATTCCCTGCAGGCAAATCAACCTCTGCTTTAGAGCAACACATCATCTTTGTAGCAGAGGGCAAAAATCAAAGTTAAGCTTGATCAGGTCTTTGTTTTGAACTGTCTTGCCCGAGTTTCATTTCTGAAGGTCTAAGAATGTTCTGTGATGTGTAATGTAAGCAAAACAGCTTTGTGCTGCATGAAAGATTTAAACTAACAGGAAAAGAAAACCATGAGGAGAGAGCAATGCCTTGTTTCCAGCATCCATCATATGGTCCTTTAAAGCAGCTATTTGTATTTAGCCATTACAGCACATTTAGGGGAAAAGGAAATCTTGAATCTGAAGCCAAGTTTATCCCTGGCTTGCTGTGTAACCATCGGCAAATTGCAACTCGCTTTTCCCCATGAAGAAGTCATATAATGACAGTTCCTTGCAGTGATGACGCATCAGGTAGAGTATGTTGAAATCCCTGAAAGAGAAGCTGTGCGGAAGAACAAGGTGTAATTAGTATAACCTGAAATTCAGACCTCTAATACCTCTTTTCTGACGCAGACTGCTCGGGCAGTACAGTCTCCCACAACTGTTTGTGTCTTGGTGGACAAAGCCTTCTAATGCGATGCTCTCAGTTTGTTTGCCAATTTATAAGCGTCTTAAGTAGGCGCTTGTTGCTGGTTAAATGGTAATACAAGTGGCGAAATGCGAGATTGCAACGGACTGTGTTTCTTTTCCACCTATTTAAATATAAAGGCTGAGATTTCAATATTAAGCTATTATCACACATTGGATTTTTAAAAAATAATATTAATTTTCCTCGCTGCAGGCCAAATTTAAATCGCCCACTACCTATAGTTATAGTAGTAGTTACCGCCTATGAAACCCAAAGAGCACCAAGCTCCTGCTCCCTCTCCAATCCATCCCTTCCCAAACCGGGACCTCAGCCCTGTCCCTTTCTGAGGGCTCTGCACCCCATGATGTCTCTGTGTCACCTTTAGCTGATCCCCTGGGCACAGCTGGACGTGCACAGCTGGAAAGCCCAGCGTTTACCCGAGGAAGCGTGCGAGCGTTCACCTCTCCCCTCTGCAGAATAACAACTCGCACACGGAAAACCCGCTGTGGTTACAGCTGCTGCGCAGCGGTTGCGCACGTGTGAGCTTCTTTTCCTGCTTCTTCTTCTCCTTTATTATGTTATACAAAGTCCACATAATAATGATATTATGATCAATAATCACCTCAGTCAAACAAGATTATTAATTGACTAGCCTAGCCCTAGGATTTATGATTTATATGTATCTAGTATGAAGCCTTTTACCTTACTGTCCTCTTGTGCTCTGCATGTCCTAATCTACCATCCAGATGTTTCCGAGATCTTGTCTCCTGATCAAACATTTGTACTCAGCTGCCTCAGACACACGTTTTACTTGCAGATGTAACTCCAAAGAGCTGGTGACTCCAAGACTGTCACTTTGCATCCCCCAAGTTGTCCCCTGATGTAGCTCCTGTCTGAAAGCAGCTGCTGAGATGCTGGTGTCCCCTGGATGATGTGAGCGGTCACCAGCCTGCGGTGGGATCTCTGTGAACTTATCGTTCAGAGCATCTGCTCACCATTTGTCATCCCCGATCCATGCAAGTTCAGAAGCATTAAAAAAACAAATGACCAGCCGAATTGAAACGTGAATAAGATGCATCTTGAATCTTCTGCGTGGAGCGATGAGTGCTTTACTGATCTGGCAGGCTGAGCAAAATTGCCAGAAGACGTTTGCCTTGTTGAAAGAATCTCATTTTTCAAAGGAACTTGGCAGGCTGATATCTCACTCTCGGAGAGTTTGCACAAGAGCCTCTGTTGAAAACCAGACAAGCGGTAGAGGAGAAATTCACCCCGAAATAACATCAAAGGGCCGCTGGTATCAGTGCCCAGCTGAGATAGGAAACACCTCCAGTTTGGCCGTGTCCCTTTGGTGTAGGTGATACGCTGCCAGGCTTGGAATTCAGAAGCCTCTGAGCAGATAACCAGAGGAGTTACAGCGATCCCTGGGCTCCTTCCAAACCAGATAAAGGTCATTTGATAGTCATCTAGAGGATAAGGATTTAAGGGAACCTCATAGAAATGTTAATGCACTTGCTCCTATTGAGGCGTTGGAAAAGAGTTGAGGATGCTTCACTACCTAAACTTGATTTTTATTTATTTATTTTTTATTTATTTTTTTTTTCATTAAAAAAAATAAGGGTCATTATCTTCTTTCAGAAATGCCTTTTTATTTCAAAATAATAGCTAGTCTGGTAGGCAGACAGCATAGTTGTTTCATCCTACAACTGCACTGGTTATTATACACCCTTTCTCTTCACCTCTTTCTCCTCCTTGCAATGTGGTTTTGTGAATGTTTGATGGACTATCTTGTAACAAGCAGGAAAATACAAATGCGATGTCTAAAATTCTGTAGGAGATGGGGCTAAAACAAAAAAAAACCCCAACAAACTAGAAATTCTTTTCTCTTTCACAGACCTGAATGCTGCTTCAGTTCCTTCCGGAGACTGGATGCTAAGGCTGCTACTGAAAAATTCCAGCAGGATCTGGGGTTCCGAATGCTGAACTGCGGGAGGACAGACCTGATCAACCAAGCAATCGATGCACTGGGACCTGACGGGGTCAACACGATGGATGATCAGGTGTGTCATGTAACTACACGCACAAATGTTTTGCCTCAACAAATTCTGTGTTCTTTTCCATCAATGCGTGAGGTTGTGTTAGCTGCCTCTCCAAAGCTTTTCTAGTTCTAGCTTGTGTTTTAGTCTGAAAATGCATCCCTTTAAAAACCAAAAAAAAAATAACCCCCCAAAAAGCCATTCAGAGCCTGGAGTGAGTTGTTTATCAGCTGGAATGTGGATCTGCTCCTTTCTTGGGCGCTGATGGAATGCAGGTCAATACACTGCCTGCGAATGGAAACTCCAGTGTTTTAATGCTCAGACAACGTCAAGACAAAATGGTTTTTGCCAGTGACACTCTCTTCTGGTTCAACAGCCCAAATCCCATCTGGGTCAGTGAGGAGTGACCAGAAGGTGTTACTGTCTGTGAGTTATGTGTTCTCCGCACGGTCTAGCAAATACAAAACAGCACCGAGAACCCCAGTGGGGTTGGTATCGGTCAGTTTAGCTTTGTTGAAAGTCCATTGTGCTGATGTATCTATTATTTTCTTTCAATTTTTACCTGCTCTCTGCTCAGCTACATTGACCCATAGGGATCTGGTAGTCCGGGGAGTCCTTAATGCTTCTGCTTGTGCTGCCAGTCCCATCAAGTAACAGCAGAGTCCATTCTCTGGGGCATCGTTCAGTGCATTGAATTAGCTTTTAATTTAAAAGAAGAAAAAAAACTGTCCCAAATAAGCAGTCGTGATAGCTGTCACAGCAATGAGAATGAGCTGGCGTGTCTCTGAAACAATAGGACATTTGGCAGTAGGGAGGATTTATATCAAGTAGAGATGTTTTCTCATAGACAGCATTTTACTGTGGTGGCATTTCAGGCCAAATCCTGAAACAGGCACATCTTCCATGGTACTTTCTATCACCATAAGGTGATATAAAGGAAGAGCGAACATATACACAAATACAAGCAGAAACTGCTCCTGCACAAGCTTATATCCAGGTATGTAGTTGCCTTATTTACATGTCCAACACAAGGAGCTTTGTGGGGGTCTCACAACGTAGGTGCCCTTGATATTCACTTTAATAAAGCAGCAGAAGTGGCAGATTTATATTACAACACTCTGCCACTTTCAGTATGTATTTTTTCCATAAGTTTTTGCAGTTTCTGCTTATGTAGCCCCGAGGCCTTTTGTTTTCTCAAAGCAGATTATTTTGTTGTGAATATCACGGTCCTGACACCAAAACCAGTGCCAAAACCATCACTTCTCACCGCAGGATGTTTTTTAGCTCTCTTCAGCCAGCAAACTGGGAAACTCTGTGGCTTTTTTATGCATAAAGACCTTGCGTTCCGTAGGCAAATCATTGGATAGTTTGAGGAGCTTCTGTCACTTATCAATGGTCTCATCGTCTGTCTGGTCCTGCTGTGACCAGGGGGATCGTGGTGTTCTGGCAGCTCTGGTTTTTTGCACAACGCTGCTCCCACATCTCAAAGCAGCGTCTTGGCACTGACCAGGGAGGGCAAGACAGGCTCCCTGTGGAGATATTGTTGCTCTGAAATTCTCATTTTCTGGAGCAACCCGGCTCCGCAGTTAAGCAAGTGCCCTGCGTTGCGCTGCCAGTCGCACAGTTAAATCCAAACTCCAGCAGCGACTCTGCAACGGCTGGAATGTGAAACCAAATCTGAACTTTGCAGCAGGCTTGTTGTGCCCTTCGTAGACTGGTTTGGGTTGGAAAAGACCTTTAAAGATCATCCAGTGCCACCCCTGCCATGAGCAGGGACATCTTCACCAGCTCAGGGTGCTCAGAGCCCCGTCCAGCCTGGCCTGGGATGTCTCCAGGGATGGTTCATCCACCGCCTCTCTGGCCAACCTGTTCTATTGCCTCACCACCCTCAGGGGGAAGAGTTTCTTCTTTATATCTAATATAAATCTACCTTCTTTCAGTTTAAAGGGATAAGCCCAAACCATTGTGCCCAAACTTAGGAAAACTGCCTTGGGCATGGCAGCAGAGAGCAGGTCTGTCCTGTCGTAGGACAGAACATGTAATACTGGTCCCTGGGAAGCTCAGTTCTTACATCTGCATTTCTTTTGGTCACAGTGAGTCTTCTTGCCACCCTGCACAATAGGCAGGTACCTCCGAGTCATCGCAAATACGTGTGACCATCTCTCACCTGGCACGTACAGCAGAATTTTTGGTGCAAATGCTATAACAGACAGAACTGTTGGACTAATTTAACTTCAGTTTCACTTTAGATCAAGGTTCAGATTTTCCCCACTCCCAGAACATGAGCACATCCAACGCTGAGATGTGTGTTCAGACCCACTTCCATGTGTGTATGGAGATGATTTTAGAGAGAGGCAGAGAATGCAGAAGATATATTCAGAAACCTGAGTTTAGACCAGGACCCTGGATTCACTTCTAGTGGGGACCAAGCGGCATTTTGGTTTCACAGGATTTGAGGTGTTCGGGAAAACAAGCTGTTCTTCCCTTTGCACTCTGAGGAACAAGCAAGGAACGCAAAGCTAATATTAAAAATAAGAAATAAAGATTAAAATTTAAAAGTAAAAGTAGGGTAAGTCTACACAAACTTGGAACTGCGGCTGTTTTGCAAAAGAGTGTTTGCAGATACAAGATCTCTGCATCAGATGTAATTCTCCTTCACGACCTGTGTCCCTCTCCAAAGATGAAGCTGTATTATTACACAATGAGCAGCAGAGATGCTGCCTGTGAAAAGTGTGAACGTTCACAATAACTGGGTGGAGCCATAGGATGTGAGCAGGAATGGATTTGACTGGGCCATTTCCTTTCTGTCCTTGGCTACTTGTGGAATGAGCTCAGTAAGTAAGGCTCATTTCTCTCATAATTCATCTCTGAGCCGTCATGGTTTGCTGGATAAGTGCGGAGAGAGAGAGATTTATGGGATTGAAATGCTGAAATATTGTGGCAAATAGCATTTTAGCAATGGGGCTATGTTGCCAAATAAATTCATCTTGTGTATTTTCTTGTTGTTTTCTGCTTTCAGTTCATCTGGCTGCAAATGATCCAAGAAACGCTATTTCTTTTTTTGCAGCTTTGAGAAAGCTCAAGAACTGTGTACAACACACGGCTGGGATTTTCAGTGATCTCTTCTTTATCCTTGCAGTCTTGTCCCTTGATGTTTGGTCCCCATCGCTTTCCAATCCTTGTGCATCGTGCCGCTCTGCATAGAAACCAAAACGTTCTGAGCATTTTCCCTACACACGCAAAATCTTCTGTACATTAAGATTCAAACTCAGTTTTGCTGTTGGCTGGTATAGAAAAATAACGATGCCTTTTTCCCTTCTTCCCAAAGGGTATGACCCCGCTCATGTACGCCTGTGCTGCTGGGGATGAGGCCATGGTCCAAATGCTCATAGACGCTGGAGCAAATTTAGATATACCGGTGAGTAACAGAAAACCCTCTCCCCGTAATTACTCCTCTGGAAACAAGAGCAATTATGAAATCTCTCCTCACAACTGGAAGCTTCAGAGCAAAGCATTTATTTCAAAAACCTTTGTTTTAGGGATTTGAGAGGGGGATAAAAACCTTCAAAACCTCTTGGAGTGTCCCCTAAGTAGCATAAGTTACTGTTTCCTGGGGTTGTCACTTCTAAAGAAAAAAGCCAGTTCTGTACAAATCTCGAGATTAGAGCAGACAGAGGCTGCGGTGGTTCCT
Organism: Nesoenas mayeri; assembly: GCF_963082525.1. NCBI lineage: Eukaryota > Metazoa > Chordata > Aves > Columbiformes > Columbidae > Nesoenas > Nesoenas mayeri. The sequence goes on along the minus strand of NC_137548.1, from coordinate 67,102,429 downwards.
GCGAAACGGAGAAATAAACTTAACAGCAGAGACAATTCTACTGTTAAGCAGCGTTCTTTATATTATCAGCGCTGGGGATCATCCTCCATCAGTGCTCCAAAGACTGGACGCTCTTGCGTTGCTTATATTTACATAATTATTCCTTATGCTTTACAATTTTTGAAAATTTTGACATGCATCTATGCTAAGAAATAATTGCTGATGTTAGTTACAATTGTTTAGTTTCTCACTTATAATACATCTATTGATTATTAGTTAAATATAAACTAAGCACTCTGCTCCTAAACAATGTGTCTCCCTCTTGTCACGCGGAAGGATCTACAAGTTGAAAGATATCCCCTCGTTTTGCGGAAAGCATTTATCACGTCAAATTGGTTATTCTTTTGTAAATTAATCATGGTGTATGTTAATTTAGCAGCTTCTGACCGCCTGGTTGTCCTCTCACAGGTCCCCGGCGCGTCCCCGCGACACCCCTCGGTGCACCCGGACAGCCGGCACTGGACGGCGCTCACCTTCGCCGTGTTACACGGGCACATCTCGGTTGTCCAGGTGAGCCAGGAAACTCCTGCCAGTTTGGTGGAAACCTTCTAAAACCGCACGTTTGGAAAATGAGAACCTAACCCATGCTTTTCTCACGGAGACCTCAATGCTGGGAACACTCTGGTTCCTTTCGGTCCTGGGAGAAAGGCTGCGAAATTGTTCACACCATGGTGGTATTTCTAGTGAATTCTCTGAAGGTCGAGTCTTTATTTTTAATAATTTAACACTGCGTTTGCCTGAAAAAAAAAAATCTCTTGCTTTTTAAAACTTTGCAAGCAAAATGATCAGTATCTCAAAAGTACCTTTAGAAGGTTTTTATCCAGATTGCAAGCAAAGAGCTTTCTGCTCTGCGTTATAAATTGCTGAACTTGATTTTCAGTCGTCAAACCCACAAAACAATGAGCTGTACAGAGGTTTAGATTGGATATTAGGAAAGAATTCTGCCTGGAAAGGGCTGTGGGGCATTGGAACAGGCTGCCCAGGGCAGTGCTTGAGTCACCATCCTAGGAAGGGTTTAAAAGGCCTTTAGATGAGGTTTAGTGCTAGAGTTGGGTTATGGTTGGACTCGATGATCCTGAGGGTCTCTTCCAACCAAAATGATTCTGTGAACTGGGAGTGATGACATAATTCCTAGTGAAGCCTTGACAGCAAAACACAGCACGTTTCTTTGTTGTTCTTTGGTTTCGGTATCAGTCCAAGGCTTTACTGCTGCTTTCTGACATGTTAATTGGTTTATGCATTTACATGGGCAAAAATTAAGCGTATGCTGATCCCTGGTCTAATGGCAGCAAATCGTCTGTAACCTCCTTTATAATCCTTGAGAATCGCATGAATGAGACTTAAGCCATTGTGGGAATTGAGCCCCTCGCATCCCACCCGCTCCCTTTTCTGTGGAATTAACGCAGGGGCAGCGGGATGGGGCGGAATCCTGGAAATCCCACATGAATATCAAGATAAATTCAAAAGTCATTACAGCAGACAGTCAATTACTGGTGAATTGAATTTACCTTCTGCTTAAAGCAGGGGGGAAATAAGAGATGTAAGCAAATGGGAGCTGCACAAAGTCATTTTTTGTTTGTGTGCGTTTGTTAATAATTACAAACACTAGATTTGGCATTGCAGAGGTTGGACAGCCTTAATTTACATGTGATATAAGAATTGATTCTCTCAGGGGATGTAATCGAGTGTTTATCGAAGCTCCTGTTGGATTGCGTTACCGACAAGCTTTGTTTCTTTTTGTTTGGTTAAAACTTCTAAAGATTACATGAACCTTTTTAATTTGGCGATTATTGTTATTTAAAAAGGGTAGATGTCATGGTGTATGAAATCGCCTTTGTGGGTAAGGTCTACCATGCAATACATGGAGTAGCTGGTGTCTCCAGAGAGAAACAAACCAGCAAAAAGTCTTATAATAAAAATGTCTGTGCCCTGTGTGCCAAGGCCAAGGTCGTCACTAATTGGGGATGGCTGATAACTTTATAATTGTGACAATATTGCAGGGTACAGCGTGCAATGGGAGAGTATCCAGAGCCGCACGCCGTGCTCAGCGTGACCCAATGTCACCTGTAAAATGTCCCCGTCATCTCATAACCTTCTCCCCATCGTCTGGGAGGGGATAATTCCCCTCGCTCAGTGGGTTCCAAGAGGGATGTTTGCCCCTCAGGGCTAATTCCCTGCGGGACCCGTGTTTCCTGCACACGTAGCCTGAGACTAAATGAGAGGGAATTCCTGCGTTAAAGAGCAGCTCTGATTGCGGAGCTCTACAGAGTTGGGAAATTACAATTGCAAAACCATGTACAACAAGGAGATTAAAAGCAAAAAAGGAAAAGAGAAAGGGAGGTGATGTTGTCCAAGATGCCAGCTGAGCACCTTTCCAGCACAAACTCACCATTGAAAGCACAGAATCCCAGAATGTCAGGGATTGGAAGGGACCTGGAAAGCTAATCCAGTGCAATTCCCCCCATGGAGCAGGAACACCCAGATGAGGCTAAAACAGCACAGCTAATGCAAAATAAGAAAGCTCTAAATTGCCATTAATGTGGATGCCTCAACTCTCCGAGTGAGGAAACGCATGGGAAATTTGCCTTGTAATGGATATTTCGCTTTACCCTTTGGGATGGTCTGTGCGTGCGTGCTCTCTGCTGTGAATCCGCTGCTCTTCCTTCCCAGCCTCTTCTGTTTGCTCGTTCCGAATCGCTCTTTGCTCATCTCCTCGCCTTTCCCCGTGTCTCCCGCAGCTGCTCCTGGACGCCGGTGCCCACGTGGAGGGCTCTGCCGTGAACAGCGGAGAAGACAACTACGCCGAGACCCCTCTGCAGCTGGCGTCCGCAGCGGGTAAGCTGGGGCACCCCCCGCGTTAACCGCAACCAACACACAACCGGCTCCGTAAAACACGTTAGGAATCGCTTTTGAGGTATCACGGATACCAAATGGGTAAAGCGCAATGAGCTGGCTACTAACAAAACCAGCTTTTTTGTTCATTTCTAAGCCACTAGTAGGGTTGGTGGCGACTAAGAGGCGGCGTCACATTGCAAGAGCTCGGTGGGCACTAAATGAGCTTTTGGAAGTCGTACCGACACTGAGCTGCTGCCATTGTAAAGCTACAACGCCTTTGCGCAGGGCACTGGCGAGAAATATAAACCAGCTACTGTCTCGTCCGGGCATGTCTTGGATCTAAATAACTTCCAGATGTAAAAATTAACAAGTTTAAATCCAGCCTGGGGAGAAATAACTTGCTATAGAAAGAAAGTAGTTGTATTAATTTATTACATACAAGTCAAATTCCGTGTTTCTTCTACCGAAGTGTCACGAGTTGAGCATTCCGTGAACAAGTCTGTGCTGGCCTAAAAGTACCTGTTGTTTTTCAATACTTTAACCTCAAACTGGTTTTACTTTTTTTTTTTGGCCTTTGTTTCTTTCTGCCTCATTTTTGAGCATTTTTAAGACAAGTCTGTGGCTTGTTCTGCTCCAGGCTCTATTGAAGGGATAACAAACCAGGCTCCTCCGGATGGACACTCATTGTGCTTCATCTCTTGCCACTGCTTGATACCGCAGCTAATGAAGGAAAAGAGCGTGCACCAATATACTCGCCCAGTTAAACTGTTTTCTGCTGGCATGTATTAAAAGTGCCAGGCCAGTTTAATTCTCACTTTAATTCTCCGAGGTGTTATGAAGCCTAACGGAGATTTGTGCAATGCTCTTAAAGCCTCAACAGCGTAAAAAGTTACCAGTGCCAGTGCTATGTTTTCAAGGAGGTAACAGGGAATCATTATAGTGTTTCTGTTCGGTTTTTGCAGGTAACTACGAGCTGGTGAGCTTACTGCTGAGCAGGGGCGCCGATCCGCTCCTGAGCATGTTGGAAGTCAACGGCGTCTCCTCATCGCTGCATGAAGACATGAACTGCTTCAGTCACTCCGCTGCACACGGGCACAGGTAAAACCCCCTTTGTCTTCAGAATGTTGTTTCCACCTAAGGCTGTCACTGCGACTATTCCCATGACTTTATATATATACATATATAGGTTTTATACCCAAATTTCTGGGTGTGCAGTTCAGAAGGTGCTAAGACTCTCCCAAGAACAACTATTTTTTAGTACCGCTCACTTTCTCAGGCTATTCCGATTTGGATGTAGGTAAAACCTTTTGAGAGTTTTGGGGGACAGAACGATTCTTTAAACCGGTAATTGCTCTTTGTTACACCGCTTTGTAAAATAAGTGATGCAAGGCTTGCATTATTCAGCAACTATGATTAGAAAGGATTATATTTTAGTCAAAATCACAAAGGAAAACAGGAATATCTTTGTTTTTTCTTATTCTCTCACTTGCTGGTCTGGCTCTGCAGCACTAAGAGCGAGTAGGAGCTGGTTCTAGACCACATGTGAGCAGACTAAGTTCCACCTAGGGGCAGGTTATAGGTAGTGGTTTATGTTCTGAGTCAACCTAATCATGTTAAGATGGCAAAAATAATCTGCGACAGAATTTGCTTGACTGCATCTCTGGTTTTTGGATGGTCAATCAAGAGATCAGTCATTAAAACATTGAAAAGACAAACTGGGCTTTCCAACCCTGTTTGCAGGGTAGTTATTTACAACTAAGACATTACATACAAAATCATCCAGAAATCCTTCTGTTCCCAGAAAAAAATGTTAGTGTAGTGAACCAATTAATTAAACCAGGCCTAAAATTGCCTATGTAGATGGGCTGAGGGATCCCCAGGGTCTCAGCAGGTCGGCTGGCCCTTGGAGGAGCATGTTAAGCAGCATCTCCCAATTCTGTTCCTCCCCCCCACAACGTTCTGCAACACCTACCCAGGCAAACTCTGAAATTCAGGGCTTATTCTCCAACTGAGTAGCGCAGGGTGATCCTAAAGCACAAAATTAACTCTATTTTGGGTGCAAAGAGAGCACCAGCTAGTGGCAATTCAGCATCACCGCTCGGTGCTGGGGTGGATTTGCTGGGATGGGGATGTCCAAATGTTGCAGATGGCTCCAGCTGGACAGTGGGGATGAAAACTTTGTAAACTCGCTGGACGCAAACAAGAAACCACTGTGTGAAATTCCAAACAAACAAAAATAAAGTTCTCCCTGGATTTAGTGATACAGAACTATCATTTTTTTTAATGGTTTCTATTTAGTGATAGAGGAAGCGAGTCTGACCAAAGCAACGTAAGAGTGTTTGGAGATGGTCACTTGGGGAAGCAGCAAAGGTTCTAACAGACGCTCTCTGTTAAAACCAGTCTTACTTCAGAGCTTAAGATGCTTCCGTGCCAGAGTACAAACTGCAAAAAACCCTGTTTGCCCTAGCACTCTGCAATATGTCCTGGTACCACTAAAGTACAAGAAAATATTGAAATCTTTTAATATTGCTTACCAATTTATAGCATGTGGGACAAGGAAGGACAAGTGTTTTCAATGCTGCTCCATCTCTGCCAGCTGCCTTTCTTTGGGAAGGAAATTACTATTTATTAAGCCGAATCACCGCAGTCCTGTTTGAGCAATTGATATTTCATTTATTAATAGCGATATCTCTTCTCCGTCCCCAGGAACGTTCTGCGCAAGCTCCTGACGCAGCCGCAGCAGCTGAAGGGAGATGTCCTGTCCCTGGAGGAGATTTTGGCCGAGGGGGTGGAGAGCGACACCTCCAGCCAGGGCAGCTCCAGCGAGGGCCAAGTCCGGCTTTGTAAAACGCGAATGAAGGCTTTGCAGGAGGCCATGTACTACAGCGCTGAGCACGGCTACGTGGACATCACCATGGAGCTCAGGGCGCTCGGTAAGATGTTTACTTCAAGCATTGTACGTATTTAAGGTGCAAAAAGCTTTTTCTCTGTGCCCATTTCGCTTGGAGAGAAATCTGGGACCCCCACTGCAAAGCTATCCCAAGCTTCTGTCTCATTGAAATTAAAACGTGTTTAAGGCTCTTCACAAGTGTTTTTTCAAACTCCAACTGATCTGGGATGCCCCTTACTTTGGGCTGGATCCTCTGTTCCCAAGTATCAAAAGCAAGGGCCATGTCTCTTCATCCGATGCTCTGACATCTAAAATTCAGTGTTAAAGAGGCTGGTCTCAAAAACAAAGATAACAGCAGAGATTTAATGGTTTAATCTGAAAGAACAGATTGGATCTAAAGGTAGGAAAGAGGAGCTTTGAAGCTTTCGATGTGTAGTCTGTTACAGGTAACCTGTTTGTGTAGGGTTAGGGATTCTTACAGGTTCAGATCAAATTTATTTTGTCGTTCTGACTAACCATGAAGCTAAATACACAACAGGGAGTCCCTGGTCCTTAACGATCAGCAGAAAGTTCCACCTTACAGTCCTGGTCCCTCTGCTGTTGTAGATAAGTCACTTGATCTGTCAATGACCCGGTTCAGTCGTCTTTAGCATCAAAACAAAAATGTATGTGCTGTTAGGATGTAGGTAAAGATCTTTGGTGCCACTAATAGCAGCAGAACTGTCCACTCACAGGTGCTTCAGCAAATTGTCATCTTTCACTCTCCTTTTTGCTGTGGCCACAGGAGTCCCGTGGAAGCTCCACGTGTGGATCGAGTCACTCCGGACAACCTTCTACCAGTCCCGTTACTCGGTCGTGCAGACCCTCTTACGGGAATTCGTCACCATTAAGGAAGAGGACTACAATGAAGAACTGGTTAACGAAGGGTTGCAGCTCATGTTTGATATCCTCAAAACCAGCAAGGTAATTAGTACTTTTTGTAATAGTATCAAAATCAAGTGTTTGGGTTTTTTTGCTGTTGTACAAATGAGCGCACAACAAGAACAAATCAATTCCTATGCTAAGCCCCTAATGAGTTATGGTATGAAAATGGCCCTGGTAGCATTTCTCTAAATTGATATGCAGCCCTTACAATATAGACATTAATTTCAACATTGGTGAACGTCATTTTGGTGAAGTCCAGGTCAGCTTTGAAACCACGTGAATGCGAGAGGAAGAGTTGCTAGCACAGTACTGGGCATCGTAACTGTCCTTTACGTTAAAAGCAAGAGATACAACTTGGCTAACTAAATAAAACTGCAAACAAGGACCCAGAACTTGATATCTGACAGTAAACTGGTATCATGAATCAGATCTTGCGGAGAAGGTGCTTGTGGGCTCCCATTACAGAGCAGTGGAGGATGAGCTGTTGCTGCTGGACTCCTGTCCATTCTACCAGCACATCCTTGTTCAGCTCACACGCTTGTCCCTCTCTTGGGACATGTGTTATTCTTGTGGACTGCAGTTGCTATAAGCCTCGAGAGGACTGTCACTGCACCTCTGGAACCTGCTCAGCGCAAAGTGCCCATTGCTGATACCTGTTCCCTCCTCCTTGCAGAACGATTCCATCAATCAGCAGCTCGCGTCCATCTTCACCCACTGCTACGGCAGCAGCCCCATCCCCAGCATTCCCGAGATCCGAAAGACGCTGCCGGCTCGGCTGGGTAAGATACCTCAACATCGACGTTCTTGGCTCTTTTTTCAAAGCATCCTCAATTTCAGACAATATTCACCTTCTTTCTTTTTATTTTTTCCTTGCCCCAACAGATCCTCACTTTCTAAACAACAAAGAAATGTCTGATGTGACTTTCTTGGTAGAAGGAAAGCTGTTCTATGCACACAAAGTCCTGCTGGTTACTGCATCTAACAGGTGAGTGGCTTCCTACCTGCAAAGGATACGACTACAGACCATAATTCAGGGCTGCAGGACCAAGCTGCATCTTCTGTGCTTGTGTTAATAGCAAGAGTTTAAAGAGGAGTTTTTCCTACTATGTGTTAGACACTCCCAGAGCTGTACGGACAGAAATAACCAGTAATTATCCCTAAAAACCTGCGCAGTTACTCGTTTCTTTTTCCCTACTGGCACAATAACCATGTTTTGCAACTATTACAAGGTGCAATTGGATCAAACCCAAGCAATTTCCAGCTAAGTTGTCCCTGAAGTTCTAAATTAATTGTCATTAAATGGAAAGAAATGTTTCCATTTTCAACTTGCAAACAGGAAGGATCTTCATTTCCCCTTGCTTAGGCTGTTTGTCAATAGGTGACGAGTATGTGAAGCACTAATACACAAATCTGTTAAAACCATTCTCAGGTTTAAGACGCTGATGACCAATAAAACAGAACACGACAGCCATGGCAGCAAGATGGTTGAAATCAGCGATATGAAATACAATATTTTCAAGGTATGTAGCTTTTCCTACCTTTTCTTTACCTTTTCCATCTTCTCCCATACTTAGAAGCCAAAGGGCCAAGGCTTAATATCAGCTCTAAGTTGTTATGAGCTGGAGTTAATTTCAACACACAGGAGTATTCTGTATTTCAGCAAGGACCAACCTTCAAACAGAAACCTCCAGCCTATATTCTTATTTCTTACCAGGCAGACGACTCTTCCATTAAGCAGGAGAAACTAATCTTCTACTGAAAGTAGTTTTGTGCTTTTAAGACAGCATTTTTGTACTATTTACAGCACCATTTACTTGCTGTGCTAAGCAAAAAGTCAACTTATTACAGCAGGTGGACTGCCGGGCTTTGTATTAAATCAGATGATCAGAAATCCTTCCAAAAAAGGCTCAAAATTGAGAATTGCACTTGGCTTTTATGACTTCTCTGTCTTGAGTGGACCTAAGGGAGGGTCATTCATGATGGAGAGAAAGTCGGTTATTGAACACACATCCCAGGAAGAAAACAAGTCAGTGAAATGGGATAATTCAGTTATTCCAGCGTTTCAGATTTGGAACAGAACTGGGGAATCTGAAGTGCAGAATTGGTTCTGTAACTATTTTAATGTCATCCCATGTACAGAAAATGAAGTTGATGATGAGAACCATTTTTTCCTGCTGGAAAAGGGTGTGCCAGTTTTGTGTTGGATGCACAACGTCCAAATTTTGCAGCTCAGGCCATGACAGAAGAAAGAAAATGTAACTGAAATGAGCCTCCTTAACAAGAGTTTTACAGCAAAACCTTCCTAAAGATAAACGTTTGCTTCACTGGAGAGAGCAACAAGTCGGAAGGAACAGTGAAATACTTCAGGGGGTTAAACAGTTGGATGGTAAATAGAATCAGATGATGGTGTTTGACAGCAATTTGTTATGATGCACAGAGAACACTGAGAAACTAGAGATCTACGTCCTGCTCAGGGTTCTGCTGGAAAGCAGCTTCGCTCCCCTGTCATTCCATTATACAAAATAAGACCGTTTTAAAATTAAAACAATCAAAACTAAACATTTGAAATTAAAATTTTAACACTAAAATTTTGGGTTTAAAATTTAAAATTAAAAGTATAAAATTAACATTTTAAAATTAAAAAGGATAAGTATCATTTCGAAATTAAAATTAAAAGGATAAGAGTATCATTTTGAAATTAAAATTAAAAATCTAAAATTAAAAGGATAAGAGTATCATTTTGAAATTAAAATTAACATTTTAAAATTAAAAAGGATAAGAGTACCATTTTGAAATTAAAATTTAAAATCTAAAATTAAAAGGATAAGAGTATCATTTTGAAATCAAAATTAAAAATCTAAACTTAAAAGGATAAGAGTACCACTTCGAAATTAAAATTAAAAATCTAAACTTAGAAGGATAATTTTAACTTCAAAATGATACTCTTAACATTTTAAACTTAAAAGGATAAGAGTATCATTTTGAAATCAAAATCAAAAATCTAAAATTATAAGGATAAGAGTATCATTTTGAAATCAAAATTAACCTTTTAAAATGAAAAGGATAAGAGTATCATTTTGAAATCAAAATCAACCTTTTAAAATGAAAAGGATAAGAGTATCATTTTGAAATCAAAATCAAAAATCTAAAATTAAAATTTTGAATTTAAAATTAAAAATTTTGACTTTAAAGTTAAAATGTTGACAATTAAAAATTGGCTTTAAAGTCAAAATTTTAACATTCTACATTTATATTTTCAAAAATAAAATTTTAAAATTCTAAGTTTTAAATGTAAAAATAAAATTTTAAAAATTAAAAATTTTGAATTAAAAATTTAAAAATTTTTAAAAATTAAAAATTTAAAAATAAAATTTTAAAAATGAAAGTATACAATTAAATTGAAACAAAGCTTTGTTTTGTTCCCACCCCTGTTGGCAACAGCCGGCACAGCGTGCCATCCATCCCCACACCTGCTTACCCAGCACAACTTCTCTTTCCAGCACCAAGCCCCATCCTTCCCATTATAAGACGGTGCCGGTTTCGGGGGCGGTTGCACTTGTCGCTCGCCTTGCACACTATTAGGCCATTTCCTTTGGGGTGGGAGCTGGTGGGGTGCGCAGCGAGGTTCGTGTCGCTCACACACGCGCCGTCACAGCCTAAAATCCATAACGGAGCCCTTTGCAGAGCCTGAGGAAGAACGAAGTGTTAGAAGAGCAACACGACTAGTGAAGGGACTTGAACACAAGCCCTATGGGCAGAGGCTGAGGGAGCTGGGCTTGTTTAGTCTGGAGAAGAGGAGGCTCAGAGCTGAGCTCAGCACTCTCTAGAACTACCTGAAGGGCAGTTCTAGCCAGGTGGGATTGGTCTCTTCTCCCAGGCATCAGCAATAGGACAAGGGGCCATGGGCTTCAACTCTGCCAGGGGAGATTTAGGCTGGAGATTAGAAAGCAATTCTGTGCAGAGAGCGTGGTCGGGCATTGGAATGGCTGCCCAGGGAGGTGTTGGACTCGCCATCCCTGGAGGTTTTCAAACTCAGATTGGACATGGCACTTAGTGCCATGATCTAATAAACGGACTAGAGTTGGACCAAGGGTTGGACTCGATGATCTCTGAGGTCTTTTCCAGCCCAGTCGATTCTGTGATTCTGTGAAAGCAGATTTGCAATTGGGGGTGGAAAAGGGGAGCTCAGCCATTCCCAGCATCTTGTGAGTCCAGTGATAACAGCCCCACGCTTGCCTGTTTCAGATGCTGATGCAGTATTTATACTACGGAGGAACAGAATCCATGGAAATTCCCACCACCGATATCTTAGAGGTGAGAGCATTTTCTTCTACGTCTTGCTAAGGCTACGGGGGCATAAGCAAAGCTTGAAAGGCAAAATCCACGAATTAACAGCCAAATTCCAACCCAACAGCATCCTTAATGCTTTGAAACAAGCTTAAGGTTTCAAAACACCCTTGGCTTGGAAATAAGAACTACTGATTATGTTTTATTATGTCCATGAAATGCTGGGGGGAGGTGGCACAAGTAGCCTGGTGAAAATAAAGCTTGCAGCTAAAGGCTATGCACAGCTATTTGGGGTTTTTTTGAGGAAGGGAAAGGCCTTTCAAAACTAATGATCTCAAATAACTTGTCTCTTGTCCCCAAAGCTGTTATCGGCCGCCAGCCTGTTCCAACTGGACGGGCTCCAGCGACACTGTGAAATCCTCTGCGCCCAGACCATCAGCTTGGAGAACTCCGTTCACATCTATAAATACGCAAAGGTATATATTCACCCCTATAGCAAATAACTCATGTTACTAATAGAATAATATAGAAATACTCTGCCATTCCTGGAAGTTTGCAGGGTCAGATCCCTTAGAAAGGCCACACGAAGGGCTGGTAATGAAGCACGTGTAGTGCCACACTGATCTTTCTCCATTCCTGACCCTGCCACTTCTCCCATGGAACTCAGGCTGGTTTCTTTCAGAACCTAAAACTTAACAGTACGCAGTGGTAGAGAGGGAGAAGGGAACGTTCCCCACTGGCCTTTTTAGTACTTTTCCTTAAATCACTGTTTGCACAAAGTTCCCAGAAATGGGGGCATGCAGCCCTACACACTGAACTCCAGGTTCTCTTCCTCCTTTTCCTGAGCTTCCTCCACGGGTTCCGAAACCAAAGGAACCAGGTCACAGCCAGAAATCCACCTGACGTGCTTTAGAAGTGGTTTCCCCCCGTTCGGCTCCTTTTCATCCTACGAACCCCATTGCCACAAGCAGCACGTGCCACTTGGCACTGCGGTATATATATATATATATGTACACGCACACACGCACGCACACATATATGCATATACACGCATGCACACATATATGCGCACGCATACAGATATGCATATACGCACACGCGCACGCACACATACATATACACACACGCGCACACACACACGCACACATATACATATACACAGACGCACACATATACATATACACAGACGCACACACATACATATACACAGACGCACACACATACGCACACATATACATATACACAGACGCACACACGCGCACACATATACATATACACAGACGCACACACGCACACACATATACATATACACACAGACGCACACGCGCGCACACATATACATATACACACACGCACGCACACATATACATATACACACACACGCACACATACGCACACATATACATATACACACACGCACACGCACGCACACATATACATATGCACACACACGCACGCACACATACGCACACATATACATATACACACACACGCACACATACGCACACATATACATATACACACGCACGCATACGCACACATATACATACGCACGCATACGCACACATATACATACACACGCACGCATACGCACACATATACATATACACGCACGCATACGCACACATATACATATACACACACGCATACGCACGCACACATACACATATGCACACACACGCACGCACACATACGCACACATATACATATACACACACACGCACACATACGCACACATATACATATACACACACACGCACACATATACATATACACACGCACGCATACGCACACATATACATACACACGCACGCATACGCACACATATACACACACACGCACGCATACGCACACATATACATATACACACACACGCACGCATACGCACACATATACATATACACACACACGCACGCATACGCACACATATACATATACACACGCACGCATACGCACACATATACATACACACGCACGCATACGCACACATATACATATACACACACACGCACGCACACGCACACATATACATATACACACACACGCACGCACACACATATACACACGCACACACACACATATATACATATACACACACACATACAGGACAAAACCTCCCTTTTTGTCTCCACTTTATCAAGCAGCTGCTCTCTCCTGCCTGAGGAGGAGACTGAGCACGGGCCAGCAGCAGGAAATCAGGGGAAATAATTTAAAAGAAAACCTCAAATGCCTCCAAAAAGCACCAGAAGAAATTATCAGCCATCACTGGTCCTCCCTTCGGTGCTTTGCCACTGTTACTACCGTTCTTCTTCTGGCTTAGAAAACATTAAAGGGAAAAGTGCTACAAAAGAGAAGAGGCTCAGCGTGTCCTTTAGGTCTGTGACATCCAGCAAAGGCTTAATTTGATGTTCCTCTCTCCCGCAGATTCACAACGCTCCCGAACTGGCCTCTTTTTGCGAAGGCTTCTTCCTGAAGCACATGAGCTCTCTGCTGGAGCAGGACTCGTTCAGACAGCTCATCTCCAGCAGGACCAGCAAGGTGCAGGGCCTGGACCCGCTGCGGGACTTGCAGACGGCGCTGGCCGGCCGCCTGCACTCCGTGTACGTCACCTCCCGCGTGTGACGGGGACGCGGCGCCCACGGGAGCTCGAACCGCACGGGGACGCGCGCTCAGGAGAAGGCGCCGCTTTCCCGTTCACCTTCTGCATCACCAAGGGACCGGGGCCAAGGGCGCCTCGTCCCGCCAAGGGGGGCAGCTGGCTTGTCTGTGCCACTACTGTCACAGAAACACTGTCATGCGAGAACCGAGGACGCGAAGAACCCCAAGGGAAGATCGACGCTGCCATGTAAACCAGCACAACGCAGGGCTGGAGAGAAGCGAGGCGCCTTACCCAGCCCCAGCGCCTCGTGTCATTGCGTCTGTCCCCACACAATGGGTGTTTTACCTGTAAAAAGGCTGCACGGGAGGAGTTTTCTAATCCTGTCTGAACACAAAGGCTGGTGCACACACTACTTCACTATAAACACCAGGGTCTATACGTTGAAAGAGACTCCGACATATGTTTTCCCCCCAAACTGTTTGCACCTTGAGAGAGAGAGATTTTGTAGATGTTCAAAGCTGAGTAGAAACTAATACTAACTCTGAAATTACTCTTAAAGCCTAATATGAAGAACTGAGTTGGGAGGGGGAAATTGGGGGGTGTTTTGGCATTTTTTAAATACGGCTTCACTGTGCTGGTTGTTAATCTGGATTCATCTTTGAGAAGGAAAATATAGACTGTCTGCCCTTTCGTTATCAAGGCTTGATAGTCTCAATCACTTCCACCTTAAACACCTGTTTCTGAGCGTTACCTGTGAGACCTGACGCCATAAAAGATGCTTTCTAAAAGTCTCAGGTGTAGTAGGAGCTACCACCATGCTGAAAAACTGTCCAAAAGCATAAAGAGCAATAAAAGTCTCCCTAAAACCCTGAAGAACATAGAGCTTGGTGGTTTGTTCCCTCTCTGGAGCAAGGTGGGATCAGAAGCTCTGACTTCTGGTCTTGGTTTCCACAGCCTCATCCACGGAGTGGTGTTGTTTTCCATGGAATGGTGTTGTTTTCCACGGAATGGTGTTGTTTTCCACAGACCTGCTACCTCAGTGGGTAGGCTGCGGTCTAACACTTAGGCGGCAGCACGCACTTAAACCTTTAAGATGCCTCTACTCAAAATGCCCAAGATTCACATCAGCCAGATGTGCAGACAGATGTTTCTGGTCCAAAAGGCCTCACTATAGTCCTTTAGACGACTTAAACCTAAAAAGAGACAGTTCTATCTACAGTTTAGTTTCTGGGAGCGATGTTTTTGCGTGTGGGTTTGGGTTTTAATTTTAAATAAGCCCAACCTTAGGAAGGCAGTTGTGCAAAACCACAGACCTTGCTCTTACCAAGAGCTTTAAGACAGACCTTCAGATAACCCCACAGACCTTTGTTAGCAACCCCAAAACACTTGCTAAGCATTTCACTGGTCATAGATGGGTGAAGGAGAAGCAGCAGCCGGGTTTTCAGTGAACTGCTGCTCCTTAGAAATTCAACTATTAATGGCGTAACTAAAGGAGGAGGCTCAGCCCAACCTCCCGAGCGCAACATAGACACGGCTTATGTAGATTTAGGGAAGAACACGCTCCAGCATCTCCCAACAAACCCATCAGAGTCTGACATTGCCTCATTCCTAAGGGATTTACACCAGAAACAAAGTGCGGGCAGGGATGAAAACGCCCCGTGCAAGCTCAGGAATCGATAGACACGTTGGTCCTGGCACAGTCTAGTTTATCCTTTAGGTCTGCAGCCGCTTCTGAACATCACCAGCTTCAATAACCCTATTTATTATCAAAGCCATGCAGGGGGTTCAACATTCTCATCAGCCCAGCCTGAAAAATACCACAAAAGGCTTTATCTTGGAAAGTATTTTCAAGTAGCTGCTCCGGCTACCTGTACAAATATGTAGGCCCTCTTTTTGTTGCTGTAATATTACAATGCTTTGTTAATTGTACATTAATTGTTGTCATGTATGTAAATGTACCAGGATTTTATTAACAACAACATTTTAAAATACACAGCTGCTGCGTTTTGTTTGTCCGCTCTTCTAACAATGAGAAAAACAACATATTGAAAGGCGCTTCTGTGGAGAAGGCAGCTGCAGTTTTAGCATCTTAAATTTGTTTTGGCATATATACCTATATACATATATATATATATATATATATATACACACACATATACATACATATATTTTATCCTTTAAAGCAAGGGATGCATAGGCATCAATTTCCCCTTCCTAGACTCAAACATTTTTGAAGTAACAAGAAGTTTAACTTGCATGACTTAAAATCCTGTTGTATAACAAATTACCCTCACAAGCACTTCTTAGCATTTGATTTCCGTGATCCGAGCGAGGTGCTTTTTCTTGCATTGTTTCCAGCACGCTTGGAAACCCACCAATACAAACACCAACCTGCTCTCAAGAATCACGGAATACAAACACCCAAGGTTCCCTTTTATCCTGACAAGTAGATCAAATAGAACTTTCTACCTCTATTTTATAGAGCGCTGCCCCTTGGAGCCCTAGAAAGTAACACAGCGGAGTTTGCAAAGCTTTGCTGGCCACCATTATCAATTCATGGAGCAGAGGAGATGAACAGAGCTCACACATCTGCCTGAACACGCTGGGTGACTTTCAGGCTACAATAAAAGCTTTTATTGCTTTAACGTGAGCCTCAGCACAGCAGGTGAGCGCTGGCTCATGTCACACTGCTACGAACTGGCCCTTTGCCCTCACCAAACGCTGCTTGAGCGACCAGACGTCGCCTCCTGCACCTGCTGTGGCGGCGACAGCCAAGGAGACACAAGGGACAAAGAGGAACGTGGCAATTCCCTTGAGGAATGGGGCAGAAAAGCCGCTCTCACCGCTGCCTGGGGCAGAGAAGATGATTCAAAAAGCAGATTTGAAAGGGTGGGTTTGAGTATAAGGGACCCAATAAGCCATGGAATAATTTAACATTGCACTTGGCTCTAGTTGTCCAAGCAAAAGAGGCAGAAAAGGAGGTATGGTAAGAAATGCCAGCATGGTGGGATTTGCTGGGAGCAGCACAGACTGGCCCAGCCCCAGAGCTGGAGTCATTCCAGTGCCATCCAGTTTCCTACTGGTAGTAACTAGAGACCAAGCAGGCCAGTTCACAACCTCACAACCACCCCTGTACACAAAGCTTCACGTACGCTACTCACTGGATGGGGAATTCACCAGACCAAGGACAGGATTCTGCCCAAGACCACATTTAGTTCAGGCAGAAGGTGCTGTGGGTCCCTCACCAACTCGCTCCATCCTCCACTAACGAGAAGCAGTCACAGTATCACAGTATGTTTGGGATTGGAAGGGACCTCAAAAGATCACCCAGTGCAATCCCCCCATGGAGCAGGAATGCCCAGGTGAGGTCGCACAGGAAGGTGTCCAGGTAGGTTTGAATGTCTGCAGAGAAGGAGACTCCACAACCCCCCTGGGCAGCCTGGGCCAGGCTCTGACACCCTTACTGAGAAGAAGTTTCATCTCAAATTTAAGTGGAACCTCTTATGTTCCAGCTTGATCCCATTACCCCTTGTCCTATCATTGCTTGCCACCAAGAAGAGCCTGGCTCCATCCTCGTGGCACTCACCCTTTATATATTTATAAGCATTAATAAGGTCACCCCTCAGTCTCCTCTTCTCCAAACTAAAGAGCCCCAGCTCCCTCAGCCTTTCTTCATAAGGGAGGTGCTCCACTCCCTTCATCATCTTTGTTGCCCTTTGTTGCCCAGTCGTTAGGAAACACACACCAAGAGACAGGCTCATGCTTCAGAGAAAATAGCCAAAAATCCAGCTGTGGAAGCAATTAAAAAAAACTACCACAGGAATATCACAATGGCCAAATAGAAACGATTTCATTTCGTCCTGCCCTGTCTGCATCTTGCCCCTACCCTGTACACCAGCCTTTCCTTTGCTCGCTTCTCACAGAGCTGGGGGAGGCGAGATGATGCTCAGCTTCACTGGTTTTACCCCTTCCCGGGTACCTCGCAGCTGTCAAAACAGCTCACGGGTCTCGAAGCGAGCGGGATGATTCCACTGACAACCAGGTCACGTCTCCCCACCACCTGCCGAGAGCTGCGGGGGCTCCACGGGGCTTCCCCATCGTCCTCTAATTAGCCACACTCTCCATCACTTGGTTACGGGACAGGAGGGAGAGTGAACCTGCAGCAATGTGACAGGTCAGCGAGCCAAGAGACGCGGAAAAAAAGGCGATAAACTGACCTTGTAGGTTTAAAACGGGGCCCGAGACACAAACGTCACTGGGTTGTGTGAAGATGCGTCCCTGGGGTGCGACAGGAGGAGCAGGGAGCGTGTGCTCCCTCCAGCATCCCCATCCGCAGGGAATCAGGTACAGAAGAACCAGCTCCAGGCAGCACAAAACAGGCTCAAAACCAACCAAATCCTAAAATTCAAAGGTACAGAACTCGTGCCCCTCTCAGCTACTACATCACACGGTGTTTTTAGCACAAATCTCGCTGCAAAAAGACGCGTTCATGCTTTGTTGCTGGATTGCATTCAACCAGCCCTGACTCTAAGCTGGGATCTGTACCCAGCTCGACTGATGGAAAGCACGGAGGAAAACGGGGTTTGATGAGACTTGTTAAAACAATGAAAATCCACATCTCTCACTTATTTTAGTATCTGAAGGTTTGTTTGTTTGTTCACAGAGCAATAGACAGGCAGAGGAATCTAAAAAGCCGCCAGAAATCATAAAACGTACATGGAAAACCTGAGAAAGAACAGCTCGGCTGAATACGCTCCTTAAATACAACTCCAGCTCAGCACCGGAGGGGCACACACAGCTCACATCCTCCAAGACAATTACAACTACAATACACCCAGCTCATGTACAACAGAGCAAGGGTCACTACAGCCTGTAGGAATCACTGCAAGAATTCAGCTCAATAGTAAAATCCTCATTTGCTTGAAGAGCCCAGTTTAATTTCGCCTACTATCCACCACCTTGATTCACAGACTGTTTACAAGTCGACAGTTGCATCCATACACTGTTTCATGGCTATTCAGCATGGCCCTTATAAATAAACAGAAACTTTGACATGTTTTTCATATAAATATGAACTCTTTTTGAACTTCTTGTCCATTTGATCCTCAGCGTAACCCTTAAAAACCACAAACTGATTCCCAAGCCCCAATAGCACATGGGTGTTCTACAATAAAACCTCTCTTAAATACCAGTTTTGAATCTATTAGCAGAACCAGAGTTTAACACCCCTCCTAAGAGATGCATTGTAATTTGCACCATTTCTACCTTCTAAAGAAGTTCAACCACCATTTTCTTAGCACAAGAAACAACATGCAATGGAAAAAAAAGCCTGATACTGTCACCTGAGACCCAGAGCAAGTAAAACAACCCCCGCGTGAACAAATCCAGCAACTTGCATAATTAGAGAATGCGAAATAATTACTGCTGCTTTCTTAGTGCAAAGTTTTGAAGAATCAATACTCTTTAGAGTTTAAAGCTTTGATTTGCAGCCTGGTGAACCAGTGGAATCTTGCCAAGCAGAGCACATGAAGTGGGCAAACCAACGCTATTCAGTCAGTAACCGTTTGATACCAGTTCCTTGCCTGACCATCACTTCAAATACAACTTCATTGTCCCTTCCTCAAACGGCAAAGGGATGTGATTAGATCAGGAAAATCCATTAAAAAAACACCCCCAAACCACCTGTATTAAGCTAAGCAAGACATCAGAAAATCACAATCGTCCAGGTATCCGTGGGGAAGGTGGGTTTGGTACCGCAGAGCCCCTGGGCTGGACAACAGGCTCCAATCCAGCCTGTTACAACTGCTGGCCAGGGACTGTGGTTCTTTGTCTCTCAGGACCAAGTCAAGCAATGGCTTGGAGCTCTTCACTCCTCTCCCTGCAGAGCCACCACTTCCCATATTTTTATCAGTAACAGCAAAACCAGAGAGAATTCACTCACCTTTTCTCCCGAGGACTTCTTGGGAAGCTGTGAGGAGCCTCAAACTTCTTGCCTGCTCTTTTTGCAAGTGTTTTAGTGCTGTTTCAGGGCAGCCACCACCTTACCCCCACAGCTGGGTGATAACGAGCCCCTCATCAGGCTTTTAAAAGCTACAGCTGCCATCAACTCTCATTTTGTGACCTTCTAACCCAAGGTACACACAGGCTGCTCTGTGCAAGGCCCAACCTTAATGTAGATGTTTCATAGACGAGCCTCTTAAAGAAGAAATACTGTTTTTCCCTAGCAAGAAACTGTTTCTTCAAGGATTTGCTGGAAAAAGGAGCTATGAGATCTACAAGTAAATGTAATGCAGCTGTAGTAAGTCTCTCTGTTCCAAATCTGTAGGGTATGAAGCCAGAACATCAAGACAATGCAGGGGGACTCAGTTTTAGGACAAGGATATTCTGTGTCAAAGGTTTTACCTGGTTTTGAAGCCTCTGGAATATGACAGTCTGCAGCCACAGAAAGTCCCAGCTCCAAACTGGTAGGTATTTATTGCCAATAACAGAGCTGGGGAGTTCAGGGACTTGTCTGCTCAGCTCGCCCTGAGCTCTAAGACAGGACCATCCAGACCATGTGTTTACAATTGTGCTGGTTTTCTGTGACCTTCACACAAAACTTCCTACCAAAGCCAAGCAGCAGCTCCAGGTCAAGCACAGGGGGACAGGGTGGCCCAAGCAGCTTCCCCAGCACCTGTGAATGGTGCCACCCTGCTCGAGAACTGGAAACCGCTGAGCTGGGGGAATGCTGAGACCTTGCAAGCATGAATGCACAAGAGCAGCTTTTACGACAGTAAGTAGGAACTACAGGCTGCCTTCCAAACTGCAAGTGTTTGTTATGTACCCCTGTGAGCAAAGACCACATCACAAGTTTAAATTGACAGTGTGATTTGTGCCCCCTGAACAGCCAAATATAAAATCAGTTGTTGTTCACACCAAAAACTCCCTCCCGCTCCAAAGGAGCAGCAGTACCACTGAAATGTACTGAAATGCCACAAGGCAGAGCCTCAAACCAAAGCCTTCCATGCTTCTATCCTTTGTTGTCCAAGCTTTTTTAATAAAGACACCAACCATTAAGATGCAGGAAAGTTTAGAGCTTGATGTGCCCTCTTTGAATGGAAAGTCCGTAGCTGCTGAAGTGCCCTGATGATGTGGCAGCGTGCACAGCGCCTCGCTCGAGCTCTGCAGCCACACTTCATCAGAAGCCTTCCCAGACTGGCTCCTGGCACTGCCACTGTGCTTCTCATAGTACAAACACCTTAAAAACACCTCTAAAGCTTCTTCTTCACTCCAGCTCTCACCCCACAAAAGCAAGTCTTTTGGTTTAAAAGAGAATAGTACTTCTTAAGTACAGCACTGGTTAATTCAAGTCCACTGATTGGCTTTAAAGTCATTTCTTCCGCTTCTGCTTTATATCTTTAGTCTTCTGAAATTTCTTCTTTGGCTTGGGTCCTCTTGCTGTTTCTAATTTTCTCTTCTTGTCACTGGGAAACAGGAACAAAATATCTGTTAAAAACACATGTGATTCTCATCCAGCTGGGAAATTTTTTTGTAAAAGAGGAGGGGTGGGGGTCTAGAAATGTGGTTGGGGGAAAGCGCTTTCAAATTCTCAGGTCATTTAAACTGGTGCTAGAGAAAGTACAAACAGGAGCATGACCAAGATTTTCTAGTGTCTTTCACATTCTCTAACCCAATTTGAATAAGTTATTTCTTTAAAAGTGACCCAAGGGAGGAATTGCACCAATTTCTGTGTGTGACCACGATCAAGACTTTACCGTGTCAACAGAAAAACGCTACAATAAGCAACTGAGTTACATGAAGACAGGAGTAAACTCTAGAACAGAACTGAGAGCAGCAGCCTGGCCATTGGAGCAACCCCTGAGTACCCAGCAGAGCTCTCAGGTCCTCACACCCTCATTTCTCCAGGAAAACTGAGCATCTATTGAGGACACTAAGTTCGTTTTATCTGCTTTTAACTGTTCAGCTTCAATCTTTTGAAAAAGATCATGATAAGGCAGCAGGAAAGACCAGAGAGACTTCTGTGGAGTATTTCAGCTTTCTTAACCTTTTCATGCTGACAACGGAAGCGTTCTGTCCTGCTTTGCTTAGCACCTCATTCCATTCATCGTCGTCACCTCGGATAATATATCTAAGTAAAAAAGGAAAATCCAAGTAAAATTGCTAGCTAATAATAATAATAATAATAATAATAATAATGTGATTATACTGCCTGGCAGACACTACTCTGCTAACAAAGCCACTGCGTCAGCACCCAACCAGGTTTGGAAATACACACAAAACTAGACCAACAGAGGGATACAATGGTTCGTCACGACCCTGCCAGCAGACTGGGTCCAAACTAGGTCAACAGCAACCAGCAATTGTCCCCATCCAACGCTGGGCAGTGTCAAATGAAGCTCATGCTTGAGCCTCTATTGTAAAAATCACAAAACTGTTCTGGGTAAACCTCTTGTCCAAAGAGCAGAGTGCGCAGAGCGCTGAGCTCAGAGCGCAGCTGTCAGGAAAGCACAAAATGAGGCCACAAAGGTTATATTCGTTCTTTCCATAGTGGTGTACAGTTCTCCTTTGGCCACCAGATTTCTTAAAAGATAAACCTTCAGTCGCTACAGCCCGACAACCACAATCAGATCTACATTCACTATATGGATTTCTTTATAAAAGCCTGAGGGCTTTTTATTTCCCTTTTCCCCCTCCAAAAGAGAGGATGATGGTTGGGGTGGTAAAGGAAGAGGATGCAAAAAGCAATGGCTTATAATGTTATATATATATGCATAGAGTTAAATTAGCAGCTGCTTGTAGACCAGCACTTGGCTTGAATGGTGCAGTTTTTCTGCATCAGTCCTGGGAAAACTGAAGATCTGCAGCTTTCATTTGAAAAGAGAAATGAAGACAACAATTGCTATTCAAATAAGCTCGTGTTCTGTGCCCCTGGTGTGGGTGTTCAAGTACCCTGGAAATCACACACAAATTTGAGTGACGGAGCAGAATTGAGCGCTTGGTCTCCACCTCCCATGGCCTTTGTCCACACGAGGCTGAACAATGCTGGCCAAAACCTTTCAAATCCAACAGCTCTGGCTCTTCTATTAGTTTTCTATAACCTGTATTGAAAAGTGTTCAAAATAGGTTTTTATCTCTCTTTCCTCATGGAGAACAGAAATCTATTTCTGGGTGAAAAAAGGGAACGTGGTCCAAAATGACCAACGGGTATGTAACACTACCAATGAAAAAATTGAATTAAAACTCTTTAAACATTCTGGTTATATTGTTTTCCTAATGTGACCGACTTGCAAGTCACTTACAGTCGCATTCATTTTTGTCCTTCCTTCAAACGAGACAACCAAAGATTCAAAGAAGCTTTTATTCCTTTTCTCAAATTTAAGAGAGGTTAATCCAGAGCCAAATCAGACAAGTTTTCTAGGATGTCAGTACAGTAAATAGGGTTTATATAATAAAATGTAGGAGGAGAAGGGAGAGAATCAGAGTGGCACGTGTAACTCCTGCTGGCCCATGAAAAGAGACACCTGCTGACACTTGGAGTAAATTGCTGGTTCAGCAACTCGGTATCCTACAAACTGTCCAGCTCTAGAGCAGTTCAAAGGCAACTGGGCACACTGTGGGTAGTAAAAGGAGCTCTGGTTGGCTGTTCTTGTTTTTTTTAATTAAAGAAGAGAATATTAAAATTAGCCAGGTGCTATTTTCACCTGAGTTGCACACGCGGCTCAGCTGGAGAGCAGACAACAGGAGCCGGGCATCCCGCTTTGAGGAAATAATGACTATTTCTAGAAGCAAGGGAAGCTGTGAAATTAGAAACAGCCCACAGCCAGGCAGCTTGTTTTATTACTCCGTATTACAGAACTATATAACTTACGTATGTGTAATATGCATACTGTACATAGCCAGGATGGTTTGAGACCATCATATTGCAACAGCCCTGTGCACAAGGCTCGGCAAAACGCACGAGTGACGCAGCATTCAAACAGATACGAGGGGAAAACTGCATTTGAGACTCATACGGATAAATCCTTACTGTGTGAGGTCCATTCCCTTCAGCTTCTCCACCTCTTGCTTGTGTTTTTCTTGGAATTCCTTTGCGGCTTCTTCCTACAACAGGGCAGCACAACAGATGCATTAAGTTCTTAGTGCAACAGTGACCATGTAATGCAAGGAAAATGCCTTTCCCACTGAAAGAGAAATACATCCCCTAAAATAAATACCAGATGATCCTGAAAGGCATCTCTCTTTTATATAATTGCATTATGGTGTTACTCGCCTACATACACTTGTAACGTATAACTCCAAAAACATCTTAGTAGGTTCCGCAAACAATCTGTATTGCAGATTAACAAAGCCTGACTACAAGCATGTAAAGCAAAGCTGTCAGGTTTTAACGACCATAAAGCGACAGACACGATGTGGAATTCTCTCCATCCAAGAAAATTCAGATTACAAGGCTCCTACACTCAAGGGAACTCCACAAAGCGTTTACATATGGATGAAGAAGTTGTTCATAATTACCAAATCGTCATTTAAAGATTTCAGCGTTGGCTCCATCACAATATCCTTTGTTGCCACCATCTGCTCCTCCACAGCTTTTTCCTGGACTGTGTTGAACAACTGAGAATGAAATAAGCCAACACATGTAAGACTTGATGATGTTTCTTCTAGGTTATCGCTTTAAAATATATAAGAAATGCTGTCTGTCCCCAGGAAACCTTTCTAACCTTGCAAATACTATCAGGCAGTTGTTTATTTCTGACACATTCATTCAATCATACTGAAATAAAAGCTCAAGGCTGCTTCCTGAAGGCAAAATTATTCACAGCTTTTATAAAAAGTATAAAACTAAGATCAGTCAGCACTCAATGTCACTCACATACATGTAGAGAACTCTTAGTTTACAACAGACTTTATTAGTACAGCATCATTTGATTAACATTTGCAGATAAAAGCTGCACTATTGTTTTGTGTGTTATATTTTTCAAGATAATTGTAAGGGTGTTACAGTGAGCACGAGTTCTGTCCCTCTCTCCGTCTGATAACTCATCACGTTACTCACTTTATCACACAGACACAAAACCAGACCCAAAGCTTTGCAGTTATTTCACTGGACTTCAAGTTTACCTCTAAATGACCTTGGAAAAGTGTTTTTTCAAGAAAAGCTGAGATGCCAACAATGCAGTGAACAATTGTAACCAAGTGGCTCGGGCTCAGCTGCCAAGATGGGCTGTGTGCTCAGGATTTTAGTCGGGATATTTCAACATTTAAAAACATAGCACAAGCACTATTATTTGGGAAAATGCTGTATAAATCAATGCTACAAATATCTGATTTTCCACTGGGATTTCTTACAAAGAAGCTCACAGTCAATCGCTGGGGACATGTTAAAGATACACAGCTCCGATTCAGCTTTCTGTTAGTGCCAGGCCCAGTACTGGTATTAAACTGGGGTCCAATAAAGCCAAGACAAAGCTCGTTGGGATGCTCCTACCTGGACCACTTTGCGGATGATCCTGTTGAAGAGGCCCATCAACTGACTGCTGGGCAGTTCCACCTCCTTCTCCAGCTGGTCCAGAGATTTGTGCTGTAGGCCAATCCCTAGAAAAAGGGCCTGAGGAAATGACATGTATTTCAGTTATAGAGGCTTTTTGAGCAAATACAACCCTCTACACTCCCAACATTTTACCAAGTCCTTGCTCTACTTAAGTAATACAAGACTTCCCTGGTATGAGCTAAAGATGCGGTAGAACACCCCTAAATTTTTCTGTAGACGGCAGGTGGCATTCCATACTTAGTACAGACAAATCTCTTTCTCCTGAAGTCCAACTAAAGGTGGAAAAACACTACAAGCAGGAGAAACCACGAAGAGGACTACAAAGGAGCAATTAACTGAAGCTAAATATTTTTTAAAGATGACACAGAACAAGAAACTATTCCAAATATATCTCCAAAAAGAGGTGAAGCATGGCTGGTTCTCACAGCGACACGTACCGACTGCGCAGCAGAGAGAGAGATATCGCCCAGCTGGTTGAGAAAAAACATCCTGGCGATGGTAGGGACCATATCCATGATGAGATGATAGTCCACCATGTTGCGGGAGTACATCTCTAATCGCTTCAGGTCATACGGGATGAAAACTGATTCTAATTCGGCACGGCTGATGGCTACAACAAAAAGACAGCAATGTCAAGACTGTTCTTCAGGGCTATCCAGTATCTCAGTATTAAACACGTTCCTTTTCCAACTGCTACCTCGTATGTTCACTTCCCAAGACGCTTCAGATTTCAACACACTAAAGCCTCTCTCATTGAAAGATCGCGTTCTAATTTCCAAATTTCTGATGACAATATTCTTGCTAAGATCCTAAGCAAGCTGCTCTTCCTACTGACCATTCCTATGCAACACTTCCCTTTTAATTCCATATTGGATTTGGCAGGCGTCAGTATCCATCCATGTTTTATGATGCCTTTGGCTGTTATAGTCAGGAGCTCTTCAATTTTGGGTTACTTGAATCTTCAATCAAAAAAGCAGGATAAAAAAAGAAACATGCCAAAAAGCCACTACCTGGTTTTAGTGGCAGAAAATGTCCTCTTAGCTTTCACTAAGAAACACAAGCGTTTTCCTGGATAATAGGAACACAACACAGTAACTGACCAAGAGGAATTCACAGCACTTCACAGGAGACATCCTACAATGCGTGTTTCTGAGAACTCCGAGGAACACGTACATAGACTTTAAACTGCAGTCTAACAGAACATGGTGAGCCAGGGTACTCACGCGGCTGTGGCTGCTGTTTGATATTTTTGTTCTGTAGAATATTCAACGCCAACGATGGAGAGAACGTGCTGAATTGGTACGAGAGCAGAGAAAGGAACCGCCTCCTAAAATCTATAGTACAGAATGATAAAATAAATTACTCCTGTGGACCTCTAGAATAAATACCCCAGAAGATTCTTCTAGTGTTAGCAAAATGAAAGTTACCTTTCCAGAAGGCAATAAGCCAAGACTCCTGTTCAGCGTCCTCTTCATTCAGCGTCTTCAGCATGATGCACGAATGCTCACCCGTCAGGTCATTCTAATAAATGAGATTTATTTCCAATCATCCCCATGAACCTTTTGCACTCTTGTGCACAACTGAAGAAGGTAAAGATCTTCTAAATCAACAACAACACAGGTATCAACTGCTACTGGTCACCAGCACCTCACGTAAAAGCGATGAACTTCTTGAATTTTGTAAATCCCAGTGATAAGGGATTTTGGTTTCTTGATGTAACCAGTAGCGCAAATTCCAGGTACAGCTCAAGAGCCAGAAAAACCAAAGAGAAAAATGCGGTGACACAGGACAAACAGATTGTTCTCCTGAAAAACACTATAACTTCTAGTGCTATTTTTTATAAACACCTAGAAAAACAAGAGCAGGCAGTTCAAGGGCCACTTGCATGTTTTACTAATAACCCCATTAATAACACCCACCTTGGCTGTAATTTTTAAAGTGCAAACTACTTAAAAGACCATATTCACAACCTTTTAGTTAACTATAGGCCCAAAGAAGAAAAATAAACATAAGCCAACTCCCAAATGTACCCTCAGAAAACTTTCCTGCCCAAATCGCATCTCCCAGAAGCCAATGGAAAGATGCCCAGTGGATTCAATAGGGCTGGATTTCATTCAGAAACAGTAGGTTACTTACTGGTGTCTGCCTTAGATAAACTGGCACAAATCCAGCACGTTTCCAAAACCTAGGAAAAAGGAAAAGAGAAAACACGCTGAGAATTATGGAGGTGTTGATTCTACAATAATGCTTGTGGTTAAATTCAATCCATACAAGAACAACTGTTGAAAAGTAAGCAAAAGCATGTAAGACAGCCCACCAACTAACGAAAATGAGTACTGACGGAAAGTAGTAACAGCAATCAGACTGCGGTTCTAATTTAGAGGAGTGAAAAGTGATGATTGTGATATCAAACTATGAACAAGCTGTTAGAGGCCGACAGCCATGACACGAGATTATTGTATTTGACGTGCTTCCAGGGCCTCCTTTAAAAACAGGCGAACAGGTTTTGCCCAATAATTTCAGAGACTCCTAAGGGATCCCCAGGGGAGGGGCTGAGGATTTCCAGCTCGCTTCAGGGACGCTGCTTTTCTTCAATGAATGACCATTTTTCCTGGTATCTTCCAGGTTTCAAACAGTCACTTGTGGACCAGAGAGAATCCCAAACTGATCAGCAAAATCCTGCTGATCTTCCTACATCTTCGTTGTGAACTGATCCTACTATTCATTTGGCCTGGTGAAAAGGAGGACTAGTATAAAAAGACCTGCTGAGACCAAACATATGGTGTCCCAGACAAAAGAAAGAAGCCAGACCCAAGAGCAACTGTCACTGGCAACCTGCCTCCCCAGGCCGTGATGTGACTGCTCAGCAGCTGCACACGATGCTCAAAATTTCAGCAAAAAGCCCTATTTCTGCACCTCAGCCTCTCCCTGCTTGTCCTTTTATTTATCCCACCTCAACTAACCATCA
The DNA here is from genome assembly GCF_963082525.1 of Nesoenas mayeri. NCBI lineage: Eukaryota > Metazoa > Chordata > Aves > Columbiformes > Columbidae > Nesoenas > Nesoenas mayeri. The sequence continues at coordinate 67,074,336 of NC_137548.1, read as the reverse complement.
AATAATTAAGGAAAGTAGCAGTGGAACAGTTTATTCTCTCCGCTCTGCCCCAAGAGTGACCGTTCAAATAAAGACATTGGAACCACTTGCTCTACAATTTGCAATGGGAAGAATTCTGCATCATTTTGAAACTCTGTCCCAAGCTATTGATTCGCTACTTCCCACACTACGGCTACGAAAGCCTCAGAAATCTAGATATTTTGTTGAATTTTAGACTATTTATTCTACGATCCTGTTTTTATATAAACCATGTTGTAAAGTGGAGCCAAAACTTAGGAAAAATTAATAAATGATTTAGTGCTGCAGTAACTCAGCTCCCCCATGGTCAGAAAAGAAGCAGCTGCAGTTTGTGGTGAAAAGCATTTACATTAGACGGGAAACTAACAACCAGCAGAAGTTCAAGATTCTACAGGTCACATGAAGTACTGTTTAACTTCTCCCTACTTATTACAGGCTGTTATTTCTTCTCCAGCCTGGAAAATCTGTGCAATTAAAGCTAATTAACTGTTTAGAAGCATCACAGGGACAACCAAGAGGGGAATGGGTTTCCCTCAGAAGGAGTCTGAGGAAAAACTGCATTTAGGATCAGCCCAACTGTACATGAAGAAAAGGTCTTAGAGGAGAAGCTTTAGAAATCGAGTGAAATATGGAGAGATAATGTCCAAGGGCTAAAATATCTGCATCTATATTTACACATTATATTATCTACATATATTACGTAATATATATTATTTTAATATATATAATTTATACAGTTATATTTTGCACTGGATGTAAGTAGCAAGTAGCCTAATGTCTTACTTGAGTAATCTTGGTGTTAGGCCATAAGACACCCCCAAATAGTCCAGGTTTTCAGCTTGTCTCTCGCTCAGTTTAAGAAGTAAAGGGGGCAAGTCTTTCCGAGGTGTCACAACCTCTTCTAGTAAACTAACGGTCTGAAAGAGAAAGCAGAAATGGATTAGTAGCAACCCTCACAGAAACCTGCAAATTACATCTCTTATTTTGTATAAAAAATAAATACGAGTATTTTCTCCTTACACAGAGGAATCATCACTCAGAGTGAAAAACAAACAGCACAAGAGAAAATCCAAGAAATGCACTGAGCTCCATACCTCACCGCTTACAGTTGTAATTTCTTTTGGCTTTTGAACTGGTTCTTCTTCCAAACACGGAAATTTGCCTTCATAGTACATCTGCAGTAACGCCAGAGCTCGGCTGCCGTAGCCCATCTGTGAAGCAGCAAAAATACACTATAAGCAAAAAAATGTATCTAGTTTTTAAGGCAGAGCAACAACATTCACCCCTCACGAACCCATGAACAATCATCAGGCCAGAGATCACTCAGTCACTGCAAAAATAGGTTTTCTTTGCTACACAGCAGCTCCATGAAGGGCACAACAGGATGTCCCAAATCACAATGAGAACCCGGCTGCTAGTCCAGGACTCATAATAATTCTTGGTGCTTAACTCTGGCACTCAGAAAATGCCAAACATCAGCATGAACATTCGGGAATTCACAATAAATCTCACTGGAGCCTGACTGTTGGGATGCTGACAGGCTACAATGCTGATTTATCACAATAACCGGGGTCCAAAATACTTTACCCCCTGGTAATCTGGATGAACTGCAATACGAACAACACGCCCACCAGAGAGGCCCCCGAAATCCGGATCTTGGAACTGCATAAGAGACAAAAGTCAATGTAAAGAACACAGGTGGGTACTCTTAAAAATAAAAAATAGCGCTGAAAAATATCTTGGGTGGGAGTACACAGCCAAATTATTCACCTGCTCTGAAACGGTCCATGGAATAAGATCACCAGAAGCTTTCTTTCCCCTGGAAAGGCTGTTCATGATAGACTGGCGAGAGATCTCTCCCTCCAAGCACACCTGCCGGAAAAGGTAAAAGACCATTAATGGAGAAAACCTCTTTTCTTCTACAGTCACTCCACTGCGGCACAATCACAATTTACACTCGGTTGCTGCGTCCCTGATGCGGTATTGACGCGCACATCTGGCACAGCAGGAATTACACTGCAAGGCAAGACAAGCCTCAGGAGATTAAAGCATCGAAAGAGCTCTATGAATTTTCAGCAAACATAAAAGCTTGTCCCACCAATATTTCTCTTTAAATGTCATTATTTTTCACGTAAATGGGCCTTTTTAAGAAACAGTAGAACCAAACACAATCAAGAATGTGCGTTAAAGAACGAAGCACATGGTCAGATCCCCAGCAGTCAAAGGCTGAACTATTTCTACATCTCTAGGAACGTACATTGTTGAACAGTTCATAGCTACAAGCTGCTCTCTTACCTGAACAACAGCAAGTACTTCTGGTAACGAATTCTGGGTGGGTGGAACAGGTGGCAAAAGGCAAAAAAGATGATGGGCGGGTGCATCTGATAGCATCTGGAGGTCATTGGGCGAGTTCTGGAGGGTAAAGATGTATCAGAAAGTTGCAGGATTACTCCATGAGAGTAGCTTCCAAGTCGAGTGTAATGTTAGTAGCTCCACTTTCTGAATTCAGGGCTATTAAGAGACTTGGAACTAGTACAATACTAATGGCTGAGGAACATCAGGGGCAAGTTCATGGCTGTTAAACCAGACAGCATCTGTTTTTCTCAAGTGAAACCTCTTGCTCTCACATGCACGGAACTTAACTTTCCATTTTTATACAGCTGCTTTCAATCTACCAAACCTTAAATGACTCTGTTTTGAACTGTCAGATTTTTGGTACTTATGGACTTCACCACTCACATTTACTAGTCACCTATGGTCTTGAAACCTTGAGATGAACGATTCGTCTTTTCAGCACTACAATGGTACCACTCTTTTGCTTCATTTGAGGCTACTAGAAGAGGGTAAAGAGAAATCCAGAAGAGGTTCACCATTGATACTACTCTGATAAGCTTGCAGTCTCATCTAGAATTTAGTCTCCAGAATTTCTCAAGACAAGAATATTCAAGCTGTCTGTAAATCTGGTGTATTCAGCCAAGACCAAGGCAGAGATCTTCTCCGAGAAGGGAGAATACTGTATACAATAACTGAAGCTGTTCAGAAAACAGTGATTAGATCAATTCACTCAGACTCTCTCCACCAAATTCCTAGCTGAAACTTTGGCAGAAGGAGCACAAGCTTTACCTTGTAGTGTGAAGCCACATAGAGGGCCATGAGCCTCTGCAGAAAAACTTCCGATGCTCTGTGGTAACAAAAAAGGGTGTCTCTATTCACGTAGTATCTAAACAGAGGGGTTAAGGACTGAACCTCCTTGGAAACATGGAAAAAAGCTCATTGTTGGTTTAGGAGTAATATTTTTCAGTGCAGCCTCATGCTGGCTTCTGCTCTTAGGCTCTACAGCTCTATTGGCAAAAACGAATTACTTCGGGCAGTGTTCCCAGCTTTCACATCCTTAATTTGTAAATCTAAACCTTTTATAACTTCAGCAAGGACTTCCAGTCGTTCAACCCTTCCTTAGGATTCTCTCTGCAATAAAAGGGGAGTGTGGCAATGTCCTGGTGACACACAGCACCAGTCTTACAAAGGCAGCTCAACTCCCATAGTGTAGTCTTAATAGACCTTTGCTAAAAGATCACGTGCTGATGGCATCACGTTAGCTGAAGAGCCCACTACTAATCAGCTTGAAAAAGCCCCCTTTCCTTCATCTGAAAGTAAGATATTTTGATCAGAGCACAACGTCTGAGTAAGGATACAGGTCACAAGTCTCAGGCAGCGGGCAGCCGGAGATAATTCTGGTGATGTTGAGACAGTCCAAACATAGCAGATCATTCAACCACTTTTCAACTGGGTCCCCAGGGGCGTATCTGATGGACTCGTGCAGGGAGACTTCATGCAAAGTACGAGCTGCAAACAGATTTCAGAGAACATCTGGTGTTGGAAGTTGGAGCTAACAAAGAATCCAAAAGGATGGGGTTCCTTTGAACCCCAGGTCTCTCCCAGGAGATCAGAAAATCATTATTTGCTGAGCTTTCATCCCTTAAAAGCTCCTGCAGTACCTGAGGTGAGTTTAGCTGTAGCTGTAGATTTGTTCTCTGCTGTTATGGTGACTTGGGTTTGTGCACTCTGCTGACGGAGCTGCTGAATGAGCTTCAGCGACAATGAGCGACCAGTTCCCTCGTACCTGAAAAGCAGAAGGCAAAAGTCTGAAGCAAATAATCAAACAGCAATTGGGAGCCACAGGGAAGCTCCAGCACAGAACTGGGCTGCCATCCAGAGCTATGTGACATCCTGAGGGCTGTGATTCCAGGAGAATTGCTGCCTTTTGATGTTCTTGCGCATGTAGGACAAGGCAGCCTACCCTGTCGCTTCCATATTGGAAGGAAAATGTCATTCTTCCCTCTGTCCTAACAGACTGTGCAATCCTGTTTAAGTATTTGCTCCTTGTAGCAGAATCGGTGCAAGTCAAACACTTCATGAATCCACAGTGGAACCAAAGGAAAGCAGCAAGTACTGACTCTTGGTTATTTTAAGGAGCAGTTCCATGACAGATAAGAATCAGCGTGACCTGATGCGAGAGTGTGTAATAAAATAAGAACTGTGGACAAGAGATAGTCCACACAACTGCTTTCCCAGGTAAGGGAGTTGCTGGCCAAGCCTTACCCGTTGATTGTAGAAGCCATGAAAACAAGATAAGGGCCTAGCAGGTTCTTCACCAGGGGCAGAGGAATGGCAGCAGCTTCATCAATCACAACCAGTTCAGCTTGACCCAGTTTGACAGAATCAGCGGGGTGTATGTACTGCAAGGAATGAGAGGACACCGTCATTGTCAGCAACACCTTGTCTGGGAATTAGGGAAATGTCAGTCGGCAAAGCTGGAGCTCTAGAAAGCTGTTTGTTGTCCCTGTTCTTCACAATCATCAAGCCAGAGACTGAGCCATGAAAAGAAACGGCTGGGAGAGGGTTCATGTTACCCTAACAAGGACTGGCGCACACATCTTGTTTTGCACTTTTCCACGCAAATTTATCTGCAGAGATCATGAAAATAAAGGAAATCTAATCACTAGAAACATATGTTCCTCCTTCACTGTTTCTTTCATCTTCCTTTTGCTTTTGTTTCAAGAAACACACATGCAATTACCAAGGGAGCTTTGTAATCTTCAAGTTATTCACACAAAGAAATAAGATGTTTTGTGAAAGTCACCCACCAGAAAAAAAAAGGTCTGCCTTAAAGCAAAATCAATCAGGACGATTACACATCACACAAAATGAACCTGCTTAAATCCAAATAACTACAGCAATGGTAAAGCCAACAGTTAGGAACAAAAAGTAGAAATACAAGAATGGTCAGTTACCTGAATGGTCTGTCTGTGCTCCTTGAACACATTCACCCTGACAACAGCCTTGTTAAACTCCGGATTTAAGGACTGAACAATCTCATAGTCCAGATGTTCCTGAAAGAAAACACTGTTAAACAGCACGAACAATACAAGAACTAAGAAAAATATCGTTTACCATTATCATCAAAATAAGCTTGCTAAGAGTACGCTGTTATTTCAGATTGTACTTAAAAATTCTTAAAGCAAAAGCTTCAGAGGCCCGAGAAATAAATTATTTATGTCTGTTAAAAAGTATTTCACAAAAAAGATTTTCCCAACTTAAAAACAGAGAAGGAAACATAACTGTATTCTGATTTACGTTTGCACAACTTTACTAAAAAGGCTGGTAGCTAATATATGTTAAAAAACCCCATAAAATCACAGATGAGATGCAAAAGCTCTCCTGAACAGGAATGGTGTGAAGTATTGTAAACAGTCTGTGGTCCTCACCTGATACTGCAGTGCATCAAAGCCTTTAAATATGAACTCAAAGAGAGTGTGAAGGTTATCAGGGCTTGGAGAGGTGACAAAGATATTGGAGTAACTGTACAGAAAAATAAAACAAGAGCTTAACTCTTTTTCTAAAAAGAGGTACATATATGTACTAAGTAGAATGTTTTCTTTATATGAGGGCTTGATTTTACCTAATAATCAAAACACACCAGATTTCTTTAGACACACCTCAACTGATGTGTGATTATTTTGATTTTTAAAGACTGATGTTTTCTTATTACTGTGAAATAGAAGAATTTGAACATCAGTGTATTCAGCAATCAAAATATATGAAAATAAAAAGGAGGGATGTAGGACTGGAAATTACAAATCTATTCAGATCCATTTTTAAACTCATGGGTGCAAATAAAGCCTGGGAGATGGGGGGATCACTCACCCAAAAGCTACTGCTCCAGCAATAGCCAGTCCCAAGGCAGCAGATTTCCCGCGGCCCCTGGCTGCTGTCAATGCCACGGTGCTGCGCAGAGTCTTCTCCGAAATGGCTTCAATAAACTTCAGAACTGCCTTTGCCTGATGATCAGGAAAAATAATAAAGGAAACCAAAAATCAGCTGTGTTTAGAATCGTAGAATAGTTTGGGTTGAAGGGACCTTGAAAGCTCATCCAGTGCCACCCCTGCGCTGAGCCCATCCGACTGACACATCGTCTCTTCGATTTCAACACCTCACCAACCTGATCCAGGGTTTTACAGCCATCCACCAGAACTCCCACCGGCTGGGTATCCTGCAAGCTCTCCTTCAGTTCTTTCAGCTCCAGGTCCTGCGGCCGCAGGTTCTCCTCCTATCAGCACAGGATTTAATGTAACAGCATTAGTAAAGGACGCTTTGGCACAATTATACCTTTATGATGTCTTCTGGTATCTTTTATCAGGTGGAGAAAGATCTCTTGAAAGAAAATGTTACCACAAGTTGAGTACACTCCCTAGAAACAGAAAAATCTAAATGGACAGACATTTAACACTTCAGTTTTAATGCGTCTTCAGGAGAATGGTTACACAAGAGGTGGATATCCTGGCTTCCCAAAGCTTAGAAGGGAAAAAAGGAAAGGATTTTTCAGTAAATGGTAGCTGGAGAATGATATTACTGGGAAGAAGAGACCATGGACAAATTTTCTGAGGAATTTAATTGATTTTTCAGTCTTCAGGCTCTACCAACATTTTATGATCTTTATTATACCTGTCATAGGAGGGGTACATATTGCCATGTATGGGGAAAAACTACTGCAGCAGCAATAGGTCAGTTTTCAAACCAATATCAACATTTGCAAAGCCAAATAATAAACTAGGAGACAATCTGTTTTAAAAGGGAATGAATTCTGATTTTCCATATTGTCACTTAAAATTCCAAAGGCATCAATCTGTCCATCCAACAGATAAGCACTTGTGCTGCTGTCAATATTGTTATAATGCCGGGGGAATTTGGTGTTGTGTGGTTTGTTTGGGGAGTTTTTTGTTTGCTTGGGTGTGTGTGTTTGGTTGTTTTGCGTTGTTTGTTTTGTTCTGGTCTACAACTGAAAGTGACACAAAGGATACATTTCTAACAGTACAAGCTCTATGTCTGCCTAAATTCAGTGAATGTTTCCTGAGATGTGGCATCAGTAACTCAGAAACTGAAACAACTACCACAGCTCCTGGGCACCAGGTGTCTCCTGAGCCTCTAATATACTTATTTCCAGTGTTTTCCCACCCTCCAGCCCTTGAAAGGTCTTTTGATTTGTCTCATCCCAAAGGCCCATCAGCTTCAAATCTCTCTGTGCACTTCTGAAACAGCAGCCACAGCAATTAAGCTCCACCTTGCCAGACTAAACAGCAATACAGCAAAATCAATAAATACAGGCAAGCACAAAACAAAAGCTGTGACAGAAAAAAACACCAAGGAAGAAAAAAAAGACAGCTTCCCATGCTTCACCTGCATCAGGTGGTATTTTTGCAGAACATTCTACTTCTTCTCTGTAAGATATTTGATATAAATCAGGGTGAAGGGAAAGCTCCCCCTTTTTTAAACCTTTAACACACCCTGGTTGCCTCAGAGCAGTTTTTCCCAAGGGTGACGTTACTCACTGACCTGTGAGCGTGGTGGAACAGGTGTGATGTTTGCAACGTGACTGGAGATGGGCAGGATATTCAGCTGGTCATCAATCACGATGCAATTCTTGCATGAGGCCAGAGACAGAATGAACCTGAGCAGTCAAGAAAAGGCAACTCCGTAAGAACACCAGTGATACAATTGCATTTTAGTAGTTAATTTAAACTCTTTTCTAAACCCAGACATAGTATTTACAACTACTTATGTTACTTACAACTACTTATGTTACTTATCATAAAATCAGGATCGTCTACACAAAATGGGTACCTGCTTACCAGGATGTCTCCAAAGAACACTAACTAAAAACAACCTAGAAAGAAAACTAGAAAGTGATTTCCAGCATTTAAGCAGGAGGCCGCTGCAGAAAAGTCTAAGATGTGAATCCACAGAAACTGTGACAAACACTGACCCCTAAAGACTGCACAGTGCTGGCTTATTCATCCTTCTAAGTTCTGACCTGCATCCTAAGAGACACTCACTCAATAAGAGCTGCTTACTCGATACGATAGAAGCAGAGAAAACACCTTTACAAGACACTTCTAAAACCACAGAGAACACTCCACACTAAGCAGTTTTATGTTTTACAGTAGTACAATAAGTATCTGAACTTGGGTGCATCTGCGTTTCTACAGAGCATTTCAAGAAAGGGACTCAGAACACTTCACAGATTTTGGCCTATCCTTGTAACATATGCCACAATTTTGTAAGCAATTCCTCCAACAACAAACTGTAATCGTTCCAGAACAGTACATGAAAACTTCACTAAAGCAGCCAAGAAGCTCCATTCCAATGCAAATCTATAGGCTGCTCTCCCAATCTCAAGACATGACGTTGTTCCAGAGAAGATCCTTTGCACTCTTAATAACTCACCTCTCATTAAAGCGTCCCACCACGTCCTGGTGCGCCTCTGTTCTGTATCGAGAGTGCACATCCTGAAACAAAAGGGAAAAGTCAATCTGGAGAAGTAACAGCAGTAACAGCGACATTTACACGATTGTTATGCATGCGACAATCCAACTTCTTTTCCACTCTTGTGGATCCCAGTCTGCTTTTCTTTCAACACCATAATCCATACAGGATTCTGATTTTCTGCCTGTTGTGAAACATCCGCATTTTCCAAATATTTGTTTCAAAACGTACTTTTCCCACCCATAGTTTTCACAATGGTCTTATTTATTCTTGCCTGACCTAATGGTCAACTCTGCCAGGTACAGAATATTTCAAACACCCCAGGGATGCTACGGAAAAATAGTCTAGCACTTTAATTCACCTATAGGCATTACTACTAATGGAAAGAGTTCCTGCTCTAGGTATAAGTATACTCAGTGTGAATGGGTCATATCTAGAAATATAGAGTAGTTGTGAAGCTGATATCACCTAGCAACAGGTCACAAAACACTCGAAAGGCCTATTTTTTACTTAAATTTTCTGTTACATGGGCAAATAGAAGAAATACTTTCCAAAACTATTGTGAAACAAAAGCACACGGTTACATTGGTGAATGATGGGTGTTTCTCCCTGGTAACCTTGCAGCATTTCAGGACACGGAGGGTGGCAGAACTGCCTAATCATTCAATTATAGATGAATGAAGGAGCAGGAAAGATAATGGAAGGAAGACCACAGCCCATAATAAAAGCAAAACTTAAAATCACGATGATGCGTATAAAACAGGCACATTATGTTGAACATACCATGGTCATTGTATAGAGCTGCTTCAGCGAGTTCATAGTTCTCAGCAGAATCACCACGATTCCACCCCCTTCCACTGTTTCAACAGTTCTAGCCAGCAGGTTTGGGGTCAAGGCTTCAAAATCCTAGGAAATAAATACAACTTCAAAGGTGCTTTGAGTTCATCAGTGCAACTAGCATCTACTAAAGGGAACAGAAAGCCTAAAAACATCGTTTCTCAAAGTTTAATTCACATTTGACATGTGCATAAACCAATATCACATTAAAGTTCTATTGACGGGGATGTCTCACCCTCACAAACTTGCAAAAATACACAAAGGCTTCAAAACTGAAATACCACAAGCAACGAACACTATTCCTGCAGCATTTAAACTGAAAGCTATTTATACTAGTGCAACGGCCTTTTTAAATCAGGAGTTTAAGTCCTTACCTGAAGTACGCACATGCCAAAAGTGTTACCAAGGATCTTATGAGTTTCGTTGTAATAGCAATAGCGAATGTTTGTGGCTGCTATAAATAACTCAAAAGGATCGTCGTCCTTTATGTTTAAAGTTCCACTTTTAATCTTCTTCTGTAGCTGTCTCATCCTCTTCTTCCGGTGGCTGGAGAACAAAATTGCACAGAAATTTCTTTAAAAAAAGGTTTGAGAATTCAGGCCTGTGTTCAAGTCAAACTGGAAGTCACAGCGCAGCCTCCAAGGAAAAACATCCAGGATCACACTTGCTGCTTTCATGAGATGTTCCCATGTGCCCCAAGTGGTGGATTTCACACAGAACCAGCTGGTTTTGCGAGAAACCACCTGGTTGGAATGATGGGGTTTCAGGTAATGCTTCCTTCTTGACTATGTGTGCAGACTGCAAGTACGCACACAAATCTAATACAATTTTAACCACTTTTTCAAAATGAAGGCATGCTAATGCTTCATCTGCACTCAGTCCTAAATAATACTGAGGCTAACAAGCTGAGGAATAAAGTTTTAGTCTTTTGAGGTTTAAAAGTTGAGGGGTGAGATTGGTCCAGAGCTACAGAAAGACACCAGAAGTACCTGGTGCTGGTGTCAACTATACTATGGAAGCCGAATTTGAAGTTCTGGAAGACCAAACTTCCTGTAGCTCCTCCAAGAACTGATCTTGTTTCTCCTTACAACACAACCACGCAACCTGAGCTCTGCAGACCAGCCATGGAGTTTTGCTTCACACGTGGCATCTTACCTGCTAAAGCCCAGCTCCTTCTTGTAACACCACAGGACGGAGGGTCTGGCCTTTACAGTTGCTTTAGACAACATGTGATGAAGTATGACCACCTGCCAACACACAGAAATGCTCCTGAACAACTGTGCTGACAAGCAAACATCGAAGAGCATATATACTTAATAGAAGAGACACCTGATCAACTCATTATCTTATTTCCCCAGGAACTGGAGCTCCCTGAACTGACTTATCCTAAAATGTTACCGTTTTGCCATGCTGTTCTTCCCCTTTCCACTCAAAAAACACAAGCCCAGAGTCTCAGATGAGAAATCAGTTTATTGGATAATTTCTCCCGTATAACGTTACCAGGTAGGTCCAGTCCATGCTCTGATGTGGTGACATCTACAAGATGACTCGGTACATAAAACACTGCTTGAGTGCAAAAACGTAACATCTTACAAAAGACTGAAATAGGAATAAAGCTCCTACTAGCTAGAAAATTAAATATTTAAAAAAAAATCCCGATTTGCCAGTAATAGGTTTTATTTAAATCACGAGCTTGTGAAACAGGTGATGTTTAAGGCCAAAGTCTCCTAAAGCATTTCTGACAGTGCTTGGTGTTTCTGCATGGCGGTGAGTTACATGCTGAGACAGACCATTGCTCTGCCTCAGGCTGTGCCGGCTTTAATGCTGGGGTTCTTGTTTGTTTCATAGAATCATAGAATGGTTTGGGTGGAAGGGACCTTCGAAATGATCCAGTGCCCCCCCTGCCATGAGCAGGAACATCTTCAGCAGCTCAGGGTGCTCAGAGCCCCGTCCAGCCTGGCCTGGGATGTCCCCAGGGATGGTTCATCCATCGCCTCTCTGGCCAACCTGGGCCAGGCTCCCACCACCCATAGGGCCAACAATTTCTTCCTCATGTCCAGCCTGAATCTCCCCTCCCTTTAGTTTAAAACCATCACGATCAGAATCCGATCGATCTCCTGGGCTGTGAGCGCCCATTGCCGGTTCACGGCCAATCTCGCATACACCAGCACCCCAAATCCTTCCCTGCTGGGCTGCTCTCCGTGCCTTCATAGGATCACTGACTCATTTTGGGTGCAAAAGAACTTTAAGATCATGGAGTCCAACCATAACCCACCCCTGGCGCTGCCCCATGTCCTGAGAACCTCATGTCCGTCTGTCCAACCCCGCAGGGATGGTGACTCCAGCACTGCTCATCCCCCAGCCCACACTGATACCGGAGTTTCCTTATTTTTAATAATTATTATTTTAATTATTTAAAAGTATATATTTTTGTCACAGAGGAAAACGCCGCGGCCTGGGTATCCCAGCCCAGCCGTTCTGCTCGCTATCCCCAGAGCCCCCGTTACCTGGTCCTTGCCCCGGTCGCCCACCACCACGAACAGCGTCCGCTGCCGCTCCGCCACGCCGTTCTCGATCAGCACCCGGATGCGGTTGTCCACTTTCCGGCGCTGCATCGCTGCGGCCGCTCGGTCCTTCGCGTCCCCGTCCCGCGTCCTCCCGCTCCCGCCGCCCTCAGCCGGCAGCTCGCGACACACCACGTGGGGAGCGGCACGGGCCAGGGCGCGCGCGCCGCGCACAGCAAAAGGACCCCCCCACCGAGGCTGCCCCTGCCGTTCGCCTGCGCGCCATATCTATATATAATTATTATTAAAACACAATTTAAGCTAGTTTCTCCACAGCGGAGTTGAGGAAACACGCATTGAGCATTTATTAATTTGCAGTTTGAGGGGTGTTAAGCCTTTCCTGGTTACGGTCGTTCACTCCAAAGGGCTCCTTGAAGGGAAAAAAATGCAGTTTCGGAAGCTGTTTTTTAAAACTACCCCTTTTTAAACTACTTTGTTACGTTCCACATACACCAAAACAAGAAATAACCCAGACTCCCAAAAGCACAGATACAAACCAGCTCAGCGACAGGCCCAGGAACTTCCACATCTATTTGTGTTTTATAGTTGGGTGACTTTTGTGTCACGATAAACCAAACTTCAATCTCAACGGCAAGATTGGTTTATTTCTCTTCTTTTAATGCTTTGTTTTAAATAAATCGTGATTGCAAAAGCCAGCCCTGGTGCAGTAAACACTGTGCCCCACATGATTTTATAAGATATTCCTTTTCCAGTTCTACATTAGTGATGTTGTGACCTTGCTGAGAGGCATTTGGATACACCATATTCCTATGGAAACAAGACTACAGAAAGCAAAGACAGCACATCTACACAAAAATAAATCTTTACAGTGTCATCTGATACTGAATTACGAAATCCCAAGGAATGTCAGTAACCTCGCTTCTCAATAAAATGAGGGAGTTCTTAACATTGAAGCTCCTCTGTCCAATAAAACCACAACTGTCTGCAAGTTTTCTGTTACAAAATCCCAAACTGCGCAACCGTGGAGTTGCAACAGGAAAACTATTTGGATCCATCTTTGTGAAAGTTTATGGAAACAATTTATTCTCAAACTAACCACCAAACTACTCCCAGGAACCTGAAATCTCTAACGCTGACCTTTCAACGCCAAAGTTATTTGCACAGATGTATTTATTCTTAGCTTTTGTCAGAGAAAAGTTTTGAACATTTGAACAATGAAGGTGTTGAAACCAGGCGACATTGTAAGAAAAATGTGTTTAATACCACTGGAGGTATTTTGGGATAAAATATTTAAGTTTTGAGGTATAGCAAAAATTAAATCAAACTATTGGATTAATGAAGTATTTTTTGAGGTGAACCCAGGTAGATCCAGTTACCAAGACAAAACCACCAATGCAACAGAAGTGTAGCGAGGTATGAAATATTTGCTTAAAAGGACATAAAACATTTCAATAGATTTATTTTTCAAGTGTTTACATAAGCCACGGACCAATTTCTTTTAAACGCTGAGTTAAAGAACTGCAAAGACATATATACAGGTATGTTTAAGGCCATCAGAAAATTTAAATCTGACAATTAACTAGAACGTAATTCTGAAGACTTATTTTATATGATAGATGCATTACTAGAATTTATTCTAATTTGAATAGTTTCATAAAAAGAAATACATTTTTTAAAAGTTTAATGGGTAATTAATAAGATTTATCTTGATACTGAACTTTGAGGTGTACTCTTGATCCACTGCTGGCTATTCGAGCACATTGAACAGAAAGGAGAAACTGGCCATCACAATTAGAACTGAGCTAATTACACCCATCTGGTTGTTTTATGAACATCAACAAGAGTTTTGGGGGGGAACAGAACCTACCTTTTAAAATTAATGGGTTAATAATTGCAAGAGGCAACACAGATTCATTTCAGAACAAAATATCAAGTTAGGCTGAAGTTTTCCCAATACGGTTCTAGAATTTGTCTCAGGATGTGGATTTTGGAGCATAGATTTCTTTCCCTCCATGAAAGCTACATCTACAGAGCCACAAATAATTTTAATTGCATTATATTCAAAAAGCATAAGGAAGTGGTTAACAGGAGAGCACCTCATCCCTTAGATAAAGCATTTGGAAAATTGGTTTCTCATCAGAGCTGCCATAACACACCAAAAATTCAACAACGCTCAGTTCCTGTGAAATCAAAGATGCTGGTTTTAAGCTTTTGAGGAAATCTACAAGGGCCAGGGCTTTGCTTTTACATAGAGAGACATGAAGTTTCTTCAAGGGTCTACTACAACGTAGATGTTTTCTTTCCCTTTGACATTGAAAGATTGTGATGCCAGTTCCGTGGTGCTCGAATCACAGAACCTTTCACGTGGAAAATGTCCTGACTGGGCTAAAAACAACATTTGAAGGTAAAATCAAGCAGGATTTCCAAATTGGGAAGTTTGAAGGACCTTCCCCCATTTCCCGTCCTCTGGAAAAACAAATCGACCAAACATAAAACACATTATAATACGGGAAATTCCCCAAAATTCATGTGAAAGCTCTTTCTGTTACATCCTGCCACTGACTTCACAACAGCCAAGATAAGTCCAAACACTCAGATGCTCACGTTGGGATGGAACAAAGAAATTGCAACCATTTCCATCATCTAGAGGAAACCACAATTAAGAGGGAAACTACACAATTTTACAATGTTTGAGTTTCCAGTGAAGTTCCAGACAATAATCAGAACTGTATTTAAGCCCAGATTTAAATAAGGAAATAATCATGAGTTCAAAAGAAAGTTTTATTGTTTAGGACCATTTTTGTGCTGGCTTTTCAGGTGAAGCACTGATTTTTTGGTCAAATTGGTGGTGAAACACACCTCCCCACCCTATCTGTAGAACTTCAAGCCATTAAAAACCTTCCTAGTCCCATCCATATGCAATGCTGATGGAACATGGCAAAAATGGGCATGTAGATTTAAAAGACCAAAGGTAAAAGTCAACTACTCGGCTTAGCCAATGCTAGAACTTAAAAACAACATAAATAAATCAAGATTTTTCTGACCAATTTGGTTTAGATCTTATTCTGCAGGACCACAAAGGTTTTGCCCTATTTGCTTTTAATCAATAACTCTTCTGCTAAGTAATTACTTGGGGGAAAGAAGGAAGCTTGATCCATTCTCCAAAGCCATGTGTGAGGGTGACCTGTGAGCCCATCCAAGAACCTGCCTAACAAATAAGGTTGGTAGAACGTTTTCAGAAGACACATTTTTAAGATCACGAAGTTCTCTGAGAGTTGTGAAGTCCCAGCAGAATATATTACCTGGCTGCTAACAAGAAGTCAACATTACTTTTCCAACTACTCTGGATGATGCTTTGGAGATTTCTATACACAAAAATACCTTGGAAAGAAAACAGGGGTTAATTGAAGTCTAGAATTCCCTCTACAGCAAAATCCAAAAATCACATTGGTGAACTGTTCTTAAAAAGCTCGTATGCAAGGGAGAGGTAAAATGTAGCGCAAAACTGACCTTGGGAATGAGACAACAGCTCATACTTTCTGGGTTAAATTCTTTAGTAGGATGTCTGTGGAGGAGCCAGGTTTCTCAGACACAGTAACGTTAGGTATAAACATCTGGAAACTCAAGTGATTTCTAAATAATTTACTCAAGAATCCTTGTATTACAGCCAAGAGGAAGATGCTGAAGCTGTTAGTTTGTTATCAAACACATACCGCTGACCATGATCACAGCCCAGCAACATTAGATAATCTCTTTCAAAAGACTTATCTAGTAGTACTTGTGATCTGGATGTGACTCAGATCTAGAGCGAAGTTACAGAATAAAGATACTTCAAAACTCCCCTGAACAGGCCAGGAAAGCAGTTGGTGGATCTATGTGCCATATTGGGACTCGAGCCAATCATTCGGTATACTGTTTATTAGACACATGTACTGAGATTAAAGGAATCAGTGCAAATTCCCAGATTAAACACATTTTACGTACTTGTTTGATGGTTATTATGAGAACACATCTCCCTCTATCAGCATACAGCGGAGCAACTACTCTAAAGACCATTTTCATACACCAAAAGGCTTACAAAGTTGTGTCTCAATTAAGAGGCCTCTCAACTACCCACTCTTTCATTAATAAATTTAAGTTAAAAAACCCCCACAAGCCCAAACCTGTAAGTGGAATGTTCTGATCCATTCAGCAGTCCTTAATTCAGTATGCTGCAAGTTTACTGCCAAACAACAATTAATGAGCTACTTGAGAAGCATTTGGTGTGCAATGGAAAAAGCCAAATAGCTTAAAAAAGCTGATGCACAAAAAAATAATTTAGAAAAGGATTCACTGTTTTCCTACATCAGTTCAACATTAAAAGGTCTCTTTTTTTTAATATTTTTCCAGTTAAAAAACAGTCGGGACCATTATCTCAGTAATAGCTTCCTAAAAAAGACACAGAACAGCAACTTCTCATCGGGCTGCAGTTTATCTTGGACCGGTACGGAATGTTTCTAGACCAAAACCGCCGCTTCCAGCCATCAGCAGCATTTCAAGCGTGTAATATCATCTTCACAAGCTTATTGCTTCCCTCGGTAAAGAGATTTCTCGTTTGTGCTCTTCACACAGAACATGGAAAAGTGATATCGCCATGTATTTGTATAGAGTTTCAGATCATTTCACAATGAAGTCAAAATATCTGACTAAAAGTTCTGAAAGTTCAGTTATGATACAAAGTAGAAATGACCCTCTGAGTGAAAACAACCTTCAGTTTTGTACAGAACACAGTTAACACGTAGCTGTTCCTTAATTTCACCCTTCCACAGGTAGAAATTATTTAATGAGCAATACTTAACATCCATAGCACTGTTCTTCTTGCACGTGCTATAGAATGCAACACAACTACCAACACCTCTATGGAGGCAGCTATCAATAAATTCTCCCCACTGCAGAGAGAGTGCATGTGCACAAAAGGTAGGCACAAGTGAGTTTCCAAAGGTTATACCACAAGTATGTAGTAAAATGTGAATAAGACTTGGTATTTTCCGGCTCCTAGTCTTATGCCATTTCTTTTATACATTGCTGCCTTGATGAAAAGTCCGTAAAAAGAAAAGTTTCCCAGAAGAAGTCACAGCTATTAGAATAAAATGAGAACAAACAGGAGGACGGTTTGCAACTATTCAGGGGGAAAAAAGAGAACCTACCAGGATAAAAAGAAAACAAAGAAACAACCCAACCTTAGGAGATGTCACCCGGTACATTAAATGTGTTTCAGTCGTTGAAAACCAGTGTTCCAGGATACAATTTTTATAAACATGTTTTATTTGTCTTGCTTATATCATTAGAACTGTAACTGCTGGCTGTCATTTCCCTTCAAAGGGGAAATCAATTCAAACACAGACTGGTGCTTTTCAAAAGAGAGCAATTAAAAGGGCAGCAGCAGCGGGCATTTGAGATTTCTTAAAACCTTCAAGGCTGCAGGAAAGACAAAAGGACATGTGACCAAAAGTGTTATGATTATCCATTAGAGATTTCCATCAGTACCGGCATCAGTTATTTAGGTGAGAATACAGCAAGGTCAAGTATTAGTGACAGACAATGTGCAAGTCATAAGGAATGATAGAGAATACCAATCCTTACAAAAGTCATTGCCATCAAAGAAACTGAGAAGTGTTTCAAGAGAGATATCTAAATACTTCACATCAAATAGAGTGGCCATCCGGATTATATCGCACATTTGTCGCAAAATTTTGCTGAAGTGTCAAATCAAAGCTTTTCTTTTTTTTTTTTTTTCTTTAAAAAATATTACACAATTACATTAGCAGTTACACAAGCGATTTTAAGTCCTTAGCCACAGTGGAGAGGAGTGCTGCAGCTAAGGGTGCTGCTTCTTCGTCAAAAACTGGCTAGAAGCCTATCTATTTAGGGAAATATACATTGCTATGCATCTTTAACTGTTCAGTGCTTCAATTGAGTAAGAAAAAGCTGAAATGCAGTTGCTTTACCAAGCCACACTTCACCTTTTCCATCATGGGAACATTAAGTTTTGTCAACTGCCACCACAGCAAATCCAAATTGTAAGTTACATCATTTTAAAATGCTAGAAGTGAGTCTTTGCTTTTTCCTGCCACTTCGGTTAACCATGGAGATTTCATCACCCTGAAAACTGCTTTTTTTTTTTTGCTTTACTCTTAGCAAGGGTGAGGAATCTGAATCTCATGTGCAAGGCTCAAGATGATGCTTAGGACAGAACATGCAGAGTAAACGTTGTTTTGTTCCTTTCCATATCCAGGTAATATAAAGCTGGCAACTGTAGTCCTGTCATCACGGGTAATGAAAATAGTCCCTTTACAACAAACTTCCTGTAAGGGAGAACAAATAGATAATAACTCTTCTGGTAACATGTATGGTACACTGGCCAGTGTGTTTTTGGCGTTTAATGTAATCCTGTGAATTTGTTTAATTCACTTGCTGAGCATTCATTTGAGGCATCCCTCTGTTTGGTCTTGGGGGCCCTCCACGACCTGGAAAAAAGAGAAAGATGTTAGAATTATGCACAAAGTCGGGTTCTTTTAAAAAACCCCTAGAAGCTCCGGTCTAAACTAGGTAAGAATTCCCAGGTGTGTTTAGACTATATACGGTTCTAAAAGCTCCTTCAAATCAAAACTAATCAGCACGTTAACAGTCTTTACAGTTTTCAGCTTTATCCCAATACTTATTTCCCCAAGATCCGCTAATAACTAAAGATTCTCATGGAAACATCTGTATCGAGACAAAGAGTCTCGTTACCAAAAATCTACTACAAAAAGAACGGTGGAAATAGTGTTGAAAATAAAACATAGAAGTTCAACTACACCCTCATCACATATGTGGGGTGTTTTGGTTTGGTTTCTCAGAAGAACAAGTGTCTAGCACTTCTGAAGCTACAGAACAACACACCTCCCTGAGCTAAAAGCAACAATTCCATTGGATCAAAGACCAGATCAAAGTGGAGGAAAGTTTTGGATCCTTAGATCAGAACCGACCTCCACAACAGCTGCAGAAGGACAACTTGTAGTGTAGAGTAATGTACAATTTTGTGATGTCTGCTTTATAAGCAAGTCCTACTTGCAAACTACTAGACTACCTTAAGCCATGATAAATTTTGCACACACAAAATCTCTTTCTCAAGGCTTTCATTAATAGAATGCAATTATATAGTTCTACATTTAAAGGGTCAAAAGCAATTGTAACTTGTTTTCATAGAATTCCTCATTTGACACCCAATTAAACTTCCACCGCGTGTTCAAAGGACCACAGAATAATTCAAGCCAGCAGGACAGACCTCAGGACGTCCTGCAAGTCCAACCCCTGCTCAAAAACAGGGTCAAGCATGAGGTCGGAGGAAAGTAAGTTTATTTTTCAATTGTGACCTGCTGAATAAGGAGTAAGGTTGCTTTTTAAATCCCAAACTCCAGAAGCTGAATCAAAAACTTCCAATCAGCCCTAATAAATTATTCACTATTGGGAATTACCTCTAGGAGCTCCCCGGGGTCCACTTTGTCCAGAGCCACGTTTGAAATTCTGTTGATATCCATCCTGAAGCAAAGAAATGAAAAAGGTTACAACATAAAACACAGGCATTTTGTTACATTTCAGGAAGCTATTAAGTGTCAATACAACAATGGGCTTTGAAAACAATGTGCACTGGGCAAAACACCTCTGACTTCTACATACAGCATTTTATTTGTGTAAATTAATATTAGAAAAATAAATTCTTAGTCCTGCTAGTACCTGGCAGGTATAATAAAACATACGACAAGTTCTCTCTCCATTTACAGGATACATTGTTCAATATAAATAAGAAATTTAACATGACCTATTTAGTGTTCAAATTTTTCAAACCACACAGAAGTCAAACAGGTTAATTTGCTAAAGGACCCATCAACAAATGAATGAAGTGACTATTTAAGGGCAGGATCAGAATCTGTCATCTCATTTGCTCATGAATATTTTTCTGGCGATAGGCAGAGTTTAACATTCTCCAGTCAGTCTAAGCTTTGAGCAAACGACATATCTCCTTCTGAACAAAACTCTACACAAATCTCAGGGCAATCCTAAAGAAGTTTGAACCATTAATTTCAACAGATTTAAGTTCTTCTTTAAGTTACTTTCTTACAAATCTGTGAAAATAATTTTAGACCTCTTTCTAATTCAACCTTGCTCTAGTTACTACACTAATTCCTACAGAGATCAATTGGCCAAACAGAACACATTTCCCAATTACCACCAGCCATTTAACATTCTGCTGGTTTTAAATATCTGTTTAGTACCAGAAACTTCTGTCTTCATTAGCAGTAAAAAAAGTCCTTAGAAAAGTCTTCACTAACGGATTTATTTGAGCACTTCCACTGACAGGTACTTTTTGCTCCTACTTCTAGAATGTCACAACATACAGTAACTTACCCGCTGGTAGTTTGAATAATCCCGAGGAGCATTAAACTGGGGCTGCGTGTAACCGCTGTTTGGAGTGTTGGAAAAGGAAGGACGGTAGCCATCGTATCCTCCTAGGGAACAGGGGACAAGTCTTTCATTTGGAAACAATAATGTATTACATTATGCTACCATATAAAGAAAAATGGTAGCAGTATTTTACCTTAGCCTGAGGGGAAAAAACCCACCCTTTTAAGTACTATTGACCTGCAAATCCAGCAAATGTTTGCAACACCAGTGCTAATACTATTACAAGAAACAAGAATGATGACCTAACACTTGGCATCCACATCCATTTTAAGCAGGTAAAAAGTGACCACTGCATTCCCTACTGCTATCAGTTGTATTTTTATTATACAGGTTTCTCCTCTACTCTCCAGCCACATGAGAGGAAAAGAACATGGCAAAAAACACGGTGCCATATCCTTCGGTCTAATGCCAGAATACCTCAAAAGGAAACGGTCTCTCTCCCCCATTCTAACAAACACATCTTCATAACATTAACACCCACATATAATAATCTCCAGAAATCCTAACAGTTCTCTCATTTATCCAGAACTACAATGTCATTCCTCCACTCCTGTTAATTCCCTCAGATGATGTTTGCAAAATTCTGTTGGATATTTCTACTTGCAGTAGATGCCTAATCAAACTCAGCCTTCAGCACAGAACAGAAACAAAGCTTCATTTTTTTAACATCCTGCTAGGAAGCCTAACCAAACACCAAGCACTAAGGTGCTTAAGTTAGCTAAAGCAAATGGAATCACTATGAGCTTAAGTATCTTAACAGAGATACTACTACAGTAGGTCAGTTTAACACTTGACACGGTGTTCCCAGCAAGATGTAAATAAAAGTCAAATGATTGAGTTGAATAAAGCTCTTTACCCCTAAATCCATTTGCCGGTCCCCTGTAACCATTCATTAAGCCACGAGCCCCGCGGGATCCACCACGAGACACTCCTCGGCTGTTGTAGTAAGGCTGACTGTTGCGTGGAAATCCAGTATTCTGCTGGGGAGGTTGCTGGTGGTTCCCCGCCACTTGGTGAGGCTGGTCCGGGGAACCATGGTAAGTACCAACCACTATATTGGAAGCAGGGAGAAAAAATTAAGTACAAAAAGTCTGTGTTTTTTTACGTTCCCACATATACTCTTCAAACTCAACATTCAAAGCTTTGAAATATCATTGAATGCATCAATAAATGCATCAAGAAAAATTATCTGTAGAATTAAGTTTCAAGTTTACTACTCAGATGTCCCACAATATTAGAACAACCCAGAAATGGTGAAGAGTTTATTTAAGGAGTCTCTAGTACAAGTTCAGCAACAAGTATTCCTAATGCAAGTACAAACTTCCTGTGGTATTCCAAACACTGTAAAAATCAACACCACACTGGAAAAAAACAGTAAGAATAAGTTAACCCACTTCTGTAAATTCCTCCCCTCTGAACTGGCAGAGAACCACTAAGAAATCTTTGCTTTCGCTAAATTATTAGGTGTAGTTGTGCTGACAATAGTGAGATTGATGGGAACGTTTTAACAGAGCTGCCATTTGGCCTGTAGAGACTGGAGGATTCTTTCTTTCTCCAGGATGTGTGCATGAAAAGCAAGAGCAGAACAGACAACTTGAGACCACCTGCATCTTTGCAGTGAAGTATGGCACTGCATCTTCACAGAATCGTCAGGAATGAAGTGGATTTTAAAAGCAATCCAAGAGCTATAGGCTCAGGATGCATAATAAAAGAGGAATTCTGTATAAAACAGCTGTGAAATTTAGCCCGATACTAGTAGGACTTCAGAGCCTGACCGTCTGCTCTACTGAAACTGTTGCCATTTTAGTTTTTGCCTGGTTTTACCTGTCTGGAGCTGATCTTGCTGAAGATCTGATTGTTCTACTTGGTGAGGCTGATTGGAGAAGCTCTGGTTGTAACTGGCCTGGTACTGATTTTGCTGCTTAAGGGTTTCTGGCTCATTAACAGGAGGAACAGGTGCGTTCATGTTGAAAACCTGTAATGGCAGAAATAAAACTCTCTGCTCCAATTCATTTTTACATGATGTGATGAGGAATTGTAAAAGTATGCAAGTCTGAGAAACGTGAATAACCAAACATCATTTTATGTAGTTAATTACACGACTGATTCCAACAATGAAAGGAATGACTACCAAAACAAAGGGATTCGGTATTCATTTACTACTTACTGTTTGCATGGATTGGAATGGAGCTGCATTAACATTGATTCCGCTGCTATGCAAAGGTTTGCTGGATCCAGCCTGGAACACCTGCGGCTGGGACGCAGTGGGAAGTGATGATGATGAAGGCGTCTGGTCTGCGTTCAGTGACATTGAAGCCTAATAATTAAAATAAACAACATTTTAGCAGCTTTTTAATAACACAAAAGATTCAACTTGAAAACTTCACTTTAAAGCCCAAAAAAGTGGCAACACCTCAGGTTCACCTCAACAAGTGTTTTCTACTTCAGCTGAAAAGCCTCATTCACAACAGAACAATGGGAGAGGAAAAACCAATCTATTTAATTTGAAACACAACTAGAAAAAGCTACAAAGGGAAATGAACAAGTTCCTGAGCTAACCTCTAGTTAATGTAAAAAAATAAATCGCATTTCTTAAGCCAACACCACCGATTCTCAAATGCTGATGTTGGCACGTTACTTCTAACTAATAAGACAATCCAGTAAGTTAAAAGTCTTATTACAAGGGACTTACTGGTCACAGGCGCAAAGTTTTGAAATTAAACAGAACTGAAGTGCCCCCATAATTAAAAATCACAGAACTTTATTTACAAAGAAACACAGAGTAACATCTGTTGACACTTGCAGAGTCTTTCCCACCCCTGTGAAATCCAACTTGCCTGAATCTGGTCAATTGGTTCTTTCTGCGGCCGTTGCTCTGTTGTGTGAGAAGGCTGGTACATGGGTTGGGAGGCTGTATATCCCTCACTTGTAGAAGAAACCAAGGGAACCTGATAAAATAAACCCCAAAGCCCCCAAAAGTCAGTTGATACTCACACACAGTTTTATAAAAAAAAAAGTATCAGAGAGCTCTGGAATGAATGGTATGTATTCCAGCAAATCTTTACAACTATTAAAACTTAACTACTTGTTAAAAAGTAGAAGTTTAACAACCTCATCTTGACATAAATTCTAAACACACACAGGGATCAGATTGATCACTTGAGACCATCAGAGTCCCTCAGAAATGCCGCACATGCTTAATACAAAATCCAGACGTTCTTTAATCACTGACTAATTGAGTAAGAACCTGACATATCTTAAGTGAAAAGGTGAACACATCATTTATAAGTTGCAGAAGCAAGTTTAAGAGATTCTACTTAAACAGAAATTTCAGGAGAGCTCAAGTCAAAGCAGAATTCAAACTCATCCCAACTGCCCTGCAACTCCAGTATTAAAATATTATCCAAGCAACTGGGACCGACACTTAATAGAACAAGTCAAAAACACCACTAACAAACTATTTAGTTAATCCATTAAATCTATTTGTAGTCTGACACCATTTGAACAGACACAGACTGCCCTTTAACTGAGTAATTTTGATTTGGGCACTTCTGTTGCAATGACAACTTGCTTCTATCTAAATTTCATTATTATTTCTACACATAGTTTAACAGGGAAAAGAATGCTACTATGCAAATATTGATGTGAAATTATTAAACGCACAGAGAAACACCAAGTTAAACTGCTATATTAGAGCAGAATTCCATTTTTTTTCATTATGGAGAAAAAGGAAAACACTTAAAATTCCCCACTGTCACAGGGAATACAGATTATAAGCGACAGCAGCCTAACACACAGGCATACACAAGTCTGTTTGTGCACTAAAAATTACATTGACACACCAAATTTGAAGCCTGAGGTGAACTCCAGAGATTGCAAGAACTGGTAACTGCTGAGAAGTCCACACTGGGCCACTAGAATGGGCAGCGCAAACCACAACTGCTTCTGTGCTTGTGCCCTTCAGCTTAAGGGGCCTAATTAGAAATGCAGTTTCCCCAATAAACTTGTACTTCAGCCTTGAACCCACCAGTTTTCCAAACAGGCCAATGCCTGGTGAGACTCCACAAAACATGCAATGTCTGCGTAGCATAAAAACTGTATATAATAATGCTTTTAGCAAATGTGCTGAAGAGATAACCGAGATAACCTATTTCCCAAAAATCAGAACTTCAGCTTTTTAAGTTTCTCATCTAGTTAGAAAGTAAATCCTATTATAACATCACAACTAAAAAAAAAATCAATTTAAAATCCAAAATACAATTTACTAAACATGTTACCTGTGTAGCTTCTGGTTGCACAGGAACTTGATTAGGCTGGGCAAGTCTTGACTCAGCATGAACTGAAGTAAAGTAATTTCACTTATTACATAGCGCAATCAAAGCTTTTACAGAATTTCATTACCATCTTAACTAATTCAGTTATTTGGGAGCTCATAATCGTAAAGATGATTATGCCTTTAGCATGGCAACACTATACTCAAAAGATCACTATTTCCATGCAAAGTACGTTTTTTTCCAGTTGTCCAAAACAACCCAGCCATTTCCAAAAGGCTCAGCAGAACCACATTTTGTGCATTTAAAAGGCTTAGAATGTTTCATGCTTCCAAGCAAAATCTAGAAGCAAGTGAGAATCTCAA
Organism: Nesoenas mayeri; assembly: GCF_963082525.1. NCBI lineage: Eukaryota > Metazoa > Chordata > Aves > Columbiformes > Columbidae > Nesoenas > Nesoenas mayeri. Next base: position 67,049,016 of record NC_137548.1, on the reverse strand, counting down.
GCCTACAAACAGTATGCTTCAAAAGTACAATCACATTTCTGAGATAAACACACTTGATTAGTATTGTATTATTACTTGAGACAGCCCCTTTTTTACATAGCAGTAACTGAAGCATTTCTAAGAGACAACTTGCAGGCTCCCCCAATATTTATGTTTAGGATTTACCATTACAAACCTGGAGGGCAAACCATTTGTGGCATGTCCAAGTTCTGTGCTGGATTCATGGGCTGTGCAGATACAATGGCAGGATCAAGTGTTTGGTTCTCAAACTCCAGCATAGAGTCCTGGGCAAAAAAAAAATATAAAAAATAAAATCAAGTCTAATTTACTGTATTTTAAAAATATTAACATTCAGAATACAGAAACGATCAAGTTGCAACTGAAGCTTAGTCCACAACTGCTGGGTCTACAATATATTTTACATCAATTAAGAGAATAACATTTCCCAAACATTTATCACAACAAAAATTCAGTCCATTACAGCTTATCTGATAAAAAGATAATTGGAAGGAGATTTCAATGGCCACGCAGAACAGGCAGTGATCTATTCTTTATCCTAAATCAGCACTTTGTAGGAAGAAACAAAAAAAGGAACACAAGCGTATGCCTCATTTGTTACCAAGGTGTCTTACTTACTCTTTGTTGAGAAGGTTTTTTCTATATTCCATTATCTCCCAATGCATTTCTAGTTGCTCTGACTTTAGAGGTTAAAAGAGAGCCTTCAAGAAGCAACCCAAAAAGTATTCTCTTCATGCATTGTAGATGTTTTTCATACCACAAAATTCAGAACTAGCTTCTAGAAGGGATATTTTATGGCTGACCTCACTTCAGCAGAATACAGTACAGCTCTCAGTGATGCACACTGTTCTGCCTTCTCTCTAGATTTAGTACAACCAAGGACTGAAAAGCTCAATAACATCCTAATTGCAGTTTCACAGTAACACAGTTTGTAAGCTTTGGACAAGACAGCACTAGACAATTTGCAAGACCATTTTACTTCTCAAATAAACTACAACAGACTCTCTAATAAAATCACGACTAACAGCCAGAAAGCACTATTCTGTTCCTTTGGTTCTGTCTTCACAGCACTGCGGTGGGTTCACATACCTGCATGAAGTTATAGGGGCCCTGCATCTGCGCCATGAGGTCCTGTACTCGCTGCCTCCTCACCAAAGGATCCGCTTGAGCCACGGCACCGAGCGTGTGAGCTTCGGGAACGGGAGGAGACGTCGCTTGTGTCTGTTGCTGCAGCGAATTTACAACCTAGCAAGAAACAAGCAGCCGACTGAAATTTCAGCTTAAGATAACACTGCACAGAAGTGACTCAGTCATTCCTGACATTTATGGCTATTGCTTAATTCATTACAGACGTAATTACTGTAGCATTCTTGAAGAAAAATACTACATCCTTCTATAGTCATGCCAATATTGGTGGCCAACTAATGATCTGAGCACTCCACAGGATGAGAAAGCTCAGACCGTGCTCTATTTTCTTTCCATCTAGTCTATTCCTCATTAAGAACAGTGCTAACAAAAATTTTGTTCAATATTACAAGGGTTTGGTTTTTTTTTTAAAGGATTTGAGACAGCAATATATCAACATTTGGAAATCTGAAGAAAGGGAAAAGCAAGTTTCAGAAATGTGCACACATGGAAAACAATTTGGTAAATTTAAGTAGTGTCAGAAATTACAGGTCTTTCTTAAGATTTCAAAAATCAACATTTCCGCAGCCACGTCTAGACCCGAGTTCTCAGGTGTTATCCTAACGGGCTGATTCATGGTCTTGAAGAACAGCAGGCAGGTTTGCACGATGGGAAAACTGCAAGACAGCACTGCAGGGACACTCCAGCAGCACTGATTCACTGGACATATTCCAATATGGTGCATGGAAATAAAGGTACAACAAACAGCAACACACTTTCAAATACCACCTCAAAGAGAGCAGAGCAACTAGGAAAGCTTCAACATGAGCATCTAATAACATCCAGCATCAAGCAGTTTGAAAACAGATCGTTACAAGGACAGTCGAGCTGCACAAAGCTGCATTTTTGCATTCCCAGTTTTGCTCTTTAGGCAACTCCCACAACAGAGAAGTGCCCTTTGCAATTTGCATTTATGGCAACAACAGTTCTTTAAAAGGATGATCATTGTCAATAACTTATCTATCACTTCTCTATTCCCATAAGCTTTTAATTATTAATAATCTTCCAAACAAACCGGCAAGCCTTCAACTTAGAGGTGCACAGAATATAAATGAGCATACATGCACCAGTAAGCTCAAAATAATTATATATCTGGTTTCTGATTAGAGCTGTGGAACAGATTCTTGTACAGCAGTTGTGACAAGATGCCAAACAGTCCTATTTCAGACAAATTCTATAACCACAGGTCTGAACTCTGAATGTGAACTCTCCCCATCCATCCTCAAAGCCTGTACATTTTTTTAAGCGTCTCAAAGAAACCTACAGCATCTTCCTACTCCTTGCTCACATATAGCATTTGTAGGTGACATTCCACACATGCAATCGCCTCATAGACTCAAGTGACTCTTTCCTTGACCATATCCCTAGCTGTCTGCAGTAGAAAACAAATAAAATCTCTAAACAAAACCAAAAACCGACCACAACATACATTCCTTTTCAAGAGTCCCTTCAGATCCAAATCTCCACTATTAGCCATCCAAACAGAAGGAATTTGACAATTCCCATGAAGTATATCCACACTGGAAATTAAACACAACTGCTCTGCTGTATTATAGAGTCCTCAGACTCCAGATTTCAGACTGTTTCCAAAATAAGAACTAAGCTCTGTGAGTAGAAAGAAGCACCTTTTTGAAAACGTTATTTAGAGCACATATGCAGACCTCTCGCACATCACAAAGCTTTAAAAGGAAAGATAAAAAGCAAGCCAGCTGACTAGGTGAAACTTGTATGTAAAACCAGCAGCTATGCACCTACTCCATAATTGTTACCAAAAGTGCTCTTAATTATTTGAGTACTATCATGCAACTTACAAAGTTCAAGTTATTCATAAAAATTCAGTATCTTCAAGAAAATGTAAGTTGATGGAATAATCAACAGGCAACTGGGACAAAATTCTATCAAATATTTCCCTTTTTCACAAATAGTACCGTATTAATTTCAGATAGTGCTTAATATTTTACATTGTCTTCTTCAAACCTTTTTTTTTTAATGTCAAAATGAACTGGTTAGGGCCTATCCCTTGAGTCTTACTGTCACTACCAGGTACTTGGTGCTATTATAATCATAGCAGGAAGAACCTACTGAATAAGTTTGAAGTTTTGCATATGAAGTTGCCAATGAACAGGCTAAAGTCAACAGCTTTCCAACAGTATGGTACATGAAAAAGGTCCAGACTACTCAAATACAAAGCTCATTATTCAAAAAGCAAATTATTACCCAACCATACGTCTCCATTCATTTTGTGGGGACAGCAGCAAGTTGAAACTTTTCTTTTAGAAGAGGTGAACCTCTCTACAGAATAGTATTTGATTCCAATTGCACGCTCACCTTCTGACACCCTGCCTCATCCATCCAAAGTTCCATAATCCAAGAGACAGCTTTGGATATAAGCAGATTCAGGTACTTACTCCAGGAACTGCTTACAAAGGAAGCAGTTAAAAATCAAATACCCTCCCCTCCCGCCACCATCACCAGACTCTCTCCTCAAAACCAAAACAACAAAACCCCCACCGCTATTACCAATAGAGTATTATCAATAAAGGACATTGTCACCAAAATTAAATCATCATACAATCTAAATGCAAATACACTTTGAGAATCCACAAGCAAATCTTTTGGTTTAAAACTTATGGAAGGCTCATAATGTCATTATAAAACACTGTCACTTCAACTATAAACATAGCACAGCACAGAAACCTGAAATGTATCACTTCTACTTGACGGTTACTGAAAAAGAGACAAGTTTGGGATAGTCTTCCTCTTCATAAACAATTATGGAGATCTTCTGTGTAAATACTATCAGCTTCCAAAACTGACAGCTGTCATTCACAGCTCCTACTATACTAACACACAACTACCTTGAGCTGGAGAGCACAGGGCTCTACACAAGGTGTATTGTCATCTTCCCTAAGGACAACTGGGTTGCATTCCCATGAGGAATGGCGTTTTGGTGCCTGCAAGAGTCACTTCAAAGACAGTTATTCTGAATTTCCTCTTTTTTTGTGTTAAATCTGAGAAAATAAGATTCTTAATTATCAAACAGTCTTCAACTCCAAACTTTTCTACATTTCTCATTTGCAAGAAATCGGGACGCAAAGGAGAACTGAAGTATAGTCTTTGTACTGTTCTACAAAAACAAAGCTGATATAATCCAGATTCAGCCGACTAGTGAAGACGTGTAGAAAATTAGGAGTTTCTGACACCAGTCTGATACAAAAATGCAACCTGAATTCTTTCACCATACTAGTACAGTTTCTCCATATTACTATTATTCCCATGAGGAAGCCTCTGAGTTTTCAACTCTGCAAAACGCAGCCTCATAGTTTGAGAGCAGAGGGAAGCACAACAGGCTTTCATTACAACAATATTTCCTGGCGTCTCATGTCTTCATGCAGAGAACTGAACCTCTGAATTACTCTGGATAATGAGATGGAATTCCAGTGTATTTCAAGAGAGATCGAAGCCAGTCAAGCATTAACTTTAAAACACTGTCTTTTAAGAATATCCCAATAAAGCATAACTTTAATGTATGTTTTTGGAGGCTTTCTTCAGTTTGTTTTTTTTTTTTTTTTTTTAAAGGATTTCTTAAATCACATTTAATAGTAAAGGTACTTTAAGGGTTTTTTTAGGGGACTTGAATATCATGACTAAAATCATGCACATACATGGCAAAGTTGTCTAGTTATAGAAGCTTCACTCCCACCCTAAGAATTATTAAATCTCTAGATGGTCTTCAGCAACCTGAGATAGGAACTTCAGCCAGACTGAATTTAAAATTTGGCATATTAGATACTCATATCAAAATGGCTCCTCTCTTTTTCACCACCTTAAGAAATTATGAACACTTAAGTCTGCTCCTACACTTACAAGACCCTGAAGACACCAAGGAAGAGTCTAAAAAATTGACCATCTCTAGTTTGCTGTTAGAGAAGGCCCAAGTGAATCAAAAACTAAGTCTCCAACACTTAAATAACGCTGCTCACACTTGTTCCTAACAGATGGATACCAGCTAAGTCGCAACATACCAAATATTTGAATGACTCCATGTGACTTGTCCTTTCCAACACGTGAAAAGCACAAATTCTAGTATAATAAAATGGGGTTTTGCATGTAATTAAGTCTAGAGTCTGAACTATTAAGCTGGAAATGGATCCTAATAGCAATGCACCACAAAGTCACAAGTGAACACCACTCAACTGCAAAGGAGTAACAAGTTAATACTTGAAGCGCTACAGTTCTTGAAAGCAGAGGTGAGCAGACAAGCGTATTTTAACATCAAGTTGTGCGCATTTGCAATCCGGAGTAGGTATTAGTTGAGTTACTGATTTCGGCTCCCTCTCCATGGAACTCCTCAATGAAACACAACACTATGCTGTGCTGTCGGCAGCCATGCAGATAAACTTCAGTTCCACACTTGCAAAGTTCTCTTAAAAAAAAAGTCTTAAAAAAGTCTTTTTAAGCTTAAGACTTTTAAGTCCCATTTTCCCAAGCAAGCCACTACTGAACAAAGCAAGTTCCCTGCAAACTCAGCCAGACTGTGTAGCTTTTATTTGAGGTACTGCTGAACTAAATACATAATTGAAGAATGAGTAGTGAGTCCAAGCCTACTTAAATATATGTATTTTGATATATTTATTGGGGGAGAAGGGGTGCAATACTAAAACCTATCAGGAATTGTGAGTCAGCGGAAACAGGGATTGCGATTTTACCTGCAGTACACAAGATCTTACCTCAACCGTTTCAACTGTCCACTCATCTACCTGTTCCTTCTCACTACTGCTGAACTGAGTCTCTGCCATGAATTGTCTGTTTACATACTAAAATAAAAATAAGAAAGGGTATGAAAGTAAAAGTAAGTGGCATTAAAGCTATACAAAATGACAGTCTTTCCAGTGAATAATACCTCCGTTGATTCAACTTCAGTTGGCTCAGTAAATTCCTCTGCTGGATCAGGCTCTGCAAGAAAAAAATACAGCATTTACATAAAAAACAAACAATGAAAACCACCTCTGTTACAGACCTAGAAGATACAACGTTAGATGAAAAAACCTCCCCTTATAAAAGTGGAATTTTGAGTAAGTGTGAAGTGTTTCTGCAGTCAATATTTATCAAAAACATTGACTTTAAAGAAGCGTTACAAACTATTAGTACACAAGGAGTGCAGCTAGGTATAAGAATGAACGGACACACATTTACCCCTGAGTGACGTTACTACCTAACATTAGAAGTTTGCTACAGGTTAAGGAAGGAGTTGCCTTGTCAAACATCTTCAAGGGGGTGGGATTTTGATTAGGTCTTAAATTTTGTTTCTAAATCATAATGAGAAGTTCCACAGGAAAAACAAAACAGGAAAGATCATTTTTACAGTACAAGACAAACAAATATGCTGCTCATGGGGGATCTTCATGTTCTCACCAGCTTCTGCTACAGTGTCTTCTACTGCAGGTGCGGGCGCTGCCTCCTCTTCCTCACACAATCCATTCTGATGATTATGGGTGCTATCAAAGTAACTAGTTTGAAGAATGCGTTCCACAATCTCCTTTAGCGCTTTATCTAGGAAAAAGGAAGAAGTTAAAGATTAACAGTAACTCAATCGTAATTATCTTTTCCTTCCTTCCTGAACGTCCCACATGCATTTTATTATCTTTTTGCTTGGAAGATCTTGGTGCCCCAACCTAGTTCAGGTACACTACTGTTACATAATTACTTCTGTTCTACCAGGTTATATTAATAAACCAGAAAAATCGGAAGGGCGTGGAGAATCTTAAGAGTGTACATAATACGCTTCAAAATATTTGTGAAACACTTGCAAATGAGGTGAAGTTTATTAATTGAATTACCATACTTTTATTCCTGCTATTTCAAGAATGTCTGGTTGCTTAGATTTCAGTTTAGAGCTCAGTGAAGTTTCAACTGTAACTACTGATTTATTTGTAATTTCCTAATTAAAGGACCTTGCTCTAAGTCAATTTCGTACAAAACAACTCTCAGTACAAACACATTTACACAGGTATCACCTTCATGAAGGTTCTTCCCCTGAGGTGAAGTGGCTCAGAAGAGCCTTTGGAAGCGAAACAAGCACAAGCATGCACTCCCTGCCTCAGATGAATGCTGGGGTGTCTTAAACCAAAACAAATCAGCCACACTGGCAAGGCAGCATCACTGACCATCTAGGCCAAAAAAACCCCAAACCAGACTCAAAATGGAAGATTCACAGCATCACCAAGAGCTCATTACAAGATTCAGATACAATTACCCATCCCAACTTCCTCCAGTAAGAGAATAACCAGGTCTCCAAGGAACGTACACCAGCTCTCTCCTGTAAACCATCCCTGTACCTTCTCCTTCCCCTGTCTCTTCAAAAAAGTACGTGGTACTTGTCTTTGGGTTCTCACAAAGATCTAACATCACAACCACTTCAGACTTGAGTTCTTGCAAAACAAATACTAAAGAAAATCCTAACCTGGTAGCTCCTCACAAAATCTCATTTCAACAACATAAACAATTTGAAGTTCTGCCACAAACAAGGAAAGTCTTATTAGCATTAAGGCGACAGTATCCTACGATCTCCTGTGTCTCATTCCTCAATCATAGAATCATAAAATCATTTAGGTTGGAAAAGACCTTTAAGATCACCAAGTTCAAACATTAACCCAACGTTGCCAAGTTCACCCCCAATTTACAGAGTTAATCAATCAAAATAGGGCAAAAGCACGATGCTTTTCTCAGGAAACAAGGGAGTGCAGAACATCACACTAAATAAGGCCATGTCAGTTTATATATTAGGTCATATTACTGACAAAGCTCCTTGTCCGTGCACACGTTTCCAGAAAACAATTGCTACTAAGCATCGACAGCAGCAGAATACTGATGAAATAGCAGGAACAGGCTAAGCTGAAATACTAATGCTGCATCAATTTAAAAAAAAAATACACCACACAGTCAGTTCACATTTCAGTAAGTTATTCTGTTAACAGTCCAGCCAAGGTCTGAAAAAAGTAGGAAAAAAGAAGCAGAAAGATAATTAACTCCCAAAGTTCTCTTATATCAGACACTGTATTTTAGTTCAAGCACAAATTCAGTGCATTACCTCTAAATACAGAGACTATACTTACAGGTTGTTCCACAAACTGGTTTCTCCTTCCCTTCCAGTAAGTCCCACAGGTGAACAGATGCTTGCTCATACTGCTCATTCAACCTTAAAGAAAATAATAAGGGTTAATTTCTTACCAAGTCAAATTACCACAGTACAAACATATTGTTAACTGACTGCCAATCATAAAGTAGTTAACTGGAGGCCTACCTCATGTTCATGTCTCTTTCAGGGTAAACTAGCTTGTAAAACTCATCCAGCATTGTCAGCTCCTCCTCTGTCAGTACTGGCACTCCATTTGATCCTTGTTTTAAGTCGTTGCGCACTTCATCATCACCCAACTTGTCCAAAATAAACTGTAGCTCTAGTACAGTCTTTAAACGCTTCTGCTCAGCTTCTTCTCGCATCAGCTGCTCCCTGCGAGCTGTCTTCTTTATTGTTTTCTGGATCTATTGAAAATTAAATAAAATTTAAATTGCTTAAACTTTAAATTGCAGGGGAAAAAAAATAGATTAGTAACGTCTTTTCTTGTTAAGTAGAGCCAGATGTTGAACTGCCACTTATCAATCTAACATTACAGAATAACCCGTGAAATATAAGGAATATCTTCTAAGGAGAGTCCAAAGCCTGCAAATTAAGATAAACTTTAAAATCAATGCCATAAACCTTGGATCATATAGGATCTCGACCATATTCCTACTTGAAGTCTGTACTCATTTGCATGACTTATAAGCAGTTCAGTCAAGTAACTGCAGTTACCATGTCTAAAGCTTCAGTCACAAATGTGTTATTTGAAACCAACCCAGCTTGCTAGTATCTGCTTCCTTTAGGAATTATTCTGTAAGCACTAAATGGGTTTGATCTAGATGAAAGTGGCAAAAATGTACAAAATTCAGTACCTTTTAAACAAGCATTGTGACTATTTATAACTCAAGGAGGACTTGGAGCAATTAAAACATAAAGAGAAGGGCAACTCAATCAATTAACTGGACTGAGCAGTTGGCTCATTAGTGGAGCCCAAGTCCTGGGTTCTTCAATTTGAAAGAATAAGGGTGACCCACTTTTTCCATAAAGGCCACAAAGGCAGCAGGTAACACAAACAGAGCAGTTATTCATCATGTTCCATGACAGTGTCGGGCATTCACCAAAACTACGAGATCAGCTTAAAACAGACAAATGAAAGTACTCTTGTTTCTTACACACCATGGGAGGAAACTCAAGGAATGTTTTGCCATGAAAGGCTGGGGAGATAAGACAGTATCAGCAGGTTCATAAAAAGGATTTAAGCAAATTCTTGGACACGTGGTCCAAAGACGCTAAAGGCAACGGGAACGCATGTATAACATGCTCAGTTTGAGCATCGCGGATGCTACAAGTGAATGGACAACACGGAAATTCATGTCCCACACTGTACTTTTAGATTGTATTTGCAATTAACAAGACATCAAGAATCTTTAAAAAGGAACTCCAATGCTTTCAGTTGCTGAGATTTGATATCCTATGGTAATATAAGGAAATAAAAACCCTCTGCCACTTGCCAAAGAGTGGGGGCCTGTGAAATCTGTTTTGTTTTAAGAAGATGTTACTGGTTGTAGTAAGCAGCTTTCTGTGATATTGCATGACAGGCCTCCTTCACAACCACACTGTTTCCAGCAGTTACACTCTGTCAGAAAATCACATTATTTTTAAGTAGTCCATTGGAAAAATTATAGAAATAGACTTCAGAAAACCTGACACAAACCAGTACACAGAGTAAAAGAAACCAGGAAAACACACTAGAAATCACAAGCATTTCATCTCTGTAAACACAGGCAACTACTACATCTAGGATTAGTGAGAGAGTTTAAAGCCCAAGTGTTTGGTATGGCAGCTGAGAGCCCACATTGCACCACTTGCTCTTTACTTACGTCTTGGCTCAGAGCCATAAAACTCCTCTGCAGTTCTTTAGCAAATTCCAGATTATTTGTCACTTCCTGGTATTTTGACACCGCATCCTTTAAAAAACAAAAAACACAGAAGTAAACCATCATCATAGAACAAAATATGTACTTCCAAGAAACAAATTCCCACATTCCTAGTTCCTGAGTGTAACACAATACCCCTGAATGGAACTGCAACAATGTTAAGTCAAATTTTTATTTTCTTGGCCAAAATATTGAAAAGACCTGTGTACGTCTTTAGGGCCTCTAGTTTCCCAGGTAAATATGCTGAAGCATATGCATATATATGCTCACATGCATGACACACTATCTTGAAGTTTGGTTTTAGCCAGTTTCTAACAAAAACTGGCAGGCTGGAAGAATCGGGAAGAAGAGTAATCTGGCAACTCAAAAAGGCTCAAGAGATAAAGGTTTGAGAATTAATGCATTATTGAATCAAGCCAAATCAAAATGCTATACCAAGCATAATGTTCCCTTCTGCAGATATCTTTATTAGTTGCTGTTTTCTTAAATCGAACATTCGGATTTGCACTAAAGGAATCCAAAGTCCTTAACCCACCCTGCAGTACTGAAAAATTACAGAGATTCAGATAATGGGAAAAAACCCACAAACAGCTGAGACATTTACACTCCTGTGAGAAAATTACGGTATGTTCTTGTTAAGAACATCTAAGCCAAAGAAAAGGTAAGGCCCTACTTTCCTTGAAAAACAAGGAACATGAACTGTATTTGCCTTTTTTAAAAAATATCCATTGTAACACAGCCAAGTAAGAAACATACACATATACATTAGATGATTTGCAAAATTCATCATTCTTGGCTAATTTGCAGAAGCAGAAGACATAAGGGAAAATAACAAATCCTTTCACATTTCTCCAACCAAAAAAGGTTTCATCTTTATGAAGTGTGGTAGTGATGCTGTGGTCTTCATAAAACTCAAATCATGAGCTTCTCCCCTCAATATGAAATTGCAGCTTCCTTCCCTGCTCAAACTGAATACTTTTCATACTTCTCATGGATTATTTTCAAAATACGCCATTAAAAAATAAAAATATACCCATTAGTGATATTTCAGTTAGCACAGAAGAACCAAAGCAAAGCGCAGACAGCTGAAAAGATCACATGGACCAAAGCAAGTAGCTAATTCTTGTAATTGTGAACAGCTGCAATAGTTGCTGGGTACATTTTTTTCCTTCACTCTTCTCAGTATCAAAAATCATCAACAAAATATTGTTGATTACAGAGCATCTAGTAATCTCTAAGTATCAATATGCATGTTTGCATCATGCAACTGAATTTAATTTGATATTTGCTTTATATTAATTATAAGTGAAAAGCTGCTGTTAAGTCACATTCTACAATAGCCTACTTGAAGTACGAGCTCCAAACAGCATACACCCAGTAAGTCCAACTTATCCACAGCGTCACTGTCCTGGTTTTGACTGGGATAGAGTTAATTTTATTTCTAATAGCTGTGTTTTGGATTTAGTATAAGAACATTGTAACACATTGATGTTTTGGTTATTGCCTGGTAGTCAAGGAATTTTTTTGGCTTCCCATACTCTATATTCTATTACTATTGTTTTCCTTTGCTGTGCTATTAAACTGTTCTCATCTCAACTCACGAGTTTTCTTCTCCCTTTCCGGGTGTCTCTCCAATCCCACTTAGAGGATCAGAGAGTGAGTGAGTGGCTGCGTGGTCCCGGTTGCCACATGGGGTTAAACCACAATGTCACATCTGCTGCACTGACAGCTGTGATATACACATGGATGCAGATTATTTTGAGAACCCTTCAGAACTTGGTCTAAGCTACATCTCTTTCTACACTGCACAATATTTACAAGCTACCACCAAGTGACTAAGCTCCTTAGGTTCTCCCTGGGGACACTTTCTGCAACAAAAAGGATGATGTCCACAGAACCACTAAGGAATCATTTAACTCTTTCAACAGTTCTAGGTTAGAATGTGCAAATTTTCACCACAGCTTATTTACAACCTAACCTCAACAACCATAAACCATTATAACATGCTCCTCTCCATATTCTTTCAGTTTCTGACTAACAGAAAAACTGAGATGTTCTAGGCGATAAAAAGCTGAGGCCAAGTCAGAGTTCAGAACAAAGGGAAAGTGGAAGTGAAGTTCATCTCTTCCTTCCCCACCAAGATCACAAAGATCACAAAGCAATTTAACACAGATCTGGTTAATATTTCTTTTTACCAGTTGATCTTGATTCAGACGTTCTCCCTTGTTCATTCGTTCCTGGTAATCATCAAGTTTGCTCTGAAAAGAAAGAAAAATGCTATTATGAGGAGCCAAAAGCAAATAACTGCTTTATTCTACTTGTGCTAAGAAAATCAGGTACTGTAGTATTAGAGTAAACACAAACTGAAACACATCACACAAGCATGTAACAGCACCCAAGAAAACTTTTCTGGGTTAAAAAAATATAAATATTTCACCCAAGAGACAAATATTTTAATGTTATTTGGCTACCACAATCTGCCTCCACAACTAGTCTCACTTTCATAGGAAAGAGATATTCCTCCTGATGGGGAGAACACTCCCAATGCACATTTCTTCAGTCCAAACAACAGAGCTGAACTGGATTCTAAGTCAGAGCTTATTACCACTGTATCGCTACAATAACAAAAACATGACTGTGAAACAAGTCAATGCTATTAAGATTCAGAACTGTACCTCTTTCTACTTGCATCAGTTAAGATAGTTTTAAAGAATTTGAAAGAGTTTTCAATCCTTTGTGCAAGAATGCCCACCAACACAATTCATATTAATAGCTCTAAAATGTTTTTGTTCAGGAGCACTGAGATTTCTTTTTCATAGAGAGAAAGTGGAAAAAAAAAATCATTAGGTAATTTTCAGCAGGATCAGTTCTCCAACCTGCTTAAATACAAAACCACACAAACCACTGACATTAGGCAAAAGCAAGTAAAACTTATGCACGCCCAAGTGACAACCTACAAGTTAAACAGAAAGGAAGCAAAGTCTGTAAAAATAACATACCTAACTATTAAGCTCTAAGTTTTCACCATTTCTGTATTACCACATATGACCGTATTTTTTACGGTATTTGCCTTGGTCTTATTAAAAGAAAGCCATCAAAATGAATCCTTTACAATTATCTTCCCAATCTAGCGTAACAGCACCACAAAAATGAAAGCAAACAGAAACACTTTATTTTGAAATGTAAAAAAAAAAAAATACAACCCTGGTGCAGCCATCACTTCAGAGTTTCTACTTGCCAGAGAGTGACAGGTTTTTTTGGTGGTGGTGGTCTTTGTTTTTTACTATATTTGTTTCAGTTCAATTTTACTGATATTTTTCTAGCTAATTCAACTTCTATGCTCGATCTGAAACCTTTCAGAAAGATCAAAGTCTGTGAAACAGTTTAATAAGAATGCTCCTCTTACAAAGGATTTGATGCCCAGCATCCCTTACAGAAACATACAACCACCATCAAGAGACTCGGTCCTTTTGATGTCACCTAATGCCAGCACAGGTTATTTCTTTGGAAATCCTACAGGTCAGATTCAACACTTAGCTGCTTCATCTTTCAGTGCATCAGAGACAGTCACGGCCTAGCCAAAGTCAAAGCAGAACTTCCTGAGCTCCAAAAATACATTACTAGAAATTTCACACTGGGGACAGACACTAAGGGAGCAGTATTTGTCAAATGCAGCAGCCATGGTAATATCTATCTATATGTAAATAGCCCCGGAAGAGCATCTGGCATATTGAAAATATGTCACAAAACATTACAAAAGTAAGGTCATTTTGCTGTTCTACATACTCATTTGAGAATAGATGATGATACAGCTGGACAATCACAGAAGTAGTTTTCATGATCTGAGAGACTGTAGCTGAGCTGTGAAGTCAAACTGCAGAGTAAGGAGCTAAAATCGTTGCAACGCCCCAGGGCAAAGCCAGTCCAGTTCACCAACACCTCTGGTGCTTAAGGGACCTTATATCCTAAGACAAACGGGCTTTGCAGGAAAAGAAATTTGTAGAAGTTCCTACTTGCTCAAGCCACTTACTCCCATGCTGCAGATCACAATTCCCTTGGTCACACTGATGCAGTTGTTTGTGAGGCTGCAGAGTAAAGAGGCTGCTAATGTGAGCCAGTTTAAACAGTGTCGACAAAATTGTATTTAAAAAAAAAAAACCCTAACAATTTCTGTGATCCAGTTTCAAACACAAAACAATAACAGTAAAACAAACAGGATGGATCATCAAATTCTAGGAGAACACTACTTATATCAACTTTGTTGTAGGAAACATATACTGCAAAATTAAGCTGCAAAACACTCACATAATCCATCTTGGTGGCTAAGGGCACAAGAGACAAAAACACCCTAAATAACTAAAACTGTTTCTGCATAGTTTTTCCATGCAGCCTTAGGTCAGCATGGTACCTTCAGATGTATCATATTGCAATAAACTATTCAAACGGTGCATAAGTTTTTCTTAAATGGTCAAATATTCTTAGGTCTAATGTAGATGCTTTGTTAAATTTTATGCAGCAATTCATCCATGAAAAAACAAAGAGCGATCATTCTATTTCTAACCCCTAAGAAGAAAAATTACTTCTCTTTTTCTTCCTTAAAAACATCTGTATCTGAAAGGTAAAAGTGAAAGAGGAAAAGCTCTTTCAGCTGCAATGCAGAGGACAAGCAAATGTGTATTTAGTTACGTGTTATCACAAAAATTTCAAATGCCAAGTAAGCATTTTTCTATTTTCCCAAAGACACTGTGAGATCCAAATGCTGCATTATACAAAAATATTAAGGAAGCAAAATGCTTTCTTTTTAATCTGTACTGTCAACAGCAATCTAAGAGCAGCATTAGGGCTGTAAAGTAACTGCAGTAAAATCCCTGCTCACAAATCTACTGCAGTGTCTGCAAGATTTTCTTAATTTTAGCCCCCCTTACACAACTTCGCCCTCACTCATCATGCATATACATCTTGAAGCATAAAAGTTAGGCCAGCAGAAAAATTTTAAAAAAAAAGAAGTGGTAAAGTGAGCCCATAAACTATTAAACAGGTTATGAGTCAGCAGCCCCCCATTCTGCGCAAGGTACCGAGCTTCAGCTCTTTTTCTACTGCGATACCTTAAGTATTTTGGAGTTTCCTAGGAGAAAAGCTGTACGTGTAGGCTGCCAGGGTCGGGGGCGCAGGGGGAAGCTGGTGCTGTTCATTGCTTAAATATGCCCTACATTTTAATAGGAATTCAAAATTGAGTTACTTTATTATGGTAACAGATACCTTCCCCTCACACTCAAGTTCTTATTACCTTCAGTGAATTGCCTCAAAAATGTCATCCCTAAGTGGGGAAAAAAAAACACAGTTACATGACATTGGCTTCAAAACAATATTGGTTTTTAAAATGCCTGACCACTCGGCTGTGCTGTTACAATCATTTACAGTGCTATGGTATAAACTGGATCACTGGAATGATCTGATTAAAAATAACCCTTAAAAAGGGGGACTAGGAGGAGGAAGGCACTATATTTAACCAGATAATTTCAACAGTGTGTTTTATACCAGTTACAGCAGCACAAGTGTAGATGACAAGGTGGGAAGGGGAGAAGGTAACCTCTTCAACCAGCTGAAATAAACATTTTGTAACACACACTTCACTACAAGCAAAGAAAAGATGGAGGGGACTATTCCAAGCCTGTTTTCTGAGATCTCTCCAAAACTGCATTCTTTTTAACAGCATTAACTTGTTTTACATTTGTAATTTGTTCCCCCTCCACCATCATCTTCCCAGTCATTCAGCAGTTTAACTCGCCAGCAAAGACTACCCAGAAATTACTGAAAAAGAGTCTTCTCATTTCCTCAGAAAAACAGACAGGAAAGAAAAATCAAAAAGGTAAACCAAACTGTATCAGGAATGAAGCATGGAAGTTCAGAACTTTTTAAAAAAACTCACAGTTCTCATATTCACCTCTGAGTTTGGGTACCCAAAAAACCCACAGTTCTCATATTCAGTCTGAGTACACTTCCTATTACACATACACACCTAACACAAGTCCCAAGCAGCTGTTTCAGCCCCGAGTTATAACCAGTAAGATGTAATGAAGCATTAGCATCAATACTCCAGAACATGAAACACTTACGGGTCTTCTGTTTAAACGGAATTAAATGTTTGAAATCACACTAGTAAATATTCTTGGTTTTTTGCCAAAGTGTATTAAGTTTGACAGTTTAGGAAAAAATATCTGCGTTAGTTTTTCAGTGACATCTCAATTCTGACACTGCAGTCTCGTGATCAGTTCATCACAAAAGGGGAATTCTGCTCACCACATGTTCCTGGCCCTCCCCACATGCCACCAAGGACAGCTGTGTGGGCAGGTGACAGATCCCAGAGCCCACCACACACACAGTGACAGAGATACAGGAATGGCCAGGGGTGGGACCCACTCCTTCCCAAAGAAACACGGAACTGGTGGGTACATGCAGTCTTTTAAATTCAAAAGCAATAAAGTGCTTCTTCCATAACCTGAACTAATTTAAGCCACAAATGAGTGAAACTCCTAAAGGTTTTGGTGGCTGCATATAGATGTTCTCTTCCCAAACCACCATACCGTATTTCCTATAGAATCAATAGGAATCTACAGCGAAGCTGACTACACTCTCCAAGATCTGGATTTTGTTCTACGCATCATTTATGTTCAAAATGAGTTACTTTTACAACAGCAAGTGAATTCTAGAACATAAATTGGTGTTTCCCAATACATTCTGTGTAGCTTTTTCTTCTGAAAGAAAATGAAAGGCATCAACAAAACTTTAAAGCAGCATCTGAAAAACTTAACCAGATGATCTTCCTTCCACAGCTTGTAGGAGTCATATCTAACTAACAGAACTTGCTATGAGAAATAATCTCTATGCTACATACAACAGCTAAAAACAAACCAGGGCAAGCTGAAACCAGGAAGTACCAAACACCAAATAATTTTACAAATAAACCTGCTTGGTGTTTAAGAGATGAAGCTTGGTTACCCAAAACCGCTATCGAAAGAGGTTTCAAAGAAAGATCTGCACTTTCAATGCAGTTTCATACCAATTTTGCCATTTTTTTAGTTTCAACATCACATGTATTAAATTTGAAACCAAGCTTCTCAAGGAGAGCTTCTGGAGACACACTCGCAAGCCTTGAACATCCAAGTGGCCTAAATTATGGTGCAAAAGCACTTAAGAGCGCTGCGATGGACGGGCAACCTGAAGCGCAGTGCTTCCTGTCATCATTAGCTGCATCTACAAGAACAGAAAACTGACCTCGGCTTTTGCTATGGGTTTGTAATTGTTCCCTACAGGAAATCCCACATTTTATTGAACCAAGTGGGATCAACTTGAAATACCCATCCAGTGAAAATTCTTGCCCAATAAAGACAGAGGCACTTTTTAAGTATTCATTTTTCAACCCAGTCAGGACTACACTTAATTGGGAATTCAGAGATGGGTTGATAAAGCAGCAGCATGTTAAGTTACCAGCTACAGCTGCAATGTGCCATCGTTTTAACTGCATACGCCACATTCAAGTCACGTTAAGTAGTTCAAGCTAACATGCTTCCTTCATGTTTACAGCTGCCCAAAAATGTTGTTTGTGATCACTTGTCCATACCTTAAATCATGTGTCAGCAAATGATTTTGTCCCTCTTACAGAACAGTTGGTTTTAAAAACTGTTTTTACACAACTCATGCTTTATTACACAAGTTGAAAGCAAAACTAACTTTGTTTTCTTCGGTTGTCATTGTATCAGGACATGACTTTGATCTACATTCAATCAGCTTAATTTGGAAAGGTTTTTCCCTCTGAAAACAAAAAGCAGAAGGGGCAGGAAGAAGAAGAAAACACGGGTCTTACTGAAGAATTGTCTCCTAGCGAACCAGGAGAGCCAGCAGGGTTCTAACCTCAGACAACTAACAAAAACCTAGTGGAGTCCATACAACTTTTAAATTAACTAAGCTTGTCAACATATACTGAACTTGCTTGTCTGAAGGTTTTGTAGAGAAAATACCCCTCAATTAGCCCATCCCATGCACACACAAATACTTATTCACCGAAGAACAGACGAAAACAGGACAGCATTTCTATCATTTCCAAATAGAAAGAGTTGAAGAGAGAACAGACATTTTCAGGGCATGTTTGCACACACATTTATGAACAGCAGTTCAATTTCTCCTAGTTCAACACAATACTCATGCTTCCAAATAATGAGGTCACTTTGAGGAAGAGAAAAATGAAAGCATAACTAATAAGCTGGTATTTTCAGTTTCTACACAAAGAGTCAAAACATTATAGAACTAAGAAATAATATGGTTTGAACTTATGTACTGTATTTTGATGGTCACATTTTTGTCCTCAGAATTTAGAAGGCAACATGACACCACATAATTTACTACAAAATTTCTAATTTCTTCATAAAGGGTGACCTTTCTCCACTAAAAGCTCCACACACCATTTAAAATCCAAAACGGTGCCCCTTACAGAGCAATTATTTTTCATCCTTCAAAACCAGATGTCTAAGTCAAGTATATTTTTGTATTCATCCTCAAATACAAAGCTCTCACAATCACCTCTACTGTCCTTCACTACCAGCTGCTGACAAAAAAGGGATTAAATGTTCAACTAAGCCTAAGTTTTCAGCGAGATTTATTGGATTTTCAAGCCACTCCTGCCTGTGTAGTATCCAGTACAACTTATGCATGGTTAAATATATATATTCTCATCAAAAGGTTCAAAATAAAGGAAAACGAATTTTAAAAAATAAATTTACCAAGTAATAAAAGAAAATATCCTGATTGCCTCATATGTACAGTAAGATTTGTTTTTGGGACCCTAAGCACACAATGCTCTCTTTATTAAGGCATGTTAGTTTAGTAAAGAACCGTCAATTCATCTACCACAGGGGAGGCTCAAGCCTGAAAACGAGTAACTCTGCTTTAATACCCAAGAACAATTTATCTCATGACTTTTACAGTGTTTACACGAGAGTCCTACTTCAATACGCTTTGAAACTTCTTCAACCCATTAAGATCTAAGAGAAACCTTTGAACTTTAATTCATCGGCGTGAGGGCCCATCTGGCTCAAGATCCAGCCTTTGCCTTTTCTTTTTTAAGCCCACACTGGCTAGCACTGAGTACTCCAAAGAGATACTTCAATATTAATGGAAAATCATTCAATACAACCCACTTCCAGAAAAAAAAAAAGACACTTTATCCCCTGTATTCACTTCCTATGACATCATAGTTACAAAAACTCAGCAGCCACAGACACACAAAAGGCCCACCAAAACCAAGGGTCTTCATGAGACCACCAATTTTTCACTCTCTTCTGCCAGAATAACTGTCTCCCACACATCCTCTGAAATTAATGTACTGTCAAAGTTTACTACAAGTTCAAACAGAATGGCATGGCTAAGCTAAGTGTAAATTAGGGGTAAACTGTTTATTTTAAAAATAAAAATGCTACTAGAAAGGAAAGTTGTTGCGCACACCAGTAAGTGAGCTTATCTTCTTCATTACAAGTACAGAACATATCAGAAGAATGTTCACATGTTCACCTGCTAATTTTAGGTTTTATACATTTTGAGCATCCTAGACAAATATTTTTGAGTATTTTTGTGTATGTTAGATACAACGATTTCAAACCATTTTATTTTATTGAAACAACTAGAGATGTACAGAAAGATCTGCACTTTCTCAAGTTGAGTACCAGTGTTCTTGTGTGCGCACATTCGTATGTATTAACAACAAGTTTAAGACAGACATCTTGTCCTCTCTATGCACAGACAAGGATCAAGGAAAGATCCTCCGATTCTAAAACTTATCAAACGAGCTCCTGGCTTGCTACTTTCTGCAGTTTCATTTTCAAGAAATAGGAAAATTCAATGACCATTTAAAGTGGGACACTACACTGTGCACACATTTACAGATAAAGCACAGTGTGTTTTATTTGCAACTCACCTGTACAGACTAACCTTCTGCTAATATTTCCACCTTCTACAAATATGGAATACTTTGGCTACTAGGAACTGAAGTGCTAGTTAAATATAAGCACCCAGTAATTGTGCCTGTTTACTTCTAAGAGCAAAAACAGATGTAAGGCTAAAATGCAGACATAAAATTACTTTTTAGCATTCCTTAATTTTAGTTTAGTAATCGAGCATTTTGAAGCAAGTCTTTAGGCTACATGTGCATTAGTATTTTTCTGATGGACACCTTACGCTCTGTAGCTTGGAAAGCCCTGTGAGGCTCATTTAATCCAGCGACACCAAGAACTGAGTAGGTGCCACATAAACCGTAAGTAACCACAACACCCTTTCTTTTCTGTCACAACTCGAACTGTCTGAGGATCACGGATTTAGTAGCTGCTATTTCTAAAAATAACTCCTTAAAGGCCGCTTCCAGCTGACCTAAGACTCCCAAACGGGTGAGCTTAAGGCGATGAAAAATGAGAGATGAAAAAAAAAAAGACACAGAAGCAAGGGGAGGGTGGGGTGGCCGGCGGCCCCCGGCTTTGTGCAGCTGCTGGCACAATGCGGTTCCACGGGGAGGCTGGGGCGGCCTCCGCCGCCATGTTAGCGCCGCTTCCATGTGCCCGGACTCGGGGGGAGCGGGTCGAGCCGCAGCCCCGCCGGGGCGGGGAGGGGACAGACCCCGCGGCGGGAGAGAAGCGGGGTGGGGAGGGTTTGGGGAGAAGGGAAATGGGGGGCTGCTCGCAGGGCCGGGCTGGGGAAGGCCCCAGCGAGGGGAACAAAAGGCGGAAGAAGCCGCGCCGGGCGGGGGGCTCGATGGGAGTGGGGGGGCGGCAGCCGCGGGCCCGCCGGGCGCTGGCGCACGGGGACCGCCCGGAGGGCTCCCGGGAGAGGTCGGCCGGGGGAAGGGGACCCCCCGAAAAGGGAAGGGGAAAGGCGCTCGACCTTCTGGAAGCTTCCAGCGTGCGGCCCCTGGGGGCGACGCCGGGAACAACCCGCAGGCCGGCTCGGCCGGTGGGGCACGGCTGAGGAGAGCGGCCTGCGGCACAAGGGAGAGGGGGGAAATAGGATGGGAGCGCCCAGCGTTCCCTCAGCTCTCCCGGGGTGAGCGGACGGGCGACCCTGGGCCCTGCGCCCACCCCCGGCGACCCACTCAGCCCGCCGGCCGAGCAGGACGGGGAAAGCACCTTTTTCTTCTCCAGGTTGCGCAGCTTTTTGTCGATCACTCCCAGGATCTGCTTCATGGCCTCGGTTTGCACCGAGGTGATGCTGCCGCCCGATGACTGCGGGGGGGCGGCGGCCGCCGCTGCTGCCGGGGCGGCCTCCCCGCCCGGGCCCGCCTTCCCGCTGCTGCTCGCCATAGTGCTGTTGGTAGCCGAGGGCATCTCTGTGTGAGGGAGAGAGCGAGAGAGAGAGAGCGCGCGCGTCACGGGGGAACGGGCCGCCGGAGGGGACACGCGGGAGGGCGGGCGCGCACACGCGGCCAGTTCCCCACGCCCAGGGCGCGCGCGCGCGCGCTCGCCGCACCTGCCGGCGCGCGCTCTCCCTCACCCACCCACCCGCGGAATGGACTCGGGGGGGGGGGGGGGGATGTCACGTGACCACGCAACCTCGCGCCGCTCAACGGCCGCTCGCCGAAGCCCCAACGGTCATTTCCCCGAGATCGACCCGCTTTCCCCTTCCCCTCCCGCCGGTGACCGGAGGGGCCTCGCCGCCCTCCTCACCGTCCGCGTGAGTGGCCCGGGGGAAGGGGGGGACTCAGTGCGCTGCGCTCTCGCTCTAGGAATGGCCGCCTCAGCCGACTCCGGCCGCGCTGCTCCTGCTACCGCTGCACCGCGCTACTGGGGGAGAGAGCGGGGGCGCGCACGGCGGCGCGTAAGGCGAGGCGCCGCGGGAGCGAGCGGCGCGGGGTCCTCGCCGCTCGGGGCCGCCCGCGGAGAACGCCTGAGCCTGCCGGCCCTACCCAAGCGGAGGAGGCGCTTCCCGCCGCGGCGCCGTCGTTCGGCTCGCCTCCAGTGGGTCTTTCAGGCGCGCGGCGGGCGCCTCAACGCCAGACACAATAGGCAGGCGGGGCAGCCGGACCCAGCGCCCCGCCCGCCGGCGCGTCCGTCCCCGCCGGGCCCGGAGCTCCGCACCGAGCCGCATCCCCGTGGGGAGAGGGGACAGATCCCCTGCACCCCAGCTTGGCTCTGGTCCTGTGAGACGGCGGCGGCGTTGAGCTGGTTCTGGCCGCCCTTGTGGAGCAGGCGCTGGGCCCCGCTGAGGCGCTGGCTCTGAGGCGGCCGCGGGGTCTCCTCACAGCCGAGCCCCTCGCGTCGTTCCCGCCTTCCTGGGAGCGAGTCCTTCCCGCCATAAACCTGGCTCCAAAAAGCGTTTTCTGCCTATTCGTGCCTTTAGGGCACGTCCCGAAAGCTGTGGGAGGTGTTCCGGAGGGTGGTTGTGCCGCAGGTGTAATTGGGCCGTAATAACTGCGTTTCAGTCACGGGAAGGTTGCCTCATTTCTGCTGGGGTTTGCGGTAGAGTGACTTGCATCTCCCTCCAAATATAATCGCTGAATGCTACGTAACATTTTAGTTTTACATGTTTGCAATGAGGGTGGTGAGAGCCTGGTCTAGGTCACCCAGTGAAGTGGTGGATGGACCATCCCTGGAGACATCCCAGGCCAGGCTGGACGGGGCTCTGAGCAACCTGAGCTGGTGAAGATGACCCTACATATGGCAGGGGGGGCACTGGGGGACCTGGGAATGTCCCTATGCCTTTTCAGAGAGGTACAGCTTGAAAATGAGATGCCCCAGCTCTCAGTGGGCAAGGCATCTAAGTAACATTGGAAAGGTTTTAGTGCTTGTCTTTCTGGAATTAGTGGATGGAAGGTTCTGGGAATATAAGGCCCTGAAAATGTGATTCCCAGTAACTGCCAATTTGAGGTGGGATTTTTGATTGTACCAGCTTAATATTACATTTTTACATTGTTTTTTAAAGCTGATTTTTTCGTTCGTCTGTTTAATTGTGGAGCCGCACAATCCGTTACGTTAACAAAAGAAAGTGCTGGGTTTTGAACGACCGAGCCAACCTAATGGTTCTCCACCACCAAGAGACCTCTCATACCTTTCCTCACCAAACCCCCGCAAATAATCACAGAGTCCTTGTTTCCATCGTGGTTCTTGCTTCCCAGGAATTCGATAGCAAGAAACTGCTTTCTTTGACCTCATCCTATAGCCAATTCTGAGTGGTCAGATGTTTTATTTCATTCCATCTGTAAATATTCCATCTTATGCTCCTACTTTTTGTGTACACCTACATTTCCTGTAGCAGCTCAATGCTCTGTCATTTTAGATTGAATTATTTGCTTTCCCAATCACCTCTTTTTGCATAACAGGTTATAAGACAACTGTAATAAATCACCCAACCCAGTTATTTCAGTTCAAGAAATGAGATATAAAATAAATATCTTCAAATGTTAGAAGTCTGTTTCTGTTCACCAAGAATATTTTGTTAATACCATTATACTTACAATATTTAATTTTTACTCATTTACTTCTCCAAGCCCTTTACACAGTGGTTGAAATGACCTTTTTTCCCAAGCCAAATGCAGTTTCTTCGTGAACACACTGAGGCTTTTTTGACCACAAAATATAATGCTTTAAAATAATACAGAATTATTTCATCCATCCCTATTAATTTCTCCTTTTTCATACATTGTCGTTGCTATTCTGCATAAATTGAGCCACTCAACAGCTTAGGCAAGTTTTTCAGCCAAGTCATAGGATCCTAATGTAGTTTGTACTCAAAACCTGTATTGCTGAAGAGCTAAAAAAATCTGCAATAAAAGAAAAATCAGAGCTGATGGGAGAATTGATGGCAATAAATTAAGAATACATGTTGAACTAGAATAAAGCCCCGATCATGTCCACCAACATGAGATATCTATTCTTGATGGAAAGGCATAACACCAAATAGAGAATGTTAATAGTTTCAAAAACAATTAAAATACTGCTCCTGAGAACAGTTATTACATGAGCACTGATTATGTGGCAATTACTGCATCAAAGCTCTTTGTAATTCCACTGGATGCAGTTTTGGTGAGTCAAAGAGGGAACCAAGACTATGGCTGAGTTTACATGCTAAAGCATAAGTGACTATAAGCAACATTAAGTACTTATCTTACACAGGGACTGCAGAAGGAGGAATTTCTTATTATACTAAACCAAAACTCTCACGCGAACAAGCTGTATTGCACAGTCAAACTTAACTCTTAACATCTCTTGGTACTTAAAGTGCTTATAATTTTAGGCAGGTCACGCTGTCATATATTCATCTACCTCTTTCATATCATTCCTCAAAAAATAAAAGGACCATAAATTTGTCATAATTCCATGCCAATAATATTGATCATCTGTACCTGACAGAGAAAACCCTGTGTAAGAATTCCCCACTGCCAAAGAAGAGTTGAAACCTCATCCTCTTTAATTAAAGGAGTGTTGAACCCCTTCTGATACATGATTAAGGTTTATCTTGGCAACTCCTACCATGCCAAACTGGTAATTAGCATGTGGGTCTCAACCTCTACATTTCCTAGAGATAAATACCCCCTCACCTCATGAGGGATGATCTCCCTGTAAATCCGGATTCGTGCCTCTTCGCCTTTGAGATCTTTGATGTTAGCGAGCTGGTTGGAATCACACTTGGGCATAATTACGGTGCAGATCAAATATTTGTATTTGTAGGGAGCTGGGTTTGTATTTTGTGTTTGTGAGCTGTGGAAATGGAAGGCAGCTCTGAAGCTGCTGACTTTGGAGTCACGCTTGAACTAGAGACAGGGAAGAGAGGAGAGGAAGTCCCTGCTGGAAAAGCATGTGGAGCACTTCCACAAACACAGACTTCTAGACCACAAAATTGCTCAAGATGGGAAGGGGAAGGGGAAGAGGAGGGGAAAGGGAAAGAGAAAGGGAAGGGAAAGGGAAAGGGAAAGGGAAGGGAAGGGGAAGGGGAAGGGGAAGGGGAAGGAAAAGGGAAAGGGAAGGAAAAGGGGAAGGGAAAATGGAAGGGGAAGGGAAAGGGGAAAGGGAAGGGGAAGGAAAGGGGGAAGGGAAGGAAAAGGAAAAGGAAAATGAAAAGGGGAAGGGAAGGAAAGGAAAAGGAGGAGGGAGGTAATTTCTTTTCACTGGTGTCCTGAGAGCTACTTCTAAGCGAGACTGAGGTCTCATGTGAGTTCCTTGTGAGGTCTGAGGACAGGCTGTGTCTCCCTGCAGCTCTGCCTTGTTCTGGCCATTCCTAGGCAGGCGATCGAAGCAGATAAAGGGAGACGTGTTCCTCTCAGCCTGTGTCCTTCCAGCTCCTTGTTACCCACTTCTCCAAAACATCAAGCAGTCCTACATCTAGTCAGTTTTCCCACTCTGTTGCAATCCTTTCTGCCTCCCCACAGCAGCAACTCTGACCCACAGTGTGTAGTGTTCTCTCCTTAAATGCCACATCTAGTCCCTGTTCATACTCAGAATTACTCTGAATAATATAAGGAAAATAATATAATAACTTCTATTTATTCTCTGTTGGCTTATATTTCAGTAAGATCCATAAGGCTAAAATGAAAATTCACTTTATCACAGATCTATTCATCAATCATTTTCCTGACTAATCTCATTGACAGTCAGAGCAGGGATAGAGTTCACTCTAATTTAGAAAGACTGAGTATACAGCTCAGTTTTCAAGTGGCTAGATCAACGTGTTGCTTTCATTTCCCAGCTGAAAAACTCTTTATTACGAGCTTTCCAATGGCAAAGTCTCTCCCAATGTGCTGATGTGCAATCCCAGCGCACTGAGATGAGAAGACATCTCTTTTCAGTCTGGTTCTTGTGTACTTGTTCATACCGACCTGCTTATCTCAGGCTTTATCATATCATTTACATTTCTTATCCTAATGTCTGTTTTCCAGTACAGCACAGTCAGAAAGAAACAGGAAAGACTTAAAGTCTCTTACACAAAATATTCGGATGTGGAAATTAAAAGTGTGCTTAGTAAGCATGACTAAAAGAACTGGGAGCTGCCATAAACAACACTATTTGAAACTTAACCAAGGACAGATACAAGTTGTACATAACGATTCCACTGTACAATCTTTAAATCCTCTCAATGTAACCACGAAGTAAAAGAAAATCACTGCATGGTTTATGATTGTTTTAATGTCACGGGTTGATAATTCTCACGCTGCAAGTCAATATTTCAGGTTCAGCTCTTTTGAGGAAGAGTGAGCACAGATCTTATGCTAAAGGTTTATCTGAAGAGAAAACGGTGGTGCTATTAAACAAATATTTCCAAATATGTTGGTGTTACAGTTACCTGTCTTCAGGAATGTGGCCCCTTCCTGGCTTCTCAAAACTCTAGAATATATACACAAATCTGTTCCTCAAAGCCATATGCATCCCAGGGAAAGCTGAACAATTCCACTGAAGAACTGTAAATGCTTCTGCTCCAAAAAAACCCCAAACAAATATAGACCAACCAACCAACCAAACAAACAAAAAAAACCAGCCAAACCAAAGCCTCGAGCCATAAAAATCACATAAAAATGGGTAAAGAGGACCCAGTGTGTTCCAGGCTTTAAAGGGTGGCTCCAAAGCAGATGGAGACTCCTTTTTACAAGGAGTCATGTAGAAAAGACAAGGGGCCATGGGTACAAGTTACTCCTGGGGAGATTCCGACTGGACACAAGGGTGATTTTTTTCACAATGAGAACAATCAGACATTGGAATAATCTCCCCAGAGAAGTGGTGGATTCCCCAGCATCGGACACTTTCAGGATCCGCTTGGACAGGGTGCTGAGCTATCTTGTGTAGACTGGGCTTTTGCCAAGAAAGGTTGGACCAGATGATGCTTGTGGTCCCTTCCGACCTGATATTCTATGATTCTGTGACCCTTCAAGTCCAAACTCTTCAAATCCACTGGCCAATTCTACTCCTCAGCAATAAATGGGTTCTAAACACCTTTGAAGAGCATGAGAGGTCTTTACCAGGCAGATATTTGAACCACGAACACCCAGGTTATGACTCTGCCATAGCTGGGGAAAACAGAAATTTGGGAAGAGCTTTCCCTAAGGAGACTCAGTTTGTCTGAGGACCAACACAAGATTTAATGTTTTAAAAATAATATTTATTTTGATTCACTGACATTAATAACTAACCTATTGCTGTAATAACATGTTACACTCTGAGAATTGCAATGACAGAACAATTATCTATTTAGAAAGTAAAATTAATTACATCACTTAACAACCAAGAAATGGTCATTGGGATGAAGGCTGGGAAATGTCACAAAGAATTATCAGGGAGTGCGGTTTGCTGGTTAACAGAATATTTTCCTTGCAAACGTGAAGTTTGGAAGCGGGTTTACATCAGGTCCCCACAAAGTGCGTTTTGTGTGGTGTCACCAGGTCTGGAACAGACACTGTTTGGGGACAGGAGCCCTTGTTGAACCCCAGAAGCTGAGACCTGCATTGGCAGCAGGAGGTAGGACTAGAGAGAGAGAAAAGCCTGGTCCAACAGCGAGCTGGAGGAAGCTGGTAGTGGAAATGAGACTGGAGAAAGAGCAACACTGAATTCCAGTTATTTTCCCAGGAATTCACCAAAAGCTGATGTAATTTAGACCAACTCAAGGCGTGTTTGGTGCTGTGACAGGAGGTGGTTTGGTCCAGATCTCAAGAGCCTGCAAAGATGCCATTATCTGGTAGATTATGGATCACACCACAATGAATCTAAATCTGCCCAACGTGTTATTTGGGATAAATATTGGGGATACACCGCTTACCAAGGGCCTTATATGACCCAGGAATTTTGTGTAGGATTGTTAGTGGGGTGACTTTCCAGGTTGCTTTTCAAGCAGTCTGATGTTTAATCTGACGATGATTAAGATAGTAACTGTGATCAGAAAGGCAGACAAACAGCAAGACAGTCTTTAAATAGAGCAGACAGAAAAAAGAAAACATTCAAATAGCGTGTGTCTGTGGAACTGTGTGTTTGTTTTTGCAAGGCAGGTTGCAATTAACATTTGAAAAAGGATGTAAATAATGTTTCATGCAAATATTCCCTTGGACACAGGCTGGCAATCTATTAATTATTCAAAAACAAGACAAGCGTTTTGTCATTACCGTCTGTGGCCTGTTCTTTGCTTTAATCCATCCTTTGGTCCTGGAGCTGCCACATTTCCATAACTGGGTCACCCAGTTCTTTCGCAACTTCGCTTTCTGCTGTGAAATGAAAAATTAGCATTTTCTGTGACATGCATTCAGGGCTTCTATGAGGAGCTTGAATAGCTCCTCGAGGAAGCAAGGAATACTGACGTTTACAGGAAAATGTGAAGGAAGGAATTAATTCCTATTTGTGGATAAGGTGAATTTCCAGTGACCACTGACTTTGCCAACGCAGTCTGGGCTGAAAATTGTTCGTTGGCCAAAGGAAAATGAAAATGTGACTTGGTGCACAGGTGCGATATTCGACTTCTTGTTTGTACTTCGTGTAGTGAAAAACACTATTCTAGTGCCTAAGAATAAATTATAATAAAATATTGTAATAATTATAGGCGTAATTAAAGAATCTTTTTAACTCGGGGGTGACATGAGTCATTGCGAGTGATTTATCGGGTTGAAAAGGTGGGGACATTGGCAATATTTGCGGTTGTAACCACTAGAGAGCGTTCAAGAGCTGCTTTAAAATCCATATGTCACTCCTCCCTTGAGCTCCGAGGTGCATGGGACAGTCCCAGCACATCCGAATCGATCCCTAAGGAAAAACCATCTCGGAAGTGTTTGTCCTGAAAGGTGCATTTTTATTTTAGTTTTATTAAGACATGATATGCGTTGAATATGCTGAGGATGAGTAAGCAATTCCATTTTATTAACTCAATAGAGACAAAATTTGCTCGTAATTTGTGACCACAAATGCTGCACGTTGTCCTCCCACTTTAAAAGTGCACTTTCCAAAGCTGGTTTTATTAAAGAAGCCAAATATTTCTCGTTAGCAAAGGCAGTAAAGAGCTCTGAACCACAACCTGCATGTTCAGGAGGGATCTCTTCCTCTCTGGACAAATATATTGGGTGGCCTTTGGGAGGTTTATGCTCTTTGTCAGATAAAACCCCTTCTTCCCCTCACCTTTCCTGGCCCCAAACATCAGTTTCCAATGTTTTTCCAGTCCTCACTGCCCACTCAGACTTTATAGGAATACAAATACATGTTAGCGTTTGGTGTCCTGTGACAATATTTATTCCTCAACAATGACAAAGAATGACATAAGCACTAAATGCAAACAAATTTCCATCGGTTCACTTGAAACCCCAGGTTTGACCAGAGAAGGGAGAGTTTCCAAGTCAGGACAGAAGAGAGAATGGGAATTCTATCATCTGATAGAATGGGAAGCAATAGAAAGGGTAAACTCAGCTTTAAAGCTGAGTATCAGATGGTAAGAGTGGAATTGGCCAGAGGGACTTGGTCTTATTTTTTCTTCTTCACCAGTAAAAGCATGTGGAGGAGGCCAAATATTGAACATCCGTGTATCCTTGGCCTTCCACATAGGGTTTGGTCCATATCAAAAGAGAGGAGTTGGGTTTTGTACCCTCACAATCAGGGGCAGTCAGGGTGAGAATTGAATGCAACAGTCATTTTGATGAGTAAAAATGACAAGTTTTTGCTTGAGTCTGATCTTCAGCGCTTCTTAATAATGACGTTGAGGAATCCAGAGCTAATCTTCCTTCCAGTTGTTTTCTTTTTCTGCTGCAATGTCCCGCCTTTTATCCACTAGAAGGCAGAATTGAGGTTTCATGAGCACATTTGCCAAATAGCTGCACATCAGGAAGATTGACAGCCTCTGTTTTCCTCCGGTTTCACCATCTTCCGTCTACCAAGCGCTTCTCATTGCCAGGAGTCCCAAGACCTTCACAAACCCGACCTGACCCCAGCACTGCAGCAGCAATCGCGCTCCCTGCAAACCGCCGCTCGCTTCCCAGCCTCCCAGGACACGCATGGAAGAATATATCATCTAGCTGAAACTTCAAGGGGAATTTTAATTAATGGAGTTGGAATTTGGCCAAGGCAGAGACTTTAATATGTCTTCTTTGCTGTTCTCTCATCCGAGTCCTTTCTCCAGGATCCCTCCTCAAATAAATTCTTTGGAGGAGCTCGTGCATCAGCAGCGCTCAGATCTCTCTTATTTAATACAGCCACTTCTGGCCTATAGACTGTTAGACCTATAGACTGAGGCCTGTTAGTGCTCTCTTTCATATTTCCAGCTTTTCCCTTTTTCCTCCTTGTCCTTAGCACCAACTCAACTCCCTGGCCGTATATAACAAATGCCTATTCTTTCCAAGATAGAAACACTTTCTCGTACTGATAGATTTTAAAACCCAGGATGACTGCAGCAATTCCGTCAATTAGCAAAGCGAATCAACTCTACCTCATTTATCTGACAATTAGACAACGTCGTTTGCATAATGTGAAATTTAGATCTTCCACTGTCACGTGCTTTAATTCATTTACCATCCCAATGTCCATTTGAAGTACACGATGAAAACGTTGGTGAATTCATAGCCCTTTGTTTCCTACCCGCCTTGGTTTGAACCAGTTGCTTAATTTTCCATCAATTCCTATAGCACTGCAGGAGTTCCCAGCATTTATATCACCAATGGGGTTGGCTGAATGTCGCATCATTTTTGCTGTGTTCTGTAATGGCTCCTTCCAAATCAAATGCCTTCATAGCGTCAAGGAAAATATCAAGCACTTTTGAATCCCATTTTTCCTTTTATTTCCCCACCAACTGTAAAAATCTGCATATCTGATTAATGCAATTCAGCCTGATCTGAAGCCACATGGTTTTTCTCTCCTTATTCCCATTAAAACCAGCTTTGATCTGTTGACTGTTAGTTTCATCCTGGCTAAATCCTGATTCAGCGCTGCCTTATGAGTCAACAAGTCTGTTCTTGCATAATGTCATTAAATCATTCACACAGGACGATGTTCACCATGCCAATGCTGCCTTTGATCCTTCATGCTTAATATTAAACTGATTTCACAGTAACCGAGTCATTGCCATTAACAGGTGTTTCTTGGGGGTCTTCAGCAACTATTGATCCTCTTTAACAAGAGAAATATAATAAGACCACCGTAAAAGAGAGTGTGGCTTAATTCTTAAAGTGATATCTATCACACTATTCAAAAAATGGATGGAAATGCTATGTTAGTCTTTCAAATGTCACCCCCATGGCCCCGTTCCCTTAAGTCTGGGTTGAAAGAGAACTTAACAATTCAGGGAGCAACTATAGAATGAAAAAACCCACCACCAGGACATTTTCCTTTCAATGTCTATTAGTAGTCAAACAGTTCAAAAATGAAGTGAGTTTTTTTTGGTCTGGTGTGTATGTATACATTCCTTATGTATACATTCCTTATTTATAGAAGTATTATCAGATCCAGTGTGAAATCTTTGTATATACAGGGTTTTAAATATCATGGCATCAAGTTATGTAGATTAACTGTTCATTGGGTTAAAAAAAAATATATATATATATATATATTTGGCCATAAAAAATGTATTTTCTCTCAATGTTACAAAATGTGTCCTTACTTTTGTACTGTGGAGAGGGCAAACTGGACAATGACTTTGCCTTTACTGTGACTTCTGTTGTTCGTTATTATTCATATCTCTGTTACGGGAAAAAGAAACTAGCACTCAGTATTTATGATTTGTGTTTAAAGTCCTTCTGTGTATTGTTCCCATAAACATGGTTGATTACAACAGCAGATGCACACAATTACTTCTGTGACAGTAAAACACGTGGTTTCTTTTCATTGTGCTCCAGCTACATATTTTGTCTTAATCCCATACAGCATCTCATTCCTGAAGTTTTCTCTCTATTCTCTCTCCTAGCTCCCTTTACATCTTTTCATTATTTTCTCATCTTCCCCTGCCTATATATGTTTTAATTTTCAGAGCTGCGAGAACCCTTCTCTCCTGTGAACCCCTAATTTATGATATCCCTGTGTGCCTTCAAGAAGCTGCAATGGAGTTGAAGGTGGTCAACAATTCACAGATCGAGTATTTGGGTTTCTCGGAGCTCAGTACATCTTGTACACTTCCCTTTTTTTGCTGTCAGTGTGGAATATATATGTGACACATCCTATGGCATTCAACGGAAGGGTGTACAGAGGTGTCCTTTCCCAAAAATAAGAGAGATGACTTACTTAATGTGGATGTTTTATTATGCAGGGTCACTCTGCGTTCAGGATGACTAAAGAGCAGGAAAAAAGCAAAAAAGTTTTTGTTTTTTAGTTCTTTTTTACAGGCCATTTCTCAGTTGGTTCCGTTGCTATCGCTTTGAAGACTATTTTACACGCCCTTGTGAACGGCGCGTCGGTGTCTCTGCGGAGGCCGATAAGGACGGGGGAGAGGTGGTGATCCCACCCCACCCGCTGACCACACGGCCTTTCCCTTTCCTCCTCCTTCGCTCGCTCGGTCTGAGATGCCAGGACACACGGGAGGAGGCAGAGCTGCCTCCTCATTATCGTCTCGCTGCAGAGAAAGCACCGGCAACATCTGCCCGAGCTCCCCCGCCTGCGTTTGTACCCTGTGTTTCCAGCTCTGTTGTTAAGTCATTTATCAGCTCCTCCAGCGACACGCGGGGAGTTCACTCAGGGGATGGTTTTGCAGTGTATTTGGGAAGCTCTACAGCCAACTGCATGCAGAATTTTGGGAAAGGGTGGCCTCAGGTGGGGATCACAGAATCCCAGAATGTCAGAGATTGGAAGGGACCTCAAAAGCTCATACAGTACAATCCCCCCATGGAGCAGGAACACCCAGATGAGGTTACACAGGAAGGTGTCCAGGCGAGTTGGAATGTCTGCAGAGAAGGAGACTCCATAACCCGCCTGGGCAGCCTGGGCCAGGCTCTGACACCCTCACCATGAAGAAGTTTCTTCTCAAATTTAAGTGAAACCTTTTGTGTTCCAGTTTGTACCCATTGCGCCGTGTCTTATCACTGGTTGTCACTGAGAAGAGCCTGGCTCCATCCTCCTGACACTCACCCTTTATATATCTGTAAACATGAATGAGTCCCCCCTCAGTGTCCTCTTGTCCAGCTCCAGAGCCCCAGCTCCCTCAGCCTTTCCTCACACGGGAGATGCTCCACTCCCTGCAGCATCTTGGTGGCTGCGCTGGACTCTCTGCAGCAGTTCCCTGTCCTGCTGGAACTGAGGGGCCACAACTGGACACAATATTCCAGGTGTGGTCTCCCCAGGGCAGAGCAGAGGGGAAGGAGAACCCCTCTCAACCTAGGATGGTAGGTTTCAGCCAGCAATATCACATTTTAGAATCATAGAATCATTTTGATTAGAAAAGGTCTTTAAGATCGAGGCAAACCATTAACTCAACACTGCCAAGTCCACGCCTAACCCATGTCCCAAGATTGCTGGGACTATATTTGCAGGAGACCACGTTTGCCTTCTGGCAGTTTCCTTCATCAGTCAGGGACGTGCCAGAAATCTCTTTTAATCCTCCCACCAACCCTCTTCAAAAGCTTTTACCCTCTAAGGAAGGACCTCAAGGGAATCCCAGACTTGGAGCTGATTTCTTCTCATGTTCCCACAGCTGGGACCTGGTGGGAACAACAACCAGATGTCTTCTGGGTGCTCACACTCACATTGCCCACAGTTGGACATATTTTACCTTTCTCAGACTTTCCATGTTGGTAGTTCTTTTAAATAGTAGTTTTGGTTACAGAAAACGGATGTTCTGCTTATTGGTATCAATACCATATGTGCTCCTCATCTGGAGCCACACAGGCACATAATTAACCAAGAGAATTTATGCAGCCCTATTGAGTTCTGCTCAAATATTTGCACATTGTGAGAATCTTTGTAGGACTGGGCTTTGCTTTAGGCCAGCAACTGTTTTATTATCGCAGTTCCAGAGGGAGCTTTCCTAAATTTACATTGACTGTGTAACTTAAGCGTAGACAAATTTCACCTGAGTGCTTTTCATGCTGTCTTGTATGACCATCAGAAGAGGCTCTATTTTACTAGATGTATATACACATATCAGCCTGCACTAGAAAACCTTTTATTTCATTCTGAGTTTTATCACTGGGTAATCTTTCAAGTATCTCTACAATTGAGCAGGTATTTAACAGCCAGTCTAGCATTGAAGAACAGATATTTTCAAAGTAATTTTGTGTCAAGAAGAGTCTCTGCGGACTTGGTTTAACAAAGACGCAATGGATCTGACCCTTTGTATTCTTTGCCATTAAAGCTAGTAAAATTGTAGCTTTTAACTCTGTTGTTATCTTGCCAAACATCATTTCACTTGCTGGAAAGACTGGCTTTGTATCATGGTAGGTGCGATAGTTGCCCACCTTCGCTTGTAGCTTTTATCCAAGAGTGCCAACATTTTTTCCCCCCTTTGTATTGCCAGACCTTTTGATTTGTTGCGTCTCTTCTCTTTCTGAGTTAGCATAGTTATTATCTTGAAAGAAAATTATCCCAATCAGTTGCCATAATAAACAAAGGTTTCATTTGGAAATCTGCTTCGCGTGTTTATAGACATTAAGCACATTTGGATCCATATTGTTCATACCAAAATATGAAATCCCAGCCTTCTTTTTCACCTCTGAGATTGTAATGTAAGACATGGGTAATTGTTTATGAAGGATTATTGAAACATATTAAAGTATTTGTGTGGTGGCAACTAAGCCAAAAGTTTGCATTTGCTAATCCTCTGGTGGACATTTCGAACTTGATGAAATGTTAAGAAAGAATTTATTAAAGATATTTTCTTGTCGATATGTCTCTAGTTTTTTAACTGCAGCACAGCAAGTGAGACCAAACTGACTCAAGGATTTAAAATGAAGAATAATAATCCAGTACTAAATATTCTAACATTTTGCTAGTTGGACCACCCATTTTAAAAATAGTATTTCATAATTAATGTTCTTCCCACCAGATCACTTATTCCATTCATTCCGATGTCCCTCTTTGTGATTTGACCTCAGCTGGCATCGCAGTGTGGTAGATGCTGCACCAACACGAGTCTGAGATGGATCCTACACAAATAGTTTCCAAGGACAAGCGAGGCAAAAGGTGGTCGAAAGGGAGTAGGATCATTTAATACACAAATTAAAACTCCCAGAGAGTGATGAGACAGTCGTCCCAAAATCACCCTGGGAACCTCTGGCACAGCCAAGAGCTGAATGAACATCTCCTGAGTCCTTCAAAGATGAGCCTTCCTCACCCCAGCAGTTGATTTTCTAATCCAATGCCAATGGAAAGAACCCTTTGATTTCAGGGCTGTTTGAACTGAGTCCCAAATGTCCCCCCTCAAATACATGGTTGTTTTCCCAAACAACATAAAGATAAGACCTTATCCAATGCAGAGAAGCATTTTAACATCTACTTTTGTCATCTTTTGCCCAGAAGTTCCTGGTGGATGAGCAGGAGCTCTGTACCCTTGCTGGTAGCCAGTGTACTAAGACAGTTATTTCTTTTTGTCACTTCTTGTTATTAGCCACGTCTCACATGGGTTACATTGGTACCATCATTCTCTCATTTTGGACCTTGCAGTTTGAATTCAGATTATTTTTTTCCTCAGGTCTCATCTCATATACAAAGTACTTAAAGGAAAGACTGTTTTCCACAAATTCTGTGATGCTATTTTTGCAAATCCAATATACAGACTTGAGCATCAAATATGCAACTTCACTATTACCACATTTTTCCCCTCCCAGGTTATTACACAGTGGAAAATTTTGAGGCATTTTGAGTTGAAACAGGACATCACGATATCAAGCACATCATTCAACTTCATCACGTATAAAAAAGCCCTAACATATGGTTAGACTATAGCGTAAATCTACTGACTTCAGTGAAATTACAACAGCCATCATTTTAAGCCATTCATTTCATGTCTTGCAATGAGAAGACACACTGCACAGATTTTGCATTATTATCATTCCCATCAAGGTAGAAACCAGAAACCAGCAGCTAAAATTTGTAGCCGGTATTTCCAAGAAAAGTAAAGACCCGTGTTCTTTTCCTCTGTCTTATTCCTATTTTAGCCCCTGTGCATTTGCAACATCTAATTCTTACATTTGGCAAAAAAAAAAACCCACAGAAAACCAACAAACTCGAAGCAAACCCAGAGGCTGGCTCTGTGGTTTTTGCTCTGAAAGCTCCTGGTCAAAGCTCTGTCCTGGCAGTCTGTCCTCTCTAAGCCTGCGCTTACCAAGGGGCTTCAAAGCAAATATTTCTAACGCATATTGAAATGCCCATAGGGGGTCTGTTTGGTCTATTCTCGGGGTAAAACCCATACTGGTGAAGTCATCCTGGGTAACGGGGCATCCTGAATTATTTTTTATTTTTGACAAATATCCAATTTATTTTTGGCATCTGCAAAGACAAAATAAAGAAGCTTTAGGTTGCACTAGGCAGGTTTTTCACGTGCCATTTGAAATTTGAAAACTTCCGTGTCAAAATTAACTTATGCAGGAATATTTTTTGCCCAGTTTGTGTTTCACACGCTTATTACTCTGTTCACTATTATTATTTAGCGTTTGCTCAGCCTTGTTTTCTGTATTCGCCTGTTGCATCCCTTCTGGTACTGTTTTAAAAGCTTTCCAAACCAGAGCCTGGCTGCTCATGGGACGATTAAACCACGAAGTCTCGGTTCCTGCATCACACCTGTGATGCTGCTACAATTGCAAACGCAGCAGCAAGAGTCCTGATCGTGGCAACAGAAAATTTCATTTCACCTCTGAAATGTAGAAAAGTCAACCTGCAAACCCCCTGCATAAGATGCTAAAAGGGAATCGGTGAGGGGAGAGCAAGTTACAAGTGGCATTTTCTTGTTGCGTTGTGAGCTCTCCTATCAAATTGAAGAAGAACAAATGGTCCGTTTATTGCGGACATGCTGCCCATCTGTGGCTGTGTCTAATCAGAGTTAATTATGATGAGCTGAGCCTCTGGAATCCTCCTGGTCCCTGAGCTCTGCAGGACTCACCGCTTTATTCTGCAGCTTCCACTGCCAACTTCTGGAGCTGCCTATTATCAAGCAGCAAAAGGTAGAGATTGTACAGGATCCCTGGCAAGCAACACAAAGTATCCCAGCTTAATACTAAAGCAATGACTAATCAGGGGATCCCAGGAGGACGCTTTGCAATAGCTCTTGCAAGGGTAATGAGGACAATTTTCATGGCTGTGACACTTTAAGCCAAGCAAAACGCGAGGTATCTTGTTTATTCTTGTTTATTCTTTCCTGAGGCAGCAGGTAACAGAGATTCAGAAGAAAAAGACTCATCCTGGGAGAAGGAATGCACCAAGACGAGTTGCAGGACGAACAGCCACGGTTGTTGTTTTATCATAGCAGGACTAACAGCTAAATTCTATTAATTGCCGAATGCTGTTTTGTTTGGCAAATACAGGAAGCAGTTTACATGGCTACGCCGTGCTCTGGTCCGCAGTCCTTCTGAAATAGTATTATTGTAACGGGATAATACTGATTAAGGACGGTTCCCTGAGGAAGAAGGGCCTTTTGATGACTGAGTCATTTCCTTTCCCTGCTCGACTCCAGCTCGATAGCGATAGCGCTGCTCTCACCGCACACACACACCCTTTGTGGCCAGGGACTTCTCCAGCCTGGAGGTCAAAAGCACACAGCTCGGCCTTAGGTGGAAATGCCTGAGTCCTAAACAAACCACTGAATCACCACAAATACACCAGGAGTCCAAGCAGAGACTGGTTGTTTGGTTGTTTGGTTGGTTGTTTGGTTGTTTTACCAAAAAATATTCTGTTTGCCAGTCTCTTTTTCAAAACTAAAGGATAATACTCTCTTTGGCTACACCACTCTGATGGAATAAATTTTCAACCCTTCTGTAAAATTTAACTTGACAGATATGGGGAGTTTCCCAGTCAGATTCTGTGTTATTAACCAAGTTAAGTGTTTCTGTTCCCTTTTGTAGAACATGCTGAGAGCAGGTTGGCTCTCCCCACCTAATCCTAATGTAACTACTCTGCACAGTTCTTATAGTGTGTACTTAAGGGTGGGTGGGTGTGTTACGGGTGGGATGGATTGATGGATGGATGGATGGATTCATGAAGGGATGGATGGATGGATAGATGAATTGATGGGTGAATGGATGGATTAATTCATGAAGGGATGGATGGATGGATGGATGGATGGATGGATGGATAGATGAATTGATGGGTGGATGAATGAATGGATGGATTTGTAGGTCCTGGTCAGCGTACAGTCAAATGATATTGAGGTACCTCAGGATGGAGAGTAGGTGAAATTAAGCTGTCTAACCACTTGGACAGTGTGAAGAGGCCACTATGTCAACCAGTTTTATAAGAGAATTAACTTTACACCAACTGTTCCTGTGCCATATTCACACACACTGTGGCATATCTATCTCATAAAAAGCTTCCGAGGGAGGTAAGCCTAAACGGATGTGGCACCCAAACATCATCATCATCTTGCAAAGCGTGGGCAGCTCTTCCCCTTGACTAATGTTGACCGATGAGGGCAACTTTCCCAGTGCAAACTGGTGGAGCATTCAGGGGAGGGTTGGCACCAGTTTGCGAAATAACCCTTTGGGTGGAAATAACCCTCTGTGTGGAAGGACCTCGCTCTGCATTCTTGCAGATGCTGAGCTTTTCTTTTATGTTCTGTTGAGGAAATACAGCAATGTTTGGAGAAGCCAAGCAGGGAGGCAAAGAGGAACCAGGGCTCTTTTAAAATACTTTGGCCACAAACAAAAAGTCCTAAAATGCTTTTTTTCTGCTTTCTGTCCCCTCGGCGCGCAGGGACCAGCAGCCAATTGCGTTATAGCACTGCTGATTACTTATGATTCCCTTCCTGTGAGGACAGGCCCTGATGTGTTGTTTTTTGATAACGCTGGCTCCTTTCGAGCAATAATGCTGGTACAGTTTCCTGCCTAATCGGAGAGCAATTACTGTACCTCAAAAGGGAAAACATTTAGAAGAACCCAGTTTTAGCTCAGAAGTGATAACAGGGACATTTTCTTGCTAAGCCGCGGTTCGAATTGAGCTCATTCAAGCATCTCCCATGGCAATACGTGACAAAAATCAAAGAGATAGGAGAAGCTGAGAGTTGCTCTTATCTACCATGTTCCTACGTGATCAGGATCCCCTGCTGCTTGCGTGGTTTGGGAGCTGGGATTTCCTTGGTGCCCATCAGTTGTAAGAGAACATGAAATCTTTACCCTCTAGGTCCCTAATCTGAATTTGCTCTAGTTTAGGAGTCAACAGTGTTTGCTATTACTGATTTCTGACCGTGTTACCTGAACTAGTGGCCTTGGTCTTTTCTCCACTGACGGTAGGTGACCAGATCCAGAAGCAGAAGGCTTTACCTCAGTGGTTTGCAGAGCTGTTTCTGCCTTTGCTCAGCTGGTAAACCCATCATTATTTTCAGGTTAATTTGCCCAACCTCAATATTTGTCCTTTTACCTCTACTTTTCCTGTTGTTTTCCCATCTATTACACAGAGAAGCGCTCACTGCTTCATTGAGCCCCATGGTGGTGGTACCCAAAGGGATGTGATCGCATGCCCCAGTCCCGCATCCCCCACACAACCTCTTGACCTCCACCCCGGGAACACAGAACACTAAGAGTTCACGGATATAAAATCTGAAGCGCCGAAGTAACAAAACCCTCTTTGCCTGAGTCACGATTTCCCCATTTGGTCGGATCTGGGGTCACCGTCCTTCCAATCTCAGCAGAAAGTTTTTACCTCAAGGGCTATTGCGATTACTGAGTTGCTTTTACATCTCCGTTCCTCTCTCCCTGAGATGACTTTTGTCAGTTTGGTTGTTTGTTTTAGCGGTGATGTTTTTAAATTGAAGCCTGTGTGCCCAGAAGGCACATAAACCAAGAGGCTTTTAAAAGCCAGAGGATAAATAAAACACAACCTTGAATAAACAACAGGGGTTTTGTCCTAATTTCCTTCCATTCCTTAATGGTTGCTGATAAACTATCTGAATTTCTCAGTGTATTAATGCCACAATGACAGTAATATGAAACCCATAACCCCACAATAGCCAAATCATTGGCTTTTAGACAAGCAATTGTTTCATTCAAAGTGGTTTGTAAGCTATTGTGGGCTTACCAGGCTGCTCCTTTCTCTGCCC
Organism: Nesoenas mayeri; assembly: GCF_963082525.1. Classification (NCBI taxonomy): domain Eukaryota; kingdom Metazoa; phylum Chordata; class Aves; order Columbiformes; family Columbidae; genus Nesoenas; species Nesoenas mayeri. The sequence goes on along the minus strand of NC_137548.1, from coordinate 67,008,609 downwards.
CATCACAGACTATTTCAGTGAGATGTATTTATCCAAGAAAACTGCCAAGACCCACTAATAGAAAATAATACCTTGTTTGACCAGGTAAGAACATGCACATTGTGTTTCGCTACTGATTTTATACTTACCACTCTGTTGCTAAATAATGTTGTTTATTTGTGGATTAAAACCTTTCTTGCTATGTCAGACTGTGACTGACAGAAATATTAACAATTTATGTTGCTTTTTTTTTCCTATGCAGAGCAGTGACAAAGTAAAGACATTATTTTCAGGACCTAGGAACATGTTTCTGAATGAAGAGAAGTGGAGAGACATATCAAGGAGACTTCCTTAAGAAGATTCACACCAGGTTAAGCATGGTCCATGTCACTGCTTTTGTCAGCCAGAACTTTGAGTCTGATTATTCCAGAGGAGCCAACTGGTCCCAGTTCTGCTGATTGAGATGTGAAGGGGTTCCTTTATTGTTCCTGGTCATTTGGTGCTCACACTGGAACATCCTGTAAGGTTATGGTTAATTCATCCCTGTGTATTTTTGGACACCGAGGGTGGTGAGAGCCTGGCCCGGGCTGGCCAGAGAGGTGGTGGATGAACCATCCCTGGAAACATCCCAGGCCAGGCTGGAAGGGGCTCTGAGCAACCTGAGCTGGTGAAGATGTCCCTGCTCATGGCAGGGCGGGCACTGGATGACCTGGGAAGGTCCCTTCAACCCAAACCATTCTATGATTACCAATCTATGAGGTTTTCTGCTTCCAGCAGCTATGATCCATGAGTCCACTCACCCCAGTTGTGTGCCAGACTCTGTACCCAGGGCAAGTCAAAACAGCCCCAACACCCACCCCACGTCTTGTTTTGAGAACATTCCCAGGGCAAGTCACACCCAGTTCATTTTTCTTTCTGGAAGTCTCGAAACAAAACAAGCTGCGCTTGGTAACATAAACACGCAAATGCTGAAATAGGCAGCAAGCAAAACACAATTATAGAAAAATACGACTTTGGGCAAGTCTAGACACAGTCAGCATTCGTTTTGCATGTGTGTGCACTTAATGTTTATTGCTTGGCAATGGGCTACATGGTAGAAAAATTGTTTATCCTCTGTATCGATCCATTCACTTTTGTTTATTTCAGGACATGTATAATTTTTACTAAAGGATGGTGAAAATTATCACAACCACATTTAACTTTGCTTCAGAAACAAGCAGAAGATGCAAACAGGCCAATTCATAAAAATACTTTTTAAAAGTGCACATAAAATGGATAAATATCCAGGACTGAAAACTGGGAATTCAGAGACAGATGGAAAACATAATATTTTGTTACAAGAGCAGCAGATGAGCATCATCCTAAATAGCAGTAATTGTCCACCTATTGTTTTTTCCTAAGGGATTATTTTCTTATATGGCAAGAAAAGAAGCCAGATCTGTCATCAGAAACTCAGTCTCTGATCATCCACACGAGAATCAAGCAGGGTATGGATTCAAGTATTGAAAAGAACAGTGTGGCTTTGTTAAACTATGAGTTTACAGAGCAAAAAGCAGATGATCTCAGCTTCTGCAATGTAAGACATGCCGGAAAAAGAGAAGAGATTTGTAATCTAAAATTAATTTACATTTCAATCATGAAGGCAAATTAAAGTTCTCATATGCTCAGGATTGACCCAAAACCAAGAGAAATGGGAGTTGAAGGTTCCTCTCCCAGTCACCAGCCTTTTCTTTTTCATCCCTACAAGCGTCTTGGCCATTGCGACGTGTCCTCAGTTCATCCTTGGAGCCGGGTCTGAGAGCAGCCAGCCTGGCTGCCTTGTGATGGATTCTCTCAGTTACAATGATTTGGAGAAAAATATTGTTCATGGGCTACATAAACAATTTTAATTGGCTCAGGCGCCCCAAATGTGCTTTTTTTGTTTGGCTGCCAAGGTTGCTTTCTCGCTTGCTAATTATGTTTCGCTTTAGCTTTCAGCAAAAACAGGAAATAAAGCATCCATTACTCGAATGACAACTTTTCAACGAGGCAACATTTCAACATCCATTGTGTAATTTCCGACCTCGAGCCGCCTGGGAGCTAAATGCCTTGAGAACCGTATATCCCCGCTTACAAGGGCCTTATCAGCCCCCTGTGCTCTTAAATAACAGGGCACAATGTTTATGAATCTGGAACGTGGACCAGAGACATTTGCCTCTGCTGGTCCCTACCCCAAGAACCCTGCTCTGTGACACAAGATTTCACTAATCCTGCAAAAGAACTTCTCAAGAGGCTTTTGCTTTCTCTGAATGATGTCCATTTTCATGGCATTTCTTGTCTCCCCTATGCAGTAACAGGTTTCTTCTTCCAAATAGAAGATAACTGGTAGGACAAGTCAATGCAGGTGTTCAATATTCACCTGCTGCTGGTACAGAAGATGAAATATGAAGGAAGTTGGGAACTATCACCCATGTGTCAGGCAGCTTTATTGAACCATCAGTCCAACTCACCGCTTCATTTTTCTCACAATTGTATCCAAACCAGCTATTTTATGTCCTCAAAGAAAGCTCAACATAAACGTCTTTGCGAATTTAAATTATCATCATCCAGGTCAGTGGACGTGGAACTTGGTGCAAACAAAGTGTCTGCAAAACTGTGGTTACAGGTGTCATTTTTCTTACATAAAGTCTCTGATGTAAACATTGTGGATTTGCCCAGGATGTCTGAAAATCAAACAGGCAAGAATCTAGAAACAGATTAAAATATAGTCTCTCCTCCACTATGTGAAAATATGGTGGTCCTAAGCCACAGCCCCAGCAGAAGTGGGTTGTACGTGTATTTTCCTTTTACATCTCTCTTTCTTTAGTGCTGATATTGATTCTAAGCTCCGATGTGGTGCATTTTTTGTTAACAAGTCTTGCATGTTAGATATTTTTTTCCCTCCTGAGATGCCCTGTCTTTTGTGGTTTCAAAACACACTATCACAACCACCTGGAAGAGATGCTGTGTGCCATTTCCCAGCTCGGCTGTGGAGAAAAAGCTCTTACTCCTCTTGTTCAGCCAACTGAGCTGTAATTGGCAAAGCAATAGGTGTATACCACATTGCGGGAGTGAAAGAGGATGCCCTTTAGATTACCTATAAAACCCTTTGATTCAAACTGCTGATGTTGCCATAGGCAATTTGCTAAGCTTATTGATCATCTTCTGTTTAAATTAAAGTTTGATGTCCTGGAACAGGCTATTCAGCACCAAGAGCTAATGGGATGGGATGAGATACAGGGAGAGAGAAAAACACATGCACACGGGGGAAATGGATTGTGGTCAAAAGGAAAAAAAAAAAGGGTTATATGCTGAATAGGTTCCATGGGTCAGCTAGCAATAAATATCGTGGCGATAAAAGAGTCCAGTGTGGATATCGAAGGTATGGGATTTTGCTGTGTAATTAAAGGAAAATGGGCAGCTTGTTAGAAAACTAAAATGCCAGAGAAAGGAGGTAAAAAACAGAGTGGTAAAGATTTATAATACATGTGTGAATGCAAGCTGGGTGTTTTCTGCCAGAAACTCAAGCTCCCCCAAGTTTTTGGTAAGTTGGGTTAGATGTGAGCCCGTACAGGCAGGAGGTGGTGGGATTCAGGTAAGAGTTGGCCAAGACAGCTTGGAAGAGGTTGTCCCTAATAGCATCCCCCTGACAATCAATCATGCGATCACTCAAACTCAAACAAAACAAAAGCTTTAAAAGGAAGAGAAATCAGGCTTTCATAAAGAATGAACTCTACCTTGCTGGAGCTGTACCCAGTGGGACTGAAGCTTTTTTTCCTCATGAAAATCTGGCTTGATTTCATGGTCTTAGGCTAACTTTCAAATATTTTCATTGCACAAGACCACAATTGTCTTTTCATTGATGAAACATAAGCACTCACACAAGGAATATCAAGATGAATTCTGTATTTGAGTTACCAAAGGTGTAATTGAGAGCACAATCAAACTCACTTTAGACCTGGAAACTGAAATCAGCCTTCGCATAAGAAGAACTGAATCCTGCAGAGCTGTTAAGCCATAGACCATTGGCAGAATGGTTTGGGAAGACTTTCTGAACTAGGATTTCTCTCTAAGCCATAGCAGAAGCATTGCAGTAGGGCTGGGGATGCACAATATGTGTACATGGATGAAGGGGTTTTCTCACCCAAGAGGCAGGAGGACAACAGCTACTACTAAGTTTATGAGTACAAACTAGGATGGTATGAAGAGTAAATTTTGCCAGTGTCAACTAGGAAGTAATTTTATAATCCCCAAACCTTAATAAAGCTGAAATAGTCTTGGTAAATAGTGGTCCTGTGACATGAATACCAGCAACATCTCCTCAAGATAAGCTGGCGGCTGCTGTTGATTTGGTAGGGGATTGTCAGATGCTCTCCCATTTCTCCAGTATTGCTGTAAATATGTGAGTCAATGATCCTTTAAAAAGGAAAGGCTTGCAAGATATGGATCTACTTCCGAGCCGTCAAAGAATCCAGAATTTTTGTTAGTTCCTGAGCCCGTCCTCTTGGCATCAATCACAGGACATGTCATTAGCTTTAGCTTGCAGGTTGGGGGGAGGATCTTGTTCCTCCATGCTAAAAGCCACTGAAGTCCCAGGAATAGCTTAGACGGCTTGTATCATTCCAAAGAAAGAGTTTTCACTGTTAAGCAATGGAGGAATTGCCTTAATTGTCTGATCTTGATGCTCATGTCACAGCACAGAACAAGATGTGGTCCCACGCTTGTTGGAAAGCAAGAGGAACACGAGGAGGGAAGAAACTCCTGGAGTAAAGATACAAAGACTTGTGACAACAGCGACGTGTCCCACTTTCCTTCAACTAAAACGGTGAAGGTAAGAGGTAGATGTTTACCAGGAAAGCACAGTGGAAATAAGAAATACAAGCTTTTTGCTACCACATCACGCTAAGTCGCATCATTCATTGCCCACCTCTGCTCTGGAACAAAGTACTTGGTTGCTCCACACCTCACTTACTGCTTTGTATCCATCCCGTATAAACACAGCAAACTGTGAGGTTTAAACCATTAACCCTTCTTGGCTGCGAGAAAGCAGAGAAACACACCGACAAATACTTCATCCCTTTTCTAACACAGGTCCGAGAAGCCCAAATGACCCAACAGCAGATGTTTTCCAGCCATCGAACCTTCGCTGGTACCCAACGAGCTGCGGTGCCTGGGAAGAGCTATCGCAGGAAACCATCTGTGCAGAGGCAGCTTTTGCAGGAAACCCAGCCAGGCCAGCACCCATTTTTTATTATTATTTCTCTCCCTGACAGTTTTCTCCTTGACACGTTAGCTAAACGACACCGGGGAGGAAGCGACTTGTCAATTGAAATTCATCACTTATTATTAGCCGTGGAATGCAAAGTACTTTAGTTAAGAAACCAATGCGTAGCAGATTTGCATTTATTTCCTGTAGGCGTAGTTAACAGGAAAACTATTTGAAATAGGAATAATTCGAAAACTACAGTGGGCACTTTCAGAATCGTTGAATCATTGAGGTTGGAAAAGACCTTTAAGATCATCAAGTCCAACCATTCAACTTTTCCTGAGAAGAGTAATTTTGTCTGGCCAGAAATTCATGCTCAGTGTTTTGGTGAATTCTTTCTAACACAGAAGTGTTAGAAAGAGGGCTGAAGAGAATAGGGAAAAAAAAAAAAGAAATCAATTAGTGGACAATTCTGATGAAAACTTCAAACAGAAAAGCAATAGTGCAGAATGTATCTGCAGGATCTCAGTGGACACTCTCCTGAGAAAGCAAAGCAAACCCCACCTTCTAAATTAAAACTATGTATTTTCCATGGCTAAATAATGACTGAAATGGCCATTAATTCTACAACACCCATAGGGTGGTGGGGAGAAAATACAGAAAACTATGCTGATGTTGCAAACTATCACATTGCTCATAACCATTGTTGAAATATCATGGGAGTTATCCCACCTTGGAAATCCTTTTCCTCTGCCCAGGCCACTGGATATGTAACTGTTCTATTTCCTATTGCATAAAACAACCAATAGGTCTTTAGAATATTCCCTGAGCAATTGCTATTCATAAAAATCTTCCTAGATGGAAACTGTAAATCCATAAAATAAATCCAAAATCTAAACCACCCTATGTCTATAGAATAAGGTTTATCAATTCAACATAGACCACGTTATTTTAACAGCCTGGTGATTCTACTTGTGTTATCTTAAAAAAAATACAATAATTCACCTTTTCCCCAAATACAAACCTAAAGTAAACTTAAAGTATGTTGTTTCTGCCATACTCTGCTGTGGTGAAGACCTCTAGGTTTTGGAGTCAGCCTTGTGTTCACCCACTGTGAATGGCCTCAGGCTGGTCTCAAACTCGAAGTCTACATTGCAAACTTAGGCTGGCTCAAAGTTGGAAGGATCAAGTGATGCCAAATCAACATAGCAGTGCTGACAAAAGCTCCTGGCATGGAATAGTCCATCGTAGCAATATTACACCCAAGTAAGACTGGAAGAAACTGCTCTAGAAGATGCTTAAGGTTTAGGCTACAAAATCAGTATTTTGCTGGTACGACGTAACAGAATAAGCAAATATTCCCCATTTAAGTCTGCCCCAAGTTTCCTACTCAGCAGGTAGTAAAGGAAATAGGAAATCAGACGTCAGGAAGGCAGTAGTCTTTGAGTCTAAAGGAGAATCTCTCAAAGCAAAAACAGGAACATGGGGGATCTTCCTGCCCTTCAACAGCACCCACGGCCCTGGGAGGCTGCAGAATAACCCAGCTGCAGGACGAGGGGGCAGAAATTGTGCAATAAGCTCAATCGGCGCTGAAATGAGGAAGGAAATAATGTGTTAAATGATTTAATTTTCAAAGTTCGCTTTGTTCCTTACAGATAGACCTGGAATCGGAGCTGATTACAGTGCCTTGTTTTGATTAGCAGGGGGAGATCGAAGACAGAGATGTTTCTATCAGTTTCAAAGAGCTTCCACATCTTGTATTTCATTTTCATAGCGGGGTCAGGAATTCAAAGGACATTTATCTGTCATTCTTTACAGCTAAAAAATGATTCTCAACGATGCTAGTTTAATGCTAGTCAACTCCACTGACCTTACATTTCCTATACTGTAGTGGAATTACTGCAGATTTACACCAGTGGAAGTAGGTGCACTTTACCTGACACTAAGTGAATTTACAAGCTTTAAGTAGTCCGTACATGCTTGTTCCCCTTCTTGGGGGGTTATATGGAATTTATAGGTAATCAATTATTTTAGTTGGGTTTCAGCTCTACATATTCCATCACTCAGGTTTATTGTGTAACGCAGATAGAATTTGGAAGTTAATGGGCCAAGTGCACTCTCGGATGCACCCTGGGATGCTGCTGAGATCTGGTTCCCCCCCAGACCATCCGTCCTTCTGCCAGCACCTCACAAATCCCCGCACCTCTGTGCTGCCGCAGGAGATTAAAGCAACATTTCTTCCCTACTACCCAGTAATCTTTATGCTTGGTGGTAAAGTTAATGTACGGGATTGTCGTTCAACTCATTTCACACTGGCTGCCAAGGAGCCTTCAGAGCACAATGAGGTTCTGTGGCTACCAGCCTGGAGCAGATCTGAGCCAGCAATCTAGAGGCAAAAGCATAGAATCATAGAATCATAGAATCATAGAATCATAGAATCATAGAACAGCATCGCAGACCCATCTGTTCCTCAGTTTCAGAGGATGCGCAGTGCAGGAAGCAATCGCTGGAGAGCAAATACAATCACCATCGCTTCTAAACGAATCATTAAAAAGCATTGAGGACTCAGCCCTGCTATAACTACTAGAAAGCACCTCCAGCCCCCAAAAGCCTCTAATTCTCAGGAACTGCAACTCTCTTGAGGCTCGGTGAAAAGGGAAACGGGAGAGAAATGTGTGTTAGACAGTTCTGTTCTTTAAAGAGTGTGTTCCTTTTAATAAGGAATGAAGACAGGCTCACAGAGCCTATTAGTTGTTCCACATTCATTGGGAAGGGGAATGAGTTTCTGGCTGGCACACAGCTGCTGGGGAATACAAAAGCAAGACTCCTTTAATCATCTGCAGCAGGATTGTGGTGTCCAGGCTTGTCAGAAGCTGCCAGAGGAGTGATGGCCTTGTCGCTGACAGCCTTCTAATTGGGTAGTAGAAAGCAGTTCTTAAAGCAGGTGTTTGTGCCAATAAGTGTGGCTCGACACCAGGAGAGATCTATTGAGGAATGGAGAGGGGGAGTTGAGAGGGACTGCAGTGCTAGATGCTGTCTGAGCCCAGCTTGGCTTGGGTTTTACAGCCAGCAGAGCTTGGTTGTGCTGAGGTTACCTGTAGCTTGTGGGAACCTATGGCAGAGAAGACGTCTTTCATCTGGAACCGGAAGCAGTGTGAAGCAGATGGCCAAAAAGAGGGCTTTGTGTCCTGGCAATGGGACTTGAGCTCACAAATTGCCTAAAAGATGGGAGACACCAGAGCTGCAAGCACTGGAAATTACATGCCCACCATGGGTTGTCCACGGGTCATCCCATTCTCTTGCTCCGTGCCACATAACCACCAGCACTCCCAGTGCTACCTGCTGCATTGCTTCGATCCAGCCCTGGAGATCCACCAGCACCTCCTGTGTCAGCCCCTGCTTCTCCAAAGACACTACAGAGCAACAGTAGAAACTTCACGCTGGAAAACACAGGCAACTTTCTGCTTTCACTGAGATGTTAACAGGAGATGCTGAATAATTCCACCCCGAGACCTTGGTGTACCTTGTCTGAGTGAAGAAGTCAGTCAAAGCCAGCTGATACGTGTGTGATACGAGCTGCTGCACCTACGTGTTGCTGTGCTTACCTCCAGAACTGAGCCAGAGGGGAATTGAAACCACAGTTTCATCTGAAAGCACTCAGCCCTTGCGGCTGTGGAATTAAATGCCTGTTCTACGGATAAATAAAGGCTGAAGAACTCAGTGTCTAAAATGTCAGGAAGGAGAGCTGTAGCACAGGCAGGATGAGGGAGGCACCTGGCCCCAGGTGGGGGCTCTGGCTGGGGCAGAAAGTCCTGACAAGCGTGGCCGGACTTCCCTCAGCTTTGCTGTTGTTCCTGCTGACCAGGAAGAGAAGCTGCAGCTTCGTGGTGACAATTTAAGTCGGTGACATCAAGAGCCTAAATGTCCCAAAAGGGACTAAGAAACTAGAAAGGAGAGGTCCAGGGAAGGGTGCACTCCACAGCAAAATGTCTAATGTTCTTCTTCTGGAGAACAGGAGCTGAGGGGAGACCTTCTGATCTCTGAACTGCCTGAAAGGAGCTTGGAGCCAGGGGGGTCGGGCTCTGCTCCCCAGGAACAAATGGTGAGAGGAAACAGACTCAAGTTGCACCAGGGAAGGTTGAGGTTGGATATTGGGAACAATTTCTTCCCCAAAGGGCTGTTGGTCATTGGAACAGGCTGCCCAGGGCAGTGCTGGAGTCACCATCCCTGGAGGGTTGGACAGACGGACATGAGGTTCTTGGGGACATGAGGCAGTGCCAGAGGTGAGTTAATGGTTGGACTTGATGATCTTGAGGGTCTTTTCCAATCAAAATGACTCTGTGATTCTGTGTCCTTGCTCTGGCAGGATGTGGAGAAGTCAGGTGCCTGTCAAAGGAGAGAACTGGGATGCACCAGGATAATTTCAGCCCTCATGGACAAGGTTACAAAGGGGTGTAAAGGCCATATATTCTTAAAATGGGTCAGAATTTACAAATACTCCAACAAATAGAAGGGTTTGATAGGACCACTGTAAAGAGGAGATGTTGTAATGGAGTGGAAAGATGCCGGTTGTGCTGCAGCCACCTCTGTTTTCTCATTTAAATGATTCTCACCCTCAGACTTGTGTGCACGGAGAGGCAGCCGGACAATTCATACCCACAGCACTGAGAGGTAGCTGATAATTTGGCAAACAGTGGAGTGCAGCACGTTTTACTAACATCTGTGCTAACTGGAAACGTACCCATCCCATTTTCTCCACTAGCCCAGGCACAAAGGTAGATCACTCCAATTATTTTTCAGACAGAACTAAGGCTGATGTTGACCATTATCTCCCTGGTAACCCTCTTCTCATGACTACATTATGCAACCTAATTGTAAAGCTGCCTCAGCTCACTGGGGTTGTTATTAAATGCATTCTGCTTCTTTTTTTTTTCCCCAAGGTCAAGGTTAATAATTAGGCGGCTGGTATGCCTGTGACAGAGCCTTGCTATGTAGAAAGAAAAGGAAATCATTTAAAGGATGCATCAGGCATTCCCAAGTGAGGAAATTTCTGCAGAGCATTAGAAGATCTGCTGAAGGTGGCCAATGAATCAGGCTGAATTAGTGAATATGAAGTAGTCCAGCACACCAGTCTATGGATGAAGCTTGGACAGACTCACAGTATGGCACACATTAGGTGGATTTCTATAAGGAATATGGGAAGGTGAGTGCTGAGATTTGAAGCTGAGCTCCAGCTTCTGAAATGAACAGATGAGCTTGGCTCCTCTGTGCTGCTATTTTCATTCAAGCTGGTGTAACAACAGTGGCTTGAGCTGCTTGGTTTTCTTCTGGTGTTATTTTTTCCCAAGGTCCTTGGTACTTGCACACAAAACTTGTGTATTTGCACAGCAAAACTCACCTGTCCTACCTGCTGCCACTTAGGCTGCTCTGCCTGGTGCCACCAGGATGGTCCATGTGAAGTAGGTGACACCAGAGTTCCTCATTAGAACTACGTTTAATTTGGCAAGTTTGCTTTATTGCATCTCAAAGCCCCAGGAGGAATTAAAAGCAGAAATAACATCACATATGGGAACAAGAGGAGTGATGTATTCCAGGAAGGATGAGGGACTTTCTGGTGGACTGCCAGCCAGTGCCAAGGTTACTCCAGCTACACGGCCACGCTCTCAGGTGATAACATGAAATAGTGTGTCAGATAGAGCTGGTGGTAACCTTGAAAAGCTACTTTTGTTTGGGAAACAGCTTGGAAAGCAGTGAAATGTGAAACTACATGACTTAAAAGTCTGTATGTTTCTCTGTGTGTTTACAAATACACGCAAACATGCACAAATGTATAATTATACACACATGACACATACACACAGGTAGAAATATGTATATATACATAAAAAACATAAACATATCAATATATATATACATATGTATATATAAACAGGGGAGCCTGAGCTACAGTTTTTTATTGTTCTGTGTCTCCCTCTGAAATTTTCCCCGAGGGAATTGCTTTCCCAGTCACCAGTTATTTTCCAAATGGAATGTATTTGTGGGTTTGACTCATTTCGGTTCAGATGTGTCTCTGCTGTGGTGTGTATGGGTTGGGGTGAGATATCTAACACCAAAATAAAAATTATCCCCAGTACTTACCATGGAAAAAGGCAAAATTACTTAAAAGGACTTTACTGTAGAGCGGTAGCCTTATGAAAACCATGACAGGGTAATTGGATCTGGCTTGTGTGGAAGGCGGCAAGGGCTGGATGGGAGCGAGAGAAATCAATAAAAGAAGAGAGAGGAAATGGGGAGGGGGAGCCTTTCACATTTTTACAGGGAAATATCCCTTCATCTGGCTGCCTGTAACTTACTTTTCATCATCCGTGGTGTGAGCTGCAAAGATCTCTCTCAGCTCTAAACACAGAGTTGGGCTTTTTTTTCTTCATCTTGGTTGCTTGCCGAAGAAAATAAGGCAAAACAACCCAAAACTTGGTAACCGCTCAAACTTCTTCATGCACTGGGCTTCTTATCTAATGTCTGGGCCTCACGGTGCCAGGGCAAACCTCACCCTGGCCGTGGTTTTTATTGTTCTGGTTTGTTTTCTTCCAGTTCAAAGGGAAGGTTAACCCCCCAAAAAGAGAAGTGCGTCCTTGCTCAGGAGTCTTTAAGCTCTCTGAGTCACACTTTACCAAAAGCTTCCAAAGTACATTCAAGTTCGTGCATGTGGTCATCACTCCAGGAAAACTCCTTATCCTTCCTATCAGCGCTTCTGTGCTCTGGGGTTAGAAAATGCGCTAGCTAGCAGGATGATGTGGAGTCTTTGATATGAAAAAAGCTCCAAAAGCAGCACTTGTGGAGACTCCACACAACAGAAATGCCCAGAAATGCTAAAAAAGAAATGCCCAGATCCATGAAAAGGCAATAAGTACATTTATTTTCTTTTAATATTACATAGTGGCGATGTGAGTAACTGTGGATATGGCATTGATTCTCCAGTGGCATAGTCAAAAGTCCTCAGCAGGAGCTGGTTTATGTTCCTCCTCAAATATCCCATGTTCTTTAACAGAGACCAAGGTCCCATCTCGTTCTGCAGCATCAAAGAAAACCCAAACCAACCCAAACTTCCCGCTTCTGGAAAAGTGCTGTCAAAGCTTCAATCCAGTGTCTGGTGGGAAAGAGGAGGATTGTCCCATTTTGCAAAGAGGTAAATTGAGGAATGGAGTGGAGTGGTGATTATTCTAATATGAGATGGTGGGTCAGAGGCAGAACACAGCCCAAATTACAGAAATCCTTATTCCTCTTTGCAACCTTTCATGTTAATCAGTCACCTTTAGTCATGGTCTGGAATTTTCTATCCCACACAAAGCATTAACAGAAAATCTAGGCCACTGTCACTGAGATTTAATTCTTCTATCTATGCAGACTCTTCATAAACTGCATTTTAGGCAACCAGCATTAGTGGTTATTAAGGGCAAAAAGTTAATCTTACTGAGCACAGACTTCTCTAAATGAGGGTGACCTGAAATCGTTCAATAGTATCCACAAGGAAGAGGGGGAATCAAGCTGGGATATTCTAAAGAAGTAAAAGTAGGAGCAACCTGAGTGGTGGTGATGATGAGGATGAGCCTGTGGCCTTCCAAAACCAAGCTGAAAATACTGAGTCCAAGAGAGGGTGTTCCTTTGGAAACACGCACATTGAGTTATGTCTTTAGATGACATCACTCATAGAAATGATGCAGTTTTACAAAAATTTTCTTATTGTTAAATATCCGGAGAAGTCCATCCAATTTATTAATGGAATGTTATTCCAAGCACTGAGTGCTGAACGCAGTTACTAACAGATTTGATCCCAGACGTGAAAGGAATTAGACTATAGCGTGATTTTTATTAATAAAAGTTAATTGAAACCAAAATTCGTCCCTTGGGATTTTCAATCAATGAAGACAGAAAAAAAAAGAGCTGCAGCAAAAAGCACTGGAAAATACAGCTTCACAGAGCAAGGGACAATGGAACGAAAAGCCGTCACTAAAAATAGTTCTGGTCTCTTTGTCCCTGTGCAGGAAATGTCGGCACCACCAATTCCAGCCCTGAATAATGTTTTGTCTTTGGGAACGTCATTCAGCGGGAGGCAAAAGTAAATCAACAGCCAGTTCTGCTGAGGGAAGTAAACATTTGCAGATGGGAAAACTGAGGCAAAGAAGCATTAAGGGACTTGGCCAAGATGAAAAGAATAAATCACTCTTGATTACCGGTCATCTCTTTTGGTGGGACATAAGTGTCCTCAACTGGAAGTGCTCAATTGCACTGTCCAGAGCAAGAGTTTATTATATGTAAACCCAATAAATGAAGACTGAATTGTCCCAAAAAAGTATATGTCTTTGTTCCTCCCAGGTGTTAGAAGATACGTCTCTTGGTCAACATGTTGAGAACCTTCTTGCTGGGCTTTTCGTTGTGAATTCAGTGGGAACTGCCACTAAATGCCAGCACAGAAATGTGAAGAGAATGTTCTTGCAGAAACATCACTGGGGCGAAACACCCCCCAGCAGTATGGTAGACCCCATCGGGCCAGGACGCAGCTTCTTGGCACCTTCTGGTCATCTTCTGCCACACTAGCGCCTGCAAACCAGGGCTTGGGTTGGTTTGAAACCCCACCTGATGCAGGGTGTTGCCTGGTGTCTTTGCTCTGTGATTTCTTCGAGATACGCTGACCACTATAATCCTCACACCGCATCTTCTGACCATTCCTTGTTGAAGCAGATCAAGTTCGAGCACTGTCCATCAAGCATGGTGGAACAACACCGTGTATTATTTTACATACCAGCAAACTGGCTGCTTTATTTTCACTTCTCTTAGCTCACGACTTTGCCTGGCATCTCTGCTTCATAGAACAGAGGAAAAACAGGAAATAATCTTGCAATTTTGATTCCAGTTCTTTTTGGAGGAGGAGACGGGTGGCGTCTGCAGGACCATGGGGTGATCCCAGCACTCCCACATGTAACGTGCTTACAGACCTGGTTCTAAGAAAGTTTGTTCTGGATCTGGCTGAAAAGAATGACAATAAAATAAATTGTACTCTTCAGTTTCTTTATTGCACACTGTTCCACTCTTTTCATGCAGAAAAGCTTTCTGCAGGTTCTTGGTCTGTCCAGTGATGCATGTTCTCAACCATGAATATGAGAAATATCCCATTAGCTTCAGGGTGATTATCTGCTAGACCTGGGGTGGTCTGACCCAAGCAAAGAATCCAGGTCTTGCAAGAGCTTAAAAATTGTGAAACATAAATAGAAGGGAGGCAGCGTGTCTGTAGTGAAGGCACAACTGTGTCATCTGAAACCAGAAAATGTACCTGGTATTATGGAATTGTTCCCATTATTCCATCAGGAGCTATTCAGAACATGAACATCCCAATCACCAGGGACATTTTGACTCCAAGTTTATACTTCATTAAACCTTGAGACACAGAGCCAGGAGAAACCAAGATCATAGAAGTGTCTTTTATTATTATTTTTATTATATTTTTCTAACATGTTTGAAGCCCTTGTGCATGTTTTTGACCCACCTTTCAATGGGATTTTTGATTTTTTCAAAGCAACATAATAAAGTTCCTCATAGATGGGGTGGGGAGGGTCTTGCAATAGTTTAGGTATTCAGTCTTCTGGAAAGGTTTACATTTTACTTTTCTGATCACAGACTAAATACATGAGAAATTAAACAGTCATCACATAATTCAGTCGTGCCTGCTAAAAGCTAACAAAAGAACCTTTTCCTTTAACAGCAATAAGACTGACTGTCATACTGTAATAGCTTAAAATACATCAGAGATAATGTTTTTAAAGAATAAGAAAGATGTGTTCTAATGACCAGTGATGGCTCTAAAGTATTGTGAGAACTTGGTTCAAAGCCCCTTGAAATGAATAACAGCCTTCTGCTGACATTACTAATCTTTGAATCGGGCTCATTAATGTATTGCAGATATCATATCCCTAGCTGCCAAAAAAGCTGAAAAAATCAGAATGTAGTCATAAAAATAGATATAAAATACATTTCTCTTCTGGGGATTAATATAGAAGTGAAGGATTTCTACTACAATTCACTGGTGCTTTATTACAGATATCTTCTCACTCTTTTTAAAGGAATTAACAGGCCAAGCAGTTCATCTCACCCACAACGCTGCCTGCAGCAGTGGATGGTGTCGAATGCCACAGAGACTGGGGAATGCTCCAATTGCTGGATTGCTGGAACAGTTTTCGCTCTGGCGCTGTAAATCAGACCTTTCCGGGATGTGCTGAGCTGATGGAGAGGAGGGAGGGGAAACAGGAGATATTCAGGCAAGGCTTCCCCATCTTTAGCCTCTCTGTGATTAATTACAGATCGATACTTCATACTCTTCGGCTTTTATAGCTCATTAACATCAAGCGGCGTTCAAGATATAAATTTGTTACATTGCTTGCCAAGAACTAGGGGATGTCTAGAAGTAGACATGGGGGGAGAAATAAGGCACAATTTAGTTGACCAGTTTGAATCCTAGCTAGAAAAATGACACTTAGGTTTATTTACCTGTGGAACTCAAAGTGCTGCACAAAAATACGTGTGTGGGGGAATGTGCATATATATATGTAAGAGAGGGAGAGGAGAGAGACGGCGACTGTCGCTTTGGTCCTGCGTGGAGCTGAGAAGAAGCCAGTAATACAGAACCAGGCATCTATTTTTTGCCAGCCCTTGGGATCATTTTCAGGTTGCCCACCCTGTCCACCGAGCAGGTGTCATTAAATGCCCTTCTTATGTGAAAATGCACCGTCAGCTCCCAGCCCTGGCTCCGGGGAGCCCCAGCTCTGTCTCTTTAAGAAACCCAGCGAGTCGTGATGCTGCTGTTTGCACTGCTAAACCCCCAGGAGCCCAGTTAAGAAACGGGCAGCTGTCTCTTTAAGTGTGATTTCCTTCTATTGTATTTGAATCGTGATCAGGAAAAAGGAAATGAAACCAGAGACCCTGGGCCGAGCCACCGACTAATCATAATAATAGCGATGCCGATCTCTCCGTTTACAGCACATCCAGCCGGCTCCGGAGCATGTTCACAGCTGCTCAGGCTAGAAGCCTGAGCCGAGCCCAGGGAGCTCCGGGGAGCTGCGGAAGCCGAAGCCGCCGCTTCCCAGCGGGCACCGGAGCCGCGGGCGCGGCCGCGGGAGCTGCCCCGGCGGGCGGCGCGGAGCGCGGCGGGGATGGGAGGTCAGAGCCCCGCGGAGCCGCAGCCCGGCGGGGCTGGAGCAGCAGCAGCAGCAGCAGCAGCAGCCTCAGCCCGTATTTCTCTCTTTCTCTCTCTCTCTCTTTGGTGTTGCAGGAGGAAATCCTGTGAATGTCATCGGGGGGCGGAGGGGGAGCTCAGCTGGTGACAAGGCTTCGAGGGCAGACGGCGTTTGCGGGGGCAGCGGGGGCAGATCCCACCACAGGCACGCTACAAAGGAGCAATCCCTGCCAATGTCATCGGCCATCGAGAGGAAAAGCCTCGATCCTTCCGAGTAAGTGGCCTCTTTTCCTTCTCCCCCCGTCTCCCCGTGTGTCTGTCGGTGGCCACTCAGCGTCCGCACCGGAGCCACTTGTCGACGGGCATTGTGTGCCCGGCAGCAGCCCCCACCTGTAATCCCGACACCCTTAATCCCCCCACCGCTCCTTTAACCCCACAACCGCTCCTTTACCCCCCGCCACCGGGCACCGCGCACCGGGCACCGTGCACCAGGGGCACCGGGCACCGCACACCGGGAGCACCGGGCACCGCTGCCCTGGCCCCTGCTACCCCGGCCCCTGCTACCCCGGGCCCACGGAGGAGCCCGCGGAGGGGGTGTCGGTTGATGGGAGAACCCCAAGTTATGGGAAAGACCAGGGGGAGCAGCGTGCGGGGGCTGAGAAGCGGCACCCCCCCTCCCACCCCGGGCATTTGCCACCCGTTCATCCCATCCGGAGGTGCTGGGAACGGCTCAGGGAGGGGAACACCACCCCGCTTTCCAAATCTGAAGGTGTTTTTCGTTTGAAGGGACCCTCTTTGCCCCATCTTTGATCTGCCCAGCTTGCTGTAGCCAGTTCTAGGGAAAGGTCAGAGCTGTTATTTGTGGGTGCCCAACTTCCACATTTTCACAATGCAACTTTCGAGAGGTTGTTCAAACTGCTTGGGTGGGGGGGAGGGTGTTCGGCAAACGGCTTATAGAAAGATTTAATTGATGGGATGCAGAGGATGAGAATTTCCCTCCCTGGGTTTCCCACTCGAGGGGTTGACCGGCTCTCGTGTCCTGTTTCGGGTTTTTACCGCTCTCCCATCCCTTCTGCATCCCTGAGGCACCACAGGGAGTCACTTCAGCCCTGTACGTGCTAATAACTGTGATTATGCTTGTCCAGAATAGTGATAAGAAAGAAGAAGAAGAAAAAACAAATTATAAAATCTCCGTTTTCAGATAGCGTTTAAAACATTGCTCTTAGTAAACTTGAGTCATTCGTGGTTTGTTTCCTGTGAGATACTAAAAATGCCATCGCTTGAAGCCCAGAGCGAGCGCATGGGAACTGTTTCTTTTGGGGATAAAATCAATCATTCTGTGTCGCATCTCTTGTTTTGTATGTGACATTTTCTCTTGTTTTATACTGTTTATAAGAAACAATAATCCAAGCTCCTAGGTAGATGATGCCCAGGTTTCAACTGCAGAGATTAAGGAATCTTTATTTATTTACCTACCTTGTGTTCTATTAATACTGACTTAAGTTGTGGCTCAGAAATCCATGGACATCAAAAAGCTGATGCATAAAACAGCAATTCTGTTCTGTGTAAACATCCGCTGGGCTGTTCCGCACTTTGGAGCTTTCAGACCTGGCTTGTGATTTCTGAACGCTCGTAAGATGAAATATTTTGGGTTACATCTGAAGTTTCAAATAAAGGGTAATAAAGGAAAACAATGTGCATTTCCTGCTATTAGGAGGTTCTCAGAACTTGTCAGAGTGGAGCCCACAGGTTAGGAAAGGCTGTATGGGGCACAAAAGAGTAAACTTGGAAAAAATAGGGCCTAATCATATACAGAGTTCCCCATGATTTTAGTGAAAACTCCCAGGATGAAGAGCTGGGAGGGGAGAGATGTTATGACACAACTCACAGGGCACAGCGGTTCAAATTCAGAAGAGTGAAAACCAGAACAGGATATAATCAGATAATATCTTAGGGCTCCGCTTGCCTAAATAAAAACTGCAGGATCAGTTTCTCAGCACAGTTCTTCACTGCTGGTTGTTCCTCCCTGCTGAAGAAGGTAATTTTTGCCCAGAAAACTGCTGACCAGGGGAATAAGCAATAGTAATAGAATTTTTTCCTGTTGCCGGCTGGAAACTGGGAGCAGCCTGATTTGTTTCCACCAGCACAGGTCTCCTCTGCCCCCACCAGCTGAAGGGAGGACAGAGCAGCGACAGAAATTAAGTGTTGAGGGACTTGGTGCTGGAGCGAGAAGCCAAAATACATGGGAAAAATCAGCGCTCCACTCTGCCAGATGTTGAGCACTGTGGTTGTAATCCAGCAAAGTGTAAATGTGCAAATAAACGCCTTCATTGTTGCTAGGCCCAGGTTTAAAATTAAACAAGTGCTTAAAGGATTGATCCGATTGATCCGATCGTCTTTTTATGAACTTCCCTGGGGTTTGCATGAGATCCTCGGTGGCAGCACCAGGTCACCGCAACTGTTGCAGAACTTATAAAATTACCCAAAAAGGCCAAGAAGAGAATTCCTTAAGCAAGCAGCTTTGAAGACAATTCATGTTTTATCCCCTGGTATTGCCAGAACCATCTCAGATTTTAGAGCTTTTTAATAAAAAGGAAAAAAACATCAGGCATGACTTGTCAGTGGTAATATCACAATAAAGGTTTGTGCTTCTTTTCAGATAGGGATGTGTAAATCCCAAATAATTGTTTGAGCTATTTTGGCACAGACTCAGGCCAGGGTCTTCGTGTTCTTAGCTGAAGGAAAGAAAGAAGCCCTGCAGTTACGAGGTAAAATTCTGACTATTAAGAACAGCAGCAAAACTTAAATCAATTGGGCAACAATCTCTCCCTTGGTGAGACTGAAATTCCCTTTGCTTCCAGCAGCTCTAATAGGCAAAGTTTGCAAGCTCAGGTTTACAATAGGAGCTCATATAGGTTTGGGTTCATGCACAGATGCTTTGTGGTACCGCTGGGGTTCTTCAATAAGTTAGAGGTAAATCTAGAGGTTGGCTGGGTTGATTAGGTCACTTACAGTTGTTTATAGGTAAATCTTTAAAACCTTGTTGAAAAAAAAGCGCATTTTTAAATGGAAATGAAAGCATTGCTATGCATCACGGACGAACCAAATTTATTGGAAAAATGTGAAGAATATAGTAAGAAATGTGTGGGTTTTGGCATTTGTCAGCCTGCACAGATATAACCGGCATTTCCATGAAATGTTAAACCCAGGCAGCTTTTTGTACTTTTGAAAAAGTGCAATCTTTAATTCTGGAAGAACCACGTTATGTGAAAGGTATTTCTTTTATAAGAACTGCATGGATTGAGGCACAGGACCGAGCAATTCATCTTGTGTCCAGTAGAAGAAAAATGATGTATCCACACAAACACCAATGTCCTCATATAGTAGATGCCTTTATAGCAATGAATACACACGGGTAACACAGGGGCTGGCATGTTTGCACATTAGTTTTTGAAAAAAAAAACATTAGTTTGCAAATATTTAAATGTTCTTATTAACTCCTTGTATTTTAAGCTGTTATTTTTGCCAAGAAAGCAAAAGAAGAGTGAAGTCCTGCTCCCTCTCATGTCAAAGTTGGATAAATCATTTATTGCGCTGGGATGAGGAATGAGGATACAATCGCTGCTCTAACTTGACCCATCTTGCGTATTTTTTCCTTCTTCTCCTGTGGATGCTTCCAGAGTCCGTTTTCCTTCTCCCAATGATTCTTTCCTTCCCCCAGGGAGCCGGTGGATGAAGTTCTGCAGATTCCCCCTTCGCTGCTGACATGTGGTGGGTGCCAGCAGAGCATCGGGGACCGCTATTTCCTCAAAGCCATCGATCAGTACTGGCACGAGGACTGTCTGAGCTGCGACCTGTGCGGCTGCCGCCTCGGAGAGGTGGGGAGACGCTTGTACTACAAACTGGGCAGAAAACTCTGCAGGAGGGACTATCTCAGGTACACAACCCGCTCCTTCTGCCCTCGCTCCCCTTCTTTCCATCATTGCGGCTTTGCTTGGTCATTTAATGAGCAGAGCTAGCGAGCAGAGTTCCATAGTAAATTCATTTTTGATAGCAATCACAGTTGCAACACAGCACCATTTGCAAGCTCAGGTTTACAATATTTTGTATTATATATATATTTTTTATTATATATATAAAATACATATATTTGCAATCTTTTGTATTAAAATATTAAAAATATTTATATATATATATAAAAATATATATAAAAGTATATATATATATAAAAATATCTTTGTAGGGTTCATGCACAGATGCTTTATGGTACTGCTGTGGTTCTTCAGTAAGTCAAAGATAAATCCAGAGGTTGTCCATGTTGATTAGGTCACTTAGAGTTGTTTATAGGTTAAATGTTAAAAATCTTGTTGAGAGAAAACAAAGCATTTTTAAATGAAAATGAAAGCATTGCTACATGTTGTGGACAAAGGAGAACAACTTGAAAATGTGAATAATATAGTGAGAGCTCCCAGGACTTTGGAGTTGTTGGCATTGGTCAGTCTGCACAGACATAACCCGATAGCTCCGGGCGAACTGTGCGGCATCAGTGAGGGATTCTGGCAAATAGAAATTGCGAAAAGGTGATAAATTTCAGCAAGATCCCCCTGAGCTGACAATAAACCGGTTCCCCCAGTTGGTTTTAAGAAGTTCTGTGCTTCTCCAAGCATTGCCTTGGAGCTGAAAGATGTAGAAAACCAGGTGCCAAGATCGGCGACTGATGAAAAATCATTTAGTTCTCTCATTTAAGGACACGGTATCCAAGGTAACTGAATTAAATTCATTTTCCTGATCAGTAATATCAGTTCTACATGAGATGCTTGGTTCCACTAGCCAGCGGGGCTGTCGCACCTCTTTGGCGTCTCAAATCACAGCCTTTTGTAAGTAGAGGGATTAAACTGACATTTAGATATTTCACCAAAATTCATAATAAAGGATCTTTACATTCTCGATGACTATTAAAGTGTATTGATCTTTGCTGTACTGGTTTTGTACCATTTCTTCTAACAGATCCCTAATGTCACAGGAGGTCCGTGGAACAGAATAATGGTATTTGGGATTTTTTTTCAGCTACCTTACCAAAGGCTAATTTACCTGCCAATAAAAACCAACCCAAAATCTCAGTGGAGTTCCTAATTATGGTGTCCCTGAGCTTTACAGATGAGAATTTTGCTAAGCAGAAACTAAGAACTGAGTTCTGGTAATGGGGCCACTTGTAAATACTCCACACATAGAACGCTCCAGCAGTGCCCCAGTGTTAGTTATACTTTCCAAATGCTTTTCATCTTAAAAGGGAAGCAACAGAAAGTGTGATAATACAATTAATATATTTTCTTGCAGAGAAATGAAATATTTTTATTTACTTAATAATGCACTATATAGCATCTTCCCTTCTTAATGAAAAAATTGGCAACCTTTGTGTAACCTCAGCATTACTTTTGTTGGGCAGAAGTAAACACTGACATCTCCTGGTAGACTGAAGAAATGATGTATTTTCCCCTTCAAGATCTCTCCTAATACAGTGGCTGTTCTTTTTCCAGTTCAGATGATATGAAGCAGGCACAGCACATGTAATGAAGTGTAGGAGGTGGAAAATACTCTTTCCAGAGTTAGTATGGAAATCTAGAATTCAATTCAATTCTATTGATCACAGAAATGGAAATATTAGTGTGGCACGACTTTATGCTGTGATCTGGGGAAACCTTTACTATGGAGCTGCGAAGCAATTCAGGGCAAAGTGTTTGATCAGAGAAGTCAATTATATTGAAAATAGCTGAGGACGTTGGACTTTCTATTTCAATTTTTGGTATTGCAAAGTTTAGAGTTCAGCTTTCCATGTGATGTGACCTCTGTCTACCTTGGCAATGCCATGACTCATGGATCAGGGCACTGATGTTGTGTTCTTGTTTTGATCTGTTTTTCCCCATCTCTCCAGCCAAGGAACTTACTTACTTCTTACTTACTTACCTCTCTGTTCTTGTTGTTTTAGGCTCTTTGGCCAAGACGGCCTCTGTGCCTCCTGCGACAAGCGGATCCGGGCCTATGAGATGACCATGCGGGTGAAGGACAAAGTGTATCACCTCGAATGCTTCAAATGTGCTGCCTGCCAGAAACATTTCTGTGTTGGGGACAGATACCTCCTCATCAACTCGGACATAGTATGTGAACAGGACATCTACGAGTGGACTAAGATAAACGGAATGATCTAGCAAAGACATGCCTTGGTCTAGAAGACATGTCACGGGTGACACCGATGAGGAGATCATCACTTGAGCTATGGGCTTTGTCAAAAATGGGGGGGAAATACCACGGAGTCGGCCCTTTGCAGGCAGTGCTATGTAGAATATAAACAACATATAGGTGAAGGAGACCGAAGCAATAGTAGATAGACTGACTTCTGTTCGCAAGGGCGTACGGACAATAACTGACATCAGCCACACAGGCGAGACTTGGGGAGCAAACACAACGCGATAACGAATTCTCATAACTGGAACAAGAGTAGAGACTTCTGTAAAGAGATGTGATGACTTTGTCACCTGCAGACTAGGATTGTGCAACCAAATTTTCTTTTCGTCTTGTTTTAGTTACTGAGTTTAGAGGACAGTTCCCAATGTAGACATGAGGAAGAACACTGGAAGAAAAGGGCCATCACTTACGTGGTCATTCTATACGGCCTTACACTTCGGCCAGGAGAGAAAGTGGGAAGAGGGTGGCTGTTAATTTTGCATGGTATTCTTTTTATTTGAGAATGAGCAGTGCATCCTCTAGTCCCAAACTCTTCTTGGAGAAAATCCTGCTGAATAGTTGTTTTCAGGCACTGCTGTTTAAGATGAGATGTTCCACAGATCATTTCTATACAAATATAAATCTAAAGAGTTGCTTAACTATTTTATTAACTTAGATTATATCGATAAAATATTTGTTGTGTGTAGCAAGACTCTGCAGCTTTAATAAAAATAACAGAAGATTTTAGTGTTGTTATATCTCTTTTTTTGGAGTTGGACTGGAGTTTCTTTTATTCTTTGTTGCAAGTCCCAAAGCAACAATTTTCACAGTTTAATTCTGCGCTGTTTTTTTCCGAAATCCTTTTCCTCATTGTTTGACAACCATATTGTGGGAGATAACAGTTCACCTTTTTTTTTCACTCTTCTTGACTTTAAAGACCTTTATCACATTCCCTTAAACTTATTTTTCCTGAGATGAATAGTCCTCGTTCCTCCTTGCATTAAAGCTATTTAATGCCTCTGATAATCTGTTTCTCATCTCTGTATGTTTTCTGGTTCTGCATTATCCTTTTTGAGAGTGTCACTAGAATAGTGCATTGTATTCTAACGTACTGAAAAAATAAAGCTTCTAACACAGGTGAACAAGTCTGGCAGTGCACTCAGAAGACAGACACGTCCATTCACTCCATCAGTATTAACAGGTGAGGAACAGCACCTAAGCATTTGGATATCTATTTATCTGATTATTTCCCATAAACTTACCACCTAAGGGGTCTCTCATCAAGTGGCAGCACAGACCAGTAACAACATTTTGCATTTTACAATGGATATCCTGAGACCATTTTTTTCTTTCCTTGCTTTGCTGTAACAACTCGCGTGGGGGACAAAACCTTTCAGCCTTATTATCAGTGATACTGGAAACTATAGATAACGAGATTAAGCTTGAAAAATATAGTCTGAGGGCTCTGTGATTTAGCTCTTCTCAAGTGATACACTGACCTCTGGAGGCCACAGGCAGCTGGTTATAATTCTAATTCTTAGCCTAAAATGTGTCCCTGCCAGCACAGGCAAGAAAACTCTGTACCCAGAGGAAACACACTATCATTTTCCCAGTTATTTTACACAGCTTGGTGGCTGTAACCAGGATGCCAACACAGGGTGGAGATGCACAGTCAATCTTCAGGTCGGAGCACATACACACTAGTGAGCATCACCAGTGAGCAGCACCAACAGCTTCACGGCAGGTGCCTTTCCAGCTCTCCAGGTCATCACGTCCTGCTATGTCATGCAATGTCCCTCTCAGAGCCCCTCTTCTTTCACCCCTTCTCCTTTCCCCCAAAAAATATACGTCGATAGCACTATTGCATGAGCAGGGCACAAGTGCTTACGTCTTCATGAACATCCACCAGTTCATAGCAAGAAAATTCTGCAAATGATGGCAACCAGCTATAAAGCTGATTTTTCTGTAGTCACATGCTAATGATGGGGACAAACAGGTATCAAAAGGAGTGTCATATACTGGGGAGACTGCAATTCTGCTCCACCTCACGGTGCTGCCAGCTGAAGGGTCTCTGAACAAAGACCATGTGTTTTAGATCGCAGGTCACCATCTGCTGATGGCCCTGAGGGTGTGAGGGGCAGGGGGAGATAAAACCAGCTTCCCTTTGGCAAAGTCAGCCACGATTTTGGCTTTTCAGGATTGCTATGAAGATGTTTAGAGCCGCATCCTGAGCTCATGCAGTTGGAAGGTGTGACTGACTCTAAAATAGCTGCAGTCACAGAGTTAAACCAGCATCACGACAGCATCAATGTGGTCAGAATCAACTCAGGTCATCACGGGTAAGAGTTTTGATGTATGTTCCCTAAACCCTTTGCAGTGTAATTTTTAACCATGCTCAGGCCCAATTCTGAGCCCATTTCCACAATCCCACCCCACAGGGACATTTGGCTGAAAACCTGGTGTAAGGGGCCTCGTTAACATCTGGGTTGAGATTAGGTAAGAGTGTCAATAGTTCAGGGAGGCCCTGTGGTTTTGAACTAATAAGAGCAAGATCCGTGTTTTGTTCTCACCTCAGAAAGTATTTCCTGTGTGATTTTTGGCAACGTAGGTGAATATTCTGCCTCTTAGTTGCTCGCCTGTAAAATGGAGATATTATCGCATATTCTGTAAAATACCATGTAAAACTTCCTAATGGAAATACACTCGTTATTTTGTGTAAGGTATCATTTGAATGGGAAAATACATTTTAAAACCTACATGAATATTTTTGTAAAGGATGCTGCAGGGTCCATGGTGGATATTTTTATTTTGTTATAAGACCTCCAGTTTTATCTGGACTATGTAACTTCAGAGCGGGCTTAAGCTGAACTGGAAAATGACAGTTTGTGCCAGAAGAAGAACCTTCAGGTGAGTAGTAGTTACTCGACATGTATAATTACAGCAATCTGTTGGTGGACTTTTCCCTGACAGATCCCTGTCAGATTCCCACATTGGGATCCAGGTGAAGAGAGAACAGATTTCTCTTGGAATTAGCATAACCAATGCTTCACTTCCATCCTCACCTAAAGTATGTTCCTTACAGTAAGGACTGTCTCCTAAAATAACAAGAAAATAAAGTGTTTCAATAACAACATCGAAAATAAAAGCAAAGATGATTTAAAGGCACAGGCAAAAAGCACAATAATCTGAATACGACTTCATCAGCCAATATTCAAATGCATTGTCCTTTATATGTTTTCGATATCAGCAGTATTTTAAAAGGTGTATCATCCTTCAAGATTTCCCTTCTTTGTCCCCATTATTCAATGTCATGGTAGGAAGATGAGCGCATTACCATCGATATCACTTTTTTAATTCCATGCCCTTGAATAAGGGCAATAAGAACCCCACATAATAGAGTTTTCAGCGGAGAGAGTAAATGGGAATCGGTTGTTAATTCAATACAGGATACAGAAGCTGTCTCTCCCATCTCTTTTTCTCAAGGTAATACTGCGCCTCCAATTGTCATTATATCCAAGAATCAAATTATTTGAATTCTGGACACATCAGCACAAAAGCGAAGACTCCCTGCCAATTTCGCAGCCTGCTTGGAAGGGAACATCAGAGAGCATCACTCATTTATACGACTGCCAGCCTGAGACTGTAAATTCAGAAAACAAGAAGGCCTCAGGTGCTGCACTTTAACACGTCTTTCTGCTCCCGAATCGCCCCCCCTCGCTGCCCCCATCGCATCCAAGGTAACATTTTATCTCTGAAAAGCAAAGCTTTCAAGCATCTGCCAGGGTGAGCGTCGACTGTGCGGCCTGAATGTGAATTGAAAATGTGACTATTAAGTATATTAATTGATAACGGTCACTTGTGACTTTGAAGGAGATTCACGGCACCTGGAAAAAATAATCTATAAAGATTGTTGTTGCTCTAAAAAGACAGTGCAGCATCAGCTTATTTCACTTGCAGCAGGTTCATCTCTTTTATGGAGCATACTGCACTGCAGGCAAAGGGAATTTTAATGGACGCTGGAAAAAATGATCTATTCCTGTGTCCCACAACAAAAAAGAAGCTATAAAGAGACACAGAACAGAGAGATTGAGATACGATACCAGCAAGCGATTAAGGAATTATAATTAAATTAAGATTCAGAAGCCTGTCAATGAGATGAAGATTAAACTGGCAGAAAGCTGAACCTTGTTTGAAGCAACTTGTTCCCTCCTGCTGCGGGTTGTTTCGTACCAGGCTAATGAGAAGGCGCATCTCCAAAAGGTTCCTAATAAAGCAGCAGATCTCTGATGGTTAATTAACAAACGCATTTTGCAGGAGTATTCTGTGTTTCGTTTAACATTTTTCAAGTGCCTTGCAAGCATTAATGCATCGATGCAGTGCAGGTAGTCTTTCCTTTTATTTGAAGCTCCGGACCCTGCTCCATAGGTGGGGATAATGAGGCACAAGGTGAACGTGACCTGCTTGAAAATCACAGCGTAACTCGGCCAAACTTTTACGAGAGCAGAAGTTTGATCTCTTGGCTTGAGTGTGACCATTCAACCCGGGGGCGTTTGGGAAGCAGCTGTGGGTACAGCGTGGCCTGACCCATCCCATGGGATCTCAAATACACTCTGAATGTCGGACAACAGTCTCAAATGGCATTTTATTTGGATACTCGCTATGAATTATGCCTGACAGTGACATACACCCCTCTCTGCATGACAGACAAGCTGGTTTATAAACCCCATCTGTGTTTGCGGCATGAGGAGTTAACAGGCTGTGGGAACACTTGGGTATGGGTGGCAAAAACCCGTGAACTTCAGCTAAAATAAGAGCATTTGATGACATCTGTGGCTTATTCTTCAAATACAGAGAGAGCGCCATCGTTTCACCCTCTGCAGCGATACTCTATGCTTGAAGCACCCTTGAGCCCCCTTATCTGTGCTCTTCGCCAACAACAAAGGGATGAACAAAAAGCTCCTGTTAAATTAGGGTTTTGTTTGTTGTGTTGGTTGGGTGTTTTGTTTGGGGTTTTGTTTGTGTTTTTTGTTGTTGTTTTGTTGTTGTTGTTGTTTTATGGGTTTTTTTGTGTTATTTTTTGTGAAAAATAGATCATGCCTGAAAAACCCATTTAAGATTTTCAGGGGAAAGAGTTTTCTTTTTTTTTTTAATGCAAAGGTGGAATATACTTTTTGCTGAATGCTTCTCCATCATTTCTGCTCTCTCCCTGGCATATTCTCATCACATTTATACATGGATGTAACACAGCAAAGCCTGCAACCAACTGCAAGACCTTTGGTTTCGATGGAGGTGCTGGAACGGGGAGTAAGGAGGGATGGATGCTGTGACCAGGGCAGGGGAAAGCAGCTTTTGCTCTGCAGTGTTGAGAGAGGAATAACCTTTTAAAGCCATAACCCAAGAAATTATTATTAAAATAC
Source organism: Nesoenas mayeri (assembly GCF_963082525.1). Taxonomy (NCBI): domain Eukaryota; kingdom Metazoa; phylum Chordata; class Aves; order Columbiformes; family Columbidae; genus Nesoenas; species Nesoenas mayeri. The sequence goes on along the minus strand of NC_137548.1, from coordinate 66,980,543 downwards.
CGTATAATGTCTCCTGCACTCTGTGTGTAGCTTCCACAACATAAGATGTCAGTGACAAGACATGTTTTCTCTTTCTGTAGCAGTAGATTTGGATGCTTGTTAGTACAGGGAGTAGCTTTGTAGCTGTGACAGCTGAGCCCCTGGATTCAGTCTCCAGCCTTCTGACTTTTTTAAATCCCCGATTCTGTGCTGGGATTAGGGGTTTGGTTTTCTTCTCAGATATGCGTCTTGCATCTCATATCAGATAACTTTACCAATGTCTTTCACAGCAGCTATGAACTGGTTTTGAGATACGGATGATTTAGTCATTTACACTCATTTTAAAGAGACAATCACAGTAAAACTGAAAATTTTCTACAATAAAACACATAGTAGTCTTCACTCTGACAACATCCCGAAGCATCTTGACCACTACCCAGAACAGTGCTTAGACACCGTGCTGATATCTCATTAAGAAGATCCAAGACCTGCAATCATGAACCTAAGGATGCTTTGCAATGCCGGGAAACTCTCGGTTGGCTCGTAAGACAAGGCTCCATCACAACATGGTTATGTTTGTTGTTGTTGTGTTATGTTTTGCAGTTGGTAAGTAAAAGCGAGTGCCAAATGAGCTGTGGTGCTGTCACCCTGGAATTCTTGGAGCTGGACCAGCAGCAAGTTTGACCCAACATGCAGGAGGAGCATGTTGTTCGGCTGATAAGGAAACTGAGAACGTGCATCAGCAAATACAGTTTGTTTATCCCGTAATAACTGGGTTTGAGTAGCACAAGCAAAAAAGAGGCCGGGTCTGCACTAGACAGATAAGAGCTCTGACCAAAAGGACGAGCAAAGGTTGCACCAGGCCTCCTAAAACTTCAAAAGAGAAGCTTTTGGTGGGAATGGATGACTAAGGGAATCGCAAAGGGCTTCTGGAGGCTTTCATCTTTGTGTTGCCTCTTCAAATCCAGCTCAACACGTCAGTCGCTTATTGTTGCCATCGTCTGATGAACAGACGCTGGGCTCAGCCTTGTTCCTACTGCACAGGTGGCCAAAAAACCCAACACTGTGGCCATGGCTGACTGGCTGCTTCGTTAACAATCTCAGCTAATAACCTAATAAGTGCATGGAGCTGAGAAGTGAGCTGCTATCTGGTTCACACAGATGGGTTTTTTAGGTCAGGAAAGACTTGAGCAGCAGGATTTTTTCCAGGGGTACCTAATTATTCTAATTATTCTCTGTGTTCCTCAGGTGAGGAAGGACCTGAGTTCCTATGCAAAACAATGAGGGTCCCAGCACTTTCCAGGAGACCCTGAAATATTCCCCCAAGCCTTGGTTTCAGCAAGGTCTTTTGCACATCCTGTTGGCCATGAACGATGCCACTGCATCACACACAGAGAAAATAAAGATAGATATTCCTGAGGCTTTATTGCTGCCTTTTTTGACCGCGTGAAGCTTGAAATCAACAACCTTGTTCTCCTGGGAACTTTGTCAGGGCTGTTCTCCGTCAATATTAATCCAGCACACGTGCATATATTCATGTATATGTATAAAACCTGAACGTAAGTATTGACATTGCTGGCGTGTGATGAAGGCACCTGCTGATTATCCCCTGCACTGAGTTTTTCTTCTACACTATCTGCTTCATTTAAGGTCTTAGCTTTGGACGCAAGAATCACACCTTTCTATGCTATTCATACTCTGTAAAGTAACTAACCTTTATTTTTGATGCTTTCACAGGTTAATGTTTACATTTCTAGCTGTATCTTATATTTTATTTATGTGAAAGGGAGTAATATGAAAGTTAAACCAACCCTGAGCTAAGAAAGAATAAAACTAGCTTATGCCATTTTGTGTCAACGTAGAATCTTTCAACTGAAGGAAAAAGCAGAGGTTATTAAAATCACTCTCTAAGTGGGATTCCAAACTCTGCAAACATATGTAAATATTTTAGACCCATCTTGGAGTTCAGAAGCTGAGACAAAAAGATTTGCTGATAAAAAGGGGCAAGCCTGAAGTCACAGAGCACACGACACAGAGCTGGGGAGGACAAGAGGTGGGTTTTTGGCGGCTTAGCAGGGCAAGACCTCAGGTTTGCAAATAACATTCACATTCCTATTGCAAAGCCAGGACTCCAAATCCTCCTTGAAGGTCTTACAGGAAATCAGTTCTAGGAACGGTGTTCTGGAAAGAGGTTTTTTGGAAATGAATTAATGAAAATGAAAATATGCTTTGTCTGAAAACATATTTATTTTCAATAAAATGTGGAAGAAACTTTTAAAAAAATGTATTTGCATATATCCTTAAAATGTAACATATTTTTTTTGTTTTAATGATATTAATCTCAGTAATTTTATTTTCCCATCTCTATGTACCATTACCTTTCTAATTTCAGTCCTAGTGTATTTAATCATCCATTAGAATCTGCCTCTAGAGGCTGATCATATAAGCAGGTTTGTATTTGTCTCATCAGTGCTATTCTAATATTAACTCTTGTTTCTTTGGTGGACAAATTGCAAGTGTATGATGTTGGAAGTAGTCAGTACCCTCAGCATCCCTGGTGGGGTTTGAAAGATGGAGAGATGAGGTTCTTGGGGACATGGGGCAGTGCCAGAGCTGGGTTAATGGTTGGACTTGATGATCTTGAGGGGCTTTTCCACCCAAAATGACTCTGTGATTCTGTGTCCTTGCTCTGGCAGGATGTGGAGAAGTCAAAGGGGAGAATTGGGATGCACCAGGACAATTTCAACCCTCATGGACAAGGTTACAAAGGGGTGTAAAGGCCATATATTCTTAAAATGGCTCAGAATTTATGAATACTCCAACAAATAGAAGGGTTTGATAGGACCACTGTAAAGAGGAGATGTAGTAATGGAGTGGAAAGATGCCGGTTGTGCTGCAGCCACCTCTGTTTTCTCGTTTAAATGATTCTCACCCTCAGACTTGTGTGCACGGAGAGGCAGCCGGACAATTCATACCCACAGCACTGAGAGGTAGCGAATAATTTGGCAAACAGTGGAGTGCAGCACGTTTTACTAACATCTGTGCTAACTGGAAACGTACCTATCCCATTTTCTCCGTTAACCCAATGCTGGCACTAACCCATGTCCCCAAGAACCTACTGGAGACTATGGTGGGTCCATGGATTCCCTGGTGAAGGGTATGAGAACAGAAATTGGCCTTGTAGATATTAAGGTGTATGCATGAGAAAGAAGGGAGTAAAGGAGTATCCGGACATAATAAGATGTACCCGTGAGAAAGAAGGGAGTAAAAGAATAACATTGACAGCAAAATTAGCCAATGATATGTTACTATTGCAGTCTGTAACCAACAGCAAAAAGACACTTGAGCTGGTAAAGACTATATAAAAAAGCGTTTATATATATATATATATATATATATAAATTTTATATATATATATAAAAGGCAATAAATAGAGACTGCTGTTTGTACTTAAAAACTCGGTGTGTGTCGTTTGTCCATCTCAACCGCGACAAGAACCTCATCTCCTCGTCTTTCAAACCGCCTCCAGGGATGGCTGGTCCTAGATTTAGGTTGTGGTTGGAGTCGATGATCTTGAGGGTGTCTTTAAATTGAAATTATTCGGGGATTCTCTGCCCCCTGCGCCGGGGAGCGACACCGGGAGGAGCGGTCACCGGGGGGAGCGGTCACCGCCCCGGGCGGGCCGGCAGGGGGCGCTGCCTGCGGCTCCCGCCCCCCCCCCCCACCTACCCACCCACCCGCCCGCCCGGGCGGCTGCAAACGGAGCCTGGCAAGATGGCGGCGCCCCTGGACATGGAGCCGCCAGCGCTCAGCCTGGAGCTGCTGCCCACCGACCCGCTGCTGCTCATCCTCAGCTTCCTCGACTACCGGGATCTCATGAGGTGCGGGCACGGGGTCCCCGGCGGATCCGCGGTGTTTGGGGAGGGAGGGGCCCAGCGCGGCCTCGGCGGAGCGGGGGGAGCCCGGGGTGGGGTGGCGGCCGGGCTGGCGCAACTTTGAGGTGCGGGGGTCGCTGTGCCAGCGAACGGGGACAGGGGAGCCGGGTTGGGGGTCTGGTACCGGCTGGGGGGTCTGTCACAGGCCCCGCGGTCAGAGCCCACCCAAAACACTCGCCACTGTGTAGGAAAATGGTTTTAAACTAAAGGAGGGGAGATTAAGGGTTGACAAGAGAAAGAAATTGTCGGCCCTGAGGGTGGTGAGAGCCTGGCCCAGGTTGGCCAGAGAGGTGGTGGGTGAAACATCCCTGGAGACATCCCAGGCCAGGCTGGACGGGGCTCTGAGCAGCCTGAGCTGGTGAAGATGTCCCTGTCATGGCAGGGGGGGCACTGGATGAGCTTCCAATGTCCCTTCAACCCAAACCATTCCATGATTCTATAAGGGTTTGGTTGGAGAAGCTGCCATGTGAAGGACATCTAAAGCACCATTCCCTTCATGAAATAGTGACATTCTTCTTTTTTTTTTTAGGAAAAAACAAAAGGGAATTTTCCCTGTTCTTCTCTCCCCCATGATACATTGTTTTTCTTTGTAGCTAAATTACACCTTATAGCCAAACTGATAACAGAATTTGCGAATTCAGTAATTCTCTGAAACTTGCATATTAATGGCCAAACAAAGGGCGGTCTCATCGCCGCTAAATATGTTCAGTTATTTGACCAAACTGGTGTTTAAGGAAAACTAAACCAAATGAAATAGGACTTTTCAGGTGGAAAAAAGCCACGAATGGGAGTTGCGAGCTCCTTTTGGACGCTTTGCCAGGTGGCTGAAGAGTTCTGAGTCACACGCTGAAGACGCGAGTGTGGTTTTAGCTAAAGCTGTGCCACCCAAGTGCGAGCGCTGGCAGTGATTGAAATCACAGTATTTAATCACAGAGAGGAGAATATGTATGAATAAAATAGAATAATACCTATTTTTTTTCCCCCCATAAATATTAGTCAAGAAAGCTAAAGACATGAGGGAGAATTCTGTTACGATAACATCAAAAAAGTGATTAAGCATAAGCAAAAATGATAATTGTAACAAGTCCAGCATGGATGATTTAGTAGTGGTGTAGTAAAGGCACGACCTATTTTTGTTATGTGTTTAACCCAATCAGCTGGATTTTGCTGTGCAAAGGCAATTAAATACCATGAAGGTTTCTTATAAATAAGGTCAGTAATGGTAGTTTTGCATAACTGGCTGTTTGTAGTAATCACAGAGTTAACTGAGGAAACCTCTAGCTTGCCTCCATTTGTTTTAGTGACATATATATACTCTGACCATCACAAACTGGGTATTCCACAGCTGGGTTAGCCTGGTGTTGGCCCGTAAATAATGGAAAAGCTGACAGGTGGCCAAGTATTTATGTAATTAATGAGAATGCCTTTAATTGCATCTTGATCGTGTTTAAAGTCACACGTTCCTGTGATGCCCCCATGACTTCTGTCCTACCAGAAATTACAGGCATGGTTGATAAACACCAATATAATAGATTTCTGCAAGGGCTTTGACTTTGGGATATTTCTGTGCCCTCACCAGATACCCCAGAAAAAATATAATAAGAAATCCCCATGTTATGTATAAAGTTCTTTCACCGCCAAATGTCAAGGTTAGAAGTGAACGTGTTTGTGTCGTTGTGAAGGTGAAGGGTAATGGCAGGACATACAGGAGAATCCCTTCACTCTGATGAGGCTGGGTTTGAAATACTAATACAATTCTAGTTTAAACAGCTTGTAGTGGATGGCGGGATGGGGGGGGAGAAGATTGAACAGGTAAATATGAATAATTGTGTAGTCTCAGTGCCAGGTGTTTTCACCAGCCCTAGACTTTGGCTGATTTTACTTACAAAGACAAGATTGGGAAACATCTTCATTTGAGTGTGTAACTATGTCCATTTGTTGGTTTTTCTTATGTACCAGTTTCTGAACTGCACTGAAAAAATACCCCAAAAAGCAGTAACTGGAAGCTTAAGTTTGGTAACCTCATCTGGGGTCTTTAGATGTTAGTCACAGCCATTAAAACACACATGAACTGTTAGAACAAGCTACCAGAGGAAGTGATGTTGCCACATCTAAATTGGTGGTATCTTTTGCGGAGTTCGTTTAAAGCATAACTGATAATTCAGCTCAAACACAGAAGAAAAAACGTGTTTGTTGCTTGGTGTTCAGGTTAGATTGAATGAGGCAATGATTTCTGTTAAATCCTATTTAATGACACAATCATTCCCTGTATTACTGCTCTACATGTTGCTGCTGCTTTGCCGCACATTCTTATTCGTATAAATACACTGACATGTCTTGGTGTTGATACCAGTTGTACATTCCAGAAAGGCTTTATAACTGTAAAAGTAAATACGGGAACAGACTATTTGGTGGCACCTCCATCGCTGCTTTTAAAGAGCAAGTTAGCGGGCATCAGGAATATTAGCTTTTGCTGTCGCCTTGCATCAAGCAAGGATCAACCTGAACGATTTCTGAGGACTCTTCTAGATCCATATCCCACAAGTTTTTTTAATACTGTATTTGCAATAATGCTGCATAGTGCAGGATGTGATTCTTACCCGAAGCAGCGACATTACCTGTAATGCAATGGCAAGAGCTAATGTATGGTCTTAATTAGCATGAGCATGCAGTACTTATTTCCAGGTCCATCATCCTTTGTATTTTTCCCATGTTTTTGTTTCTGCTCATGAAGTTTGTTATTTAAACAACTTAAAGTAGAAAGTAACTTTGTAGCACTCAAAACTGTATAGTAGTTTACTGTTTGAGTGTTCAGCAGTGTGGGAACAGTGGAAAAGTTAGGGGAGAGACTGACAATCCAGATAAGAAAGCGATTTAAATCCTAATAAGTAGCTTGTGCTACTGGAGTGTTTACTGCTGGTGGAGCAGAGTCGGAATAATTCACAGTGTTTACAATGGAGCGTGTCTACAGGGTGACCTGCTTTACAAAATTACTCAATTGCTGACAGTTCTCCAAGTGTGTAGAAAAGTAGTTCATGACTTATACAGCTGTAATGAAGACTTTGAACCACTGTAAGCACAAAAAGGACAGCTAACTCAGTTTCAAACTCTGCGTTTATTTCATGAGAATGCAATGTGTAATATACTGGTCAGTATTTATCCCTGTTGATTTTGTTACTCTTTTGCAATAGAATTTAATTATTTTATATTTATAGCTGCTGCTGTTTAAGTCGAAGATTAAATCAGCTATCAAGCCATGATCCGTTGTGGAAAAGACACTGCAAGAAATACTGGCTTATTTCAGAGTAAGTGTGAAAATGAAAACAAGGCTTATGCTATTGTGCTGTCTGTGTCCATATGACTTGTGGTAACTCGGAGACTGAATTGGTATTCACCAGTCTCAAACCAATTAAAGGTTAATTTCCTAAAAAAGCTTCTTGACTGTACAAGTGTTAGAAAGTTTTATGGATGGCTAGAGAAGAAGTACCCTGTTAATACCTAGGCTGGAGGACAAGCTGCAGTTTGGCCTTATCTGGCACCAAATATTGTACAGAGGAAAGTAATATTCCCAGTGCTGTAATTATGAGGGCTCCTGGCCTTCTTTGTATATATGTGAAATGTGATCTGAATTAGCTATTCACCAGTTCCAATATTTCATAATAGACAGCACTCCGTTAAAGGAACTCTATTTCTAAATTTTCCCCTGATGCTACATACCCCAAATGTTTCTTAATTCATTTCCAAGTTGTTGTTTAATAGATGCTGGAATTAATTGAGTTTGTGTAGCTTCACATGGCTCAAAGTATTCCTGGCTTAACATTGCACATACTGTTTCTGCCTAAAACCAAAATTAACTTCTTGGGTTTAGAAGTCAACCTTTTAAGTCTGATATTTAAACTTATTTTCTTACTTTCCACTTAGAGAGGAAAAACGTAAACGAAATCAGAGCTGGAAAGCTGTCTTCATCAGTACCTACTCTGACCTGGGAAGATACATCCGATATTATGCTACGTTGAAAAAAGCCTGGGATGACCTGGAGAAATACTTGGGCCAGCGGTGTCCTCGGATGATCGGCTCTCTGAAAGGTGCGCTGTAATACCTGACTTTTCTAGTAGGGTGCCTGATGCGACATTGTCTGTCATTAAGTTTCATCCTGCTTTCATCCTAGCTGTATGCCTCATTTACCAGAGTCCTGAAAGTCCAGTACATGAACTTGCCCTTCCTCGTGTAAATAAGTAAATCAGACCATGTGTATATTCCTTGCCTGGTTACTAGTGACATGAAGGTTCTCTAAAGATTTATTTTCAGAAAAGAAACCAAGATTATTATTATTTTTTTAGTGACCAGTCTATCTTCTTTATCTCTGGACAATCAGGAAATAAATACACTGTTACTGCTTTTGCCTTTGGTTGCCATGAATGATTTTTTTTTGTTTGTTTATTATTATTTTTTAGTTTAATAATCCCGTTACTTCAAGTTTGGGATATTTTTCTGTTCTGTAGGTCTCACTGTGTTCCTCTCATGAATGTAAATTAGTGGCTGAACAAGAATTTTTACCTCGCCACCCTCTGCCAAAGATTCTGTTTTCAAATGAAGTTTGTGTTTTAATATTTCCAGTGTTGTCGTTCATAGATCTTACCTGGAAAGACATAGAGCAACTTTGGGCTTTTCTGGTATAGGGACAAAATAGCTTTTACATTTTCAATTGTACTTCAGGCTTCTGTGTGAAACTGACTGTTAGACCAAGATGTTGATTTAATGCGATCTATGGAATCAAGAGGAATCTGTAGACAATGTCGCTTTCCTATGGCAATCTCACATTTCATTTCTTGGCTTGCTGGAGAGTGCTGGATCCTTAAGTTTGGCTAATGATTTGTGAGTAACAGAACATGGTCAGAACTCACTAGTGTTTTCTTTATAATTTTTGTTGTTGTTTTGTTACTCATGAGTATGCAGGACCACCGAATTGTCAGTCAAATATTTTGTTAATAAAATGGAAAGTATCTGTGGTGGTGTTGAAATGAACAGATTTTACCACAGTTTTATTTTCAAAATCCTCCCAAGGAACTCGGTGCAATGGAGCTTCTCTTGCTCTACAGAAAGACAAAAATAAGGATAAAATTACTAATTTCCACACTTGTATAGTGGTGGCAGGTTTTAGCAGGAGCTCTTCCATAACTTATACCTTTTTAATACCATTTGTACAGGATCTTGTTTCAATGAATTGTTAAATTACGCCATATAAATGAAACTGATGATGAATATGTAGAAGGTTTAAAATTCCAGGTGGATGGTGGCTGCAGCCAACATTTCTTTGTTACTGATTGGACTGGGAACAGAATGAAGCAACCCTTGGAATGATAAAAGAGTAAAATCTCTGTTGCCTAAAAGTTTTGACCGGGACTGAGCTAATGACAGTTTTGTGGGGAAAAGGTTCATTCCACTTAATAAATACTTTCTACTTAAGTCAGGCCTGTTGAGATTTTGTTGGATTGAGATTAATGCTGTATTAGGTAGTCAGTTAATGCAATCAGCTTCCCTTCAAATTTATAGAGTGTTCATTCTTTGCCACCTACCATAAAGTCACTAAATATTGACTTGAGCCCATGTCTGTTTGATCAAGGCACTTAAAAATTCCATGCTTTGCATTTGAAATACTTAATTTTTAGAGATTCCTGAATATAATCCATGGAAGATTCTCAAGATGGTGCTAGTAGCTGTGTCCCAGTGTTGGACTCAATTTATCTTGCTTTTATATGTCTGTTAGTTCACTTTCTCTGAATGTAAATGGCAAAATGCTTTGAAATATATGTTCCTTTTGTGATAACATAAAAAAATCTGTAATGTTAAGGTTGCTGGGGCTACTTAAAATTCTCTTTGATGGTTGAAAATGTGCTGTTATATCTAGAATATTGCTAGTTTTTACCTTCCTTCTAGCCATGCGGCTCTGATGAAATGATGTGAAATAGAATTTTAAAGGAGAGAACTTAACACAAGTTCTAATATTCACCTTTGACAGGAACAGCAAACTGAGCACTTGGGGGCAGAGTAGCGAAGCAGCATTAAATTTGAGAGTTTCTTGATTTCCCCTCTAAAACTGCCACTCAATACTCTTTGTTTCTGCTTTGTACGCAGAGAGTGTACGAGAAGAAGATCTTGATGCTGTGGAAGCACAAATAGGTTGCAAACTCCCTGACGACTATCGATGCTCGTTTCGTATTCATAATGGACAGAAGCTCGTTGTTCCTGGGTAAGGGGCAAAAGCTATGCACCAAGTTATTAATTATTATAATCATTAGGTAATAACTTTCCAACCAGGTAGTCATTTTAAGTCAAATCAAAACGTCAGTTCTGCAAGTTAAGTTTTCGCAGTAGCAGATTTTACAATTTTATGCTTTTTCAGCGATTAAAAACTCCTTTCACATCAAGGGTAGAAGCCACATGACCAAACATAGTTTCGTATCTTCCAGCTACAGGAAAGAATTGCAGGTCAGTATTTGATGAATTGCCACAAACATCAGCAAAAGGTGGAAAACCAGGGCAAATCATTGCAGTGTCTGTAAGAGACAATGTGTTTGTGTTGCTCTACCAAAACTTTCCCTGGTAAAGAAGGTGCAGCCTCCTCAGATTCCTGTGTTGCCCATGCAGAAGGGGCATGGGAAACAGTTTTATGGTAGGGAAAGTCTGTGCAGAAAGTTGTAGGAATGTTAGGTCAGAAATGGAGGAGATTTGGGGCTAGTTGTCATCGATAAGTGCTTCAGGTTTCTGTAGTTGGGTGCTAGCGTCGCTTTTTAAACTGTTCTGGGCAAGACTGTGTAAGGAAAAGGAGGGATGGAACCTGTTGGCCAGGACAGGAGCAGCTTCTGTCATGCTGACATGCGGCAGCTTGTGCCTGAGTCACTGCTTTCCTAACAGCAGTAAAAGCTCAGAGTCTGCAAGAGTTTGCGTCTGCAAACATCAGTGAAAGGCAAATGAGAAAGGAGGATGAGTGAGGAGGTGTGTGTTACAGCTTTGCATGCTCCGTATTGCTGAGCGCACTGCTGCAGTGTGTGCTCCCTTGTGCTTGATTACTTTGATCGTGACCCTTTTTATCATTCTTCCATCATCTTCCATCATCTGCCCCTTTAGTACATTGAGTGTCATTTGCTGGGGGTTTGTATTTTCCCACCAGCTCTTATCCAACCCAACGTTTGTATCAGTGCTAACTTCAGCTTCTGATGCTCCTCACCATTCCTACTCTCTTACATATTTCAGAGTACTTAGACTTTTTTCCCACTGTATATATTATTTTCTTAGGTATAGAGAGGCTCTCTTTACTGTCTTCAACATCACCTCCTTACTGTTAAAAGCAAACAAATAAAAAATCCTACCTTTTACTGTGATGCTTACAAAAAGCTGGAGGAAAAAATAGACAGTTGATGCTCTTGCTATATCAGGCTGATGAATATTGTCTCGTTCTTTCCTTGTATGACTGTTTGCTTGTGTCTGCTTTTGTTTTTATACTGAGATTATAATCTCTCTGACTCAATGGTTGTTTTCCTTGTTTACTCCTTAACCTTCTCTCCAAAGCACAAAGCACCTTGCTCACTGTAGTACTGATCAATGACTGTCACTATACAATACCAAGCTGCTAACTGAAATGTCGTAAATGCGTTGGTAATGGTGAAATGAACTTGTACAAAACTTGAGATACAGAGCACTGAAAGCTGTGTCAGCTGTGAACGGCTTCTTTGAAGTAGTTGCAGACGTGATGGGAATCACCAACACGATTTAAATGGTGCTTTGGGATGCACAGAACATAGAAGGAAGTGTTTATCTTAGCGCCATCAAGCCTCCCTTTCTGAAGGTTGATGTCGTGAACTAACAACCTATTCAGCACCTGGATGTTAGACCTGAACTTCATCTGGGTCTAATATGCATCTTAGAAAAGATTTAAAGCTATTTTTGTTTTGGGAGTGGTACCTTCTGTTCATCTTTCCTGTTTTCTTTGTTGCCTGTGAAGGTTGATGGGAAGCATGGCGCTGTCGAACCACTACCGCTCTGAGGACTTGTTGGACATCGACACAGCGGCTGGTGGGTTCCAGCAGCGGCTGGGGCTGAAGCAATGCCTTCCTCTGACCTTCTGCATCCACACCGGCCTCAGCCAGTACATGGCCCTGGAGAGCGTGGAGGGGCGAAATAAATACGAGATCTTCTATCAGTGTCCAGTAAGGAATAAGTGTTTATACTCCTGAATGTGTTTTCCTGATGATTGATGGTGTCCCTTTGCGTGTTATCAGGTACCTGAAATATTTTACATAGCAGAAAGCGGATACTAAGAGATCATATCAGTTTCTTATTTGCCCCTGCGTTGCTGTCTGGTTGTTATCAAAGCCCACAAGTGGAATGGTTAGTGAGTGAAAGGAATTTACCTGAAGTTGTAATTTGCGATAGTAGGTCCGTGATAGTGGACAACATCCTTCTTGGAACGTATCAATTTAATTTGTTCAAACAATGGCCGGTATGTACTCTTGTCCCTGTTTCCATAAGGAAGAAAAGCTTCTCCCTTATGGAAGATCAGCATCTGTATATATCTTCTCTTTCAGATATGTTAAATATAAACTTAGTACAATAAATGATACAGTCTGGTTTGTAAGCGAAACTTACTCTCCAGTGAAAGAACAAATTGCTCATGAACAGCTCCTTTGTAGAACATTTTTCACAATCTGTATAGCTGTAGTATTTTAAGATAAGCATATAGTTGCTAGTGAAGCTTAAGGCTGTTACACCTAACAAGATTTAGTTATAGTCTTGCTCTCCTTGCCCATGCCCTGACAACCTCCCCACCCCCAAAAAAATGTCAGGCAAGTAAAGGACATTTCTTGCACAAAAGATGGAGATCTTCTTCGTGCTGTGGAGTTTCAGGATGTTTGTTTTCAAAGCATGCAGCAATGAAGTTTCTAGAGAATGCCTTGATAATGGATCACTCGAAGGATGTTAGGATGCCCCTTTATATTATGCTGAGTATTTAAAACTTCTGGATAATGCTTGGGAACTTGGAAGGTTACTTACACACTTATAATTTGGTTCTTCTGGGCAACCTGCTCTATCTAAGCCTGCCTCAAGCAGAGGGATTGGACTGACCATCTCCAGAGGTCTCTTCCACCCTCAGCTGTTCTAAGGCAATATTTTGGGGGGCCTGGTTTCTTGAATGATCCATTAAATCTGATTTTTATATGCATGAGCCTTAGTGGAATGTCCAGGCTGCATACTCAATGATCACATGAGCACTGATGGGGACAGGCGTGTGTGGTTTATATATTTGAATTGGGAGTATAATGATGTGTTAAGCAGCCAGATTTTAGGTTTAGCGAATATAGGGAAAGCGTTCCCTAGGCTATATTTCAGGTGCTGAATTTTAACCTTGGATGTCCGATGCTCTCCTTCTAATAATCCAAAACCTTCCTTCCCTTTTAGGACCAAATGGCTCGCAATCCATCTGCTATTGATATGTTCATCACAGGTAACGCTTCAGATAAAATATTCTGCAAAATGTTTTAATTGCACCGTTCAGAAAATGCATGTCAGTATGACTTGAACAAAGCAAGCATTCGAGATTTTCTGTGCTGCTTGTGAGAATCTAACCTACTTTAAAACATCACTGCTAACTTGAAATGACATGCAGGTTTTCCCTATTAAAGCTTGTTCTTCTGTATGTCTTGTATACAAATCATTCTATGTACTAACCTGTCCAACAAGATGAGCAAAGCCTTTAACTCAGCCATCACGGGGGTGATGTAAGTACTTATTAAATACAACACCCAAGTGGACAGAAAGATTTTTCTTTTTCCCCCCACCAGTAGTTTTTGCAGCTGTGTTGAAAATATTTTGTGTCCCTTAATGAAATCTAACTAACTGTAAACATAGCCACAGAAAGCCTTTCTGGACTTTTGATTTGCGTGATTGCTTTGTTCAAAGGATAAAGAAGGGAAGAACTGCGTAATTGTTGTTTGGCTCTGTGGTAATCTGTTGTGATCATCTGTCTGACATGTACGTTGACTGGAATGGTGTTCAGATGATTTCTTTTTGTTAATCCGCTGGAATCTGGTAATTACAGCGAGAAACCACATTAGGCACTGCTATACCATTGCTGCTTGGGGTTGGCGGTGCTCACACTCTTAGCCACGCTAATTTTATGACGTTTCTATGTACTAATTGATGGTATGAACTGATTTCACTGTGAAGTAGTCAACCTGCCATCTGTTTTACAAAGGTCTTATTGCAAAATGCTTTGTGTGCTTTAGAACCATCATAGGAAAGATACAGCAAAAGCTCCAGAGTTTGGTTACTTGCTTCTCTCCACCTGTGGATGATGTAATACCTTAAAGCTACCCTGGTGGTTTTGCTGCTCAAGGTTGCTGTTTTTATGGAATTAAGTCAATGTTGATGTGATGTAACATCATATTTAAATATATTCTGCTTGGCTGAAAGGGTTAATCTTGGCTTAGCACAGCGTGGAGGAGAAATGTCATATACAGCATTTATCTCATCGTGTTGAAAGTGGCTGGGTGAATTAGTCCACTTTCTGCATTCGGAGTTACTTTATACAAGGTTTGCATTTTGTGGATTAGTGGTAGAAAGCAGGATAATAAACTCGTAGTTCCTCAGACTCCTGAAAGATCAGAGGACAGTCCACACAGCTCTTGCTCAAAGGCAGAAGTGGTAAGTACACTTAATCTGACAGGAATGGTAGGACTTGATAACATGGCAGTGAAGGTGAGGATAATAATTTCTTAGTATCAGTAATACTGACAAATAATTGCAGGACTCTGTACGTTTCTGTTGAACTCTATATTGCAGTGCTTGAAAGATTTATGACTGCGAAATTCTTTTACAGGGAGCTGGTATCTCTTGTATGAAACTCTCTTCTTTGAGAGTTAAATGTGGCAGCTTGACTGTATTTAGAAATCAGGCTGTTCCTAATTAGTGGCTGTAGGTGTATGGAAGCTGTTCTCAGACAATATCTGTACGTGTATGAAAGTCTCGGGTTCTTTGCAGTTCTGGGTTTTTAGAAGCGCAGAGTGTGTCTGTGGCTTATCCCTGTTGTTAAAGAGAGGGAAATTCTGCAACTTCCTAGCACGTTTCTTAAAAACCTTTATTTATATGGGAGCCTTCATATCAAAACCAAGTCCATAAATCCACGGGTGGGCTTGCATGCCTCCTCTTGGTAGAATAGTTGGAAATGGCTGTACAAGTAGAACTTGTCCACTTACTCAGTCGTAATGGAAGAGTCGTGAGCAGGAAACCAGCTGATGAGAGAACATCACTATGGTTATAATGTGGAACACTTAGTTAAGAGATTCTTTGTTTGCTCTGTCATTTCTGGAGCATGAGCCCTTAGCCCTTAGTTCTCAGTTGGTTTCTCCAAATTATCTTTGTTAGTGGAATGGACTGGAATATTGACTGACTCATCTAAGTAAGCCTGAGAGTTTGTTATAAAAATATTCAAAGCTTTAAACTGTGTCCTTGGTGTGTTTATTGTAATGTGCTCAGTGATAAACGTGCCTGTTCTTACAAATCCATTTTTCTTTGGCATCTAGGTACATCTTACTTGGAATGGTTTACATCCTATGTGAACAAAGTTGTAACTGGTGATTACCCCATCATCAGAGACCAGATTTTCAGGTATCCTGACTGGGATTTATAACCTCGCTGCAAGGTTTCGATGCTTCTTTTAGAATGCGGACCTCCTCCCAAGGAGTATCTGATAAAAAAGCTGATTGTGGAGAGAGGAAAAAGGACATGAAACTTAGTGCAGATAAAGCTGTAAAACTGAATGCTTAAAGAAACGTGTTTGGGTTGGTTTGTTTTACCAGAAGATTTGTAACTTGGAGTTAAAAGGACCAGAATTTTGCATTAGAACTGATCGGAAGCTTAGCTAACAGCACAATATTTATTCTGCTTGCCATGAGTGTGCTGCAGCTGCAGGACTGTCCTGAGTTACTAGAAATCAATTGTTTCAGTGACCTGGTCTCTAAAACAGCACTGTTGAATCTGTAAATAAACAGGAATTTTCTGCTGTTTGAATCTTCATGCACTTTTCTTCTAAATACAAGCAAGAACCTAAATTCTGTCAAACTGAGATGCTGCAGAACCCAGTTCCTGATCTGTAAACTAATTTGCTGGTGGAGTTGCTAGTGTTATTTTGTTTTGTTTTTTAAATAACATGACATATCTGTATTAAACAAGTGTGTCTTCATGGACTTCAGGTCCAGTTATACACCCAGCTTAATACAGGCATTGGTGGAGGTACAAAGAGATCCGTAGCTGTATGAGTTTAAGTGATGAGGAAATATACATCATTAAGACAATGCATACATCTTTTACCGAACTGCCAGCTGACAATTCAATAATTACTTTAACCTAGCGCCACAATGCTCTTATTAGTCATTAACTAATCGCTTTACATATTTAGTTTTCTGGATTGAATACAGAGAGCTATTTGCAGAATGAATGTTTTCCTTTCTGTAGGTATGTGCATGATAAAGAATGTGTTGCTACCACAGGAGATATCACTGTTTCTGTGTCCACATCTTTTCTGCCTGAACTCAGTTCGGTCCATCCGCCACATTATTTCTTCACTTACAGAATCAGGTAAGAATAACAACTGAATTGAGTCTTCTAACACAGGATAGACCTGTGTGATGTTCAAAGCATCGGTTGTTGCAAATTTATGCACAGCATTCATAAACATGCTAAGAAGAATGGGATGGGCATAACACGTCCAGCTTTTAATTTAAAAAAATGCTAAATCATGACCTGGTCATGTATGCAAAGTACTGGTCAAATTGGTAATTGGTAAAATACAGTGATGGGTGGGAGAAAGAAGTTAAGAGTAACTCTTGTGATTTAGAAAGGGGTAAATAACAATATATAGCGAAGCACAGGCATGGAGATGGGTCCCGACAGCTGATTTGGTTCACTCGACCTTAGTGGGGTTTGTTGCCCAGGAGGCTTTAGGAGAGATCCCCAGGGTACTTAAGTATTTCTTAAAATGTATGAAAGTAGTTACCTAACCATTAAGTACGCTGTTTGTCCTCTAGAATTGAAATGTCCAAAGATGCTCTTCCTGAGAAGGCCTGTCAGCTGGACAGTCGATACTGGAGAATAACGAATGCCAAAGGTGATGTAGACGAAGTTCAGGGCCCTGGAGTAGTTGGTAAGTCAAAGATTGCTTTTACAAACCCAATAGAGAGTGGTTTTCTATTTAATGTACATGTTATGGAAGTTACATTATTAGCTGTTCAGAGGGTAGTAGCTCTACAGTTTGTATCAAAATCATTTTGTTACTTGAAAGAAAGAGATATGTTTCTATTGATTTTTGTCTTTTGTAAGGGATGTCTGAACGTCCTGATTACTTAACCACTCATCAGATGATTTTTTAACATCAATCATTGCTGAGAATCATTTATACATCTACTGGAATATAAAATCGTAGTTCTACTTTAGTCCTTACTATTGTGATCTAATATTTTACCAACAGGGGAGTTTCCAATTATCAGTCCAGGGAGAGTCTATGAATATAGCAGCTGTACTACATTTTCCACAACGTCTGGATACATGGAGGGTTATTACACCTTTCATTGCCTCTACTACAAGGACAAATTCTTTAACGTCACCATTCCCAGATTCCATATGGTGTGTCCAACATTCAAGGTGTCCACAGCACGAATGGTAAGCGGACATGCAGTTGTGTTTATCCGTGTTGTTTTTTTTCTCTGACCTCCTGTTTTCCAAGAACCCTTGGATTAATTTTAATAGGACAGTGTAACTGTTTAAACTTCAATGTCACCTCATTTTTCAGTTTTGATTCTCTTCTGAAAATGGCTCTATCTTTCAGAACAGAAATATATATGTGTGTATGTCTGTCTATTCAGGACATATTTCTGTGTTGAGCTTTGCTTTAAGGAGCTTCCTGACTTCCTAATTTGTACCTAGAAACATGGCATTGCATTAGCTGCTTGGATTTCATAGCTCCTTTAAATATCGTGTCTTGGTATGACCACATTGTCATCTTTTTTAGCCGTAATAGCTTATTTACTTTATTCAAGAAGAGGAGTTTCAGTCAATGACTATTTAAAAATGACAGGGGTCCATCCGATGTTCATTAGTTAATCCTCGCTGAACATGCATTCCATAAAGTCGCTTAATGACTTCACAAGTCAGCTATTTAGCTTACTGTTCATTACAACGTAGCTTTAGGCTGGAGATCGCAGGTGAACTGCGTAATTTCTCCGTTTGCTTTAGCGCGTTCCGAGAACGCTTCATTTATTGTATCACTAGCATAGCTCTTATTTACGGGCTAATTCAGACGGAACTTGGAAGCTTTTGGGCAAGCGCTGAGTCTTGCCTTGGGGCTACTTGCTCACGTATTTCAGGGGATTTGAGCCACTCATCACCAGCAGCTCTAACAGTGAGCGCCAGCAGATGTCATGCTTCGAACAGAAAACGGCATCTCTGAACTCCTGCTCACGTTGATGGGACTTGTAACCTCCCTCTGGGAAGTCAACTGTAAAAATAATTTGCTTTTCTCTTTTGCTCTACCTCTGATTTTAAAGGTTGTAATGACCTTTTAAACCGCTTTTATTAAAAGACGACATAAGCCGCCAGGAAAGTAGGTATAGTTAAGATAGTGAATTGCAGCTTTGCATAGTTGTACACAAGGAATAATGAAGGTTAATGGCTAATTGCTGGGTTCAAGGTCAAATAGTTGGGCAAAATGATCCCTGTTGCAAATTAAACTTTGGAATTGTAAGGAGCTGGTTTTAGGACGTAGAGGACAATGTCTGCTTCAGCTCATTGACGCGATAATACAGACCAGATTTTTCTAGCTAAGCATTAGTGTGTTCTTATAACAAGTCAGAATGGAGATTTTAATTAAATGTGGATGTGTTTTTTATTAGGAAACAAATCATAATGAATATGCGGTGGATGAAGACGAAGATTCCACAGACACTGATGAATACGAAGATCGACGTCGAGTGTTGGACATTCCTGCACCCCCCGGGCGCTGCCCACGTCACACCTGACGGAGTTTTCTTCCCAAACAAAACAAACTGTTTCCAGCAGCTGAACTCTTTGGGGCTAGTGCATAAGAATATTTCTGACTGTTGTAAATGAACCTCCTGTTGCACATCAGGGCAACTAGCATGAATGTCGGTGCCAGTTCTAATATTCATCAGAGTCTAATTTCTTTCTTTGTTCTGGTTTGGAAGGGTGATGAGGGCTTGGGGAGGTGGGAGGGAGAGGAAGAGTCCCAGGTACTCATATCTTACATTTTTAAACTATCGCCTATTTATGATCATATTGCAAAAATGGTGTGGGGGTTTGTTTTTATACAAGCATTTAAAATTAGCAATAGACCAGAAGGCAAAAAAGGTGGATGCTGTGTCCTTTCTCATGAGTTTCTACTCTTGATAACTCCTGCGAAGAATGAAACTTGCAGTTTGGTTTGTGTATCCCATTGGAGTGAGATCAGGTGCTCTTATACCCTTTTTTATTAACGTAGAGGTGCCAGAAAATTCTGGTCATCAAGTGTGTAAATTTGGAGTGAAACTGGCCTTATTTTTTGACAATCTGTCTTTCAGCTTAATTTTATGCTGTGACTCTGATCGGAATGTTGTGTACACGCATCATCTGCCACTCGCTCACCAAGAAATTTCTCAATGGCTACAAAGTATGAATTTGTAAATACATTTTGATTTTATTTTTTCTTTCTTTACATGATGTTTGCTGTTCAGACTTGGCCATAAGTGACAAATTCAAGTATCATGTTTCCCTAAATCCTCCCTGGATTTTTGTAACTACGCCTGAATAAAAAAACTAAAGCAAAAACAAAGGAGCCTGACAGAACACCAGATGACTAGAAACTTTATATTTAAAAAATGTTTGCTTTATCACTTTTAATTTGTTTCCGTTGTCATTAATAAACAACTTGACTGCCGCCTTTGTTCCGAAGTGTTGATGGGACGACTCTGCCAGGCCTTGAGCAATAATTGTGTGTCTGCCAGCGCTGTGCTCAGTTCATGCTTTTGACACCCAGAATTAGTAGCTCCTGCGAGGAAAACCAGGATATTGTTGTTCCAACTGAGTGTTCCCATTATTTACTAGTTACCGTGCGTACAGAAAGTTTGGGGTTTTTTTCTACATGTCATAGTGTTAGATTCTTGGTGTTTGCATCTTTTTCCAGTGCCGCGCAGTGATTGGATCTCCCACAGCGCTACAAGGTAGAGAAACAAATATTGAGTGCAACCCCTACAAAACAGCTCAAGAAGCACAAAAATAAGCGTGTCCTCCCTTATAGAATCTTGAACAGCAGCGCAAATCGCTGGAGTGGTTTAAAAACGTTGCCATGTTGAGGATTCCTCGGTGTTAACTGAGGGGAAAATGGGATGTTTGTGGCGTGATGCTTTTTCTTCTCAGGAATTTTGTAATCTGTTAAAAGGATCAGTGAAGAAAAAGAAGGATTTAGTGGCATTAGAGCTTCTTCCAGTGCTGTTTGTTGCGTGGTTTTAAGGACAGATAGTTCTCATGGTTGGGGCTTGCGTGGTGTTCGCAGGATCTGTATGTTCTGTAGATAAGTGATAGCAGCCCAAGATCATAAGTCTTGGTGATTTTATTCTTCTCAGGGAGTGGTTCTCCCTTGGGTTGTTAAATTACTAATTATTATGTACTGTAGTAAGTACATGGTGGTTGTGGGACTCCTGTGAGCCATGTGAGGAGGTGACCAGGCAATGACATGTCGCTGTTGGTGTCCCCAAAATTGGTGTATTTAGCAGGAAAAAGGTTATTGCGTTGCTTCAGGCGGCTGTTTGGGCCCATGGCGCGGTGCCTGGAGCTGCGTTCCTGCGGGTGCTGTAACTCTGCATGGCGAGCAGCTGAAATGGGGCTTCTGCCAGGGGTTCTCCTCACCCCACCCAAAACTCTGCAGCTTGTGCCAGGTTGATATGAACAGCGAAGGGGCCGAGTCCACGGAGGAAAAGAAGGAATCGGTTATAACATCTGCGTGTCCTTCCCTTTGGCCACCATCCTTCAGGTCCAGCCTGAAGCTCCATCAGCTCCTCCTGCTTCATATCCCGACTCTTTGATGTCTATGCTGGGTTAGGGCTTCTCCTACCAAAATAAACCTCATTAAACATCTATGAATTCAACATATGGTTAAAAACCTCGCACATCCAACGCAAATAGGTAACTAATCTAGTCCTTTTTTTGTCCGTAGAAACGGCCCATGCTGACGGTCTCTTCGTAGCTGCGCTGTAGGATTCCTGCAGCATTTTTGTGGGCTTTTGCTGTTGAACGGAGGAAACCTTTGGCCACCGTTTCCTTACTGTGACTGCAGAGAGAGAAACAAGCGGTGTGCCAGCCAAGGGAAAAAAAAGAAACACCAAAAGTTGCTGTGCAAGTTATTCCAGTGCTGCAATTGTTTTTCCTGTCGTTGTTTAAAGTAATTTCTCATCATTGTTGCGAGGTAAGGTGAAAAATGCAGGCCAAGCTGGAAATACCATTGATCTGTGACCCTACAGATAAATGTATCCTCTGGAGGGTAATCCTCATGCAGATTTCAGGAAAGGAAAACAGGTGCATGTTCAGCTATGGCTGGAGTTTAAGTTTCCTGTTCGCAGCTCCTCATTGCAAACTTTTCTAAGCAAATTAATAAATTAATGACTTTTTTTTAAATAGTGAGTGTATTTTCATGTAATAAGTTGCATGCAATAACACACAAGCATGTTACTCGTGCATCCCTCTGCTTTTATTTAGGGTTTAAACAGATAAAATCTTAAAGATATTGATAGGATCATGTGCTGAGCTGACTGATAACCAACTGCTGTAATACATCAACATTCTGATTTAATTTGTGAGCGATTTAGGGTTTACTTTATGATTAATGAATGAATTGGCAGTTGTGCTGTGGGAACGGAAACAAATCCAGGATACCTTTTAAGATAATGCTGTGAGTTCCAGGTATTTCATACTGACATGAAGTACCGTTGATTTAACTGCCTGTGGGGATGTGTGACAGGCTTGGCCACATTACACTTCAGGACGAAAGTGTTTGAGGGTGATGAGTGTTTAATTGCAGCCCAGCTCATCCCATTTTCTTCTTCCATTGCCCTGCCCGCCCAAGAAACTGGGGACAGTGGTCAGGGTGACTCTGGGGCCTATTGAAACCTGGGTTCTGTGTGTAGATGTGAAGCATGGTGGACACAAGGCGCAGGTTTAGCTGCTGGGATAGAAATTAAGCATAGGATGCTTGGCACTGGGGAGGCCAAACCTTGAATGCTGGGGTCAGTTTTGCACCCCTCATGCCAACCAAGCCCTTGAGGTGCTGAGTTGAGAGAAGGGAATGGAGCTGGTGAGGGGCTGGAGCACAAGTGTGATGGAGCGGCTGAGGGACCTGGGGGTTCAGCTGGAGAACAGGAGCTGAGGGGAGACAGGGACACAAAGAAACGGCCTCAAGTTGCGCCAGGGGAGGTTGAGGTTGGATCTGGGGAACAATTTCTTCCCCAAAGGGCTGTGGGGCATTGGAACAGGCTGCCCAGGGCAGTGCTGGAGTCACCATCCCTGGAGGGCTGGACAGACGGACATGAGGTTCTCAGGACATGGGCTGTAGGAAACAATTACCTTGCAAATGTAATAGATCCAGGCAGGATCTCTCAGCAAAGCATAGTTTAATAATGATTTTGCAAGATGGGCTATTCTACCTAAAGGTATGCACACATAATAGGGCAAAAAGCCCCCGCTTATATCCCCCTGAATCCTGACCACAAATTCCCTCCCCTGTTCCTCATTGGTTGGTACTTCAGGGTTTACAGACTACCCGACACCTGCCTCAGTTTACAGATTTCATTCATCTAATCCAAACAATACCATTCACCTTATTGATCTATTTAAAATATGGGTTCCTGGCTCTTTGGCTACCATTCCCCCTATATTAATTTGTAAATACAAGTATCAGTATGCATTCCGGGATTAGGTTGAAGAGACTTTGGTTTACATTAAGGATTCATAGACAAATGGTACCTGGGGTGTATTAGAAGAGGGATGGTCAGTAGGTCAGAGAGGTTCTCCTGCCCCTCTGCTCTGCCCTGGGGAGACCACACCTGGAATATTGTGTCCAGTTCTGGACAGGGAACTGTTGAGAGAGTCCAGCGCAGCCACGAAGATGATGGAGTGGAGCATCTCCCATGTGAGGAAAGGCTGAGGGAGCTGGGGCTCTGGAGCTGAACAAGAGGAGACTGAGGGGTGACCTCATTAATGGTTATAAATATATAAAGGATGAGTGTCAGGAGGATGGAGCCAGGCTCTTCTCGGTGACAGCCAGTGATAGGACAAGGGGTAATGGGTATAAACTGGAACACAGGAGGTTCCACTTAAATATGAGAAGAAACTTCTTCCTGGTGAGGGTGGCAGAGCCTGGCCCAGGCTGCCCAGGGACATTGTGGAGTCTCCTTCTCTGCAGACATTCCAACCCGCCTGGACACCTTCCTGTGTAACCTCATCTGGGTGTTCCTGCTCCAGGGGGGAAATGCACTGGATGGGCTTTCCAGGTCCCTTCCAACCCCTGACATCCTGTGATTCATAGTCTGATGTCTCTCGGTCCTGCTGCCCCGCTGGGGTCAGGCACCAGGTCCTCGGTTTTGTATAAACAAACATTCCTTCATTAGACATTCCTTAGGTGGGTGAGCACTAGATTTAGGTTGCTGGTTGGACTCGATGATCTTGAGGGTCTTTTCCCACTAAAATGATTCGATGACTCCATGACTGCACAACAGGGACAAGTGCTCGTCCCGCAGCATCCCCAGGGTTGCCGGGTGGGTCCCCGCTGCCCTGCCCGGGACCGGCCGGAGCCAACGCGGCTGCTCCGCCTCCGGGGGGGCGGCCCAGCCGCTGGAGGCACCGCCGGCGCCGCAGCCCCCCCGCGGCAGACAGTGCGGGGCTGGTGGCAGCGGCTGCTCCGGGCAGGTGAGGGGTGGGGGGAGCGGAGGGACTCCGGTGCCCGTCGGGGCGCAGGGCGGTCCGGAGGGGAAGGAACGGGGGGCAGCCCCTCGTCTCACCGGGAGCTGAGGAGAAACGGTGACCGGGGTCCCAGGGTGGGCGAGCCGCCAGAAGGGCAGATCCTTTGCTGGGATGGGCGGTCAGGGCTTTTCCGAGGAATTGGGAGCGAGGGGGAAAGGTTTGGGGTGAAATCTGTATTTATAGCGTGTTAACCGCGGCGGGGGGAGCGGATCGGTTTTCACACGTTCCCGGGCCTGAGTCACGGCGGCTCCGCAGTGCGCTAAGCGGGGCGGGGGCTGCGCAGCCCGGGGGTGACCGGTCAGGGGACGCGGGCAGCCGGGACCCCATGCGGGGAAACCCCCCGGAGCGAGGGCTGGAGCCGGGGGGGTTGCGGGTACCTCTTGCAGCTCACTTTAAAGAAGCGTTTTGCAAGTGCCAGGGGGCTGCCGGCTGCGGGATGCGAAGTGGCGCAACCCTGAGCGGCTGCTGAAAATGCCGCGGTCCCCACGGGAACGGGGCTCCTGGTCCCAGTTTCCCTTCTCTTGCCTCTTTTTTATGTTGTGATGAAAAGTAGCAGCCTGGTTTTGTGCGTGTGCCCTCCCTGATGGGACTGCAGAGAAATCGTGTTGCACAACCAAGGCTATGAGCCCCTCTTGCTGTTGCAGCTTCCTGTTATTTCTTATTGTTGAGGTTGGTTCGACGGTTGAGTTAAAGCAGCAATTTAGAAAATCCAGTTTAGGAATTTTTCTGCTGTTTCTTTTAAGCCATACTGTGAATTTCTGCCCACATATATAAGCTATAATTTTACTGTTGTCTCATCTCTTTGTCATTCAGGAGAACAGACAAAATGAATCATTTTCACGAAAATAGATTGGTTGAATTAGCACCGTCAAAGCTGTTATGATTTTTATTAATGTGCTTTATATTTATTCCAGTTGTGATTTGGTTTTGTTAAAAGGCAAAACTGTTTGGCTCTGCTGGCACTGTTGTGTGACTGAGGGCTCCTGGAAGATGGTGAAATAACCAGGGAGGCTCTTGTTGCTGCCCAAAAAGGCTCTGGCTTTAACCACAAGACCAACAGCACCCCTGCAGACTCACGTCACTGTGGGATGAGCCTCTGGTCTTGAAAGGCTTCTCCAAAACAAGTTGTTTACCCCAGAAAATCATCTGCACATTAGGGTTTTGTTTTTCTTAGTTTTCCTGTTCAACAGTAGAATGTACAGGCAAGGAAAAAAAAAAGTGTTTTGGAGTTTGTTTAATTAACTTATAGGTGAGAAAGATTTCAGTGGTTTTTTTACTATGAAACTGTCTTTTCAAGTCCATGGTCAGTCTTCTGGGAGGAAAACTCCTCCATACCAACATAAAGGTGTGCCAGGCCAGGTAGACTCTTAGCTGCACATAGAAATAGCTTCAAGCAGCATTACCAGGATCAAGAGCAGCAATGTGACCGTTCACTGCAGCCTTATCATGGGTGAAACTTGTTATCTGAATGCCTTTCATTCTTTGGGACTTTAAATCCATCTTGGGTTTTGAAGACAAACATGAAATCATGCTCTTCTAGCACTTACGGTGCTTCCATCCCTCTCCCCACCCTGGATCTGCTTGGTACCTGCTCTGAGCAGCCTCCTCTTTGAAATAGCAGAGATTTTTTTAATAGTAGGTATTACTGGTTGTAGTTCAGACTCTGTGTCTAATAATTTTTGCTTTGGAGTTGCCTATGTTAAAAAAAATCCTGACTTTCCTATCCCTTTCACTTGGGGGGTTATTGCATGTGTCTGTCCTTAGTGAGAGGGAGAAATCTGGGGACAAGAGGCAAAATTGCAGATAAATCTCATGGAGAGAAGAAAGGAGCACAATCTGGCTCCAGGGTTACTGGGGAATTGCTGGGAATAAAAGGTATTTGAGACCTAAATAGGGAGACCTGTTGAATAAGAGAAGAAAGGAGCCTCATCCACAGCCCGTCGGGGCTCAGATCTCAGTTCTCAGAATAAAACCCCTGTTTTCAGAATAAAAATCCTCTCTAGGAACGAGCCAAGTTACTTTCATCTCTTCTTTCGGTGGTTTTCCTGACCAATGCCCTCAGTTCCATGCTGAAACAAAGCTCAAAACCTCAGTTCCTCACCATGTACTTTGCTGGTTTCATGTGGCTTCTAAAGAAACGTGTGTTTATGTCTCCAGAATAGGGAAGAAACATGTTCAAGATGAACTGTGTCCTGTTAACCGCCTGCATCGTTCTGGGTGTGTTTTGTAGTTCTGGTGAGTATAAGGGAGGTGTTTTCCTGATGGAGTGTTATGGGAGGGGCTGGGAAATAATGGGAAAAAAGCCAGAGAAGGAAAAATAATGGAAAAGGCCTGGATTATTTAATATCCTTTTAAAGAAGAAAGAATTGGGTGCAGAATATGGTGCTGCTTTATATGGCAACAGACTGTTCTGGCTTGCTGCTGGAAGGTTGGATTCCTGGTGTGGAAACTGGGAACGGGGTGTATGGCACAAGAGAGAAGTTAGGTGAAATAAAAACAGATTAGAAAAGAATAGAATAGGATAGAATAGAATAGAATAGAATTTAGAATAGAATAGAATTCTGCTAAAAGTGTCTCTTCTTGTCTGTCCTTATGGAAAAGGCAATATTTGAGACTACACGAAAGAAACAAACATTTAATAATCTATTATTCTTCAGGGACATAAAAGTGTTTTTAAAAACAAAGTTAAGTATATGCTTCAAAACCTTCCTTTCAAAATTGCCAGTTTTAATTTGGACACTGACAAAAGCTTGTAAATTTTAGCTTGTTTCTTACAACCAGGCCTGTGTTTTGTGACAGTTACATGCAGATTGTACTTTATTATTCAGTAAAGATAAACCCCTGTTCTTTTAGGTTATACCCTAAGGTGTTACCACTGCGAGAACAGCCCTTCCTTGTGCAAGACCAATAGCACCTGCTTAGCAAATGAAGATACTTGCTTGCAGATGAAATTTGGTATGTATTCTCTCCTACGGACCTAAAATAAACACGGTTCTATCAGTTTTCATTACCTGTACACTTCTCATCTGGCCTTAGGATGCATTTCTTGGCCTCGCTCAAAAGAAGGTTGCCAGTATTTTTGAAGGTCATGCTTATATTAACTTGAGATATTTTGGCTTCCAAGCAGCCGATAATGATTTAGATAGATGATTTATACTTGTAGAAGCATATACACAGATATCTGCATATCCAGATTTAAAAAAACAAAACCAAACCAAAAAGCCAACAAACCCCCCCAACTAAGGGAGCTGGAAACAAATAGGAGACAACAACTTCAAAATACAAAACATTTGCCTTGAACTTGTTACACTTTAAAACCATATAAAGCATACGTAACACACAAATGTGCAGATGAAGACTCGATCATCTATGAACTGACAGTATTACAATAAATTATCTTTTCCTGAGGGTGAAGTCACCTGCATCTCAGGAAGATGGTCAAGGATATTCATGGAGTCACTGTTCTAGTTGTTAAATAACACTTAAGTAACTTTTATTAATACTATGAGTGGCAAGAGTTTCACTGGAAAAATAAGAAGTACCAAGTCAACTGGAATAATGTTGGCTCTAGAAAGACTCTTGGGTTGGCTTTGGAACCAAGTTGGGATGGGGCTACTCTGTTCCCCAGGACAGTCCCAGCTGAAGCTCCTGAGCTGGTGTGGGGGCAGAA
This sequence comes from Nesoenas mayeri, assembly GCF_963082525.1. Lineage (NCBI taxonomy): Eukaryota > Metazoa > Chordata > Aves > Columbiformes > Columbidae > Nesoenas > Nesoenas mayeri. The sequence goes on along the minus strand of NC_137548.1, from coordinate 66,952,904 downwards.
AAGCTGCCAGAATGCAGCTCTGGACCGTTTGTATCCCAAGGAATCTTCTTTTTTGCCATTTCCCTTGAGCCTAAACCTTCCTGAGCACAAAGCGTAGCTTTTCCAGCCTGCGGCGGTTGTCCATCATCAGCGTTGGGTCCTTGGGGTGTCAAGGGAAGATGGAAGACGATGTTTGGTGGCCAAGGGGGATCAGTTACAACGGGGAGGGCTCTTCTTCCTCTTCACATTCTGTTTTCTGTGTGTTGCTTCTGGAAATGAGGCCAAATCCGATGGGACGAACTGGGTGCTGACACACTGTCCATCTCCATCATGAGCTCCAGGGTAGTTATTGCTCCAGCTCCACCCTGTGTCTCCCAATGGGGACTGAACTGGAAGCACTGGTCAGCTTGAGCTGGAAATCTTACCACATGGCTAAGAGCTCCAAGAAAGTGGTTTGGAGGCAGAACCATGGTTTCCTATTGCTGTTTGCACCACCAAATTCCCACTGAATGCAAATTTAGAAACTTCTAAACACTTGAAATTAAAAAAGCAAGTATGCGGCAGCCTAGGCAGTGAGTTTCTGTGCCAAAAATGGTATTACTTTCAGTATTCCCTTAATCTGTTTAATTTTTCTTGTAGGTAAATTGAGAACTTCCTCCTGCTGGAAGGCATCCCAGTGCAGTATGAATGAAATTGCCGAATTCTTCCAGCTGGATAACTTTGATTTCTTCTGCTGCCAACACGACTTGTGCAACGAGGGTGTGATTACTGAGCTTAACAAAGCCGCCTTCAGTATTGCCTCTGTCATGACCATGTTGTGGGTGCTTGTGTAATAATCCTGATTCGTATGCTGTGCTTTCGAGCTGAAATGATACAAAATCATTAACTCCTTTCTGCATCGTACTTCTCGCATTTTGAGTTCCTAACTGTGGGCTGAAATATCACCTTTTAGTTTTCAGTTTTGTTACCTGTTAAATCACTGTCTCCATTCACGGGGAGGAGATGTGTATTGTTACCAGTTACAAGGAATTCGGGTATTTTAGCCTGCTATATTCATGGGGAAATTAACTTCTTATGAAGTAGCGTTATCTTGTGGAGAACCTGGGCAAACTTCAGTGGGCGATGTGAAAGGGAAGGAATACTATAGGTGTTATGCTGGAAAACTACAGATTTCTTTCCCATCCCATAAACCGTACTTGGTTTTGGTTGGGATTTTTGTGATGTTGTTTTTCGTTTGGTTGGGTTTTTTTGTTGCTTCTTGTCATACCCCAAGGGGTGGATTTGCCCTCAACACAAGAAGTGTTGGATCATAAGTATAAACTCACTGCAGTCTTCATTATGAGCGTGGAAGTATTTTCTTTCAAGCGCTGTAGACTCTTTGTTCCCATTGCTGTAAGAAATCTCTTTTCTTTTTACAAGCCAACGCTAGAACATTGTAAGTACTGTTACTTTGAGAGAAAACATCTACATTTCTAAAACCAAAACAACGCTACATAAGTGAGGAACACTTTTCTCTCTTTTTATATGTCTGTGAGCATGCAGACAACACATATTAGCTTCTTTTGCAAGCTCTTTTATTTTCCCCCTTACACTTTATCCATGTCTAAGCATGGATAGTTTTAGTTTTAACTTAGTTTTAACTAAGCACGTGCTTTACACAGAGTATTTGTTGGTATACTGAAAACTGTTTATAAAACGCTAAGGAGGTGCAATGGCACATCTAGTTTATTTTCCCACGTACTTGGCTTTTGGGTTTTGTTAGGAACGGTGATACGTAAACTTAAACCTTCAAGCTTCCACCTAAGACTATTAAACAAAACCTTGCAGAACTTTATCTTTTGACTTTTACGCAACTCTATAAATACCAATGCAAAATATATTTATATAGCATGAATAAAATCTGCTCGGTTTGTATGCCTAAGAGAGCTGGAGCTGAAATATTCTGTACCTTGCTCTGCCTCAGTGGTGGACACAGACCTTGGATACTTCTCCATGGACCTTCTCAATCAGGTACAATGGCAAATTCTCCTTTTTCTCTTCTGGAGCTCTTGGCGTGTCCCTGCAAGAGTCCCAGTCCATTGCCAATGGCACATTCTCTTTCTGAGCACCCTCACTTGTGCTCTGTGGGGTGTCAGTGGCATCAGTTCACCCAGTTGTAACGAGGGTGTTACTTAGAATCCATAGTGTATTCTGCAATGTATCTTTTGGTTAAGCTTATCATAGCGGCTAAAGCATCCTGGAAGCAATCCAATCGCTCAAAATATGGAAGTTGTGCTGTCTTTGATTAATAAAAATTGTCAAAAAAGAAAATGGGGGGAGTGTGGTTATTTATTGACATGCTATTTACAGCTGGATAAACTTTAGTTGTTTCTGTGTCTTCCCGTCCAGAGACTCTCAATAGGTGCAAGCTGGTGCCTCTCACCTCTCTGGATATGGGTGCTATGTGTAGTCAGTTGGTTTTGACAGGACAAGGGGTGACGGTTTTAAACTAAAAAGGGTGGATTCAATCTAGATATAGGGAAGAAGTGTTTTACACTGAGGGTGGTGGGAGCCTGGCCCAGGTTGGCCAGAGAGGTGGTGGATGAACCATCCCTGGAGACATCCCAGGCCAGGCTGGACGGGGCTCTGAGCAACCTGAGCTGGTGAAGATGTCCCTGCTCATGGCAGGGGGGGCACTGGGGGAGCTTTCAATGTCCCTTCAACCCAAACAGTTCCATGCTTGGAAACAAGGAGAGCTGGTGATCATTCTCTAGGAGAACTCACAATGATGTGGTGCTGAGGGGAAGCAGTAGAATATGTGGTTCCCTCAAGCCCTTCTAATTGAGAATCGTCTCATTGGAGATATGAATATCCCATGGTTTGGAGGGGAAAAAAAGTTCTCTTTTTGTGACTGCTTTAATAACTGAAGCTCACCCTGTGCAGTGCTTACCATGACGGTTCTCAATGTAATCCTGTCTACAGTTTTCCACTATCGCATGTTTTTATTCTACATACTGACTAAATTTCTTTGTGAAAGCATTGCTTGCTGCTTCTCCTCTCTCTTCTCTCCCTTGCTTAGTCCTTAGCTTTAGCTGACTTCTAACATCTGTTTCTGAAGGGAAAACAGTTACATCTGGTACTCCCCAAGCTGTAAATGATCTTACTAGAAACTGTTGGCTGGGAGCGTGTGGCCAAGTTGAATAGAAAGCGTTTTAGTTCGTGAAGCCAGACAACTGGCAAACAACATTTTCCTCCCTCTCTCACAAACTAATTATTCTTTGAGCCTTTTGAGGTACATTCTCAGTCTGCACAGGTACTAGAAATGGAGATTTGACATTGCGCTAGGAAGAAGAAAACAGTCCTTGATTTCCCCACTCTCGTGTCCTCTCATCTTTTTATTTCCCATCTATTTAACAAAAACAGGCACTTAGGAGATTTTTTCCACTGATTCACTGTTTGTTGAGCTCTTGCTCATTGTAGATGAAGGGATATTAAAGCACTGACTCAATACACAGTTAGGGGAAGGTTTGTAGCAGAGAAGGTATCTTGTGTTAGACAAGCTGATAGATTCGCTTTGCTCAAATCGTTTTGGTTACAACATTATACATCTATTATATTGTCTCTTTTGACGGTTGGCACTTTTAATCCTGTTTGATGCTGCATGTAAAATATTCACTGTCTGGTTTATTTTTGTAAGCGCAAAAATAAGCTCTATTTTGTCTGCCTGATAATAGTCTGAACAATAATTTTTAATATGTGTTTTTTGATAGCCTTGAACACTTGCTTGTCTCATCTATCATATTTCTCCTTCCTTTGCCTTCCAGAAGCAGCTTGAGCAATGAGCCCTTCTGGTTTGCGCTCTAGAAGGCCAGTTCTTTGGTAAAGATCAACAGGAGCTCTGGTTAATTCTTGTGGGGAGAATGTATGTAGCAAAGTACGAGATTTTGCAGAGGCAACTGACATGACAGCAAAGAACTTGTGAGAAGTGACTCGTCTTCAAGCGGAAAGCATCTCTTCTGTCCCTTTCCTGGCACAGATGCTGCTGGAAAGCTGCAGTTTGCACACAGAAAAAGTGACTATCTGCACTATTAAAGAAGGCAAAATACAGGGTGTTTCATAAAAGATGGACCCAATTTGAAATCATACTGGGTCCATCTTTCTGAAACACCCTGTACAGAAGATACAGCCGTCAGACACAATATACAGCTTAATTTTGTACTTTTGAGTCTGTTCTACCCCATAGGAATCTGGAGGTCCTTTTTTCTTCTGCTTAGAAAAAGGACTTTCAATCCATTCCCCTCCCTGAAGGCAAGACCAATATACTTGTTGTTATGAAAATTCCCTTCCTTAACTATATAGCGACCAGTCCTTACAGTATGAAAGTGTTTTAACTTTTTTTTGTTATATATGTTAGTTCACATTATACACTGGAATGTAATAAAGTAGCAGAGTTTTACCAGAGACTTTGGCGTAGTTCACTTGTAAGTGTAACAAACCAAAGGACAACCCAGCTCTGGAAAGAAGGACTTTGCTTCTTGGAAGCTTAGAGCTGTGTGTGAAGGATAAAAGTCATCCCTGAAGAACCACGATGATGCCAGTGTTGTGTTGGACCTGAACATTTGAGGAGTATATAAACCATGTATCACCTTTCTCCCCCATATAAATTCTCCATCGGGTTGGGAAAGTACCACAAGCTCACTCAGCCTTCCCGTGATCATTCTGTTTTCTTCCACTGAATAATTACCTCTATCTATTTTTTTTAATTGCCTTGGTGATATATATGTATATGTATTTTTCCTTGGGTAACATTTTTAGCTGGTTTTATTTGCTTGCTGAGATCACATTTTGCACAGTTTGCAGTCATAGAATCATAGAATGTCCTGAGCTGGAAGGGACCCACAAGGGTCATTGAGTCCAACTCCCATTCCCCCATAGGACAACCCCAAAATCATCACTTTTCTACATTCTGATCTGATTTACCTACCGAGAAGCTCGGGGAAGGTAACTACTTCATTTCAGACCCTCCTGGCTCTATGTCCTGAGCAACACAGCCTTTCCAAGATTGCTGTGTCCTCAGGGACTTAATTAACCTTAAAATAAAAGAGCAAGACAACAGCTGCTGGTAGTGCAGCAGATACCCTTTTTCCCCCAAAATGAGACAAGGTCTTATATTAACTTTTGCTCCAGAAGATGCATTAGGGCTTATTTTCAGGGAATGTCTTATTTTTCCGATCTACATCTATTCTTGAACAAAAAGATCAATATTTATTCAAATATAGTCACGCCATCACATTCTGGAACATCATCATAACTCTCCAAACCCTGAAATACATAATGGATTTCTTGTGACTCTATTTCCTTTTCCCACATACAACAATGTACACTTGCCAGCCCTTATTGTTGGGGTCTTTTGAGTGTGATCCTTTTGGGGGTGTCTGCTTTTCTTGGTGAAGGGTCTGTCCTGCTGCGTTTTATTGCAAATTAATTTTACTTATATCTATATATCTATATATCTATATATCTATATATCTATATATATGTTGCTGACTGGACACTATTTAACTTGACTTTTTAAATGAACTGTAACTAGGGCTTATTTTTGGAGTAGGGCTTATATTTCGAGTATCCTCAGAAATCCTGAGAAATCACATTAGGGCTTATTTTCGGGATAGGGCTTATTTTCAGGGTAGGGCTTATTTTCAGGGTAGGGCTTATTTTCAGGGTAGGGCTTATTTTTGGGAAAAAAGGCAATGCAGAGGTTTTTCCACATCACTATTTTAAAATTTGGTGATGCTGCTCAGCCTTCTGATTATTTTGCAAAAAAATCTTTAAATCTGTTTCTTTACGTAAAGTCTTCCGAATACGAGAGACCACATCCAAACGCCACCCCTTACATGGGTAGGACACGATGTTTTTGTAGAGCTTCCACTGAGCTTTAAAACAGCTTTTGCTAGGAGAGGTGTCCCAGACATAATTTCCGTTACGTTCGAGGGGTAGGTGTCGTTACTACCGGAGGGAACCAGTGGACACCTTGCGGGGGGGGAAGGTGTCACCGCGAGAGAGCGGGCGGGACTCGAACCCTTGAAGCGGAGCTGCAGGCGGACCGCGATCCTCCGCTCCGCCAGGGGGGGCCGCCGCCTCACCGCTCCCGTCGGGGCGTGGCGGATGCTGCGGGGGCCGCGCTGAGGAGGCGGCGGCCGCGGTGACCGGGAGCGCTGCGCAGGGCCCGGCCGCCCCCGCCGCCCCCGCGCAGGTGAGTGGGGCCGTGGAGGGGTTCGCCCCGCTGCGCTGCGGTCCCTGCTCTTCCCCGGCAGGTTCCGCTGGGGCTCGGGGGAGCGTACGGTGTTTGTCCGGGCTCGTCGCCGCCTTGCCGGGGGGGGCCGGAGCCCCGGGGGCCGCTGGCAGCGCAGGGCACCGGGGCGGGGGGGGCTCCCGGGTCTGCCCGCCGGGTTTAGAGGGTCTCTGCCTTGTATATTTCTCCAGTGGTGCGCTAAGATAGTGCTCCGCTTGTGCTTTATTTTGAAGAGTACTCAGTGTTATTAGGTGGAGGGAGGGGGTTCTGCCCCTCTGGTGAGACCCCCGTGCGCTGCTGGTCCAGCCCTGCGGTCCCAGCGCAACACACACGGAGCTGCTGGAGAGGAACAGCCAAGGAACAGCTCTGCTCTGGGGACAGGCTGGGAGAGGTGGGGTGTTCAGCTGGAGAAGCCTCGGAAGACCTTATTGCGTCCTTGCTGTACTTAAAAGGGACCGATAAGATGGGGACAGACTTCTTATCAGGACGTGTTACAACAGGACAAGGGGCGATGGATTTAAACTAAGGGAGGGGAGATTCCGGCTGGACACGAGGAAGGATTTGTTGGCCCTGAGGGTGGTGGGAGCCTGGCCCGGGTTGGCCAGAGAGGTGGTGGATGAACCATCCCTGGGGACATCCCAGGCCAGGCTGGACGGGGCTCTGAGCAACCTGAGCTGGTGAAGATGTCCCTGTCATGGCAGGGGGGGCACTGGGAAGGTCCTTTCCCACCCAAACCATTCCATGATTAAGAAGTGGTGTTTATAATAGCCATAACTAATAGCTATATAAATGTACTGTTGCATTAACTTTACAGGGAGCTCATGGTTTGATTAACACAGCTTCAGTGTTTGCGCTTCTTTGCTGTATGTCGTATGTTTGTGCAGTTTTTATCCAAGAGCTTTTAAGTCAGACATGGCGCAGACCATTTGAATACAAGTTTAGCTTGTTCAGCAGAAGCATAAACATCTTGTCAAGCCACCAAGCACAGATAAAAGGAAAAATTTGCAGATAGGCTAAGAAAATAACTATATTAAAGTGCTTTTCTTTCTGTGTGTGTGTTTAAAGCACGCACAAATTGTTCTAGGAAATGTATTTAAAATAATAAAAGGCCTGTCGGCTGTTGTGTGCTCTTGAGTGCCCCATGTGCTGTGATATCTGACTCAGGGGACTAAGTCGGCTGGAAGCCACCCAGTTGAATAATACATGGTGGGTTTTTTTAGCTGGATTTGGCTGCAGCTGGTGCTGGGACAACAGAATGGACAAGTGTGAAGGCAAAGCTGCCAGTGGGGCTTTTTACTATTTTGGGTAACATTGTGTTGTGATAGGAGCCAAAGCCTTGGTTCTGCTTTGAGCATCAGAATGGACTTTGTTTCATAAAATTAACTGGGTATCTGTTGTGTCTTGTGGAATTTGTGAAAGGTTGTTTGTCAGTGGAGAAGAGATTAAAAGAAATTAGTGCAGAGTGGATGGCAAAGAACGGCTGGCAGCATGGTGGAATAGAATAGAATCATAGAATAGAATCTTTTAGGTTGGAAAAGATCTCCAAGGTCATGTGTCCCAGCAGAATATGCAAGATGCGGAGCAGGTGAGGTGCTGGCAGCGATGAAACAACGTGAAACCTTAGAAGTGAGGGCGAATGGTTTGAATTTACAGGGGAAGGACACAGGCTGCCAAAAGAAGGAAAATGGTGATAGAAAACTGACCTGCAATGTGTTGGGATGTACTGCAAGGGGAAGGGATTGAATGGAGTTGCTCCAGGTTGCAGCTTTAACTTTTCTCTGCCCCAGAAGACAAGCGAAAACCATTATTTGTTGATTTCACACGGGGTGAGGAAATCCTGGTCAGTTCTGTTTCCCAGTGACTTGGGAAACTTGTCAATATTTATGTTCCACGATGTAAATAAAAACAGAGCAGAAAGTAACAAAGTATCAAGATAGGAATGCGGGGCTGTGAAGTGAGCAGCAGTGATTGCGGCAGGCAGAGGTGGGAATGAGCGAGAATGCTCATAAATTAAATACAAATGTGCCACCACATTACATCTTATGAGTCATTTTGCCCTCTGTGTACCTGGGTAACCCGTTTATGTGTCTGGAAATGAGCTCTTTGCTGATGTGACGGCTCTGGGGGAGTTATGAAAAGAGACTTCTGTAATTCCCATGTCTCATGTGTTGATTTTCATGTTAGAAAAGATTCCTGGCAGAATCCAGTTTGGCCTTGTAGGTAATATAGGTCACAGATCACAGTCTGCGATTCCTGGTTTTAGCTTTGAAATGATAAATGGCTTTCAAATCAGCCTCCGCTATCATTCTGCATCCTTTTTCCAGATAAGCTGTGTGCTCGTGTTCATTATAAACTGCTTTCCAGATTCAATACTTTTGATAAGCCGTGTGCTAATGTTTATTGTAAACTGTCTTCCAAATTCAGGACTGATCTCTGTGCGTGTTTTGTAAATCTGTAATACAGATTAATTAGAAAGGATGGATTATTTTCCTCTGGATGTTGGTAGTCGAGAGTGAAAATGACTGAAGAGGTCCAGCTTCTCTTTTCACTTCATGCTGCTGTTGGGTGTATTGTCCAGAGCCCAAGCAAGATATATTAATATCAGTCTGCTCTTAAGATTATATCTCTAAGATGCATTTTGGAATTTACCGCATGGGCTATTTTATTGAACTTACCCTTTTTTTTTTTTTTTCCCAGCCATATTTATCACTATTATTCAATGAAAGTTTCACCTTTTTAACTGCCTTCTACCTACTTGTTCTTTAGGATTTTTCATTTGAAAGCCTTTTTATAGCCAATCCTGGTTGCTGTTCTGGGGTTTCAGGTGCTGGTCGGTGACCTCAAGGGTTGCAACAGTTGTAGTTTTTAGATATGCAGCTTGGTGTTCTTTAATGTCTTTAATCCTTATTTACGATTTTATAGAAATATGCATTGATATAATTCACGTTATATTGCAGTGGCAGGCAGTGTTTGAGGTCAGGTTAAATATTAGCAATCTATATGCGGTTTATCTCTTTACATGTGGAAGAAGCAACTAGGTTGGATAATACTTTATGGCATTTACTCATTAAAGGCTTCTTTGAATTATTTTTGATAGTGTTGACATTTTAGCAACTAGAAGCTTTTAGAAAAGGTGTTTTATGCATATTTTATGCATAATTTCATTATTTCTCAACAACTACTAAGGTGGTGGAGATCAGAGGTGCTGTCAGAATTGAACAAATTAGCTTCAAGAATTTTACAGTGAAATAGGTAGAGAGAAGTGCGAGTTAATTACAGTTACCTGAGAGTCACTGATACTTACTCTGCTATTTTATCTATTTTTTCATAGCCATCGTGAAACTATGTGGAAATGGGGTAGTGGAGATGGGTCTCCTTCCAAAACAGTTGTAAGTATTGAATTCCTATTAAATAACATTTTCCTAAGAATTTCTGACTTAGAGAATCTTTAATTAATAATATACTAATTGTATGTGTTTGGTTTTTGTAAATAAGTTGCTTAAATAGTTTTATCGTGACTCGGTTTTAGGACTCGGGAAGTCAGGTTGAGTTCTTGCTTCTTGTCTGCTTGGTATTTAATCTCCCATGGGTAACATAGCTGCTCTACTTCTCTTCACTATACTTATCTTGCTTTAAGAAAACATCTGTAGGAATTCCATAAGCTTTATCTCAAGTGTATTTGTTGCGTATAGTGTGTTCAATAGCAATATTTTGTTGCCACAAGGTGCAATAACACTATCGCTGGATTATGATACAAATCCAGTAAAGGAGGAAATTCAGTTTTAGGTACTTAGTTTGGCTGTATTTCAAACTAATATTCCTAAACCAGTTTCTAAGATTATTACTTCATATATCTATCAAACATGGTAAAAGCTGCTTGGTATAGGTGCATCCAGTATATGTAAGTTCTAGTATTACACTCTATATTAATAAGATTTGCCAAATGTTTAAAACAACCCAAACAAACACCAACTGAGGACTTTGTCTGCACCATTTTGTTTGTTCTAATATACTTAATGTCTGCAGGCTGCAGGCTCCCAAAATGCAGGAAACATGTCGGTGGCAGATTTGACCGACCAGCTGACGAGAACTGAACAGCTGGTGACGCAGCTAAAGGAGCTTGTCAGGGAGAAGGATGCTGAGCTTCGAAATAGAGATCTGCAGTTAAAGGTACCGCGCCTGCATTCTTCTGCTTCAAAAAACCCCTTCAGGCCTGTTTATCATGAGCTGGTTTTGTAGCTACAGGGTTATGGTTGGTTGTAGCAGCTCTGGGAACACACGGAGTGTTGGTCACCGTTACAGTTCCTAGACGTTACCGCTTTTTGCCAGTGTGTTTTCTGTTCCAAAATTGTAACCGGGTTTGGGGATTACAGAGGGAACACGTGTTCCTTGCTTGAGCAGATGCACTTAATGACTGCAAGGGACAGATGACCTCCCAAGAGTGAGGGGTACATGGTGATTTTAGCCTAAATATGGGGGAAAAAAACACCATCCAAATAATTCCTGGCCATGTAGTCAGATCCCAGCTCACCTCAGGCTGAATCCTGTAGATAATTGTTTATTTCTCCTTCCACTAGATAGGTATTTGTTGTATAATGATCTTAGTATGAATGCTGCTATATATTATCCTTTGCTTTTGACCGGTGTTAGGAAGGACAGAGCTAGAAAGAATTCACATGTAACAGCCTCAAGATTTTTTGAGGATTTGCTGTTCTTCATTGTTTTCTAACAGTTGTAGGGTTGGTCTGTTCCTGCAAAAGACACTTTTTCCACTTTTAAAAAGTATCTTCTGTGGGCACTAAGTGTTAAAATGTTGGATTTTCTAGAACTCATTGCAAATTGTCTCTTTCAAGAAAATTAAATATGCTTTTATAGTATTATGAAGGTGTCTTTCTTTTTATATACATATATACATACATACATATATATATATATATATATATATAAAACCTCCTCTTCTTGTTAAAAAAATCAAGCCCTCAATTTGTATTACCATAAAAAAATAGGGAAATATCTAACGTTATGATGCTCTGGATTCTGTACAATAATAATAACAGTGTACAGAAAGTTTAGTTTAGGTTGTTTCATATATACAAATCTGTTGCACGTGACATTATAATGTCCCTTCAGGGTAAAGACTTTTTTGGTAATGGCTTTGGATTTCTCTTTTTTGAATGAAGAATTGAAGGCTGCAGTTGTTCATGTAGCTAATTTAGTCCTTCACGACTTTGATGTTTGTAGGAGGAGAAGGAATCTGCTGATGCCAAACTCTCCAAGCTGAAGCTGCAGAACAAAGCCAAAGTTGCATCATTAACCTCGCAATTAGAAGAACTTAAGAAGCAGTTACCAGCATCAGGAGGTGGAGAGGCAAAAGCAGAGCAAAAAAAGGTGAGTGTCCTTTGATTTTAAAGCAGACATCATTTCTGGAAGGCTGGAGAGAACTTTGTATGCTGGACTCAAACTGGAACTGAAGTTCAGGTTTTGAGCTGAGCTGGATTAGGATCAGGGTGGACTGTACAGGTGCTATCAGTCTGTCTGTGTATTTCTATTTCATTCTGCTTTATTTTTCGATCGAAACTTATAAAATTGTACGTTTCAAATTGTTTTAGTAAAAAAACAACCTTACTGTTCTTCTCAAAGTTTTAACGCACGTGAATCAGGAAGGTGAGTTTTTGAGAAGAAATGAAAACAAAACCTAACTTGTTACTTCAATATCCAACATAAAAATGGAAACATAAGCATGTCCTTGGTAGCAAGATGTAAATTAAGTGGATGAATGTCTTATTTAAATAACCAGTGTTTCACTGTTAAGAAAGATTTTCAGATCTGTTTGTAGCAGCGCAGTTGTATAAGTAGCCTTGTGTTTCTTCAAAATAGATATTTTGACCTCGTACGGCTTCTAAAATAATTTTAGTGCAGTTGCACGTGATTTCTTTTGCAATGACAAATCATTTCCATAACCCAGTGGTTATATCTACTGAAATTCTGATCAGAACCATTATGCTTAGGAACAGTTTAATTTACACTTTTTCCCCCCATAATAGTCCTTTTTTTCCTCTGAGTTATATGTTATATATACAGCCAACACATGCCAGATTATACAGATTACAATTGCCAGAGGAAATGAATGCCCTTATTGTGCGTTCTAATTATCATTAATAATTAATATACGGAGATTTTTACAAGCTTAATACAAATTCTGTGCCTAACTTATCTGGGTTCTACATGGTATATGTAATATAGAAGAGAACCAAGGTACAAACTGTGGGTAAAGTCCAATTTTTCTCACCAATATTACCTGAATAATGAAAGTTGCAGAAGTCATGTGTTACCTATTTACAGAATGTAAAGCTCCCTGTTCTTGCAGGTGTCCAAAGATGGTGACCAGGAGAACGCTGCGGCAAATCGGGCTAAAATATTAGTGCTGAGGAGGAGAATTGAAGAACTAGAATCCCAGATCACACAGAAAAATGAAGAGTTACAAAGAAAGGTGGTATTTTATACGATAAGCGTGTGGCTTTTCACATTGGTGCTGTAGGATTGTGGTGACATATTTTTATTGAAAGATATTAATATATTTAATTACGTGTTATTAAAGCGATATTCTGAGAGTTTTCTATTGGGTAGATGGATAAGTTTATACGGTACAACCTGCCCGAGCGAACGCAGCGGGGATTCTGTCATTGTGTCTTGTGTGAGCACTGAATCCTCAGCTGTGATTTTGTAGTCATTTGAAAATGAATGGAATGGGATACACAAATATGAACTTTGCGGGTTAATGCTGTGTTTCAATCTTGTATTTTGAACAAAAATGCTGTTTTTCTTGTTGCAAAAATAAGGCATAACAGGAAGAAATGTAGGCAAGGGCTGATTTCATGTTATGGTTTGTAGCTGTTCTCTCCAGTGATGTGTTTTGAGACATGACTGTTGGCTCTGGAAAGTGACCGTAACGTCAGAGAGAAATGCTCAATAATTAGAGATTACACTCAGAATTGAACCAGATTATAAATTTGATTATAATCTTTTCAGTACCCTAAAACAGGCAATAATGCAAATAATGCAAAGTGTTATTCTGTGCTGTGGGATTATGGATTACAAGCAATGTTGTCTTTCCATGTTCAGGGCGCTGAGCTGGATGCCCAGCGCAGTCGCGGGGCTGAAATGGATTCCATGCTGGCAGAGAAAGAGAAGAAGTTGGCTGAGAGGGATGCGTATATCATCGATTTACAGATAGCCTGTGGGTCAGCTGGTGCTGCCAATGAAGTACTCTTGCCTAATGAAGAATTGAAGGTATATTAACAGCTCAGATATAAAATCTCCATAGAGGTTTCAAGGTATCGGCGAATTCTGATGTGTTGTGCAGTGGATCCTTCTCTGAAGCACAAATCCTTTGCAGTTATTTATATGAATAAAAACTCTTTACTGATTATTTTCATTTATCTTAGTAGATTTCTATTTATTTACTTTTTGGTCAGTATCATTAATATGTATTTGGATCAACTTCAGAATCTGCTGACAGATTGCATTCAAATTAAAACCAAACCCAAATTTTGAGTTTAATGTTGCTTTAACTGAGGGAAGGGTTGGGATGTGGCGTCGTGATGGTTGCTGGATCTTTTTTCTGAGTCCATCATTCTAATTGTCTTTTGGTTTGCATTCTAAAGAATCAGCTGGCTGTTAAAGAGTCCTCTCTACAGAGCATGCAGATCCTAGTTCAGAACCTTACCAAAAAGGTTGGAGACAGCGAGGAAAAATGTAGCTTGTTCCAGGAACAGATTGAGAGCCTGAAAAATATTCAGAGCAAAGAAAGAGAGCATTTCCAAGGAAAAGAAGCTTCATATATGAAAAATGTAAGTAAACACGCTGTAAAAATATCGGCATTCTTTGGTGGAAGAAGTGGTATCCTGGCTGTAGCGTTTCTATGTCAATAGTTAAGAAACACCTTTTTGATTTTGGATGATTCTTGAGTAAAGATCTATACGGTGATCAGATGAAATGAGAATAATGAAGCACTTGATGGTTTGTGCTGCTGATAATTGAAGCTGGAAGCTTTGTGCAAGAAAGGAGTTGAAGAATGTGACTGGTTTTTGGGCCCGACGGAACCGGCGTGTGACAGAGTGACATGAATCGTGCAGAATTCTAGTTGAAGAACCTCCAGATGTTTCTTTCTCATAGCACTACATCTCAAGGTGCGAAAATGCGCATGTGCAATGGCTGGTAGTGCTTTTGGGTTATTGTGGCCATTCTTGGCACAAGTGGCTGTTTGCCAGGTCACCTTCTCTTGTGCCGTGAGCTGCCCAGCACACCTTTACTGTTGGCAGACTTAAGGTAGAATACACCATCTTGCTGTACCTTTAATTAAAGAATTCAGTGTACTTTTACTCTGCGTTTGTGGGCTGGTTTCGTATTTACTTTTTATGTCCTTTTAGGTATGTGTGCTTCAAGATATTATCCAGGAAAAGGAAAAGGAACTGGAAGCACAGAGACAAAAGCATGAGCAGGAGCTCTTTAAATTAGCTGCTAAATCTGATGCAAGTGCTGACCTGGAACAGGTACGTTGCTTTGGAAACTCAGTAGCTTGCTTTGATTTAGGTACACATGGGAATTTGGCATCATGTAGTTACAAACCTCTGTGGCACAGTTCAGATGTCAGGTTGGGAAAATAAAGGTAAGTCTCTGTCATCTGAAAGTTTCAACTCCTTTATTGATGACTTGATTTTTGGTTTTGTTTTGTTAGCTACTAAAGGCCTTGAAACAGAAGCTCCATGAAAAAGAAGAGGTCATGCTGGGAAGGACACAGGTGATAGATGTCTTGCAAAAAGAACTGGATGCCAAGGACCAGGAGTTGAAAGTAAGAAACAGCAGACTCACACATCTAAACTCATCAGGTCAAATGCAAATTGGAAAAGCTGTTTGGTTGTGTGCAAAAGATAATTTTGCATAACATATTTAGGCAGTTCCCTGGGAGGCTTTGATGCACTAATAATGCAACCATAGTTGTGCAAACAAATAGTAATTTCAGTTAGGAAATTAACTTAAAGGGGAGGTAGAGTCCATAAAATATAAACCTGTCAACTCTCACCCGTAGTTTGTCTTGATTCATTTTGAGAATTTGCCAAAGGGACTTAGGGAAGACTTTTTGCTGTCAAAAAATTTCGGCATCTCGAGGTAGAGTCTGGAGTGAGCCCCAAACCAGGCTTTTTCTCCCCACAAAGCGAGTGTTTTGCTAGTAGCGTGCCTTTCCTTTTGCTGGATTTCTATTGAATGCAAAAGCAATACCTGATCAAGGTTCTTTGTGTTCGCGTGAACTCTGATTACAGCTTGTGAGTGTTGCTGCTTCAGTTCAGCGGCGTAGAAAAAGGACATTGCAATCTCTCCAAAAAGCTTTTGGGACTCTTTGCTGGAGCCGATGCATTGTAGCCTGTCTGGGATGTGCCCAATCCAGCACGTTAGCTATGCTGTTCCCAAAAGACTTTCCACTTGCCAAGAGGGCTGCCAGGATCAGAATCTGATTTTTAGCTTTATACTTTATACTGTAATATGTAATAATTCAAATATAATATGTAATAATATTACATATTACACATTACATATTATTACACATTACATATTATTACACATTACTTACTATTACACATTACTTACTATTACACATTACTTACTATTACACATTACTTACTATTACACATTACTTACTATTACACATTACATATTATATTATGTAATATATAATATGTATATATTATATGATATGATATATATTTTATATTTTAATATAGGTATATTTTTAGCTATATACCCAGGTAGATGTCTTGCTCAGGTAGTTAAGATCCATGGTAGTTTAAGCCTGTTTAATTAGTCCTTTGCATTTGTTATGTCTCCTGCTTTATGCATGTTTTTTGATGTGCTTTTTTAAAAAAGAAGTGGGTTAGATGCATCTTCCTACAGTGATGCTCTGCAAGAACCAGTGGTACCTTGTGCTGGTGTGTGCAGCACAAGAAATGGGGGAAGGTTTGACTATGGCAACATGAGCTAAAGCCACTTTCAACTGTAATGGAATCTCATCTTTAGTATGAAAAAACCAGGAAACTTTGCTTTATTCACATAAGCAGTTTTAACCATAGTTTGGAAATGTTCCCTCTGCTGATCTGTAGCGCTCCTTTACCTGGATGTTTTATCTTCCTGGCTTAACGTATCATGAAAGTAGTTTTTTGAACAGCAGGTCTAATGCGAGTGGACTGCTCTGTTACAGTGATCTGTAATATTTTCTACCTTTTTATGTGTTAAAATAACTAATTCAAGGCACTAAAAGCACTAATGGGGAGCTAGTCAGCTTGTTAAGAACTAGATCAGTTTAACAACTGTAATTTTAATTTCTGTAGGTGACATCACCTGGGTGGCATTGTAGTGAGCACTCTGAAATTTTGGTATCAGTGTTAGAGATCTGTTTGCTTCATTTTTCTTTATATTCCGTAGAACCAAACATTCTTCTTCATTCGATTTTCACCTGTGGGAGTGGTTGGATGTAGTTGGTGCTCAAATAGTGATGCCATTTTGCTCAAGTCTCCACTTCTATCTTGGAAAGTCAGAGCTGAGTAGTTCTTGCAGTACAGCCAAGTTACCAACAGTAGCCCTGGTTTCCCATTATAATATATGTAGGAATATAGATATAATATTCAAGAGTGGTACTAAAAATATTTTGCATTAAAATATAAAGGGTTTTTTTGATTTTTTTTTTTTTTTTTTTACAGGAGATTAATGAAAACCTGAAATGTCTTGTGTCTGAAAAAGAAAACCTCCAGTCTAAACTGGATGCTGAGAAACATGTCATGAGAGCCCAGTTAAGAGACATGATGGAGAAACATGAGCTTGAAATGACGAAAGTTAAGGAGAAATATGATGCTGAACTGCATGAAATTCAAGAGAAACATGAAACTGAGCTGCAAGAGAAGGATCAGGCCCTGCTTCAACTCAAGAAACAAGTGGCAGAATTAAGCAGTAGTGGACAGACCAACTCAGAAGGAGTTAAAGAGCTGGAGTCTATAACCAAAGAGAGGATGGAAGATTTAGAAGGTAGCCTATTGAACCACTTGGTAGATATTAAAGTTTATTTTGCCACATCCTATTACATATTCTATGCTCGTTTCCTACCTGTTGCAAGTAGAACAACATTATGTTTGGTGGAAAAGTTATTGCCACTCGAATTAAAAAGTGCCTGTGATGAAAAACTGTAATAATGAAGGATAGAAATACCAAGATAATTGCACAAACTGTAAATTTCTCACTACATTTCTTAGTGTTGTATTTTTCTTTAAGTGTATTGTGTGAGTGTATAACTTCCAATTGCTAAAGGAATGAAACATAAATCTTGTATGAATAATCTTTCTAGAGTTTTGAATGATTTTTTGTGTCTTGGTTTCATAGTGCAAGTGAAACTGAAAACAGAAGAGGCCAGTAAATCGGAAGCCAAGTTTCTGAAAATGAAGGCTTGGTCCAAAGCGAGGATCAAACAACTAGAGGATGAATTAAAAACTGTATGTGTAACGTTTCGTTTAATCTCGCATGCCTGTTTTTAAAGCCACTGCGCTTGGGAGGTTTGGTTGATAAAAGTAAAATGTGGGGTAAATAGAATATTAAAACGACTTCTTCAAAGTATCTTTATATATGAATAAATGTCTAAAATTGAATGGGCATGAAATGTTGATATGAGTTTTAACAAAAACCAGTACGAACTGGTGTTACCAGCTTTCAGGAGTCAATTTATTAGGGATTAGCTTGTTTGTCGAGCTTTCAGATATTAGAAAAACAGGCATTCTAAATCTTTGCTGTGTTTCTGGTGTTTTGGTGCATTTGAAAAACTCTTTTAACTATTTTTCCTTCTAGTTTTCATCAAAGAATAACGATGCATCTGCCTTGAACAATCGTGTCTCAGAATTGGAAATTGAAAACGAAGAATTACGGTCAAAACTGCAATCGTTATGTGAAATCAGAACTCAAAACGGTAGGAAAAAATATCTATGGTAGGATTTTCAGTTCGTCAGTCTAAATTGTTAGCAGGTTAGATTAAAAGCACTCATCAGTATTTAATGGTCAAGAAGTGAATTTTAGGGGTAGATGGACAGCACAACCCAACAGAGGCCTTCTCACTGAAATGAATTATTACACAAGTTTTCATTTAGAATATTTATTATAAATTTTTATTGATCTTGCGATTCATTTTGTGTCCTAACGAGCCCAATTTATTATGTTTTTACAGAAGAATTGCTGGCGAAGCTGGAAGTCTATGAAGAGCAGCAAAGGAAGTTGCAGGCTGACCTGGACCAAGTGACCAAGAGAGCAGCTTCACAGGTTTACTTGAAAATTCATTTGTATCAGTTACTGATTAACTCCAACGGTGCTAATTACACTTTGAAAAGTGTATCAACTGGATTTTGGTGCTGTAAATGAATTGGGTGATATATGGAATTCTTAGCGGCCGTTCAGTAGGTCAACAAGCTGACAAGTTTTGAGTTATTTAAAAAGATTGATATCTACTTACTTTTTCCACGTACCTTAAAATATATTTTTCCAAGCAGTTTACTGTTTATTTAGTTACGTTTAATATGAGTCTTCAAAGTGTGGCTGTTGTTTTGTCAGGTTTTCAGAAGGAAATAAAAGCTGTAAGCTTGACAAATATATAGGTCTGGATAACAAAGTGAGAAGACTCTAAAGATGGATTAAGAATAGACATTAATCTTGATAACTTTGTACAGCTCCAGTGGCAGAGCCAGTTTGAAACAGTTCATTCTGTTTCTCTACAAAATAAGTTTTGTCTCCAGATTTTGTGGAGACGTTTTGTTTGGTTTTGTTCTTGGGCAGAAGGAGAGAGAGAAGAGAGTTGGAAAAATTAACAATGTTTTACTAATGCTACTAATAAGAATAGAGAAAATAATACAAAATATACAAAACCAATCTTGAAAGTCTCAGCAACTGCAGAGCTGGCAACCAAAGTCCTGGACTGGACTCTGCAGCCAACCGGAGCGGGATTCAGTCTGTCACTAGGGCTCAGTTTGCAGGGATGACTCGCAAGGTCCTCTCCTAATGTCAGCCATAAGCAGAAGGGAAAAGGAAAAAGGGACGAGATCCTCGTGATCTCCCACTTTTATATGAAGTATTGACGTGAATGGAATGTTATACACAGTTGGTCAGTTTCTTGGTCACTTGTTTCTCGTTGCTCCTCTCGCGAGATGTCCGTCCATGCTTATCAATAAGTTCGCCTTCCATTGCTAGGTTTACCAAAACGTGTCTGATTCTCCAGGAAAATGCAGTTAACATGAAGGCTTTAGCTGACAGGCAAATTCACTAAAAGAGAAACTTGTGTTTGACAAAACCAGGACAATGTGCAACAAAAATATTTTGCTTAAAACAGCCAATTTTAGTTTACAAATAGATTAAAAGTGTAATCGGCAGTAGTGGTTTTGATACTTTACAAAGTGGTGACGCTTTTTACATAACCTCCAACAGCAGTTATCGCTTTCCTAGATCTATATTTGTGCAAAGTGGTGAATTATAATGAATTGTTTTCTCCGTGGATGGTTTGCCAGCTGACAATGTTACTTCCATTTGCGGTGGGATTTGGTAAATATGCTTTCATGTGCGATTTCTGTCATTAGGCCAGTGAATCGGGCAGCGTGGACGAGCTGCAGAGTCACCTCTTGGAGTGGCAAGAAAGCGTCGCAGAGTCCGAGGAGTCTCGCGAGCACGTCAGAGAAGAGAAATCTGCCATGGCCTTGAGGATGGCTCAGATTGAGGAGGAGAGAGAAGGTGAATTGTTTTATTTACGATAAAATAGTCATATATATATATATATATATACGTGCTGGTCTGCTGCACTTCAGACCGAATTGACAGCACCCCACTGTGGCTGATTTCTGTAGTTAGTGAAATTGCTTACATTTGCAATTTCTCCTGTTTCCTTAAACCTGTTTGTCGTGGGCTCATCTATTTTTTTTTTGCATCATCTTTATGAGCAGATGTGCTTGTTCTGTTTGCTGCTCTGTGAGGCTGCTTGAACTTCAGAAGCTTCTTGTCTCTACATGGATGACCAAGGTTAAAAAGTTCCAAAATATTGGATTATTATTAAAGCTGCCTGCCCAGAATAAGCGATCAAGGTGTGAGCAGCTATAGAGTTGGTTAGAATTTGATGACTAAAGGTGATGCTTTAGTAAATTGTACCTGAGACAGAGCTTCTCTTTGAATAGAATTAATTAGAAACCTTTCTTAGAATATTTAGTAATGTGTTAGCAAGCGTCACTTGATAGGTCAGCTGAATAACATTAACTGGCAATGATTTGGAGCTAGATAAAGGTATTCAATTACTTACAGAAAAAGATATTCCAAGTTATCTCAGGTTCTATAATTTTCTAGATTATTAACAAAGCAGATGATGAGAAAGTGAAGCAGCAAAGTCTGTTAAATTTCAGATAGTTTTACTGTTTTTTTTTTCCATGCCATCTGGTACTATATTCTAATTTTTGTCCTAGTAGTTAACTTTGGGGGATTAATAGCAAATTTTAACGTGCGCAACTTATCGTAATTAACCCAGTTAGTTAATTCGAGCCTATTGTTTTTAACCTGCGATTGAGTTATTTTTTCATTTACACGATCAATTTGAAAGTTCCATATGTAAGCACAGAAGCGTTTTAAGGGTCACATCTCTTCTTTTTGAGCAATTTATACCTATAATCCTTTTGAATTGAAAGAGAATGATATTCCCTTCATTAAAACAACCTGTTATCTGTGATAACGACAGATCCCCATGCAATATTAATGACGGTGGGAAGATTTCACCTGCACCAGCCTGTGTTTAATTTTGCTTTAATTTTGCCCTTGGGACAAGCATGACCTTTCTATTTCTTTTTTGTTTTCCCGCCGTTGCACCTGCCGAGCCCTGAGCGTCCCTTCCCCTCCGCTCCGCCCTCCGCTGCGGTCTGGGCAGCCAGGGAGAGCAGTTTCCCATCAGTTTTGTGCATGCAGGTTCCTGCAGCGATGGCGACTTGTCAGGTACCGCTGCCCTTTCCTTCCCCCGTTGCTTCTTTGGAGGAAATGGCCAGCGGTACCTTATGAGGTTTGCCATTGATGGTATGTGGGTTTTAGCAATACGCGTAACAACGTGGTTTTAACTTGCCTCTTGTTTCCGCCTTGCGATACCTGTTTCTTCCTTTGTATTAACCAAATCATCTTGCTACGTTTTTCTTTGTACTAAGAGCTGACTCCATATTTATGGTGTAACCTTCTCTAGAGCAAAAAATCTTGGCTTGCGTGGTTGTGATTAAATAAGAATCGAGTTTGTCTGAATATTTCTAGTAGTGCTTGAAATTCAGTTCTATTTAAAAAGCCCCCATTATATTCCATCTCATAAATTGCAGAAAATAGTAAAAACTTTATACACACACTTGTTTATTTTCAAGTAATGATCAAGCGCCAGTGCCAGAAGCCAAAGTGTAATTAAAACCAGAAGTAAAATCCTATTTAGAAGTTCTACTTTAAAAGGGTCATTAATTTTGTTTGCTTTAATATTTTTCCTCTAATCTTTGCTGACAACATGTTAAGTACGTAACGTTGAAATATTACAGGAAGAATTTACGTCTAGTAGGTGTTACAGAATGGTGCGTAAATTACATTTGTGGTATAAATCCTCCTTGGGCAGCTCAGATGGGAGTTGAGTGTTCCCAGCAGGGCTGCATCTCTTAATAATTTCTGTATGTACCTCACAGATGCATCGACATAAGTTGTCTGAGTTTTGCACGCTGTGAGGACAACTGTGGAGTAATGTGGTTAAATCGCAAGCTAAATTTTGCCATTATTAATTAATCTAATCTTCAATTAAAGTATGGAGCCACCTTTACTTTCTTTTCTGTTCTCTGGCTGCTCTGTTTTGTCTGCTTTGCATGAAACATCTTATTTCCAACTCTGTTACCCCAAACATGTTTTGTCGTATCACAAAACAGATGGGAATGTACTTTAAATGCACAATAATTTCTAATGATGAACAGGATGCATACCTAAGCTTTCATACTCTGAGTTTATGCAGTGTGTTTATTTACAAGTGAATCTGCATTTGTCTTAAAAAGAATGATGTTATTAATGTATTATGAGGCGGTTTGATGGCAGTTTGCAGTGTAACACGTGCTTGTGACTTGCTCAGATTATCTGGCTTTGTAGCTCATACTAAAATTGAAGTTGAAAGGGACACATGTCATTTCCATAAAAATTAATGTGATTGTCCAGATTATAAAAACTACAGCTGTCTCAGCTGATGCACTTGTCATACAAATTAAGTATGTTTTAACCTGGTAAATTGGAATGAGAGATAATTTGGCCATTTAATTGGTTGGCATTGTATTTTTTTAGTATCAGCATGAGCTCACTCTTTCCAGTCTCCTGTATAAAGTCTTCACTTAGAGCTGGTGAAGAATTAAAGTCAGACTTCAGTTTGCTTCTTCTTAGTGAGATTTGCAGACTTTATTCTTATGTCCTTAAGTTGGAGGGAAATGACAAGGTGAACGCAATGAGTTGCTTCTTTAATCTTGTTCCTGTCAGTCATTCGTAGGGACCTCAGCCTGTCCCTGGTCTCTTCTTACGTAGTAGCGTCTGCTATAAATGTCACTGCTTTCCTGTGGCACAAAACTGATTGAGGATGACTGGTTCTTTCCTGGCTGCTCTGATCCAGCCATGGTCTCAGGGCAACAGGAGCTGGAGGAGGAACTGGGCGCAGCGCCGGGGATGGGCCGGCTGCAGCGGGACAGGAGGAAAGGCAACCAGCCCAGCAGGAAGCTTCAGGTGGGTTAAAACGTATGACACCTTATCCTCACTTGTATGTTAATAAAAATGCTATTCATGTGCTGCTTTACAGTTAAGGGCTTAAGAACTTAGATTAGTTACGTAGTAGAACACTTTGGAGAAGTTAATGATTGCCCATGTAGCTACAAGATGAGAAATTCCAACGGCATCGCACCTCTTTATGCCTTGAGTAATGAGAATGCTTAATTTTACATTGAAAAATCGTGAGTTTCCCTCTGGAGTAATTCACATGCTTGAAGCTATGTGCGTGCTTAATATGTTAAGGCCGTTTTTGGTTTAGATACGATCTCTGCAAGTCTCTTTGGCAGAGCTTTAATGAATAATTAGTAAGTGGTGTCATCTCATTCACGTGTGTTTCTAGGTAGTTGGGGCTGTAACTTGAAGGAATAAGTGATAATCTTTTGTAAGCAGAATTAGGGTGTCATTGTCACATTAAAATACCATTGAAAGAATGATTTTATGTTAACTATGATACCGTACCTTGAGATTCAGAAGACTCTACTAAGTATAGAAATAAGGGGACCGATCAAGGTATCCAAACAGTTGCTGAGTTTAGGACTTCTAATTGAAACTATGCCTGTAAAAACAGAATATGTATTTTTACCTTTGCTTCCTTTCTTCTTTTAATGAAACTTCGGTTCTCATGTTTTGATTGTAGGAAGAATACAGCTTTGACAGAAAAGAATGCTTCCAAGAATTGAATGTCACCTTAGATAACACTGATCCCGCTGAGGGCGAAAACATGGGAGGTTGGTGGCCAGAGTACACTTCACCTAACGCAGGTGTGATAGCGACTAGACAGTTTATTAAAGCATGCACAGCATCTGTATTTTGTGTCGATTTTTGTTTTCAAATTCAACTAACAGCCCATTTGTGGTGTATCCTAATCTTTGTTGGATTTTTTTTGGCTTGCGTTTTCCTCCTTTTCATTTTAAAGCATGTGCGTGCTGAATGAACTGCCTAGTTTTGGTTCAGAAGTAGCATATAAATATGGCTAAACAATGGAATTGTTTGAGCCTTGGTGCCCATGAAACATCCTATGTGGCAAGATCATGTGTTTTTTTAAGTTATAAGTCTCGTTCCTGTGAATGTGTTTTCGATCTATATAATTTTTATGTTGCAAACGAGAATTGCATTCCATCACTGTATATTTTTAATTTTAAAAACATTTTGTTTTTTTCCCATACAAATGTTTTATATTTGTGGGGAAGACTGCAAATATATCTTATTGTTCAAATGCAACGAACTCACTTGCATATTTTGGTATAGACTAGTTTACTTGGTTTAGACTAGTTTACTAGTTTACTTGGTTTACTCACTTGCAAATTTTGGTATAGACTAGTTTGCTTGGTTTAGACTAGTTTACTAGTTTACTTGGTTTACTCACTTGCAAATTTTGGTATAGACTAGTTTACTTGGTTTATTAATTAGTGCTTAAGATCTGATCCTGCAAGTACACAATTAACTTGTGATTAAAGTAGCACGAGCCACAATATTGTTTAGAATATTTCTGCCAGATTCTCCGAGTTCTTGAGCCCTTTATTTTGTTTTTTTAACGTTAAGGGTACTTTTGGTGTCTGATTTTTGGAAATGCAGGACTTCACCCATTTCCACTGGAAATGGTCGAGGTCTGATTGTGCCCAGAACTGCTGGGAATCATGAATAAAAAGCTGAAACCATTTCTAAACCTCGGGAATTTTAGTACACCTTTCTTGAGATAATTCTTCTTCTTTGACCTAAGTAGGGTTGCGGAGTGTGGTTGAAGAGTTGGAATTGGAAAGAAATCAGCTGCAGGAACAAATCCTTTTTCTAGAAGAGCGTTGCCAGGATTTGGAAGATCGATTGCAGCTGCAAGGTAGAATGGAAGCTCTGCAGGTGAGCTTTGGGACTTGTGTGGAGAATCATCGTATTCTCTCTTTATCTTCTTATGATCATAGCCTACAATAAGACAAAAAGGTCCATTTGCAGCTAGCAGAAATGTCTAAAGCCTAGTTTATACCTCATCATTATGTTGGCACAGAGTGTACATGTACTATGTTATGATCTGAAGTCGAAACAAAAGTCATCACACAGGGAAACTTGTTTGGAAGTAAGTTTGGTTATTTGTTTTAGAAACGTGGTAAACATAGTGAAAGGCAACGTGATTTTCATTGTTCTTTCTTAGGGGACTTTGTTAGAAGGTCCAGAATTAGGTTTTTTTAATACTGGCATAAGTCTCACTGTTTTTACATCCCTCAGATTTCTTTTATACAAATGTCTGTATATGGGTTTTATATAAATGTGTGTGTCTGAGTTTTTTTAATATATATGGAGACACATTTATGGAAAAGAAACTGTGTAAATAGATATAAAAATAATATTTTTTATTATATATATATACACAATCTAACTCACATGTATTAATTTGATATATATTTATATTGTGAAATTATTCAATGAAGGTACCAAAAGGAACAGTAAATTAAATATTTATCAGGAAAGTTATTTCTAATATTGTCTGACTGACAAGTTGCTATGGTTGATAATTTGTAAACCTTCTTTTCACTAAATGATGTGATTGATCTCTTACTCAAACTCCTTTGGGCTTGGTGCATTACTGATAGTTGTTCTTCTGTTCAGTTGCACGTATGTAAAAAAGAATTAATGATTTTAAGATGGAAGCCTACCTTATATTAATCATTGCTTTAGAATCCTATAACAAAGCCTTTCAATGCAGGTAACGTTTGGTGTAGATGAAGAAGGGCAGCTATTGAGGGCGGTGCAGGTGTGTTCTGCCTCCTCCAAAGCACTAGCGTATTGTCATTAGAGGTGACAAGTTTGTCCTGTTTGCTGTTGCTTCTGGATTTGTGTTCTGCTTTTGGTTGCCGCTTTCAGGTTTTTTTGGTGGTTTTATTTTCGAGTTGGTGCAGTGGATCTGGCTAGAGTAGGTTTGTACTGTGTTAACCAAACAAAAGCTGTGTGAATGGAGCTTGCTTCCCTTCTCTTTTCTCCACAATCCCCCATATGCAGGTGTTTACCTTCCCTCAACCTGAAAAAATAAGAAAAACCCAAAAAAGCGAGTTTGGTACTGTCTTCCAAGCAATGAGGAAAGCATTTTTTCAAAGCATTAGATCCCCCTGTTAAAACAAGTAAGCTGCCTTAACACAGTGCGTGTGTGTGGTGTTTTGGGTGTGCAGGAGATGCTTCTGAAAGGTGAGTTGCGTCTGTTTGAACTAATATCACGTCTGACCTTGTTATGTCAGTGTTCTATTTTGCACTGGTATCAGCTGAAGTGCTGGAATCATTGTCTTTATTAGAGCGCAGGATGTGAAGCTCCCGAAGGGTCAGGTTTTCATGACTCCAGTTGTCTTGCGTTATTCTGGTTGTTCGCATGTTATAATCCTCTTCGTTATTATTTTGTTGTAGAGCGAAAATGAACGTTTGCAAACTCAGCTCACCCAGTTACGCAGCCAACAAATGCGAGATGCGGAAAAGCATCAAATTCTGATCTCCAGCTTGAACGAGCAGCTTAAAGGGTAAAATCCATGTTCTTTACAGCTCCATACAGGATTAGCTTTTTTTGCTTTAAGCTTAAACTTCTAATGAGAAGTATAATATCTTAAAACACTTGAAAAAGAGTTATTGATTCCTGCTTCTGTTTGCAGTAATTTTATTTTTGTACTTGCAATTTTAAATGGAAAGTGCAAACATTATCGTTCTTTTAGGACCATAGTTTGGGGCTAATAAGTCTATGAAACCTGAAGCAAGCTTTTTTTCCCAAAATATCTAAATACATATTTTCTTCTTAGATTAAGTGACAGAAATAGCTTCCTTGAAACATCACTTGGAGAAAAAGAGCAAAAGCTGTTGAGCGTGACCAAAAAACTAGAACAAATTGAAACTTTGAGGAAACAGCTTAAAGAAAAGGATATTCTGAACAAAGAGCTCGGTGAAAAGTTTGTGCATATGGAGCAAAAAGTGAGTTACAGTTACTGTTCAATAGTATTTAATTTATTAGAACTGGTGACCATTAGCTGTAACTTTGTGTATCAGCAGCAATATTGCTGGTTTTCCCTATCTGAAGATTTTTGCTCTGTTTCTTTACTGTTTTCTTCACTTCATGTAATTGCTTTAAGTTGGGTGTAAGGATTTCTTAGAGCCAACACAGAGCTTTGCATGCATGTGTTTATGTTTTATTGGGGTGATAAATTATCCTCATTTATTAATTTCAAAGTATAAATTCCGCTGTTATATAAATTCAATCTTGTAACTCTAACATCGCGATTTTAATGTAATCCTATGTATTTCTATCGCATTGACTTTTATTTTCAATGCTAAGCTGAACGAAGCCTTAAAGAAATGCAGCGTCTATGAAGTGGAGAACACTGAGCAGAAAACCATCATCAACGATCTGACGGAAAAAGTCGCTGCACTGAAGGAAAAGGTAACTCATTCACATAAAGTGAGAGAAGAAATTTGATGTTCTTTGACGTGGCCCTTTTAAACTTCAGCAAAATATCAGCATTAGCTGCTAAAAACTTCATACACTAAACTGTCCGTATACTAAAACAATCTGAAGAATAATGTGGCTATCGTGTGGCTGTTCAGTTGGGTAGAGATAGATGCTCCTTCGACGTGTGGAGTGTAACTTCTATTTTCCCTCTAACCTATGTTTGAATTATTGTAATGTTGTTTTCTTGCTGTTTAGACTTTGAAACAAGACGGCGTGGTGGAGTCGATGCAGCTGGATCTGGACCAGACAAATGAAGAGCTTGACAAATTGAATACCAGCCATTTAGAGGAACGATCCCAACTTATTCAAGATCTCCAGAGATGTGAAAGGGAAATGGATAATCTTAAGGAAGCGCTGGCAGAAAAAGACAGGGAGATGTCGCTCCTGACTTTGAGTATGACAGAATATTCCGAACAGGTTCTTGTCCTGAAGCGTCACGTGCAATGCAAAGAGGAAGAAATACGAGGGATGGAAGAGGCTTTATCAAAGGCTGAAAGAGAAACTCATTTACTGAAAGAAGTACAAACAGCTGATGTGAGAGATGCAAGTGTGAAAATATCTGTGCTTTCTGAGGAGAGTAATGCAATGAGAGTAGAACTGGAAAGAGTTAGAGCTGAGAATGAAGCTAAAACCAAAGAAAATGAGGAGTTACTGAGGCAAAGCAGCGAGAACAGCATTACAATTAAGGATCTCCGTTCTGAAATCAAAGCCAACGGTGTCGCGTACCATAACAAACTCGCGGAGTGCGAGTCACAAATTGCTTTGCTGAAAGAGCAAGTTAGTAAATCATCTGAAAAGCTACAAGAAACGGAGGCTAAACAAAGAAAAGAAACGGAATATTTGAAATCTCAGCTGGAGGAAAACAATACTCTCAAGGAAAAATGGAACAGTTTGCTTAAAGAGAAAGAGAGTAAAGCACAGGCACTTGAAAATGAGTTAAAAACAATTAAAGATTCACACAACAAACTGGTTTTGGAAAACGCTAAAAAAGATGAAGAGTTGGCTGAGCTATCTAGGAAGCTTATAGAACATACGGAGCATCAGGAAACAATTAAAAAAGAATTACAAGAGAAACAAGAGTTCATTATTTCATTAGAGCAGAAGCTGGGGGTTTTCGAGCAGCAAAATGAAGAGACTAAACTGAAATTAACTGACGATCTGAAAGCCAAAGAGACATGTTGCAAAGAACTTAATAACCAATTAAATGAAATACATAAACAAATTAACAAAATGGAAATAGAGACACAGGAGAAAGCTTCAGCTAATAAGCAATTGCAGGCAGATCTTGAAGGGAGAGAAGAGAAATTGGCAGAGCAAATAAAAGTGAATGAATCTCTGAAAAAAAGTATAGATATGGTGGAAAAAGAGAAGGAACAGCTAATCAGTGAAAAGGAGAATTTGTCCAAACTCCTGGATGCAAAAGAATGTGAATTGGTCAAGAAAATCCAGGCTGTCACAGAAATAGAGAAAAAGTTATCTGTTAGCACTGCTGAGTACGAAAAAACTCTTTCAGTACTAAATTGTGATAAAAACAATTTGGCGAAAGAGATGGAACAACTTTCGGTACTTGCCAAGCAAAAAGAAAATTCAGTTGCGGAACAGCTGCAGGAGAAAACAAAGGAGTGTAATGTGCTGGCTGGCGAGTTGTGTGAAAGCAAGGAACAGGCACAACAGTTGCGGCAACAAATGCAATCACTTCTGATTCAGCTGGAGGATACTAGAAACAAAGACATAAAGAGAGAAGAAATGTTAACTAATAAGTTATCTGAATGCAGTACCCTAATCCAAGAGCTCGGCCGTAGCAAGGAAGAGAATTCGCTACTGCAGGAACAAATTCGAAGCGTAACTTTGAGTTTTGAAGCTGCAAACAGGTCTCTAGACGAGAAAGTCCTTCAAAATGATTCATTGCGTAAGGAAATGGAAGAGAGTAAATTCCGTATTGTAGAGTTGCAGGGTGAAATTAAAAATCTTGAAGATGAAAAGACAAAGTTGTCTCAGTTGGTAGAGGAAAGAGACCTGACTGTAAGAAGTCAGCGGTCAGAACTTGAGGAGTTTCATAGGCAAATTTTGGAAAAAACGGAGGAAAGTACAGTGTTAAATAATCAGCTACAGCTCTTAAGCAAAGAAGTGGATGTGCTTAAGCATGAAAAGGAGGACTTGTCAAGTTTATTGAGCAAAAAGTCCCAGGAATGTGAAGTTCTTCAGTCACAGCTGGTACAGCAACAGTCTGAAATCACTTCAGCAAGGCAACAAGCACACACAGCAGCTCTGGAAAATGAAAAATTGAAAGCAGACATTGAAACAGTTAATGTTACGGTAGTGAAAAAGTCAGACGAAGTAGCTGCTTTAACCTCACACTTGTCTCAGCAGAGTCATAATATTTTAGCTCTGAAGGACCAAATTGATGGCCTGTTGATTGAAAAAGAAAACTTTAAAACTGCCTTTGAAGAAAAAGAAAGTCTCCTTTCTGAGAAGGAGGCTTTGATTCAGCAAATGAAAGACAGTAAAATGGCAGGAGAAGGGCAATATGTGCAAATAATTTCAGATCTGCAAAACCAGCTCCAAGCCCTAGGTTTGGAAACGAGCCAGCTTAGAAATGCAATGCAGGAAAAAGAAAATGAACTTAAGAGGCAAACCCAGGAATTAAAGTTATTAAAAGATAAATCTGAGGAGTCTGATGTACTGAGGGTTCAACTGTCTGAGAATATGGAGGTTATTTCTGACCTTCAGTGTCAGCTTAGAAATGTGACAGAAAAATCATCCCAGTTGAATGATGCAATTATACAGAAGGATGAGTCTTTAAAGCAAAAGTTAGATGACTACATCAGTTTAAAAGCACAGCTTTCTGAGGTCCAGGAATCTTCTGTTTTGCAGGAGAAACAGTTAGAGCTTTTGTCCTCTGAAGCAGAACAATTAAAAGCGCTTGTTTCAGAAAAAGAATTAACCATCAACAACATTTCATTATTTAGTGAGAATTTAAAGACGCAGCTTCATGAGAAAGAGAATGAATGCGAGGTCGTAAAGAAGCAGGTGGTAGAGTTAGAGGAAGTGAACGTGAGTTTACAAAAAGAAATACAACATCAGAAGAGTGTAATAATTGAGATGGACAAGTCCTTATCAGAAAAGGAATCGTCTCTTATGGAAAATCAAAGTCTCCTCAGTACTCTGAAGGAGAATGCAAGGAAGGATGAAGAGAAAACAAATCTAATTTCTGAGCTCCAAAGTCAGGTAGATGAACTAACCCGAGAACTACAGAAATCGAAAGAACAGGTCCATGAGAAAGAAAAGGCCCTTTTATCTCTTCAGGAGAAAACTGAAGCACAGGAAGAACTAAGAGCTGAGCTGAATGCGGCACTTGGGCAAAAGGAAGAAGTTATTACTGGGCTGCTGAATTCTTTAAAGGAGAAAGAAAGCAGTATACAGTCGGCAGATTGCAACGTTGGCGTTCTTTCTGGTGAGATTGAGGGTCTCAGAGAAAAACTAGAGAAAAGTGATGCAGCCATGGAAAACTTTACTAAGGAATTGCAGAAAAAGAACGAGGAGCTCGATATTAATCAGAAGCAAATTGATTCGTTGACTTTGGAACTTGACTTGCTGAAAAATGAACACCAAAAAGCACTAGACCAGATAAGTACGTGGGAAGAACAGTTGCAGCAAAAAGAGTTGGCTGTAGAGTCTCTGCGTGTGAAATGCATTGAACAGGCAGATAACATAGCGTTTTTGAAGTTAGAGCTGGACAACGTAAATTCCAAATCATCTCAAGACTGCCATGATAATGCACTTTTAATAAGTAGTCTGCAGAGCCAGGTAGAGTCTTTAGAGGAAGCAAAACGTCTGTTACAGGAAGATGCTGATAAACTGAATATCGAAAACACAGAGCTTACTGTATCTCAAAATCACTTGCAAAGGAAAGTGGAAGAGCTCCAAGAGATCAATGAAAAACTAGAAACCAGTGAGAAGTTTTCAAGGATGCAGATAGATGCTGTTCAACTGCAGATGAAGACTGAAAAAGAGAAGTTACAGATGCAGGTTAGTGTGAAGGGTGAAGAACTTTCTGAATTACAACTTAAATTTGAAACGCTAGAGAAAAGTCTACTTGAGTCAGAAAACAAATGGGTGACAGAACTTGGTAGGGCAACGTTACAAAATAATAATCTCACTGAGCAATTGAGCAGTTTAGAAAGTGAAATGAGGTCAAAGGACAGCAAAATCCAGTCTTTGCAACAAGAGCTGGATCTTATAAACCAGGAATTAACTCAAAGCTTATCTCCACTACTTAGTAGTAGGCTTTTATGTAAAGAAAAGGAGGCGCAGACTTCAGATTCTGAACTGCAGCTAACTGATAGTAAAATTCAGTTGGAAAAATTCTCCGCTCTGATATCCGCTATTTTGAGCAAAGAGACAGAAGGAGAACAATTGCAACTGATGCTTTTAGAAAAACAGAAAGAAATAGACATCCTGAAAGATGAACTAAAAAGTATGCAGTCACTTGAGAAGCAGAAGGAATTGCTGCAGAATGATATGGAAAAGATGGAGGGCAAATACAAATCTGAACTTGAATGTCTGTCAAAAGAAATGGTCACAGTCAAGGAAACGTTATGTAAACAGCAGTCAATCTTGCAAGAAAGGGAAGAGGCTTTTGCGGGAGTAAATAAGCAGGTAGAATTTCTTCAAGAAAAGATAGCTAAATCAGAAGAAATAGTAAGAACTAGTCAAGAAAAACTCCACATGGAAGGTAAAAAAGTAGCAAGTCTCCTTGAAGAAATAGGAGAAAAAGATCAACTCATCAAAAACTTAACTTCCCAGGTAAATCAGCAGAAGGATTTAGTTTCTAGTCTAAGCCAGCAAGTGAAAGAAAAGGACTGTTCTGTTACCCAGATCATGGAATCATTGTCTAATGAAATGCTGAATTTTTCCGAAGAGAGAAATAGATTAAATACCAAACTGCAAGAGCTTGAAGCTGTTCGTAATAGTTCTGTAGGAGAGCTAAACCGAGTATTGCAGGAACTTGAGGATTGTAAGAAAGAGCTGGAACACAGTCAGGTTACGTTAAGCAGTAGAGAAGCTGTGTTTAAAGATTTAATGAATGAGAAAGAAGAGATGCAGTTTAATCTTGAGAAAATGGGCAAGGAAAAAGAGAACCTGAAAAAGAAACTTCAAGCAGCGTTGATAGTAAGAAGAGATCTAATGCAGAAAGTTGGGAAACTAGAAAAGAGTGGACAGGAAGAAATAGAAAAAGAGCAAAAAAAAGCAGAGGAGTTGTTGGAAAAAGTGAATGAGTTAACAGACAAGCTGAAACTAGTTGAAGTGCAAAATAAAGATTTTGAGTCTCATCTCGGAACTTTGAAGCAACAGCTTTTAGAAAAAGATGCCAAAATAAGCGATTTGACTGAAATTTTGTCTTCAAAAGCCTCTTACGTAGAGGAACTTCAGGGCAACATTGCAAAACTAAATGATGTCATTGCTGAAAAACAAAATATATGTGAGCAGAACCTAAAATCTTTAGAGGAAAAGGAGCGCATGCTTGCTCATATGCAATCTGTGCTTGATGAAAAAGCAAGTGCATATGAAGAGGAACGTTCTCAGCTGCTCTCAGCTGTTGAGAAGGTAAAGTCTGAAGTTAAGAAGGAGGAACTTTTGAAAAACTCCAGTTCAGAAGATCCTGGTTTAGGTGCTGAGGACAGGCAGAAGCGTACGGACCCCAACAATGATGTTAACGTCGTGAATCAATTAAAAAAAGAAAAGGAAGCCTTACAGAGGGAGCTTGTGGTCAGGGAAGAAGATATGAAACAAATTCAGAAAGAAAGGGAAGAGCACACTAAACTTGCAGCAACTTTTGATGAACAAAAAAACCACCTTGAGCAGCTCAGACAAGAATATAAAGCACTCCGGGAAGTTCTTCAAACAAAATGTAAAGACCTTGACCTTAATCAGTTAGAAGAGCATCCTCTAGGGAAAGAACTGGCTTCACCTGCGGCGCTGCTGAGAGAAGAAGCAGCTGATATACGTAATTTGGAATCGGACAAACCAAAAAGTGAGGTTCAGGTTGCATCCTTAAGAGAGTCTGAAAACACAACCACATCAGGGGCAAATAGAGACACGGAGCTGAAAGAACTAAGAAGTAATTATGCGAAACTTCAGGAGGAAACAGAAGCGTTAAAGAAGGAGTTGAGGAAAATATCAGTTGGATTTGGTGATGAAAGAGAAGAAACGGTCAACGTAAACTCTTTGAGACAGCAGGAGCAACGTGAGGGCAGCTTCTTGGAGGACATAAAGCAGATAGAGAAAAAGATGAAAGCTTATGAGGCTGAAGCGATAGACGTTAAGACAGCGCTTGAACGTGTGAATAATGAGAAGGAAGTGCTTATTAAAAAAAGTGAAGAGGATTACAGGATAAGCCAGGAGAAACTGCAGAGATTGAGAACTGAAGCTGAGAAGGAGGTTGCAGAAAAGGACGAAGAAATAGAAGCGTTACGTTGTTCACTCATGGATTTCAAAGATAAACTTGATCTGGAAAAGGAAGCATTAAATGAAGCTATAAAGGAGGGGCAAGAAGAAGCCTCCCATTACAAAACAGCATTTGAAGAAATGAAGGGTGAAAAAGAGAAACTTGTCAGTTGTTTAGAAAAGTCCAGTTTGGAACTAATGGATATGAAAAAGGAGGTAAAACATTTCAGTGAAGAAAATGAAA
This sequence comes from Nesoenas mayeri, assembly GCF_963082525.1. Lineage (NCBI taxonomy): Eukaryota > Metazoa > Chordata > Aves > Columbiformes > Columbidae > Nesoenas > Nesoenas mayeri. Next base: position 66,918,629 of record NC_137548.1, on the reverse strand, counting down.
AACTTTTGGCAGAGCTGCATATGCTACGTGAGAAGGCTGAGATGAGTAAACCTGTAGCGTCATGTAAAGAGCTTAAGGAAGAAAATGATACTGGAAAAGATGATTACTCTGGGAAAACTAAACTGAGAGAAGCAACAGAATGTCAGATCCAGAAACAAATGCAAACGATTGAAGGACCACTGGCAAAAACGGCAAATGTAAATGATTCTAAACCGCAAGAGCAAAGAGCTACAGCAGAAGACAAGTCCAAAGAGCGCCTTCAAAGGAAATTACAAGCAGCTTTAATATCGCGTAAAGAAGCCCTGAGAGAAAATAAATGTCTAAAAGACCAGATTGATCAGCTGATATTGGAAAGAGAAGAACTGGTGAACAAGACAGGTATGCTTGAACACTTGTTAGAGCTTGGTAGAGAAAACCAAAGTTCCAGTAGTGTTTCTCTGTTGGCTGAAGAGGAGAGCCTTGTTTCTGAAAACGCCAGGCTGTTGACCGAAAATGAAAACCTGACCGCGGCATGTGAAAGTCTTAAATCCACCATGGAGACTATAGTACAGGAAAAAGAGGCCTTTTCTTTCCAACTAAATACCTTAAAAGATTCTCAGACAGTTGAATTAACAGGATGGAAAGCTAAGCATAGTGAATTAAAGCAGGAGTATGAATCACTTCTTCAGGCTTATGAGAATATCAGTAGTAAAATAGCAGATATGAGGCAAGTTATTGATCTCACTAGAAAAGAGAAGCAAGAGGCTGTTCAAAGACTCAGGGAAGGAGAATCTGAGAAGGAGGCTCTTGAGAAGCATTTACAAAAAGTTATTGATGAAAATAAGGTTATTAAGAACCAACTGAAGCAACTCAGTGAATCCAAGAAAATGGAAGTTGCTGAATTACAGCGGAAAGCAGAAAGGCAGATATGTGAGCAAGAGGCGAGGATGCAAGAACACCAGGATCGTCTTCATGAACTCACTGAGCAGAATCATCAGCTAATGGAGGAAAACGAGCAGCTGAAACAAACTTCTGAAAATTTAAAGCAGGCTTTAGAGAAAATTCAGAATGAAAATGATGTCCTTCATAATAACATCACTGTAACTAAAGCAGCTTTGGGAGAGCTCCAGGTTCAGATGGAAGTGTACCAAAATGATACGCAGTCTAAAATTGATGATGCGTTGTATGAGAAGGAATCATTGTTAAAGGACATTAGTGTGTTAAAGGATAAACTCTCTGAAAAAGAACAAGATGTGCTTGTCCTGGAACAAGAAATTAAGTTAATTTCAGAAAAAGCAAAAGAAACCGAAAAGTCTTTAGACCATAAAAATCATTGTCTAACGAAGCTGGACATGGAATGTAAAAGTCTTACACAAGAAATTATTAATCTAAATGAAAAAGTTAAGATTTTAGAGGATGATAAATGTCTGTTACAGGAAGAATTAGAAAATGTACAAGAAAGTTCTTACAAAGTAAAGAACGAGAGAGAATTTCTTGAGACAGAATTGCTTAATCATGTTCAAAAGATTGATCATCTTACTGATAGGATGAAATCAGCACAGGTACAGAATAACTTGCTGTTACACCAGCTCGAAGAATTAAAGGCAGAAAAGTGTAATGTGATTAGAGAAAAAGAAGAACAGCAGCTACACCTCGTAAAAGTGTTTGAGGAGAAGGTGAAAAGTGCTCAGAGGGATAACAATGGAAGCAAAAACAAAACGAAAGAATTGCAAGAACTCTTAAAGGAGAAACAGCAGGAGATCAACCACTTGCAAAAGGATTCTATAAAGTTCCAGGAGCTGATCCTGGATTTGGAACGATCTGTGAAACTGTCACAGTCAAAAAGTGAAAAATTTGAAAAGGACTTAAGTAACACGTCGGAAAAGCTTACAAAGTCAAATGAAGACATATGTAATCTCAAGGGGCAGCTTGCTTCTCAAATGAACTTGGTGGATCAGTTAAAGGATGAAGTGGCCAGGCTTACAGATGAGAATCTAAATTGGAGAAAAGAACTTAAGAACAAAGAAGACAAACTACAAATTCAAAAGAGAGAATACGAGAGAGAATTGGAATTTAATCTTCAACAATTAAAGTCGGTTCACAAAAGAGAACTTTTGAACCTAGAGGAAAAACATGGTGCCCTTCAGAGAGAGAAAGAGAGGGCAATTAGTGAGGTCCATGGTTTGCAAGAGGAAGCTGGAATTAAGGACTCTCAAACCAAAAAACTTCAGGCAGATTTGAACGCAGCTTTGGCACGACTAGCTGCTTTTACAAAGTGTATGTCCTCTCTTCAGGATGACCGGGACAGAGTCATCACTGAAATGAAAACCTGGGAAATGCAGTTCAAAGAGGCCATCCAAAATAAGGAGAAACAGATAGAAGACAGCAATAAAATAATAACGTCTTTGCAAGATGAACTGAAAGACAAAATGGCTCAGATTCAAGAGCTGAATATCAAATATTCTGTGGTGGAGGAAACAAAGGATGAACTGTACTTGAGGCAAAGATCTGTCGACACACAACGCTATGAAGAGCTCTGCAGAATAAAGGAAGAAAATACGTTTTTTCTAAACAGGCAACGAGAATTGGAGAGTCTTCTTCAGTCCAAAGAGGAGGCTTTGCAAACACTCCTGAAAGAAAACTATTCTCTTAATCATCTCATAGAGAATAGTGAAAGTGCAGGAAGAGAGATAAAGGCTCTGGAAAGTAATTTTACGAGACAGGAACAAGAATTGCAAGAGCTCGTAGCTGAGAAAGAAAAAATGAATGCTGAATTGCAAAAGCAGATTACCATTTCTGAGCAAATGAAGATCATGCTAAATAATAAAGACCAAGAAATTTCCTTACTCATTTCTTCCAAAGGTGATGAAATTTCTGACTATCTGATTCAGGTACAAACTCAACATAGGAAACAAATAGAGGAGTATGAACTTCAGTTGAGGTCTTTGCAGATAGAGAGACAACAATCCGAGGAGTCGTGTCAGAGGATGGAAAATGAACTGAGGAATCTCCAGATGAAAGCAGACAAAGAAGGTCAGGATAAGGCCGCAATTGCCAGTGAAATAGACGCCTTTAAAAAATCCATGTCATCTCTTCAGAATGATCGGGATGATCTCTTGTCTAAATACAAACAACTGGAACATCTTCACCAAGATGTCCTAAATCAGCGGGACAGTCTTATAGTTAGCAGTGCAAGTGAGAATAATGCTTTGAAACAAGAATTAAGGGTGCTTCTCAATCAGATCGATGATCTTCACTCTGAAAACGCGATGCTAAGTGCACAACTGATAAAGTACAGGGAAGATCTTAACCAGGTTTTATCTCTAAAAGACCATCAGCTGAAAGACTTACTTAAGCAGAAATTGGATTGCATTAAAAGCCTTGAACAGGAAAAATATGACCTTCAAAAAGAAATGAAAGAAATGCAACTTTCCAGTCAACTGCAAAAGGATACTGCTGAGTCTTTGGAACGTGAAAATAAAAAATTAGTGTCTAAAGTAAATGATTTAGAATCTTTAATTGCATCATTAAACAAAGAGAAACTTGTTTCTGAATCTGGAGAGAAACTGCTTACTAGTGATAGCATTCAGAAAATAGAAAGTGTATCCAGTGCCCAGTTTGGAGAAGATCTCCAGAAGAAGGTTCAGGAAATCAGTAAGTCAAAAGGCAGAAGTACTAAGGGTGCAGATGAGGAATACAGTAATGCTCTTTTGACACTTGGACGTGGAGAGGAATCTGATGCTCTTACTGAGAAGATGATATTAGAAGTTCAGGCTCAAAATAGTGAGCTGAGGTCCCAAAACGAGGCCTTTGGGAAAGCGATGACTGCTCTGCAAAATGATCGAGATAGGATCATAGAGGAGTTAAAGGTTCTTCAGAGCAAATACACCTCTCAACTAGAGACTGAAAAAAAGAAAGGAGAGGAACTTGAGGCTGAATTGAATGGCTTTAAATTGCGTCTTCTCAGTGTGCTTAAAGAAAATTCTCTTCTGAATCGGGCTATTTTTGCTGCTGCAGATAAGGTTACACTTAATGAGATTGCTGATGAGATTGGAAGTGTCTGTAGGACGTTAGTCAGCCGGGAGATGGAGATGAGCAGGCTCTCATCCGCCTGTGGGAATTATGTTGACCAGATTGACGCGTTTTCCAAGGCTATGGCCAGTCTTCAGGATGACCGAGACAAATTGCTGCAGGAGCTCAGCAATCAGAAGGTAACTTCTGAACCCAAACAGGGCGCAGCTTCATTGCCCGTTGGTTGCAACAGCATCAATGAGATAAATTCTTTTAAAAGTAATTTGGATATGGCTCAGAACGATAGGGAAAGATTGGTAAGTTTTAATTGGCCACATCACTTTGTAATTATGCTTAGAGGCATGGATTCTAAAGTCTAACACTGTAAATTCTGTGAGTGCTGAGAAAACATGATATGACTCGAGAAGGCATGCTTGCGATTTGGGGAGCTTAGGTAATTATCCTGTTATACAGGAGCAAATGGGGAAGAAACATTATTCTGTAATTAGAATTCTAGCACCAGTACAATTTCAGTCGTAATGTTGTCATTCCAGTTCACTAATCATGTTTATTAACTATAGGCTAAAGAAGGAGCCGGCCTTGCCGCTGTTGAAATATCAAAACTGAAGAGCAAGGTTGATGATCTGGAGAAGACGTTGCATCAGACAAAAGCCTTCCAAGCAGAAACTGAGCGGGAGATTGCATCGTACCAGAATGAGCTTGCTGCATTAAGGTATAAATCTTAAAATTAACATGTCGTACGTGTGGCTGTTGTTTAAAATTCTTCAGTGACTTCATGGCTGATACAAACCCAAAATTATGCATAGCTTAGCAGAAAGGAGGATAAGAATATTTCTGTAACGTGCAAAATCAACTTCCACAGGGTTGTCTTTGTGGTTATCCTTGTATCTTTATGTAATGGTCTCTTACCTTATGTAACCTTTCAAGCATTCTTAATTTTATGTTTTTTCTTCCGTTGGTGACTTGGATATATGGAACTACAGTTTAAGAATCTTATTTCAGTGCTTCTCCTCTTTTAACGTAATGATTCATCTGACTGAAAATTTCCCCCCAAATCTCTTTTTATATAAAAAAAATATGTCCGAGGTGCTGCGTATTTGGCCCAACTATGTATTGAAAATTAACTTCATTACACGTTTGAGCATTATTTTTGTAGGTTTGAGAGCCCACTTCAGCACCGTTCACATGTTGCATCATCTGTGACAAATCAATAATGTGACACTGTGGGCGTAATTCTGTGAATACCTCGTGAGATCTGCTTTGAAGAAGACAGTCGGCATTTTTAAGCAGCATTGGGAGGCAGATTGAGATGTGGCCACATCAGAATGCTGCTCTTGTTCAAGCTTTTAAACTTGTGCAGATGATTGGAGTGCACAAGCATGTTATGATCAGTTCGCTGAAGATAATTTGGTTTGAATTCGAGGCCAGGAGGCAGCATCCGAATGCCTTCCTGCATTTTATAGTGCAAGTTCTAGATCTCTGTTGAAAGTCTCTGTAAGATAATACCTGTTCTATATTAGAAACTTTTAGGGTGGAGGGTGTAGATCAAAAGTCATTGCAAATGTCAGCAAGTTAGCATGAAATACTCAAACCTCATTCTAACTTGCAGACTTAGCCAATGAACAGCATGAATAGCCTTTTCCCATTTTCCTCCCCTAAACTGTAAAAGCATAGATTAAATTGAATTCAAAAGGATTTCAGTTACCTTTATGCCCTTTGTGCTATTGCCTGTGTAGGACAACAGTTTCTGGAGATGTGGCCTGTGTATTTATTTCTCAGTCTAGAGACAAGGGGTCACAGCTTTAAACTAAAAGAAGGAAGATTAAGGCTAGACATGAAGAAATTTTTTGTACTAGTGTACTTGCAATAGGGTAAACTAAGCAGCACTCAATTGCAACCCAAAACTGCAACACATCAGGACCTTTCCAGCCAGTGAACTTCTCTCATCTCCAGGCCAGCAAAGCAAACGTGATGTTATCACTTTCCAGGCTTGATTTTCCGATTTGTTTATTTTTATTGGGCAGAGATCTTTAAACTGAAGTGTGTATTAAGAATGTTCATATATTGCTCTGTATTTTCATGTAACTGTGCAAAAAATCCCATTGTTTATTTAAGAAATAACACTACAGCTTTATTCTTTTCCTTGACTTGTATGTAGCAGATCATTGTTTAACGTCTTGTCTCACCTTTTATGTTCAGAATGGAGAAAAACCTCCTCCTGTCAGAGTCCCTGGCACTACGAAATCAATATCAAGTCACCGCTGCTGAGAAAGATCGACAGATTGCAGAGCTCCAGAAGGTACAACAGGACATGATTGTGAAGAAATCAGTCTCCACCGGCAGCAATTACCCAGTCAAGGTAAAGAAATGCAGGAATCAGTTTATTTCCATCAGTTTATTGTATTAAATTTGCAGCCTGATTCCCATATGAGAACTATACACCGTATGATAGCGAAGTATGGGAGGGTGATAAATGTATTTCTTACCTGTGTGTCAGTGTTGCCTGGGGTCGAATCAGCAAGTTACAACTATTCCAAGCAAGTGAGTCGCAATTATTAAAACCGCTTTTTAATGGAGTCTGGTATGTTGATCAACTTCTTTTAAACAAAAATCACGTGTTTCTCATATGTTCATAAAATACCGGAGGAAACTCACTGGTATGGTGTATTTTAATGGTTAAAAACATGGAAAGAACCTTCATAAAGAAATCAAACGTGAAGCAGAAGGTGAACCAATAATGGTTACTGATTCCTTGTCAAAAAGGAGTCACAATTTGCTGTGGTTATGTTGTGAATTATTTGCTTGTTGCTGAGTTGCTAATATTAGTACTTAAGTAAACTCCATATTTTCTTTCTTAGATTAGTTAAATCCAGAATATAATATGAATAATTTTAAAAATAAAAACAGTTCAAACATGGACCAACGGGAGGCTGGGTGCTGGTAAATAGAGACACCTACTAGAAAGGAAGAAAAGAACTAGTGCAATGTACAGGTTTCTCAGTTAATCCTTTCAAATCAAGCAGAGGATAGAGAACTGTCAGGCACACAAGGAGGAATTCTGCTTCTGTAGCAGCTGCAACACGTTATGTCCGTAAGTGGGAATATAATTCTGACTTCTTGTGCCAATTTCATCAGCTGACGCAAATATGTTTGGGGGAAGAGACAGACAAACGAAGTGACTTGCATATACCTTATTTTTAGAAAACCAATCTAAATCAAATAACTCATTTGGATGTTGGGTAAATGCTTGGAAAAGTAGCACGGAAAACATAATTCTTGAGTGTAAATAATCTGTAGTGCACTTCATCTCAGCTTCACTGGAGTATTGCACTGCAATAGAAAAAGATGTTTCAAAGGAGGGAGGTGGAAAGCACGATATAGAAAAACTCCTAAGAGAAATCAGAAAATATTTGGGTTGTTTATGTTAAGAAAGAAATAAATGAGAGGCAAAAAACCCCAACCTATTAGTACTGTGGGATGTAAGTGAAATGAGAATCTACACTCACACTTCTTGTAATCCCTGAATGGGGGACATTCAGTGACAAATATAAAACTAGTGATGATAAAGTGATACACACTTTCAGGTAATGTGAATATTTTTTCAGCTCTATCATAGCTACGACCTGTTTTCAGGGACACGGTTTTTAAGAGGATCAGGAAAGAACTTGGTAGTTGACACTGACAGGAGTTTTCAGGATTTGTACGCCTGGTGCTAACAAATGGTAAAGATCTAAAGTTCATTCTTCAGAGCCTAAATCAGTCTCTAATTACTGCGGATTAGAATAGGACCCAATTGGGGGGCGAAGGCAGAGATGTGAATGGCAGCGTCCTTGTCCTCCCTGGAGCAGCTGGACTTGGCGTCTGCCAGCAACAAAATCCTGGATTTAGAAAAGTGGCAGCTGAGACCCAGCCTGGCAATTGCTGCCTTCTGCACACGGGCAGGAAAGCTTCAAGAAAAGGGTTATTTTAGGATCATTTTCTTGTTTGTCTTCTCTGTGCCAAAGGAGGTAAACCGTATTCCTCTTCATTCCCTTAAAGAAAATATTTCAGCTGGTCAAGTTTGTGTCTCATGTGCTGTTTGTTTCCTGTGATTAACGTAGTGAATAAAAGCCATTGAACACTAATATCTGGTGAGTTATAGACTATTTTATGTGGTAGAAGTCTCAGTTTGTGATTTTAGAGAAAAATAGATTCCATAAAGCATTAAGAGATGGCAAACTGCCCTCCATTGTTGGAGCTTAACACCAAAATGTTCACCTGCTAGAGATAAAGAAAGCCCACGTTGTGATAAAGTTGATTTTTGGGTTGATTGGTTGGAGTTTATTTATTTACTTTTCAAAATGGACTTTCAGCTTTATAGTCATATTTTCAAAATAGCTGTTCTTTTAAAAATCATGAATACTATATATTATTAGTTTGAAAATAATTTTTTAAAGGTGTTTTATATTCATTAATGTGGCTTTCTCTGTTTTTTCCTCTTTTTTTTGTGCCTCACACTGTTTACAAACTAAAAAATAAATTTAATGGTAATATTTTTTGAATTGAAGTATTTAAGTTGACAACACTAAGTAGAAGGTTTTTTTGTATAAAGTCTCTTGCAAATATGGTATTAACTTTTAGGAAGGAAATAATCTCGCGAGAAGGAACTTATTGTGTAGCCCACATGTACACGTAGTGTTGGAGTTGTATTTTATTTGGAAGACTTCTGTACCATTTACCCTCAATATGTTGATGCTTTTGAAGGTTTTGGAAACTGCCGCCCTTGCTGGAAGTGCCGACGTGTCGGGGGAAATGAAACGTGTCTTGGCTGAGAAGAATCAGCTCCAGCAGGAGCTGCAGCGCTGCCTCCAGGAGACCCACCAGAAGGATCTGCATTTCCAACAGGTTCATTCCAAGGTAACCACAGCTGGGATCCTGAACACCTCCTGTGGATCTGAGCTGCTACCAGCACAGAAATGTTGTAGAATTGCAAGTCAGAGTGATTTAAAACTTAAGATTCTTCAACACATCCCTGTTGGCTCAGGCTAGAAGTTACAAACTCAATGTCAGTATTATTTTTCCATCAGGCTTTCCTGACTTGTTGTTTGACCGAGAGAGATTTGTTGGAACCTGCATTCTGAGGAGGTTGAACTTCGAAGTAAAATATTTTTCATTATAGACAGAAACAGATTATAGACAGAAACAGGAACAAGATTTTAGCTATCTCGTACCAATTTTTAAAAACCTCAAATAAGTTTCCTTACAACTTCTTGCTGAACACTTCTGTGGCTGTTAAGGCATTTAAGAGCATGTGTGTTTCTATGCACATGTGTTTGTGTTCAGTTCACAAAAGTTTATAAATGTTCTTGGAAATTCCCTTAACGTTTATGTCTCCTTGTGTGGCCTGGAATTGGAAGGAAATTAGGTTTATGTTCCCTTATATTTGTCGTTGTGTCTGTTTTCACTGCTTCACCCGAACGTTTTATAAACCTAATAATGGTTTTGACTGAACATTGAACCAGGTGTAGCAATCTCAAGCAGGTATCAAACCTGCAGTGATTTCCTGGAGGAGATAATTCTTCATTTTTCCTTATTTAAATATGGATTTCTTTGTGGTTGTGCAGTCGGCAGAAGAGAACGCTGTCCTGTCTGCCCAGCTGAAGACTCTTTCTCAGACCCTGAGGGATAACCAGCTTCGATACACCGACTTGCAGAACCGCTATTTGAGACTGGAGAGGGAGTATCAGACGATGCAAGTGACGTCGTTCCAAGGTGCTGTTCAGGTAAGCAAATATATGGAAATGTTTTTAGGTTTTTGTCTTCTCTGCTTCTGCTTTTCTGGCTTTTGTCCTAAAAATAGAGTTAATACTTGTTGTGCTGGTTCACTGCTTTTGCTAGCCCGTGATGCGCTGAAGATAATTGTCTTTATTGTCATAAAACCGTTTTTATTGACTTTCCGTTTAAAGAAGCTGTTTATTTTTTTATTTTGAATTATTACCGTATTTAAATTGGTCTACAGCTGGCACAGATAATTGGATGGTCACTGATCGCTGGACCAGTGCAGTTTAGTGATCATTTCACCGCAGTCCTGAACCATTTTGCAAGATGTTTGAGTAATGTTTTCAAAAGTGAGATCTGTGTCATCAGTTCAGCATTTCCGCACCCTTTGCCAACCCCTCCTACACATCTGTAAGCTTTTTGCCTTGTGATCTCTTCATTCTTTACATTTTCCTATACTGCCTTGGTTATTCAGTAACAATCAGTTACTGTGATACCCTAAAATGTCATATGGATGCATATATAAAACACACAGGCAATATCTTCATCAACATTCTGTTAGAAAACAGGTTTGGAGAATTGCATCTCCGGAAATTAAAAGATTAAATGGCACAAAGAGCAATTTGTTCCCCTGCTTCTTTAATCGAAATAAAGATTTTTAACAGCTAGAAAAATGGTGACTGGCACTTTTTTCCCCTCTGCCTTTTAATATTTTCTAGGATGAAACTAGAGCAGAAGTTCCCCCTGGAGCACCACAGGAAAGATCTGCGGTTATTGTGGAGATAGACAATATGGAGCTAAATGAACTCAGAAAAAGGTCAGGACTGAGAGCTTGTATTAGCAATATTGTTTTCCTGACAGCTGTGTTGGAAGTGCGAAAGTAACGCTTTTTCTAGCCCTCTAAGGCATTTTGGGGGGAAAAGTGGATTTACTGTGGATTTACTGTGGATTAAATGAATCATAGTAATATTTGCGGATTATTATTGTCTGGTGATGTTTGTTTTTGTGAAGATGCGTGCTAATTGCTGACTCTTTCAATATCTAACCTAAAGCATCTCATTATAATGAAGTCTTTGTCACAAAAAGAAGAACGTTTCTTAATAAAAGGACAAGAAATTAATTCTTGAAGTAGGCAAAATCTTGATTTGGGTTTTTATTTTGCCGTAGGCTTACGGAGACCGAGCAACAATATGATTCGGTGCAGCAGGCTCTGGCACAGCTGACAGAAGCGCTGGCCGAAGAGAAGAGGAGGAGAGAAGCTGCAGAAGAGGCTCTTGGACTCTCCGAGGAGCAAAGTAACAGGTAAAATACTCCTGTGTGTAAAACACGGCTTCGATCTCCTTTGAAGGACAAGTGTCTGTAAAACATGTTTATTTCACTTTTGCTTCCCCTTGGACAAATGCATGGTGAGGATTTTATTTACACTTTGCCTGCAGTAAATGCAAAATGTACCGTGGAAATGGAAAATGGAGCGTCTGATCTTTTGTTTGCCTTTTTAGTGAGATTAGTGATAGGTTTTCTTATAGGTGTTGAATTTCTGAGCAAATAACAGAGCAAACAGATAATAAAGCCTGTTTGTGAGTCCACGGTACCTGAAGCAATGAGAAAAAAATCTCCCATATGACAGCTTTAGTACAGCCAGTGTTCAGATTTAAAATACCATCATCCACCTGCCTATATAAAGTGTCCATCACTACCATCATCTGAAAAATCACTGTTCCCTCAGCTGGTGATGATGGGGGTTATTCTGAATAAATGAAACACCTTTAGAGTAGATTGTAAATACAGACTGAAAAGGACCTGGCAACATAAACTAAGTCTTACTGCTTTTTGTGGGGACCTTCCGCCACTAATGTATATATACAAAATAACGATTTATGCCAGTTTGGCACTTGAAAAGAGCAGATAATTCAGCACTCAATTATCTCCCTTTGGTTTTTCTCTAGATTTGAAGCAGGCAGTTACAGGTCTGTTCCTAGCGACTACACTGTTCAGATGGAAGCCGAGGAGGAAAGGGAAGCCTTAATCATCAACCCCAGCGAACATATCGTTGTCCGAAAGGTAACTTAATGAAAGCTTTTAAAACCCTTACTTAAAAGTGACATGCGTATTGTATACTGCTAGCTGCAGGTTGGATTGAAGATAGCACAGCTCGTTATCTCCTACTCGCTAATGCTTTCTTTTTCCTTTCTTCCCTCCGCTGTACTTTTCTTTCAAATGTTACTCATTCTTGAAGTGTGATTTCCTTTATGAGTGACTGGGAGTCACTGATTTTGGGTTGTCTTCTTTATATGTTGACACTGGCATGAAGCAGCTACTTGTCTAATCTGCCTTGACGCTGAAAAGCTCCAAAAATGCTCTTTTATTGAGAGAAATACCATGGGGATGGCCATAGGGGGATCCATTCAAAGTCACAAGCTACTACTGAAACTGCATTTTACTGCATTTTACTGGCCGAATTTCTTTCTGTTTGGGTTGTGGATAGTGAGTCAAAGACAGGCAGCTGTGTAAACCATGCCATAGAACACATTGCATGTGTCCAAATTAGAATGTGAGTAATCATATTTATATTACACATATATTGAATAAAATGTGTATGCATTTTCATCTCTAGTATACATATGTAATTATATAATGCAAAAATACCTTGTAACCATTCCTCTCTCCTTTTATTAATGCTGTTTTCTTTGGATTTACATGATTTATGCTTACAGCCTGTGTTGCATCCATTGATACGTCAGAGGCAAAAGCTTTGCAGTGCCTCAGAAATCCAAGTTCCAGTGGAGCTGCTTCTCATCTATATCCCTGATGACTGACTTGATGTTTTTTGTTTCTGAACCAGATGAAAGGAGGAGCCCTTTCCTTCAGGAGATGGCTTCGGGGCCGAAGTTTGTACTGCTCAAAGCTGCTGACCTCCAGAGCAAAATCCCGCTATTTATTCCTCACCTACCTGGTGACGCTACATCTTGTTGTTTTACTGTGCCTCACTGGTGTCCTCTGAATACGCTGTATTTGCTGGGTGAATTATTTCCCTCTAGGTAATGGTGTGCCAATTCAAGGTAATAGACTTTTCACATGCTGCTAAGCTATGCACTGGACACAGTTGTATATATTCTTGTTACACTACATGAATCTTACGCTTCTTAAAAGAAATTTGTGTATATCACAGTTGCTCCAAAGTTGACTTGAATTGCTCTTCAACAGTGGAATATTATATTTGCTAAGGAGAAAATATTCCCCTCTGTTTGCCCTATAAAGAAACTGCTGCACACAAGTTATTTAATATTGTTTGTGAGTACATAATGATTGATTACTACTGAATGGGCTGTAAATGATATCTTTTCTATATAAATTTTATTTTAAGAGTTGATCTATAAATTTTAAAGGAATATTCAGCTATTACTGTTTATTGACTTCTTGATTACAACAAGAAGTTTTAGAGTGCAATAAAGGAAGAACTACTGGGTTTTTGATTTCTTTTTTTGGACTGAAAATAAAAGATTGTAGGTGGTTGTTCTTTGGCCATACAGTTTGTGATGGCTCTGCCAAGGTACACAGATATGTATATGGTAATGAGCCAAGCTGATGATTAAAGATTCAGACTTGAGATGACTTGAAGAAGTGGCTTCAATTTCTTATATTCTTTTACTGTTGTTTAAAGGTGCAGTTTCTCTAACTTTTCTTGGGTTTTTTTGCTCGTTTTGTTGGTTTTTTAAATTCACTTGCACTTCTTGTCTTGGTGGGTTTAGTTACTGTGTGTCTTTGGGGCAAAATGTTACTTGGCTGCTCAGCACATGAAATTCAAGCTTATAAAGACACAACTTTACCTCTTTTACGTACTTTGTCTTCAAGGTACAAACAAATAAAGGGCACATTTTCAACCAAAAGGCTGTAAGAAGCAGAGGATTTTAATTCAGTTTCTGTAGACACGTAATGGAGTGCTATGCATTGCATATTAACACACCCATGTTTTGTTACAGTGTTCTCTGAAACTGCACAGCTATTTCTCCCATTCGGAAAATAGCTTATTTGAGAAGACCGGTCACTGGGATGTTGTTCTTACACCCCATGCTGTTGTTTGTTGGGTTTATTCTCGCTGCGTTTCTGCTCACAACTGTATAAAAATGGGAATTCAATCAAAGCAAACCGAATCTAAAGGAGTAGACATAAAGTCACAAAAAAGGAGTAGCCATTTGATTCCCTCTTTGCCGGGCTAAAATCCTAAACATCTTGTAGGAAAAGAAAATAAGGATGGAGATGGAAGGATTCCATCAGTTTTCCTGATGCTGCTTTGAACAGATGTGAGGGAAGTGAATTATTTGCTTAAAATCCAAGGATTCTTGGATGTGAGGTTTGCTGTGCAGTCAGATGACAGGTAAAAAATGGGTTGGCATTTATGTTTGCAGATTTACCATTTGCCAAATTGTACCTGATGTTCTGCATCACTTTGCCACATGGAATGGGAAGAATTGCCATTGGGTAAATCCTGTGAACTTTCTTCTTTTGACTGTTAGTATTCCTTAGTCTAGTAAAGGCCTGGATTTTTATATAAATCCAATATATTCCTATATAACGGTGTATATTTTTTCGTAAAATGTTGATGGCTTCTCTCATTTGAATGGCTGGTGGCTGATTCAGTCCCTGTTTTCAGCCCTGGTGTCACCCAAGTGCTGAGATAATTGGGTTATTTTCAGACTTTGCGCCACGCAACCAACTACCAGGTACAGTTGAAACACGAGTACTGTGCGTGGCAAGACTATTCCCTTTCCAGCCTGAAGATGGCTGTTCACAGAACGATAACGAGCTATTCTTAGCTAATTGTGTTAAAATGAAGCAGAATACTTTCTAGCTCCAGCAGTGGACCTACAGATGCTTCCAGTTTTGCTCATCTCACGTGAGGGTTTTTTGTCTGGAGGGGAGAAAACAATCCTCTGTCATGAGGCGCAGTGAGTGGGAGAAGATCCAGAGATGTTGGGAATTCTGCCCTAATTTATCCAGCCCTTTGTGTTGGCCCTTTGATAAGCACAAACTGGACAAAAAAAAGTTGCCAAAAATGGCTCGACACGTGTAGATATTCTGTGAACTCCATTCCAGGAGCTGATATAAATGTAACGGGAGGTGAGATCATGTCATTTACAAAGAGGCTTTTACAAATCGTCACCGTTTCCTGGGTAAGTGTTGCCCTGAGAGTTTTGTTTTCATGTTCCAGTTCATGATTTTAATGTTTCGCTTCGCTTGGTCTGAGATCTTTGAGGGGTTTACACGCTTCTTGCTGGACTTGGATGCCGATTGCCTCCGGCTTTGAAGGGATTCCAAGGGGTCTTTTGGTGTCGGGTAATTCAGGTTTGACTGTGTCGTTGCACGGAAACGTGCACATGTTCCCCATCGCTGAAGGGATCAGAAATGTGCAATAAAACCTTCTTGCTATATCTGAAACCTGGAAAAAACCACTTGAATAGTGTTTACCATCTGGACATTCAGGCGTTTTGCTGTAAACCAAAAGGAAGTTTTCTGTTGATTGTGTTGAATTTTGCATTGGGAATTAGAAAAATGCAAACTAAAAATTAAAGCAAATTTAGGAAATTTATTTAGGAACTTCACCTGTTGAAAAGATTTTCAAATAGCTGCTTTGTGAAAGGGATTATTCAACTTATAAATTCAGCAGCTGTAAAGCAATAACATGGCTCAATCAATAGAAATTTTCAGTCCTGCTCTTTATTAGTCCATTCACCTCATAATTAAGTAATTGTAAGCAAAGCACGATGATTTTTTTTTTAATGGAAATTAACAAATGCTGAGCTCTCAGAGCTTTGCAGCATTTCTCTACTTTAAAATTCTCTGACCTTCTAATATCTGATGCTATTTCTGGTTTATTTAAGAGCTGAGTTTCCTGCTGTTATACATTGATGGGATGGGTGCAGTTTTGTGATGTTGGGTACTGCTGCACATGGTTGGTTTATCACATCCTAAAAGCTTTGTCCTCAGGGTTTCAGAATAAAATACCGATTCATGGCAACATGAATGGATGTTCCAAAATACCAGCTACTAGAACTAATGGTTAAACATTCCTACATTAAAGCTGTTAACAAATTTATGTGATAAAACGATTCTGCTCCCGTACGTGAAAAAGAATCTTCTGGTCACAGGCACATCAGGAAGAATTAAAATGATTGTTCTTATTTAAAATAAGGTTACATTGTCAAATTCTGCTTCTGTTTCATCTGAGGTTGTTTGGACATTGTTGTATGTTGCAAGGATCCTCTGAGATTTTAAACTCCACGAGCAGGACATCGGGAACCAGTTGCTGAGGTGGGGCTGAACAGCATCAGAAGTCAAATGCATTTTTGCATTAACTGCAAAAATGATGCTTAATACATTTTTTTTTTGCACTGTTAAGGATGAGAAGTTTGCTGGACAAGTGCTATTCTTCATTCCCTTCCCATTTCTGAAGTGCTCTCTCTCACTGAGAGAAGTTGCCAGAGAAGGAAAAATCAACTCCTTCCCTCTCCTTGACTGCCTAAAGAGGCAATTGTGCGGTCCTAAAAATAACCAAGGAATCTGAAACAGGAGTCTTGGTGAAATTCCCTCTCTTGGTGGGAATTTTGCCATGAATTTCAATGAGTTCAGGACTTTGTTTGATGTGTTGGCCACCCGCTGAAGTGGACTTGTTCCTGGGCAGTTGTCCCAGCCGCCTCTTGTTCTGGTTCCTGGAATAACCACTTTGATAAGGGATTTATCACTTACAAATATGGAGCAGGTTGTGGAGTGGGCACTTTGCATACAGAGGAGCTGTCGCTTAAATACACCCAGCAAATGCTTTCCTAAAACTTCCGTGGGTTATTTTTAGTTGGTTGTTTAGGATCGATGATGGCAAATTTAAAAATGCCTCTAGGGATTAACTGCCGTCTTTGAATTAATGAATATTTGGTGATTCCCATTTACTATTTGAGTTCTAACCAGTGGCAAGTGCACATGATCAATTCATTTGTAACAAATGAAGTTTCTAGAAGATACTAATAGCACAGCTTTGGAAGGGATGGGGTTGTGCTTGCTCAATCCAAGGAGAGCTGAACTTATCCCATGGTCACCAAGCCAATTAATGCAACATCACAGAACCCCTTGAGACTACAGCAGAAATGTCCCTTTCGGAAACAAAGGCTGAATGTCCTGATTAATTTGCTTCAGAAAAACTTATTCAAGCTGAAATTTTTGAGGATACTTAAGATGCTTTACAAGACAGAGGTTTTAGCATAGACTTCACTGTTTAGGTTTATTCCTTGCCAAGATTTTTCTTTTTATGGCAGTTTGTTCTCAAAATGATGGAGAGTTGCTTTTGTCCTGTTCCCTTCCACCTGCTCCTCTCTCCTCCCCTCCAAATTACAGTTTTGCAGCCAAAAATCTGAGGTATTATGTGTGATGAGGATGAAACCACCGCCCTTGTATGTGACAATGGTTCCGGGCTTTGCAAAGCCGGGTTTGCAGGAGATGATGCCCCAAGAGCTGTGTTTCCATCCATCGTTGGACGTCCTCGACATCAGGTTAGTTGGTGCCGAAGAGGAAGTGCTGCCTGGTTTGAGTAGTTGTTTTGGGTTGATTTTGGGTTTTTGTGGGGTTTTTTATGAGACTTTAGACATGGCAACGAGAAAGCATCAGATTGAATCAG
This sequence comes from Nesoenas mayeri, assembly GCF_963082525.1. Lineage (NCBI taxonomy): Eukaryota > Metazoa > Chordata > Aves > Columbiformes > Columbidae > Nesoenas > Nesoenas mayeri. The sequence goes on along the minus strand of NC_137548.1, from coordinate 66,901,198 downwards.
GCAGAACTCCCATTGTCCTGTCAAGGAATGTAGCTTGTGAAGAACTTCGTGATCCTTTGGAACGGTGTCTTCAAGCACAGAATGTTGACTCTAAAAGAATATATGAAGGTGTTTTATCAAAACAAAGCTCGTTGGATTAATCAATGCTTGCCATATCAATACAAAGAAAAAAGATAGGCAGAACATGAGAACCAAATGAACAATAATAATAAATTCCTTTTTGTGTTCTGTTAAGCAACATTATGGCCCAATAAACTTCCAAAAAATGTGTGTAGCACATTGCTTAATCAACTCAAACAGTACTGGAAAGGATAAACATGGGTTTTCTTGACCTTGGGAAGGGTCTTTCTGCTTAATTAGTTTCTTAACAGTTCCCTTATAAATAGAAGATTCAGATTTTTTTGTTTGTTTTGTTAATCTCTGAGTCAGATTTTAATTTTCTGGGCTGTAGAAAAGCCTTCCCTAAAGTTTTGTGTGTTTTTTTGCTGAGATAAATAAGCCTGGTTTGACAGGCTCAAAATACTAAGCGTTTTAAGGAATGCATTTTGAACAGTTCTATGAATTGTTGAAGATGAATATTGGTTGTTGAAAACATCCATTCTTGACCCTCTTACACTGTTCGTTGGCTTTTGACATGTAGTTTTGCACAGGTAAGCAGCCCAGCAGCCCTACTATTCAATCCATGGAATTAAAAGATATGCACGAGAAAAATGAAATATTTTTATGCTAATTGACGAATATTTTACCTCATATGCTGTCACATTATTTGGGGCAATTGTGATAGACTTCCTAATGCAAACAGGATAAACTTAGCTTAACTATTATTTAATAAATGAGTTTGATTTTAGAATATCTGTCTCTGTTTTGTAGAATTTAATGCTTCTTTGCAGAATGGCAGTAGCAGGTACAGTATTTTGGGTGAAATTTTAACGTAAACGTGATATTCTATCTCTAATGTACATGATATACTGCACTAACACTAGAATAATATACTTTGCAGGGTGTTATGGTGGGAATGGGTCAAAAAGACAGTTATGTGGGGGATGAAGCGCAAAGTAAAAGAGGGATCCTGACACTGAAGTATCCCATTGAGCATGGAATCATCACCAACTGGGATGACATGGAAAAGGTGGGTGTTCATTTTCAATTTAATTTTGTTGAGGCGTCGTCTTGTCCGAGACATACAATTTGCCATTAATCCTATAAACCTTGAAGAATTTGTAATCTCGCTGTAGTTAAAGCGATAGGCCAGGATGCCAGTTGATCAGGTCTTGGCAGTTCTAGAGTTGCTCTTCTTCTAAAAAGCAAATGCTTATTACTCATCAGATTTGGAAGTGTGTTAGAAAAGTATTTTACACTTTATACCTACTGTTTTCAACCTTGACGTTCATACTGAGGCAGAATGTTTGACAACGATAGAAAGCAGCTAAAGTAAAAGAGAAAAATAAAAGGTTGAGATTCATCAGAGGTGAATCAGAGAAATATTCAAGCCACATTACTGAAGCTGGGAACACAAAACGTGAGGTGGAGAAGGGATTTTTCCCTCCTGAGCACTTGCCTTCATGAACAAGACGATGTGTGATGCCCACATCTTGTATTGCATGTGACATTCTCACTGTCAGTTAAAGAGGAAAAGACAGATTGGGGCTTCCTATCCCTATACTAATTCTTTTAGAGTGGAATATATATTTTTCTTTCCTGAAGCATGTTCTTCTGTTGCCAATTCCAGTTAGCTGTTAACATCTGGATGGTGAGAAGACATCTTTATTCCCTATCAAGCCAAACATTCTTGGCATGAGGTCAGTGCAGTGGCCTCTTTGTGCAATGCCCACTCAAGGATGTCCCAGACCAGGCAGTTCAGTCCCTTGTCATGTCCAGGTGGAATGGAATGGGAAGGAAACTCCATGAGAAAATTCTTCTAGTAATTTTTCCTGTGGAAAATACCCCTGATAGGAAGACAGGAGGCCGGTGTTGTTCTGTACTCACACTTGCTGAGACAATGTATATGCAACTCTAATACATATATCTAAAATTGCTTATTCTATCATATTTGCGAACCCAAACTGATAAGTGCGGAGTGTTCCAGATGAACAGACCGAAGTTTATACAGGAGCAATGGGAGCTCCTCACTTCATATTTGGAAATCAATTGCCTCTAGATGGAAGCACAGTATTTGCATTTCATGATTGCACCGCTTGTTGGGAGGACACCTTCCTCCGTTCTGCAGAGTAGAAAGTCGATCTCATACATCCATTATGTTGTTTTGCCTCATAATTCTCCTGCTGTCTGCATTCAGCAATAAATTATATTTCCCTGTAGGGAAAAAAAAAAGGAAAAAAATAAGAAGGAGGTCACTATTTTATGTTCTTCCATCAGCGATTGGTCTCTGGATCTGGAAATTGTCCTGTGTCTAACACATATTGGTCTGTATCTTTCTCTGTTAAGGCTGGATGCTAGAACAGGCTATCTAAAATCTAGTTAGGAAAAGGAACTTGGAAAGGTAAAAAGGTGGCATGTGCTTTACTGTAGTGTAAACTCATGGCTGGATTGATTGATTTTTTAGGGTGTGTGGTGGAGGCTTCAGGCAGTGCTGTGGTTCAACTAATGGTCAGATACTCTATGGGTTCTTGCAGTTTGAACTTCTCTTTGCCACTTGAATGGATGAAGGAATTACTTGTGAAAGCGGGTCCCTGGCCTAAGTTTTCCTTTTGCTGACAGTTTGCAACATGTAGTATCTGGCAAAGATGCGCCAACACAGAGTTGTGCCTGATGGGACAGAAAGCCAAGGCTGCGTCCAAGTGAATGCGCAACAAATAGAAAAGAGAAGCATGAGAGGGAGGCAGTGGTGGGAAAGAGGCAAGAAATAGCCTTGCTAACTTTTGTGATTATTGCAAATAAGAAAAGTAGCTTAAAAAAATACATATATATATGGGTTTCCTACTTCAGTCATATGTTTACATGCATATCTCAGCTTCCCCTGAAGCTCTGTAACACACACACACACACTCTTGTGGCTGAGAGAGCTTCTGAAATGCAATCCCTGAAGTTTTGGTGCTAAGGGAATATCTATTGTATATGTCTATATATTTTTCCTCTGAATTTTTTTTAAACCAGTTGCATGATTTTGATCCAAACAATAAATTTCTTTCCAATGCTTGGAAATGCTACTACTGAAAGCATCGCAATGTAGGAGAAACTAGAGAATTAGTGGGTAACGTGCCAAAAATGGGACAAAGGCATCATAGTGCCCAACCATCCATATATTAGAAAAAGCAGGGGGTCACCAAAAGCGTCCGTGTGTGTGAGATAGAGAGCGAGAATGCTGCAGGATGCACAGAGACCCGTGTGAATGGAGGAGGAGGACATGGAGACAATGAAATGAAGCATTCTTCTCCTCCTGTGCTTCAGTTCACAATATTCAAATGGGGACTGGGCTGTTTTCCGCTGGATAATAATACCGGGCATTGTCCATCACTGTTAATTTGTTCACGGTGACTGAGCTGACAACCTATGGGAGGGAAAGCGTTGGGATGGAGCGTTTTCTAGCTATGTGAATATTTAATATACATGTTGGGATAATTCTTCCTCACTAATTTATCTTTGTTTTTTTTCTTGCTGCTTACATTTAATTCTCATGACCTGTAAAATCCAATGCTGAACTGGTTTTGCTTCCTGTAGAATATCATTATCCGTTAACATTCTGGTTATCATTAGGTTGAATCTAATGGGCTGTGCAGTGCCCGATCCTGCTGGTTTTCAGGAAAAACCTGCAAACTGCTGGTCCTGGTTTGTGAGTCCAGGTTGGTTCCTCACTGCTGAGATTGCCAATACTTAGTTAATTATGCAAACGTGGAGGTTTCTTCTCTTCCTTTGGTTCTTTCATGTCTGAAATGGCGGAAGAAACTTATGTGTGATTTCTATATATTTTTGTCCAAACTTTTACATGATTACTTTGTTTTATTCAACTTTTCTCCGTCTTTGCATTCTAAACCTTCAAATGGAAGATGGCCCAGCATCCCAAGCCCCAGTTCTGAAAAGATCTCATGTTTTTTAGGGAATTGAGATGAAACTGCGTTTGGTTTGGTTTTTTTAGGCGTGATCATTTTCTTAATGAATAATTCCATGTCTGGACAGCTGTTGTCTTTGTAGGCACTTGGAATTTATGGATCTTCTTTCCATTTAAGTTCATTTTGCATAATAATACTTTTTTTCTAGGATATTAATGAAATAAACTTACCCTGTGTCCCTCTTCAGAGAAGATGATCCATGCTCTGTTTAGGAAATCCTAAGTAGAGTCTGTTGTGTAGGTTAGATTCTATTGTTATGGTAGAAACATAATGGTTTAATGTCTGCAAAAAATATAATTACTGTATTTGTAAAGCTTTCTGTGGACAGAAGGAGCGATTTTCAGAACACTTTTCTAAAGCACTTTTCGGTTTCAGATTTGGCATCATTCTTTCTACAACGAACTCCGGGTTGCGCCGGAGGAACATCCCGTCCTGCTGACCGAGGCCCCTTTGAATCCCAAGGCCAACCGGGAAAAAATGACTCAGGTAATCATCTGAATGTTGTTCCACGGATCATTTCTGCACAGAAGCAGCCAAAAATATAAATAGCCCTGGGTATTCAGATCTGGGAGATGATCTGTTGTGGATTGGCCAGGCCATGGTGAGAGCAAAAGTTTCTGCTGCTCATGCAAATACTCTGGATGGCCCTAAAATGTTTTGTACCTGATTTTGGCAGTGAAACATATGGAACGAGCCTCTTAAAAACTTGAAATAGTTTTCTTTGTTCACAAGAGTTTGTGTGTGCTCAGTTCTGGAAGTGGGGAAGCTGGAGGCCAAAGCTGCCGATGCTGAATGTTGGTGTGTAGATAAAGTTGACCCAGGATTAATGTAATTTTTTGGATGGAGTTATGAGTCATTGATGTATTCAAATCTGAGGTTTGCAAGGGCTGTACCAGCTGAATCACACTTTGAGTTTTGGATCAGTGACACCTTTAATGTCCCTACTCCTGGCCACCAAGAGTCCTCAACTTGTGGTAGTCCAGCTCTTCAGGTTGTGCTGTACCATCTCCTCAGGTTGTGCTGTCACAGTTCCTGCTTTCTACCCTAAACACTGTCACTTTATCAACACTTCTGCACGACACAAAATCCTAATTATCATATCAGTATTTGATTTTTTTTGGAAGATTTAAATAAAGGTATTTGAAGGCCATCATGAGGATGACTTTGCGGAGCTCCCAACTGGAGCACCTGGATCAGGGGAAAATTGTTCACAAACTGGAGTCTTTGTATTGCTTTGGGAAAACGGGTTGTCTGAAGCATTCAAATTTAAGTGGTGCTTTGCTGAAGATTTTTGCCTGTGGCATACCCAGTCTCATTTAGCAAACTGAGATCAGAACCAGAAGTCAAGCTCTGAAGTTTATTTTATAGCAGTCTTCTGGCTAAAAGTCCACCTTATAAATTTAACCAGTGATGTAACCAGAAGTAAGTGTGATTTAAATACAGATATAGGTGTAAAACCACCTGGGAAAATTAGATGTGGATCCGCACTTCCCTTTGCGCCCACTTTTGGCATATATTTAATAGGAAGATTATGCATCAATTTAGCAACAGTGTAAATAAACTAATTAAGTAGTGAGCTTGACAGCACACGTTACTGGGAGATAATACAACTGGGAGATAATAAACAACAACAGACCATAAGAAAAGCCTGGTTTATAACAAGCAGGAGGTGTGGTTCATACAGTAGACATGTCTAGGACTATTTCTCTGTCATTACACTGTAATGATAAATCCTGTTTTCAAGACTGTTTAAAGGCTTATTGTTTATTACTGATTGCATTAAATTCATCACATTAATTAACTCAAAATATCAGTAATTCGTGTATTCTTTAATGCAAAGCATAATTTTCATTAAAACTAGACTTCATTGGCAAAGCTATTAGCTTATGAAATCCAAAGTTTGATTTTAACTCCCTGATGTCAGTGGCTCTGGTGGGTACAACAGTAATGGTTGAGGTTTATGGTTGGACTTGATGATCTTAAGGGTCCAACCTAAATGATTCTACGAGTCTATGAAATGTGGTCCCAGCAACACCAGTCATGATGGGGTAACACTGTATTTAAGAATAAAGCACCAAAGGACACCCAGAAAACCCTGATCACAGTAAGTGTAGCATGTCATGAGATTCACTTGCCAGAGGAATCCATGGATGCTCCAGCAGAGGAGTTTCTGAAACAGAACAAAAGCTGCATCAGGAACAGCTGGTTATTCCTTGAAATGGGAATAGACAGATTATTCCTTGTGGCTTCTTCCAGCTGTGCTTTCTATAAATCTTTAGTACGTACATACCTATATATACATATAAATACTTTAGATTGCTGTGTTGTTGCAGTTCTGACATCAGGATAAAAAAGTTATCCCAAGGTGTCCTCTAAATTAATATTATCAATAAAAATCTGACCTAGTCTGAGGTTAATGGAAAGATATCCACTGACTTCAGTCATTTTTAATGAAATTCTAAAGACAACATAGCTTGTTGTTCACAGAAGAACCACAGTTCAGGAGGGGGCTCAGGAGCAGAAACTGGTGGTATTCATTAAAAAAAAAAAGAAAGAAAATGTACTGTCTCTTCAGCTACTTTGAAGTTTAGATCCTGAAGGTTTTCAAATTCTGAATTCCAGATTATGTTCGAGACATTCAATGTGCCAGCCATGTATGTGGCAATTCAGGCGGTGCTGTCTCTGTACGCGTCTGGAAGAACCACCGGTGAGTCTTTCTGCGCGTTGTATTTTCCACCTGTTCCTCTCTCGTGTATGTATGTTCACACACACAGATATATGTTTATTACCCTGCACCAGCTGTGCATTAAGTAGAACTGACAGCCGTATGGAAGTGGAATATTCCCCACCATCCTGGTTTTTGGATTTTTGTTTTAGTTTTTTTCATTACAGGTATATGGGTGTAGATTTGTGATTCTCTTCTTCAAAAGCTCAAGTGACTACAGCTCAACTCTATGTACAGATGAAAAATGATAGAGTTTGATACTGCCCTTAATTGCACAGCATAAAGAAGCTGTGTCTTAACTAGGTTGTTCCAAACCCATGGTTCCTTCTTACTTTAGACCTACCTCTATTGTTAAGCTGCATTCCCAGTAGGGGAAAAAAAAGCAACCAACATTCAGTAGTTAAATTAAAGTGTTTCATTTGAATGTTGAATTTGGATCACATAATGATGTCTGCTGTTAAGCGATCGTCAGAATTAGCATGGAGGTCTCTTATTGCCATTTAGAGTCTGATCAAGCATTGAGACAATAAACCTCTTCTTAGCAACTCTTGAGTCTTCATATACTTTGAAAAAAATTAAAATGCCATCTGTCTTTGTAGCCTGATGCCACAATATAATTTTGTATCAAAAGATCAACAGCTTACAGGAATTACGATTCTCATCAGTACTATTGTATGTTTAAAATTCCACTATTTGCATGCATGTTTGGTATCAGAAATGCCTTATTCATTTTGAGTGGGAAGCATGTTCTTCATTTCCTATCCAAGAATATAAATACCATGGCTGTGCAGAAATCACCTGTTATATTTTCCCTGATGGGGTGGTTTATTTTAATGGCAGATTCAAATTTTTAAGTTTATAGATTTTTTTTCCATTGCAATTTGTACATTGGTTCATGTCTGTAAAGTGCTACGGGTTGTCTGAAGATAGAGCCTCCACATACATGTTGAAACTCCTTTCCACTCAGGGATGGAATCTGCAGGTATCCATGAAACCACATACAACTGTATTATGAAGTGTGAAATCAACATTATTGCTAGCATCCATTCAGCAAAAACAATACAATCAGATTGCTGAATGTTTTCCCCAATTCATCTCATGTGACTAGCTCTTTAATTACACAAGTGACAGAAGCAATTGTCCTGTGAGCATCTTGATTTGTTGCATGTTTCAGCTGAGAATATGGAATATGTGGAGACCCTGTATCAGGGGGAAATAATCAGCTTCTCCTTTTCTTTCACTTCCCAGGAATAGTTTTGGATTCTGGGGACGGTGTCACACACAACGTGCCTATCTATGAGGGCTACGCCTTGCCTCACGCCATCATGAGACTCGATCTGGCGGGCAGAGACCTGACCGACTATCTCATGAAAATTCTCACAGAGAGAGGCTACTCTTTTGTCACCACTGGTAACGAGCTGTGCTTTGGATGATGCACTTTGCACACTTATACTCTGTTAGTTGTCTTATTATGCAGGAAGCGTGTACCTGGTGAGATGCATCAAAATCCCATCACTAGGTTGGTCTGGGAATAATAGTTCATGTTGGCTAATGGGATTCTCCTGACTTTGGCTTTCAGCTTATCTGGGGAGCACCAAGGACAAGGGTGCCAATGGATTAGGAAATCCTAAATCAACGGCAAATTTAAGGAGTTGTTGTGTTTGATCATATCTCTTCCACAGACAAAGGAACAAAGTAGCTGGCAAGGGATGAACCTCTAGAGGTTCATCGAGGTTTTGCGACAGAGACTTGTAAACATAAATCTTTACAGTGTTCTGTAGTACAATATATATATTTTATTTACCAATGAGGGAAATTTGGTAATGCAAAAGGAAAGTAATGTTGTTGAGACAACAGAGCGGTCAGAGTCCACTGAATCGTGCAACCATTGTAAGCTAAGGGAAATGTACATGAGAAAATCTGCGTTCTAGCTGTCATCCTCTACATTGGTTTAAAACGTTTCTTTACTGCCTGCAGCCGAACGGGAGATAGTGAGAGATGTCAAGGAGAAGCTTTGCTACGTAGCTTTGGATTTTGAAAATGAAATGGCAACTGCGGCTTCCTCCTCCTCTCTTGAGAAGAGCTACGAGCTTCCTGATGGACAAGTCATCACCATTGGGAATGAACGGTTCCGATGCCCAGAAACTCTCTTCCAGCCATCCTTCATAGGTGGGACATGACTTTTTCTTTCTAGGGACTTGACATAGAATGAAAACAAGAATTTCTTAGATATTATAGTAGACATTCAGCTGTAGGAACAGAGGTATTTATCCTCAAATGTCCTTAGAAATGTAGTTTCTATTGACCTAATCAGTTTTTTAGAAACTAAGAACGTTGCTGCTACAGCTACTGGACAAAAAGACACCTCTCAGTTTAGAAATACTAAGATCCAAGGATGGTTTCAACCTCTTGCAGAAGCAATGGAGTTTCTAAGATGATGTTTGAAAGTCCTGTCAGAAGATCATGCTTTTTATCTTGACTGGCTGATAAATAACTGCACAGTGCTGCTTATATGTGGTTTTTATCTAGATGCTGCTTCTGTCTGTCCTTTTATTGTATTAAGCTGTAATTTTGATAATACAAAATCAAATGGTGCGGCATTTTCCAGTAGTTTTACCTGCAGTGTTAAAATTCTCATTCTCTCCAGTGGATGACCGACTCTTGATGTGGTAACTCATGCTGCCCTCACAAATTTCCCAATTCCCACTTAAATTCTGCTCTTGAGAACTGAGCAAAATCCCTGCAGGCACTTTGGCACAATTTCCATCATTCTAAATGGTGAAGCCAGCTATGCTTGTGTGTAGGAAAGGAAACTATTTGAGCATTAATGTAGCTCCAAGTTCTGTATTTGAACATTGCAGGAGTGATGCTAAAATATTCTATATTGGAACATCAGCAGGAGAAATTATCTTTAGTAGACAGAGGGATTTGGCTGCCAGAAATGTATCAGGGACCAGAGTTCATGCTAAACCATGGTCAGTATCAGAAACATAGCGATGGAAATTAGGATTTCCTGGATCACTGATCTTTGTTGAAATGTGCGTATTGAGCTGGTTAAAAAGTCTCGTACTTGAAGTTCAAACTGTGTTCCCAGGGCTGTATCTGGTCTGTTCATTTTCTTTAGCAAAAAATAGTACTGTAAGTTAACTTTTACTGTACTGGCATTCAAATTAAACCAACACCTCAAAAGCAAGGTGGCTCACTGAAATGCCAAGTGGGCTTCTATTTCTAGCTCACAGCATCATGAAAGGTTATAGAAATAGCAAACTATTGCAGTAATGCCTCATTTTAAATGTTTCCTTTTTTTTTTTTTAATTGAGGAAGTAAAAAGCTCAGTATGAAATCATAGTGGGGATATTTCTTCCTCACAAGTTTATTTTGCTTGTACAAATACTATGTTGAGATGACAAAGGAGGTGAGGAGTGTGTCTTGTCCTTTCTCCTTCCTCTCTTAAGCATCACAAAGCTTTTTCTTGTATCTTTTTTCACCTTGGAGTTTTAAGGAACACAGCTTGGACTAGTGAGCTTTGCTTTTATTTTAACAGTAATAAAATGAAGGGCAAGAAGAGAAATAACATATTGAAACTTCTTTCCGCTCAGGGATGGAATCCGCAGGTATCCATGAAACCACTTACAACAGTATTATGAAATGTGATATCGACATCCGGAAGGATCTCTACGCTAATAACGTCCTCTCTGGAGGAACCACGATGTATCCTGGGATTGGCGATCGTATGCAGAAAGAGATTACAGCTTTGGCTCCGAGTACCATGAAGATTAAGGTAATTTTTAACACCCATACTTATGTTGGAAAGTTAAATGTCATAAACAAATCAAGATATCCATAAGAGAATGCCCAGGTCTTGCATCCCAAGTCCTCGGACAACTTGATATCCCTTTTCTTCCTACCAGCCAAAGCAGAATTAAAAAAGGCATTTGAGTGGTATGGGAATAAAAATGTTTGCTGAAGCAATGGGAGTTGGTGAGGACGTTTTGAGAAAATGTCAAACAACAGTTAAGGAAAACAGTCCTGGGGGTTAATATTTTTAATTTTATTTTTTTCATATATGTTTATTAATTTCGGTAGCTGTGTTATGGGCTGTGTTCAAATATCTCATGGGCTGCTCTGTCTGCTCATAGTGACATTGTAGCATCTCTACTGACTTGAGGCAGAAGACAAAAAATATGGCAGCCATTCTACCTCTTACTTCACTGGAGTCATGCTCCTATGATGAAAACACTTTCATCTAGTTATTATTAATAATTAGTAATATTTCATCCAAAGAGAGGGTTACTGTGCTTTCTGCTTGTCATTTTATTTACAACAAGTTGCACTTCTCTTCTAGATGATTGCACCGCCAGAACGTAAATACTCTGTCTGGATTGGGGGCTCCATATTGGCATCTCTATCCACTTTTCAGCAAATGTGGATCAGTAAAGATGAATATGAGGAGGCTGGTCCCTCTATTGTCCATCGCAAGTGCTTTTGACCACATCCATCACATCCTGTCAGTGATAAGTAGTGCTGGCTCTCTCCTTCTCACCTGCCCTTGGTCATCTCTGAGGGTGGCTTTGGCTTTCTTCCACACATTAAAAAAAACACACTGTGTGGATGTCATAGAAATTAGCAGTTGATGCTAAAATGAGACTAACGTTTCAGTGATGGGTGTTTTCCAAGATAAATAACAATAGTTATACCGTATGTTTTCACAGACATCCCTTCCCCCTGCTGCAACCCAGGAGGTGACACACTAAGATGGTGTGTGGTGGTGTCTGCTCATCAATGGTCTCTGAAGTATCCACATCAGTGATTCTTTCAAACTCAAAGATAATGCAAAATTTAGGTACCAAAGAAAGCTTATTTGATGCAGTTGAGTGGTATGCAGGATTCTTCTAAGAGAGTTTATTTTCTTGAGGATACAGTGGATTGATGTGGATGCCAATGTTCACATGGGTACCAATTCTTTCCGTAGAGCTTCTATGCATGTCTCTCCTTGGTTACTTCTGAACTTACACCTAACAAGTTAATTTATTGGATGTATTATTGCTTTCTTCATCTCTCTGCCCAAGCAGTTAACTGATGTTTCATTTACTTTTGCTGTCCATGTGTTATGCTAAGCTAATGATTACAGAGTAAATAATAACCTTTTGAATATGTTATTGAAATACTCTGGGTTTAATGGATCAATAAAAAGTGTAATTATCCATGTAAGGCTGCTGTGGCTTACATTAATTTAATAGAGTCTAGTTTATCTGTTAAAGATAAAATAATTACCACTAATTTGTATTTTAATTTTATTATGAAAAAGGTTTCATTCCCTCTGAGTTTTCTAGCTAAGCAATTTTTAAAGAAAAACAGAATTGTTTCACAGTTTCTATTTTAAAAAGAAAATAAAAAAATCTTCCCAGATGACAAATTTTCATAACGTTCTGTATGAATTAGAGTCAGCCATGAAGATTTTACTGTTTTGGACACCAGGCAAGTGTGTTTGTGTGATTCTGGATGCCGTAGACTTTGAATTGATGTGATGACCGGCTTGATGTGCGTTTTGTGATTTGAATCAAACCCATCAAGTAATTGCCAGTAAATACAACAGCCTCTTTCCAAAGACGGGAAAAAGATGTGTGTTGGATTTACAGTCTTCTGAAAATGCATCCAGGGGATGCTTGGAGGAATCTTATTACTGCTCTGAGTTCCAACTCAGGGCGATCTCATTTCCTTATCCAAATTATCTCTTAATGGTAAAAGCTGAAAGATGTATAAGGGAAGGTTTTTTCCAAGGTCTGCTGTAACTACAGTCAGCTAATAAGTAAAAGCGATTGATCTTCATTCCCATTTTTGGGCAACAATCTGTTCAAATTGCCTGTATCCATCTCTTCTCAAGCAAAAGCAAATCACTGCAAATTTCTCAGCCTCTGGATGAATTTTACCGTAAGTTTATTATCTTGTTCTAAGCTTATGTGATTAATCAGTGCTTAAGTTGATAATAAATCACCTTACATACAGGAGTATCACTGTTAACTGGCCTTATCAACTACCTGAGCAATATAACTTACCTTTTAATCTTGACCTCTAGTATGAGTGATGTTCAACCTTGGTACTCAGATCTCTGGAACTGAGTAACCTTTGCAAGGGAAGTGGCAAGGGAAGTACACGTTTACAACATTTGCATATAACTGAAAGAGTTCTTTGGGCTTTTTCTCTTCCCTCCCTTTCCCAGGTCTCCTTTTCTCATTCTCCGTAACAAAATTCTCCTCAGTCCTTGGTTGGCATCTCCAGGTCCTGGCACAGCTGGGGCTGAAACGTGAGCTCTCCATGGTTAGAATATGAATCCCCATCCCACAGCTGACTCCTTTTTCAGCACGATCATCCTCTCAATACCCCCCTAACAATCTGCATGTGGAGTCCTATTCAAAATAAACATGCTTTTTGAAAATAGAATTAATTGTGTGCTAGGAGCAAATGCAGATAAAAATAAATAAAATTATGAAGCTGTTTGTGTGGTTTGGCAAACCTCTGCTTCAGTGAGAGGAAATTGTCTTGGCCACCATGGAAATCCTAGTTTTCTATATGTTGTTGTACAGAACACTATAGTGGCTGCAACTGAGAGTAGGGAACACCTATCTCACTTTAAGATTATCTTCAAACCCATGGAGGTATTAACATTTATACTCAGTCATACTGCTGCATGCTTTACTCTGTAACCTGATGTGGAAATCTAGTATGGCTGACAGTAAGTATCCTAAATTTGAAAGAGCTTGTATGGATCACATCTGTGTAACATCAACCATTCCACCAATGCCAAACATTCTGAAGTTATCTGGTTCTGGTGAATGGCTTTCCATTTCAGTTTTCCAACTTAATATGTTGTCTATGCTTAATATTCACTTGAGTCTTCTTCCCTACAGCCATATAGGCTATAAGTATCTTCTTTAGAAAACTAAACAAATCCAATTTCTCTCAAATTTAGAAGTCAGGACTCAGAAGATATCTCCCTCTTGAGGTTCATGATAAATCACAGCTTTACCAACTTATATCAAGTAGAGCTCATGGGCAGATTTAGTCCAGACATTTTTAATCTTAAGAGCAGATGAATTTCATAGAGAAAGAAGAAGGATCGTCTTTTACAGTAAGAATTTAAGGTAAGAGCTATTTGTATTTTTAATAGATTCTGTTGTTTCTGTAAATAATGTCAGCTTGAGGATGAGACACTCCAAAGGTAGAACACTACTCAGAAATCTAAGATGGCAAATCAAAGGCTACAAATAATTCCAGATGCTGAATATTTTGCTGTTGTCCTTGGTAAGTATGAGAAAATGTGACTTTCTGAATATATGCAATTCTATTGAATATATGGTATAGCTAACCGCTGTTAGGGCTTGTGAGGAGTGTTTCCTTGCGGCAGCTCTGTCACTCTGGTAGTCTCGTAAAGAGCATTTTGCATTGCAGGTTGCACACTGAATCAGTTGAGCTTGGCTCTCACGCAGAGTTGCTGAATTAACATGATGTGACCCAGAGATGCAAAGGGTTTTCTTTCATTAAGGGTGCCGGGATGCTCGGGAGAACGCAAGACGTGTTTCCCAGACAACAGCCGGTGTTGTTGCAGAGCTGGAAGAAAGTACAAAGGCTGAAAAAGGGGGTGTATGAAGAGGAGGGATCCATTTAGGAAAAAGAATCTGAATAGCAAAGTTAAAGTTCTTTGTTCTTTTACAAAGTGTAAAATACATCAAACATAGAGAACCTGCTGTAGAGTCTGTGAAACAGCTGGGATGGCCTCAGAAATAGAGCCCCAGAAAATAAAGAAGCCACCACCAACAAAACAGCAAAGAAATACAGTTTAAAACACAAATACATCACCTCCTTAAGTCTGTGCATGCTGCAGCCTTAAAGTCACAATCCTTATCTGACCTTTTTCCCAAAATAGCACAATCAAGAATGATAATCCTGATGGAATAAACACAGATGGCATCTTGCATATGATCTCATTCAGCTGAAGTTTTCCTTCGAGTTCTGTGCAGGATAAATAAACGTCAGCTCAAGTGCCGTCTCCGCTCTGCTCTGGGTACTCGCCGCAGGGACACTGATGCAGATTTTGGTTAATATTTAAGCAGAATTCCAAGCAGCGAACACTGCGCATCAGCCTAGGAAACCAGCTTGTGTCCAGCCCTCTGGTTCATTTCTGACAAACAGGTTAGAAGCTCGGATGCATCATTCATCTGCTTCAGTAGCTAGAAAAGTAGGACTTAAATTTCCCTCATCTGACCGGTTTTAAATGATTAAAAAGATTGGGTTTTTGTGCTTGTAACTATAGCTACTTGGGCTAACCATTGCTCTAAAGAACTGGTTTGGCATCCTAAAGGTATCTGGTTTTTTGGTTGCACTTTCACAGACATCCAAGCTGGTCTGCTGGCTTGTTGCCATCAGAAAGGCATGGTCACAGTCTCCCCTCATCTCTCATCCTCCATTTCCTTTTACCCAATCTGCAGTGATTTTTTCATGAGCTGATTCATTAACCTTACCAAAAAAAAAAAGGGAAACAAGAAACCAAACAGGCTCCTTTTGTTTAGTTTTGACTAGTTAGCTTTCAGATGGGTTAGTGAGTTGAATTGTGTTTTGGATGGTCCTGGCAACCGTCAAGGCTGGCACAATGTTGAGTGGTGCAGTGGGAGACGAAGGGGGAGTTGGCTGCCCCTTTCCTAGCACGGTGTTAGTGCTTTACCCTCCTTTTTCATGAAACTGCAGCGTCAGGGGAGAGAATTTAGTGGTTTTGGGCAAACAATCATTCTTGTCTATGTTCAAAACTCAGTAACACCTATTCCTATAGTCTTGGACCAAGATCTTTGCGTACTTCCATCTGAGGATTTTATAACCTTTTACAACTAATTCTCGGGAATTAATTGATATGACAGGAAAAAAGAAATGCTACACCATCTTCAGAGCAGGCAAGGAGGAAGGGAACTACAGGCCAGTAGGATCACCGTGGTCCTTAGGAAGATTATGGAACAGTTCCTTATGAAAACTGTTTACTGGCACATGAAGAACAAACATTTGAACAACCAGCATGGATCTACCAAGAGCAAACCATGCTAGACCATCCTGGTTGACTTTTGTGATGGAAGGACAGGTTTTGTGGAGGGAGAGGAACGTGAGAACTTGAGAAAGGCTTTTGATACAGTCTCGTGTGTTATCTTAGTAGCCAAATGAAGGGGATGTGAATGGGATGGGTGGGCTACAAAGTGAGGGAAAAACTGCTTGAAAGGCAGTGGTCCGTGGTTCAAAATCGGACTGGCAGGTGCTTACTGGTGATGTTTTGCAAGGATCGATACTGAGGATCTTTTACAAATGCCAGGTAATTTGTTCATCAAGCTCTCAGGAAAGAAATAAATCAGCAAATCAGAAAACAAACATCATAGCAACTGATAAGAGTTCTGTGTTTTGGCCTTAAAACTGTTCCTGCGTGTCTCTTTTTCCACACCCGGTAGGCGATTGTTAAGCCACTACTGTTGCTGCAAAACTTGATATAACCATTTATGCTTTCAGTTCTGTTTATTAAAAAAGCAGAATTATTGGAGGAATAGTAGTAAACACCTCTGACTTGTTGCTTGCTTTTAATTAAAATCTTTGTCTCTCTCAAAAGTATTGACTAAGTAAATATCACTCTGTGAAGCTCACATTGGGCATATCTGTTGGTAAAGTTTGCTGGAATAGGAGTTTGCATAAATATAGAGCTCTGTGACTTGGCAGTTTATTGAGCTGCTTGCTTGACAGGTTTTAGTCTCCGCTACCTGCCGGTGGATGTTTCACTTACACAAAAACAACGTAAGGAATGAGCCCAATTTCTACTTCTTCCATTAAAAAAGTGCTCTTGCACTAAATCTTTGCAATCTCACTAAAGGAAGCTTTGACTTCAGCAGGACTGTAGCCTGAGGAAAGGCAACAAAAATCAACATAGACTATATATTAAGTGAGGGTTTATTTTCTGTTTTATGAAACTAGACTGATGGCTTCCTAACAGATATAAGCAATTTTACTGTGAAGAATTATCAAATTTCACTGTGCAAAAAGCTTTCTCCCCAGCTTTATCAGTGAACTGTATCTATGCAAGGGAATTCTATTATAAATGGAGCAAAATACATGTTGTTCAATGCAGTCCTACCATTGTCTTCCAGTTCTTTCTATTGAATGAAAGCCCTTGGAGTGCTGGAGTGAGTTGAGAGAAGGGAACGGAGCTGGTGAGGGGCTGGAGCACAAGGGTGATGGAGCGGCTGAGGGACCTGGGGGTTCAGCTGGAGAACAGGAGCTGAGGGGAGACCTTCTGATCTCTGAACTGCCTGAAAGGAGCTTGGAGCCAGGGGGGTCGGGCTCTGCTCCCCAGGAACAAGCGCCAGGAGCAGAGGAAACGGCCTCAAGTTGCGCCAGGGGAGGTTGAGGTTGGATCTGGGGAACAATTTCTTCCCCAAAGGGCTGTGGGGCATTGGAACAGGCTGCCCAGGGCAGTGCTGGAGTCACCAGCCCTGGAGGGTTGGACAGACGGACATGAGGTTCTTGGGGACACTTAGGGCCAGAGTTAGGTTATGGTTGGACTTGATGGTTTTGAGGGTCTTTTCTAACCAAAATGATTCTATGATATCTCCGGGGAAGGAGCTTTCCCACTCACCCCAAAGGCAGAGCCTTTAGTAGAAAGGAGTTTATGGGGTGTCTTCTCAGAGCACCCTGCTCTGGCAATGCAGGTATAGCTTCAAAATAGGGAGTAATGTAGTACTAAGATTTCTGACAAGTAGCAGGAGGAAGATGCTAATTTGTATAGCGGTGCATGGCTGAACTGTGCCGCCCTCTGAGGAGAGCGTCTCATCTGCTCCTGACTTAATCCTTTGTCAGAAGATGCCAGAAAAACTGAATTATCGGCTGTTACAACGATGGTAGCAAAGGTGAAAAAGTCATTTCCATCTTGATAATGAGGTGAGGACTTGTCAGCCCTACAAAGAGGGGAATTTGGGAAGCTGAGCTGGACTGTGGGAGGGCGCGAGGACTGTCAGCAGCCAGAGGTCACTGAAAATTTAAATGAGACATCTCAAGTTGCACTGGCAGTGATGATGAAAATGACATTTCCTACTGCTTGGAACTGCATTGTAACATAAATGACTTCTTCTTGTCTATTTGCTTCCTTTACAAGATTTTTGAGGGGCTTGAATATACTCACATTGGTGATTCCGGAGGGTGGAAATTTTGTATTTAGATCAAAATCTGTTCAGACCGGGTAAAAGTGGTGAATCAACCATGGGTTAGTTGGGGAGATGGTGATGGGTGGAGACTGAGCTATTTGAGCCCTATATTTTTCTTAGGCATATGTGTAATATAATAATTCAATTCTAAATATAAGTGGGTAGCAGTTTAAGTTTGTATCAAAAGGGGATATGTGCAGCAAGTTGTAGATATTGTGACATTATAGAGTATCTAATGTAAGATAAATATGATCTTTTAAAGAATGCATTTACGATATAAAGGAAGATATACACTTGCAATACAGAGCTTCTAATGAGTTCCAGCCATTAATCATGAAAATGATTAAAAAGTATTTGTTTATAAGCAAAATGCTGAATTTCAGTGACTGAAAGAAAACCACCTGTTTCCAGTTGTTTATTTCACGAAGGAGAAGGAAATTTAAATTGCAAATATTTCTTTTAAATGGAGATCCATTTAAAAACAATCTTCACTTCTTCAAATGAAATGAGCAGACTTTAAGGAGATTATAGCATCTGTTTGATATAAATCAGCCTCTTGCTTGACAAAACACATCTGCTTCAATAAGCTCTATGATACTTACCAAGATACACTAAACTACCTCAGAGACTGCAATGTGTGAAATCGCTCCAGGCAAAAAGATCTTAAATTAATTGTTGCTTTTAAATATATAATATTTTGGTAAAATACGTTAATATTTTCCTTATCAATATGTCAGAAATCATACCTTTTCTATTATTTAAGTTATATCTTCCTTTAGTTTGTAGAGCATATGATACCTCCCTAGAAATTTTGTTAAACTTGTGCATTTAAAAGGACAAAGATGTCTGCTGCTTTTATTTTTTTCCTTATATTATAACTCAGCAATAATATAGCGCTTTTCATTGTCATTAACTAATACAGATGTTAATTAATAATACTCGCACATCCCTCTATTAAATTGCTACTCACTAAGATTTATTCTTTTCTATTCCCTAAAGGTATTTGATACATCAGCGAGGTCTTCTGGTCATCTCCTCTTTCCCACAGCACGTTTAACCTTCTTTCTCTTATAATTTAGGGTCGTTAAGGCCTATTATCTCAGTTATCCTCTCTTAAACTTTCTTTGTTGTCCATTTTCTTTCCTCTAACCAGAACTGTGTAGTTGCCCCAGATTCTCTTCTGATTAAGTGTAAAGATACCAAAATGCAGTGCTGTCTGTAATTCCAATTTTCTTTTTTTAATAAGATTTATCCCTGTGTGCTGATTAGGCATTTATTAGTACGTTGTGTCCAGTTTATGTGGAAGCTTGAGACAGATAATTAGAAAGTTGCAAAGAATAGAAAATAGATTCCAAGAATGATTTGCAGTCTCACAACCATGATCAATAATGAGAAACTAATAAAGTTCAACTTATTCCAAGATAGGGTAACTTAGAATAAACCTATTGAACCTCCGGGGAGAGGATTGGCTGAAATCAAACAAAGGTGCCACAAAAACCAGACTTTGAAAACTGGAGGCGGACTAATCCAGTTTCACTGAGAGTAATTAACCATCAGGATAATTAACCTACGGACACAGTGAATTTGTTGAGGTACTTAAATTGAGAACAAGTAGTTTTCCTAGACATATGGCTGTCCAGCTAGAAATTAGTGGTTGAGATGCTTTGGTATTGCATTCTATGTGAAATCAGAATAATACATCACAATCTCTTTCAGCCTTAAAATTTAAGACTCTAAACCTCATTTGCTCAGAACTTAATTTCTTTTCTTTTCCTTCTAAGTGTTTGGGAAAGAGGGTTTGGCTTATTCCTGATTAAATACAAACCATCACCTCTCTTGGGATTCTCGCTCACGCACGTTCCCAAGTCTTTTCCTGGGAGTAGCACAGAAATATGTCCTGTCACACAAGACCATTTACTCTCTTGGTGTCCTGTGATGTAAAATCTCTTTAAATTTATTCCCATTCTTTTACTATTTCTCTCCCACCACAGCATTGCATTGACTGAGGTTTGATTTTGTGGTCGCCCCCCTATTCACGTGTAGCTTCCAGCTGGTTATTCTGTCAGAGCATTTCCTGCAGGCCACATAATTATACCCATAGATTCTCCCCTTGTAAAACCTTCCCTGTTATTGCTGCTTCTTCAACGAGGCAGCACGAGATGTGGCCGGCAAGCTCTCTGCAGGCAAATTCGTGCTGAATGCCTGCAATTGAGGTATCATTTGCTAAATGCTCCATGCCAACTATTTTCTGCTATTCTTATTATTCAAATCATGCTTGTAGAGCATGTTTAGGTTTGGTTGGGTTTTCTTCCTTTTGTTTGTTTGTTTTCTTCTTGATATTTGTAATAAATATAACAAAGATTTCATCCTACTACTTCTGCGTATTCCATCAATCCCAAGGGATCTGGTTTTGCTATGAAAGTTATACAGTAGCGTTTGGCTGATTTCTGCCAAGTCACAGATTTGAACTGTCATTTATTTGCCTCTCTTCCCCCTTTGTTTTGTGTACATTCCCTCCTTATTATCCCCATGAAAACCAAGTGAAGAATATCAAGGCTTTATACCTCTTATGACAACTTTATTCCATTTCTACCTCTGTTTTTATTATCCATTTTTCCAGCTTTCCACAAATAAGCTTCTCTGTCGACCTGTTGCTCCCAAGCTGCAAACACATCCCATCTCCCAGGCATTTGGCTCCCACCTTTTTGCCCAAACCCCCCATATTTCAGAGCTCCCACGGCCAGTGAGCATCTCTGGTGCAGGGCGAGTTAATTTGTTCCTTGGCGTTGCGTGTTCCAGCTCTTTTATTTCACTTGGATTTTACAGAGGTGAAAGCTATCAATATCCTTGCTATAAAATATATATATATATATATATGTTAGTGCTACCTGTAAAAACAAACAAGCAAGCAATACCCACCCTCAGATTATATGTTTTTGCTTGAGTTGATGATTTCTTTTCTCTGCATCTCCTATGCTGCAAGAATAATATCTCTTCAAGGATAGGAGATCACAGCTTCTTGCTAATGCACTGATGACCCATTTTTATTTTGTATCGTGCTGTTCAAAGACAAAAGAAGGTGAGACCATCCGAGGGAGCTTTCGTGATTAATTGTTCTGTGCTCCCTGTCCCAGAATGTGGATTGAAACTGGAACGCTCCAGCTCCCAAAGCTGAATTCCCAGAAAGCAGCTGGGGGTTTTTCTAATAAGAAGCAGAAACGCACACCTGCCACTTAATATGTGAATGAACTTTAGAATACCGGGTTGTTTCTACCAGATCAAAGCAACAATAGCTTTAGATATACTCATTTAAACCCATTTGCATCCTCCTCCCTGTTGTCCAGCTCAGCCACAAAGAGGCGCTTTTAAAAATGATGCTTTCCCGTGTGCTATGTCCATATCTCAGTTTAAAGCCACCAGCTTCACTGTATGAGATCGTGGCTGATAAACTGTTCAATTAGCACATGAATAATAATGGAGAATCGAACCAGCTTCAGCACTCATACCATCATTGTGGTACTTGAGCCACTTGCTGTGATGCATTAATTTGTTCTCCAATAATTACGCGGTGAGAAGAGTGATATGGGGATAAATACATTTACATTAAACAGGGAATAGAAGCACACAGATCTGCAAACCCTTCTACGTCCGTGTAATAAGCAGCACTGAAATCAGAAAGCCTCCTCACAGGAGTAAGTTGGAGCATTCAAACAAGTATTTGAAGAAATCAGAGTAGAACAACTACAGTTTTTGGGAAGGGGGGGTAACGTAGGGATCCTCTTGGTCCTTTTAAGATGCTTGAGACACTTTTATTTCAGTTTTTGTTTCTTTTAGAAACCTAAAAGCCTGTAACTTGTGGTCATGCTCTGCAGGTATCACCAGCTCAGCAGAGGCGGGCATTTGCAGCAGATCCATTCAAGGCTTTTTATAGAAAATAACTTTATTTCTCTCAAAACCTGCGACTTTATCCTCCTCCTGTTGCTCTTATGCCTAGGGGACGAAACCTTAAGTCTCAGTCATTTTTGGCTATAAAAATGCTGTGTCAGCATGCTTCATGTTCTTCCGAAGTCGTTATATGTCTAAGGGAGTTGCTCCTCGCTGAGCAGGCTTTCCGTTTGGGGCAGTTTGCTGGATTTTGCTCATTTCTTGCTGGTGATGGGTGTTTGTCTCAGCTGTGCCTCAGAGCTACATGGTTGCCCCTGTTCACATTTCACGGTGCAATGAAGCAACCGATATCCATACACAACCGAGGACATGAAAGTGGAGAACCTTAATTATTTAATGTTGTCAAGCATTCCACGGATCTAACCTGGCGGTACAAACCCCTTTTCTTGTTTGTTTTCGAAGCGATGCGACACACAGGGCTTTCCTAATTATTGACACCTCCAGATAATTCTATTCATGGGCAAATCTTCCATTTCCATACGCTGCCCAGGCACCTGATATTAACAGCAATATCATTATGAATAGGATGAATGTGTCTGCGAGCATCTCATGGGGATGTGCGGGCAAAGCCCGGCCAGGCAACGGCTTCTTTCTATTTGCCAGCTGTCACAGGTGGGCTCAGGTATCTGTATTAGCTGTCACCCCTTGGATGGGCAGCAAATTTGTTTTCTGAGAGGCACAGAGGTTTTATTATTCTCTGAGAACATTCTGAGATGTGGTAATTGTGCTGAACGTGAAATGTGGCGACTTATGTTTCATATGAATGGCCAAGCAGCTTTCTGAAGGGACGGCTCCCACAGCTGCCTGCTCGGTATTTTATTCATGGGGAGGATAGACTTTATAAAGGTTCTATGTATGATACAATATTATATACATATATATATATTTACATATATATAGCATTTAAATAACTACGAGTTGTTGGAAACTGCTGTCATGCAAAGAAGATAAACACTCGAAGTAGAGAAAAGGCTGTATCCTAATTTATGGTGATAACTTTAAGACAGAAGCGGTAACAACAGTGTCATGAACACAGATAATCAGTGATGATGAACTTGTCCACGGGCTTGGGCTGTTGTCAGACCCTGAGGAAATCCAATCTATTACAGCCCTTCTAGAGGCTTCTGTGCCAGCTCACATAAATTCGCTGCATCTTTAGAGCTTGCGGTTGATATTTAGCACTCTTGGGGCACTACAAATAGCAAAGGTGCCGCAAATATTTTGCATCTTTTTCTTATAGAGCTAATCCAGCCCAGCAACATCGGTATTACGATTAAGGGTAGTGCGTAGCTCCTTGTTTCTGGGTTACCCCAAAATGCTCTGTTGTGCCCTGCGATCTACAGACGGACGATCTGGGACAGCAAGGCACGTAACATCATTTTGATATTTTGAGAAATGAGGACAAAAGAATTAGAACAGTCTCGTTGGCTGCCTTAAACATTTCTTTGTGACAGCGATAAAAATTTTAGGGTAGGGAAAAAAATCCTCACCTTTTCAACTGCCATTTTCTTAAAGAAAACAGGCACTTTAATGACATCTTTAACAGGAAATGTAGCTATTTTAAAAAAATAAATTGAAAAAAGGTATTCTGAGCCTTCCAGCAAGAAAACCATAGGATTACATTTCCCTCACTAGTATGACTTACTTCAAAGACAAGAGTGATGAAAATTAGATAAGATTTTGAATTGTATATAGTGCTAACAGGCATTTAGTGTCTTTTTAAATCATAATATATATCTCAGCTTTCTAGCACAAATTTAACTATAGAACTTCAAAACTCTGTTGCTGGATCCAACACATTCGTAAAACTTCCTAAACAAATACAGTTCATCTTGACTTGATAAATGATTTGATGTCCTGTGCATCGAATTCTCAGTTGTAGAAACAAACAATCCTCTTGGGGAAATATTTTTATTGCACTGGTTTGGATTTAAATCACTTTTCTTTTATTAACTTTTACCAAATTTAAAACCCTATCAGCAGCATGCAAACAAAATATTCCATGCAGACCTAAGAAAGACTGCTGGAAAGGAAAGCCATCACAATGCAGAAGACACTATTCTAGAATGTTTGTTTACGATTTTGTAATGGGAAAATGAATCCCTGTGAACCTGCAGGCAAATTTAGGCAGTCCCTAAAGAGCGGAAAGCTTTTGGAAGCTGTATATGGGGTATTTCACAGAATCCCAGAATGTCAGGGGTTGGAAGGGACCTGGAAAGCTCATCCAGTGCAATCCCCCCATGGAGCAGGAACACCCAGATGAGGTTACACAGGAAGGTGTCCAGGCGGGTTGGAATGTCTGCAGAGAAGGAGACTCCACAACCCCCCTGGGCAGCCTGGGCCAGGCTCTGACACCCTCACCATGAACAAGTTTCTTCTCAAATTTAAGTGGAACCTCCTGTGTTCCAGTTTGAACCCATTACCCCTTGTCCTACCCCTGGGTGTCACTGAAAAGAGCCTGGCTCCATCCTCGTGATAGTATAAATGTATGCTTTCATATAGTTACATATAGATATGCTATAAAGATGCTGTAAGTTAGTTTTAATTAAGGTAGTGATCCCCAGGGGAGGGGAGAGGGAAAGAGGGAAATTTCACTTGCTTGGAAACCTGAAGGAAAAGGGTACTTGGTTGTTAAATTATACCCAAATACCAAATCAGACTAATGCTACAGTACAGAAAACTAATTCTGGAAGTTCTGCCAGTGTGGTAGTTATAGTGGGGCATTTAATTTCTCCCTGGCTATTGGAGCTGCAGGTCAAAAACAGGAAAATATATGTATTACTAGAAGTAGCACATGAACCCTGGAGACACCCCAGGCCAGGCTGGACGGGGCTCTGACAACCTGAGCTGGTGAAGATGTCCCTGCTCATGGCAGGGGGGCACTGGGGGAGCTGGGAGGGTCCCAACCCAAACTGGTCTGTGATTACCGGTGAAATTCCAAGAGCTGAGAGGGCAGCAAAGTTGTTAAAAGCTGGAGAACACCCAGCACTGACAAGGCTTATGCAATTTGTTACAAGCCAAATAAATACATTTATCTCAAGGAACATGATGTAAAATGATCTGATGCCCAAATCAGGTCAGTTTTCTTCCTCAGCTGGGCTTTCTTAGGTGACCAAGTAGATAACTAAAGGGAAAGAAACCAGTCTGCTCCATCCATTGTCAGTTCTAGTATAGCAAATATGTATAACGGAGTAATTATTTTTTTTGAGAGCGATAAAAGCTGTATGAGATTGCAAGAGGTTTATGTATGTTTTATAGCAGGAGCGACCATTAGAGTAAAACTACATTGTTTTCCTCTTTCATGCTTCCTTTCTGCTTTCAGACCACATTCCCTGTGAAGTCAAGCGGGAGGTTCTTTAGTCTTGGCAAATGTCTCAGTGAAAAAAAAGATTTCAATTATATATTTATGCAATGGCAATAAGCAGATCTTAACTGTTACAAATCAACCAATAGTGCCAAACAGGAGGTTTGTATGTCTGTACGTTAATACAGTACATTTCCCTTTCATATTCCCTAACCAAGCAGGTAACTCAGTGCTTTTTATGTAATTCACCAAGTTGAAGGCTGGAGTTTTGCAGGTTGAACTCCACTGGGATTGTTCCATCACTGCATCACTCCATTTATTTCCAGGACAATGGGGTTTTCAGCAATGTAAAATTATGTTCTGCAAATGCTCAGTGACAAGCCCAGAGAGGGTCTAAAATGATTTAAATGAAGTTATGCTCGTTACATGTCATCGCCATTGTGTATGAGTGGTGGGAAAGCAAAAAGTTTGTTCCCTGTGAACATGTCTGCGTTGTGTGTGTCCTTGGGTTTGGTTTTGATTCGAAACATTGCTAAGGAGAACTGACTTTGGCTTTTTAAAGCAATAGCAAAATGATTCACAGAATGGTGGGGCTTGCCTGTCCTTCGTGCATATTTTTCCTATAAGTAGATGTCGGGCCAAAATGGACCTTTCAGATCAGAAAATTCAGAATGTTGCTATGAAGTATAGACATATTACATTTTAAGAGTAGGTAATTTTCCGGTTCCCAAGACTTCTGGAAGACTTGGTAGGCTTTTGGTGCCTAGAAATCTTCTTCAAATGATACTGCTCTGTTTCCAGAAGCACAGATTGACTCCTGACTCCCTGGCATTTGGGTCCATTTATTGCCTTTGAAAATAATAGGAAAAGGTAATAACTTTGAATTAGGGAAGAGACAGAAGTGGAGGAGCGTGAGATCATGTAAAACAAATACTAGTTAGGAGCAATCTGTAAAAAAAATAATAAATAATGACGGCATTTTTGGTAAAACAGCCAAGCAAAAAACCATGAAGAATTGGCTGCACCATTGACTCTATGGGTTTATGTTATGGAAATTAGTTCCCACAGGAGGCTATAAATGTTACGCTGCTCTAAATTAGCTGAGGATGATGATGTCCTCTAAATTAGGTGAGGATCAGTTTGTCCTCAGACACCCTTCTCACTAAAAGGAATGGATTTCCTACCATTACAGTAATCTGCTATGGAAAATTAAAAACTAAACTAAACTTGAAGGCCTTTCCCTATCCCTGAAACAAACACTGCAATCATTTACCTTGTCTCTAACTTCCTAGTAGTCACAATTCAATTTAAATGCTACTAATTAGCATTGAAGGGCTAATTAATTTTAGCGTTTTGCATCAAAGATTTAAAATGAAAAATCTAAAAATATCATAATGGAAAAATGTTTTTTATTAAGGAAAGTTATTTTGCATCAAATGAAGAATACAAATTCTACCACTTTTGCCTAAGGACAAACCATCTCTTTTCCACTCAGAAATACTGTTTTCACCAGAGAAAAATGCACGCTGCAAAAAAATTCTTAATTTACTTATTATAATTTTACTTTCAACATCAGAAAATACATTAAAACCAAGATTCAAGTCCAGGTGGTTATTTCAGACACAGCTCAGTTTTCTTCCCTGTTGAATAAAGCATTTAAAAACATGTTTATCTTCAAGAATTTGCTTAAATGCCGTTGTTATTAGGTAGAGGCATAAATGCTTTGCTGAATACGGCTAGATTGCTGCAGCAGGCTCTCAGTGAACCAAGAATCAAGCTGAGGAAGGGATGCTTTGGGTAAAATGTGCTGAATTTTAGAGAAGCTGAGATCCCAAAAAGCTAAAAATTATAATCTCCATTTTTTCTTATCTGGAAATTACAATGCAGACGGAGGCAGCAATTTGCTCATGGCTCATGCGGTAAGAGGGATGTGATTTCAGACCTCAGTGAAAAGCTGGGTTTTTCAGCAACAATGCCTATTCCATTCTCATAAGGGGAATATTTTTTCTTGATTTGAGTTTTTCCATCTGATAGGAATGAGCAGAAAGAGCATAAGCCAAGGTAGTTTGGTTCTGCAAAGTGATTACTCCATAACGAAACTTCCTATATTTCTGAATTAATGGGCCAAAAGCCCTCCCACTGGTATGGTGATGAACCTGGACTGCTATTCCTAAGTGTTACTGACTGCACATGTGTTACTTGACTTTTTATATGGCTGAACTGGGCTGGTGAGCACGATTATATGGAATGTGTACACAGGAGACCATGGCAGGGACCAGGGCGGCTCATAATGACCGACTGAGAGTGAAAATGAAACAGTCTTGCTGCGTAATATATGTCAAAAAGGAGAAATTTTTCAAATTAGCTTTCCAAAGCCTTCTCTTCCTCTTCTTCTCTTCCTCTTCTTCTCTTCCTCTTCTTCTCTTCCTCTTCTTCTCTTCCTCTTCTTCTCTTCCTCTTCTTCTCTTCCTCTTCTTCTCATCTTCTCTTCCTCTTCTTTCTTTTCCTTCAGCTGAGATGTAGAATGAATAATTTTCTATAGTTAATGACTAATCCTGAGAAAGCAGAGATATACTCTACTAATACATTCCAAAAACATTTTATAGCTTTCGCATTTCTATACTAATAAACTGAAGAGATGCAAAGGGAATCTGCTAAAACATATTGTTCTGTAAGTCAGTGCTGACTTCTTTGAGAAGCTTAGACTGCAGTTTTCAGTGGTTGATTATGATCATCATCTTCTGTGGCAAAACTGAAAGAAATCCATAAAATAATAGGTTGCCCATTTTTCTCAGACTAATTCCAAGGAGTTGGATGATATGCTGAATATGTGTAGTACTGAATTTGTGTTCTGATATTTCGGTAATTTCAGGCTCATCTTGCTCTGGCCAGTTCACAGGTGGAAATGTTTCATTTATTTATTTTTACAAGCTTTAGCACTATCAACAAGATGGTTAAAACATCCTGGATTATCCTGCAGGAGGATATACCCAAGAAAAATCTAAATATATCCAAATGTCTATCTGTGATAGTGGAAAAAGTTTTGCAAAAGTTAGGACCAAACAGCTGTTTATTGTTTTTTTGGTAATTTTCAATAAAGTTTTGATAGTATAATAGTAAATTACTCTTTAGAACTGTAACATAAACACTCAGAGGTGAGTTCATTTGTATTTTTCCCTTTGTTAATGTTCTTATACAGCTCCAAGGCTTCACTACATTATGGAATGAGACCTATAGCAGTCTCTGTTGGAACCTTAGTTTTAGCATCATCTCTCCTTCTCTATGATTCTTTTTTCCCCTGAAAACAAGTACCTATTGCATTTTTGTTTATAAGTTTACAAAGGTGAAGTGCTTTTCTTTGAGTTTGGGTTTGATTTTAATTTCTGAAGAGGTGAACAATAATGTCACTTTGCTGAAACCTGGCAAAACTTTCACAGACTTCACAGGAGCCAATATACTATCGATTCACATGTATATAGAAACGTAAGGCTGCTGGAATGGATCACCTGCTGGGCTTGCAAATGTGGACAGAGGGAGAGAAAAGACTGTAAGAGCTGAGAAGTCTTGCAGAAAAGAATCCATTCCCTCCTTTGGAAATGTTACTTTTAACGAGTCCTGTGGAAACTACGACTTCTCTTTCAGACTTTACATTCCCCTTACCAAAAAAAATATGTTTTCCATTGTTTCACTACAGAGGTTTATTTTGACACCAAGTGATTTTTCTCTTTCTTTACATTATCTTGGAATAAAAGAACATTGCACATTCAGTTGTCTTATAATAAACTGTTGCTGGCAGAGGTTGTCAGGGTGGCTCCAGGAGATGGTCAGTGACATTTAGAAGTTGGCACAAGTGGGAGGTGAATTTCAGAGAGAAGTGAATTTTGTGAACAGCTGTGACTTTGCTCCTTTACCTGCCTTCTACTTACTCGAATAACGGTGCTTTCTATGAAATGAAGTAAAGCGATGCTGAAGGAAATTAGACATAATGACTATAAAAATAAGCGAAGGAGAAAGAGGACATGCGTGACTTTGGTGCAACCGATCTTTGACGTGCTGATGTGTTATTTTTCACTGATGTGGAGGTTAAATCCATTAACTGGTGGTCTTGAGCGAGGACGGAGAGCTGACAAGGCATGAAGGGCTCGGGCCAGCAAAACCGCAAAGCACTTGATCTTTGAATCTGGGACTTTTATTGTCAGCAGCAAAAATGACTTGACTTTCATATGTTCCCTCTACGTGTGAGGAAATGGACGTAAATTAATAGCTACAGTAATTTCCTCAGGGTGAATCTATCTAAACGATCTTAAGTATTAGAATGCTGAAAGGCTAATGGCTCGAATATCTGACATGATGAACATCTACAGCTGTTTGTGAAGCCAACGGGAGCTCTGGGTGCTCGCTGCCTTTGCAAATCAGGTCACAACACCAACCATGTCTTTATACAGAGAATCCCCTTGATTTCGCTAAAATTTACATCATCTTGCAGCAGGAAAACAGCCTGATGTACCAATACCATATCTGAGTTTCTAATGAAAGTTACAGAGCTTGGAAATGATTGCCTTGTTTCCCTTCCAAGGGGCGTTAGGCTATGGGCAGAATGGTTTTATGCCCAAATGTTGAATGCATCAGTGGTTTGCATTTATTCTGAAGAGTGAAACTATATGTAGACCTGAAGAGTAAATTGTAGGAAATGAACAGCCAGTTTGGGGGTTGCAATTCACATACACGAGCTCCCCTTGCTAGAATTGCTGTTCAGTGATAAATTAAAATGCTCGTGTCAAAGTGATGATAATGTTTCTCTGTAACAAGGGATTTGTAAATCTGTTACACAGGATGGATGTGTTTTTATTTTGTGGTTTTTTGTCTGCGAGGAAAATGATTTCTTGTCAATATTGTCATGTTATTGGATAATCTTACCAGAATATGCAGTTGAGGGAAATTATTTTTAAAGGCTTCATGATTTGCCTACACTCTATTTGTCCATTAGGACTCATGTGCTTGTGTGCTTGATGGTCCAGACCTGGCTCAAAACACAGCTCCGTGTATTGTCCCAGCTTCACTGGACCAAGATGCAGTCAGGTCACCAAAGTGACCTAGTTAGCGAATTTTAGGAAAAAATTTAAGAAACTGCTGCCCATTAGTGGTTATGTACACACATCCACTCTTTCCTAACAGCAGATAAAACAGATTAGCCATAACCCCCCCCCAACAAAACACTGGCTTATTTTAATACATGGCTGTTTAAATTAGAGTTTACCTGCCCCCTCAGCTGAGATGTGTAACCATGTGTAAGTCCATCCACCATTGCAATGAGAAGAAAACGGGTTGATTTTAACTACTAACTCTTGTAAGCAGCGCCCAGCACTCTTGCTCAGTGACTCGTGACCATGTGCTGCGGTCTGTGGTGTCAATTCAAAGGAAGGAATGATCGTGTCAAGCCAGCAAAGCAACAAAAAAAATTAGATGAAAAAAACAAGTATGTTTTCTCTCCTTTCTGTTTGCCCTGTGTCTCCATAGTGTGGCAGCCGTCAGACAGTATTCTGATATATTTCCATTTTAAAATTGAGTTACAGTTTGCAGGAGGCTGAGAAGCAATAAAATCTAAGCTCACCTAACACCTGGTAGCATTAACTACAGTTCAGATACTTCAGACTAATATAAGGGGGAACATAATTTGGAGTTAGCAAGAAGCAGGCTTTCTGAATTCTGCATCCACTGTGACTAATTCATGCCTTTGGGAAAGTGTCTTAATCTCTGGTTTTACCTTAACAGCTGCACATGGAAAATGAACTTTCACAAGGTGCATTGAAGGTATGTGTGAACTTTGAGAATTCTATGTAAATAAAAACATCTAAACGTTAGCTATAAAGAAAATAATGCATCTGCTTTTCCTGACAAAAAATTGCTTAGTTCTCCTTGAGGTGCTGGTTAGTGAATGCTGAATAAAAGCGAGTAGTGCTCTGCCTTGTTTGGAACTTGGAGATTACAAAACCTGAAGAATGAAAACCTATTAGACAAGTGAGCATCTTTTCCCCTTGTTGAGCAACCACCTCATTGGCAGGGACAAGCTGGATAAAGTGCACGCTTTGCTTGGCAGCAGAAAGCTCTCCTGATTTTGATGGACTCCGTGTTTTAACAACAAATTTCAATAAACTCTTATTTTTAAAGTTGTGGCGTCTACATAATCCCCAGTTTGAATAATTAAACTCTGTCAAAATCTTGTTGTGTAACTTTCAAGCAAGCACCAGCCTTAGTAAACAGATATTATTTATCTCAGTGGTTAAATGTGGCATATTCCTGGTCCTGAGGAATAAGTTTTGAGACAGAAAATGTTAGTAAATATTGCTATTGGGATGAAAAGGAGAACAGTGGTTTGTTGGCTGGGTTAGCAGCAGGACAGCCCACAGCTGGTTAGCGACGGCTTGATAAGAGAACAGGAGGGCAGTGGATGGAAATATTTGTTGTGTGAAGTTGCTTGAAATCTCTCTAAAAGCATTAAAACCTGATAGATCACTTTTCTTTTTAATTCTTTCCTTGTTGCCTTTGAAACTGCTGTAATGGCTGCTTAACTGTTAGTACATCTCCAAACTCAAATATATGAATGAAATGTCCTGATTTGGTCTTGGCTTCACTAAAGTATTTAAGCGTTTGGCTGTTTCTACCCAGAAATGCACGGGAGCGTGTGCAAAACACTGAGCACATCATCCAAAATCACGATTAAATGTATATTTGGAGCTTCCCACATATGTTGAAGCAACATCAAGATTAGTCAGAATATAGTATTTGTGGTTTTTAAGCCTGTGTTGTGAGTCTGGTCTAGAGAGCTGAGATGCCAGTCTCAACTTTAGACCACGGGCTCCCAGCAGTTCTCACCTGCTCCTAAACTCACTTTGTGCACAGATACATCTGACTTAAAACGGATCTGGCAATTCAAACACCTTTGAATTTCAAATATCTCCCAGTTAGGCTGGGTGTAAGAGTGAGGTAATTATGGATGACAACATAATTAACCTTGCGTACCTGTTAATTCTTAAAGATAGACATGTTAACGTGCACAAACAGGAATAACCTCCAGTACGTGTTTCAGTGTTTTCTTGATTCCGTGCAGTGCAATCCAGAGAAGGAGCTTTACCTGTGAGAGCTGCTGTGATAACCTGGCCATTGACTTAAGGAAGACACTTTTTACACCGAGGATGGTGGGACCCTGGCCCAAGTTGGCCAGAGGGGTGGTGGGTGAACCATCCCTGGAGACATCCCAGGCCAGGCTGGACAGGGCTCTGAGCAACCTGAGCTGGTGAAGATGTCCCTGCTCATGGCAGGGGGGGCACTGGATGAGCTTTCAATGTCCCTTCAACCCAAATTATTCTATGATTCTATGACTTCAGTTGTTGTTCCTGAAAGATTTCTCTTCACTCTGAAAAGAAAGCAAGAGGTACTCTATTTGTATTGCACTTTTTATTTCTTGTGTTCTATTTTATTATTCTGATTTATTTCAATTAGTTCAGGCAGCAAATCCGATTGATGAAAGGCTGTTGGTGAATGTGGCTCAACGTAAAGCAGAGGAGCACAAGAACAGTGTCAGCTCATAGCCAACAATAAAAGTGAGGGGATTCTTTATTTAAAAACATTTTACGCACATCATGAAGCCAATTCTATTTCTATTGCTTTTTGTCTCTGGTAAATGAGTGTCGGTGGAGCAAAATAACCAACCAACAGGTGAGTGTGGAGGTACCAATGGGAGATGTCATCTAGAAGCTCCTCATTGTGTATGATACTCATGACAGGCCAAGTACAGCACAGTTTTAAAAATCAATTATTGTGTAGCTAAGTCATTACACATGTAACCTCAGGAAGAAATGAATTAACCATTAAAATCAGAACATGCACATAACAAATTGCAAATTTATCAGAAGAAGAAAGAAAGTCGTTCCAGCTTTTGATATAGAAACATTAGATAATGTATTGTTTAATGTTTGCTGTATATTAATAGGTTTTTTTTAATACTAATGTATAGAATAATTATTTTCTTCAATGAGCAAAGTGAGGAGGGGATGTTAGGGAAGACCCTTTTTTTCTCCCTCTTTTTTCCCCCTTTTTTTTACATAGCAAGAAACTTACAACAAATGACTCCATGGTGATTTACCTATAATGGAAAAGGAACAGATTTATTTCCTTATCAGTCATTAATTTAAAAAAAGTATTTTATCTTGGGTTGCAAGGAACCTAATAAAAATGGAGGTAAAGTATTTATATTTAAATGGCTTATTATTTAAAGGGCACAATAATCTTCCATCAGGAGATATTCATGTATTTTACACCTCTTCCAGACCTGTGCCTAATTGGAGCTTTTAATGACTTTTATTATTCTTGAAGGACATAAAGAACTGCTGGAGAAATCTATTCAGTCACAGGAAAAGAGATTCTGCATCAGTTTAACTTTATATTAGTTTAAGCTTAATAAGCTGGCTTATTAAGGCCGGCTGATAAACCATTTCTGAATAGAAGAGCGAACATGGTTACTGAAGAAATATGGAAGCAAAGTATAAAAATGGGATAAAGATGTCAAAACTTTCCACCAAAAAGAAGGTAGGAAGTCAGACTTTGAGAGTGTTGAATTGAGCATAGAAAAGGATCAGGAATTCAGTGGTGAAAATCTTATGGGCAGGACCTTTTGAGAGAGCAAGGAGTTTGAGATCTTATCTGCAAGCAAATACATTCCTCATAATTATTTAAAACATTTAATTTGACCATGAAAGTGCTTTTTATGGATTTTAGTAAATATGCAAAAAAAAAATTTCTAAATAAAATTCCTAGCTAATTTATACAACTTCATCTTTTTGGAAATATGGTTGGTTTTTTTTAACCCCCAATATTTCACTTTTTACCTCTTGTGCAAGAAATCTGAGACTGGAACCTGCCATGTTATTGCTTTAGTCCTACCTTGATTTTTGTAATTGAGCTACATGCAGGTTCTGTTCAATAGCAGTTTATAAAATCTTGTAATGTCTAATAACAAAGTCTAATGCTGAACTTGCATTCCAAATTACCAGAATGCACTGAAACCAGGTCATTAATCTAAATTAATGAGAGGTTAAAAGTCTTTGAAACTTACTTTGCTGCTAATAAGAAACGTGGGTTTCATCCTACCTGACCCTCTCTGCCTACAAAGTGTTAGTTCTCCAGTTTAATATCATTAACAGTCAAACATAACCATGAAAAAAATTCCCCATAGCTGCAATGTTGTGTCATTTCTATGAAATATAGAGATTTGCTCTTGCCATACTTTACTTTTGGAAGGATAAAATGTTACAGACAAAATTTCCTAATATCATGTCCCATCTTACCACGATTTTCAGGCAACTGGTTCTAGTTGGGAGCAGCTTCTTTGTCCCAGTTTCCTCAGCTCTTATTTGGCTGAAGCTCCTGAAGGTCAACTCTTTATTTTTAAAGGAAGGAACCTAAAGAAACTGAAAATGTATATAATGATAGACAAATGTTTGGTAGGACTTAACTCATCCAGGTAAAGTTTTAGGGATCATGGCCAAAAAAAGGGGGACTTAGGAAGTTGTTTGTGCTTTCCTATTGTCTCCATCAGTATTTATAAAATACTTGAAAGATGACAAATTTCTCTTGCATCTTAGGCTTGACAAAGAAATAGATACAATTCAATTTGATTGTACTTAGAGACTTAATTAGAAATTAGGTGGAGCTAGTATGTGTTAATTAGATGCCAGTTCAAATATGGATGCAGAATTACGCGCTTCATGCAGAGCAACTGGCAGCTATTGCAATTTTCATTTGCCCTTTTCGTACGCTGGTCATTGCATTCTATATTGAGTTTGGAATTACAGCATGAAAAGGAATGCAATACTTTTCGCTGTCTATTTTTATTTTTCCTTTCCTGTTGTTGTTGCTCGCTGTTTGCAAGTTTTTAATTGTAAAAGATGCTGTAGATGGAGTTTTGCTTCTTAGCACTGCTGTCCTATTTTCCCATGATATCCCCTGGGGATCTAACATGAGTTTAAGTAAGCCCATTTTTTCTCAACTGACAGAACAAATGTTCAGATGCTTTAAAATTTAAAGAGCAAAATGTAAGGATGGGTAAATCAGTTTAGAAGAGGTAGAAAATTCCCATTCAAATCAAATAGCCTTCTTTCTGTTTGTTTGCTTGCTTCTGGGTTGTTTTTGTTTGCTTTTAATTTCCTATAACGATGTTGCATTCTGAGAACTAGACATTCTCAGCATCCTTCATTATATTTAAAAGGAAAGACCTCCATGTATCATAAGGACTTGCAACCAGTAGGGAGAATTACATGTGAATGCACCTATGTGCCTAAGACCTTTTGCATGAAAGTTATTTTCATGGCACACAGTTTAATGTTCATTAATATTTATGAGCTAACACTGTGCATTTGAAAGAATATTGTCCTTTTCAAGGATGTTTCTTGTTTAAAAAGAGCCATTTGAGCGCTACCATAGTAAGTTTCGTAACTATACAAAGTTCAGAAAGTCCAGAAGGGAGTTGCTAATGACATCTACATGTATTTTCTGTTCTATTTACTTTGAGATGGCTTATGTAGAAAAAAATATAGCGAGAGTCATTTTTGTTAAGTGTGGCATTGCGCTCATGGGTTGACTCCTTCAAGTGGGCTAAAATCCATATTCTTGCATGGAATAACTTGAAATTGGCACTAATTGGTCTTATTGACTCAGAATTGGTGTCGTTTGGGTTTGGGCATAGAAAGAGTCAAAGACAGGGACTTTTAGAATGTTTTACCCAGTACTGGTCCTAACTTTGTTGTAACCACCAAGAACTCAAGCTCCGGTTCTCACGTTTCCAAATCCTTTCAGTGGCTCAGCAGTGACCCTGCTTGGAAATGAGTGTTCACCAAAGCGCTGTGACAACCTGCGTTTGGGGTTACCCGTCGAGCTGTAGCTGCCCTCCTGGATGCACATGTGTGATGTTTGGGAAAGCTGGACACGAGGAAGAGATTTTTTACAATGAGGTGGGCAAAACACTGGCCCAGGTTGCCCAGAGAGGTGGTGGATGAACCATCCCTGGAGACATCCCAGGCCAGGCTGGACGGGGCTCTGAGCAACCTGAGCTGGTGAAGATGTCCCTGCTCATGGCAGGGGGGCACTGGGGGAGTTTGAAGATCCCTTCCACCCCAAACTGTTTTATGACTCTATAATTCTAAGATGTGGAGAAACAGCAGCAGCTGGAGTGCATGAGATCAGCAGGTCCCATGCATTGCCTGTGTGCTCTCCACTGCATCTGTGTCCACATCTCCACCCAGGATTTCCCCTCAACCTGAGATTTGTGTTCCCTGCGCCCACCCCCCACGCTTGGACCCCCCCCTCCCCGTGCTGAGCCTGACACCTCCCATTCCTCTCTGAATGTGCCAGTAGAAGTTTCTGACTTCTCACGTCGGTTGGGATATTCATCCCTCCCAGCTGCAGAGTTTGCTGTTATGTGGTTCCGCAACCCGGGTTTCCAGGCAGAGCCCCATCAGGGGTGCAGCCCCCCCTGCCTGCAACGCGGGAAGCTCCGAGCAGCTCCGAGCAGGAGGATGCGCTGGACGCACCGACCGGCTTATCAGCGGTGGGACCCGTGAGGGTCAGGGAGAGGTCGGGGAGGGGGGGCAAGGTTCAAAAAACAAAACCCAAGACAATTGAGGATGCAGAGAGCGGCGCTGGCTGAGCCACCGGACACCCCCCCGGGGTCCGGGGACTGACCCAGCCCCCTCGAAAACGCCGGCATCCCGGCGGCGCGACCCTCGCCTTGTTGTTTCCGCAGGTTCCGCGCCCAGCGGCGGACACGGGGCCGCGGCAGCAGCCGGTAAACGGGGCGGCGGCAGCGGCGGCACCGACGGCGGAGCGGGGGGGGCCGGCCCGGGCACTGCCTGTCTGAGCGCGGGGGGCGGCTCCCCGGCCCGGCCACCCCCCCCTCCGCCCCGGGAAACGCGGCCCCGCCGAATCCGGGCGGCAGCGGCAGCAGCCGGGGGAGGGCAGCGCCGTGCCCACCGCCCCGTCCCGCCGCAGGTAGGAACCCCCGGGGCGGGGGGATGCCGGGGGCTGGGTATCGCTGTGCCAGTTTGGGGGACTGGTTGTACCCCGTATGGGGGGGAATCGGTGCCGCTTGCACGGGGGTCGGAGGGGGAAACCCCTTGGAAACCCGGGAGGTTGATCTGCCTGCGCGGGGGTCTCCATCGCCCCCTTGAGTTTTGTTATCCCGGCGGGGCGGGCAGCGCTGTCCGAGCCCCGGAGAGGGGATGGGGGTGGGCTGGAAGGCGCCGTCCTGCCCGCGGGGGATGGGGGCGGTGAAGCGGCACGTTTGGGGCTGTTTGGGGGGGTGAGGGGATGCGTGGCTGCGAGGGGGAGGGAGCCGGGGGGGGCTGGACAGACCCGGGTACAGGCTGGTACCCGCTGGACCCGGCTCTCGTAGAGCGGGGGGGTCGCGTAGAGGGTGGGGGTACAAGTGCATCCTGAGTTTTTGTATAGATAAACAGGGGCTGGAGGGCAGAAACAAGCAAAGAAGAAGTAGGGAATGCTGGTTGGAAGCAGAGTAACCTTCCCTTGTGCTCTCTGTGCGACTGCGATCAGCAGGCGGAGGAGCGGCAGGGAAGGATTCAGAGTATGAATAGTGAGAAAGTGATTTCGGAGCGTTCCAGGAGTCGTACAAAGCAAGTGGGAAATGCAGTCAGCTGCAGGTGAGCTGTTGGCATGATTAGTGGGAACACCTGTGCAAGCAGGCCTGGCCTTTAACACAGGAGAAGTCACTAAACCTCCCTGCGAGTAACTGAACACACCTGTGAATTGATCCTTCTCTTGAAAGTTTGTGTGTCCTTTCCTTTTTAGCTCTTCCTTTTCTCCTTTCCTGTGTTCTTGGCTCTGTTTAACTCCTCTCAGAATAACCTGCCTTGTTGAAGGGAGTCTCTGGCAGGGGCAAAAAGTCCTCAAAAACAAATGCTATCTTTGTTTACAGCTATTTGTGGATCAAGGTTGTGACTTCACTGTGAAACAGCGTAGCTCTTCTTTGCTTATATTAAACCTACAATAACGTGTTAAAATAAAGTCTTGGAAGGTAAGTAGGCTGAAATGCAATTCAGCAGTGCGAGACTTTAATGTAGGTTTTACAGTACCTCATCTCTCCTGTGGATAAATATATAATTAGTGGTAGGTCTTTTTGCACCTTTCCTTTGTGTGTTTTATTTGAAGAAGTACTTCAGGCTAGAGATTAAAATTGGTAGTACTTTTAATCTTTCGCACTTTCTTTCCGAGGTCTCTAGCTGTGTCTTTAGGTGTTTATGTTTGTTGTGGTACGTTATGTTATCGGGACAGAACGTTATTTTAAAACCTGTTGTGTGTGTTGGTGAGTGGATTAGATTTCCTGTGGACCTGTCTGAATTTGCCTAATTGCCTGTGATCATGAGGGATGAGAAGCAATAAGAAAACATCATCCTTCTAGTTTCATGTTCCTCTTGCAGTACCACTGTAAGAGTTTGCAGGCTTGGGTATGGAAGCTACCAGGTCCTCAGCATCCCTGAAACACAGTGAGCTTTAAACCAACACCTACGTGCATTTCATAGCTCCAAGATACTGAAGTCCCAGCTGTCCTGGATGTCACAGGACATTAACTTTGCCTGTATCCTCTATATTAAAAATCTGAGGGCTCTAGTTAGGCCAAATATGTTAATCCTCCAGAAATCAAATGAGAGCTCAACTGCAAGCAGCGTGTAGGGAAACAAGAGCTGTTGTCAGTGCTCATTTCCTTGCAGTGGCAGCATCCCAGTTGGGAGATGCGCTCCCAGTCTTGTTAGGAGGAGGCAAACTGGCCTCAAAAGGACCCTTTTGCTGAATAGGGGCAACATTTTCCCCAGTTCCAGCTTTAATGGCCAGTATGATCTTGTATATCTGAGCTATTAGCACCACCCAGGCATTTGCAATAATTTTCTGCAGC
Organism: Nesoenas mayeri; assembly: GCF_963082525.1. NCBI lineage: Eukaryota > Metazoa > Chordata > Aves > Columbiformes > Columbidae > Nesoenas > Nesoenas mayeri. The sequence continues at coordinate 66,861,975 of NC_137548.1, read as the reverse complement.
ACCCCCAAACTATGCTGCAGCTTTGGTGTTTCTTCTCTAACTACAGCTGGTCTGAGGCATTAGGAGAATTAAGTTGAAACGAGTAGCACCTGAATTTAGGTCGCCAGGCTTGAAGACTGGCCCAATGCAGCATTATTCCTGTGCACCTTTTCCAGGTGTTTTGCATTAAGGTAGGAATAAAAGCCCATGAAGATACAGCTGAGAGTCAGGGCCAGGTGCTTTGCATTGACTCTGAGTAGCTCTTCTGACAGCCTCAGTTTTATCCTGTAGCTCTCAGCCTTTCTCCTCCTGTTAGGTCCAGAAAAAATTCATTTTTAATTTCTTCAGGTTGATTTTCCCCCGCTTCCATCCCAGCTTTTCTCTCTCTTTTCTCTGTCTGCCCTCAACCTGTGCTTCTTTGTCTCTTGGCTGAGGTTATTCAAGCTTTCGTTTTTTCCTTCAGCTTCCAAACTTTGCAGATGCTGTAACCCCTGGGTTACTTCTTAGGTGCCCTACTCAAGAATAGCGCTGGCTCTTTCTCACTGGGGGCTGCTCAAAGCTGGTGGCCACAGCACTTTCTGAGTAGCTTGCTTATTGGAAATAGTGCTTCTCCTCGCACTGTGGTCCTGTGGCTTTGCCGTTTGGGATGTGGCTCAGGTAAGGTGTCCATAGGGTATCTGGGATGCTGGGAGGCGTGATGCTCCTTCTCCACATCAGCCACGAGCCATCCAAAGAAGACAAAGTGAATTATGCAAGAGACTCCAATGGCTCGATCAAATTTCTTTCTAAAGTTTCATTGGCAGACTTCGGTTTCACTGCTTCTGAGGTCAGACTGTTATGCTGGAAGGTATTTGGTGAGCATTTACTGTGTGGCAGAACTGTGAGTTTCTGGAGAAGCCTCTTAGAGCCCCGGTGTGACGTAGGTCTTCCCATCAAACTAGTTTTCTGTTAATTAAAAGAGTACGCACCCTAGATAATGTGAACTCTTTGATAAGGACAGTAGAGAGAAGCTATTTGTCTTCAGCCTGCTAGTACATTTTTTTTGACCTTTGCTTATTTCTTCTGTGTTAGTTATTCCTGTCTCCTGTATATCTGAAACGTCTTTGCTGAAACCTCCAGGAGGATCATTGCTCTGTTTTATAACTTCATAGTCTTGTCCTAATCAAAAATGTAAATACATGCATAACGATTTGCATGTCGTTAACTTCAGAAAAACCCTGTCATGCTAAAATCAATGTTTTTTGGAATCTAATTTTCCCGCTTGCCTGAGAAGTAGCACCTGGAATTCTCAAACCCAGAATTCTGAAGAGATAAACTACTTTCAGCACTGCTATTTACTTTCTGTGTTCTTCAGTTCAGCCAAGAAGGAAGAAGATCTTAAAAATATGGTGATTTTTTTTTCTAACCAGTTTCTTTCTTCCATCTTCATGCTTCAACAAAAAGCTTCATGACTTTTTTATTTAGAAAGGATCAAGCTTAGCATGGTGTATACTTACGCTCACCTTGCCAACACTGATCTCATCATGATAATTTATGAACACAGCATCTAACATGTTCCAGAAATTTCAGGGAAAGTAGCTATACCTGTGGAGGGGAACCTGCAGATTTAGAAGAATAAGAGGAAACCAGGAGAAAATAATGTTGTTGTAGGTAGAGCAGCAGCATAGCATACCCTGGATTTTGGTTTCCCCAGCACAGAGCTTTGTGTATGGACTGAAAGATCAGGCTGTGAGTCTCTGGATGGAGCAATCAGTTGACAAGGATACAGCACAGGCGCTTTGCCAGCAGTTGACACAAGTGCTTTTACTGTATGTTGGAGATGCTGAGAATAAAAATGCCCGGGTTCTCGCTGGGTCGTGGAGATGATCGTCACTGACATCTCAGAGATGCTGAGTATGTGTATTAGACATGGTCGTTCTACCTTTAAGAATAAGCAGATGAGATTTAATTCATGTTAAAAACCCTAGGATCTGAAATGAGCCCTTGATGTGTGTTTGCCCAGAATTCAGGTCTTGTTTTAATAGGCTGCCTGCAAGCCAGGGAGTCCCTAAGCCAGCACAGGGTTACTTTGGATCAGATGCCACAGTCTATAAGGGCTGTCCCTGTCTGGAAGCGCTCGCAGTCTTTGGAAATGGGATTATCAGCAGCACTGTTAACACTGTGTGCTGCTGGAGTGCACTGCAGGGTCAGAAATGCACATTCTGGTCCCTTTAGGAACAAACAGAAAGCACCACTGTTAGTGATGATTCAATGTAGTGATAATTGAATACAGCAGTTTTAACGTGGCTTTTCAGGAAGGAAGGGGAAACAGTGTGCAGCCTTTCTGTTGATACAAATAAAGACCCACTTCTGAATGGTGAGGTAAAACATAAGGCAAACTGGATCAGGTTTAAATTCGAATTATATTTGGAAAAAGCATTTTGATTTTCTTTGTGATGATGAATTTAGCGTAAGGTTCTGTCTGATGGCTGAGAGCTGGTAGCTGTATTTCATGCTCAACACTGTTTGTAATAAATTCCTGTATTAGAAGTAAACAGGATATGATCGCTTACTTAAAGAAACCCAAACAAACCCTGTTTTTTAAGCTAAGTTTTTGAAAACCAGCTAGGCTCCTTTGATGGAAAGAAGCATGGGAGAGCAATGTGCCTGTGTTTGCTCTTGAGCGTTAATTCTTTTTGTGTGTAGGGGTTGGTTGTAACATATCATAGAATGGTTTGGGTTGAAGGGACCTTCTCAGCTCATCCAGTGCCCCCCCTGCCATGAGCAGGGACATCTTCACCAGCTCAGGTTGCTCAGAGCCCCATCCAGCCCGGCCTGGGATGTCTCCAGGGATGGTTCATCCACCACCTCTCTGGCCAACCTGGGCCAGGCTCTCACCACCCTCAGTGTAAAACGTTTCTTCCTCATGTCTAGTCTGAAACTCCTCTCTTTTAGTTTAAAACCATCACTCCTTGTCCTATCACAGCACAGTGTGAGCGCCCTGCAAGGGTCTCCATTGCTGTGCATGGCTAAGCAGCAGGATGCTTAATGAGGTTTTGCTGAATGATGCAATAAGCAATGTGCTAACACCTTCTCGGAGACACCAGAGACCGTGCCTTTACCATTAAATAAAATAGGCCAGTGGCTGTTCTCTGTCCCCAAGGCCAGGTGGCACGGCACAGCTCCCTTCCCAGAATGGGGCAGCAGTGACCAGGCTGCTGTTGGGATGGAGCCTGGGTTCTCTGAGACCCAAATTGTGCCCATTCCCTCCCTCTGGGATCCTGGGGTGAGCAGGCAAAACACATGATAATGAGAGTGCAGGGAATTAAGCCACGTAAACAATCTCTAGCTTATTTTGTTTACTAGAAAAGCTGTAATGTTCAGGACCTGTGGTGTTGTTCTTCTGAAATGTTATTGCTCTTTCAGAAAGAAGAGGTTGTTATATGTAATTGACTGAAACCTTTTCATTCCTGTCTTTGGATATAGGCTTTGGTAACACCGTTATACTTAGCCATGTACACTGGCTCATCATTGCAATTTCAGACTCATAGTGTACGTGTGTTTTTTGTTTAATTAAACTTTACTGACAAAATATCAGCAAAGCGAGTACTTGACAAAATTGGGGAATTGTAATGAAGATGCAGTTGTTATGGAAATACAGTTCTGGGACTAACATCCTTTCAATTACAAACAGAGGATATTTACTCTGTCTGAGCAAATTTTGAAAGTGAACCTCAGGAAAACACTTAAACGGTATTTTTATGTTCAACACTGAACCTGTGAAGCTGTGAAAGCAGTAGTTTAAGCTTTAAATTTAAAGTTCAGTGACCAGAATATAACAGAGAATATGTTCAACAGCCCTTATTCTGATTATCAACATACTCCTCCTTTAATTTGTGTTAACACTGCAATATAAATATTTTAAATGATCCCACCGTGCCACTGTGATAACTTTTACCTGGGATTGCAAGAAGAGGTTGTGTATCTTGAATAGATGGTGACTTCTGTCAATCATAATTTCACATTATTAAGTCTTGGGTGGGGAGATCTGTTTCTGGGTTATTTACAACAGTCAATGGCCATTGATGGGTTGTACCAGCTGGAATGAAGCCAAACCAGAGTAATGAGTGGGGGAAAAAAGTGAGAAAAATTAACAAAGATGATAGATATTAAGCAAGTAGAGATGGAGAGGAATGACCAAGGGTGAAGTCTATCATGGTTAAGGTGATGCATTATGTTAATTGTAACCAGGGAGAAAGTGTTTGCTGACCTTAATGTGGGACATATTGGTAAAAACAATCAGTGGAAAAGGCAACAATAGAAGTGATAGAAAAAGTCCATAAAATGCCATGTGTTGAATCTTGCTGGTACAAGAATCTCTGTTGCTGGTGAAAACTAATTTCTCTGTTTCCCAGTCCTTAAGATGGGTAAAATTTTGGCTTTATGCCTTATATACCCTTTGACTTTCTGCATTTCTGATTGAACCGGTGTTCAGTTTCTTCATTAAAGTGTAAAAGTTACAGATAAGTCAATTCTGCAGCTGCAAGTCTATGATGTTGATTTAAGTGTAGAAGTCTTCGAGTTGGGAAGTGTTTTGAGTGTCTCCTCTCATAATTTGTTTAATGAGAAAGCTGGACCAGTCATTCTAATAGCTTAAGGTGTCACTGACAGTGTGTTACACACCTGCTCCAATCTAGTTTTTAACCAAAATGTAGGCTATAATTAGGTTTATAATTAAAGAATTTGAGCTAAGACTTTTCTGGGTATGGAAAGATGCTTTTGTAATGAGAAAAGTCTGTGCTCAGATCCCATCAGCCTTTTCTAAAAGGAGGATGGCGGCAGAAATAGTGATGTGCAGTTAGTAAATTACGTTGACGTTCCTCATATGTATATTTTGAAAGCAGCTTTTCCAGTGAAAGAGAGTGATTGTAAATAAAGTGTGTCACTGGAAACAATTGCATTTCAGTTAACAGTCACATTTTGGTTGAAATTGGTGTGTATTAACGTTTTCCCATTTCCCTACTATTTGCAAATGTTTTATTGACAGCTGTAACGCATGGAGATGTTTTTTCAATTAATCGAAAAGAGTGCACTGAGTTCTTCCACTCTATCATACCCCTTATGAATATGAAACCCAAATCATGTCCCACTGCCACACCGAGAGCAGGAATTGGGTACCAGCCGGTACCATTCTCCTTGTCTTCAGAGAGGGGCTTTCAAAAGCCCCGATCTGATGAAAAATGGAGTTTAATAAAACTTGTGCTGCTTACCAGCCTCCGGGTTATTCCCAGGACACGTCCTTACAGCTTTGATGTGAGTAGTAGGAGTAAATTTTAAGCTGGCAGGTAAGTGACCTGTGGAAATCTTCCACGAGCTCTTTTAAACCAGCTGCTTTCCAATTAGCTTCCCCTTACATCTTGCCATTGCTGTCGAAAGCTCAGTAAATTGGCCCCTTAATTTAGTCTAGCATGTATATATATCTATCACCATTATTTCTACAAACAGGTTTTTAAGTATGTTGTAAATGATTGTAGCTGTTTGAAACATTGTGTCTCTCTTAAATGATATCTATCCAATTAGATGATATTCTCATTGGATGTGACTTTGGTGTTGTATATTGTTATTAGTTTTGTTATTATGTGTTACTGAATGATCCTGCCATCAGTGCAGTGGACTGTACAATTTCTCTCTTCTCCAGGAAATATTGATAGGATTTTTCTGAAGCATATTATAGCCTGAAAAACATAAGCAAGAAGATGAAACTCTTTCCTACTACTGGTAGTCATGTGTTCTTTGTTACCCATTTTTTCTTCCTAGGAATAATGAAAATAAATGTTACTGCTGGCCAATTTTTTAACTTCATCCTTGATTTATGTATTTTTCAGTAAGAATGTCTCATATTAACACATAGAAGCTGGAATTTCTGTGGATGCAACAGAAATTAATGTGTATCCAAAACCTGGTCCAGTTTAGTCATTGCCTCTCTCTTGTCATGTACTGATACACTGTTCAGATTAGACCTGGAAAAGTTGAAAATTTTAAAATGAAATGGCAGTGGTTTTTGGTAGACAAGGCTTAGTCTGCCTGTCTGCTGCAGGCAATTGCAGTTTATAACCCTATAATTCATATTAGGATCAGCAAGATATGTCAGCTGTGTGTTCCCGAGAGGAAGGATCTAGATGAGGAGTCAAGCAGAGAGACACCTTTTTGGTAAAATTGGCAAAATTGTGGCCTGCCCTGAACGGCTTACAGGGCTTTACTGCTTTAAAATACATTATTTAAGGGTGGTTGGTTTCATTTCACCGAAGTTCAGTGGTTTAAGTGCCTTCAGTGGTGACTAGAGAAGGGTCCTTCTGGAGGTCCCTTCTTTCCAGGTGGCTCAACCATCTCTCCCAGGGTGAGTTTCTCTCTTCCACCCGAGCTCACAGTGGTGTTTGTTTGGCCAGGATGGCCACCGTGGCTCCTGAATCCCATAAAAATCTGCTTTTGTGCTCCGGTGACTCCATGGCTTAAGAGGGGAGGATCTGAGGAGCTTCCAGGTGGAAGGCTTGCTGCTCCGCTGCCAACATCTCTCTAAAATGAGCCTGAAACCTGCTTGGGAAGTCGACAGCCCACAGAAATTTAATGCTTTTCCCTTTTCTGGCTTTCAGCCCTGTGACATCCGCTGTGATCCATCCGCTCTCCATCGGACAGCCCAAGCCCGGCAGGACGGGAAGCGTCCCACAGGCTCCTCATCTTCACGGGCACCAGCCATCGCAGCAACCAGGACACAAGGTGAGGTCCTGCAGCAAGGAGAGAGGCTTCTCGTGGGTGGGAAGAGCCATCTCAAGGTCAGCACTAAATACAAATAACCCTCAGGGCCTTTCATTCCACTGAAGTTGTGTCACACCCACGGATGCTGGTTTTGTTCTCTCTTTTCTTTCCCTTGGCTCTGAGTCCAAGATCCCACCAATTTCATCCTCCGTGTAGTTACATCTGTGTGAGGGACAAGAGCTGGTGACAGGCAGCTGTCCCTCTCCTCCTGCAATCTGACCTTAATTTTGAGGTTTTTTTATGACTCCCACTGCTGCTGATAGTTGCTACAAACCATCTTTGGTTTGTCCTCTAATATCTGCCAGCTTACTTCTTGTTCAAGTGTTATCTTTGCAAATACCACGAGCATCACTTGCAAAACTTACCATTTTTCTACCTGTTGAAAAAGCATTACAGAAGAAAAACATGCCTTTTGTTTTTAAATGCTGCGTGAACCAGAAAAGTGTGCATCATCTTGCCATCAGTGTGGTGTTTACCTGATAGTGAACATTATCCCCAAACAAATATTTGAAGACGTTATCAAGGGAGAACTTCGCTTTTGGCAAGTTCTGGTTTTTCCTCTGGCCTTTGCGCTTTTACAGTCAGGTTTTTGTATCACTTCGAATGCCACTTACCTTGTCAGTCACCTGTAAACTGAACACGCAGAATAAAGCAATATTGAAATTTTTAGCCTTCAAAACCCGTGAAAACCATGTGAGGAATGAAAGGGTTTGTTTTACATACTTTGAGATGCTCAGCTGGTGTCAGCAGCTCTGCCGAAGGCAGATTTTGGGGCTTTTATGCCACCTCAGAGCTGACTTCAAAATCGCAATTGTTAATGAAAAGAGCAGGTATTATGAAGCAGCCTTTAAATGCCACATGGAAGAAAATATATCAAGCTTTCTAAAAGATCCATACTACAAAATTTATTGCAAGGTAGTATTTTGCTTTTTTTACACTTCTCCTGTTCCCCTTCCTATGATATGCCAATAACACTGTTTTCTTCGGTTTTCTCCCCAAAATAGTGATGCCTCTCGCTGTCAGTGCAGTAGGTTGTATCCCATGGGGTTGGATCATAGGGTATCATTTTCTTTGCTTTCCAGTGGATTATATTCTGAACCCCAAATGTCTACACACAACAGCATTTTGGTGTGTGATGGCTTTTCTGCCTTCCCATCTATTGAGGACGTGATCTTCATTCTTAAAACACTCCTGAGATAAAAAATGTCCATATATTTGGAAGGCAGAAGGGGGAAGCAGGAGCCTTTTTTAAAGTTCAGCTGAAAACTTACATATTGCCTTGAAATTTCCTATCATCTGGTAATCTACCTATTCAGCATGACTTTCTCTTCTGGCAACAAAGCTGGATTAAAACTTTGAGGATTACTATGAAACTTTCCTCATGCGAGACTTTAGATTCACAAAGAAGGTGTAAAAACTCCAAGACCAAATATTGAGTAGTAAAAATGTCATGTGTAGTAGTGTATTCATTATATTCATATTTATTGATACCCCAGATTCTGTAATTTTTAAGCTAAACAGAAAATGACATTGTGCTGAGGTCCTTAGATCTCAACTAGACTAAGACTAAAATGGTCCCATGAAGTATGGTCTTATTAATGACCTTTTTGTAACTGATGTTGTATATCTGTGTAATCATTAACCCAAGCCTTGCTCCATAATGTTGTTGCAAAATGTTTTGTTCTTATTTTTTGCCCTCTTTGCATTTGGCTACAGCCGAGTTGTTTAGGAAATTCCTGTGCAGTATTTCAGGAGGTTCTGTCAACTGTCACTTTGAAAACTACTTTTTAATCTCTATTTTATTTTTTTAAATTTTAAAATGTTAAGAGCTTGAATTAGATGTCAGCTTTAGCTTTGCAGTTTGGAAACTTGGGATTTTTTTTCTTTTTGGTGGGCAAACAGTTAATTCTATTGTCATATCTCAGTAAATAACTGTAAATTATAGTATTTTGGAAAGTTTCTGGAGCGAGAAACATCACACATAAAAACATATATATTGTCTCTGAAAGGTATCTATTCAGCTGGTGACCCAAAAAGTGAATAAAATTATCTGTTTTCTAGACCTTTATTTATATGCCAGTATATATTATAGAATCAGAGATGCAAACCAACAAGAACATAAAACTCAGTAGCACCCAGAGGTGTTGAACAGGTGGCATTTCATCATGTTATGTAGCACAGAGAACATTGGGTTTGCCTTGAAAGCTGTCTGGCATGAGTGTAATGTAAAAAACCTCCAAACAAAACAGCAATAGAACTGGAGAAAGTAATCACTGTACACAAGCCTGCTGTAATAAACTACAGGCGTGATTTTGTCAGCTCAAACCATGCTAATGCTCTTTCAAAATGAATTAATAAGTTTGTGTGAAATACCCGAACACTATCATGCAGTTAGAATAAAACAGGCACGTGACCATGGAAGTGAGTTTATTAGGTAACCACGAATATTGGCTGCAGGAAAATAACCGTTTTGTATGTTTTTCTTCTTGGCTCTGTTGTATACTTGATATTTGTGCCATGGGAAAGTCTGAGAGGCTGGTGCAGTGCATGACACACCGTGCTCTGTGTTTGTAAGGTTATTTGGTTAATGCTTATTTTAATTTCAGACTTCCTAGGGAACTTGTAAAGTCTCTGAACACTTGTAAGAACAAGATATACTTGCTGGGATCTACCTGGGTCTATTTTATCTTGCTTAAGGGCAGAGAAGTCACTAAACACCTTCTTGATGCCTGTTTGACTTTTAATTTGCCTGATACTTGATCTGCATGAAGTGGTCAGCTAAGAGCTTGCTGGAAAATAACATCAGCAGCTGGGAAAGTGTGATTGAGTTTATTTTTCCTGAAGAAACTTATTGTTACGCACTAGGTTTTTTTTCTGCTGATGAGAGTCAGTTGATTGATTGTCCAAAATTCCTTCATTGATTTACCTGTGCGTATGAGGAAGACCAAACTTGTTCATTAGTATAAAGAACTTTGCTAAAAGAACTTGTTGCCCCAGCATCCGTTCCAGAGTTGGGATGTCCCCAGTATGGACCGGCTACAAAACCAGGGAGAGCTGGTGGTCTGGAACAGGGAGGTGTTATTAGTAATTCCTCCTCTGGTTTCTGGATATAGATAATTTCATTAATGGGCTGGCTGATAATGGGGATACATCTTAATTCAGGCTTTTTTAAAAAGGATGGAGTGTGGCAAATTCCCAGTGGGAATTACAATGCTTTCACAAGAGTCGCTAAACTAGTCAAGAAATATTCTAGGTGCTGTTATGAGTTGTTTATTTGGGTAAATGCCACCAGGATGTCGGTGTTCTCTGGCCGGAGCTGCTTGGGGTAGATGGGGAGACTGTGGGTATTGTCACTTTTGGCAAGACATAAAACTCACTGGAAGGCTTGAAATTACCTTCCCATGTGCTTCTCTTCCATTGCAAAGGTTGTCATGGTTTCTTAGGTCATGATGGAACATGTTGCCCTGAGGACTGTTCAGGGTGGTCACCTAAATAATGTAATTAAGGTGGTCTCTCCTTTGTAAAATACTTATCTTTCTGTAAAGAGAAAAGAGTCCAGTGGCCTAAGAACAGTTGTTTTCAGTTTCTTGAAAAGGTTGAAAAGAACCGTGTTTCAAAAGTACCTTATTGCACAGTGGACGTTGTACAGTATGGGCTTTGTAGCATGTGGCTACCAAGACAAAGCTTCTGATACGGGTAAGAGTCTTCCTGGAGCAATGCAAAGAGATTTCCAGTAAGGCTATCTGGGTAGGACTGGGTTAAACCCAGACCACTGTGTCTAAATACCATTGAACCGGGGGATGTATGGACTTCAGCCTTCCGGTTTTCTGCTTGGTGTCCTAATGAAACCTGGTGAGCGCTGGCAACAAAGCATCGCTAGCATGGTGGTTGTTGGAAAATACTTCAGAATTGTGCTTTATTTGGGGAGAAGGGAATCTGATATTTTTACCTTCTCTCTTTATGAAACAATGTCTTGATGGATAGCAGGTTTTCAAAGCACCGAGGAGCTCCAAGGTAAACCTTAGTGCATTATGAGGAAACTGAGTAACCTCTTCATTGAAAATATTACATTTCAGGTCAGACTGTTCCTGATAATGTTGTGTTTTAAGCTATTAAAAATATTGTTTGCAAATTGAATGATAGGTAATGAGCATAAATATCCAATTTGCTAATTATGATGCTAATAGGTCATTAACAACAGATTCCGTTAGCACTTAGTGATGATACGTAATTCGGGTTGCTTACTATTGTGTTTGCATTTATTGTTAAGAATGAGGCATGCAAGATATTCATGTAATTTGTCCTCTGAAGATTTATCTGAAAAATACTGCTGTAAATGTAGTCTTTATTGTTTCCCCTCAATACCATTTATTCACTTTTCTGTTTCTTACTAATAACCAAGTAATTATAATTTTGATGCCTGTAGTTCCCATTCAAGTGTCTTGTGAAATTTATGTTCAATGCCATATTATTTTCTTTATTTGTGTATGATTGATTATGTTATAATATATCATTATATTTTCTTATTGGTATTATGAATGACTTGTTGGACTTGCAATGCTGTGTAAATGACCGCATTGCACTGCTGGTGAGGAAGGAGAAGTGGAGGTGGGAGGTGGATGGAGAGACACAGAGAAGACTTGCAATGGAAAGTCTGGCCAAATTGGGCTGTGGCAAGTGGGTTTGTGGGGTGATGGTTTTAAACTAAAGGAGGGAGATTCAGGTTGGACACAAGGAAGAAATTGTTGACCCTGAGGGTGGTGAGAGCCTGGCCCAGGTTGCCCAGAGAGGTGGTGGATGAACCATCCCTGGAGACATCCCAGGCCAGGCTGGACGGGGCTCTGAGCAACCTGAGCTGGTGAAGATGTCCCTGCTCATGGCAGGGGGGGCACTGGATGATTTTGGAGGTCTCTTCCAACCCAAACCATTCCATGGTTCTGTGATCCTGTGACAGTGAGTTCCTCAGCATCATGATATGTTTTGGGCTTGTGAGATCGACTTGCTACTTCTTACTTCTTTCATTAGAGCAGGTAGTAGGTGCTCTGTTTGCTTTCTCCAGGCACTTATAATGGTACATATCTCTCACTTAACTTTCCCAAGCTTAAAAAGTTGTAATACATTATTTTTTTTCTTATGTGCATGCTAGCTGTTCTATATATGTATTTTCCTGGCTAACTTTCTGTATCTGTTCTAGTTCTACCTTAGCCCTTTCAAGACTTGAGAGGAAGACAGGGAACAAATAGTGCCAGGACTTGCGTTTCACATAGTTCTAAAGTGACTTCATATCTTTTATTTTGTTCTTTATTTCTTTCCAAATATTCTAGTTACTCTTGTGAATGCAGCACATAAACCAGGCATTTGCAAAATACTTGAATGGCAGTAATTAGCTCAATTTCCACTGCTGTATGTGTAGAGCTGGTTTTGCCCATGTCACTTCATTTTTATCAATTTCATAGTCAATCTGCCATTTTCTTACCCAAAGCTTTTACAGCTTTTTTTTGTGCTCCCTGCTTTTACTGATTTCTTCCAAGTATCCAGAAAAACACACTCGCCCATCTATAGATTAAAGAATTACTTAATGGAAACCATATACATCTTTCAGCAAATGGGTATTTTTGTATATCACATGCACAAATATGCAGTTCGGTGTTCCAAATGCTTTTCTTTTCCTTTCTTTTCAAGTCCGTGGTGCACCTTGGAATTGTAGCTTAGGTCAGGATGACATTGTGCAGCGTTAACTTTGTTTAATTCCTGGCAAACATACACCTTGTATTTTTGGGGGAGGAAGGGAAGGATTGTTCCTGTCTGAGATTGCATTTTAGTCAAAATACTCTGTTTCTCAGAGTAAAGATCACTCAAACAGTTCTTACAATTACCCTGTGTATATGAATATTTGAATTCAGTTAACAGGCTACATATACTGCTTTAGGGCATATTAACATTTATTTTTTCTGCATGGAAGGTCAGTTCCCCGTATAGCAATTTACGTATTTGTAGAGCTGGTTTAGTGATCTGTAGTAGCCGAGTGTCTTTTCATAGGTATATATGGCCTTTTCAATATCTTATTTTTGGGGGATAAATTTTCTTAGTATTATTTCACAGTATTTATGGAGTTAAACAAACAAATTTGTGGATAACAAAACTAGGTCACATGGACAAGACTAATTAACCTGTGTATAGGTGGATAAAACCAGGGAAGGGATCAAGCTGTGAGTGGAAGAAACACATGGCAAAAAGCAGCATGGCCCATATTTGAAAGTAAGGGAAACATTTGTGTGTTTTTTTCAATTGTATTTATACTTGCTACGTTCTAGGGTCCAAATTTGTAAAAATTGAAGACCCTGAATACAGTGCCGAATAAATCTCCTGTGGAAATAGAGAGTAGCTGATGTTCTGTGCAATAGATCCTTACTGGAAAATCCAAGCCATAAACAGATTGGTGCCTGGTGTAACTGCAATTACTGCAATATATTACATGAGCGAGGATTTTTATCTCCGTGGCTTTGATGCTTTGTTGGTACAAATAAATGAAATTCCATTAATGTGCAAAGTATCTCTGTGCTGATTCAGAGAAGGGACAATATTTTTGGCTTGTCCCCAGAACCCAAGTCAGCAGCCCTTAAATTCAATACTTTGATAATAAATGGACCAAGTCGTCATATATGGGAGTTTCTTTTCCTGCTGCAGCTCTTTTTGTCATGAAAATTTCAGTGTATTTGCAGCAAAAGTAAATAAGCGTTGCATAACTTGGTTGATTGGCATGGGTTTTATTTGTCTAACTTGAGACCTCCGCTGAGATTTGTCTCCATCTGTCAGGTTTATTCCCCTCTCTCCCTTCCCTTTGTCAGAGAAGATGCGTTTGCCTGGGGATGGTGACTTCCCTGGGGATGGTGGGTTGCTAATGAGGCTCAAAATTGATATAATACCTGGTTGTTTTGAACAGAGATTGTGATCTCGACGCATTGATTGCGTTTGGCTATCCAAAATGTGCCAAGACTTAGGAATTTGTAAGTTGTGGAAAGCTTTTGTATTCTCCTGTTTGTTTTGCTTCCAGTTTCATTGTTTGTTTGTATTCGTAGGGGAAAGAAGAGAATACTATCCTGGAGTAAAACTGTTCATTTAAAAGACAATGTATTGTTGGTACAGCTACCCGAGATCTGCCTCTGCTCCACATATCTGCTGTGTTAAAGCACATAAGCATATGTTGTAATATAAATGAGACTAATCTTGTTGAATACTCTCCAATGTATATGGAGATAATCCCATTTAGGCAGCTCAGAAAATTTACTGGAATGTTTTGTTACTTGCTACACCTACTTAGGCTGGTAAGTCTCCTTCATTGTAAACTGTGCTCAGAGTAAATTATGAGGCTTGTGTTTTCTTGGGGTTTAATTTTCTCACCTGGTTGCCCCCCAGTTTATCACATTTCACAAGTAAACCCAAGGCTGGATTAGGAAACTACATCCCAGATCCCGTGAGATCGAGCAATTGCATTTGGGGAGGCAAATCTCTCCAGGGCTGCTCCTGAAATCTGCTCATTTAAAGAGCATCTTCCCCTGTCCTGTGCTAATGGAATGAGAAAAACCTCTCCCTGGTGATCTGGGATAAGCTGAACAACTTGTATTTTGACAAGCAACATGCATAATTTTTAAGTTGTGTGTGCTTTTCACTTTTTCTTGTTTTTCTTGTAATTTTCGCCATGAAGCAACTGTGCAGAGTCAGGTTAATTAGGCCTGATGAATTTCTTGAGATGATGTGGCAGCAGCTCTTAACCTTTGTAGCTTGTTCTATGCATGGCGATTCAGTTGCTAAACCTTCACAAAATGTTAAATTAACACACATGTTTTCTTTATTATTGACATGGCTGTCACAGTATTTTTAATAAGAAGAGTTTAATCTTCCATGACAGGTTGATCAAATAATTTGAAATATATTGCTGCGTTTTATCTTGCGTTTCTGTTTCCTTTAAATATCACTAGCATGATATAAATCAATTTATTTCTTCCGATGATGGCAAATGTTTTCCTTAACCAAATTTTTAACCCAACCCCTCCAATTACTAGCAATCCTGTCCTCTTACACCAACATAAATGTGTTGCAAATGAACTGGATTTCTGAGCAGGCTGGTTCACCTTGCACAGGTCTCTCCTTTTCATTACTCCGTCTTTCATCTCTTCACTCACCACAGCTCAGCCATTGAAGTTAATAAGTTCCCATCTTTCTCTAGAATTCCTGTCTTTAAGAGAACAATAAAGAAACGGAGGCTGCAGCTGCCCCCAGTGGTTCGTGATTTGTAACTGGGGGGAATAATCTCACTTCTGTTGTCAAAATGGTGACAAGTGTTTCCACAACACAGCAACGATTGTATAGATGGTACGTGTAAATAAAGTAGAGCCACCCAGCCTGCTGAAAACATGGCAAATACAATATTCTGCTAGTCTGAGTCAATTAAGGCTGTTTTGTCCTTTTAGTTAATTGTAACCTATGGATTTCATTCACTTCTTGAAGATATTTCTTTTCTTTTGGTAATAATCACAACCCGTAAAAGGCCTGAAGGCTAAAAAACAAGCATCTCGCTTCTGTTTGCTGAAGATAATTTATAGGTTTTCCTTTGAGTTTAGGCTCAAAATCCACTTACAGGTATAGGTAGAAATGGGTACGAGTTGAAGTTTCAGATTTGTCCACCTTCTCAAAGAACAAAAGAGAAGTTTTGCAGAGCAAAATTTAGGATTGACTTAGGGCAGATCTGATGAATTACATGAAAAATTACACCCACGGTGAGCACCTTGTGGCTTTCGAGAAGCTTTCATTACTTATTAGTTACCATGGATTGTGCAGAATTCGGGAAATGAAATAATGATGAGCCATGAACTGAGGATGACATATTTTTCTTCCATCACTGATTGCTTATAATTTGCAGTAATACTTATTACTTTAATTATTTTGCCATTTTATGTTTAGATAAGGATAGGAAGGAGATATTTTTCATTCCATAACTGAACATTTTATTTAACCTGCTACAAACGGGCAACAAAAATGCAGGATCTGATTCTAGTCTTTGTTTCATTATCATAAACTCAGAATTTAAACTGTTTGGAGTTGTGTTATTCTTTATACATTGTTATTCTTTATACATTGTGGCTTTCCTAGTAATATGAGTCTCCTTAAGCTGATGTTTTGGAGTGAAAAGATTTTATTTTAGAAATATTGAACATAGGGATAGAATAGGTTTCACATACATGATTAGCAATACATCCAGATGTCTTTCTGGGATGGAGAAGGATTGTTGGCAATATATATTATATTCTTGAGCTTGACTTTAATGTTCAGCCAGAGTGTTGTGTATACTGCAGTTGTTTTAGTGGTTACAAACTGTCCCTTAATGAAGTGCCCGGCAAATAAATTGCTTTATGTTGTCTCTTCTTATGCGAATTCTCTTTAGTTGGTGACACACTCAGAGGTCAGAAGAATCCTCATCATATAAGTGAAACCATCCTCTGCTTCGGGTGTTTGTCAGTCTAGCTGACAGTCCAGCTCGCAAGCTCTTGTGATCCTGACTCTTCAGTGTTTTCCCTAAAGGGACCTTTCTAATGAGGGTTTTACTACACTGGGTAACCTGTTAGAGATGGGACTGGGATGCTCTGAATTCGTGACTGTCCCACTTAGTGAGAGGACAAAGGAAATCTAGAAAGCTGCTGCCTTGAGGGTTCCCAGCACAGCTCCGCACCTGGGAAATGTCCAGTGTAAAGCAGCATGATGACATGTTGGATCAGAAGTTCTGCAGGACAGTTTGGGCAGCAGTACCGCCCAGTGGCATTTTGAGCTTGGGGAGGATTTCTGCTGGTTGTTATGTCTGTCCTATTTAAACACCCTCAGTGGTTTTTGTGTTTTCACGTTAAAATTGGGGAATGTTGGTATGACAGACCTGAATTCTGCTTAAATGTGGCTTTTTTGACATAGTGAAGTTTGTAATTTCTCATATCCTGATAGATTCATATTTATATAAACTCATTTATGGGTTCATATACTCCACATTTACTAAGACTGATGAAGCTTCATGCATTAAATACGCAGATTCCCAGCTGTTGCTGTCACAAGGTTTTGCTTCATATATTCACGCTATAGCATCACACACACTGTTTGCCTTCCAGATGCAAGTGGTCACAATCTTCTGGCCAGCGGTGCTCAGCTCGTGTGGCCATGGAGCAAAGTGTCACCGAGCTCCAGCAAGGGAGATGCAAATGCTCTTAACATCACCCATTCCTTGTGCATTATGCATGGCCAAGGTGTGCAGAGATCTACAGTTTGCACGCAGGTCAAAACCACTAAGTGGGGTCTAACGACTCTCTAATTTGCTGAGTATTTTGGAAACAGGTTTAATAAGGGCCGGTAAAATCAAGTCAGCTGTAACACAGGTTCAGGTGGGGTCATGAACATTGCACAAAACTGTAGGAGAAGTGAAAATAGCCCTTATTTAATCCTCTGCTGTTGCAATGGTCCAGGCGGAGTCTGTCATGGAAATTATCTCTATATTTTTTTCTTTTTGGTCAACAGCTGGTAACATTCAAAACCCTGTGAATTTTTATTTTTATTTTTATTTTTTATTGCTTCTAGCGTGAACTTGCTGCCATAAGTAGTGAATAATCTGAAGCTGCAAAGCATCTGGCATTTTTGAAGACCATTCTCTGCTACCACACAATATACAAGCATTTTAAGCCATTATGTTTAGACTGCTGAGGAGAAAAAGATTAGAGTAGTCGAGCATAGCAAAAAACCAAGAGAGTCACAACTACGTGAATTCATTTCACTAAGTGTTTAAGCAGCTGTAGATTTCATATTTAGTTCTGAAAAGGGCCATGCGGAGTTCTTTCTGTTCTGAATTTTAAATATATACCCCAAATGGTCTCTCGTGATGAACAGAATAACTATTTTTCCACTTCCTCGAACTGTTTTCCTGATTCTGTTCACATTTCAACCTTGTGAACAGACTCTCTTTGTTTGCTCTGGCTTTGTATAATGGCAGAATTAGCTGATACCAGTCTCTCAAAATCTCAGATAGCCCTTCCCTGGCTAAATTCATTCAGCTTGTCACTTTGTTCTTTGCTGAGCTGGAATCAGATGTTTGCTTATTAAGCCTCTTCATGTCCATAGGTGCCGGAGGCCCAAGCCTTGGACCTAGTGCTGCCCTCAGTATTGAGCTCTCCATTTAACATGGGGGAAAAAAGTGGATAATTCACTGTGTGTATGTGGAATCTATTAGTATTAAAGACATCTGGGAGTCTCTGAATATTACTAAACCAATGGACTGCCTGGAGCCCTACAGTGCAAGTGCCTTCAGCTCTCTATAAATTGTATGAGTGTATCGTTAAAGCAGCAATTAGTATTTTCCTGTAGCATAATAGCAGTTTTTTATTGAAGTAGATTGTGTATAGTATTCTGTAGTCACATGAACTCTTCTGCTATTCACATTCTGTAGACATCATATGAATGATCTTTGATTTCAGAAGCTGCTAGTAATGCGAGCTTTGTGCACATAAGAGGGTCTTCAGGGTTGATGACATTTTTGTGTACGTGATAATAGAGAAGGAACACGTAGGATGCTACAATAGCATTAAGATTTTAAGGGCTGTTTGTGTTCCAAAAAGTTAGGGATAAATTAACGAAACGTGTCGTTTCGAATTGTATTAATTAAAACACGCTAATCCTTCAGTTGAATGCTCCCAAATGCTTAATTTTGGAGTGTTTCAGTATATCTCATTTTCCGTGCCATCCTCATAGGTTTTCAGAGAGGGATATTGATGGCTGTGCAGGCATCTGTGCGGATGAGCCGGCTGGGCAGCTGGAAGCCAGTTCCCAACCAGAAACTGGGGCCACTTTGGTGTTGAAATAGTGTTAAGAAGTTATGTAGAAATATTCACCTGAGTTCGCCAATCTGGTTGTATGATTTTTGTTGACTTGTGTTTGTGTGAGTCAGAATATTGGGTGAATAGACTCATGTTTGTCTGCTGAGAAGCTTACAGATGTACCTTAGCTTTCAGTAGTTGAGTTTACTTGAGCTTGGCTATTATTAGTTGATAACTTTTACTTTCCTGGGTGTGCACCTAAGCATAAAGAAATGACCACAAAAGAGATTATCTTCCTGTATAGAAGATTCATTAAGTGTACATATTACCGTGAAAAAAAGGAATGTGAGAATTTTGATATTTCCATTCCATTTGTTATTGTTCCTACAAATACTGGAATGTTTCTAATTTTGACATTTGCCCAATCTGGGCGAAGATTTGACCTGTTGTGTCCCTTTCGGGGATGTTTAATCTGCAGCACGTTGGCACCGTGAGGACTTTTCCTGCAGCGGTGGCAGCAGCTGCATCTCCCTGTGCTGGGGAAGCAGCGTCCCGGGTAATTCGCCGGGGGACAAGGAGCCGCACGAAGGAGCTGAGGAGCCAGAACTATAAATACTGCACGGCCGCAGCTCCACTGCTCCTTCAACCAAGTGCCTATTGCTACATTGCATGCTGCAAAAATGTCACATCTCCTCACCGTACAGTGCTGAATCACGTGGAAATTACTAAGCGCACCGCTCTGCTCTGTTTTGGCTTGGAGTTAATGTTTGGTGGGTTTTTTTAGGTTGATTTGATAAGGAAAATGGCTTATGTGACTGTGCTATCGTGCTCTTCCTCCCTCCTCCCTCCCTCCTCCCTCCCTCCTCCCTCCCTCCTCCCTCCCTCCTCCCTCCCTCCTCCCTCCCTCCTCCCTCCCTCCTCCCTCCCTCCCTCCTCCCTCCCTCCTCCCTCCCTCCCTCCTCCCTCCCTCCTCCCTCCCTCCTCCCTCCCTCCCTCCTCCCTCCCTCCTCCCTCCCTCCTCCCTCCCTCCTCCCTCCCTCCTCCCTCCCTCCTCCCTCCCTCCTCCCTCCCTCCTCCCTCCCTCCTCCCTCCCTCCTCCCTCCCTCCTCCCTCCCTCCTCCCTCCCTCCTCCCTCCCTCCTCCCTCCCTCCTCCCTCCCTCCTCCCTCCCTCCTCCCTCCCTCCTCCCTCCCTCCTCCCTCCCTCCTCCCTCCCTCCTCCCTCCCTCCTCCCTCCCTCCTCCCTCCCTCCTCCCTCCCTCCTTCTTTGGAATTTACTGCTCAACTTCAGCTAATTTTTTTCAAGGAATGGAAGCGTCTAAAGCTTTTGTGTCCCAACAAACATTATAAAAATGGGTGATTATATGTAGGGGAGACCCCCAGTAGAGCTCCCACAGAGGGAAAGGCACAAGGTCAACAGTTGCCCGTTGTATTTTGGCTGTCGCCCAAGGGATGAATGAGCCTGTGCCCGGCTCTCATCCAGCCACATGTGGAAAAAACATCTGGAAGAGAAACCTGTTGCACTAGGAAGTGCTGGGGATGTGTGAGTGGCACAGAGATTTATTTAGGGATGGGGGTGAGATGAGGAGGAGCTTCTGCTCTACTGATCCTGTGCTTGAGAGGAGGAAAAAACAGCATTGGGGAGGAGGGACTCAGCAATTTTTTGATGTGGGTGTTAAGAGAATCCTTTTGCAGAAACAGAACATAGGACAGTTGGTGACTTTTCTAGCAGCGGTGTCTTTCTCCACTGTGTAGCGTCACCCGGCCTCATTAAGAAGCCAGTATTGATAGCATTTAATTTGTTTTCCATGAATTTGCAATGTATGAATACACTTATTTAAAGAGATTTTCTTAGCTCCTGACAAACCACTGTTTTTCACGGTGGTTCCTTATCCATAGGGTTGGCTCTGGAGGGTACTGTGAAAAATAAGTTAACAACCAAAATACAAAATAGAGTCGTGCTGCTGAGTAATTTTTGTGAATAGAAGAATTTGGCCTCCATGCAGAACAAACTGCTGATATTCTGCTCTCTTCCACAGTGAAGTGCAAAAATTCCCTGAAATGTATCTCTGTAGCCTTTCTTTTTGTGGGGCATTTAGTAGCTGAATGCTTAACGTTTATGTTGCTCTTGTTATTTGTGGTGTTTACAAACAGGGTCCCAAAATATTTGCTTGAGGTTCAGGCTATTGCTGCAGATGTACCTTTAGTAAATCTTACCAATATCTATCCAAAACTGACCAAGTTATAAATTTGTCATAAAAGCAACAAAGCTTGTTATTTGGAATGTGTTGAGCAGGTGTGTCAGCATTTGAGAGCAATTTTGGGATCTGACCGATATTTCCAGTCCCAGGTAATTTGTCCTCCTCTGTCTCTGGCTCCATTTAGAAACTGAAAGCTGGTGGGTATAAAAGAGAGAGCTCAAAAGTGGGAGCAGTTTATCCTATCTCTCAGAGATTAAGAAATTAGTTGATTTTGCTTTATTTTTAATCTGCTGACTTGTCTCCTTGCATGGATTCTGATCTTTGCCTTTGAGAAACAGTGATGATCTTTCCTTACCTACCTTTCCTGTGACATTCAGGATTGCAGAGATCACGTTTATATCTCCTGCTCTAAAAATGCAAAACCTACTGGGTTTAATCTTAAATGCAACTTTTATGTGGTACAAAATACAGTTGTTCAGTGTGAGAAATGTCCTTAAATAGCTCTGTTGTTGTTGCTGTAAGGTTGTAGTGCAGAATTATGCAGGTGCTGGAAACAGATTTGTAAGTGTTTTCTTTCTACTCAAAACTTTTTGGGTAGCTTTGTTTATTTTTAGTTAAATATGTCAAAGTCTATCTCTATTTAAAATAATGTGCTTAAATACACTAAAAGCATATTTAAATGTTTGAGTATATGTGTACATGCTAGCACTAACTATTGCTTGAGTTGTACACTGTAGGAAGGGCCTAATAAAGCAGAGAATAGAGAGGGGTGAATTTGCGGTGAATGCAGTTTTTATTTATATTGGAGTAAATGGTGCAGTTTAATGCACAGAATTATCCTTAAGTCATTCCAGTTTCATTTATGGTCATGTTCTGTATTTTTCATGGAGCTGTGTGACTACTTTACTCTTGTATCTAATAGAGGTTGTCTGTTCAGACCTCTTAGTGTTACAAGTAATGGGTGTAACAAAATCTAGTATTAGTTGTTGATAGAGTACCATAGACCAAAAAGTAAAAAAGTTTGTCAAACTTGCTTTCTCAATGGAAATATCTGGATTTTTCCCTTCCATTTATATCTGTAAAAGGAAGAAATGCACAATAGGCAAGACATTCTTCAACATGAGCTTCCATCCACCAATGAAAGCAATAACATTTGCATTGCTGAGAGCTGGACTGGGATGCTCAGCACACGTCTGCTGGTTTGGGGAATCTCTTTGGGGGGCTGGAAACAGCACACCCTAATTTTGGGATCTCAGGTGGACTTGTGGGAAAAAACAAGCTCTGGCAAGACTTAAATCAAAGATGATGTTCCATAGGAAACAGCAGAGCAGCATCTTTCCCCTTCTGTCACATCTGGCCTGAAATGATGTCTATTTTTGCCTTAGTACTGAGTTCATGCTGCCAGAAGCATTCTGGAGTAAGGGAAGTTAAATCAGGCTCTGCCCTTGCAAAGTTCCACATAATATTTATGTTACAGCATGACAAATATGTTGGAAATGTGCAATGAGATAAACTCCCTCTCTCTCTCTCTTGCAGACTAACATGTCAAAATCCCCTTTGTGCTGTGAGCGTTTCTCCTTTATAGGTTTTTAGTGTGGCCACTAGGTCACTGAATTTCTTTCTCCACATGTCAATCTTTACATTTTTCTGTATTTTTTACAGGGATCTGAGATGAGAGAGGGCTAGATTCCCATGATCATCTTGGCACCATTGCTTTCATCTGTATGTTGACAGGTAAGTGCGCTAAATTCATTTTGTAGAGAAATGATTGAAGTTACTTGTGTCAGGCGGGCAAGTTGACAATTACAGCCCAGGGCTTCAACCGTGTGTCTCGCCAGGTTCTGCTGAGGTGCCTTTCAATAAACAGGTGGTTAAAAATTCCTGAAGAACCTCCTGGAGACCCAACAAGGAAAACAATCCTTGTCTTGCTTTATGGTGTTGGATGGATGACAAAAATGATCTCAGAGCAGAGGAATTTGCAGTTGAATTGGCAGATCTGGTTAAATTTTATCCGCGCATGTAACAGCTCTCTTCCTCCTCCTACTGAATATACTTTAAATATGAACTAGCAGGTAGACTGATGTCATAATGCTTCTTCTATTAGGCATGTTAAACCCCCTATTTTTTGCCTAGGAGTGATTTCTTAATGAGTTCCCTATAAATTTGCAACTGCTGTTAGATTTGGATAAAGATTTTCTGTGGTTTCACAGAATCTCAGAATGTCACGGTTGGAAGGGCCCTGGAAAGCTCACCCAGTGCAATCCCCCCATGGAGCAGGAACACCCAGGTGAGGTTACACAGGAAGGTGTCCAGGCGGGTTGGAATGTCTGCAGAGAAGGAGACTCCACAACCCCCCTGGGCAGCCTGGGCCAGGCTCTGACACCCTCACTATGAAGAAGTTTCTTCTCATATTTAAGTGGAACCTCTTGTGTTCTGTTTTGAACCCATTACCCCTTGTCCTATCATTGGTTGTCACCGAGAAGAGCCTGGCTCCATCCTCCTGACACTCACCCTTTAGATATCTGTAAACATTAATGAGGTCACCCCTCAGTCTCCTCTTCTCCCAAGGAGAAGAGAGCATAGGTGAGAACTGATGGATTAGTGAGTCAGTGCAGAGCCTCTTGTGATGCAGCACAAACATCTTCCTTCTAATTTTTTTAAATTTACCTGAACACTGCATTTTCAGTGTCTTCAAATAGGCTTTTAATCTCTACATATTTAATATGTAGATATATAGGTTTTCTATAATTCATTTACAACATAATTCATAACATTTTCACAGTACTCCAGAGACAACTTACAACTTTTTATGCAAAACTATTTCTTAAACTAGACTTATCTTACTGGCTTCCAGTTCAATCATTACAAAATAAATAGAAACTTTAATCTTGGAAATCAGAAAACTAGAACAAAAAGGGCAGTGATTGAAAATTAGGTTTCCTTTGGTAAAGCTTGATATTCTGTATGGACTGAAAACTAAAAACCCTCATTTTCTCCATGATAAGAGAAACTGAAGGTGCCTTTTTTTTTGTGTTGCTGCTGCAGATGCTGGTGTTAATGCACATTATGAACTGAGATAGAAGATAAGGTGGTGAATCCACGTTGTCTTTGGATGGGTACTGGAAGGAGGGGGAAGATACAATAGTTATGTAAAATGCATGAGAGGGTTTGCTGTAAATTGTGTGGGGACACAGTGGCATAACTGGGAGCAGTAGTCTGTAGAAATGGGAAAAAGATATAAAATGTGTTGCCTCAAAGGCCAGTACAACAAAAATTTCTAGCTTATTAGGCATTTAATAATGGAGTGTTTGCTTTGTGGCGAGTGGCTCTGTCAAAGAGAAATACTTGTGCCAATCAGTAGAGAAAGGTAACGGTACGGAAACAGGTGTGCAAAATTGGACTGCAAGTATTTGACCGTGTGTTAAGTTGATGTAAATACTTACTTTTTAACAGCTGAAATGTTTAAGTGAGTTTGCAGCTGTGATTAGGAGCTTTTCAAGGATCAAGATGGTCTTTGGTCTATGGCATCACCAAACTAATCCATCAGGGCGCATGTTGTCATTCCCTGGGAAGAGATGCTTGTATTTGGGTTGGATAGACAAAGTGCGGTTTGTGAAAGGAAAGATGTGAAATCATTCTAAGACCAGGAAAATGTACTTAAGTCGCTCAATTTTTAAATTGTTCGCTCACTGTTACTAATCTATTTGTGGGAAATAAAGACCTCATCAGTGTATGGCTGAGCTATGTCGCAAATAAGTCTGAAGTATAAGGAACAACAGTTGCTCATCGCTTTGATAATGTATAAACAGCGAAATACAGTTTAAAATAACCGTGAGTGTGTAAGGCTTTAGCTTACTTTTTCAGTCTTTTTTAATTGTCATTGCCATTTCCATTCATATTTAATATGGCAAATTGAGTCTTCCTTGGGCTAGAAGGTGGGGATCCAGCCCTGAACCCTGGCTGTACAAAATCTTGGGAGGAGCTGATGACTCCCTGTGACCTAAGGGACAGACAGGGCAAGTGTCCAACTCCTGAAATAAAACCAAAAGCATATAAGAAAATTAATGTCTGATATGCTTCCACCACCACAAAAGGGGCAGAAACGGTGACTGAAATGTGTGGCTGAAAAAGCACGTGGAGAAGAAGAGTTTAGATTTATTAAGGCCCGGGGAAAACTTTTGAGGTGAGACAGCAAGTGTAGAAAAGAAAAAAAAATAGAACAAAATATATTTCTAGAGTTTGATTAATGCTGCAAAGGAGCGTTTTTCTCAGTCTATCTTCACCTTCACTCCTGCAAGCAGCAAAGCAGAGAGTGGGTTCAGTAAATCTCATTAATGGGTATGTCCTGAAAGATTTGGTTCACATGATGGGCTTAATTATTTCCTTCCCTGCACAGCTGCATTACAGAGCTGTCGAGTGTGGTTCTTCTCTTCTAATGAGGTGCAGGGGCAGGTGGCTCTGACAGCATGAACAGCAGCATTAGGAAATGAGCTTTGCATAGAAATTGTTCAAATTAGCAATACACGAGGAAGCATTTGAGCAGCAAAATAGGAAAGTTATACAAAGCGAAGGATGCGTCTCATGGGGTCACCGCAGCCCCTGGTTTTGTAGCAAACTTCAGAATTATTTTGAGTGGGGGTGTTCCTGGGCATCACTGCTCTTCACTCCTGAGGAACGTGGTCCTATGGAGGTGACCATCACAAAGGTTTCTGCTGGAAGATCTAGTGAGAACTTTCCTAATGGCAGAAACTGATAGTGGTATACCTGGAGTTCCAGAGATGCAGTTTCCTCTTAGAAATATTTTATACCACGATTCCATCAAGATTTTTTTTTAAAGTGCTTTTATATTCAGTTTGCATATCTTGATTAGACTGGGATAATTTCCGTGGCTGGAATCTCCAAAGTAGGCTGTCATAAAATTATAGATGGTAATGAATTCACTTAATCAGGTCTTACAGGAGTACAATCAACCTGAAATCCAGTCAATTAGAAATAAATCCGTTTAAAGTATTTCTGGTTCTCCAACAGCCTCATTTTAGGACTTACGTTACCTGTGGCTGAATTAGAGACCTACATCAACAGCTAGAAATTACACTTGATAAAGAAATCACTGGAGACCCTTACAACCAAAATGACCTGATGATTCTGTGACTCTGAGACACAACAAAGAATGCACATCATTGTGTTCATGGCAGCTGAGATTTGTGTTGGTTGTGCACTGAGAGAGGGCTTCAGAAACACACTACTGATGGTACTCTAAACACGGTCTCTAAATCAAAAGTACTGTAAGCAGTTATCCCAGGGTGATTTAACATAATCTTTATTTTTAATGTTCAGTTCCAAACTACACCTGGCATTTAAATAATGAAAGCTCAAAGAGTTGCTTATGAATCTTTCTGTATTTTTGGACAGTAGTTTTCTTTGTTTTTTGGTTCCCTATTTCTGCATAATAGTCATAAACTTGTATCTCATGCAGTTTTCTTCTTGCCTAACAAGCGATCTTTTATTTTTTGAGCTGTTTACTGAAGGCAATAATGAAGTGTTGGGTAGTCAGTGAGGAAAACTGGTTCTTTTAATCAGTTTTATTGTGTCTTGATTGCCTAAATTTTGGCTAGCTATAATTTGGTAGAAATGAGCTTCTTATCTTCACAACGAGTTGAATCAAAATCTCTAAGGTCAAGAGCATAATGTATTTCTTAGTTCTTCTCCAGAACACTGTGCTGCCTTGGCCTTATCGGCAGGTCACTTCACTTTTCTGAGCCTGCAGATATTTTTCCCTCGTCTGCCGGCACCGTCATCGTTCACGTACACAAACCTAAATTGCGCCATAAGCTTAGATTTGCACAGGCTGGAGTAGTTTAAGCCCGAGACAAGCTTGAGATGAAAAATAAACAGGCAAGATGCAGATAAAATCTGCAGAGTTCCTTTTTCAAATTTTGCTCTGAAAAATTCAAGTAAGTTTGTTTGCAATTAGGACCAGAGAAGCCTGGAGACCATCTGGCACTGGGGAGCAGAGATACTGAGTTTAGCTAAACCAAGGGCTGCTCACCTGCCCCAGTTCTTCTACAGCATGTGTGTCCTTTCTGGGTCACCATTTGTTTGTTGCTTCCCTCTGGATTAAGTAAAGAAATTAAGAATACAAAGGCCACGTAGCTCCTTCTGCCTTTCTTCCCTCCAACTTGATGTATGTTTGTACAACTGCACACACACCAAAAAAAAAGGGTAATTGATTTTTGTTTTCAACCACCTCTTGGGCAAATATAGCTCATAATTTTGTTAGAAAAATTGAGTATCTATTTGAACCTTTGCTTTTTGAACTGCCATATTATTTCTTTGATTAAAATAATGCAACAATGGCAACCCGTCAAATAAAATAACGTTGTAGCCCCCATCTGAAGGAAATGGAGGTTAAACTTTACAGCAGACTGTGAATGTTCACCCGTGTGTAAAGACAAGCCAGAATCTGCTTTATCTACTCTCAGGACCTGATCTAATCTACATAACAAGACAGCAACAGTGCTTATATTTTAACATCTCATTATGTTTGTATTTGAGCCATCGCAAAAATATTTTCCTTATGGATAAAGAGGAAAAAGGTTGATAAGCATAAAATGCGAATTAACAAGCAACTAAGCTGCTTTGTCTGTAGGGGAGATGAACCTGAGGTAAGTATGTTCAACAAGCTTTGAAATGTTTTCAAATTGCTGTTGTAAATCTTTGTGAATTCTCTTATGTCCTTTCCCTTCCAAAACATTATAATCTTTGTGATATTTACATAGTCAAGTGCAAGCAGAGGCTGGAAGCAGAAAGGCTACAAGATAAAACTGCTGTCCCTACATGCTTCTGTTTTGTAAGGAAAATTTCTGAGGATACCAGGAGGAGTATTATATCAATCTTTTATACATAGATAATGACTTATTAAGACTGAAGTGCTGTAATGCTTCCACAATACTTAGAGAACAATTCATAGCTAGTTGGTCACGTTGTATCATTCTTGTTTTAGATGATTGAAGGGGATTTTATTTTAATTTTTTTTTATTTTGCAACTTTGAAATCTCCAGTTACTACATGCAATATGTTTTGTGACAGTAAGTATTTATGTGTTGCTTTGGACTGGAGACAGAGTCGGTGCAACAGCTGGATCTGTAGCAGATTTCTCTGGCTTGCTAACTGAAAAGCTGTCATATTATGAGGAGATGGCTTGTTGGATCCAGAACTGGATAAATGTTTCATGTTGGTTTTTAGAGCTTACCCTGGCTGCTGTTTTGCTCATGAATACAACGTGCAGGGGTCAAGTTGTTGGAGCTATTCCTGAACTAAATCTGTTGACTGCAGTGGGATTACAGACATGATTGATTCCCTGTGCAAGATATGAAATTACTTGAAAGGGATCTTCAGAAGGTTACTCCTTAAATATTTTTGCTCCTGGGCAGATCGACAGTATGAAGATTCTATGACAGATCTAACTCTGCTTGCTTAAAAAGGGGTGTTTATTTGAAATTATGAGTCCATGAAGGCACATATTAGGGATGCTGGTGAACTTTGGCATCTGGGATATAATAATATCCTTGCTGCTTCTTTTGCTTAACATCTGTTTAAGGTGTTTGAGAATTCTGGGTTAATACATCCTGAGCAGATGAACTTTCAGATTGAAAGTTGTTTTTACAAGTGTACGCCATGGTTTTGAGATGCAGTCTCTTATTTAATACTTCAAAGTGCATTGTGATTTTGTCCTAAGCAAAATATAGTATCCATTGCAAGGAGTATTTAAAGAATGACTTATGAGTCTTGCCTGTTAGTCCATCTATGGGAAAATGGAAGTTCTAATAAATGTATGAAAGTAGAGGCCATATTAAAAACAGCTGCAGAAAATGAACAAAGTCTGGAAGGGACCTGCCTTGGGGCTCGTGGTTCTGGCTGTAATTCCTTGTCTGGTAAAATGACCTTTAAATAAAGGTCAGACAGAATTGCACTGGAAACCTTGCAGGTGCTTAAAAGAAGGCACTGAAGATATATTGCCAGTGGGACTTGGCCTTTACTGTAAACTTCACTGTGTTAACATTTACAGATAAATACTTGCTGTGTTTCCTCCAGTAATATGTTTGATTTTTTTATTTTTAAAGTATTTTTAACCATTTTAACCAAGCTGACTGTGTTGCTCTATGCTAAATCTCCAAACCTGGCTCCTCTTTCTTCCAGCAGCTTCTGTTTTGTCATGTTGAACATCAAATGTTTTAAAGCTTTTTCTACATCTGTTTTTCTGCCTGTTTTCCAGCCGCGCACATTCAGTACAATAAGTAGTTTGTCTCCTGTATTCTTTGTATCTGTCCTTCCCCAAAATATCTCTTTGCATCTGCCTGATTGAACTTAAGCCTTTCCATGGAGATACCGTGACCGGCTGAATAGTTTACAAGGAAAATAAATACTAAATAGAATAGACAGAGGACAAAGGAGAGATTTAGTATCCAATGCTACTTAGAAACCAAAGAAACTCTTAGAAATGTACGCTGTGTTTGCAGAAATAGGTTGCGTGTGTAGATTTTCTATGTGCACAGGAGTGCTAATGGTGAAGTACAATCTGTTTAAAAAAATTACATTCTTAGAGTCTGATCTTAAGACCCACTTTAATCATATGATGTTGGAATTTAAGACTCTAAATACCACAAGTTAATGGGGCTCAGCCTCTTCTTGACAAGTCTATGCTGTGCAAATATACACGAACAAGGGATAACAAGCTGCCCCAGAAATAAGGAACAGGTTCAACAATTATTTCACTCTTTTTTTTTCTTTAAAAAGGAAAAAAGCGTCACTCTTGAGGTCTTTTGCAAAAAAACTTGCCAGCTTTGCAGGTGATCTAGCAAAGAAATCAAGGACTGAATAAGCCTGCCCTTAAACAGGGCAGTTAAAAGACTCTTCTGGTGGTGCTGGTGAGGACAAAATGGATGTGACCAATGATTTTCAATACTGATTTCAACTCAATATTTAAGCTGGAGATGCCATGCTGAGAAACAACAGCTTCAGAGGAAAGTGAAGGAGGAATTTTGCTTGGCAGGCTGATGTATTAATACTTATGCCTCAGCACACAGCTTCTAAAATATTTATTTGCATGTTTCAGTTATTTAGCAGGGAGATCAAAAATGCATTACCAGACAGTGTAACCAAAGTGAATTTAAGTGAAGGACTGGTGTAGAGGAAATAAACCATAATTATGGGGGTTGCGAGTAGCAATTGTATGACTAAATTTGTTTGGGTAATTACCATGGAGGGGGATTTTTTTTCAAATAATGCCCAAGTGATTTGGTTTTCTAGCATTTTCTTCCACAGAGCGCAAGTGCTTTAGAGAAGACTCGAGAATCAGTTGCCCCATTTTACAGAGACGGATCAAGGGAACTAGGGGATAAGAGATGAACTTTCTTAGTGCTTTTGTATGTGTCATCATTCTTCAGTTTTCAGCCTCCAAAACTACATCTAACTGGAGCAGGAGGTGTTTCCCGGCCATGTGCCATGAAGTGAACCTTGCTTGACCCTTGAATATCTTCCAAGCCCCAATAATGTATTTTTGGTGATTTTAGCCTTTCTAAGTCAAGATCTGCAATAGCAACAGGAGGACATTTCAGGAGCCTGTGGAGATTGGGCAGCACTAAGGCTGGTGGAACCTCATCTGTATGTCCCACAGGTGAGGGGCATTGCCTGGCACTGACCAAATGATGACACTTGGGGACATGCCAAGGGAACGGTGCTTCGTTTTGCCATCTGGCCGCTCTTTTTCCTAGCAGGATAAAGAGAGCATTTCAGACCGTGCTTTTGCAGAAGGTGCCCAGGACTGAAGCCTGATCAGCACAGTTTCACGTGGTGTCACATCAGTGTCTTCTTGTCTGGTGGGTCTGGGAGAATAGGGGGAGCTCCAAGTGCCTCGTTTCCCCTGAGATTTTGCCATGGGCTGGGTTAGCACCACTTATGCACATTCTGTTGTTCTTGTAGGTGTATTATTTTATGTTTTGTGTTTGTCTGGATGAATTTTATCTCAATGGGTTTCAGTAAGCTGTCCTGTTTGGATTTATGGTATTTCAGTGCTAATAATCATGAGATTTTCATCAGATGACTGTATTTATTCAGGTTTCTTTGCTGTCACTTAGGCGGTGGTGTCTCAGATTCACTTGTTGCTGGCAAGCGTTAATGCTGCCTTCAGAAGAAGTGGTTCTACCCTTTTCATGCCCTGGCTGTTTGCTTCTGGCCATCTGCCATCTTTCTCCTGCTGCTTATGCAAACATTTGCATAGCGATCCAGTTCAGGGACGTGATGGATGCTGAAACTAACCTCCCAAAACAACAAAAAAGGCTCGTGTTTAACCTGGATCGATGCTTTGTTCTGCTTCACTGTTCGTGTTAGTGCAGAGATTAAAGCATTTTGGGGGCAAGAGCGGAGTGGTCCATGGAGTGAGGGAGGGTGGGTTTGCTTTTTTGGGACATAGAGCTGGTTATTGCCAGCTTTAAAGAGTGCAAAGTGGAGGCTGAACCCATCAAAATGCAAATTGCCCATTGGAGTCGGTCTTCAATTCAGGTTTTCTTCTACGCGACCTTTTCTGCAGAACTGTGGAGAGGTGTGAAATGTATGGAACGCTTGGAATGTGCCCCCATCTTCAGTTCTGTCTGAAATGCAGTTTTGGTTTAATATTAATATAACTAGAAAAGGCAATGCTTGATCTTCTCCAGCATTTTAGTTTAGTAACTTGGTAAGCTGGTTCTTGAGCTAATATATATAATCCTGAATAAAGCCACAGAATCCAAGTGTTAGGAGCTCTGGCAGGTTTCACACAGACGGAAATTCCTTTCCTGAATAGTTTTTCTTCTGAGTTAATTATTAAACACCTCTTTCTAGCAGTTGCTATTAGAATAACAGCAAACTTTTCTCACAGTCTGGTTAATGGCATTACTCAACCCCTAACAATGCCGACTCTGTATCCCAGATATTCCCACAGGTACATTTTTAACCGTCTGACAACAGCAGTCTAGAGGACTTCTCCCTGCATGCAACAGGACTATTGTTGTGCAAATGACTGTTTATATAAAAATAGATTGTTGTTATCATGACTAGGAGCCAATGACCCTTGAATTTGAAACCTTGCTCGGAGATCAAGCATTGTTGGCCTCGACAAGGTATTTG
This sequence comes from Nesoenas mayeri, assembly GCF_963082525.1. Classification (NCBI taxonomy): domain Eukaryota; kingdom Metazoa; phylum Chordata; class Aves; order Columbiformes; family Columbidae; genus Nesoenas; species Nesoenas mayeri. Next base: position 66,829,999 of record NC_137548.1, on the reverse strand, counting down.
ATGTGTGAGGAGAACTGATTTAGTCCAAAATGGCCACTTGTGTGAGACCCTAGTCTACGTTCACACGATAACAAAACCAAAGTTGCATCCTTTAATGTCCTTTATTGTGAATTCCCTACCAAAAGTTAGTCTCGGTGTTAGGATTTTCCTTCTGCCTTGCCATATGTTCACTGCAGAAACCCATGGGGAGCATCTACTGCTGCTGCAGCATCATCCTACGGGGGCTCTGGGCACGGAGCTCTTCACTTTTGGTGGTTGTCACATAGATAGCGACTGTTGGGTTGGCTCCAGGCAACTGGATGAACACACCTGCACTCACTGTGTTTGCTGGTGCTGGCATGAGATACAATAAGGAGGGGACTTTATATGGGACAGATCTTTTAAAATAGGTTTTGATGTGTATATGTATCATTATGTTCCATATTTACCAATGTGAAACTAAACAGGAGGGTTTGTTACTTTGCAGGATCAGCAAAAATGCACACAGATATAATTAGGTTGAAGGTTTCAAAATGTGATTTTTTTTTTGTAGTGGGCAAGTGCATTGTGTATCTTATAATATTTATATTATGCATTATATTATGCATTATATATTATAATATAATATTGTGCATTATATTATGCATTATATGATGCATTAATGTAGACTATTACTATCATACAATATATTAATAATAATACAACTAGGTTTAATGAAGATACCCTGCCCAATGTGTGTCCCTATCAATCATAGTTTAAACCCCTTGGGAAATAACAAGTTTATAAGATCTAAAATAGTCAAAAATAAATTTAAACCTCTGTATTTAATAAATTCTTTTCATATGATGTTTAACAACCATAAGGCTCCAAAAAATGGATCAATCTGTGGCTGTTCTTGCCTTTTTCCCCTGCTGTGCCAATTTGTGCTCACTGGAGCGCAGTGTTCAAGTAGGGAGCAAGTGAGCTCTGGGAGTTGAATATCTTGCCTTTTTATAATCTATGCACTGTTTTAATTCCAGTCTTTTATAATGTACTCTTAGTATTTTTAATTTCCATTTTCCTTTTAAAGAGAAAGGCAGTTAGATGGTCATGCTACCTACCCATGGTGTTTTTGAGTTGATTCATAGTCTGTTTTCAACTCTCCATAGTGGTGGGAAGGTACCAAATGGCAGGATGAAAACTCCTGCAGATTTTATGGAAGTTGCTGGCTGGATAGAGGAAAAAAAATAATCTAAAAATAGCATCAGTGAGGGGAAGGCAGGATCTGAGCTCAACTTATATCATCCGACCTGTCAACCTGAGAAACACAGAGACAGAGTCACCATCCCGCGGAGCTAAAGGGCAAGGTGCTGAGGGAAAAGGATCATAATAACAAGAGTAAGCATGTAGCCATGGAAAAATGGGGACAGAGGACGTGAGACGGAGCAAAGACTGTTGTGCTGTTTAGTTTCCATTGTGAGTTTGCTTCTAGGATCATTGGGAATCTGTTTTTATTCGTCGACAGAGAAACTTTTCTTCACTCAGCTCTTCTCTATACCAAAAGCAGCCACTGATGTGTCGCGTTGTTATAAAATACAATCAGCTTAGCTATAGGAAGCATAATATTTTTAAGAAAATGAAAGGAGGCATCCCAGGCAACCACGTCAGCAAAAACTGATCTATATTTTAGCTGTGTAGCATCCTTTTGAACTAATGAATTGCCAGCTTGGAATTAGGAACCTGGGATGCAATATTATCTTCTCTCCAAGCCTGGGGCAGCCAGGCAACCCACCTTACTTTTCCTGAGTTATTAGTTTTGATTGGGGAAAAGTCTTTGGAATATCACTGGGACAAAACCGAAGCAATTCTGTAAAGATAACAGCTTCATGGTTACTTATGTTGTTTTTTTTTTTAATCTGTATTCCAGAAAATTAGGTGACTTGTGCCTTGTTGCCAAGCAGTTCTATGTCCCACCGTTCCTTAAACTGAAGTGCTTGATAGCTGGGTGTTGGTTCTTTTGCTAGTCATTTCCATTTGTTCTTCCATTATGAGACATACCTGGGTAGGTTTTGTATGGAAATCCACTTGCCAAAACCTTAGGAAGTTGTTTTGTTTTTCCTAATTTGGCTCCTTATTTGTATGCTGTCTAATTGCAGTTTACAGCTCTCTGTCAGAGGAGTTGCATCCATTGCCCTGAAATACATCGTGTTCTCAAATAGCTTTAGGGAGAGACAATCCATGTGATGGTCTTAATATCTTTTTCCTCGCACTCAATGGCCTTATACCTCTTATACTCTTAAATATTGTGTATCGACCTACTACGTTTTGGCTTCATGTGATTCGGCATTGGCAGACAAATAAATAAGCCATTGAGATGTTTATGCTTTTTATTGACTTACGGTGCTTTGGAGAGCAGCGTTAATCTACAGTTCAGTGAAGCAGTAAGAAAATGAAATAGTCCCTCAAGAGTTTTCTCCTGTAAACAGAGCCCTGCATTAAGCTGCTGTGAACTGGCGTGCTTTCCCATTTTCAAATGCACTGGTTTTGTCTTCATTAGCAATTATAGCTGAGGGTAATAAACGCCGGAATTGAACTTCATCAGTAATAACAATAAGACTTGATGATGTGGGTGTGTGATGTGCTTTGGAAATGTTTGCCCTTGACCTCAAGCTTTAGGGCTGGCATGGCCCGGCCGCTGCCTCCAACATATGGTCACCTTAAAATGCTAAATTAGAGCGGCAGCCTTTATTCCCCTTTGTAATCACTGTGGTATAAATGACTGGGTGACAAAGAGGAATGAGTAATCTGGTTGGGATATTTAGTTGGCTCAAACTAAATCGTGAAACACGGTGGTAAAAAAGGTTCTTTTAGTCCCTGCTGTTGTTTGACTTATTTACTTTGGGAGATCTGACTGTGGGAACATTATAGAAAATGTACATTTGGATATCTCAGTATGGTCACCTGGTGTATGAGTGACCTTGGCAAAGTCAGTCGGGTCACCTTTCTGTGCTTTACTTTTCTTTTTGTGTCTTTTTTTAATGTTGCCTGACAGTGGAATTGTGGTGGTGATTTATTTTCTTTATAATTTAATTGTATTTATTTTTTTTTAACTGATGATTTTGTTACATTAAAAAGCAGAGAAGTTGTCTTGGGAGATTTCTCCTGAAAATACAAAAAATAACATGAATGTTTTTCTGGCCTTTGAAAGCTGAAGGACTGTATGGTTACCAAGCACTGCAAAGTTTATGGGATCTTTTCAAGTTTTTCCAGCATAATTTTTTTTCTGTAGAAGAATTATTTTCATTTCCTGGAGAAGGTTGTAGTCTGTGGGACAAAAAACCAGAGTTTTGCTGCTGTTGTTGGAAAAACCCAGAAGGAAAATGTTCTGCTGTTCTTACTGTTAGACCTCTGAATAAAATATGTCCTTAGTTGGGAATAAACATTACTTTCATTTTAGCCTGATCTGTACCACAGTTTAAAACTGCTTCTCAAGTCTGTGTTGTATTGTACATTGTATTCATAACTGACAGATTTTGGTAGTGTTGATATTAGAGGATATTGTGTGAGCCACAAACCACAAAGCAGCATCTGCATTTGTCTGGCTCCCTGGAGTATTTAATTGTGCGGTTGATTCTGCTGTTTGAAAATACTGTCTTCTATTGAAGCCTTATTATTGCAGTTTCTTAATGTATAGGATGCTGTCAGTTTAGCACCTATATTAATGTCCTGAAATGCCTTTCTACACTGGGAGAAGTAGCCTTCAAATCCACTGCTAGTTCTAAGTACAGTTTACAACAGAACCTGCTAATTATTCTGGGTTTTTCTGGATCCTTTGGGAGGTGGGATGTGCCTGGGAATAAAAGGTCATCTTCCCTTTTATTACCCTTTTTTTTCTTCTCCTGTCCTACTTCCTTTCTATAGTAAACTGGTAGCCAGATTTATTTCCATTGTACTTTGTCCACACATATAAATTACAGGAGGAAATAAAAGGAGGATAACACATCGCTTTGTTGTTAAATACATCCTACTTCCAAGAAGAGAAAAACCAAACCAAACCAAAAAACAACAAACAAAAAAACCCCAAACAAACTAGCAAAACCAAACCAAACAAAAACCCAACCAAACAAGTCAAAACCCAACCTGAAACAAACAACTTGGAGCTGATTCATTTTTAAGACTTCAGCTATAACTTAATCTTTTTCTCCTTTGTATTGGCAGGATAAAAACCTCAAACATGCCTCGTAGCCCAACATCGAGCGAAGATGAAATGGCACAAAGCTTTTCCGACTACTCCGTTGAATCCGAATCAGACAGCTCCAAAGAAGAAACTATTTATGACACAATTAGAGCAACTGCAGAGAAGCCAAGCAGCAGAATGGAAGACAGCCAGAGCAACACATTAGTGATCCGAATTATAATACCTGATCTGCAGCAGACGGTAAGGGATATTGCATTACAATTTAAATTAAAAAATTAGCTTTGCTGGCTTCAGTCTGCAGTAGAACTGTCCTATTTTCTTAAAGTTTTTTGATGTATTACAGGCAAAATTTGTCTTTTTTTTTTTTAAATGTCTACATTTTTTACCCCAGTGGTGTCGATTGCCTAAACTAAAGACATCATGCCATCCAAGAGAGTGTGTTCAGTACGTTAACTTGACAAAAGCTGTGATTGTGAATCCAATACATTTTTGATCTGCATGCAGAGATATTTTGGTAGAAGAAAGAGAATTAGGAATCTAAAAATGTCATCAGAAGCTGAGGGATGAACCCCCAAATCACATGTTATGTCTGTGAAAGCCTCGTAGATATCCAACCCCGTTTTCTTCTCTAGTTTCTCTTTCCATGAGATAGTTTGTGATGACACTAGACTGGTCTGTAGCAGGAGGTCGTCAAATTCTCCTTCTCTTTACCTTATTACTTGCATTTCTCTGTCCTCCTCCCACACCAAGATGTTCTTGTTAGATAATTGGTGGCTATAGAGAATAAAGATGAGGAATGAGAAGCACGAATAAATGTTTTCTTCCTCATTTTCTTCTATGTCTTTACCCCATGGTGATATTTCTCAGATTTGCACCCAGAGAAATCAACACTCTTGCTTTGGAGGAAGAGCAGAACGTGGCATCGTACTGTTCCACAGCTTTTACAATGACTTGAAATCACTGTTTTATTCTCTCCCACCTCCTCACCACTTATACTGGAAACATATCGGAGAGGGTATAATGAACCTTTTCTGATTTTCCTAGAAGAATCATTTGAAATCTAATTTGTGGACCTGTGGCTTTATCTCACATTCCTACGTCTATTGGATGAAAATAGAGAATTTTCAGGAAAGGATTTAATTTCTCACATCTTGCAAAAAGAATTGAACAGACTTTTCATTTAGTAAAAATTTCTGATTGAGTAAATGGGAAGAAACGTTACTTTTTTAACTACAAATAACCTTGGATGTTCCTTACATATTAGAAATCTACAGTCCAGATTTGTCTTTTTCACGAGGAACTACTAAGTTGTGTTTCTTTTATGGTTGAATGTGTCAAATTTGATGTTCGGAATGTCAGGAGCGCAAATGTGGAAAAGTTTGTGGTTGTAACTTTGTAAGTAAGAATCGTTGTCCTCCACAAGTGCTACAATAGGAATGACAGTAATAATAGGAATAATTGAATAACAATTTCATCCTGGAGAAGGTCTTGGGAGTTACTGATTGTATCTAGAACCACAACTTGTCTAAGTTTGTGATTAATTATCTAAATTACCCTGGACCTCCTTGAATGCTGTTGCTGGGATTTTCAATGGATGGCAGGCATCAAACTTCTTTCATTTCAAAGATGATCATAAAACCACATTCTTTTTATGGATGAGTGCTACATACATCACTCTGGGCTGACATCTAAGATCTACATCATACTGTGCTGCCACTGAAGATCTGTCTCAGGTGAAATTACCCCTTTCTTATTAATTAAGTTCATTTTTAGAATGATGGGAGATGGCTTGACAGGGAAGAGCTGGTTTGACAGTGTGGCCTCCGGTGTGGTTGTAGAGCTGCAGAAACTCAGAGAAATCTGCGTTGGAGTTGGGAGCATTATCTCATAAATTCTTGTACTTAAAGATTATTTTAGATGAGGATTGAGCCTGTTCCTGCTGAAATTAAAGTACCAATCCATTAGTTGATCAGGTTTGAGATTAAGCTGTGTGAAGAGGAAGAGCTGGACACAGGAGCTTCAAAGGGCAGAGCAGGACTGAGCCCACACGTGGGATTTGTATTAAATCTTGACTGAAACAGTCGTCACCTTGAGTCTTTCATTTCAGTATTGTTGAAATACTGAAATCCAGTGTTGTACACCTTAAATTTAAAAGGACTTGTAGTGAAGTAGTGAAGTCCTGTGTCAGGACGAGATCTGACTTGACATGGTTGGGGTTTTATTGATGATCCTACCACCTTGCTGTACCTTTTGATTGTGATCAGCACTCAATTAATAGATCCAGTAAAACAGGAAGATTTGTTTTACTTGATAGCTTCCTGAAACCCTCTTATTTCATTACTCTGGTTTTTTTAGACCAATAACAAGTTATTTATTGACACTATTGCAACACTTATTTTCTTTTAAATTCATTTTGTGCAGGAAATGAAATTATTTTAGGTTTGGTGCTTCATTTGTTTGTTTTTATTGCTTTACTTCTTGCAATTTTTCCCTTTTCAATAAACAGTCAATGAAAAGCAACTCACTTGTTTTTAACAGTTCTATAGCAGATGATATGTTTCTGACTTAATTTATCAGCACACAAAACTGAAATCTAGATTCAGTTTTGCAAACAGGAGGAAAATAGCTGGAATGTAGAATAGCAAAGCCTGGAGAAGATCATAGTTCACGAGCTGGGTTATAACTACAAACTAAATCCAACATACACCTCATTTGCTGTATAATTATAATTAACATAAGAGATGTTTAAAATTAGTCTGTTTAATCAAAGGAGCATGAAATGGCATAATTTAGTTTTAGTTTTTTATCTTTTGTTTTTAGAAGTATGATCAAGAATGTGTTTGTTTAAAAGAAGGTGAGTTTAGGGTTTTAGATAAAATTCAACCCACTGGGAAGCTTTAAATCCCTGGCTAAACTCACCTGGAATAAGAGTTTGCTCATCTGCAGTGACTGGTGTAAATCACTTTTATTTCATTGCATGTATGAGATAAGTACCAAGCATCATAAGTAGGATGTGCTGCTGTAGAAAAAATGACACATCGTGGTTGTTCCACTCTTTGGTTTTATCCTTTATGTATGTGCTCCCTCTGGGTTGCGTTTAAAATCAAAATGCTCACATTCGTGGTTTACTCAGTTCTGATGCTGAGATGGAATGGGGTCTGTCCATCTGTTTGTTCTGTTCCACTTCAGTAATGAGCATTTACTGACTCCCCTGGCTTTTTTTTTGTTTGTTTTATTAAATATGTTGGGCTTCCCATGCAAAATGCTTTTTGGTAAGTGGCAGTTTGGTAAAGCAACAGCTGAAGTTGTATCTGCTTTTGGTTTTCTGCATCTGCATTGCTTTTTGTGCTTTTCTTTCCTTTTCATATTTTTTCCAGTATTCATTGGCCCCTAGGGTTAAGAATCTTTTCCTTCAGTGCTTTTCTTTCTCAGATAAAATACTTGTTTAGTTTGTGTGACTTTTATCCCATGAAGGTGGGAACCCCGTTGTCACAACTGCAGCTGAGTCACATTTTTCATTAAGGCACCACCATCTTTCCTTGTTTCCAGTCTGTACTGTCATCCCAGATCAATCCCAGGTTTTCCTTTGCAACTTTCCAACAAAATTCTTCTGTATCCCATGTTGTGCTTGTTCATCGCTTGTTGGTCTTCTTTATATCTTCAGTTTGGCAATGGAGACATTGTGGGTGCTGCTGACATTTGTTCTTGTCGTTGATCTGGACAGGTGATCTGACTTGCCAGCTGATGACAGTGTTTGGTTTATTGACCTTTAATCTCATGAATCCTATGTTTTCTGAATACATTTTGGTGAAGGAAAGCAGCGCCTCCAAGAATTAATTTGCACACTGAGCACAAATCAAAATGAGCAATTGCTCAGGTTTCTTTTCATGATACCCAACTCAATTGCATTTTCCATTCTTTGGTTGCCACATGGTTAATATCAACATCTTCTATTGAAGGGAATACCTTGTATTTTGATGTTCTGACAACCGTGTCCTGGCTCCTCTGTCGCAGCACGGTTCTGTGTGATTGACAGCTCCGTAAGCCTGATGTCAAAGATGTGTTGGTTGACAGATTTTGAACAGATAAATGTTATTCCTCAGAGATTCTGTATCATGAACATTATTCCCATTGAATTAATATCTTCCCTTGAGCCAGAGTGGGTGACCTGTATTTTTTCCTTTGCTTCCATTCCTTCTGTCGCGTTTAGTGACTCACTGTGCAGGAATGGAAGTTTATAACTGACCATGTCTCACGATCTAAAGAGCTTTAATATCAAAAATACAGGTCTTACATTTTGGTAACAAAAGCTGATGTGCTGTCTTGCTGCTAGACTTGGATTTTGCATGGCCTAGTGTGGTTTTGATGGTGTTTTAGAGCTTTATTTTGGTGTTTATTTGAAAGCACTGTTGCAATTTTTTAGGATGCACATCAGCGTTCAAGACCAACTACCACATTTCATCTGGTCGTGGGCTGCAACAAAAAGGGTGAAAAGAATAGATCCCACGTCTGTCAGCGCAAAATATCTTTGTTTCGTGTGTACTCCTGTAATTCTGTGCCGCTAAACTATCCCTATTTTTTGTTTGATTTGTTGATGATAAGTCATTGAAGGTTAGAAAACATTGTCCAGCTTTTTTGACTCAGCTACTGTCTCATTTCTTTGTGGTCACCACATCGTGTGCATCTAATGAATTCTGACTTATTTCATAACTCAGGCAGTCTCTGTAGGTTCTGCTGTGGTTTAGCTGATGTTTGCTCAGGGTGAAGAGTGTGACAGTGGGAGGCGTTGCAGGGACAGTAAATATTGTAAGAATTTAAAAATACTGCTGCAGAGACTGTAAATATTGTGTGGTAGAAATACAACAGCAGTATTGTTCTCAGATAACTCATTTAAAACAAAACCTTCAAGATACTTCAGAAAAGGAATTCCCCAATGCTATTTCAGGCAGTTAAATTATGACGTCCCATCCTTGTGCTTTATATGAAGGTGCCAATGTCAGACCTGTGAAAGGAAGTTATTTCAGAAGATAAATATTGTGCGTTACTGATGCAGTGTGTGTAAACACTGTAGAAAGATTGTTTTCCCTTGAAATACATTCTGAAGAAATGTGAAGCTATATCTAATTTTGCCAGTGTAGCAAATCTTTGAGAATTAGAAATACACACCATTATCTGCAATATTTACATGCAATCAGGAACAGATAGAACACAAGAATAGACTGAACAAAACATGTTGAATTCTCAAGGTGCATTAAAAAAAGACTTAAACTGTGATCAGAAGTTAGTGGTTTGTATTATTATTTGTATTATTAAAATCAAAGCCGTGTCATACCATAGTGTTTACTCTGTTAGAAACAGTTGTCAATTGAAAGTCCTTCATGTCCTGGTTGTACTTTTTACAGTTGAAAACGTTTGCCGACCGATATTTGAACAGTCAAGAAGACACTGTGTACATATAAAATATTGTGATTTCTGCCTTCGAGTTTGCTCTTCGAAATTCAGAATTGAAATATTCAAATGAATTTGTTATTTGATTTGTGTAGATGGGATCAGAGATTGCTTTCAGATGTATGCAGAATTTACCAGGGTAAATATGTTTCATTCTAAAAGACAAAGGAAACACTTCATTCTCTTTGTAAACTTCAATCTTATTTTTACTGGCTCTTCTGTTGTCATAACCAGTGGCTGCAATATAAGCTACAATAGCAAAATTCCTAATTTATTTACAATTCCAGCTTGGTTAGAAGCAGAGAGCTGGAAAGAGTTTTCAAGGTTTTCCTTTGCTGCTCCTCTCATAAATCTCCCCTAAGATAAATGTGGCTTAAAATGAATTAGAATTCTTGCCTGCAATTTTTTGTGAGATTGCTGAGGATCAGATCGATTGTCAGAACAGCCTGGAATCAAGTGGCTGATTAAACATCTTGTAACATCCGTTCCACTTGGCTTTTCAAACAGGTTTGCCATGTTCTTTCCCCGAAGAAGGATCCAGTCTCTAATGTTTGTGGAAGGACTTGAAAAGTCGTGTGTTTTCACCATACTTATGCATTAATTATTATAGATGAACACACATTTGAAAACTAATTCTGTTTATGTGTGTTTTGCGATGGAATTTGTAGGTTTATTGAGTATGTTTCTATTTATTTATGACATTTGTAAATTTTAGAATGTAAGATACTGTTTGAATGTGGTTTTTTTTTTTTCATTAACTAGAATTTTTAAAATAATTTCTCTTTGCAGAAGTGCATTAGATTTAACCCAGAAGCTTCAGTGTGGGTTGCAAAGCAGCGAATTCTGTGCACTTTGAATCAGAGTTTGAAAGATGTCCTGAATTATGGACTGTTCCAACCTGCAAGCAATGGGAGAGATGGGAAGTTTTTGGACGAGGAACGACTTCTTAGGGAATATCCACAGCCAGTGAATAAAGGAGTTCCTTCACTAGAGGTACTTTTAGATCTAATATCTAAAACATTTGTATTATGTTTGTACAGTAAATTGTATTTGAGTTTTCTACATGCATTTGAATTGCAAGTGGGAAACAGTGATTGGCAGGTCTGAACTTGGACCACTTGCCCAATGGAGCTGTTCTGTGTGTTATTCCCTCAAAGGCTGCAAAGAATAAATCCCTCTGGGAAATTTGATTTTTGGAGTTTTCCTCTGCTGAGAACCCAGGAAATGTGTCTTATTCTGTGATTTAATAAAGAAATATCAAGTTCTAGATTAACTTTTGGGTCTCTGATGTTTGCAATAGTAGGGTGGCAGTTGCTGGATAACCAGCCTTTGCTTTCTCCCAGATATAGGGTTTTGTTTCTCATGGAAACTTGCTTGGGTGTGGATGTGAAACAGTTGCACTGGAATTTCCCCCCTCCCCGTTACTCATGGGGGATAAACTGGGCAGAACTATTATGGGACTGGGTGAACAGGGAGCGGAGCCAGATTGCACTGAAACACAGTATAGCGGGAAACTGGGACATGAAACTTGTATTTAATTCATTTTGCTGTTGTTTGTATAGTGGTCCATCAACCACTAATAATCTGCAGTTAATAGACTTACTCCATTGTAACACAAATCCAACAAAAAAGAACAGTCAATCACCCGTGTCCATACTATATTAAATATAATTAAATAAAATTAAATAACCACTTGATTGTTTTTTCTGTCATGTTGTTTCATGAGTGTTCATGGTTCACAAAATTCCTCTCACCACAGCTAAAGGATTTTACAACTTGGGGGTTAAAACGGGTCTTGTGAAAAGCTGGTGTTAAATCCTCATTCAATACAGTCTCCTTGTCCTACAGACCTGCTGCATTCTTTGAATTCTACGATTAGATAATAGTAAATTATAACTATGTAAACCCCATGATTTTTGCTGTAGATCTTGGTACTCTGGCTATACGGTAGCAAATTGTTCAGGGTAAAATGTGAGTGAGATTTGGCCAAAAAAAGAGGTAATTCTCACAACCTCCTTCACAGGACCAGTCCTGTTGAACACCAGCACTAATCCCACGTGTAAGTTCTACCTGGGTTGATTTAGGGATTTTTCAGGGTATGAATTTTGCTTACATGAACTGTAAACCCACGATGCCACTATGCTAAGCACAGTGCTGATTATTGGTGAATATTCAGAATGAAATCCTAAGCCTTTTTAAAAAAAATTGCCTAAATCTACATCGTCATGGATGATACTTTCTAGTAAGGTCAGAAAATGAGTTTTTAAGCAAAGTAGGCCATTTAAAATGTATCCTTTTTATTTCCTCCCTCAGTTTCGATACAAGAAAAGAGTGTACAAACAGTTCAATCTTGATGAAAAACAGCTGGCCAAGCTCCATACAAAGGTATGTGTGATTTACTGGAGAAGCTAGGAGTTGCCTCCTGAGCAAAGTCGTGTCTGAGAAGCTGGAAATAAATAGGAGCTCATGACCACCCGGGCCAGTTGCTGAACAACAACTCGTATGTGCAATGGGGATGTATACATTGGCATTTGGGAATTTCTCTCATAGAAAAATTCCTATGTCTGACTCTCCTATATGTACCCAAAGAATCTGAAAAGAACCTTGCTTCATAAATACAATGTGCTTTTGTCATGCTGCAAAAACGCCGATCTGTGTCTGTAGACTTGTTTGCAGGTCAGAATAATAATTATGATCACCATACACCATCCTAATTTCTTACTGAATCAGTCTTCCCCACATTTTTTCATTAAAACTATAAAAACCAGAAACTTCTCACTGCGCTTGACTTTTGAACATTATAAACCGTAGGATTTATGCTCTTAGGATAAAGTCAGGTTCTCCAGGAATGTGAATTAGCTACTGTTCAGTGGTGTCAATGGATATTGACATCAATTGACAGAATATTGTACTTAGTCAAGATTTTCTTTTTAAAATCAGAGGATGATTCATTTTTCACTCTTTGTTCCAGGCTAATTTGAGAAAATTTATGGATCATGTCCACCATCTCTCAGTGGAGAAAATCACAAAGATGTTGGACCGAGGACTGGACCCAAACTATCATGACCTAGAAACTGGAGGTCAGAATAATAAAAGTGGCAGCATAAAGTCGCGCTTTGGGTTTGTTCAACATAAATTGATGAACAGGCTGAATCTCACACACTCTTTTTGCTGCCTCCATAACTCTAGGCTAATGCAATCTGTAGGATTTTGCCATCTGAAGGAGAAAATTGATAATTTGCGATTGAGCAGCATTTTTAACTTAACATTTTTAAAGCGAATGGTCTACATTTAATAAACTTGCTCCTATTTTTCTAAGTACCTGTATTCTCTTTTTTAGAAACACCCCTGACTTTGGCAGTTCAGCTTGACAATGCAGTAGAAGTGATAAAAGCTCTGAAAAATGGAGGAGCACATTTAGACTTCAGAGCCAAAGATGGAATGACAGCTGTGCACAAAGCAGCCAGAGCCAAGAACCAAGTAACCCTCAAGGTAAATGCTTTCAGTAGGAAATGATACATTATTTTATAGAAATAAATACATAAAGGAGAATGCTTTCAGTTAATTACTGTGTTGTCCTCAGTGGATCCTTTAATATGTGCTTGTTCTAGTGATTTCTTGTGGCTTTCAAAGCTCAGGATTTGCTTTCAATAAAGGGCCTTTTCATTTCTAAGGTTTTTTTGGTAGGAAGAAATAATGGTGAAATTTAACCTTATTCATTGATAGATTGGGAAAGATCTGTCTGAGGCAATAGAAATCGAGTTATTGTGGCTTATCAAATGCCAGTGGCATGGATTACACATTATATCTTAACACAGCCTCTTCTGTTTTCTTTTGTATTTTAACAGGTATTCTTAAACCACCTTGATAATTCTGGATTAAGTCTTACACTTATGGCTTTTCTGTATTTCCTTTTGACAGATATTCAAATTGCATGGCATTTTTCATAAAGCATTCTGTAACTGAAGAGGCGAACGTGTTGCAAAGGCAACGTGGCATTTTCAGAACTGACATTTCTGAACTTAATGAGAGGATGGAAATCAAACGTTGCCACTCATCTTTCCCTTGCTATCCCTCTCCATTCCTTTAGATCCTAATTCTTCCATGGTCATTCCTTGCTTAACCTACTCTGTGCTGCAGCCCATTCTATAAAGAATTGAGCAAAAAACGTACATTATGGCGAATACCAACCTTGTAAATACTTTTTTAGGTAGAAAAGTCCCTTTATAGTTAGAAGTCCCTCCAAATATGGGGGTTTTCACAGTTTGTTGTTGCTTTCCAGACGCTTTTAGAGCTTGGAGCATCTCCTAACTACAAGGACAGCTGTGGGCTGACTCCCCTGTACCACACGGCCGTCGTGGGGGGGGATCCATTCTGCTGCGAATTGCTGCTCCACGAACACGCCACCGTCAGCTGTAAAGACGAAAACGGGTGGCAAGAAATTCATCAGGTGGGAAAGGTTACTTGTTGTTGGGAGTTGGGAAATGTGCTGTGTCTGTTCTATATTCTGAAGGCCATTTGGATATATGTAGTCCATGCACGTGCAAGTATGGAATTACTGCCTTTTTCTGTTTACTTATTACTTTGTGTCTTGCTGGGGTGAATTAGAAGTGGGAGCTGTTCCAGTGGGGTTCTGTAGCTTTGAAATCCTATAGTTACTGTGCATTTTGCTGTAGAAATTGCACTTATATTTCTGTAACGTTCTCATGGAAGTTTAGCATCCCATCAGTAAAACAGTGTAACTAGATCCTTTTGTTAGATGCCAATTTTAGAATCCTTGCTAATGCTTCTTGCGTGTTTGTCAGAGGTACATTCTCTTTTCTCTCTAGCGAGCTTTGCAGGAAGATTTGGATTCAGGATTCTGCTGCCAAGATCCTTCAGTGTGTTGCACTGAAGGGTGTTAAACTCTTACACACTCAGTGCTGAGTTTTCATTCTGTCTGAGTGTGGAAATTGAGATTCCCAGTGGGTTTTGTTCTGATGTTTATACACAGGTTTTCCTTTCCTCTTCTACATGTTAAGTGTGTGGATAAAGGTGGTAGCAAGGTTGGACTAAATGGCCTTTGAAGGTCCCTTCCAGCTCAAACTGTTCAATGATTCTATGCTTGATAAAGAAAAATTATTTTTGAAAAGTAATCTTTTGAGGTTCATAGTACTCACGGTACCTTGAGTAAGCTACAGGACCAGAATTTATCAGGCACTGGCACATCTTGGTCAGTTTCACTGCAGCTATTGGGAAGGTAGAACTTCTTCCTCATCAAAGACCTAAATGACATCTCTTACAAAGACTTGCCATGTTTGGCAAGGCATTTTCTCAAAACAAAACAACAACAAACAAAAGCACATACACACACAAAACCAGACCCCTCCAAACCCTCCCAAAACAAAAAAGAACATTTTCTTTGAACTCTTGTCTTCTCCAGAAACGTCTGAATGTTGCACAACAGTTGTGCATAAGAACGCTTTATTAATTTCTCTTTGCATAGTGATAAACTCAGCGATTCACAAAGTTTAAAGATTCTAGCAGTCCGAATGTTATTGCAGTTATTTTATGCCTTTTCTTTCTATGGATGAGTTAGAGCAATAAGAAATGTAACTGATGTAGTGTGATCAGATAAATAAAGGTGTGAGTAATCAACCTACGGACCTGCTTAGGATATCTAGACTCTCTTTTTTGTGCACTAACATATTTCTTTCCTTCTTTTCTTTGAAAGAAATGGGAGATCGCTTTGGTACCCAGGTTTGGGCAAAGATCTGAGCTCTTTCCCAGTGTGCGTTCATGTCGAGGTTGTTTGGATCCATCTTTACTATGAAAGATTAATCTACTACCATTGTTTCTGAGGATGTGGAGGAAATGGATTGTATAGATCAAATTATTACCCCATCTGGACTCCCTGAAAATGTAGAGAAAAATTCCCTATTTTGATAACCCAGCCTTATACACATATGGTTATTATTTCTCTTAATGAAACAGAGCTTTCCAAACCTATTGTATTGGTTGTAATCCTAAATAAATCAATGTTCACATCTGGATTGCAGCAATCTGCTTTCAGTAATCAATAATACAAGCATCCCTCAGTGAATTAAGAAAGACGATGCTTTGATACAGTCCCATATGTTGTGGTTGGTGTGAAGAAGGCCACGTTACCTTCTGTGGCAAGGAAATAATTGGTAGCAAGTATATTTTTCATTTTGGTAACACAGTCTTTAACTATAGAAGTTAAGCCTCTGGGTTATCTTTTATAGTAAAGGGGGAAATCTGTCAACTTAAATTCTATATTATTATACAGGAATTAAACTGATCTGAGATGATATGAAGTTGGAAACATTACACATTGGGAGGTGCTCATTTGGTGCGCTGGAGAGAAGAAGGTAGTCAAGTAAATGAGAATGATGAGGGGAAATACTGTGGTTTTTCACAAACTTATTTGCTAATCAGGAAAGCTTCAAATTTCGCTGGAGTCTCATTAATCAAGATTTATTTCCAAGTATTCAGGGTCTAAGATTTTCTTTGTGTGGCTAATAAAGTAACTCTTGAAGATGTTCCCTTTTTTGGATCAGTGCCCTGTACATGCTGTGCACCTGCTTGACATCACAGAATCAAGAAGATTAGTAATAGATTTTTGGCCACATTTCCCCAAGCTGTTTTCACACCTTAAAAGTAAACTTTATAAATCTGATCATCTTCAGTGCCATCTAGTGGGCAGTTTTCTGAACGTTAGCAGGACGAAAAAACTTTTGTCGGTCTGCTTGTCACATTTGACAGTTGTCAATATTAGCCAATAAAAAGTGCCAAACTTTGTATTTTCTTGAAGCCTTAAATTGCTCTTCCTTAAATAAGCAAGTGCTTAAACTTATGCACAGACTTACTGTGTCTAAAGTGCACACGTGGGTGTTTACAGGCAGGTATGGACATATGGGTGTGAATCATAGAGTCATTTCAGCTGGAAGAGACCCTCAGGATCATAAAGTCCAACCATAACCCAGTTCTAGCACTAAACCATGTCCCTAAGAACCTCGTCTAAATGCCTTTTAAACCCCTCCAGGGATGGTGACTCCACCACTGCCCCGGGCAGCCTGTTCCAATGCCCCACAGCCCTTTCTGTGAAGAATTTTTTCCTAACATCCAATCTAAACCTCCCCTGGCACAACTTGAGGCCGTTTCCTCTTGTCCTATCCCATTCAGTCCAGGGGGGGTTCTAAAAATGAGACCCTACCTAAAAATAACATCTTGTCTGCTAAAAATCTTTACCTGCAATGCTTGGCTAGAGACCTTATTGCAGCCTTTCTGTACTTAAAAGGGGCTAATAAGAAAGATGGGGACAGACTTTTAGCAGGACCTGTTGCAGTCGGACAAGGGGTGATGGTTTTAAACTAAAGTAGGAGAGATTCAGGCTGGACATGAGGAAGAAATTGTTGCCCCTGAGGGTGGTGAGAGCCTGGCCCAGGTTGGCCAGAGAGGTGGTGGATGAACCATCCCTGGAGACATCCCAGGCCAGGCTGGACGGGGCTCTGAGCAACCTGAGCTGGTGAAGATGTCCCTGCTCATGGCAGGGGGGGCACTGGGGGAGCTTTCAATGTCCCTTCCAACCCAAACCATTCCATGATTCTGTTGCATGTCTTCACAGGCTTGCCGATATGGACACGTCCAACATCTAGAGCATCTCCTGTTCTATGGGGCGGACATGTGTGCACAGAACGCATCGGGGAACACAGCGCTACACATCTGTGCCCTATACAACCAGGTGAGCTGGCACATGCCACCCAGCGCCACAGAGTCCCACCGTCCTCCTGCTGGGACATAAAGGTCCCTGGCAGGAGCTGAGGGCTGCCTGGGATCCCCTTGGTGTGGCTGAGTTGGCGAATGTCTCACTTTGGGTCTGGGGGGTCGAGTCCCATGGAGACATGACACAAGTGCTGTAACAGAATAACATGTAGCCAAGAAAAATAAAAGACATAACAGAGGTACAAACACTAAACGTTTCATGCTCCAGAGAGTGAAGCTTGTTGGGTTTTCTGCTGAAGAGTTTTACTGGTTTGGTGTTAGGTTTTCTTGAGATGCAGTTTCCTCGCTTTTAATAAATTTTGTGATAAATTTCCCATTATTATTGATCTGTAGACACAAGTTACACTGAAGAAGAAAATAGCTCGTTATTTTTTGTTTGTTTTATTATGCAAGGAAGTGTTACAGGTTTTAAACAGTGGCATTAAAAACTAGAGAGAAAATAATGGCATGAAAACTATATTATTAGTATTTTATGCACTGATTACAAATAGAGCTGCTCATTAAAGGTAGCAACAGTATACATATTAATTAGAAAATAAAACAACATGGTGTTCTACCAGCTTGTCATTTTTTTGTATTATATCCAAATATTTGTTTCCTATTCAGAATTCATTGCTCTTTTGCTAGAAATTAAATTAGAATTAAACAAGAAACACTTGGAAAATACTGTGGAAATGTATCTGTAGATCATACAGGAGATACACAACTTGTGCAGTCATTTACAATTAATAGAACCATCTGATTTGATAGCATTTTATACTCCCTTTGCATGGATGGGATGGGGAGGGAATGAGTTTTACAACTATGTTAAAACATAGCCTGTATAATGTTATATTGAATTAGGAAAAAACAAGTCATCAGATGTGATTGTAACTAGTGAAACATCTGTTAAAGCATCTGCTTTTTAACTAATTACCATCTTAGTTTTTTTTCAACAGTCTTGTCAAGACAGATTACTCATTTAGGTCTAAAATACCCTCAACTTCTTAAAAAAAAAAAAAAGGATTTTGGGAGTTATTTGACGTTTTTCAAGACTGTTGACTTGATGTGTGTGTCACGATTGATACGATGCTGAAATTAGAATAATCCTGTAGAATGATGGCATTTTTCATATGGAGATGTGTTTTCCCCCTGACCTCAGTGGAGAAAATGATTCTGTAGAAGACTCAAGAGGCTCCAATTGAAATTACATCTACAAATTTGTAATTATTTTCATAGTCGTTAAGCTTGGCATTGGAAATGAAAGTTGAACGTCTTGTGGCTGCGCTATCAGGCTTCTGGTTTCCGTCATGAGGTGTATGTGAAAATAACGAGATTTTGAGGGTGCTGTGAAACCGTAACCTACGCGGATTATTTTCAGGGTCCCCTTTTATTGAAAATTGTTTTTCACTAATGTGGAAAGATGGAGATTTTCTGGCTTTGCTGGATGGAGAGGATGGGAAAGACAGTATTAGATTATCCTTTTTACCTCTCGATTCCTGTAGATGGAGTCATTACCCATTTAATTTTCCCTTTCGGTCTTCCCTGGGGAATTTTCTTGGGAAACTCTGTGAAGTTGGTAGTTCTGTTTTCCTGAGTGTCAGTGAAGTGCTGATCGGAATAAACCATTATTTTAAAACAATGTACAATTTTCACTGAATTAACAAAGGAAACATAATACAAATAATTCCTGGTGGTGGCTTTTTTTTGCTCATTCTCTCTGGTTTGTTCTCCCTAATACTGGGAGGATGGGGAGGAAGCAAAAGGGAGAGAGGATGAAGCTGGGAATGCTTCTGTTTGTTTTAACTGAATAAATCAATAAACACACAAATGCAGTACTTAATCTAAAACTAATTTTCTTGGCAATTCTTACATTGAACAACTCTGACCACCTTTGTCAAAGCTTTTCCTAGGAAAGCCATTTAATCAATAAATCCCTTTGGTTTTTGTTACACTGCAGACAGCTTAGTTACATGTGTAAATCAGGTGAAGTTTTAAAATGTGTAATTATTTTGCTTTTGTAGTGTTGAATTATTTATTCTGATAACCAAATTAATAATCAGCAAATAAATACAATACGCTTCCTAATATAATTATTTATATTCTCAAATTCTGGATCAGAATTGGGCATTTTAATGGTAAAGGGTTCTACTAGCATTTCTAATCTATTTACTGAGCAGTAGCTGGTGGGATATAGTGGGATAGTTGTTATGGGAATACATATAGTGTGCAAACCTAGAATTGTTTAGGAAGCAGACAAAGAGGAATTTAGGAAAAGTAACTGTGAAAATAACTTGTTGTTTTTAAACTTGTAGGTCTTTCTCTAGGTTGCAGCATGTTTTCTTCTTTTGGATGGGTGTTAATAAGCCAGAAAACCAAGCAAAATATTGTGACATTTTGCACATTGCTCTTGGTCTTTCTATATTTAGAGATACAGAGAACACACCTAATGTGCCAATGTCAGTGCAAGCAACTGAGGCTATCTCAATTAATTATATCTCATTAAAAAATTACCATCTAGGAGATGATTGTTAATGTACCGTCTTGAGATACCATCCATTCTGCTGTTTCAATCTGTTATCCAGATAAGAAGTATGGGAACAAAAGGTTATTTTTTTATGAGTACTGAAATTTGGTGAAAGGGTGGGATGGGTTCTTCCATGGATCTATTTATTTAGGACAACCCTGTGACTGAGGAGACTTAATGGTATCAAGAATCTCGCGTGATAAATTAGAAACCACATTGACAAAAGTTATTTTCAATCATTATTTCTGGGTGTTGACTTATGACTTAGAGTCTAGCAAATAAACTTCATTTCTGTCACTGTTTCAGTCACTGGCTGGAAATTCACTGTTAAAAGTGAACGGCAGCACATTGAAATACCACAACACAACATGGCAAGAAATACAGAAAACACAAGAAAATGAACAAAAATATTTATGATGAGGGAACATTAAAATATTTTGAAATGTTGACTGGTTTGCATAAAGTCTTAAAAGTGATGAGAGGTAGGAAATACAGCCTACGTGTGAATCATAACAAAGTTGAGTGTTCTGAGAACCACAGAGGATTTCTAGCAGGTTATGGTCAGTCGGATTTACAGCAGCGTAGAGTAGTGACTTAATACAACATATTGGTCCAAAGAAATATATTTAAGACCTTTTTTTTGCAGATTTCCTCAGTTCAGAGGACCCAAAGCCATATTTTTCTCGTGTTATAAGGGTTTTGCGCTGTAACTGTTGGTATTTTTTGGGGAAAAGAGAGACGGTAAGACTGGTCAGTGCAGTGTGTATAGCCACACCAAATAATTTCAGGTGTATTAAATGTTTGAAACTGAAGATAGGTTGAAAAAACCAAAACGCATGCAAGGGGTAAAACTGTTTAATTTTTAGCAATAGGGAAGGATATAATTCATCCCAGGTGCTGTTTACTGTGAACAGTACTATTTTCCCTACAAAATAGGCAAAAAGAGTCAAATTTCATTTTGAGCTAACATGTTTTCTGCAAAATCTGATTTGTCCAGTATGGAATTTCCACAGTAGAGTTTCTTAAAAATTTAAGAAGATATTTACGTCTTCCGTTCCTCTACATTTTTTACACTTGCATATTGTTTCTACTGTAACACACTGCAAAGCACCTAAAGCCTTGTCGTATTTAAAGTACTATTTTAATAACTTCTCAGGTTGTTTGTTTGCTTCTTATCTAAGAAAATCTATACCAAACAGGAACACATCTCATAGGCAGAATATCTCTTGAGTAACTAAAGACCCGTATTAACAGGTTGTACTTTTGTGCCATTTTCAGGAGAGCTGTGCACGAGTGCTGCTGTTCCGCGGAGCCAACAAGGAGATTAAGAATTACAACAGCCAGTCTCCTTTTCAGGTAAAATCAAAGCAATACCTCTTCCCCTTGCTCCCCACAAATATTTGGAGGAAAATCTCACGCGAACTTTATTTTTGAAGCCGTCTTAATTAGTCTGGATTTCAGAGAAACGTTCATGATGCAAAGTGACATGTGAGAAAGAGGGATGAAAGCTGTAATGTTTTAAGAAATAGGAACAGAAAGAATTTACAGAAAATAGTGCTTCTGGAAGAAAAAAATCCTAATTTACCTTTGCTTGTTGTATCTTTCCCATCACATCCTCGACCCACTTTGGATAATGCTGTACGGAATTCAAGGAAAAGTGCATTTTCTCTCATGTTTTGACAAGTAAAGTAGTTGCAATATTAACTATGTCTGTCTGAGTATCTGAGTTGGCTTCTCAAAGTTTATGTGTAGCTAATGTCTCTGAGTTTCAGGTTCTTAAAAAAAACCCTTGGCCAAATATTTCTACATCAGTTCAATTATCTCCATATTTGAAGGTTTTCTGGCCATCAGTTTTATATCTTAAGAGCTTTGCCTACAAATCCCAGCCAGATCACTGTTTACTTTTGGGACCATTTTCCCAAAATTGGAGAGACAGTAGATTAATAATTTAATTTTAGGCACCATGTTTGAACTGTTAATGGTTTGCCATCTAAATATACGCTAAGCACAAATTAACTAAGCACTAGATAATACTTTTCACTGCACCTTAGCATTATGGAGTGATTAAAATTATAAGAGAAAACTCTAATTATTGGAGGGATGGGTTCCCATGTCGTCTCTTTACTTTGGGAGGTTATTAATTTTATGACTTTGAGATTTAAGTTTTCTTTTTGTTTTAGAATGTGGAGGGTAAATGGCGAGTAGAATAGATTCCATTTGTCTTCCTTTTTGACTGCTGCAATGTTGTTCTTCTTAGAACAGAAAAATACAGGCGGGAAAAGGCAGAAAAGAAAATCGTGGTAAAAGGTAGTGCTGGGGCTTGTAGGGCTTCAAGAAATGAAGGATGAGTAGCCAAAACTAAACAAAAGTGAGCACAGGAGACAGAAGAAATAATTTGTGGAAGTGCACTTGCTGACCAGTGAACTGTCTCCCGTCCCTATGGAATAAAATCCTATTTGTTGTAATTTATTGTATGTTACACTTCTGATGTTTGGGCTTGTGACTGGTCACTCTTCCCCTAGCATGGACAGGACTGAATAATAGATTTGCTTTGTTTTATCCTTTCTACATCCACATACTTAAAAAAAGGAAATGACTGTCCAACTTCTTAATCTACAGTTTCTTACTTTTAGGTGGAGGGAATGTAGGAAAAGTTCTAGTCTTCCAAATGCAGTGAGTAGAGAAAAGCCTGATGCCAGAATTGCAATAAAGCAGCATTAGAATTAATTCTTTGCCATCTGTCTGTTGCTGACCGAGTCGATCAGATACCACAAGTGGAGCTGTTATAAAATTATGCAGAATCCTCTTGAGTTAATAGGATTTTGCATACTAAAAATGTTTACTCATGTAATCAGTAGCAAGGAACATCGAAGCATCTCATATGTACATAACGAGAATGGTTGTAGCTGCAGCATCTATTCCTTTGAGTAACCTCCATTCTGTTATTTTCTCAGAAATCTAGTAGGATGATTCTTTTGAGTTGCTGCTTAGAAAATTAATGATATGAAAACTGTGCTATTCTGCAAAACAAAAGTATCCAGACGTGGAGAAATTTGTGTGTTGCTTTCAAGGCCTGCCAAAGCTTTATTTATTTTGATGGAAATGAACAGCAGGGTTTGTATCTCACATTAGTGCCCAATGAATATAGTGTGATTTTACCACCACCACCAAAAAAAAAGATGCATATGTGTTTGTTTCTTACCAAATCACAGTGCTTATTGAAACAAGCATGGGTTTACCGGGTCATATAGAAGAAAAACTCATCTGGGCTGAATTCTGTGCTGCTTGAGTATTGCACACTGTGTGCACCCTGGGGTCTGACTGGCCTTTTTGCCTTTTCAGTGTCTAACAGAGTTGGCGTTGGAATGGCATTGCCAGTTGTTGAGGCCATGAAAGAGCTTGTCTGTATTTCCCAATTAAGCATCTCAACTTTTATTAGCTACCTTTAAAGGAGTGTGTTTCGTCCTGGCTGATTACTGGGCTCCATGAAGTTAGCGATCAGTGTTGAGTACATTCGATGTCACCCGTAGCCAAAAGTCTGCCTGTGACTGTCAACCTTAATAAACTGTGCTGCTAATAGGGTGTATTCTGCAATAACAGAATATGGGTCAGCAGGAATCTGTCTGTATGTAGTAACACTTGTATGGATGTGGGGTGAATCTTCTCCCTGTGTATCTTTCAAGTAGATTGGAGCAATTCTTGCATCACCATCCTCAGTCTAAGTGTGAGGATGTTTTGTGTTCTGTGCATTTCAGTCGAAGGCTGACTAGCAATTAGAGGTAAGATGAAACCTGTGCCGCATCATTAGACGATATTGCCAATTCTGTTTATTAATCGCTTACTTATCCATCCTGTCTTGGTAATCTAAGTACCTCACATGCTAATTATTCTGTGCAAACAGATAGAAAAAAACATCAGCATTGCAGAGCTGGAAGTGCTAATAATACACTGTTATATACATTGTGCTTGGCCGTTTTTCTTTCGAAATAACTAAAATTGAGCAGTAGCACTGAACTTGGACGTGCCCTCAGCCATGCCAGCTGTAAGTCCTGCTGATGCTTCCCCAGCCGTTGATACCTTATGATACAGCTTGCCAAAAACACGATGTTTTCCACTGGCGTACAGCACGTTGATTTACAGCTCTCATAAACTGGCTTATGAAATGCTGAACTGTAGCTTCTGTTCCAGCTTTAGGTTAGCTTCAGAGTCTCCAGTGGTTTTATTTATTTTGGTTTTTTGCCATTACAATTTCTATTTTATTAGTAAAATCTCCCAAAATATCCTTTCAGAAAAGCCATGATACCCTGTCAACCTCCATAGCTAATTAGTTTTCCACACAATTTATGTGCTCCTAGATTAATGTGAAATGATTTCTTACCTATCTGGCAAATATTAATCCAGTAGTGGAACACAAGGTGTTGAAATTGTATTGTGTAAGTTAAAATGAACATACGCCTCGTTTATAATGTTTTTCCTTTTTCTTTTAGTGAGCAGAAGCTCTGTATGAATAATGAGTATCTCTTCATATGGGCTATAAAGCACTTTCAAGCTTAGAACTACTAATGCTAATAATTAGTCAGTGTTTCAAAGCATATGTGTTCAAAATATGCAGAAGAACTATTCTGAGGTGGCATTTCATGACACCTTTTAATGGCAGAGTTGTATCTGAGAATGATTTCTCTCTCAAATGTACCTTATTATTGACCATGTCTGTCCCAAATCAGTGTGGGTTGTTAACAAAATTCTCTATTCTCTAACATGGATTATTAATGCACTTATGTTACATAAATGGCAGGAGGAGCAGCAACCTTCCAGGTCCTCTGCAGGTAAAATTGTTCCTTTCAGTCTGTTGGCTGAACATCTATTTTTAATTGCTCATATTTTTGCCAGATTTGAATGATTTTAAATGAAATTTTCCATGCCTGGTGTCTCGGGCGACATTGTTTGGAAAAACAAAATGATTCAGCTTTTTTGGAGTACGGGTGAGAGAAAACATGTGTTGTTTTGCTCATACTGAAAAACTCTGTTGACCCACCTCTCCTTGTCCCATCTCCCCTGTTGTGTGATGTTATTTTGGTTTGTTTTCTTTAATTGCCCTGCATGCTGTCGGGGATCTCCATGTTAATAATGTGGCAGCATAAACTGGTTTAGCAGCCTGACTCAGATACAGGGGCTCCAAAACCAGGCTGAATATTTGGAAACCAAGCTGGCTATGCTGGAATATAGGCAGGCACAACTGAGCATGGTGTGGAACCATGGAGCTTGGAGATGGGTCATCGAATCATTTTGGTTGGAAGAGACACTCAAGATCATGGAGTCCAACCGTTCCCCCACCCCTGGCACTGCCCCATGTCCTGAGAACCTCATGTCCGTCTGTCCAACCCTCCAGGGATGGTGACTCCAGCACTGCCCTGGGCAGCCTGTTCCAATGCCCCACAGCCCTTTGGGGAAGAAATTGTTCCCCACATCCAACCTCGACCTTCTCTGGCGCAACTTGAGGCTGTTTCCTCTCATCACTTGTTCCTGGGAGCAGAGACCAACCCCCCTTGCTCCAAGCTCCTTTCGGGCAGTTGTAGAGACTAAGAAGGTCTCTGGCTTCCCAAAACCCCATTTTGATTTGGTTCATTATAATTTTGAGTCCATCTTTTTGATGAAATTTACAGGCAAAGGACAATAAGTTCTCCTCAGGTATTTTTTTGTCTCTGACTTATTTTTTCAAAGAGTGAAACTCTGAGAAAGATAATTTTAAAATCTTCGTGCCTCAAATAGGCATCTTTACAAACACAATTTTTTCTCTGTTGATGTTAAAATAAGTAACTGCTGGGTTAATGGAACACATGAATTACACAAGGACTTTGTTTTTGACAAGTATTTACTTTCATCCGAATTCCTTTTCTGGAGCATCTGTGTGAAGAATATATCATTGAATATTGTGTATTATTGGCAAAAAAATATAGCTCCCTTCTCATGGTGCATTCTGCCTTTAGTCAGGCTTTTAGCTTTTTTTCCAGCTCTTGTCCTGATGTGAGTCAAATAGTGGAATTTATTCACACTTGCTCTGGTTGTTTTATTTTTTTCACGTTAGGTAAATGCTTGTGATCACTTATGTTGTGTCTTGTGGTACAGAAAAGCAGGTAAAGGACAATCTGTCATGGAAGAGTATAAGGTCTAATTTACACTTACTCAGTATTTGTGATATTTAGATATTGATAAGAAAAGATTTAAGGTTTTAGTCATGCAGAAACCCCAAAAGTACTAGAATAAGTGTAATAAAAATTTCTACAGAATGACTTTTTAAGACTTAGACATAGAGGTATTAGTAAGAGTTGCAATTAGCATTTTTAATTTTACACAAGTGACCAGACCAGAACAACATATAGGATTTTCCTTTAAAAATAAAGGTCGTGTGTCAGTATGTATATATGGAGGCATACTCAATGGAATTTCTTAAAAAGACATTATTAAGATTAAAAAAAACAATGGAGGTGATGGTGATGATATATCCAGATGCAAACAATGATTAGTTATGATGTATTTTCTCATCACTTACACTGAAGTGCTATTTATACAGAGGAACACACATTCTTCTGGGACAAATAGGCTTTTGAGCAGTTTTACGCATTGCCTTGGGCATATTTATGCCTGATGTGTTAGGGCATTAGGGGAAATGTTAGCAAAAGCAAATATTCCTGAGAACAGTAAGGATATGAGATACTGTTCCAAGAGACACTTGAACAAGAAAGTGCTTGATGGCAGGTTAGAGGTGACCTCGATTTTCAGCACATTTCCCGCTTTTGTCAATTTTGAGCTATTGACAAACTGTTGGGCAGCAGCAATACTCTTGCTGAGAACATGAGACAACAAAGATGCTTCTGCCTCAACTGCTTCTGAAGATGTTGCAGCTACTTGTGAAAATCCAGCTGAAGGGGCTTTCATTAACACTTGGCTTGCTAAGGGCTGGATATAGTAAGAGATACAGGAGGAGAAAAAGATATAGGGGTATAGAATAAGGTTAAAATGAATTCACCTCGACCCAGTGATGGTTTGCGTAGTGGTGGCTGATCACTCCTAACCTTTGTCTCAACCCTTGGTTATTTTTCAGAGATCAGACAAATGGAAGTAATAGAGTAAAACATAAAGAAATTAAATGATATTTTTATGTTTTGCATGTTGTTCCCCTTGCTCAGACAAGGGTGTCCAGCTGAAATGCCTCAGGTGTTCTCACACGCAGCAGAATTTCCCTGGGAAAAAGAGCCTCTCTGAGGTCGCTCAGAGCCAATCTGTTTGCTTTGCTGCCAAATGGATAAACTTCCAAAAGCTCAGAAGCAACTCAAACTGGGTTATAAAAGGAAACAAATCAAGTAAACTAAATTGTAAAGGTCACTATCAGTTCTTGCCTCAAAGAAAGAAAGGCTCGTGTGTGATTCAGCCGCAATTAGTTGTCATGGGTGAAGTTGCAAGAGGCAAATGGGGATTTGTGTAATCTTAATTTAATTGTAGGATTTTGATAGCAGAATTGGATATTGCTCCTGTGATTTTATTTATACTGTATCCCAGAAGAGAAGGCAGCAAGGGTAAGTTCTTAAATAGCCTGGTCTTAACTGAGCGGTCACACGTGTCTTGTCCTTGTAAAAGGATCAGATGGGACAACTGTGCGTATTGTTTTTCTATAGCTAAAAAGAGCACCTTAAATCTTGTTGAGAATACTTTATTCAGTTGTTGTGTCTGTCAGAAGAAGTTTTTGTATTTTTATTGGTTTAGAGCAAATATGGAGTGAATAAGTGTTGTGTTTCTAAGACATCAAAAAAAACCCCTATTAGTCATAAGTCAGGCAACAACGCAATACAAAGAAATGGAACAAGATTAATATAAAATGTCCATTTATTTGAATTGCATTGTTGCCAGGGTTTTACATGTATTGAAATGAAAATGATAGGCACCGTATGAACACTCAGAGAGTGACAGATATCCAGTATTTTTTTTTCAGCGTTCTTGCAGAAAGGTACATTATATCAGATTATTTTCCAGATTTAACTGCAGGAGAGATGAGAGATGATTTTTTTTTTTAGAAATTCCTGATTCCTGTACCTGTATGTATGGTATAATAAGGTTAAACCTTGTGGAAAATTTGTTTCACAAGCCGTAGATAAGCATGCTCATTGTAATCTGCTGCACTTAAGATTTTCTTATTGTCAAACCATGTTATTTTGAGATATTAATACCATTCAGTTTCTTGGTAGGACGTGATACCTTATTACATTTTGTACGCCACAATTTTGTCTATGTAATAGCTTTAGTGACGCTGATTGAATTAGTCAATAGTAACGAACCAGAAATATCAGAGAAACTGAAAATCCACCTCTTGTGCTGAGGCTACTTCTACCACCATGACCAGGATACCCAGTGGTGTCCTCCTGTTCTCCTGTGTTCCTCTGTCTGCTGCATCCAAAATGATCGTCGCAACTTCAAACTTGATGTAAGGAAGGAATGTTTTATGATGAGGGTAGTGAGAGCCTGGCCCAGGTGGTCCAGAGAGGTGGTGGGTGAACCATCCCTGGAGACATCCCAGGCCAGGCTGGACGGGGCTCTGAGCAACCTGAGCTGCTGAAGATATCTCTGCTCATGGCAGGGGGGGCACTGGGAGAGCTTTCAATGTCCCTTCAACACAAACTATTCTGCGATTGTTTGAACTTACACTTGCGTTCTGGGCAGCGATAGTTTTATTTTGTGTCCGGGTGACACTGAGCACAGCCTGTGTGTGGGGCTTGTGGGCACTTCAGACCTGCAAATACAGATTAATGACCAGAGTTGTGATGGAAAGCTGATGTGGTGGCACCATCTATTGCTTATACATGACTATACAGGCTATTCAGTGCTCATTTCTGCAAATAACTGAGCGAGTTCTTGTTGCTTCTAAAAACAGAGGATCTATGTGTTTAGGACAGACTTAACATGTTCTTGGGAACGTTCCTGACAAGCAGTTGGCATACACTGCCATCCCGTGTCCCTCTTCAGCAGAGGATGTTATTACCATTGACTTTAACTAGGCTGCTGTTTCCAAAGGTTTTATTATAGTTAACCCACAGGACTTGGAATGAATCCACCAAATGTATTAGGTATAATAATCATAGTATTTTATTAACCCGATGCATTTTATCCTAAGGGCTTTCAAAAAGCGTTTTCAGCCATTCGGGTTAGCAGCTGAAACAACGCTGTGTTATTAAGTGTTTGCAGAATTGAATCCCATAAACAGTTTTTATTGCGAAACAGTGGGCAGTGTCTACTGCCTGCTGTGAGTAGGAAGACATTTTTCTGAAAGTGTTTGGGGAAGAAGCTGCTAATATAGCAGCTTTTGGGTTTTCTATGAAGTAGGACTGCTTTCAGAGCTGGAAGTTTTTACCATAGAGCAGCACAGATCTATACACGAGTTAGTTGAATTTTCTATGTAACCCAACATTTAGTGTCATTTCCAGGAAAGCAAAACCTAGCAAACAGCACACTTTCTCAGTCTTCTTCTAAAAGAGTTCTGCTGAAGAAGATTGCATTTCATGGCTTTTTAATTTAGCATATTATTTTGGGGGCAGGAAGAAAATTAAGTCAATTTTATTACTGGCTCTGTCTTATCTGATTTATCTGATGCTGCAACCTGGCTTTATCTGCTTCTAGTAAATACTCCCTTGAAATTGCTGCTCGTCCATGTAGCAGTAATAAGGATTATGTAATAACTGGATTTTGATGGCTCTTTCCAGCTTGAGCTAGATTTTCCCGTGGAATGAGTCTGCAGTTGTAAATGCGCATGTATCGCACTGTTTGCTTTTTCTTTTCTGTATTAATTATTAAAACACAAGCATAGAAAAACACATCTGACTTGCTAGGTGGCGTTTTAGTAGAGAACCAAGAAGATGTAATTTTTTTCCCCTTACTTTTAAAATAGAAATAAAGACTAAATTTCCCAATACGTGCAGTGGCCATGGAGGAGGCTTAATACAATCTATACCAAGTGGGGTAACCTAGAAATCTTAGTGATTTCTAATCTAAAGAAACAGGATGAAATAAAAGAATGCCACGCATCAGTGAAGTTGTGCCTGGGCTGAATTTGCCTGCACGTTCCTCTTTTGCTTTCTGACGTGTTTCGTGGTAACTTTACTCGAATTGCCGGCGTATTCAGTTCAACATTTTCTGGCAAGCTGGTTCTTGCATAACACCGGATCCTTTTGTCATAGGAGTTTAGTTTGCATTTCAAAACTGAGAGTGAGATGATTTAGAAGTGATTTGCTCACATGTTGTGAGCAAGGGACTTAGATTTTGTTTTTATATCTCGATGTCCGTGAAGGTTTAGTTTAATCTGAAGATATTCAGTTGTGGCTTGTTCGTGAAGAGCAGTTACGTTTTAAGAACGCAGTTGTGTATGTTCATGAAAGAAGGGTGTAAAATAAAATACAGATTCTACTTTAAGTCATAATAAGGTTGTTGGACCA
This sequence comes from Nesoenas mayeri, assembly GCF_963082525.1. Lineage (NCBI taxonomy): Eukaryota > Metazoa > Chordata > Aves > Columbiformes > Columbidae > Nesoenas > Nesoenas mayeri. The sequence continues at coordinate 66,799,626 of NC_137548.1, read as the reverse complement.
TGGACAAGGATGCCTACAGGCATTTAAGGTGTCAGTCCAGTATAGAGTCCTGCTAGGACAGTGCTGCAGGACATAAAGAGACTAAAAAGAGGTAATTCAGTGCGATAGTCTTCTCTTAATTTTGGCTTGAATTCACTTGGCCAGTCAGCTCTGGCGCTGTTCCATGGCCCCTGAGGGTATTTCAGAAGACCCATAGGGATTGTAAAATCTCTTGCAAGCAAAACCAGCATTTTTGCAGTGAAAATGTGTCAGCACCGTTGTGCTTGCGGTGTACTTTTTTAATAATACACAACTAAATACATGTCCTCTATTTGGATGCACACCATTGTGTATTTGCTTATTTAAAAAATATTAGTTGCTCAAAGATATTTAGGGTAAAATCCTGGTTCTTTTGAACTGGGTAAAATTTTGTTTGATGTCACCGGGTTGGAAATACGTTCCTTGCGCTTCACTTAAGATTGTTTCAAAGCCATGCTACCGAATCTTTCTATATAACCTATTCTACTGAACGTGGTTATTTTTCATTAACATTTCCTGATTTTAGTGCCGTGCTATTCTTTTAAGTTATACCAAATTGCACCCTGCATTGCAACAAATAACTTGTGTTATGCAAAGTCTTTAGCTACGAATAGATAATTTGCTGTAGCTGAAAACATGGTGCTTTATCTTTTGAGTGAAAACTTTGTAAGAGTTTTGGGAGGCAAACCCAGTATTTGGAAGGCTCTAGTTGTAATTTCTTTCCATTCCCTGAGCAGAATGTGGGACACTGTTGTATTCCCTATAGTAGCCACTGCTGGAGAATCTCTGTCATTGCCCAGCTAGGACATTGAGCTTGACCCAACCATTCCATGAGGTTTAGGGTCCGAGGGTGTGAAAAATGCTTAGATCTTAGTGCGGCACGTAGCAATACTTGAAGTTTAAACCCCTAGCCTTTGATTATTATTGAAAAATAGCCAAGGTACCATCATGAGGTGATCCCCACCGGGGAAACTGTTGGGATTGCTTGGATGGGTTATGTAAGTGCTCTGCAAAGCAGGAATCCTTTGACCTTCCCGCTAAGGCAAAGCGATGGTGGCGAGCCTTTGTTTAACCGGTGCTAAAATGATCAAGGGAACGATGAAGAGCCTCAAAGAAATATTGGCCCTTTCCCATAATTTATATTTTCGGCTGCTAAAACTAGTTGTTGAGCAAATGCAAGGTATCTATTTTAAGATCCTGCATGTCAATATCTGACTACAGATGGCTCCGTGAATCATAGTTGGAAGAAGGAAAATGTTAGACACTAAGATATTGTTGCTAAGAGATTTTTGTACACAGTATGCTAACATGTGCTGGCAAATTTGGGAACAGTAGCGGCAGCATGCTTTGGGAGGAAAAAAAATTCAGTGCTGAAGAAACTGTCTCCAAAGGACTATTTAAAGGATAGTAACATTATTGTGCTTTGTTGTATCAAGAACTGGTGAAGATGAAATTGTCTTTCAAGCAGATAACGTACAGAAAACATCCAAAAGGTAAAGCTAATCCTACTATCTGATGAAATAGAAAGCGGAGACTAGAAGGAAAAAGAAAAAAGAAATATACTTTGGGGTTGAAATTAAGCAAGTTTCAAGAAGATTAAAGGTGATGGTTGCTGATATTTTGCCATCTACTGAACATCAGATATATTAATATACAAAGTTAGTTCATTTCAAAATGCATCATATTAAGCTTGTGTTACATTATATCATTAAAATCATTAGGAATTATTTTCTATCCAGGAAAGAAACAGGTATGAAGATGCCGAGTATGATTTTTTACTTATATTCTTTCATAACATTAGTGTAGGGTAATTTAGGAAAACTGCCAGCATTTTATTGTCCTGGTAGAGAATGTAGGTTACTTCTGCACTTAATATAAACCTTTACTGACTATTATTTAAAGAAAAAAAGTTTAAATTTTACTGTTTTCTTTATTCTATGTATATCTTATCTTATTTCAGTGAGTTTTACTGACACTCGTTACACCTGAAATAAAGCTTCCAATTGATAAAATCAATTTTACCAATTCATTCTATTTTATCAAATAAAACCTTTCAGTTCTGCTATATTTTCAACAAAAACATAATTACCTTATTATACATACAAAATATAACACAACTATAAAATTCTCAGAATAGTAATTTGCTTCGGACAGGTTTCTAATGAGATGCATTACATCTCAACTTCAAAACGGATTAGTTTTTAATAAAGTTTTGGAGTGTAAATGTAAATGTGTGTCTCCATAAGGTAAACATATGTGTCTTCTTGAGGTCGTGTTTCATGTCATCCATATTATATATATTCAGGAGTGGGGTGAGAAAGAGAGTAAATTAGTGATATTAATAGTGTATTAATCAAGCGTTTGGTTTCATTTTATAATGAGGTGAACTAAGAAGCTTCCGCTAGTTCTATTTTACAATGTTGTAGCCTTAAAGTAAAAAATCAACTATAATCAATACAACTACAAAACGTGGGATGATACTTTGCCCTTTGATTTTGGAAAGTGGAATACGGAACTCATGATTATTCAGCATTTCTATTTTAGATTATATTGTTATTGTAGCTGTATAGAATTTTCCAACTGGTTCAGAAAAAAACCCAACATTTTGTTGTATTCATTGAATTCTTAATGTCACCTTTAATTGAAAATACCTAAAGTCTATGTTGTGATTTGAGCTCAGAACAACGCTTGCCAAATTGTCACGTTTTGTTGAGGAGTTAGAAAAGAATGTGTTTCCAAAGGGAGCTGAATTTGAGGTATGTTCTTGTATTTATTGAATAAATAAATATTCCCTCATGTACAAGCTCTCTGAAATTGCAGGCGAGACCAATAGTGTTTGATCAGTACATTTTTTCTCCCACACCTATGGAAAAGAAATGTGGAACACAGATTGCTTCTTGCTTTTCCAATCCGAACTCCATCTGTACCACTGAAGAGAGTTTTAAATTCTACATGCTGCTCATATATGAGAGAAATTAATGTATATCGATTTAAGATTTTATTTTATTTTTAATTTTCTGGAGTCTACAGGGCATGATGTTGTGTCACTGTTTATGAGGGATGGGACCTTGTGGTGCTGTGTGCTGCACTGAGAGCTGGGTCTTTGCACTTCAAAACCTACATTTAATTTTCTAGTGTCCTGGTGGGTGACTGCTCTGTCCTTGGTGGCACACGGTGACAAACTGCTAAGTGCCTTTAGACTCCAAAAATCCTTTACGTCTTTGTTTTGCTAGGGAGAGCTTTTCTTTCGAGAGGACATGCTACAAATATGTTGAAGTTGAACTATGTTGCCTTTTCAGTGTCCCACAATAAGCACTTTTTGATTTTTCATACCAAATTAAAAAGGTTTCTGTGATTATAAGGGAAAGGTTTGGAGGTTGCCTTACTGTTGGATCATCACCTTTTTCTCGCTCTTGCAGCTATTGAGTGAATTGTTGATACATTTTTTGTCTGGAAACTAATGCTTATTATACATTCCTTATATTCTTAATATTAAGAAAACATGTCCTAATTATGACACATGGAAGAGCTTTTCAGGTGGTCTTTTGATTAAGGAGGTGATCCCAACCATTCCTCCTGTAACCACTTGTGTTGATTCCTTGTGAGTCTCTGGCCGTTGTGAATCCTATTGTATAACAGCTGCTTGAATGGCGCTTCTTCATTGTTAAAATGACTTAGTCCTTAGTGGCACAATAAATAATTAATGATTTTTTTAAGTCTGTGGTTTAAGTGGAAGGCAATTTCTGGAGATTGTTACAGCTACAGTGCCATTCTCAGGGTGGTGTCGCCTCTTCCCTCCAGTTTCACCCGAAGAAGGGGTTATGTAGGTTGATGGACCTCAGAGCATCCTCCATATCCATCTGTGTTTTTACTGCTTGGCTGAGACTGAGCAAAGTCAGGACTGAAGTTGCATTTTGCCCTGGGATAGAGCTGTCTCCTTTAACTTATAATGCCACACCTGAACTCATTGCAATTGCAAGTTTTCTTCTTGTGTGGAGCAGTTTGTTCCAATGAGCGATAATGTAATAATAGTTTTGGTGTTTGCCTTTTTAGGGACTAACCTGTAAAGCTCTAAAATTGTGTTTGCTAACAGGCTGCAAATATCCTCCTCTAATTTAATATAAACTCTACCTGTGATGCATTTCAAAAATGGAAAAAAAATCAATTGTGAAAGGTTAATGACAGGTAAAGTGTATATATAATTTCCAATTTCCCGAAAGAAACAAAGCGCTGCATTAATCACAATCAAGTAAAATCTAAATACTCGAATGTAAGTAATTGATATATTGACAACTGCGTTTGTGAGGCTGAAAAGAGACGTTGGTGACTCAGTGTTGCAACTGGTATCTGGTCCAGAGTCTGAAAACTTGATAAAACTCTGCACTGAGATCCGTAACTGGACATCTGTCAGATTTCACTGTTTATATAGGGAAGTCTTATTTGCCATTGTTAAAGTAAATTTCTTCATTAAGCGAGACTCTGGAAAGTGGAACTAACCAGGCACGTCAAGTGTTTAATTTCTGAATTGACTTCTGAAAGACAGCTTAAAAACTTACCCAGAGGGAACGTTTTTGACTGTAAATATCAGAAAACCAGGAGAAAGAAATGCCTTTCTAAAGCTGCCTCACCGGTTCTGAGGTTTCTTTCCTCATCCCGTGCCCCATGGTGGACTAGAAATCATGGGGTGCCCACGTCTCCTCCCCAGTCTCTGCATCACAGCTGCTTCATTCATTCAAGTTTCTAGTTCACGGAGCCGTCACTTGTCACTTAGTTACTGTCCATAGCAACTTGCCAAGTGCCAATTAAACTTCTTCGCTAAGTTGGTGACGGAGCATCTGACATTGCCTGGCATGGTGAATAGTCAACCTCTGGAACCGGTTCCATCGTTTGAAGGAAACATCTGTCTGTGAGATGATGGGGTGACTGTAACAAGCTTTTTCCTTCTACCAAGGCAGGGCAAATATGTGTGTAAACACAGAATTCGTGGTCGCGCTGTGTGTGATGTACCCTGGCAGTGACAAAGCCGCTCTCGTCTCCTTGGCCGGAGGGTTGTTAACCCCATGCCTTGGTGTTTCACAGCCCTGCGAGAATCTCTCAGCTCTGTCCCCTTCCAGTGACTCCATTGACTTTTAGTTACCATGACATTATGAAAACGGAATATTGTGGAAATAGGAGGTGATCCCACCAGTCTAACTGCATGGCTTTACCCTAATTTCTTTTTATTTTGTATGAATTACCTCCTCCTGAGATAGGTTTTCATCCTTAGCTTTTCTTTCTGCTCACTTTCCTCTTGTATCTTTTTATTCAAGTCAGTCACGTCTGTTATCAAATGGAACTTGAAAATAATTAGTTGCCTGTGTTAACACCCTTGGTGGGGTCAGTCCAACTTGGAGGGGAGGGAGCTGATAAACGGTTCACTTTGGTTACTATCATTCATATAAAATTGCATCTGATGATGATTAAAAAAGAACCCAAGAGGGTTTCTGTTCTCTGTATTGTACAGTAGACGATGTGGCAGCGATCCCAACCAAATGTCAGTGCAGCAGGGCAAAAAAACTCCAGCTTTTAGTAGAAATTGTAGATGAGAGGTTGTTTTTTCTTTTTATCAAATGATGCATAAACAGGTTGTATCAGGTTTACAGAATAATGTGACTAAGAACACGTGGATTTCAGATCTAAGATAAGTGTCTTGTTTGTGCCAGAAGGACAAAATGAAAGGAGATTTGCTACAGGAATGAAAGGCACTGAATTCTAGTGGGGCTACTGTATGTGCAGCTTTTAAAAAGCTGCAATTTTTGAAGCTTCAGCATAAAAGAGTGTGTCGATAGCTTCTCGTTGTGAAGTGCTACCTCCAGCCTTCCATGGTGATATTTCATGTCTGTAAACATGCGTGTGATGCATTTGGATGACTGGAATCCAGTTCCTATCGGAATTGGAAAAAAAACCCCAACCTTGCGCTGTGATTTTGCTGGCTGTGCTACTTTTTCACTGTCAGGAAGAGATGTCTTGTGACCCAAAAAAACCCCGACTAAAACCTTCTTTCCTGCCATAAGCTCTGAATTAGAAACTAGAACTTGTCTACTGAATGTTCTGAAAAGCAAAGTGTGACTATTTAAAAATATTTAAATGATGAAGCATATTTTCTACTATTACTAATACTACATTAGTATTTTATTTTCTAAAGTACAAAGAAATTTAGTACAGTTATAGAACTTTAGTAAGATTCTGATTCAGTTTTCATCTTAATTGAGGGGAGACTTTACACCATCCTAATTTGGGTCAAGCCCTGGATCTTGTGAAGCCCATTCACTTGCCCTAATGCGCTGACACTTACTGCTTTATTTGAACACACCATGACTTTGGTTCAAGATAAACGTTGATGGAAAAGAAGCTATGGTTACTGTGCTTCGCTAAATTGAATGAGTATAATTTTATATCTTTCAGACTTTTCTCTGACTTCTTTCTCCCACACTCTTTACCCATCAAATTTGAGTGAAGTACATTGATGTTATGCCAAGAAATATTTGTACTTTAAAAATTTTCCTTGCTTAGCTCCTAGCATATTTTCCCTTCATTTTTGCTGTTAGAATTTTACATACTGTTTTTAGCAAATTGAAGTAAATTAAATTGAGGGGAATGATACCTTAAGCTTGCTGAATCTAGTGCTTGATTCAGAAGCAAGTACAGGAAGCTCTGTCAAGCTGTCTCTTAGTTATCTGGCAATACCTTTCTTCAAGTAATAAAATGTCTTTAGCACTTGAACAACATGTTTATACTTGAGTTTTAAGATCTATTCTGTATCAAAAATTATTCTATTTGAGTGAGGCGGCTGCTGTCTAGCAAGCTGCCTGTTGCTGCTTTGAATTGAACAAATTTTAATGTTGAAGAAAGGTATTGCTTCCTTATGATTTAGAGAAAAGCCCCAAATGTTGTTTTTATGAACCTGAACCAAGCCAGGCTGCAGAATGTGAAATTGAGAGCATTTGTAGGGCTCTGCTGTCACTTGCACAGTTTGCCAGGGAGCATCATGAATTCTACTTATAGAAGCTGTACAGAGGAGGCTGGGGCCAGATTCTGGTATCTTCTCTATGCTGAGAAACAGTTTATTTCAGGAGTAGTTCCTGGAATAAAGGGCTTCTTACTAATGGTTAAAATAGTATTTTCCAGGTGGGTAATTGCCTCTGTTGGCAATGAGGTGGAAGGGCACCGATCTGCCTCTGGTTCTGACCTGCCCGGTATTAAGGCATGCGAAAGTCTTATATTTGAGAAGAAACACACTTTATTTTTTCAACTGTGTTCTAAAAATGGAAGTGGGATTGAGTTGAACCAGCGTTATTGATACATAATAATGCATTTTGCGTCCAAGAATCCATCAACATTCAATGTAACACAACTGAGAAGTGCCCAAAGCAAAGTGTTTCCTTACTCTTAATATTGTAATGACAAAATAATTACATGATTTTCACTAGTAAGTATGGTGATATTATATGTGGGTTAATTATTTAAAGGATAAAAATGATTATACAGCACATACCACACTCATGGCTGCCTGCTGAGGATTATTTTAAAACACAAGTATATGCATATTGGGTATAACTGCTAGGTGCTATACAAACCTGAAATAGGATTTCTGCCAAGGAATAGGTATGCTTGAAATGAAAACATAATTACTGTATTTAGCCTTTACATTGGATAGAAATTTTTAATGAAACAAGAAACAATTTGCCAAGAAAAAAAGACAGAACCTGAAAAGCATTAAAAAAAATATAATTGTGGGGAAAACCTGGATTCAGAAGCTGAAAAATGGTATGTTCCATTGTATGTTTTAAAAGGCAATTGCTGAATATTCCAGACAAAAATAGGGGGAGAAGGAAAAGTGAGAATACAACTATGGCACAACCAAATCTCCTTACTCATATCCAATGGAAATATTTCTCTCTTTAAGCCCATTGAGATGAAAATTCAGAATCTGTGTTTGACAACCAAGTAATGAATGAAAAAAGAAAATGGTTATTTTAGAACTATATTTATTAAAGCATTTTAATTCCATACATATGCATACACTTTTCCAGCTCCTCTCTTTTTAGTATTTTTTTGCTCTTGATACTTCTTCCCTGGTTATCCCATGGAGTTGCATTGTAGCTCCTGTTCTCATTGTTCAGGTAGGTGGTGAGGCAGGAGCAATTAAAGGGAAATAATATCATCAATGAGTCTCTCCGAGCATTCTCCACACACCCATGTAGCTCCCAGAGCTTTGGGGATGGTGTGTTTAATGTTCACTGCTGGTTTTGACTGGCACAACATGAAAAACCGCAGCTCTTCTTGATCTCCTGAGACGTCTACGATCACAGATTTCTTAGTAAATGATGAACTGAGGGACCCAGAGCGCTGCTTCCAAATAGATTGAGATATAGTTTCCCAACATCGTTTCAGAAATTTATTGCGTTGTTGTAGTTGCGGAATAGAAGTAATAAACTGTTACTTCGCTTTGTGAAATGCAAATAGGTTTGTATGATGTTTCTCAGTAATGCAACATGCGTATTTTCCGACTTAATAAGCGATGACAATATGTTAATTGTAACTATTTTGCAATCCCTTAGGTGGCTATAATAGCGGGGAATTTTGAGCTCGCTGAATATATCAAGAATCACAGGGAAGCTGATATTGGTAAGCAAAATATTTACAGACACTGCAAATAAGTTATATGTGCTTAAGCCATGATTTTGCAAAGATGTTAAATCTGATTCTACGTGAGGGCTGATGACAGTATTGTTTCAGGGAGATTATAGAAGGAACTTTTCTGTTTAAAATAAAAATAGATAACAAGCTGAAATGTTTTCAAAATATGCTCTGAAAATGTAAATTTGCTAAGTAATGCGAAAGACTGGTAGATGCTTGATAAGTGTAAATTTGACAGTTTGTAACATATTCAATACACACTCACATACCTGGAAGAGCCAAATTGGCTTTTGCAGGATGTTTTGGCATCAGCCTGAAGCAATTCTCAAGTAGGAATAATTGATCAGAAGAAGAAGATAAAGAAAGATGCTTCTTTGCAATTAAATGAATATATGGCAGAAACTGTCTATCCATATCCATAAAACCGTTTCCTCCCAGTTTGGCGTGTGGCACTGGGTGAAGGCATTACAGGCTCTTGATAAGAAACCTTAAGGCTTTTAAAAGTTCTTTTTCCATGGAGAAGTTTTGCCGTTAAAGTTAGAACCAGTTTGATAAAAGTGATTTCTAATACAGTTTAATTAAAATGAATCAAAATGCTTTCATTCAAGTTAATTAAAGTTCCTCAGGAATGTCCTGAAGTTGAACAGAAAAAGACATTCCTTTTGAAGCAGGAGGGTCTCTATTAGTCGTCTGCACTGATTTAACTCAGTGGTGCAAATCTACGGCTCTATAGTATTTAACTTCTGTGGAAAACTAGGACAGCTCGCATGAAACTTCAGGATTGCTCTGGATGAAGACCTCTGTTCCATTTCCCTTCCTGATTGTGTATGATCTGCAGGGATATAGTTAAAAATTCCCTGCACTTCCATACATTCGACTCTTTGTAGTATGCATTGGGGAAACTGAGGACACATTGCGTAAAAGTTTTGCATTAAAGTCATACTTCTACATGAAAGTTCGTAGTGAATTTGGGAGGTTTTTACCTGAGATAGTAGGATAGTGCCTTTCCATGCAAGAAGTCTTTATCCTTCTGTATTCATAAAAAATCTGATGTAAAAAATTAACTAAAAATGAACCAGTTATTACTAATAGGGTGAGCATCTTGTTTGTATTTACATGTGCATAATGGCTTTATAACTTTGTGAAGATGTTGAAAGGAAATGGTTGTTTAGATTCAAATGTTCCCTTCATTTCTGCCGTGTAAGTTCTTGATATTTTTGCTTGTGTGTAGAGTCAGTGCAGAACAAGTACTGCACATAGACAATATATAGTATTACATTTTACGTGTCTCTGAATGGCGTTTTTCCTCTTAAAATAGCTGTGTACGTTAAAAGAAAAAAAACAGTAAATGAGTTGCTGGTATTAATTGTGTTGGGACAAGTTGCTGGTATTGATTAATTATGAGTAACTGTAAAGTAAAAGTAACACTTAGAGTATGCTTGCAATAGCCTCTTAACCTGCTTTACATGAAACCATTGATGTTGATATTATCATTTTTTGGACTGAGCAGTTCTGCACTGCTTTTCCTTTCCCCTGCTGAGTGTGGGGTCCAAGTTATGTCAATATGTGAGAGAAATTGGAATTGAGTTATGAAGTAGGTGGATGAGGATCAGTCCTGGAAACAAGAGGTGGCCACACAGCGGAGGCTTTGGGTGGAACTTATTGCTGAAACTAAAAGCTTTCTGTAGGATTTGGTGGTTTCTACAAAAATGGTTAGAAAATATGGGAAAAAATATGGAAATGTGGGAAGATTCTCAAAATTTTGCTGATGCCTTAACTTTTCCACTGAAAAACAGAAATATTGATGCTTCCGTGATTTACTTGCGCTTTTTGCAAGGTGGTGCTGGACTGAACACAACTATTTAAATGGGGAGATTTGTTTTAAAGAATAAACGTTATGTGACGTTGTTTTCTCCCAGCTAATTTAATTTACCCGGACATTTGTCCCTTAGGATTTATTACTAAAAAAAAAATAAGTGAAGTCATCAAAATGTCTGTTTCTGGGAATGTTTCCCAGTTGAAAAAATATAAAATTAAAAAAAAATAATCAAAGAATCAAAGAACAATATCTTAAGCAGAAAACCTGAGAGCCAGTGTGATGATGAACGTGCAGAATAATGTCAGCATTTAAACTTCAACAAGTTAGCTTTTCTTTTTTATTTTTTTACTTACTTCTCTGGTTATTCACTGTATTCATGTAGTTTTGGATGTATTCCAACATATATCATTTGAGTAATGTACCTTCTTAGAGCCCAGAGGCAACAGAGTGGGCAGGAATAGCAAAGAGCTTGAGAAGTATCCTCATGAAGAAGGACAGATTGTACTATGAAATCTCTTGAGAAATGTTTCATCTTCCATCCCCCAGAAAGTGTATCGTTGGTTAGATATTGAATTTTGATATTGAACCGGTCCATTAAACCTTGCTATTATTTTAGGCTCATTTAATAAATTTAATTACTTTATGTTGTGTAATTATTTTAGACTCATTTAATAAGAAATAAGTTATAACCGTGGGAGATTTTTTGTGATATGTGCAGCTTTGGCTGGGTCTCTTTTTTTCTATCAAGGTTTAAGCTGGCAGATGATGAGCTGGTCACTCATTTCATAGTAAGCTACCCAATGATATTAATGATTATTTGCAGTAGCATTCATTGGGAGGAGAGGCTGGTTTGGGAAAAACTCCACATTGCTCTAAATTCACTGCAAAAAACTCCACAATTCTTGGAACATTTCTGATTTTTAGCGAACTTCATACACAGTATTGTTTGCTAGAGATGCTTTTTGAATGCAAGCCTAAGATACAGCTAAGTAATATAAGTAGCAATGCTATTTTTGTTAGAAAGAATCTAGCTGCTTTCCTGGGTATGTTGTCTTAAGGATGGGAACATTTTAACTGGTAGTAGTGACTGGAGGTTGGACCTAACTTAGTAGTTTCAAGAGCAGTATTTTGTCTGGTGACGGAAACAAGTTTTTACATTTGTCAACTAGAAGTATCTGAAATATGAAAAATAATATTTGCCTGAAATCTCTACAGTGTCCGTGTCCATCTGTTTTGACATGTGCTAATTAACTTTTTATTCTTAGATAATTTTGTTGTCCCAAACTATTGCAGTAGGAAGTCGCTTGTACTTTGGATGCAGAATGTATTATGTGGGTGTCTTCCAGTTTGTCAGTAGTCACAAAGCTGTTTCAAGTAACGTTGCCAAAACTGCAATTAGAAGGATTTAACAGTAATGTAACGCGGGTGATTCATGGTCCTGTGCCGCGCGTTGCGGTGCTGGAGCTGCTTCGTTCGGGGGCAGAGATCGTCGCTCAACCTTTCCGTGCAACGAGGGAATTGCTGAGGAAAGGGATGAGTCTGCATGGTGCTGACAGCCGGAGCACTAAATCTCAATGAACTGGTCCACAAGAGCTCCAGAAAAATACATTTATATGCTTAAGTGCTGGATATATCACTTATTATCTATTACACCTTTGCCTGCCAATTATATTTCATTGTCATTTAGAGCAGAATGCCATTTTAAGCTGTATGCAAAGTCTGGGATTGTTCGGTTTAGGAAAGGATGAATTGCATGTCTTCAAGGAAGTTTTTATATATGTATATATTTATATATATATGTATTTATTTTCTCCTTGGCCTGGATCTGTGCCAGATTATAATGCCAAAACTATCCCTGTTGATGAAGATGATGGAGAAGCAGCTCGGGTGGGAAATGACCAGGGTATCCTTGAGCAGTAGAAAATCCTAATTTACAGCAGAACTACTAAATTTTTGTTCTGCAGATCAAAACCCATGGAGATTTTTCCTCCTTTTTATTTTTATTTAATTGTAAAGCAAATGTGTTTAGCCAGAAAGATGAAGTCAGTCTGGTTCCCTGTTATAGAAGCAAAATGGATTGAAGTTTGTCTCCAGAACAGATGATGTAGGTGCCACTGGCAACCTGAGTAATTCAAGGAGTCCTGACCCAGTCACCTGCGGAAAAGAAAGAGGAGATTTTGCTAATAAGATTTCTCAGCTACATAAAAATGTGTTATAGAGGCCATTCAGTTGGCCAAGCTGGGTGTATTTCAAGAGAAACAAGGTCATTTAGGGTTTCAAAACCATCAGGAGGGGGCAGAGCTGGTAGAAGCTCAGCAGCACGTTGGTTGAGGAGCATGTCCCACAATGGTCCTACCTACCCACCCATCTTCACATTGTTTCTTCAGTCTGAACAGCCTGGTTTCTCCCATACCCTCATTCTGGATGGGTGCAGCTCTGTCTCTTGGGTAATTTCACAAAGAAGCTCATGACAAAATGAGGGGTGAGACCCAGAATCCCAGTGCGCTGACTCTTCTCGTGACTCTGATCTACAGCGAGTAAACGTTCTGGTGAGATTGCACTTTGAGCCTTTATATTCCTTTTTGGCTGGAAGCCCTTGTGTCTCTCAGCAAAGTGGAGTTTTGCGGAACCTGCTTCCGCGTAGCCGTGATACCAGCATGAAAATCTGTTAGTTATTTTGTCCTATTAAGAAAAATTGACCTTTCCCTCCGAACATTCAAGACTGCGTGGGTTCCCTCACACGTGCTCCCTCTTCTTCTATGTGCAAGTGACTTCTTCCCTGCCTTTCCCACCATCAACTGCCCATCAATCTTTTCACCTCAGGTAACACATTAGTTGTCTGGGTGACCGGTTTGTTGAAACCTCAGCATGAAAAGTATTTAGCACAGGTTTTTTTTTCTTAACTTGGTGTTGTCATCTTCAGAAACAAAATGAGCAAAAAAGCCTTGCAAACCATTCCTGTGGCTGAGGACAATAAAAGCCACCTTGCTGTCATTAACAGGGAAAGTTCACCTTAGTCTTATTTCTGTCAAGGTTAATGCAATTTTGTAAGAGCAAATCAAACATAAAAAATAAAGGATTCAGAGAAGAGGGAAAAAGGATATCAGTAAGGGATTGAAAACATGATCCCAATTTCCTTGTATTTATTTCTTTTATGAGGTTCTAAACATAAGGGAATTCCTTTTATTTTCCCTTGACAGATGTTTGAAAGGTGAATGAATATTACAGTATAATTTAAAAAGTAATCCTATTTGAAACAAATTAAAATAATATTTTTCAAAAAGCAAGAAAATCTATTACCATAAGGTACTTAGAAACTTGTTTTACAAGCTGTATGAAAATACTTAGTATAGCTTCTCAGATTATTTCAATTCATCATACCCCCAAATTAGTTTTTCTGAGGAATAATAACAACATCAAAGCAGCTTATTTTAATTATCACTTATTTTGAAAGTATTTGGAACCCAGAAGTGTCTTGCAGCTCAGTGACTGTTGTTCTTCTTCTGCTTTGAGGAAGACATTACATATACTCCTGATGTACAGCACAGCAGCTATACATCTTTAAAGTAATAATAATGATAATAATATCCCTTTTTAAACTTTTTTTTTTTTTTTAAACTAGCTATAGCGTATTTGTAATTTATTTAACTTCATGCATTTATTTATTGCAAACTAAGAGGAAGTAATGGATTAAAAGATGTGATGAACAGGAAAGTTAATCCCTGATTGTTTTCATCCAGCCTGCAGCTGTCTGTGAGTAAATGAGCACAGCAGATTTAGGAAGCATTTGCTATACAGAATTTACTATGGCTTCTATGGGATGGAGGTACAAAACCCAATCATATATGTAAGAATATCGAAGCTTTCATTAGATACAGATACGCAGATATTAAGTAGGTTGCAAGCCGCTAATCCTTTGACTCGGATAACCTATTTTTAAATGTCTTTTTGCCTTGGTTCTTTGTGATGAGATGAATTTTCAGATGGATTAAATGACATGGGTTGTTCTTCCTCAAGTGAACAAGGTTTGTTTTATATTGTGCATCTTGTCCTCCAGCAGCTCGGAAGCGATAGGGTTCTTTTGTTTGATTATTTTTGTTTCCTTTTTTGCTTTTGATAAAATGAAACACATGGAGCTGGTGTGCGAGTTTTTGGGAGTTGATTAGCAGACTAACTAATACTTGGATACTGTTGCTAGGCTTCAAGTCAGAGTTCCTGTATTCTCTATAATTATGCCGAGATATGTGTTTGTGATGGTTTGTCTGTGCTTTCACACAGATATTTTTTCTTTGTTTCTTTCTTTTTTTAAATATTAAAAGTCTGCTAACATGGTAGGCTTACCCTTTAAAATATACCTATTCCACACTGGGCAATTGCTTTTAAATAAGACGTGTTTTAAGTATGAGTAAAAATATTTATTCTTATTGGAATTGTGAATGTAAACATTTGAAGAAATACTCATTTTATTGTGGAATAAGCGAAACAGGTCTTTGAAAAGACAAGGGTATTAGTTGGTTTGTGGTAAAACTGCTTTTCTAACCCATTTTCTTTAATTAGATCAGAGTGATTGAGGTCAGCATTCTTGCTTTTTCAGCTGCAAGTGTTTTTATTAAATGCTAGCCAGCCCAATGAATATTCTGGTTGTTTACTTACCTATTTCGGTTTCGGGAACCATGTAGTAATTTTGATTTCCAGAAATCAAATGCCTGCAGAATATTTCTCAAGTTAGGAGAAATCATATTGAGAAAGGTAAAAGCAGAAATAAGAAAAGGTAGTGAATCAAAAGACTTAAAAATCTACACAACTGTCAGCAGCATGCAATGACTTGTTCTATATTTATCACATGTTACTTAATAGAAGCAAAAGGGACACAAGCACATGTTATAGCCTGTGTGTTTGTCATTTGAATGTGAAAAATATTAACCTGTTTCATATGCAAGCGGGCATTTTAATGAGGAAAAGGATTATATTAGTTTAATCAAGGTGGCAAAGACACCAAGATCTTAATTGCTGACATTTTAAATGCATTTGGTTTGGTAGATTTTCATAGTCCTATGTTCCCTTTTGCAGTTTCTTTAAAACACCTCTGTGAAATTAATAGTTGTTTCTCATGTCCATAGGAAAATTCAGTTACATTAATGACTTTTAAGCTGGGTTACAACCAAACGAATATTGATTGGTATGAAGTAAATTTGTTGCTGTTATTTTTCTGTTTTCCTCTGAAGGGTTGTGAGGAACAGGGCGTCATGTGCTCAGTCTTGCGATGTGGTAGTGAACAAATGGGAAAACTGGGAATTGTGGTCTGTTAATGTAATTACATACCAAAATGTAGGACAGAGCTTGAAAAAACCTACAGTAGTTTTCTTTTTCGCTTTGATCACACGTAATTTTTTTTCTTCGTGTGAGTTATTACAGAATTGTGCAGTAACTAGTTTGGTTTCAAAGTTTAATCTTTCAGAAGTTTGTGATTCTTTTGGCCTTTGACCCTTGGTGCATTCTGTACATATCATGTGAAAGTGCATGTGAAGTCTTGCAGGTTTATGTAGTGCATGGTCATTGCCTGTGATTTCTTAGGCTTACTCTAAATTGCCCAGAGAGGTGGTGGATGAACCATCCCTGGAGACATCCCAGACCAGGCTGGATGGGGCTCTGAGCAACCTGAGCTGGTGAAGATGTCCCTGCTCATGGCAGGGGGGACACTGGGGGAGCTTTGAAGGTCCCTTCACAACCCAAACTGCTCAATGATTCTATGATCTTCAGTGCCTTTGAGTTAGTTTTGGTCTTGGGAAGAACTCTGTGGTCTGAGCAGTGGCTGCAGGTCACGCAGGACTCACTGGCTTATTCCCATCTTCTTTCTGGAGGTGTTTGAGATGTTTGGAAGGGTGGCAAAGGGAGAGAGGAAAGGAAGGGTGAGAATTGGTCCATGTTTGGTTCTTGCTTCAATCTTCATGCTCAGACCCACATGGCTGGAAGTGTTTCTAGGGCACCCAGCTCCCACTTCCCCCAAATCTGGCTTCTAGCTGCTCCATAGTCCACTCATTTCTCATCAGGAGAAATGCTCCTCACCTTCTCTGCTCCATCTAGGCTGGGACCTGTATATCCCATGGCTGGGAGCTCTGCTTTTGTTTTGGTGATGTTCCTATCATCAGAGTGAGGTTTCATCACTGAGCAGGGTCAGTTACCTTCCCCAAGCCCTTTAAAGGCTGAGTGTGCCCTAAGGCATGGTCCTTTCGCTGGGATTGCCTTTTTTTGTGCTTTTATTTATTTTTCAATATCTTTCCCTGGCTTAAACTGCTGAGGTGGTATCCAAGGGAGCAAAGTCAGAGGCTGTGTACAGAACTAGTGCAAATCGCTGAATTAAAAAGTGAAATAAAGCTGTAAAGCATAATCAGTAGGAATAAAAATATTCATGTATACGAGGGATAGTTGCTCTGACTGGGGACAAAAACCGAATGTATTTTTGTATATCAAACAGGTTATCAAATGAATAAGATTAGGCTGAGGGGATGTGAAAATAAAGTAGTACTTCTGAGTTTATATGGGATCTGAAATTTGTTTAGTTTTGCAGGGCATAAATGATAAAACTGCAAGAGGTTTATGCGATCATGCTGTCTGACCTTCTCCCTAGTGCAGATTGAAGCATTTATATTAATACCTGCTTGAACTGGATTACAACTAGAAAAAAAACATTGTCTTGTTAAAGACCTTCAACAATGTAAATGGGATTTGCAAAATTGTATCTTAGTCTTGCTGTCTGATGGTTTTAGATCCATTTGTTAATTGTCCTAGTGTTGATTACCCCATCTTTAAACAGATGTATCTTGTTTCTAATATCAGCTTGTCGGGCTGTAGCATCTGAACCCTGAGTATCGCTGGGTCTTCTCAGCTCTACTGTATCTCTGCCCACATTTCTCTTCTAAATCCACTCCTTTCTTAGCGACAAGGAGCTGATCTCAGTTGTTAGAGAGGTAAAACTTGAATGGAGATTTAAACAGAATGTAAGACGCTATCATGGACTTATTGCATTTTGTTCCTATTTCTGCTAACTTTTCTCAGGGTCCACTAAAATCTGTATACTGAGACTTTCTGTAATTGTGCTTTTTTTGAGAGATGGCATGCCCTTTGGCAGTCTGTGATCAGTGCGTTTCAATTGTGATATATATATAGGTCTCTGTTTAATAAAACAGAAGGGTCTGAATGGCAATATTAGAAAATTAGAAGTCCTGCACTTTGTATGATAAGTCATGGGAGCCTTGAATGCAGGTGGAAGATATGAAACAGCCCAACAAGGGATAATACAGAAGAAAAAATGTTTGAAGCATCTCCCAGAGAATTCTGGTGTTCCTGAAAAGCTGATGTATTTTCTTAAATCGTTTTTCAACATGAACCTCAAGAGCTCTCGAAGGTTGTGACAAATGCTATGTGGGATTTCAAGCGGTGAAACCAGGTTAAAAATAGGGGCAGGACAAATTGAGAAATGGATGTGTGCAGAATCCTGTGGATTTCTGGTTCTCCCATTTACAATGGTGAGAACACAGGAAAAAGAGATAAAAGGACATGAAATAAATGCTAGAGTTTAAAAAAAGAGGACAAAATAGAGATGGACAAGAATAGTCAGGTAAGAAAATACCTGTGTTTCCCAAAGTAAAAACAAAAGAGGGGAGAGGGGTGATAAGAAACTCTCAATGCTCTCAATGGGTCTTTATGCTGAGCACTTCATCAAAAGCCTTTTTATGCACCCAATTTCCTTTATATAATTAAGCTACCAGTAGAGTACAAAGTGAAGACTAATGACACAAGGGTGGATTTGTAACTTCTAAATACGTGGATTTTTATGTGCCAGTGTATATCTCAATTGCCACATTATTGAAAATAATTAGGTTTTATATAACTCCCATTTGGGGAGAGGAGCATCATCCATGGACTAATTGGATTTGGATTAGGATAGCCTTCCAAATACAGAAGCAACTTGATTACATTGCGAACCATATAAAACACGTGTTTATATGAATGAAAAACTCTGTATGACTATAAAACTAAGTATTTGTATGAGCACAGTGATTGCAAGGATAATAGTTTTCTTTTAGGTTGGTTCAAATAACCTTTTTAAGTCAGGCTTTTCAGTAACAGATAATATCCTCCATTTGGAACAGATTTATTACAATTCAGTGACTCCCTTACTTGGAACTCCTCTTTCTTTTATGCTAAATTTATATTTGTATAATTTTTAACAGCTAAACTTACTGTTTTTCTTCCAAGCTAGATCAGACATCAAAATTAAGTTGACGTTATGTTTTCCATTCAATATACAATGGTTTGGCAATTTACTTTAAGAACCGAGACTTCACTGTAGTAATTTGTTTTGAATATCTCATGAATAATCTGATTTTCATAACAAGGTATTTGTGTCAGAATTTTAGTGAAAATTGATCTTGTAATATACAGTCTCTTTAAAAGGGAATAATATCCTCGTAAAAGACCATTTGTTGTCAAATTATAGATGAGGCTTGATAAAGGGACAGGCTTTGAAGCACACTGCTTTGTAATGAGTGTAATATTTCACACCGTATTTCACACTGTTCACAATATTTCATGCTGTTGCTGTTACTCCATTTATATCTCAATCTCCTGGGCTATCACACTGTGGAAGATATCTCTCTTCAGACTAAACGCTTTTCTGAGTATTTAAATCAGCTTTTCTTAGCATCTTGGACAGAGTTTCCAGGAAGTCCAAGACCATTGAGACTACTTGAACCTTTTTCATCTCTCCCTCTCTATTTTAATTAACTTGTATTTGGAGATTTTTTCTTTTTGCCTCTTTGGTTTCATTGCCAGATGTCCACTTCATTGACACAAAAATATGGTTTAGATGATTCTTCTGTATTTTGCAGCACTAAGGGTGGCTGGATCAGAAGGACGTCGTCTTTACTGGTTTCCATGGTTCTCCCCAGTTGCAGCGGTGGTCCTAAAGGATGTGTACATTGTTTGTTACCCTGACTGGTTTTTAAGGATATCGGAGAAATAATTGCTTTGGAGTTATCTGGCTTTGTGTGTTTTCAGGAACAGTTGTAAATTATTTCCAAGCATAGTAATATACAACAGAATTTATGGATGGCACATGTTGTTAAGGAATGAGAATTTTAACTTCTTCAGTTTCCAAGTTAACTAATTAGATAAAATTTTCTTTACTAGCCTTTGTAAACCAATTTTTGGACATTTTCCATCTGCTGGGCTGTGCTCTCCGGTTCTTCCAGTCTGCCCAGTATAGTTTACATGCCCTGGGAATCCTACAGGTGTACAACAACATTTTATCAGACAATCCCTATTCTGTTCTATTTTTTTTTCCTTATCCTTTCTATGTCTGTCTTGACAATTTCATATGCAGGTTTTGAAGTTGAAAGACTATTTTCTGCTCCATTTTCTAAGTAATGTTGCTGAAATAATTGTTTAGAATTTCTCATAAAGGACAGAATTGTGATACCATCTTGATTCAGAAGAGGTTGCAGAGTAAATATTCTCCGGCAGAGTGGCTATAATTGGGTGAAATCCATGCTGAATGGAAACAACAAAAGATTTATTGAATTGAAGAGGCAGAAAGATTTACAGCGTTAAGATTGTATTATTTGTATGTGTGTAGGAGTATCTCTGGTTTTCTGTTGATTATATATTTCTACCAACTCCAGCAGACTAGGAGTTCAGTACCCTGGTAAAGATACCATCCTAGCTGTTTGGCTTTTAGAAATAAGGAAGTAATGAAAAGAAAATGTCTGGACTTTATTCCTCCTCCTGAAGTATTCTCTTATGAAAATAATAAAAAAAGATTACTTGATAGATTGCCATTCTCTAGATATAATCTTTTGTATTAGAGCATTTGCTACTTGGGAAACTGCTGCTTACGTCTCTTTGGAACATCTGAGATAGCAAAATTTAACATAAATTCCGTGATGTGTTTTCAATGTGCCTTATCAAATCTATAATTTAACACAAATGATTTCTTTATCCGGAAGAAATTATTTGTTGCTGCTGAAAAAGACCTTCCAAGTGCAGAGTGTCATTTTGCTGCCTTGTCCTTTGACTTTATCTTTCCTTTTCTTTTTTGGATCTAACACCGAGCCACTAATACCTGTAGCACTTGTGGGATTGCAGGCACCAAGGTGCACGTGTACCTTGACCTCAGGGATTTTAGCAGCCTAAAATGAATGTTTTATGTGTGTTATTTGCCCTCTTCCTCCATGTCCCACTTATGTGAGTGGTCCTGCAGAGATGAGAGTCTCTGTAGCCCATATCCCACAAAGACACACTGTTTGTTCAGATTTATCTTTATCCATCTTTTGAGGGCTAAGCTTTTTATTTTGGGTCAAAGCATGGCTTATCTTGCCAGCTTCATTAACACTCTTGAGAATGCCAGGTGCTAAAGAGCTCTATTTTTGCTGTGCAGATGAAGTGTGTCTAGTTTCTTGTGGCCTATTTTTACATATTTCTTCATTCTGTGACTTGGAAAAGCTGTGAAGGGAACAAAGAGTTTGCGAATAGCCAGGGAAAACTGCTATGATATTATTACAGGAAAATAAAGGGGAGGGTATATCTGTGAGATTCCATTTCTGAGAGGGCATGGGATTAAAATTAAAGGCAGAAAATGGTGCGTATAAAACCAAATAAAATAAAAAGTGGACTAGCACATTTTGTTAGCTATATTTCATCAGTCAACAGACTATTTCCATATAATTCTATGAAAAATCCTTTTAGGTCTCTGAATAAAGGATTCTTAAGTACCAGGGGCTGAGGAATTTTCTCCCTCATCCACAGGTATTCCAGGGCATTCTTATTTAGCATTCAGTATTAAGCAGTTATCTGCAGAAAGTGAAGAGGTGCTGAGGAACCTGATGGCTCTTTTTCCCCAGAGAAAGATGAACACGATCTATTGGGGGTGTCTGCTTAAAGCCAGTGGTCCTATCTTAAAAATGGTCAACTGGGCTGTAGGGAGCTTGAGGGAGGAGAGGAGATGCTCTGTCCCACAGAGGGCAAGGACTGGGATCTTGCTCTGCAATAGAATCATAGAATCCTTTTGGTTGGAAGAGACCCTCAAGATCATCGAGTCCAACCATTAATCCACCCCTGTCACTACCCCATGTCCCTGAGAACCTCATCTCTGCATCTGTTCAACCCCCCCAGGGATGGTGACTCCAGCACTGCCCTGGGCAGCCTGTTCCAATGCCCCACAGCCTTTTAGGGAAGAAATTGTTCCCCAGATCCAACCTCAACCTCCCCTGGTGCAACTTGAGGCCATTTCCTCTGCTTCTGGCGCTTGTTCCTGGGGAGCAGAGCCCGACCCCCCTGGCTCCAAGCTCCTTTCAGGCAGTTCAGAGATCAGAAGGTCTCCCCTCAGCTCCTGTTCTCCAGCTGAACCCCCAGGTCCCTCAGCCGCTCCCATCACACTTGTGCTCCAGCCCCTCACCAGCTGCTTCTCTGAATCAAGTTCAAATACAGTTGATACTCATGGAATGAAACCCAGAAAAATAGCAGAGAATCACTCACAATGACTTGCAGCATAGTGGTAAGGCAAAAGTTCCTAAGACTAAGCTAACCAACCCATTTTGGTCTTCCACGTAGATCCTTTGGACTTTTGGACACTCTTCTTGTCCCCCAGCTCTCTCTGATTGATCTATATGAGATGCCGTGATTGAGTACCAGGAGCTGAGTGCCTCAGACAGTGCTCTCCACGTGTCTCAGTGTTGTATTTGCTTTTTACTACAGCACCGTGACTCCAAGTGTATCTGTGACTTTTGAAGGCAATCTCAAAGATTTTCTGCATGTGCTCAGAGGCAGCAGCTGGGAAACCACTTGAACTGAAAGGCACAGAGCTAAGCTTTGTGCTAAACCCTGTTCAACATCAGAAAGCCTCCAGGCAAGCGGATTGTCAGCGTAGGTTGGTGCTGTACTAACGTACTGATGTGGTGTCAGTCGGGCTTGAGGAATGGTTTGAAAGAGCTCGTGTGTCTGCCCAGCAATACAAAGTGAGTTTGTGATCTGCTGGAACATCCTGAGTCTTTTCTTCAGCATCACTACCACGTACTCACATCCTGTCCTGGATTTGTCTAATTGCCAATTCCACCCTTAATAAGGGATTGATAATTTTTTCAGCTGGTTGCACCTTACCTGTTTCAGATCATTTTTCCATTTAATCACAATTACTGTCATGTTTCTTTTCTTCATTGTCACCTTTCCTAATTTTTCTTTTGCTTTTGTCAGTGCCAGCTTTTCTGTTCTATATTGTGCCCCTGTGCTATCCCAGTTCTGTGCCTTGGTTATTCAACTTCTATTCCCCCATAAGATACAACCCTTTGGTGTTTGAGGAAGCTGCTAAGGTTTCTGCATGTTGACTTTTCCTTTCCTGCAGTGTTTTTTTGTAAAACTCTAAGATTATTGGGATAAGAAAAACACTTTGATTGCCCCTTGTCCTAAAAAAGAGCTTTGCTGAATCTCAGCCCTGTGCAGGGTAATCTGCATTTTTTCAGAGCTTGAATGATGCAAAATTAAAACTCTCTCTGTTTATCATGCCGCTATATGCACAGCAGTTGCGTGGAACAGTGGTAAATTCTTAAAGTAATATATGAGGTACTTGAACTTCAAGTATAGCGAGTGCAGTGGTATCTTATATACTGCTATGTCACAACCGCTGGCAGATCTGCTGTGGTTTATGACGGCATTGGGTTGCCAGCAAGGGATTAATAGTTTAACCTTCCTCCAAGAAAAGATTGCATTAGGACAAATAAGAAATTACAAGCAGTTGTAAAATATGTTGTTGGCCTAAGATTGGATTCCTGAACTTCCATGTTCTACAAGTTCTGTGACATTTGGTTTGGAGTTTAGGAATTAAAAATAGCTACAAGCCATCCCAAGAGCTTGCTGCCGTTCTTCCTTTCTAATCCGTACTTAGGACAGAGTAGGTTTTTTTTGCTTTTGAGTCATTAGCATAACAATGTTTATTCAGATGTCTTTGTAAACGACAGATGCACATTCTTACACGTGAAGTTAACCAAGACAGACGAAAAATATAAGAACTGATCTTACATTCTGTATTCCAGCTAAATGAAAGAAAACTTACATTACTTAGATTCCTAATATACAGAGTGTTTCAAAAGGTGGACCAAATTTCAAAGATACAGTGATTTCAAATTGGGTCCATCATTTTCGTCGTATTTATTGACTAAAGCCTGGAACTGGTCTGCTTCCAAAGCTGATGGAGGTTTCTCTCCATGTGCCTGCACTGAAGGATAATGATGATGATGATTATTATTATATATTTTTATATACATATATATATATATATATATATTTAACTAAGAGAAGATCTAGTTGAGTCAAAATCCTTGTGAGTTATCAGTGCTTGTCATCCTTCTGTGGAGTACAGGTTATTATCTTAGAAAGTACATTTTGAAAGTTATTTGCCGGCAGACATTTTATGCCATTAAGCATGATTTTTGGCATGTCCAGAGATTTAGAGGGAGTAGTACTTAATAAGAACATTTAGATGGTGGCCTTAAGTATGTGACATTTGGGATTTGTTTGTTGATTTACTTTGATTTTCTTATTAAAAAAATAGAATTGTCTGAAAGCTAGTTTAGGGTTTCCCCCTTTTTGGACAATCTGCCTCTTTCAGGCAAATAATAGGGAGTTCAAAGAATGGAGAGCTTGTTATTAAGCCTGGGGTGTTGCCAATGGTTCGGAGAAAGGGGTCCCTGCGTGGGGGGATGCTCTGGTCACCATGGTGACGGTGCTTTGATTGGAACGCTGTGGTCCAGCATCCCGCAGCATCCCGCGGGCTGGTCCCCGGGAATTGCTCTGCCCTGAACTTGTCTCTTTGCAAATCGGGCAGTTCTTCTGTTTATTTTTCTGCAGTTTCTTCTGCGGCAGCTGATGAGGGAAATAGTTCAATCGATGTGGGAAGTTTTTCTGGTGTCTAAACGCTGTTACGCAAGCGACAAATCGTGTTCTGCATTAAAGAAGTGTAAATCTGGGTAAAATCCACATAAATTATTAGAGATTTGGGCCAGTGACTTATCTTAGGGTGTGTTTGGGTTTCCTCTTGAGGAAGAAAAAAGACAAAATCTTTTAAGTCTTTTTCTTGCAGCTGGTGGACTTGTCCTGTGCCATCTGAAAAACATCTATACAGATTAAAAAAATCGGCTTCACTTCTAAGTGAAAAAACAGAGTAAGTTGTGAGTAAAGAGTTGTTTAAAACCAAAGATTCCCCATTTAGTTATAGTTAGTATTTAGTAACAGCACGTTCTTGACATCCGAAGATAAAACTGTAACGTGCTTCTGATATCCAAATGTTTGTACTGATGCAGTGCTATATGCAAATTAAAAGCTAAAATAATTTGATTAATACTGGGTTCATGTACAATAGCAGTTATGCTGGTTTCTGAAACAGCAGGTTACACTGACATAAGCTTTGTGTCTGGCTTTTATAGATTACACCAGCATATGGCTTAGACACTGTTACCATCCCTAACACAACAGGCTCTAATTTTAGAATGTCCTTTACTGGTTACAGCTCAATTATTTTTGTCATATACTTCTGGTTTTTGGGTTTTTTCTTTTGAGAAAAGTAAAGGGTTTTTTTGTTTGGGGTGTTTTAACAATCATGCTGAAGTCCATTAAGCTTTGTGGAGACTAGAAAGAAAAAGGAAAACAATGAGTCACTAAAATACATGTTGTGGAGGATTAAATTCTCTCTTCTGGTTGAATCACTTCCAGGCAGTAAGGAAAAGTCAGCCAAGTATCACATTATGTTAAAGAAGTCTCAGAATTTTGGCAAGATATATATATATATATTTCTTTTCTTGGTAAATACTTTTAAAATTTGACTTTGGGAAAACCAAAGTAATCTCGGCTCCATGAGAGGTGCCTGTGAAGGACTGGGCACGCAGGGTGTCCTGATACTGGGTGGCACTGGTGTATTATGGAGTCATTTGACCATCAATGAACAGCACTGGTAAAATATGGTGTGTTCCTTAACTTATGTTGGAGTCCTTGTCACCCAAGATCGGCATTTTCCTGAGCTGTTTAAAACTATCTAAAGAAGCAAAATATTCAAGTCCAGAAATTTGTTTCCTGGGGTGTCAGGCGGGAACACACTCATTAGAGATCATCAGCAATTAAGTAGCAGTCTGCGACTTAACTCCCTTATACAGTTCTGTAGCTGTAGAATTAGAAGAAATGGGGTTTAGTCATGACAATCCACATATACTCTGACCATTTTTGTTTCACGATAGGGCCATTGCATTTATAATTATCCCATAAAAACTACAGGGTGTCCTTTTCATATAGCTTTCATATTTCTGGGTTAAATAACATTTTCTAGGTTGCTTATGTCTGACATGACAAGATGTGTTTAAAATGATAAAATCCAGATCAGTAATTAAAGTTCTTTATCATTGGATAAAGAGTATTTTCTGCCAATCTGAATGTCTTTCAATTGCATAAAACTGAATGCATAGAGTCAAGATTTACACATGTATAAAATAAAACCATGGAGGGCTATCCCCTCCCCCCCCTTTTTTTTTTCTGCAGACATATAGAAAAATCAGTGCAATTAGCACTTGAAACCAAAGTCACATCTCTATTGATACTTAAGAGTTTTACCTTTCAACATAGACAAAACTGAAAATGTGTGAAGAGAAATACAACTGAACTAGAGGAAAATGAGCTGCTAATATAGTGTTGTATGTCAGTGCTGTTTCCAACCATGTAAAAATTATGTCACTATCCGAAGACACCAGACAAATTGTTAGTGAAACAGTATTGCATCTTGAATTTCAGGAGGAGGTGATTCTTGGTCTTTATTAGTCTGATTTTCTTCTTTGTCAACAGCATATTTTTCTCATTTTCCCTGGAATATCTGAATTCTTTTTGTTTTTGTCTTAGGCTTTCCGACAGCCCAATATATTTCTGAAAGAACCGCAAAAATATATGATCTCAATGGATTTATTTTTTGCAACCTGGAGTGAGGCAAATTTGATTCTTTTAATTCATTATTTTACACTTTCTAATTTTATGGCTACCACAAGAATACTTTGTCATAATTTGTCATTCTGTAATTTGAGGAGATTGGGCCTAGGGCTGCCAACAGAACTTTTGGGTTCAACCAATTGTTGAAATAAATATCTAGTTGATTAAACCTAAGGGTTTTTTTTCCATTTAAAATGTCTTTTATGAAAAACAACCATCAGTTTCCATCGAATTCCAAACTATTTTGCTGTGTATAATCTGTGGGGAAAAAACTGTGCTGCCTAAATACAAACAGCACAATGATTGTCCGTAAAACCAGAAGGGTTAAAGCTATTAAACTCTGATATAGAACATTAATGTGTGGATTTTACACCTGCCTGAGTATCTGTCGATGGTAATAAATTCAGACACATGGAAATACTTCATACTATAAGGTTTATGTAGATTTCATGGAAAATTTGTCCAGTGTAGTTTGTATAAACTTGCAAATATTACACATGCCTCTGCTATTCACATTAGCTTGTGAGTAATGGTGTATAACTTCTTAATGGCTACTGGGCTTTTAGTTACTCAGTGTGACTGTGGAATTAATTTATTCTTTCTGATCTTAATTTTTGCTGTTGTTTACTCCTATAGATAATAAAATAATCATAAACCATGGTGTAAGGTAATTGCCATTGAATCTTACTATTGAGAATGAAGATGGTGATAAGGGTAACTTCTTCCATCCTTGGAAAACTGTTTTACAGAATGTTAAATTTGTTTTTATGCCTGACTGTTCTCTATCTGAAATTTCATGGTTAGATAAAGAATAAATATAACTGTAGTCAGCGCTACCGTAAACACAGGCTTTTAATAATTACAAAATAAAAAGTCAGATTTTCTCACTTATGTGCCAAAAAGCCCACAAGTATAGAGAGGCTGTGAGAATCTACTTGAATATAAATAAAGCAAGTTCCTTTTCAAGGCATGGGCAGAGGTCAGTGCTTTTGCCATCACTACAGAAACAGACCCATTTTCAGGGTAATTTGCCCCAAACACCTGCAGCCCCGGGCCTGGGTTGCGATGGTTTGCGCGGGTCCTACCCGAATCCCCAGACTCGCGGTGTGGAGGAGCATCAGGAGTTTGGAGCAGGTTGTGAATGATCCTCATTCTCAAGCGCTTTCCCTTGATTTGCATTTGATTCCGAGCTGCTTAACCACTGGTAGATTATTTTGATTTTCCTGGTGAATAATGCATGAGGGTACAGAAGTGGATGTTCCTTGGCTGAGTGGGATGCAGATTAAGTGTGTCAGCTCCTTTGCAGCACTAATGCGCATTTTTTTCCTCAGGTTAAAGCTGTAGAGAACCTAGAGATGCTTTTTTTGGGTAACTCCTACAAATGCCAAAATATTGGCAATGTTTGCTTTCCCTCTTCTTTTCCATTTGAATACCTGTTATCACAATGAAGAAGTCAGTTGCCAATTTTCATGACGAGCTTATTTTCCTTGGGACTCCCCTTGAAGATTTCAATGGTACCTTGTTGAATCTGCTGCTTAAGCTTCTGGAAAACTTTCAGGAACTTTCTTTTTTCTTTGTTGAATTATTTTTCTGCCACTAAGGTTAATTTGATTTATAGACTCACAACAGTGATTCCTTCTTACACCTCCTTCTTACTCTGTAGTATGTGCTCAAGGGATAGCTGGAGTATCATTTACTGCACAAGCGACCTTGAGAACAGATACATGCAATTCTCTATCATATAATATCATATATATGCGATGTTTCATATAGGTAGAGCTAAACACATTGAATGCTGCAATAATTGAAGCAACACTTAAACCCACTCGTGATTTATTTAGTAGGGAAGCCTCTTCAAATTTTTCTCTTATTCATTTACTATGGGGCATTTGAGTATCTCAACATACACTTGTTTCAGTCGCTGGGGTAGGCAGATGTTTTCTCCTTTTCCAGCATGTTAGAAAATATCCTTTGTATTCCAGAATGCTAGAAAATTAAAGCACAACTGTTGCTCTTGTTTGCCTGTGGTTAGGCTTATAATTGTGGGGCATCTATTCAAAATCAGAATTTGATCCCTAAAGTATCAAAACTGATACTCCTGGGTCATTCTAAAGAAAATATTTAATTGGACTGGACAAATGTGAAATGTGGAAACTTCCAGGGGTGTATCTGATGTGCAAGTGGTGTTCGATATCAAAGTCCTGTGGGAGTGTGGTTAGAAAGAGCTTCCTAAAATATGGAATCATGCGACTGAACAAAATAGTCTTTCAAAACACAGCCTTTCGAAACTTTCCAAATGTATCAATATCCCTTAAATTTACCGACACCAAGACATGAATTGTGGATAATTATATTGTAAAATAATGTTTTTAAAGTAAACTGAGTGTGATACTTCATAAAAGATTGAAAAGCACACGAAATAGTAGAAGTTGTATAGTGAACAAGGCAGAGTTGTACAAATGTTTAAAAGCAGACTTGGGTCAACAGCTGTGATAACAGAATTCCATAAATACTCAAAACCAGTCCTATGAGTATTTTGTGGACTTTTTATAGTATTTGATGTAAAGATGCTGAAAACTGCAGACAAAAGATTTGGCAGGAATGCACATTCTTAGAAGGGTTAGTTTTTTACTAGTATCTTGTTGTACAATACGAATTCTAGTAATACAACCGAAGAATAATAGAGAGGAAAAAGAGAAAAAATATTTTGAGAAATGTCATTTAAGTTTGAAATGATTACAAAACATGCTATGAATGGTATTTTCCAGAAAGAGAAATAATCTTTTTGTGATGGTGATTCTGTGGTTCCAATGCTGCTGGGGCAGGGAGGGGAGTCATTTTGGTGTCTTGTCCACCACTGCAGCAAGTTGTCGCCAACTTTCTCATTAATCCAGGTGTATCGCTAAGATATTCCAGGCTTCCAAACCCTGTGTCACCTCCTTTGCCACCCTTAATCACATTTAACATTCTTCGTTAACTTCCATTACCTCGTTTTCGTCTCGTTTCATGTGCAAAGTGGCAGAGACAACAGAGTAGGAGAAACTAAGAGAAGCTAGAGCTGGCTTCCCCATCTCGAAATGTTCATTTTGCTTTTCCATTTTCAAGTCATGCCATCAGAAGAGCTTTGCTTCCATAAGCTTCTGCTTTCAAATTTTCCCCTTTAAAATCCAATTCTGACTCCTAACTTCTTTTTGATGTTGCCTTCGCTCCGTGCCCTTCTTAAAGGATCCTGCTTCCCATATCCAAGTAGAAGTCTCTGGAATCTGTTTCTGTCAGGTAAGGGTTAAACCACGGTAATTTTTCTGTTTTGGGGCAATAGTAGCAAGGTCTGATTTTGGTGCTCTCATTCCTGGTGAAGGAAAATCAAGGAACCACAGAGGTATTTTAGGAGCATAGCTTTCCCATAAGGAAAGACTTCATGGACCCATATGCTGTTGTCTTGAGCTGGTTTAAATTGGTGGTAGATCAAGAGGGTCTTTCTTAAAGATTTTGGGCTCCAGATGACTCTGAACTCCACAGATGGGTGGAATAAAGTATTTTTAGTGTAAGATGTTCTTCATTGTGACTAATAGAATAATCTCTTCTTAGTATGTTTTATACTATGTCCATGTATATAAAATAATACATATAAGCAATGATTAAACGCTGTATTATCCCAGTTAGTGTGTCAAACAGAATTCTGGGGTACTGTATTTTCTTGAGACATTTGAGAGTAGCACTTTCTTATTTTAGAAGTATGAATACAAATAGTTTTGGGTTTTTTTACAGGTTCTTTTAAGAGAATGATTATTTCTTAGTGTATGATATATGTGACTTGCTGTTAGTATATTGGTATTTTAATGTGGTTTACAATTCAGTTGTTAATAGGAAGACTCCAAATTTCATTGAACAATGTAGGCTGGAATTTTTTTAAGTATTAAAAATATAGTTGCTTACTTTTTCTTTAAAGGCAACAGAATTTGGGCGTAGAGGTCCTTTTAAACATCTTAACTTTAGAAGGTAATTGAGACAATGGACTCGATGCTGCTCTGAGGTTTGCAAGGTGTCTGCATAAGCTGTGCAGAATTCCAGGGGCTCTGCAAAGTAGGAGATGGTTGTAGAATGTATGAATTCAAATTTACCTGATTTATTAATGTAAAATGTTTATCAAGAACAGTTTAAACAGGGAACGCCTATAGAAGGGGCTCTTGTAGTCTTGTCTGTTTATCTGGATATATGAATATCCATTTTTTATGGTGCAGTGACAGAAGCCATTTTAGAGTAATTCTCAACATAAAATGCTTCAAATACTTTAGTAAATGAACAACAAATCTTAGATTTTTCAGTGTCCTTAATATTATCAGAAGTATAAAGGGAATGTTAAACATACTTTATTGTTATTTTAGGTGTATTTGCTTGTGCTCATCTGTCACTTCAACTGTACTTTATCTCTTTGTGCATCTGAGTTTCAGAAATGAGTGTGACTAATAGTTTGATATTGAATCAAAGGAATTATTTCCAGAACTTAAATACATGTTAGAGCAAGACAAGGCACATTCGCAATTTGCTAAAAGCCAGATAAGCTCCTTTTAAAATCAGTAGGGATTAATTAACCAATACTTTCTCCATCATGAGTGTTAAGACATAACTCACATCATTTGTTTTCTTAAATACTTGCACGGTATGTTTTGGAGGAATAAATAATATGGGAAATCTGTTGTATTATAATAGAATTTGCTTCTGTATTATGGAGAAAGTTTGAAGTCAGTTAAACTCCTGATGAGAGACATTCACTTAGAATAAATTTCATTACTATCAGTTGCCACTGTTATGTCTCAAAGGAAAAAAGGAAATACAAACACAAAACCACAAAACAAAACAAAAACCAACCAACCCAAACCAAACCCCCAAGCCCCAAACATTACTGAGTGTGTACTTACACATTTCTATAGGAAATTGTCAAGGCATAGATTCTGTTAGATTGGCATTTATGAAGACCAGCAGTGCCTGGTATCGATGGGTTTGACAGCTTTGACCCACTTAGAGCTGTTTAGGGATTTCCAATAACACTTTTTTTGTTTTGTAGGAGACTTCAATGACAGAAAGTCAAAATTTTGATGAAATGTTTCAATTTAGTGAACTCCTGAAATCCTGTGTAGTGGCTACTCCTTGATTTAGGAAGTTGTTCTCTGTGCCTGGAGACTTGACATTGAATCTCCAATCTGCCATCATTTGCTCATTCTTAATCTCATTGGAGAAAAGAGAACTATCTTTTTCAAGCGCGTTTTATGTTAGTTAAGCTGAAGTGGTAATATGAACGTTTTAAGCCTTTCCCCTGGGCCCTAGCTAAAATATAGGAAGTTTTCAATGCAGTTTCATTAGGTTTTGTTTTTCTTGGTTTAAAGTTAGAACGTAGTGGCTTTGGAGATTTTTTAAAACAAAAAATTTTATTCAAACTATGTTAGAACTGGGATTACAGGTTGTCAGAATCAAATCATGCTGCGTTTTCTACCATGGTTACAGTCTTTGTAATGAAATGTATAGATGTACCGTGTTCCGTTGTTATGAGAAGTTGGAAATTATCTTGAGGACTGCTTAGTTCTGCTCAGTTTGATGACATTTTCTGTGCTTGTCAGAATCTGCCATGACAATTGCTTAACAAGGAATTAAAATCTCATGGGCTCCTAATTCCACTTCATCTTTATCTGATAAAATGTCCATAAACACACAGCATGGAGCGTGATCTTATATTTATTAAAAAGGCCCTGAAAGCCGATCTAATTCTTAAAACTATGAATGTGCAAACGAAGAGGAATTTATCGCAAGTATTTTTGGAATTTATACAAAGTATTGAAAACCAAAATGCCCAAATGGGTTACAAAACCACTAACAAGACTACTAATTTTGGTTCTGCTAATGTGTCTCTCTTCAGCAGCTTTGAGCTGAGGCGGACTCGACTTAACTGATAATTTAGATGTTCCCTAAGCCCAGCAAACTCTTCCATAGGTCCTCCCTGTTCCAGGAGGCACAGCGTGACCGAACTGTCCCCGTCATCCACCCATCCCCTACTGATGCAATGAGAAGCCCCAGTGGGGAGCTCTGGTTTAATTAGTGCTGCTTTGAGGCAGCCCCAAAACAAAGGAGCACGGAACTTGCCTTAAGTCGATTTTGTACAGTTCTTTTCGGTGCTCATATGACAAAAATCGTAATAAATTAAAGAAGATGAGCCTTTCAGAAGGTAACGAAGGCATAGTTTTATAACTAAAGCATTTGAGTGACTGGGACCAATAAGGCTGGGTAGTCACAAATCCTGTTCGGTTATTGAAAGCAAGTGACAACTTTCCAGAAATGGCTTCAAAGCTGTTTTCTGCCTTCTGTATTTTCAGAAGCTCCTCGCTCTGTATGAGGAAGGTTACACCAGGACACATCTTCTGATATCATATGTCATTATGAAGTGCACCCATCACATTGCATCAGCATTGAAATTAACACTGCTCAGATCATGTCTTTTCCTTACATTAAAGCTTAATGACAAAAAATTGAAGTTGTGCAACAAGAACAAATGGTTTCCTACTAGTCTGCTTTCTGTGGCTGATTTCAACAGCGGGGGTAAATAGAGATGGAAACATTTCATATTTGCTGCGATCAGCAACCTTAATGAACAGTTATGAAAATCCAGAGCCTTTGTAATACCCTTTGTAACCTCCTCGGTGTTTTATTCTTAAAAATTTAGCCGGAGAAACTCAATTTGTTAAAGAATCTGGTGTAGTATAACAGCTCGTTGAATCTTATTTTTCCAGCTCACTGTCTTCTGCAGCATTTTGTGGGGATGTTCACGTTCTCTTTAACCCTCCATCTCTCAAACATTTCCACGTTCTCCCAGGAGAGGTTTTCACATTCCAGTGCCCCTCATTGCCAACATTTAAATGAGTAACATTTTGATGTCATGAAAAGACATAGGGTTGCAAAATTAAAAAAAAATAATAAATAAAAATTGGAATTCTTCTTTCATAAAGTCATTTTATGCTGAATGGAGACAACGTTCAGGCTGGCACCCAAACTCTCACATGATTATAGTAAATCAAAGTGTAGTACAAAATCTGCTTCTATGGTTTTGGGGGTTTGTTTGCCATTATTTTGGTGCCATACTACTATGCTGTGTAACCTCTCTTCACATTTGCTTCTGTGCAATGCCTATAGGGAGCTTCAGCAGTGACTTGCACAGTAAAATAGCGTCGGTGAATTATTTAGAATAGGTATAGTCACTTTAGTGCGATTTAATAATTAAAACACCCTTTTAAGAAAAAGCCAGCTCCATGGAGAGTTTTAGTAAAGTACCAAGAACCCTTGTTTGAGAACTGGTGGCTCTGGCCAGCAGCCCTGAAGTTTTTGAATTAGGTGGAATTGTCAGTTGTGACAGTTACAGGAAGATCCTTTCAAGTTGCTTCAAGTCCCTGGAGTCTTATTTTCTTTCTCATCACTTAGCAAAGTCAGACTGAAGTTATCATTGCACATTCAGATCATTAAATGTTACCTCTTTCTTCTTTCCATTGCCCTCTCTTAGATAATTGTTTAATAATGTAAATTCATCTAATAACTTGAATCCGTTACTTTAAATAAGCCATATTTTATTAACAAATCCAGCCTTTTTATGTAAAATGTGAAACGCTCTCTTTCTGTGTACATGCACATGTATATGTAGCTGGAAAAGCCTATGACCAGCATTTTATTTTCCACATAAGTGGCTATAAATCTCTGCAAAGCCCAGTGTAAACGGCGATGTTAGCTTTACATTGCAAACACCTTCATTTAGGAAATCACACAGAGAAAGGTATTGCCTAAGGACGTCAAAGTACTTTATTTCCCTGAGAAAACAGAGTGGTTGCTATGGGACAGAAAATTATCTAATGATGGCATTTCACGGTTACATGCGACTGGACAGAATTAGACTATTGAAACCACAGTGGGTGAAAAGGTTGATTTTTCTAGGATATATTTTTGAAAGATTTCTCGTTGTGTAGATCTAGATACTTTCAAGAAAAATAAAGAAGCAGGTATTTTTCCATAGGGTACAATCTGTTTCTTTCTCTCCAGGCCTCCTAGGGTACTGTGCAAATGTAACATACTCGTTTAGTCAAGCTTGCTTTTAAATACCTGTGGAAAAAAGAGCAGTTCTTTTGGATGTTAAATGATGATTTCTTAAGGTATTGCCTGGTACAAATACGGTTTGTTTCTTTATTTTTGGTGTAGCAATAGAATTAAAAACCTAAGCAATAAGTGACAGTTATTTGGTAGATTTCATAATAACCCTCTTAATAGGTATTTTTAAGCAAAGGAAACATTTAAATACATTTAGAATGCTACTGTGCCAGTTCTAAAAGTGGCCTCAGCATCATCCTTTAACTAAGCAAACAGAATTATTGACTCAAAGGCAGTCGGGCTGTCTGGGGGCTGTTTGGCTGTGCGAAACACATTATGATCCATTACAAACCTTTGAATTATTATAACCTTCTTGCACATGTAAATCTGTGGTTCTGTCTCTTCCCTTTCTCTTTTCCTGTGAGATTTCCTATAAGACAGAAGTTTTTAACAGTCCCCGATCCTCCCCCTGTATGGAGGGGCTGCAGTGCCACTCTGCGTGTACCTGTGTGAACACTGGTAGAAATAATTACATTAATTAAACACCATGGGACTAGGGGCATAAAACCACTAGATCTTTACAGGTACTCGATGCCTAATGGTGTAGAAAGGTACAATTTTGGATGTTTTTTTGAACTGGTTGTTTGCCTGTGCCCCACTGATATATGCCTTTCAGAATTCAATTAAATGGACCTAGAAAAGCCGATGAGTGGTAAATCCACCTTTTACTCTCTGTAGTGGTGACAACCCAGAATACCCAGAAATTGGGACTTCTCAGGTGGATCTGCATGGAGTGAAGTATGGCTTGTTAGCTCCAGCATCATGCTTGCCCTGCCAGACCCTCCCGACTCTTCAGAAATCGCCCATGAAACACATTCCCTTTTGCTCTTTGGTCTGGAAATGTGCTGCAGAAAAGCCCAAGTCCAACAGTGCCAGCTGGATTTTGCTTTGTGCTTCCTGCACTCCAGTGCTTATGTTACTTACGTGAATTACTTAGCGCTTGTACTCTTTTGAAAAAATGATTTTAATGTCCTTCCTAGCTTATTATTAATATGAACATTAGTTTTTGATGCTTGTAGATTAGTCAGGAGTAAGTTCCTTCCTAGTGCTTGAGGAAAATTGGTCTGATCCTGAATGAAACAGAAATTAAACTTGGTTTTTAATATTCGTTTTTATTCCTTTCATAACTTTATTCCCCTTGAGGACCTTGGAGGTCTTGGTTCTCCAAAGAAACTTCTGCTGTGATTGTGCTTGAAATCCCTGTTAGCTGTGTGTGGCTTGCGTGTCTGCATGCAAAAATTGCCGCTTTAGGTTACCCTGCTTTTGGCGTGAATAGCTGAGAATATGACCTCGCAATGTGATTAGCATTCTTGTATCCTCCCAAATTCTCCCTGAGTGTTTCTGGCACATAGTATCAAGCTAGGTAAGTCTTACTTGTGCTATTTAAAAACTTGTTCTGAATGTGCTGTGTTTGGAGAAGTCACTGAAATCAAAAGACCGTTTGAGACTGAGCACGGTTGTGATTTCAGTCCCGAGCGTGTGCTTGTGCCTCTGTTTACTCAGAAATATCTGTGATTATCGCCATTAGTATGAAATATCTGCTTTGTTTTGATGTCTTATCTCATTTTCCATATTTTTTCATAGTGTTTAAAACTATCCTCTAAATTTTGTCCCATAGTAACCCTTAGATTCCTGTTTAACACCTTCAGCCACCTCTCACAGTCTCTTACTCCAGTCCATTCATTGCAGGCATTTCTGGAGCTGCGATGTTGTTTTCTGCCAGCCGGTTTCCTGAAATACCCATTTTTACACTATTTTTATGTGCTGTTATGTGCCTGTGGGGTCTATTCGTCACTGCTAATCCAGTCTCTAGACTTTGGGGATTTTCCTCTCCTTTTTTTCTTTATGTGTTTGGATGTCTTTTCTTCATAGTGTCCCACTTAGATGCACTTTTTACAAGGCATTAACAGTTGTGTGTTGGGGGGTTTGTTCTGTCACTGACTCTAGGTAGGTATTGTAAATACAGAATATTGGTAGGTGTAAAATAGTATTGTTGTAAAAGCCAAGAAAATGGTCGTCAGCTCCAGAACTTCAATTGGGAGATAGCTGCTTCCCCTTGCCCTTTTTTCCCGTGAAAGAGAGTGACAAAATAGATAAGAAACATCCATTGTATTTACAGATAAAGGTTTTCCCGACCATAATGATGTGTGGCAATAACAGCCCAGACAGTTCAGCCCTTGAAGGAACACAGATGAAGTTTATGATTGTCCATAAGGCTTAATTAGTGAGATTCTAAAATAAAACCCACATCAAGACAGAGTAAGGTGATGATAAGGAGAGTGAACCTATATTTCATTGATGGTGTTATTTATCACTAGCAAGATGTACTTTCAGAAAAGACCATCCATTCCTGTCAGTTAATGACCAGAAATTCTCATATAGTTTCTTTTTTTTTAAAAAAAACCAAAAACCAAAAAACTAACAAACTTTAAATGCTAAGCGTCCTGATCATGTAAGCTGAAGAAAGTACTAAGAAAACCCTGACGACTCTTTTAAGATAACGAACCAGTGGAGCACTAGTTAGAAATGAGTTTCCTAGTTAATATTTTGAACCTTGTCTACTGCACTATTGATATTGTTTGAACAATGAAATGGAAGGTTTACTGGGTTCTTCTGTTGGAGTTGTGTTCTGGAGAATACAATTCCCAGCAATTTCTGCCTAGAGTTGCGAAATTTTTCACTTTTGCCCCACAGATTATTCCACTTACTTGGGTCCGGTCTCATTAGAGGCCATAGCAAAAGACACGCCACCTTTACTGGGACTAGGATTTAAACAGCTGTGTCTTTCTCATTTATTAATTGCTTATCAACCTGTAGAATAAGATGTGCATCTCTTCCACATTAAGCCCATGTCAAAATGCCGTGACTCTGTGAATGGTACAGGAGCTTGCTGAGAGCGTTTACTTTTTGTAGTCTTGCCTACATAAATTTAAATCACTAATTAGTCACTCCTGCATCTTAATTATTTACTGTATTGCTTTTTGTTGCTATATAGTTTGAAAAATCTTTATGTTAAACTGGTGTCTGATATTCAGAAACTGAGTAAGATTTGAGCAGAAGCTGTAGGAATTGCTTTGTGTCACCTTACTCCTCTGTGCAATGTGCGGCGTCCAAATGTATGCTGCTTTCTTGTTTGTATACTACACGATATACACTTTCCTGAGTCGTAGAGTACTATCATTCCTAAGCATCTTAAAGTAGTAATACATTTTCATTTTCTCCATCAAAAATCTCGTTCAGATTATATCTCCCAGATTCACTGGGAATCACTGGAATTCCACTGTATTTTCTTCCTATTTTCCAGTCCTTCCACTTCCATCTATACTTTATTTCTTGACCTCAGATGTGTCCTGTGAGTCCCATTTATTTCTCCTCCTTCTTCTCTGCTGATAATTCCTTTGATGTTCCTTGCAGCTTCCCAACATAAAGGAAAACATGGTCCTTAACAGGGAGACATAGGGTGAGTCATTTCTAAATTTCTTGCCAAATTCTAGACCAGGAAAAAAGATACTTAGACTTTATGGAATGTTTACAGTTGCGGTGATTCTGTTAAAAATTTTTCCCCACTTTCATAAATTCTGTTAATTCTTGTTGTGTTCCACCCACCCCTCCATCAGTCATGGGCCAGCTGAGGAGGTGGTCTGGGGCTCTCCTGACCTCAGCTCCGCTGGGAACACGGTATGGGGAGTGCAAACAATGTTTGATTGTGTTTCTCTCCCCCATTACAACAGGAGCATCCTGAGGACCTACAGGCACCTGGATGTTGTTTATAAGCAGCAGTTCCCCAGAAGCCAAATTTGGTGGGGGCTGCTTGCAGGGTTGCTGCACCACCAGTTCCCGCTGACTCTGGATCTGGTGTCCACTGGTAGAGCCAAGGGCTGGAGCTTTCCCTCATTTTAAATCTCTATTACAAAAAACAGTGAACCAAAAAATATTGCAAGTAATTTGAATTTGCTTCTCAACTGAAGCTTCCTAATGTAGTATCTGAAATATGTATTTTGTGTTACTCTGTTTTATCTGTTCTGCCTTATATACTTTCTCTTTTGATACCCAGCCTATTATTCATGCACTTATAAACGTGTACTGTTTATTACTTAAAATTCTCGCACCTGAATTTGTGGCTTTGAGTATACGAATACAATCATAATTAACCCAGTTTAGATGTGTTTCTCTGGATGACAACAGGCTGGATCCCAGGTGATTAGTGCCAAACGATCCTCCTTCTAATGGAAGTGCTGGTGGACACATGTAGTAGTTGCACATATGTACAGGTAATACCACCATGAGAATGATTTATCTCCTAGACACACAGTCTTCAGTTATTCTGAAACATTAAGAATCTGCACCTGAAATGCCATGGCTTAGTACAGAACAACATATGCAATTTGCTTATTTATGCAATCACTCTCCTTTCTCACATCCCATTCTTTTTTAGGGATGTGCTTTCCCATTTTCTTCTCACTTTATTTGCATCACTTCTTGTCCGGAAGAAAACAGAGTTATTTTGAAACTTGAACATGGAAGTCAAATTTTATTGTAGTACTCATGATGTCCGGGGGTGTGACTGCCAAATAATATCCAGAACACTTCTATTTTCATAGTAGTGTCTTGGATGTCAGCCACACATTTTCCGCTGAATTAATGAATATCATGTAGCTCTATCTACCACTGCTGCCAGAAACATAAGAATAAGTGTTATTTCTGAAATAGTATGTACATAAGATTACTTTTTTAAGCTTACACCTTCCGTATTCTTTCAATTGATCTTATTTACCTGCTCTCACTTACCTATAGAAACCAGAGGGTCCTTTTTTATATTGTTGTTACAGAAAATCTAATCTTAGTTGTCAATGTACCAACTCAGAACTTAATCTGCAGGTGAGATCAAGAAACAGGCTACACTGGAGGGGGTGGAAAAAGTCTTCCCTCGACATTTTCAAACATTGTAAAATGCAAATGGTAATGTCTTGAACCAGAAGCAGGCATAGTATTGCTGACATTAATTACTAATCCACCTCAAAAACTCATCAGTGAGCAAGCCTCTCTTTCTCAATGGGATTAACCACTGAGAACATTACAAATGCTGCAAACACCTACATATTTGTACAAAGATAACCCCCTGTTACAGCGGATACATTCTTTTTTTATCCTTTCTTATTTATATCAGCATGATTCATTAACAGTTATTTTTGAGGTGAAGAAATGTAGGCTACTAATATAATTTAAAATGCTGTTATTTTAATGAATAAGTCAGGAATGTTTTAGTTTCTTTTTAACACCAAATGTCTAAATCGAACTAAGGATAGGGAGACAATTATCATCTTAAATTATTGGGTTTTATTTGTTAAAGATCCTGCTTGATGGCATGGATTTAGATAGAGCTTGCTCTCCTCTGTTTAGAAGAGATTTTGAGGGTTGAATGGTTGCATTGCGTATCTACTGCCTGTAGCATAAAAGATGATTGGAAATTTGCAGGGAGA
Organism: Nesoenas mayeri; assembly: GCF_963082525.1. Taxonomy (NCBI): domain Eukaryota; kingdom Metazoa; phylum Chordata; class Aves; order Columbiformes; family Columbidae; genus Nesoenas; species Nesoenas mayeri. Next base: position 66,759,438 of record NC_137548.1, on the reverse strand, counting down.
GACTCTATACTCAGGTAACCCAAATGTGCATCGTCTCAAGAGTGTAAGTTTAACTTAGTTGTTGCTCCCAGTGTGAGGTCCACTTTGGAACTGAGATGATGAGAATAAGAACAAATGAGGAATTATTGAAGATCACTTACCGGGAAACACAAATGAACAAACAAACATATGTGCAGAGGATAATGTGGGGTGCAAAAATGATGGTTTTCACTAACTCCCCATTTGAGAAGCTACATCTAGAATTATGTAAATGTTTTTTACTTTCTAGTTCTTTATGTCTATGGGATATGGAGGTCTTAGTGGCTTCTTCTACACTCATGACCCCAATAGTATTCTCTCCTTAAATTCTCCTTACACGGCTTGCAGATTCATGGGCTTCAGGGAGACTACAGAGTCAACCATTTAGTTATCTCGGCACTTAGTTTATGGCTTAGTTGATAATACCTCTGCCAGAATAAAAATGGGCTCCTTTGGCTGCTCTGCTGTGAAGAATGAAAGTGGTAATGCAGGTTTTTATCATTAAACACATCACAAAGCAGCATACACCTGTGGGAAGCAAACCAGTAGAATGAAAAGCTTTCGCAGTTCTGTAGGTTGTTTGCTGACAGGTGAAGCCCAGCTATGTCTCCTCAGTAAAACAATGTATTCTTTTCTCTTTGAAAACATTACTCTTGAAGTGCAATAACCCTCCTGGATGTGATCCTGTGCGATATGCTTTAGGTGAACCTGCTTTAGCAGGTGGGCTGGACTAGATCTCCCGAGGTCCCTTCCAACCCCAACCAGTCTGTGATGTTGTAATAACATATTAACAAGTGTAGTAATTCCATATTAACTGCTTCATTGTTTCCTCCTCTCTTCACAATTAAACTTCAGCATATGAAGATAGGTGATCTTCTTTTTTATACTGTTATTAGACATTTACATGATGCCACCTCCTATAGATCTTCCTCTTCTACATGAGTTACCTCATAGACTGTTTTCTTGCTGCTCTCATTTTCTGTCCCTATCCTTTTGTCCTTGTTGTTCATTTTATGTGACTTTGCTGTGATGTGGTATCTTCTAGAAATTCTCTATTACGTGCCGTTTATTTTCTGTTGGCTCTTTGTGGCGGACAGATAGATTATCCTTAGGGAACTGGTGGAGGAAGGAGTGAAAGTCAACTGTAGCCATGAGAAGGAGGAAAAGTAAGTCTGAAAAATGGCAGTGAAGGACACCAAGATTTAAGAGTTGAAGAAGAGGGAGGAGCTGCAGCCAAAATAAGATATTGTGGGTTTATTTCTTTGCTATTTTCTTATAATTCCTGCGGGCTAACTCATAGTCATGCATGGCCTTCAATGTCATGGCTCGGTTTCTTCTGTCATTTGGCCTGCAGTAAATCAGGAGTAAGCGTATATTTGAGAGCCACTTGAGCCAAGGATGGGCTATAAAGCTGGTATTTGTATAGATGCACTTCTGCATCCTTACACACCTTGTGGCGTCATGCAGACTTCTGCACAGGTATTGTGAAAAGCTGTCGGAGCAGAGTGGATGCATTTGCAATCCGATGTGCTTGGGAATGGTGCTGCAAGATAAGAAGGCTGGAGAAATGGATCCAACTGACTGACACCTTAAACAATACATGTTAACTTACCCAACAACCCCATCCTCCCAATAATTACAATTGTCTATATAAATTGTAGTAGCATAATGCATATGCCTGTGGCAAACCGCTTGACCACTTTGGCTAATTATGTATTTTGTAACTTCTATAAGAGTTCATTTTTTTTTTTCCCCCATTGAGAGCAATATACACTTTTCAGTTATGAAAATGGTGTTATTCTAAATAAAACTGACATGATCCACCAACACTTTTGGAAGCACAGATGCTTTGTCCCACTATTTACTAAAGAGGTTCACACTTAGATTAAAACAGTGAAAGCAAATCACTGAATAAAGCCTGGAACAACATAATGATTTAAGGAATTCGCTGAGAGCTTTTGGTAGGAGGAAAGTTACACAAAGGCAAAATTAGATTGTTTTCTGTACAACACTAGAACACAGAAACAGCATGCAGTCCAATATTGCTACATTTGTTTTTCTAAGCATCTTGTGTAGTTCCATTTGTCTTTGTTCTCCCCTGCAACATCAGACTGCAACCCACAAATTTGTATGTTGTATCCAAGGCCCATCAGTGTCAGACATTAAAAGAAAAGATCAGGCATCTTTGTTTGCAGGAGCTACCAGCCATGAAATTCTCCTCTCTCTGATTGACACTGCTTTTATTTTATTTGATTTTTTTTTCGGCATAAACTCTGTGGGTTGGGATATGCGCAATCCCCTGATGTTAAATGATATTTTTCCCAACTCAATATATACATAATGGAAAGAACAAAATTAATTTGTTGTGTAATTCAATGCTTCTGAGTGGTGCTGCGTCAGGACTAGATTTCCCAGTGTGTTATTAGGGGGGGGAAATTGCACCATCCTTTCACCATCTTGCTTAAAGAGCATGAGAATCTGTAGTTAGATATAATTATATTTGATTTGTATTTTCTGTTTTATTGTTGGGGGTAAAACAATGCAGCTTCAGGGTTTCACACTTGAATGCTTTCAGTTCAAGCTGATAGTCTGAGCTAAATAGATCTTTCTGTCCAGATATGCTACGAGTTGTTAATCTCTTGCTTCAACGACACTTCTAAGGAGCTGGTTGCTAATAGTCCACTGCAGTATAAAGATGATGAATTCTGGATGAATTCTACCTGCTGATGAAAACAGACCTTTAAATAAGCCTAGTCCATGTTTAAAGAAATCAATTCAAACAAGTAGTTTGGTGTCTGGTCTGCTACAAATCACCCATTGCCTTTTTTTGAAAGGGTTTGCAATAAATATTTACTTCTAAAAATATTTCCTTTTTCCTTGTTTTCACAACCAGCAAAGAAAACTATTGGTTACCTGGGTGCACAAATGTATCGAATACAAATATAAATATTTGTCATAGTTATTTGTATTTCTCAGAGTGAATTTGATGTTACTTTCAACCCAAACATGTGTAATAGAAATGAGGAGTTGTGGGTTTCCGGGCATATAAAAAGTTGAGAAATCCTTGTCGGAGCTGGGTTCTTATTCCCCACCTATTGTGAAGGAGAATGCTCTGCAGAAACAAAAAGTGCATAAAATACAGGTTTTTGTTTGGGTAAGTTACTTTTTTGTTATAGCAGTTACACTTCAAGCGAGCCGTAGGTATTTTATTCAAATCGGCTGCTTCCTTCGACATCACTGACGGATTTCAGCCACGCTTTTAAATTCTCCTTCGGCTACTGTAACTCTCTGCCATCGCATTTGCTTCTCCTCTCTCCCCAGGCCCCTGCTTGCAAGGCATCCCCCTCATTACAGGCCATTGTTTGCTCCCCATTTCCAGCCTTTCACACAGAGTTGGAGGGTCTCGTTTTCCCGCCTTTTAACCTCCCGCTCTTCCGGCTCTTCGTGCCCCGGTCCGGGTTCCTCACACCATCGCCCTTGGAGATGGCGGTTGTTGTTTGAGTTCTCAGGTAAATTCTGATTCGTATATTTGTATCACTGCAGTCAAAGCTTCAAATATTTGCAACTCTTGCCATATTGAGCTTTCCAGCAATTTTTTCTTTTTTAAAAACCCACGATATTCAAGCTCTTTTGGCCCATTGTTTATAAACCTGTTATCTTCTAATCCATCAAAGAGATTTCGCTCTGACTTGTGGCAAGTTTTAAGCAATACTTAGCGATTTTTAAAAGTAATCTAAATAGAAGATTCTCTCTATCTTTTCGACTTTCTGTGGACATCTGAAAGCAAAGCCTTGAGGTGAACGCGTCTCCCCTCCAGAATCATTGCAGCTCTTTGAATGTTATTCTTGCATTACTGCTGTAAACTTAGTGAAGGTTTATTTATAATCACGCGAGTGTGGCAAGAAAGGGAGATTGATTTTCATTTCCCATGATTTTAAGCTCATTTATGTGTGGCAACTGGGCATTCGTCAGTTTCTAGATTCCCTTGAAATGTACCCACAAACACATACACCTCATGTGCTGAGGTATTAAAATACTTCTAATAACAGCAATCAAGTAAAGTGTTTTCTGCAGAATTGGAGAGCCCAGCAGCAGCCAGTTTGCTCCACAACACAAAGAAATTGCGTCTAATTAACCCATGGCTTTTGCTGGCTATCTGAGAGCCTTTCTGACTCCACAGTGGTGGTTTTTAAGCAAAGTCTGTGTATGTTCCTGGTGAGAGCCGAGTGAGACTGGCCCTTGTCACACGGAGCAGAGTTTGGGGACAGCAATGTCACAGCAATGCCGGGTGTCGGAAGGGATGTCTGGCACGTTGGCTGTGGAACTTGCACTGCTATTTTTATTTTTTGGTTTTTCTTTCTAATTGATAACTCTTGCCATCTGTTCCTGAGCCATCCCCCTGCTGTCCTTTCCTACACACAGTCTCCTGCCCCCATTCTACTCATCCAACTCGGACTGGCTGCCTGCAGGTTACTAACAGGAGCTACTACCAGTAGTAGCTGGGTGGTAAGAAGATGCTAATGGTGGCAAGAGAGATATTAATGGCTTGTCAGCTAAGCTGGGCTCTTTGAGCATCATTTAAGTGGGTTCAGATGCTTCTCTCTCCCAGATTTTTTCAGAAAAACAAACAAACCTGAAACCAAACAAAAAACACCCTCAAAAACCCCTTTGGTTTATAAAACGTGTTTAGTTGGTCCTCTGAAGTGGATTCCTTCTGAATCTATCCTGCTTTCTGGAATAAGTAAGTAATCTAGAAGCACTGTACCAATCTAGGTTTGCTCTTTTTTTTGGTAATGAAATCTTTCTCTACTTTACAGTCTATATTTGAATCTGTCTTTTCTTGTCTAACTCTCCATTTGGTGCCTTAGCATACAGGAAGCCTATTTTATAGTGGAATGAAAACATGCTAAGAACTGTATTTTTAACAAAAACCTAGATGGGCAGGATTTTTCTGTGAAGAACTCCAAAATGGACAAAATTTTAAAAAAAAGAATAAAGCATAGCAATTATAACTGTGTTTTACCATTATCTGAGAAGCTCTTGCTCTTAGAGGTGTGTTGGTGGGAAGATTAAGAAGGAGTGTAGATTTGGTCAGATAATTTTTTGCTTCTTCTAGAAGTGCCTCAAAATAGATCCTCAAGAGTATGCAAGCCACTGATTTTCCACAGATTCCTAATGGGAGCTATAGACTGAAAATACCTATACAAATTTGGGAACTTATTGTTTCAAATGTACCAAAAAATGCTAATCAAAATTAACTTAAAAGCCCATGTTTTGATTTCTGCTTAAGGTGGCTTGTTCTTCTCCACATGCAGAGCTCATAGACTTTTTTCTGAGCACCTACACAAGAAGCAAGGGAATTAGGGCTTATCTCACCTGTATTTGCAAGGTTCTTTATTGTTTTTAGATTATGGATGCTAACGACTTGTGTGTTACATTATTGTTGTGTGCTAGCATGGTCAAATTATTAGGTTTTTGTCCTGAGCTAATAATACCAAGATTACCATTGTGAGGCAGAATTTCTTTCAGGAAAAGGTAGAAGCTGCTGGAATATTTTATTTTTTGACTTCCCAACACCAGTGGTTTTTGGACCTCAGCTAAAAGAAACAAATTCTAACAAGCTATTAGTGAAAACTAGAAAAGACAAAACACTGCAGCTGCAAATAGTTCACTGACTTCCTTGATTGTCATATTTTCCAAATGTACAATAGTGTTTATTGCAGTAGGCTCTGCCATGTAGGAAGAAATTATATTTCCTGCGTTGGAGAAAAGACAGACAGCTAAATGGGATAAAAAGATCACTCATCAGGTGATATAATTGATGGTGCGGATCGGAAAGAGTTCCCACAATTTCCATGAAACTCAATAATTTTAAGTGACTTAAATAATTTTTATGTTTTTCTAACACTGATTAGAAACCTCTAGATGATGAAATGCTACAGCTCCGGCAAGGATCTAATACCCCCTGGGATTGATATTGATTGACTACAGTTGCCTGTTTTTATTTTACTGTATACGAACAGACACGAATGAGCGCAATTGAGTTAACCCTTTCCTCACCGAACTGCTGTGATGTGGCACTTGGGTTATCAATACTTTGAAATCCTGACACCCACAGAAAGAAAAAGGCAGTTTGAGCATTCGATTCCCAGGTTTCTACACCAGCTTCACCTTCTCAGTAAAACACCCAGGATGTTCTTCTTAGAGAAACGTGAGAGATATTTAATGCTTATCCAATATGTGATTATCTGAACTGAGATACTATATATTCTGAACTATCAGAACTGAGAATAGGGAGGCAGTGATTTTTTTTTTTTTTCCTATGCATGTTACAGATAATTCTTGAAGTATACGGGGATCAATCTATGTTCTGTATTATCAATATTGTGTAAAATGGAGAATCACAGAATTCACAGAATGTTAGGGATTGGAAGAGACCTCAAAAGATCATCTAGTCCAAGATGCTCTTCCTAGGAATCCTGTGCCCACGGGTGTTACAGTGATGCCTGGATAAGGAAGCACAACAACCCTCACATTATTGTGGGGTTGCTAAAAGTAAAGATCACCAGCAAACACTTGCTAACTTTTTACAAAGGTTGATCTCAGCCCCATCAGTAAGCAAAAATTAAGATTTTAGCCTATTTCCTGGGCATTTTGGGAACTATCCTCATAATACTCACTTGTGTCCGTCTCTATTTGAAACAGGAGCATTACCAGATTCTGAGGTTTTCATGCAGAATTCACCAGGTCTCGAATACTAACTTTAGTTGGAAAAGCCCTATGGAAATATAAAATATTATTAATACCTCTCGTTCCTTTCCCCTTTGTAGCACCAAATGTAATCGGGGGATTGAATGAAGATGTTAGAAAGAGGAACGCACAGAAGCTTAAAATTCAAGTTAACGGCAGGGTTGTTCTGGCATGGCAGCTCTTGTTCTGGAAATGATATTGATTATTCTGGGGAGCTAATTAATGCACAGACTTATAAGTTAGTGAATAACAGTTCAAAGTTATTCTTCAGGAAGCTTTGCATCTTTTCAAAGTATAAGAAAATTCTTCCCGTCAAAGAAAGACATTTAATGATGTACGTTTGCTATGTCTGACATTTGCTCTGCTATGAATACTTGCTTTTAAAAATATGTTGAATCCAAGCATAAAATTATATTAATTTAGAGCAATATTCCTTTCATTATAATTTACTAACTATTTAAACACTGGAATGTTAAGTTTAAACTATTCAATTTATTTGTGCTTAGTAATTCTTTTCAGCGTTATGCTAAATATGAGATCATTATGCATAGAGAGGTTAAATCTATTTTAGTCATTTATTTTCTTTCATGAAGCAGTTTTCTCAGCAAGAATAAGACCTATTTTTCAAAATAGATGCATTAGTGATCAGCAGAGATGTCTGAAATGGAATAAATGTTTATTAACTGTTATACAGTTTATACTATTCGAGGACTTTTTAAAAAATATACAGTGACTTTACTGTTCTTTGGAATCTTTATATCTTGCATTTAACTTGTTGTGCTTAAAATGTGTGTGATTTTTAGCACCTCCCCCCTGCTTCCTATCTGCCCGTTTCAGTAATTTGCTCTTCCTCTGGGAGCATGTTTGCACTGGCTGGCATAGCTATCTATAGAACACTTTTTTCCTTCAGAATTGGTGATTTTAAAACTACAATTATTTATTTTCTGGCATCTGCAGTGAATTTAGTGAACCAGCTTGGTCAAATTTTCATATTTTTACTCTGTGCAAAAAAAAAATAATTAATAATAATCTGTTTTATTCCAGTGCAATGGAAGGGGAGTGAAAAACAATTGTGCTTGTATCTCATCTGTTTCAGACGGGAATATAGGCCATGTTAAGATATTCTGTTTAGTGGCAGTTTTATCTCCTTTCTTAACACAGTCATTGTGTGAAGTTTGGTGTGATTTGTACTTTTTCTCAAATTGGCTCTTTGGAGCATTGCAGTGAGCAAGCAAATAAGTAGCAAAAAGCAAGTAGCATTAAGAACTGGACCAGGCTGCCCAGGGGGGTTGTGGAGTCTCCTTCTCTGCAGACATTCCAACCCTCCTGGACACCTTCCTGTGTAACCTCATCTGGGTGTTCCTGCTCCATGGGGGGATTGCACTGGATGAGCTTTCCAGGTCCCTTCCAACCCCTGACAGTCTGGGATTCTGAAATAAATAGCCCAAACAAAACAAAAATAGCAAAAATCAAATAGGTAATGAAAAGCAAGTAGCAAAAAAGCAAATAAACAACAAAAAATCAAGTAGCAAAAAAGCAAATAAACAACAGAAATCAAGTAGCAAAAAGCAAATAAAGAACAGAAAGCAAGTAGCAAGAAGCAAATAAAGAACAAAAAGCACATAAACAACAAAAAGCAAGTAGCAAAAAGCAAATAAGCAGCAAACCCCTCTGCTCACTGAGAGGCAGCTGTGCAAGTTTTGGAGCTGCCTGCCCTCCTCCAGCAGCTTCCATCTCTGCCAGCGTTTTCCTCTCCCCAGCTGCAGCCTGGAAGCGCAGCACCTTCTCACGCCTGGCTCCCCCCGAATTCTCATTCAATGTGAATTTTTGCCCCCCTCGCATCCCCAGCTGCCTGCACCTCCCTCACCCGGCGTTTGCTCCCGTACAACCGCGGCGCTGGCGGCAGCGGCAGCATGGTCTGCGGGGCTGTGGCGATGCTGTTCACATGACTAATCCTCTGAAAGATAGCAAGAGGTTTTTTTCCCATCTTTTTTTTTGTGTGTGTGTGTGTGAGCAGCTCCAGTCTCCGCACAGTTGGCTCCCAGCTGACAGACAGAATGTGGGGTGGGCTTTGTCACCAGAACGCCGGGTGCTGCGTGCCCAGCGATGCTCGCAATTACACAGTGCCCAGAAACCTGCTGCTTATGTCAGGGTGCAGCCAGCCTGAACACATAGAAATTGGGTAGCTTTCTTATTTTTTTTTTTAATTTTATTTTATTATATTTTTGCATTGCCTCTTTCTTCTCAGCAAAGGTTATATAATGAGGGGATTGCTGCTAAAGTAAAAAGGGAAAATGAAGTCTTTGTTAAATGCCTTCACAAAGAAAGAAGGTAAGCGATGAAAGCAGAACACTTTGATGTTTCAGACTGGTGTTTTCTTGTGTACATTTAATATGATCGGCTTAGTGACTCTATCATTAATCAATTCCTGCAATTTATTTTTTTTAAAATTATTTTATGTTAAACAGTCCATTTAGACAACTGATTGTTAAGACTGGATGTGACTTTAATAATTTGAATTTTTTCTCTGAAGAGTCAAGGAGTTGTAAAAATGTTTTTCTTCCCTAAGAAATGCATTTAAAGACATGAGAGGAATTTCCTCGTGGATTCTGGCAGTGAATGGTGCTGAATTGCCCCTTTAGATGTATGGAATGCCAGGAATAGAATCCTGAGAGCTGGAGGAAGGATTAATTGGTACTATCAGATATGCTTTTAGGGATGATAATTTTAAACTTTAGGGGCATGAAATTAGTTCAGGCATTTTCATGTCATATTATATCAAGTGTTTTTCCCAAACAAGTTTTGCAGCAGTTATACTTACAGTTCTGAACATGGGGAAATATTGTGGAAAAACAGTGTCCAACAGGGGCTAAAGCGTGGACATATGCACTTCATCAATTTCTGCTGTAGTGTTTTGTGATTTTCTTAATTGTGAAAATAATATAAATAATGCCTGTAAGAAGCAGCTAAAAAAATATCCACCCACTTACAGTTTGCAGATTGCTGGGGAAAAGAAACAGTTGGGTGGAATATTAATCACTTTAGGCACGGAAATGCTTATTTTTAACTCTTTCTATAAAAGATTTGTGTTAGACACCCATCAATGGGTGTAATTAGTTGTCCCCTTTCCCGTTTATTTTCTGTAGCAAAGGCTAATTTTGCTTGTAGTTGTCTCCTTAAGAACAGAACAGTAATAGCAAAGCAAATCTAACTGCTAAATGATTGTGTAAAATCCTAAGGTATGCAAGGGAAAAAGAATTCATTTAGTCTGGTACCTGGAGAGTGTGTTTACATACAGAACATACCCTGTTTTTCTGAAGGAATGAATGCACCGGTTTTGTGTTTTCTAAAGTCTGTCGCTATAAATGCGCTCAGCGATTCTCCATCCGTCCTGTCACTGTGCCCCTCGTGCTCCCTCCCTCTCCCACCAGCCTCTCAAAAGTTGCGGCGAACGTCCCCAAAATGTTGGCAATCTTTAGACTGATCACTCTCTGGCTGGTGGGTTTAGAGCCTCACCTGCTTAATATCATGAAAAATTAAAATCTAAGGGTCACATCTAATTTCTACTGAAGTCCAAGACAAAGTTTGGTGACCCAAAGGGAACAGCATTAGGTAGCAAACCCGTATGTACAAAATATTCCCTATATTCAGTTTTGTGTGCTTTCTCCTTTACTCAAATTACTACAGTAGCTATTCTGCTTTATCATACCTGGGAAAAATCACTGCCTTCAATGAAATGATTTCTAGAGCCGTATTCCAAATGTCAAAAATACAGGAATGCACAAATGGCACGTCTGTGTCATATATATATACATTAATCTCGAGGATCTGTATATGTCAATTTTGAATAAAAGTGCTGTGAGTTTTCTTATAGTTAGTACTAACCGGGGCTTCCACATTTGAAGCACCAAGGTGCTTTCAGTGACATACTGTGCTGCTTTGAAAGCTGAGAAAAAGTAGGAATATTCTGAAAATTAGTTTATAGCATAAATATTCTACCTCTAAGCTTCTAAGCTTTATCCCTTTTAATAGCTTTTAAAGATTACATCCCTTATTTCTACCTTGTTTCAACAGAAATACTATGGAAATTAATTTAAAGCCCTTTCTCTCTGTGCACATTGTTCTCTTGTTTGGTTGTTCTGATGTTGCTGAGCTATTTACCAATGAAAGTTTCAGCTCATTGGAATACAGAGCTTGTGTTTGTAAAACATTCGGTCACAGTTAATCATAAACTGATTCTGGTGAAAATTACATAAACCATTCTTTTACTTGCAATTCCATCTTTATGTTATAAATATTCTTTCAGATTTGCTCTGAAAACTTATATTTTTCTGTGTTCTCTCAATTAAAGGCTGTATTTCAAGGCAGGACAGATTGATTCCTATGTTTATTCATATTTTTGTGAATGTATTTACTTGTACAGTATGACAGACATTCTTATTCTGGTTTTTGTGTGTTTTTGAAGGATATTGAATGTGTAGACATTTCTGGCGCTTTATAAATGGCACTTACTGGCACTTTAAATATGTAGGATGATATTTAGTGGGGCTTCTTTCCCAATTGCGATATGTTTTTTTGAAAATTACAACAACTTGATAAAGTCCTCAGAATAATGCCTGGCTGCCTTTTGTTAGTTGCACTACTGCAAGTTTTCAGATGTAAATATGTGCACCCTGGATTGAATCCTGTGACCCCACGAGTTCCGCTGAAATAAATTAAGGAGAGTAGTTGCATGAACGGGGAGTGAGGCAAACATGGGTTTTCAGAGTCAGATCCTTTATTGCCTTAAAATATGGGTAGGAAACGCCATCACGTCTAGTGAGAGCTGGGTGCCTTTTATTAGGAAATTTGCCTTTTTAGTTCCACTTGGATCTAACTGACCTACTACATTGAGAAAAGGAGATGTGGAAAATGTAGCATCTGCTGGTACAAAATCTCATGTGACCGCAGCGCTGTGGCCATAACACTGACAAAATCATGGGCCCTCTGGTTTGTATTATGTTTTTATTGTCCTTGCTTTTGTTTTCTGTTATGACTATTTCATTAAGTGGTATACTGCAGCCTTTGAATACAGGCTTGTTCTCCTGGGGACAAGGCACGTGATGGAGCGAGTGTATTACCCTCGGGTAATATGTTCTATATACCATAGTAATAGATGTGGTGGAAATGCCTAGATTAGAAAGAGAGGAATACCTGGGGATTACAGCAGTGTAATAGAGTTCTGCCAAGAGAAAAATCTATGTCCTCAATTTTTAACCTGGAAGATGGGGATAAGGTGACTGTTAACACTTCTGATTTCAGGTTAGACCTGAACTTGTGATGGAACAAAATTCGCCCAGTTTGGGTGCCAGTGGGAGAAAGAAGTTAGAAGTTCATGCATCAAAAATTCTCCCAGCCAGCCCTGTTACATGTATTTCTGATCAAATACAACAACATAGTGTGAATAGGAACTTTTGAGACTCAAACTTGGCAATAATGAGATGTTTCCCATTTCCTAGCCCATAGTTCAGACTGTTCAGCAGACTCATGCCTCTGGTGTTGCCTTACTGTTTATTAAAGTCAGTAAACAGGTTACTGTTGCCCAGTTGTTTTCCCTTTTAGTCTTGTTTTAAAGATAACAAATGCGATTAGCTATGCAGGCAAGGTAGAGTTTTTGTCTCTGCAGAATAAACAATGCCATATGTTGCTAAATCTTTTTATGGGGTGGTAAACACATATAAATGGTGAAATCATCTGAGATTACCCTGGATGTCTTTCTTTCCACAGTGCCCTTCAGAGAGGCTCCCACCTATTCAAACAGAAGGCGGAGACCCCCGAGCACCTTGGCAGCACCTCGGATCTTGCTTCGCTCCAACAGTGACAACAATCTGAACATCAACAACCTCCCCGAGTGGTCAGCCTCCTCCTCTGCTTCTTCACACCGCAGCCTTTCACCTCATCTACTTCAACAGATGCAGAATAATCCTAATGGAACTGTAAAAACTGTGGGGAGTTACACTCCATCCTCCCGGAGCCGGTCGCCATCCCTCAACAGGCTGGGAGAGGATGCCAAAAGGCAGCAGCACAGGCACATCAGGTGACTTTTTGATTATTTGCACATGAGATCCCCCCAACGTTATCATGCTGGGCTGCCATGTTCTTTTATACTCTTTGTGTGCCCACTTTATCTAATATACAGGTAGTAAAATCTCAGCACAGTGGGATGAGTCCAAGTGTGACTATTTTAATTGGAAGCTCCAGTCAAAGGCAGCTGTTTGCTCACAGAGCTCCAGCAGCCAGGCAGACTTTAAAGTTCAGCAAAGCTCAGCAGTGACTTAGCACTGAATTTGCACCTCCAAATCAAGGTGCTAGTGCCTAGTGCTCAAGATCTTTCAATAGTCGAGATAACGACTGCATTTAGCAGCAAGGTTAAATGTTTCTGAGATACTTGGCCCCTTCATGAAACTATTGGTGCTGTCTGAAACCTATGTTGGTGCTGCTCATGGGTGATGAAGCAGAGACTGTTTAAGTTCTCTTACCTGTAGATGTGTGCTGAACAAAGAGTAAAATAGAGGGAATAAGTGGGGCTGTGTAGGAGCCCGGATAAGAGCAAAGTGGGCTTCTTGAGATGACAATGATTCATGTCCTGGCCTTCTCATGGTTATCCTTGCTGCGGGATTTTGCATACTCCATGACTTTGCTGCTTTTTCTTTCCTCGTGAATTACAAATGTGATCTAGCAGGCACTCTCTGCAAATACCCTGCAGCTATGTCCCACTGGAGAGTAAATCCTGACTAATTAGAGTGATGTAGCTATTGTAAGTAATATAATAAAACAGGGCATTGTGTCTAGGTTTTGATCACAAATGGGGGCTTCAGCTTTATGAACAGACAATTACAGCTTCACTTTGAGGAGGACTTGGAAACTACATCTGTCAAGTGTGCAGGCAGTGGAGCTGCACCAGAACAAGGGCTTAAAGCTCAGAGCTGCAATATGAAGGGAGACAGAGCTGAGTACTGATGGGCAGAATTAGAGCTTGAATGTTTTGGCCAAAGCTATTTAATTCCATGGTCATTTAAAATGTCAGGCTTTGTCTATCCTGTTTGCTAATATCAAAAACTAGGCACTGTTCAGAGTAGAAAAGGACATGAGTGTTGTTAGGAAGTGCAGCTGTTGGTTTCTCTTTGTCATTTGTAGGTGTAATGGATCTTTACTCGAGTTTTCAAGCCAGTAAAACAAAACCTCATGTAGTTGAAGCTGTCACGTATTACCTTGCACATCCTTCTCTCCTTGGCTGTAGGCACCCAAACCGACAAGCTCTATTTGTGATAGCAACAGTGATGCTGGAGAGCGGAAATACGGCGCAGTGTAAAAATAAAACAACATCTGAAATGTAGTGGAAGGATCAGGATGTACATTTCTTATGCCAGTGGTTTCATGCAGTAGAGCAAATTCATCTTAACATTGTTGTAGGTTACAAGATTGGCAAAAGCTGATTTGATTATAATTTGGGTGACACTTCCTCCCAGGGACTTGTCTCAGCTTGAAAACATGTTTTCTGTAATGAGGCTTCACTTAGGTGAGGAGGTGGATGTGAGGTGCTTTTCAGAGAATGAGTGTCCTCACATTGCACTGGATACCACTGATGCCACCAGAGTGGGAGGTTTAACCTTAGAGTCAATGGTTATCTTAGCTGGAAGTGATGAAAAGTGCTTTTTCATCAATATTCTGGGGATAATCCACTTCCAAACTCTTCAAGTATAAATAATCCTTTGAGGAGGGAACAATTAAAAAATGTTTTTGAATAAGGAAACATTTGTTTGCTTTGAGTTTGTTCAGCCACTTTCCTCTTCCCTTTCTGAGAGCATGTGATTTGGAAAACTAGCACAACTGATAGTGGCAAACAATTTAATGCCTGAAATTTTGTGGAAATGTAGTTGTGATCTCCCTCTTAGTGCATCAGTATCACAGCCACTTAAACTGCCACCCAGATGCAGAGTTTCCTACGTACCATCAAGACTTGTTTCAGAGGTGTCCAGAGTACATCCAAGTACTGAGAAGAGAGCTGGAGGCTCTCTAAATTTAAAGACAACTAAAAGGTTTTTATATATATATATATATTATTTTTTCCTGTGAACAATGCCTTTTCTTGCCACAGGCCCATTTTGCATTCATGAATGGCACCTTACGTGACACTTTCCTCACAGATTTTGTTTAACTGTGTGGCCACCTACTTACTGTCAGCTAAATGTGGGAATTGTTGCTGTCTCTGCTTATTATTTGCAAATAATACATTCACTGCAAAGCTGTTGTTCCCTTTAGATGAAAAAGCCCTTTTTGACATAGCAGTAGATTGGGTCCTGGAGCAGAAGCAGCCACAAGGGGTAGGTTAATTAGTGGAGAAGGTCAGAGTATGACAAAGGGTTAATGAGGTTTGTGGGGTCTGTATTGTGGAAAGGAGAGGGATGGAAAGCGATGCTGGAAGGGGTTTGTGTGATTTTTACAGCTGGTGTGGCTCAGGTGTTTGTCATTTTATGAGGCTGCTGCTTTTCATACCAAACTGCTTTTGGGTGAGGGGAAACTGGGAGCAGAATAGGAGCTGGATCACGGGTGGCCGCTTTCTTCTGGGTGAAACACATCTACACGTCTTCTGAATTCTCCACATCCTTCTCCTGCTCCTTTGTGACATGGGTTTCGCTGGGCTGGGAGCCCAAGCTGGGGACGAGGGCGGACAGAAAAGATATTTTTTGAAGAAGTCATCTATATGATGTTGCAGCCCTGATTTCTATTATTAAGCTTGTCTGGTAAGAAATGATGCATTCAGTGCGAAGGATCAATGTGCCATTTCCCTCTCCTCTTTCAGTAAGAGAGAAAATGAATGAATCTTCTGTCATAGGAGTTAAGATGCTGAGATGTAACACTGTGAGTAGCTGCTACCAGGAGAGGCAGAAGATACAGCTTGATACAAGTGGAAATGGGGTGTATAGCATCAGTTTATAGATCTGGATTTTTTTATGGTAATGACTGTTTCTTCACTTATGAGGAAAAAGGAATGGAGCAAAAGAACTGAAACCCACATGTCATCTTTTCCTGTCTTCTTT
The DNA here is from genome assembly GCF_963082525.1 of Nesoenas mayeri. NCBI lineage: Eukaryota > Metazoa > Chordata > Aves > Columbiformes > Columbidae > Nesoenas > Nesoenas mayeri. The sequence continues at coordinate 66,743,590 of NC_137548.1, read as the reverse complement.
TCAACAACTGTGAGAGTTGGCTGAGGTTTCTGGTGCAGACTCCATCACAGACATGCAACCAGAGCTCGCTTTTAAACCCTTAAGTACAACTTATCTTTATTACCACCTGTTCATAGTAATAGAAGAACTATTCCAAATGGTAAAGAAGTTACTGCAGGAAAATGGAAGCGTTTGTGATGCGAAAGATACACTGTGTTTGTTTTTCTATCCAGACAACTTGTTCTTTATTTATAATGAGAGTGTTACTGACTTCTGTTTTGGTCAGAGATTGGTTAAAACAAAAAGTTCGAAGAAACAGTAAACTCCAGCCCTTGTATTTCATTTTGCTTGCAGAAGTTTGAGAGCTTTTCTTTCTCCTTACAAGAAAGTAAGCAGAGTGTTGCAGTACTTGACAACCATTAAATCATTCTTCTTCCTTTGGTACTCTATCTTTCCTCATAAATCTTTTGAATATTCTTCTTTCTCATGAGCACTTTCTGTTCCTAGACTTTCTGTGTTGAGTCTCAAATTTTTATGATTTTTTTAAAGTTGAATAGTAGTGTATTGCAAGTTTGTTAACAATATCTCCTGTAGGTTTCCCACCTTCTTTTAATATTTGCCTCTTTCTTGCCTTGTATTTTTGACAGTTCACCTGTTTTTCCAGGGGTTTATTAGTCATCTTATGCATTGTTCTCTGGCTTTCAATAATTTCTTTGTTATATACCATAAGTAGATTGTGTGTTGTTTGATGATGTATGGCTTATCTGGGCACACCATGCTGAAGTCATTGGGGGAACTACTGGTAGCCAACAATAAGAAAAGATATTTTGGATAATATAATAGTCAGAAGAACCAAGCTTTGTGCAGATCTCAAGTTTAGCTCCAGGCCTTGGAGTGATGAAGTAACTTGATTATTCCATCCATTCCATTAATAATTCAATTGTCTTGATTGTTCAGTCAACATTACAAAATTACGAAGATATCCATTGCCAACAATAATTGTAAATACTGACATTTTAAAGTCTTTCTGACAAATTGTTTTTAATGTACGATTTGCATATAAATTTTAAACTTCATCAGGGTCTGCGAATGCACAAGTTTAATTTGCAGAAAAACTAAAAACTTTGGTGTTATGTGTTTTCATTTCTAGGCCATCATGGTCAGATGAATATTGATCATGTTTCATATTGAAAGATTTCAATCATGAAAAGCATGTGTTTAGGATGAAAAAACCTGCATTTTCTCTGCAGATTTATGTCTTACTGTGAGACAATTGTTATTCATTGCTTAATTTAATCCTGCTATTTTTATGGTAAATGATTAACTTTGCCCATTTTAAATACCCAGTTAATATTTTTTAATTTCAATTTCCAGTGCCGTTTACAGTCCTGGTGCCAACAAGGATACTCTGGCTGCCTTGGATTATCAGGGTCCAAAACGCAAGCTTTACAGCGCTGTACCTGGGAGACTTTTTATTGTCATAAAGCCATATCAACCTCAAGGAGAAGGGGAAATTCATCTGCACAAAGGAGATAGAGTCAAAGGTGAGTATATAACTAATTTTGAATAAACATTTTCCTCTGCTAAATGGAAATTTTATTTTAAAATTCTCTTCTATTTTAGGGGAAAAAAGGCTTTTATGCCTTTCTTTCTTTCTTTCCAGGGCATTTTGCTCCTACTTCTATTTTGTAAGCAATACATATTCAGCTACTATTTTAATTGTGACTTCAAAGTGCTGCTAAAATTCACAAATATGAGCAGTAATAGCAGCATTGTCTTTCACACCAAGCATGTAATTTGCTTCTGTGGGCATTATAGAAAGAAAACTCCAGGGTTTTAAAAGGTTGTAATCATGTCAACTATCTAAGCAGCTCAGGAAGGAAACAGGGGTAAGGTCAAATCTGTTTCAAGCCCTTTCCGCAAGGAACCATTTATTGGTTAAGTGGAAAAAAAATCCCGTCATGAGACTGAGGATAAGTAGCTAGAACCTACTGTAAACATTTTGGGGAAGAATTGTGGCAATGCATGTATAATTTCTGTCCACTGATGCACTTCCCAGCTAAGAATATGTTAAAATCAAAGCTAAACTTTGCGTTATTATTTTGAAGACGTAAGTACACCCAGGTACAGCTGAGAAAGTGGGTGGTGTGTTTTACGGGATTGACCTTTCAAAGGGAGTGTTGTTACGCTGTTTCAGCTGCTGTTTTGCACATCCAGGTAAAACTGGTCATGAAAGAAAGGAAACCATACAAACCAAATACCAGTTGTGGAAATCAAATAAAAGGGAATGAATTCAGTGTCCTAAATAGACGTGTTAAGCAGCTGAAAATTTCCTTGCAACTGAAACTACTTATCTTGCAAAGTAAAACTTCAAGTATCTCCTCCCTTAAACCTGCAAACAGGAGTTGGAAAAAAAATGGGGAGCGATTAGAAGGCATTTTTGTGTTTTTACTTTTGGATGTGTCTGATTCTAAAGGGTTTGTGGGTTTAATAATTTTCATTGACTCAAGCCTTCAGAAGGTATAGGACAGAAATCTGAAGAATGCCGCACTTAAAAATAAAACGTATGCAGGATTTATTTTAAATGCAAGGATGAAGGAGGAAGGTTAAACTTAGGAGAGCTGGTGATGTCCATAGGGCTGAAAAAGTAATTTTGTAGTTCTATGAGATTGTGCCCTGATCAGGTAGGAAGCAATGATTATGATCTAAAGAAAATAGTGCCCAAGAACTTTTGGAAAAGCCCATACAAACTCTTCACAAAACATTATAAAATTTCCCAATTAATGAAGGTTATCTAAGCTAGAGTAAAATTAATAGAAGGCAAGCAGAAGTCTTAGGAATTTCTTGGGAGTGTCAGATATCAAATAAAATTCAAGTATTAAAACCAAAATTCAAATAAAATTGACAGAGTTTTACATGGTTTGGGAACCAGCTTTGCAAGCATCCAGGCTATGAGAATCAGTGCAAAAGAAGTAATGCAGAATAGCGCTTCATAAAAGCCTCTGGGTGTCAAAATAATAGGTACAATCTAGAGAAAATTAAAGCTGTCATGCAAAAATGGAAAACAAATTAAAAGCAAATGTGATCTTTTCATACTTTTACAGCAGATTACTGGCTCTCAGGTTAAAATGTGAAGGCCTGGGGTCTTCTGTATGGAGTATGGAGTTCTCACTTCTCAGATGATTGTTGATTAATTAGAAGAAAATGAAAAATGTTGCATATAGTGAGAAAAAGATGTTAAAAAGTGAGACTTAAGTACACTCCAGAACTCTTTGCTTATTTGTAAGCTCAGAAAATTTAATACGACCAGGAAAGAGTGGCAGTACCTACAAACAATGCAATTTTGGGCGTCATAAATGGTACTTAACTTTCTACACTGATTGTGTTTACAGAGATCTAGGAGGTGCCAACAGATAAAGAATGAGGATGATTGAGCACCAGCTTCTTTTCTTGGGGGACGTTGTACACAGTTGTGTTTGACTGACTTGTGGAATTTAAAAATGTAGTGATGTTTTTGTTTATGTAGAAGATGTAACATCGACATAGATTCTTGTCACTGGAATAGAGACTCCAGACTTTCTAGAGAAAGGCAAGACAGAAAATGTGTTCCCTGGCAAAAGAGGCAACAGTGCAACAGGTTTCTTGGGATACTGAATGTTGTAGAGGCATTTGTTATCTGGCTGTTCGTTTACATGAAAATTGGAGACTCTTATGTGCAAAAATATCCCAAGAAAAAAGGATTTAAATTTCAATTAAGAGTTTAATATTTTAAAAAAATATAGTTCAAGAGCCATTGGGTCTAAGTTATTATGGCAGTAACTGGGAAACAACACAAGAAGAAATTAGTCCACTTTAAAAATCTTCTTACAATATTATGGTCTAAACTTAAGACTAATGATTTTTGTGGGGGACACTAACCAGTGAATGCCAAAATGCTGAAACAGAAAATAAGATTGTGTCTGGTCTGTGAGTTTTGAATCTCTGTTGACGGGGAAAACGTATGTTTACTGAAACTGACTGTAAATTAATTATTAGTCCTAGAAGAAGGGAGACATGCCCATCCAACATCAAATCATCCCCGCAGGGATTATTTTTCCATCTTCAAGTATATTTTTTGCATGTAGAATTAAAATCTGGCAGAGGTCTAGCATTTGCAGGCATACTTGTTTTAGAACATTCTATAGAACTTTGATGCAGTAAAGTCTAGTGAGATTTCTGTGCATGTTGATCTGCTTCTAAAAAAAGTTAGGAAAAACAAAAAGTGCACAAAGGGTTTGTCAGTATTGCTACTCAGGATGAAATCTTTTGGAGCATAATTTAAGGCTATTTGCATGACAAGGCTGGAACGTGGTATGACAGACTCCCATTGTAATCAAAAGAAAAACTTCCAGAACAAGATCAAGTCCTATTTCCCGTTACAATGTCAATGGTTCCTCAGTTGTCACAGAAAATATGTCAGAATGAACACAACAAGGTCACATAGAGAATGGGAAGTCCAGGTAAAAAGATAGTGATGCTTTAAAAAGGTCTCCGTTGTGTAACAGTTCTGAGGAAGCCGTTCAAACTTAGCATATGTGACAAAAATCGAGGTTCAATTAAACCTGGATTCGCGTCCCTGTTCCAGCCTAAATGTAATTGTTTCTAGAGAGTAAAAAAAAAATTACTCCGGTGTGAGACTGATAGGCATCCTCTCCATCATCCAAAAGCACAAGCTCTTATAATCCTCAGTGTTTCTTGTGCGATGTGCCAAAACTACTGGCTCTAAGGAGGTCCTGCTTTTTTTCCACTCTGTACCAGCTATATTTTTGTCTTTCAAAAACCTTCTGAGTGAGACCATGATCCATTCAGCCTATAGTTTGGATTTTCTGGGGTTACACAGATGTGTTTGGGGTTTAGCAACTCACTGTGTGCAGTGAATGGAAGAAATGAAACAACATTAAACCCCTTGGAATCCAGTTTTTCCTCACTTTGGAACCACCTTAACCTCACATTTAAGAAGCAGAAAAGCTTTCTCTTCGCCCCTCTCCTCTGCCAGCTTGGTAGCTATGCTGTTCTGTATAAAACACTGGTGCTGAAGTGCTGGTTTCTGGGATGGTTTTGGGGATTCGAAGGTGTTTTGTTATTCTGATCCATGTTCGGTCTGACCCTGGGGAGATGCTAATCACATGTTTGCCCCGTGAGACTAAGCACAGCAAAGATGTAGCAAGGCATTTATTACAGGGATAAACCCCCAGAACAACATATTAGAGAAAGGGATTAGTTGGGAAATGTTTTTATGGATTTTCTTTTTTCACTTGGTAGAATTAGAAGGGTCACGGAGAGGGATGAATTCTTAAACTCTTGATGAAAAGTGCTTTCAGAGGAGGAAGATGAGGCAGATTTTTGTTTTCCTTTCTAAAACCGCCAGAAGGGCATGAGTAACAATAGTTCACAGTATATGATACAAGGAAACTGCTCAGAGAAAGCTGTGAATGGGCAAGGTCCAAAGAAAATATAAATTAAACAAAATGGCCTTGTATTAATAGGATATTATGTAGCCTGTACAAAAATATCCACTTTATTTTTAGTTGTTAGTCATACATACTGACATCATTTGTGTGTCTGCCACTCATGAAAGAAGGGCCATGGCTGTTGTAAAAATAAATGTGATATCTTTATTTATACAAGAACAACCCTCATCTTATGTTTTCACAAAAAAATGAAGAAAAGGTAGCTTGATTCCCCACCGAAACACTAACACATTTTGTTTCTTTTTTCATTTTATATCTAAATTCCACAGCAATAAATCTGCCACAAACCAAACACACATATATAAAGTATCTTTAAGATGTATTTCAATCAGCTTTTGTGTTGCTAAATTTAATTTTTACAGTGCAAATCAAGTGGCCTCCTTTATAACAAATCTCAGATGTAGGAAGGGAATGCAATGCTCCAAAGGTCTTTGTGATCAAAGAATTAGCAGTTTTCTGGTTCATGAAGGTTAAACAATCCAGCAGTATCCGTGCATCCTTGAGAAGGTTACCTTGGATTCACATCTGTGCTGGCGTATGGTGTTGGAAAGGTAACAGATCTGGATATCCGTCAACATGGTGCAGACAATCTTGGGTCACTTAGAAACAAAACAATCAGAATTGTTATCAGAATCTATGTTGTATTAAACTATACCTGAAATGCATAGGAATTATCCCAGGAAAGAAAAGACCACATGGTTTCCTGGTTGAAACACTTTGAGAACTTTTGACGTCTCACCCTGCTCTGTTTTGTTTTTCTTGTCTTACTATGTGTTTTTATAACATTTCCATTTACCATGTGATTTCTAGTTATTTCTTCCAATGTCAGGCCCCAGATCATAGTATAGGTTGTCCATGGGTGGCTTCCAACTGTAAATTTTCACTTTCTTCTCTTATTTTTGTTGCCTGCCCTGATATGACTAGCTTCTCTCACCTAGAAGGTAAACAGAATGCAGGACTAGTTTTGAAGAATGCTTGATTTCTTTAAGTCTTACTGTAATTAAACAAATTTTCTAGTGCTTCGTATCTAGAAAAATAGGGAGTTATTTCAGTATCCCAAATATGTTCCAACAGACTTTTTCGTGACCCTTCTGAGATGCCTCCTGTGCTGGCATAGTCTGAAAAGAGTTTACCACACCCAAGATCTGTTCTCAGCTACATTCTTTGGGGTCACAGAAACCATAGTAATTCAGTAGTAGTGATTCAAGCATGTATTCTAGGCAGAAAGTCGGTAGTTCTCAGCATTAGAAACACTGACCCTTGCAGCACTACTTGTATTTCAGTGTGATCTCAGACAGCAGGGCAATCCAAATATATCGCTAGCATTTTCATTTCTTGCGAAATCTACTTGTAAGTCATTTTGAAAAAGAAAGATTATTAAACCCCTGCTGTGCTTGAAGATATTGCCAACAGACAGCGCTTGCGGGCAGAAGGAAAGTTGGTCCCCCAGGCTTTTGCACTAGTTAGATTAGTAAATAAAATACTGGAAAGGGAAGAGCCTCTGAAATGATGTTTTGTTTCTTCAAGAGCATTTTGTACCTTGTGTAAATAAGTATGGCAGCAAAATTTAACCTAAGAGGTTTTCATAAGTATTGTTTTGCTGCTCTTTTATATGAAGGATGAAATTAATGTGAAATGGAATATTAATCTTACTCAGTTTCACTGGTTTATTTTGCTTCCTTACTGTCTCCTGACTTGATCGGTTTGATTTAAATTCCGAACATAAATAATTATGACTCACCGTGGATAATAACACAACTAATTTCTTCAAGTTGCTTGTATCTGAAGAGCAGGAGAGAGTTGTACTTCTAACTGATAGTCAAAGTTTTGTAACGAAGACTTTGCTCCGGTGTCAGCAGGAGAACTCTTGCTGTCAAGACTGCAAGAAAGTGATTTGGACATAAACCCATCCACAAATCCCCATGGTCTTATCTCTTGCCTACTTAAAACCAACTTTCCTTGAGTAGTCAGTGACTGGCCTGAAATATTCAGTATATGGGGAGTACCAGAAGACAGAGAGGAGCTATGAATGGTGTATCATCCAACACAGTAGTCCAGGCTCCAGATTTGTGTTGGTTTGAGACCTCTTCCCAGATTAATGCCTCTCCTCTGCATCCCCCTGACCTGGAGTTTGGGAAAGAAGAGCAAACTTGACTCTCTCTGCACCTTTCTCAACAGAGATGGTGGTCATTGTTACAAACAGATGGGTTTTTCTGATGCTCAATTTGAATTTCTGTCCAAGATTGAAATCTGTGCAGAAGATTTGTTTATTTTCTCTCTCCTTCACTATCTCCAAACAATTTGAGAGACACACAAATAACAGGAAAAAGATGATCTTCATAGAAAGTTGTTGGTAAAGACTTAAAAAATGAAGAAAAAACATACAGGGCCAAACCTTGAACAGCACAGCTCATTCAGTTCTGTTTCAGTTGAGCCCTATTTTCTCAGATTTAGAAGATTATGTGCAGATTATTGTATTTGTAGATTTTGATGTAGTGAGTGGTTGCTCTGTTAATAGTCACTGTCATCTTCTCATGCCGAGGTCCTTTTCCTGACCATTGCTTGTTTGCACTGTTTCTTTCTTGAGAAAGCAGAGGTGATAAAAGTCGAAACGCTGGTTTAAGTCAGGATCTAGCCTGACACTGATTGTGACCATGGTGGCTGGGAGCCTAAAGTTCCTTAGTCTTACCTTCTGCTTGCAGTGTGGGTGGACATAGAGATTCTGCACTAGGCACAGGGAATGACACTTAGAATAATAGAAGTCAGACAATTAAATACCAAATTACAGGAAGGTACGGTTGCTTTTCAGCTACACCAGCAGAGCCACTTACATTACAGAAGGGTGAACGACTTGAAGCCACAGTTGCATCACACTCTTGTTTTGGAGGCAAAACTGGAAGTTCAACGTAAGTTTTAAAAGTCAGGAATATTTTCTGTCCATGTTATTTCCCTAATTTGATTTTCTCAGTTAGGTCCCACAGCCTGAGATGGGAAAGAACTGCGGAATTTGCTTCTCCGCCAAAGTGTCTGTGGAGCTGCAGTTGAATCTGACTGCTCAGGTTAATTATACAAAATAATTAAATGTGGATACACAAGGTTTTCCCTCCAGATAGCACGTGGACTGCACAAGGACATTTTCTACATGGCAGCTGGAGCACAGTCACTTGTTTGCATGCTGGAGGCCTTAATTTTGTTGTCATCGGGGCGATAGACGATGACTTCTTCCCTAGTTGTGTTGCACTGATCTCAAGTTATGTCAGTCCCTCTTGATTAATTATTTGAAAAGCCAGAAAGGGGCTGCCCAAAAGGCAGAACAGACAGATCTGCTCATCGTTAATCACAAGAAGGAAGCGATATCTGTCAGGAGTGAGGTGGAGTAGGTAAAGAAATAGAGTAACATTGCAACTAAAATCAGATTTGAAGAAAAATATATCTCTTTAAGAGACAGCAAGTTGAAGGTGTAACTTGTGCTGACCTTCAGTTCTGCTGTGTGTAAATCTGAGTCAAGTTGTACTTCAGACACAGAGACCTGTCGCTCTGCACAGTTCTCGTCTCTTAATCTCGTTTTCAATTTACCTAGTTGTATGCAAAAATAGACCAAACATTGAATTTTGCTTACATTGATATGTGTACTTATGAAATAAGTCACCATTACAGCTCAAGGTTAGGAACTTACATTTTTAAGTTGTAATCACTTCAGGGGCTGTTTTAAGCAAAATTGCTTTCATCATTGAAATACGTATTCTTGCATAGATTATCTGTCATTTGGAAGCTCTCCTTCCTAAAGGCAGATAGTTCTGAAAATTTACACAAAACAACAGGTATTTCTACAAGAGAAAAGCCTAAATTATAATTTTAAGTATTTCTGCGAAAAAGAAGTTAGGTCTCTACTCTCTGAAAAATAAAAATCTATTTTAAAAAAGCAAACCCAGAAGGTTTTCACATCAAGACACAAAACCAGAGTTCAGAAGGGCCCTGAATCTTGCTTAGTTAAAACTCACATGAAAACCCTTTGCATTTCATTAGGAAAATGGCATATTACTAAGGCATTTCAGATACATCCTGTAGAAGCTATAAAGACAGTGGCCTGAACTCCCTTACTGAAATTTCAACATCCCAAGGAATTTAGAAATAGAATACACCATCATTTGAAGGAAAAATATACTCTCTTGATATACTCTCTTGAATTAGACTGATATTCAGGATAATTATTTAAAGACATTAAAATATAAGATCCTGATAGGCACTTGCTTTTGCATGTTTTCGTTTTTCTCAATTGTTTGGTATTTGTTCAGTTTGGATTTACAGTTTTATTCATATAGTTGAACATAATTCTTATTTTAAACTATACTTTTGGTATGAAGAGTCACATCAGGATTCATATGCTACTAGAACCTTAATTTTACTCTTATAACATCAGATCCTTTTTGTAATTCATGTTATGTGTAAAGAGACTCTGGCCTGATCTTGCCATAGCAACCACATCTTTTGTTTTTACTAAAATAAAATGGAAAAAAAAATACTTGATATGATAAAGCTTAATTATTAATTTTAGGAAAGTTATCCATTGTTACATCCTTCAGAAAGGAAAATGTTGATGTGAAAATCTCTTGCTGGTACCAAATTATCTATTATAACGTATATCTTAAGCACTACTTTAAGAGGGAAAAGACAGAAATTAAGGCCTCATTCTAAAAAAGCATTCATGGGTACAAAAGATAAATTGTATTTTTTTGATTTGTCCTTTAAATTCTCAATTATCTGCGTTGGAATACATGAAGTGTTGCCAATTTTTACAGATATGTAGATTATTATAGCTTTGGGTCATCCTACAGATTTTCTTATTAATGGTACCAGGTAAGATACATTAAAAAAGATTATTTCAATTTTGTTGGTAGTTCAGAATCATCTAGATCTCAACTTACACATTTTGAGTATTAGGTCATATGTGCTTCTCCTCCATCTCATCAACAATTTGTCTCTGTACATCCCTGGCTACCCCACATTTGCCTCTTGGCTCATCGTCGTGCCTCTTGCAGTTCCATCAGCCTTTCCCCTCCTTTCTTGCTGCCCATAATGGTATTTTTTCTTGACAGTAAATCCAAAAGAACCATTATTTGTTTGTAGCTGTAATTTCTAGACAGGCTTGAAACAGAATTGTGAAGGCTGACTGTGTTCTGGCAACTCCTCATTTCTCCTTCTACCTCTTTTTTGTAGACATTATGTCTTCAGGCAGGTCTATGTGTATTTTTTCTTTACTATTGCTATTAGTAATCACTAATATTTAATAATTCATGTAATAATGGTCTAAAGTGCAACTGCTTTTTCTCTGTAGTAATCACTCTTTGCCTTGTGCTCGCAGATGGACTTACAAAGCAAATTTCTTTTCCCATCTTGATTTGGATGTCTTATCAGCTGCTGCTACCATAAACACATGAAATTACTCTATGGGTGCGAAATATCCAACTTCTTTCTTACAGCGCAAATGCTTTTTGGAGATGGAAATATCTGTGTAATTTGGAGCATCAAAGTAGCAGATTTGACAGATTAATAAACTACTGAATGGGGAAGTCTTTCTCAATCTCTAAGGAGTTTTGTTCTCCTGATATTACCAGTTTGTGAAGTGAAATCAGGACTGAGATTCAGTGCTGAAAACTCTCCTCAAAACCCCCTAATTACTTGCAATAGAAATTGTTCCCTGCCTCACATATTGAAATTTACTTCAGCTGGAGTCTTAGACTCACTTTTACGGTTTGAAGTTAAATCAATGTACAGTAGGACCCTACAATAATGATAATATTTGTATATGTTATTAATCAAGTTTTCCTACTTCCTTGTCTCATATATAAAAAATGCACTTTATTCTTATGTGAACAGAGGTTACATCATTAAAAATATATTGGAAGCTGATGAATACCCAATATATATTGCATGAATGAATAGGCTTCTGTTTCATGTAACATTGAATTATCAGATTGACTTTGCATGTAAATGTGCACAGGCTTTAAACATTTTCAAGAGCAACAGGAATTTGTTGACATATTTTTCATTAATTATGCTCCAAATTTATATTTATTAATATTTTAGGTTTTGCATTATTTATTTTATTACTGCCATTAAAGCACAGATTTACTTTCTTCATTTTTGCTTGCATCTAAATGTAGAGGTGAAATATTTTATTCTTGTGTTAACAATATCAGTAGGTGAAAGAAAAGGCATAGCTACAAATTTTCTGTTCAGCTTCAGTGTCACTGTAGAGTTTGTGTCTTCCAAGGTCAGTGCTGTCCGTCATTATCCCATAACTACCTGGGTAGGTATAGATTTCTTCATATATGTCAGAAAGGTGCTCGGTAAATTGAGCATTTGAGATCCATCGAGGTGCAGGATTTTGCAATAATGGATCTGTTTCCTGGGGCTTAATATATTATTCTTATTGACAGTGATGTGTAAATATGCAGCTCATGGAATCTGTATCTCTGAATTTCCTACACTAAAGGACTTAAAATTGACATATTAAAAACATTTTTCTGTCAAATATCTATTTTTATAGATATCTGTGCTTTGTAAGTAGTACCACAAATGCCTTGGGATTGCATTAATGAGAAACTAGGCAAACATTTAATTTCAAATGCAATTTTACAGACTTCTTACTACCTCTTTAGTATTTTTATTGGGTTTTTTTTTTGCCTGTCATTGATTTGATTTTCATCTTACTCTATAGTAGCACACGTCAGGTTCCAATTCAATGCCAGTGAGTCCCAGCAGTTTCACCCATACGGAATTGAATTGCAGTCAAGCTCAGGGACTATCATTTTAAACCAAATAAGGTTTGTTTTAACAGCACAAAGAATGTGTTGGAGATCATCAAAGTAGCTCTGAGCAAGTTAATAACCCTCCCATACCGAAATACCCTGCAGAGAGATTATTTCAGGTCAAGAAAACGATATGTGTATGTTAGCAAAGAGATGTACTTGGGCTAATTAGCCTTGATTGTCAGCAGGGCCGTTAGCTTGGCTGGCTGAGCATGCGGCTGATGGGACTGGGCTGTTCGGCTTCCATGGGCTTATTTTTGGGAGCTCAGGGACCTCTCCACCGAACATCATGTTTTGGACAGATGTACTCGGAGGAGCAGGGTTGTCTGAGAGAGCTACATTCCCAGTCAACCTACTTAGAAGAGCGAATGGTATTTTTGTTTTTCTATAAAATCACCTTTGTTCCAATGTTAATGTGTAGCGTGTTTTTAATAGTACATTAATGTTCTTTTAAAATAAACATACAGTGATTTGTGGGAACTTCTATAAAATTAATTTAAACATAATACTTGGCAAGTATTTAGGGTCCTTTCAGTATTGTAATTAGTCTCCAATTGTTACTAGTAAAAATATGCATTGTTGTTCTGCGGTCTTTTGTCACAATCCCTGTTGAGCCTTAAGATTAGATTGTGGTTGGACACGATGATCCTGAGGGTCTCTTCCAACCGAAATAATTCTATGATTCTATGATTAATATCAAGGTAATTAAAACTACAGATAAAGCTTTTCTCCTGTTGGTGAATCATTCTCCTCTCTATTCTCTGTGTCTTTTAACAAGAAAAATCATTGAAATGTTTCAAAAGGGATTGGTATTGTGTGTCACACCTGTGGGATATTCAAGTGTTTGCTCTGCACTCAAACTGTTAAATCACATTACTCGACCTACATTACAAATCTCTGGAGCTACACTCTAAATAAAATAGCTTGTTTCCCTAGGAATTATAAAACATACGAGCTATCAAAATACGTATTATTGAAACTCAGTTTTAGTGTGAGTTCGATTTTACAATGGGTTCAGCTTCATTTGAACAGGCAAGGTAGTACGACCATGCCTTTATACTTGATAAAAGCAGCAATGAGAAAACTGAAAACTGAAAGAATTATGTGAGGGCCAAGAAAACTTGTGAGAGAAATAAATTTGGGAAGAGGTTCTGAAGACTGATCAGAGAGGGTCACATTTAAAGTTTTCTCTATGCCCATTTAGAGGTACCAATATTTCAAGTTATTGTACGACGTTTGCTTTTACCAACGTGATATTAAATTATTACTGAGAGCGTTATGTAACTATTCATGGTATTTACATAAGAGAAAAAGGATCTAATGCCTCTTATGTCTCTTTTCTATTTAGTTTTAAGCATTGGTGAAGGTGGATTCTGGGAAGGCAGCACCCGGGGACATATTGGATGGTTTCCTGCAGAGTGCGTTGAAGAAGTTCAGTGTAAACCAAATGAAAGCAAACCAGGTAATCGGATCAAGTTCCTGTTCAATCTTAATAATGACAAATGTGATGTATCTGTCCAAGCAGAGAGGCAGCCCAGACACTAACGTGTTGTACAGCAGCACGTTTGTGCAATACTAGAAACTGCCGCATTAAAATAGAAAGCTGGGTTTATTGATCAGATTTTGCTGGATGCTCTCCAAACAAACAGTCTTTCTCGTGAGGGACTGTGCTCTGAAGTATTGCAAAATCGTTTACACAGAGCTGTTTGCAGATGTTCTGTAAAGCATTATGCTGCATTTTATTTTCGGGCAGTATAGGAGAATGGTTAATTAGACAAATAAAGAAGAAAAACTGGCCAGTCATCTCCTGATCTGAGGTGGTCATACAATGCATTCAGCTCTTGTTCACAGCAGTAAAGATCCCGCTGTTGACCTTTTCCTAAATTTTAGAGGAGGAGTCCATTAGTGGGGTGTCCCATTTACATCCTTGCTGATAGTGAGGAAATAGAATCCTCCTTTATCATATCCTTGTGCTGCCGCGGGTAAGTACAACAAAAGTGACTATAAGCAAAGAGTCTTTGCAGTTCTGGTATAATAAAAGAAATGTACTTTGAAGCCTCTTATTTTAAGAATTACCTACCATCTCATAATTTCACCGCTTTTAAGAATTAAGATATGAGGACATCCTCTCTAATTAAAACCTCATTATAAATGAACTCTGAGAACATAATTAATGTTCTCCAGGAGTGTATGCAATTTTAAATTAACTGTTGACGTGGTTTGGATCTCCTCTGGCATTGCACAGACAATATACTAAAATTTCTGCATTGTATCATTCATTCATGAACATTATTCTTTTATGTATGTCTTTATAAGCTGCACAGGTATAGTGTTCTTTTGTTATATATACCCAGTGTATAAACATGAAAGAATGAAATAGAGTGCACTGGACAAGAGAATAGTTCCAGAGTAGTAAGGATTTGGAAATATTTATTAGGTTTTATAATAATTTTGATTTCATCGGTGTGAAAAGGATATACTTGCTTTTCTATTTCCCTTTTGAAAGAGAAAAAGAAAAGGAGGCAAAACCAGATCTAGTATTTGGAGGGAATGGATTTAGCCTCTGAGAATAGAGAGAGAATAGTTATGCAGCTCTTCAAAGGGCTTAAGAACAAATCAGAAATTGAAGACGGAGGAATATTAAACAATAAGAAGATTGAGGTTGGAATTGGCAAATCTAGGAACAGTGCTGTTCTCAAATACTGGATGTAAAGAGAGAATAACAAGTTGCAATTCCAGTGTAACTTCATCTGTTGGCAACATTATGGAAGCTGAATAAATTCTGTCAATGTGGAACATAAGCTGGTGAAGAGCCACATGTGAACTGTTCTGAAGATCCTTTAGTAAAACCTCATGGGCACTTGATTGAAAGACTTCAGAAAGATGCAGTTTATGTAAGTCATCACTAACACTTTTATTGGGTCTATCATGGCAATTCTGCATTAAATTTGAGCTCCATTGAAGTTGTCTTCAAATCTGACAAAAATTCCGGGAAGGGGCATTAAGGAAAGTTCTAAAACGTGAAAGGAGTTTTGCACCTTCTTTAGATATATAAAGTGGTTCCGAAGAGAAGGTAATCAAACTTGTGTGTCAAAAATCCTTAAAGACGTTTTCAAGAAATACTGTAGAAAGAAAATTCAGTATATGATATGATAGCTTTAATATAGAACAAGATTGGTTTTGAGCAAAAATTTCTTTGATCATTCAAAGGAAAATGAAAATTAAGAAAAAACATTGTCACAAGAAAAGCAAAAGGATTACCAAAGCTGCAGGTGTTGAAAGAATATCAACAGAAACATCTTACACATTATCTGACGTGAAATTACAAAAAACTTATGCCTTGTGTCTGCCAAAACACCAGAGCATTTGCTCCAATTTATACCTTTTCCATACTGTTGTCTTTCTGATTGTTTTCCTATTTGTTTATAGTATAGTGTGCATAATAATGTCAACATAGCTAGAGACTTTAAATATACCATTCTTCCACTCCAAAAAACATTAAAATTTAATTTAAAAAACACAAAATTGGCACATTTTCTATGCCTTTGAGTGGCTGTCTTGCAAAATGACCTGCACCCAGAAGGCACAAGTGCTTCTCTCTGTAATGCAATAGATGTTGGAGGTATGAGTATGAGATACATGTAATCCAGAGTAAGCGCCATATTATTATTGAAATGTGGTATAGACTGAAAGCAGCTGATGATGGAGTAGCTCTGTGCAGTTAGCTTCATTCCCTTTGCATGGGAACCAATGGAAATGAAAGAGGAGAGCTTTATAAGCAAAAATCTGCCAGTACTTCCTCTGAGGACAGATGCAAAAATGTGTTAAGCATGGTGAAATGATTAGAAATTAAATTAGGTCTGCTGGGATGGCTGAAAGAACATCAACTGAGAAACATCACAAACTTGTGCGAGTTGCAAGAATTTGCATCATGGACTTTGCAAAGCAGCAAAACTTCTTATGATAATGATTTAGAAAGCAAATCATCATAATGTGTAGGGAATGAATCTCAAAGTCAGCCTTTTTCAGACCAGCACCACAGTTCTTTCCTACAAATAAGACTGAGGAACGTTTCTTCAAACAGCTTCTCTTTGCTGTTAAGTTTGAATAATTATGTTTAATAGCAGCGTGTCGTTTGCGTGCCGTGACTGAAAGAAAGAGAAATAGTTCTTGGAAAAACCCAAACCACAATTAAACACGATGTGCCCAGTAAAACCGGCGGGCAGGTGTTTCGTGTCATGCTGATGTATAATCTCACTTGTAAGACAAGTTCCAGGGAACTTTCATTGCCATCCCGACTGGCGGGTGGAAGCGGGCAGCCCAGAGCAGCACCTGGCTCCTGGGATCTCTTCAAAGACATCACGCTAGCTTGGCAAGTTCTGTTTTCCAAAAAAAAATCGCGTTGACTGGCATTAATTCTATATCCCTTCTTTAATCCTTCATTAATCGAGCCTTGTAGGAATTATGCCATTTTTTTGCTAGGATTGATGCCAGGCTTACAGGCTTTTAATTATCCAGGTTGTCTCATTTGCCCTTTAATAGCACTGGCACAGGACCCGCCGCCTTTCCCTCTCAAGAAGTTTCCTTGACATTTCGAGATCTAATGAAAAGAGAATAATGACAAAGAAAATCGTTATCAGTACTCTGCAAAGTTCTTTTGCCTGCTTTTAAAACATTCTTAGCCACAAAACCTTCGTACCATCTCGTTTTAAAAAGTATTGCCTTACTAGCCAGTTTTTAACATTCTCCAGAATTATTCTTAGACTGAGAGTATTCTTTCAGATGGGGTTGAGGCATCTCACTTTTTCCCTGTACAAACACAGAATACAAATGGTACATATTTCTTCTTTTTCCTATGTTATTCAGTAATGAACCAATTCCATTCTAAAATTTATTTGTATTCCTAAATCTGTGAAAATATGCTGTGTTGTGTTTGGGGTTTGGTTTGTTTGTTTGTTTCCTAAAATGATCTTGGTAGATTGAAGAAAGTTCTGCACAGGAGAAACTTCATTCATATAAAATCCAATTTAACTAAAATCTATGCAAATGTGAGGTACTCCCTTTGGTTAAGAGACATCTTAGAAGGATTTATTAGCCAAGTGCTGTTGGTGCTGCAGGGAATCACAGGTTGTCTTGGATCTCTGGCAGCCGTAGCTTGCATCCACTGAGAATATGTTATGTGACATAGCTTTATTTACATTTTCTATCTATAAAAAACCCAAGACTTTTCATTTTACCAGTTTATTCTTCCCTTAAAATTCACTTTCCTGCTTAAAATAGTAAGAATTCCTACCTAATACCTTCCAATAGCAAATGAAGCACAGAAGAATCTATTGTCCGTAAAACCAGCTGTCCCACCAAGGGAAGATGTAGTTTTCTTCCTTCTATTTAAGTTTAGGTATTTCCATTTGCTTTTTTTTCCATCATAGGTTATTACTCCGACTTGAGAGATTTACTATAAAAACGCTTTCTGTTAGACTTGTGATTTTGTACTCCATGCCTGTTAGAATTCAGAGATACAGATTATCCGGTTGTTCATATCTGAGATGAAAAGTATTCATTTATTTTTCTAGGTAGAGATTACCTTTAATTACATCCTGTCTTTACTGATTATTGTCCTACTGATGTGCCTGAAGACCTCTTAGATTTTACGAATGATACTGAAGTGCAGGCAGACTCAGCATGTCTTTTAGTGATTCTTTCTTGCTGTCTTTCAACTCTTGGCCTTTTCTTGAGTTCCAGTTTATTTCAGACTAGATCTCATCCGGCCACGTGGCTTGAGTGACCATTGGCGGTTGTTCAAGAACTCCTTTTTCCATGAAAAAGTCCAATTTGCAGACTCATGTCTGCTCAGTCCTGTGGCTGCAGCAGAGCAGGCGGCACTTATTAATAAAAAGTGTATTCCTGGCTGAATATTCCTGACTAAAGTGCTGATGTAGATGCGCCCATGCTGACCTCTAGTGTCACTGGTGCTCCGAGCAGACACTACTGAGCATCTAAGCTGGGATTTCTCTCCCAAAATACCTGTACTTAAATGTTTGATATAGCTTCTTCATAGATTTCAAGCAACTTGAAAAATATAGTGGCAGATTCATATGGTTCTCTTTCCCATTTCTTTTTACCTATGTAATCATACATGGATGTTATAAACAGAAATTGCAGCGTTCCTTATCTGACATTCCCTCTGGATTTCAGAAGTTACCAAACAAGTCAAAGTTGTGTTAATAAAATGAATGCGTTGCTACACAGACTGCTATTTCTTAACTAGAGAATTTTCTTTATTCTGCATTTTTGGTTTTTAACATTTTGTGCTATCAATAAAACCAGATTTATTCCTCATTTCCACCATCCTTTTATATAATCAGCACAACACTTTCCCAGACTTTGCCTGTGAATTGAGGAGCCCCAGCTGTACCAGTGGCTGTTCTGTTCTCTGTGCACAAGTGTCTTGGCACGTATTGGATCTGAAAGTTTTCTTCCCCTTGTCTGTCACATCAAGCTGCTTTCTCCGTGCTGCCTTTCAGAAAAGTCATCAACATTCTTTGACTGCTGGAATATATCTGGGTGCTGTTGAGAAGAATCAGAGTTGGCAGAAGGGGTGGGTGTGCCAAGGACCCGCTAATAGGGGAACAGGGTGGGTGGTTACACACACGCCACTGCACAAGTTACAGCATTGACTGTGTCCTTATAGACACATGTTGTCTGCCCGAAGTGCTGAAAAACTGAATTTCCCCAGGTTATGCTCTTATGTAGCTTATAGTTAATTTCAAACATCCCTTTGTGAGAAGGATGCGTGCCAGAAAATTAAATTTTCATTTTTTTTTCCCTACATTTTTAAGTGTATCCATGCAGGGATGTGGTAGGTAGATTACAAAGAACTGATATCACTGGGTATACCCTGTGATATGCACTAAAACATACCACAGAAATTTGGTCTGTGTGTGTGTGCGCATCCCATTGCATCCCAGTGTGGAATAGAAATGTAATATGCCGAGCCTGGAAGTTCCCATCCCCAAACCCTCAAGCCCAGAGGAGATGGTGGAGCACATATTCACAACTAAGGATTTATTTTCTGAATCGAAAAGGAAATAGATATGCACCCATCTCAACCTGACATGCAAGCAGAGCTCTTGAATAAAGCCATCACACTTCTTCTTCCCGTAAGTTCAAGGTCACCTAATTTTGTCAGTCATAGATGGACAGTTTAAGGTGCATTTGAAGTCTCTCAGTTTGCATTCAGATATTAGTTCCTGAGCTCATGAAATGTGTAAGTTGTAGCTCTGCTCATTCTAGAAGGATAGGAAACTTTGATTTACCCAATTTGCTGTTTGGACACAATAGATACCCAGAACATAATCAGCTGTGAAAGCAAACCCTGGTCACATATGAAACAACTTTTTCCTGTTTTCTTAAGATCAGTTCTTGGTAGTTATTTAGGTAGAAAGAGAACTATAAGAATATATGGAAACATTTAAGAGATTGTTAGAATTCTGAAAAATTCTCTAAACTGAATAACTTTGAAAACCGCCGGAAGGAAGAGGGTTTCAACAAGATCCTGCAAATAGGAGATGTTACCTGACCAGATGAGTGCCTCGAGCTTTTTGATAAAAGGTTTTGATAAATGCTCCTTCTACATCACTTCACCTTGAATAGAAGGTACCTGTGACAAAATTGTCATGCAACTTAAACTGATTGACATGAGGACAAGACGTTACAGCAGCTGGAAGTACTGAACAGAGAAAACATAAAAGTAAATTATTATATAAGAAAGGAAAGATGTGGATATAAAGTCAGCCATTTGAAAATGGATAGGAAAGCTCAAGAGATTAATATGATATCTTTGTAATCCCAAACAGAGTCCTAAATGTGAGATGTGCAGTCCCACAGGTGTGTTTAGTGAAGTTTATCCATGTCTGTTTGAGGAACGTTGTCCAGCTGTCAACCTCTGGTACCCAGAGCTGAAACTGACAGGTCAAACACTATTCATCCTGCTTTGAAGGATGCTGTCCGAAGCTCTGAAATAATCTTTTCTGCCTTGCTTTGGGATTTTGCACAACAAACCACGTGGCTGACAGGATTCTGAAAACTTTCATCTTTTGAGAAGCCACAAAATATCCTTCCCATGTACAGATTTTTAAGTAAAAAAAAATGTGAATAGATGACACAACTCAGCACAGTGATCATCCACAAAGACGCTGTGTTCTGCTTCATGGCTTAGAAAGATCAGGAATATGTAACGTACTGTATTCTTTTTGCATAAACTGCATTCCCTTTGGTCAAACAATGGGAAAAATACTTTATACTGGAACTATATGCAAAGAACTAGAGCTGAGGTGCTGGCAAATCAGTCCATAAACCCCAGCTGATGTAGGAGCTTGGAGCAGAAATATTCAACTGATTCTGTCAACTTTGAGCGTGTAAATCAACTCCATGTTTTGTCTCAAGTGCTGGAAATTTAAAGAATGAATCTCAGCAAGTTTCTGCACATCAGCTTTGCTGAGCGAAGCGTTTGTGTTCTCAGACATGATCAACAGACTTTTAAATGATAATAATTTCATTATTCATCCAGTTTTTGAGAACAGCACAAAGCAAAAACATTTAAAAAAATATTCAAAAGAATGAAAATACAAGCCTAGGTCTAGGGCTTGTAAAGAATGGAAGTCTATCTGCATCTTTATCTGTGAATAACTAATTTTTAATTCATAATATTTTGCTGTCTCAGCTCTTTGTCCGACATGCACTTCATCCCTTTCACTCTGATTTTCCTGCTTGCAAAGAGCCACTTAGGAGTAACTCTAATCAGCTGAAAAGGAGCAACACGGTTCTCTAAAGCATTGAAATAGGCTAAAAATAAATTGCACAGCGATATAAAATCAAACTTACGTGTTAGGAAAGTCAATATTTCAAATGCATCTGGGATTGTTGATGTGTGAAATCAGACATGCGAGTGTAGAGTTTTCCCTTTTCTGATTCTTTCTGCATTTTTCCTCCAAAAAAATTGTCTATCAGGATAAAAAAAACGCAAACTCTGAAGAGTGTCTCAAAAAAAATAGAGTTAGCACTATATATTCCCTTCCTTTTCTTTCCAGTGATGCACTCACAATTTCTGTTCAAAATCACAGTCCATCTAACATTAAGAAGCAACTTTTAAAGTCTAAGACCAAATATAGATACTAAAATGCCTAATGTTACAAATTACTTTAGAAGTATGAAGAAGATAAAGGTATAAAGTGAATGATTTACAAAGCAAAAGAACCTCCTGAGGAATATAAACCTCATTATTGGCTTAAGACAGAAAACTTCACCCTGTGGCAGAATTTGAGCAGCCGTTTTATGCAATGTACTAACAATCTACAAATAATACTCTTTTTTTAAATAATTATTATTATTCATTTGATATCTTGTGGAAATACACATGAAACATGGGGTTCTTTCAACCCTTCAAAATCTGGGATCAAGTTATTTGAGTTTTAACTGATTTGCCATATCTTTGGTACTTCTTGATATCTTGTGATCTTATGATAAAATATACGTGATCTTTACTTTTTCTATAAGTGTCTTCAGTTGTAGTAGCACTAGGTTTTGGCTTTTATTTTTATTCTACATCCATTTTTTTTTCTGAAAATCTGTTTAGTCGGAATTCTCTGATGCGCCTGTGCAAGTATTATTTATATCAGGATACAACTTCTGTTAAAATCATTCTAGGTATCTATCAGTATTAAATAAAGCATCATATTTCATTTACCTCAGTTCATTTAGCATAACCTAACACTTTTAAAAATTTAAAATGGCTGATATAAAGCAAGGCAAGTCTTAGATCTATGCATATTCTGAAAGTGCTGGTAAGTCATCTTTTTCTTCTGTATTCTGTACTAAATGACACATTTGGGTTTTTTCCCCTCTTATTTTTAATGGCTCAGATAAAAGGCTTGACAACAGAGGCTGAAAACTCTTTGAAACACTCCCCAGTTATTTGAGATCAGGTTCGTATTAATCTAAGGAAGATGATAGAGCATCTGCTTACAGGATGCTGGAGGTGATCAGGAAAATGATACCTAAATAGCTGTCAGATAATCCATATTCTGTTCTTAAATTACGTCACTGCTTTTTACTTCCATACCTGCCTGCAAGAAAAGAGAATGGAAAAAGGGGCTTTTTCCAGCTGGCTAAAACATCCACCGATGCCTGATGGGGAGAAAATGCCTTGATAATGTGCTACGTGATGACAGGGACTAATCATAGGAAAGCAGCATGAAAACAAACACGGTATTGTGATTCACTGAAAAACTCAATCAGTTATCACATTACACATCACTCGCCAATTTTATTCTGTAGAGCGAACCATGCAAGTAGAACCACCTCCCTCTGCTAATTTTATCATTGGATTGGTATTAAAGTGAAACTCCAGGGTCTCACCTTGTGACCTGTTAACTCATACTAGCGCGTTAAGGGCTTCAAAGCGTAATTTATTCAAATGTAGATCTTCTCTCCATCCTTTCATCCTGGACTCAGCCAGCTCTGGATTTTCTGTGGCAGTGGTTTGAAAGGTTATACCTGCAGTGTTGGGCTTTGAAGTTGGTTGCGCTTGCTGCGACTTTCCGTATCCCGGAGTGTGTTTATTTAGCTGAGAGAACTTCACATCAATATTGATAGTCTTATTTGTCAAGCCAGGAATAGGTTATTTGTCTTCAAGTAAAACAGACAAACCTGCGTAAATGTTTCTAATTCTGAACTCACAAAATGTATTGAATTTTAAGTGGTCATGGAGCTTGACTACGTTATTTATAAAAGCATGTTTGTATTTGGGACTGAGTTTGGAGCTCTGGTTCTGCTTTCTGATCTGAAGTCAGAGATACCCAGTGACTTTCTTAACCCTCAGTTCAGGTGACAATTCACAAATACCAAAAGTGGCTGCAAAAGTCAAGATAATTTTGTGGATTTTTAAAAGCAAAAAGGGCTTCAGTGTATGGTCTTGGGCCTTTGTTTTTGTAGTTAAAGTTCAACGATAGTTACACAGAAATCACAGGGAGCTATGGAGTCTTTACTTCATGCTTATAGATATGTTATTCACGTATCAAGCACTAGTTTAATGTTGTCCAGAGAGACTTTTCAAATAGTTACATATTTTGGCTGCTGTCCTGGAAATAATAAAAGGAATTATATTCGATTTGCTGTGCAGCAGATTAGTAGTTTAAGGAAATTAAATATAAGGTATACTTTGCTCATTTATCTAAAAATTCCTTATGCTTAAAAAATTAAAGTTTGTGGAGTAAAGGTTCACAAGAAACCTCTAGAAACGATAACATTACCTTTTGGCTGAATAGTTAAAATGTTGGATCATATGGGTTAAGAAAAGGGCTTTTCATCTACTGAACATGTTTTTATGCAATAGCAGATGGGAAACTGAAGCTGGGTAACAAGAGTAGAAGTCTTTGCCACCACATTATAATGAGATACAATGAGAGCGTTGGTGTTTCAAGAATGTGCTGGAAATGTTCATAGGTGTTGGGGAAGTCACGCATGGTCAAAACAAAAATGGATTGGCAAAAGCAATACAGTCAAATACCAAAACATGGATAACAGACACGGCTTCAAAATACCTTTGCAGTGGAAGGGAGGAAGATATGTTAGAAAATGATTATTCCAAGAGGCTGTGCCAAGGTGTGTCTGAAGAAGGGAAGGGAAGGGAAGGGAAGGGAAGGGAAGGGAAGGGAAGGGAAGGGAAGGGAAGGGAAGGGAAGGGAAGGGAAGGGGCTTTGTGCTTTTAGTACATCTGCACTTTGGGAGTTGTCAGTTGAAAAGTACCTAAGCACAAGAATAAGCCAATATTTCTGTGAAGTTTTAAATAAAGTTAGTGCAGACATGCTTCCAGATGCATTTACATGGCTATGTATAAGACAGAGACTAATCACTTAATAATGACTCTGTCTTCTATGTTGTCTGTGCGATCATATCCTTTTTTGGGGTGCCAATTTTGTGCAGCAGTATTTTCTTTCTCAATTAATTTTTCTTTTCCCCACTCCTTCTGTGTGCTCTGCAGTTGTACTGGCACAAAGTTTGTGCAGCTGCATTTTGGACTGAAAGGGAAAGCTGTAGTTATTTGTTAGTTTTTAAGTCTGTCCTGTAAGGAGACTCACTTGGAAAAATGATGAATGATTAATGGAAAGGACATGAATCCGATCACTTGATACTTCCTAGAATTGCAGCCTGAGTCTGATAACACAACAATTACCAAAGAGCAGGAGCCAACAAGCACCCTCTGCTCTGCAGGAATAAGCTGATGGCAATTACGAAGCACTTAAAAACAATTAATCCTTTCCGTGATGCTTTTGTGGTACCAGTGCAGTTTATCAGATTGAACATAGACAGCAAAGCTGCAGTGGGGAAAGATTCATATCACATACCTATATAAATTTATATGGTATTCACATTTCCAGCTGAGCAAATCACCTTCAGATACCTTTCTACCTTTTTAGTATGTCTGTGTGCTTCAAACATTTAGCTCACCCCATACATTTAGGGGTGCAAGCCAGTCCTTTGCTAGTCAAGTTTAACAAATCAAACAGGAAGCAGGAGGAAGGACGGGAATCCTCATGACACTATTTATTTGCCATCAGAATTAAACTCCAGGATAAAAGAATTCTAAAGAAAAAAAGTAGAAAAAACCCCTCTGAATTGCAGCTGCTATTTCCATCCTAAATGTTTTGTCTATCAGACAACTCAGAAAACTATTTATTTATGTTATATTAGCATTTGTTAGTCAAAACTTAAAAACGAAACGTAACAGTTATATTCCTAACTGTAAATCCCTATAGACTGTAATTTTCTCTTCCTTTGCCAGGATAAAACCTGTGCTTTGGTTTGGTCTCATATACAACTTTGAAGACTTTGAGTAGGCCTCTGGTTGAGAGGAAATGTGTATATATATATGCATATATATATATATACACACACATATGTATATGTATATTATATATCTCTCTCTCTACAGGAATTGTCCAAGGCACTTTCACAAAAATCCCAAATCTACCTGGTTAAGATTTTATCATCTGAACACAGGATAAAGTTACATGCAGTGAACAAAAGACTATGAGAAAAGCAATGCCAGGAATTCTTTGTTTTTAAGAACCAGGGGATGTTTAAAATATCATAGGAAGAACAGTGATTTTTGCCCCAGAAAACAGAAGGGCAAGTTATAGATAAGTGCACTGATTAGTGCTGCAGAAAGAAAAACTTAGATAAAATCAGAGGAGAGGTACAAGGCAAAATTGGAATAGACATGTAATCCATCGCATTTTTGTGTTTACTGGTAAGTGCTGTGAGGATCCTACATGTTCACTGCTGATAAAATGATGTGCACAGGCAAGGAAAATCTGGCTAAAAAGTGAAACAGCAAGTCTGGAGATAAGGAGCTCCTGTGGCTGGAAAAGGGACTTGCAGGGTTGCTGTAGTTCTTTGGTGATAGCATCTCAATTTTAAACACTTTGCATCTTCAGACATTTCTGCTCAACAGTGTAGAGCTGTGAACTAAGGAGTATTAATTATTTTTATTTTTAATGATCAAGGCTTCTGTAGCTCTGGGACAGTTCTGGGCCTTTCTTCCTCCGTCCCTATGATAACCACACGGCTCCGCTTTCTTCAGTTTCTTTTCCTGAGCTTTTCTCTTGTGAAAATAGCAGAGAACCGAGACCCCTTCTTTGCTCCATCCTCTTAATTATCTTGTGAGCAGCGCTTAGAGGTCGACACGGCACCCCTAAGCTTTATAATTATCCACCCATCTTTAACTACTCACTGAACATCCACATCATTACAGGTAAGAGGACACAAAATCAAAGTTTTCCTTTTCTTTTTTTTCCCCTGTTCTTATTTGCTTATTCGAATAAGAAAATAAAGTGAAAAATCCTCTAGAAATGTAGCAGTACCCAAAGCCAAGTTACTGTGAGTTCTGCTGGGTCATGCTGTGTTTGAAGGGTGCACTGCAAGGCAATCGGAGGAAACTGGAATTCCTAATTGAATGCTAATTAATTAGGAAAACAGGTATATCAGGTGAACTTTTGTTTGTTCTTCCCTCATTCTTGCACCATTTTTAGACAACAAGTTTTAAGGGTGTAGTTTGGTTTTGAATGGACATTTGAAATCTGTATATTAGTTTTACTCATTTTGTTTAATTCTTTCATCATAAATGAATGGGATTTTCGAGGTGTACACTGCTGACATGGTGAGATATCACCTATTTTCTTGGCAGCAGCTGGACACAGGAAAATTTGTATTTTCTTGCAAATTTCTTGTTTAATGGGGACAATGGTAGAGTCCGCAGAAAAACAGGGAGGCAGAAATGATTGTCAGAAGGATCATGCGTTCTTGCTCTGCAATTAAATAATAGATAATGCCCATTATTTATCTAATTTATGCCTATGAGGTAGTCTGACAGAGTGGGAAAACGCTGTTCCTGCTGA
Source organism: Nesoenas mayeri (assembly GCF_963082525.1). Classification (NCBI taxonomy): domain Eukaryota; kingdom Metazoa; phylum Chordata; class Aves; order Columbiformes; family Columbidae; genus Nesoenas; species Nesoenas mayeri. The sequence goes on along the minus strand of NC_137548.1, from coordinate 66,716,833 downwards.
ACAGCTTAGTGTTTATTTTCTCTCTGCATCATATCTCATCTCCTGAGGATTTCTTCTGTGCTGCAGCATAGAAGATGCTATTTTAGGGACTGATGTCCTCAGGTTCCCACTCCCCCAAAACATCTTGCAATATTGTTAAGAAGTCCAGACACTCGGTACTATGTGTAGACACAGTCCCGGACCTTGACACAAGGGCTTAATGACTCCAAGTAGCTTGGGGTGGGAAGTGTTAGTAAGACTGAGAAGTAAGGAAAAACATACACCTGGGAGCAAAATAAATGACGTGGTTGCAAGTGCTGTTAGTTCTGTGTATTGCAGTGCACCACTACGCCCAGTTTCCCTTCTGTGCTGGGCATGTATTTAACTGGATGGTTAATAGTGGCACTAACCTGTGAAATTGATGTAGTTTTTTAATGTTAATTTGTGTGTAAAACTCTCCATAAATTGTTCCTAAAATAATGACCGATGTGTCTGAAGCTTGAGGAATCTTGAAATGGAGTTTGTGCTTAATTGTGTTTTGTACGTGAATAGAACTATCTAACGTTACTGCATTTCTTTTTCTCATTAAACAAGAGTTGAGTTTATTAGCATATATCTTATTAGCTGTCTAATAAGTGTGGATAATACTCATTATTTAATTAGAAGCCTCACCTCTAACGAAGTGTTTTTAAGTATTAATTTTGATAGGTGTTTTAGGGTTCAGTTCTGAAAATGTAAAATACTTAAACCTAGAGGTGAACTGCAGTGACTTTGAGCTACAGTGTAGTTCTGGACTTTGGGATTCAGTGCAGTTTCACCATATAGAAAGATTTGGAAGACTGAAATGTGTGATATGATAATGGTAGAACAGAAAGAATAGAACGAGTTAGTTGCTGGCAGTATCACAGGTAGTCCTTTCTACATAGGGAAGGGGATCTGGGCTTTCTAATAAGATTCACCCTGACAAGGATTTTCCCTTAATCCTCATGTTTCCGATAGCTCAAACAGATTAGTTGGATACTGAAATGGGTAGGTTGAAAATACCATTTATCTCTGATTGCTGGAATCTCTTTCTGGGAAGCTTTTGGGAGGACAGCGGTTATTTCTGTTGTTTAAACCAGAGTTTTCAGATTAACCCTGGAAAAACCTCTTACGGTGCAGGCTCTGGATGATGGAACCTGTCACTAAGTGGCAGATTAATGGCTGGACTTTCAGCTGCCATTTCAAAGCACGGAGAAAGCACATTAACCACAATAGCCTGTTAAACAGCTTATTGTTTTTAACAAAAATAAATAAGCTTGAGATGGTTATTTTCTGAATATGACTTAATTTGCATTCTGGCATATCCACATCCACAGCATGTGATAGCAGCCCTGTCATCAGCCCAGGTTTGGGCTCAGCTTGGGAGGCATAGACTAGGATAATAGAGAGTATTAAAGTCACTAAAAGTTTGTGGGTATCATGATGAGTATTCTGAACTGCAGGTGTGAAGTTAAATTGCCCCAAATCCCTGTCATTCTACTTCAAAAGTGTTTTAATCCATTCCTTTAGATTAAGTTAATTTTGCCCAAGTACTCTGTTATGGTCAGGCTTTCATGTTGTAAAAAAGGTCACTTAAAGGAGCATGAAAATAAGAAATCCAGTTCACCCCACCTCCTGAAACATGAAAGCGTAGTTTCATGTTTTCACAAACATATGTACATAGTTATGACTTAACATTAATGCCATTTATCAATGTAAGAGACCAAAGATTTCCTAGTAAGCGTATTTTCCAGACCTAAACACCATTTTGCTTGAAATGCGACTGATACTAAGCATCAAGACACTTAAAAATACACCATTGCTTATAAGAGATATTTTTAAAGCTTGAATTTTAAAAGTATACTATTGCTAAAGTGTGTGTGTTTGTTTGTTTTTTTAAGACTTTGTTTTACAAAGATACATTTTAAATGTTTGTTGGGTTTTGGTTTGTTTGTTTTTCTAAAGCTTGCACAGTGTAACATTGTGATTTCCCTGCCTTTGAAACTTGCCGTATATATTTTAGCTGCTTGGTTTTGATGCCCTAAGGCAGGTTGTACTGGTGACCTTGCAATACTCACTTTGCTTACATGGTCAAACTTAAGTGCATATGAATACGCTGCTGATTTGTATTGATTTTTCTCTTCCTTGTTATTAATCAAGACTGAACGTGGAGAAATTTATTAAGGCTTTCCCTCTGATTTTCTTGGTAATGTATTCTAGTGTGCAAAAAGAAAATAATACTCTACAGACCATCTTACAAATGTACATAATACATGACCTAGTGCTCATTAACGTACCTCCTTCTTGGGGTTTTCAACATCTCCAAAACAAGAACATATTTAGAATTGTTATTACATGCATTCGATGAGCATTTAAGTCAAAGCTTCAAATCTTTTATTACAGAAATCAGAAATTAAAACCTCAACCATCTGGCCAGGATCATTTCTCCATAAATCTGACTGTTCTGGTATCTTTATGTGGAATATCAATATTCACAAGCCTTCCTACATTCTTAACTTGCTGATTGTATCGTTTGAGTACAGAAAATCAATTACTCTTACCTACAGGAGCAGAATTTTAAAAAGATACAATCAGGGTTGAATTTCATTCTCCAATTTAAGTTCTGGATGCTGTGTGCATACATGGCATTTGTGCCCCTTGGTTAAATTCCCCTTTGGGCTCTTGATAAGGTCACCAGCACGCTGCCTTATTCCCAAAGCCCTTCCAGCTGTTATCCAGGTGTGTTCAGTTTCCTCTATTGATTATTAGAGCTCACAAAGCAGTAAACTCACAGTATTGTGAATTTCTGTGAATGGAGAGATCAGCAAAATGAACGAACAAAGAAGGGTTTGGTGCTTTTTTTTGTGGTTTATAATGTATCTATGCGCAGGAATGTAAATCACGGTGCAGACAGTCATTTTTCACGTGGGGGATTTATCTTAATCCACTACCTGGTAACGAAAAAGGACGGTAACAATATTCTTTAAATCTGTCTGGTATTGTATTAGGTTTTTTAATTATAATAGTTTTGTCTGTATGTGTTCTGATGGATATATCTAGTTTTAATGTGGAGCTTTTTATGGTAATTATTAATTATAGGTTGGCACAACTTGCAGTTTTCCAACTGATATTGTGCAAGAGCCTTTTCTTACATTTCTTAATAAGCAAATTCATCAAGAGTGTGAGGGGTCCTAACGAGTTTCCTTGCTATCAGACTATATACAGAACATGACCTTACTCCAGTTTTCCAATGAGACACCCCTAGCAAGGTTATGTTCTCCTGTGATCAGCTGAATGTGGCTTTATTCTACATGTACTGCTTGCAAAGTTTGTGTTTAGCATCATTCTTGTCCAGCCTGTGTTCTCAGTGTTACTAAAGGCAATGGCAGCAGCTGCTCATCTCCGCTCCTTTTACCTGCCATCCAAAGATTCCTTTTTTTCAAGGCAAAATTCATCTGAAAAAGAATATTGGAAGAATTATCCTGCTAATAGAAAGCCAAATCTGCCATCCAAAATCAGTAGAAAAGAAACGGCAACAAATAGGAATATTTTTGAAATAGAAAACATATATTAATATTATTCAGATGAAGCTATTCTGGTTTTCTGAACTTCTTATTTATAAACATGCTGCATAATTTTGTGTATTACGCTTTATATTATTCTAAGTATCAGCCACACAGCAGGACATCGTCCCAATATTCTAAAGGAGAGAAGGAAAGATAAGCAATGGAAGTGTAAAACCACTGAAATATTAGAGTCTTCAGTAACATGTCACAAAATGTGCCTCTATCAGACAGGATGTGACTGGTATGCTAAAATGTCTTTTTCAGGTTAGTATGTAAAACTACGTCTTGTTCTGGGAGAGCAAAACATTTTATAATATTTATTACATGGTGTGAGGGCTTGGGGAAAAGTCTTGCCTTTAGGATTTTTGTAAAATATAGTTTGTGTTCAACTGTGTTGCAAGTTTCAGTACAGGCGAGACATCGTGCCATTGGTCTTTTTTAATAAAATGTGCTGTTTAGGAGATATTGCCACAACACAAAATAGCTTAGATAAAGTGCTTTTTAATTTATTTTTAACTGATGTGGAAGTTATCTTGGTATTTTTTCTTAAGGGGAAAAAAGAGAAGCTGGGTAGTGAGAGGAAAAGGGATCTTTCCTGTCTAGAAGATGCTGGGAAACCACAAATGCCTCCGTGTTCAGCTGTTTGTAGATTCATAGAGAGACCATTATCCTAAAACCTGTTCTGTAAGACAGAAGCCACCTTCTGGATGGAGCAGGTGAAGCACAGAGGAAGTGACAAATCTGCAGAGGGAGCTCAGATGTCCTTGCATGAAAATACTGTGCTTAAGAACTTATCCTTTCTAGTTTTCATCCACACACACAAGAAAATGAGAGTAAAGAGATGAACATGCACGTGATGATAATTAATGTGTAACGTTATTTTACCAGTTGAAGTGAGATGCATTCTTGATACCAATCCTTGTGTTTGGTAGGTGGACACTAGATGGCATTCTTTGGGTACAGAATTTCAGGGGAAAAGAATGTGTAGTGTTTAGTTTGTATTCAGCAGCATTTCAGTCCACTGTTATTTTTCTGCCTTGAATATAAAAACTTGAGGAAGGATGTGTTAGGGCAGTAAGAGAGAGTGGGGAAGGAAGCATTTGACTTTATTTTAGTATTTCAGAGGCTGCACCTTCTCAGCAGCATAATTTATCTTGAAATCTAATAATATTGTATAAACAGTTTTGAATGCATTTCTAGTTAGTATGTATGGAAATATGGTTTTGGATTACAGATTAATGCAGATCTATGAATCTGTGATGGGTTTAACTCACGCTCCTTAGATACAATAATCAATCCCTGTGAAGTGTTCTAGATAATATCACATCTACAAAGCACTTACAACTGAAAGCATCTTATCAGCAGCACAAGCTCTTTGTGGAGTAAACCTGTAGGAAAGCTCTGGTAATCAAGGCAGATACTTACTCATATTGTCTCTTTTAGGGTTGGGACAAGTCAGGTGTATAATATGAGATAACCTGCCTTTCAGAAGCCCATCAGCAATTATATTTAGACTCAAGGACCATTTCTTGTTCAAACCCGTGGCAAAACTATTGCAGTGCTGCAGAACTCATGGAGGGATTTAAAGTACATTTATTGGTTTAGTAAAAGCCGTGAGTACTAACTGGCAGCTGCCTTCCCTCAGTTGGTGCCATGTTGCAGGGTGAATAAAAGCCGCCGTCATTGATTTCTTCGCTGTGTTTCGGATCTGACTCATCTATTTTGTTCTAATTCAAACTGAGAGATGAAGGATCTCAAGTGGCTCTAAACACCGTTCTGTGAGTGTCGTTGAGTTTATTGCAGACAACGTTCTCCGGGCATGTTTGCTGGTTGTTTTTATCGCCTCGGCAGCACAAAGGGCTCTCTCAGCTACAACACTGGTTTTTATGCTGTCTGTGCTACCTGAATTTTTCAGTATAACTAGTGAGATTTTCGATATCCAGCTTGTGTCAGATACAAGATTATCAATTATCAATACTGCCTTCCTGTTTCCCAGTCTCTAACGTGCCCTCACCACAACACAGGAACCTTCTAGTTTTGAATCATTAAGCATTTCTAGTTTAATACCAAACCAACTTCTGCAGCAAAGAAAAATGATGTTTAACACTCTAAAGCTTTTTGTGTCTTTACGTATAAATAAGAAAAAGTAAAAGCTGTTATCAAAATTCTCATTACTTGACGGTAAAGTTAATCTCTTTCCTAAGAACATAAGTGAGGGTGACTCAGTAGGTGGCAGCCCTCTTAAGCCAAAGAGGAAATAGTGGGAACATAAGGGACTGAGATTTGAATGGAGTGAACTGTTTATTAAATATTTCCATGTCATCTAAAGTCAGTATAACTTGTATATTTTAGTTAGACTCTTACTATTATTAATGGTTTCTTTTTTCTACATTGAGCTGTTCTGCAAAATCATGTTAATAACCCTCTGGAAAAAAAATAGCTGTTTCCTTTTTTTTTTTTCCTTTATTTGTTATTGTTTGAGCTTAATTCCTGAGTACTGTTTTATACCCTTCTCTGAAGACAAATTCTTATTAGACATAATTGTAACAGTTGTAATACATCAGTGCTTGCCGTTCTTCTGACCAAGCGCTATATTTCCTGTAGCTCTTCCCACATCTGTGGTTCATCCCTTCACCTGGCCCAAAGGCACTTATCCCTTACTGGTTTCCAATAGCAGCTGCATTTCCCAGCTCCTGTTGTCTGCCTCTTGCTCTCGCTTTCTTGTTCACATGTTATCCAGGGGCTTAATTTGATTTTTTTTTTTTGTAGGATAACCCTTAGATCAGCAATCAGTGTTCTTCTCTCCTGAGTAAATGGCCTGTGCTGCTCCACATCTCCTCTTGCACACTTCTGCTGGCTAAATCCTTTGTACGTGGTCTCAGCTCCATAGCAGAAATCAATACTTGTACCTGTTTCGGTGTCAGGTCTACTGTGGTTCTGTATCAATGACACCGTATTATCTGTCAAACAAAGTGTTTCTAATCCTCGTCACCAGCAGCATGAGGGGCGTCTCTTTGATTCAGTCCTCTTGGTTGCTAAGAGAGAGACTAGATATTTTATGTTTTTAAAAAATCTTACCTACATGATGGATTTGTGTCCCCAGGAGTACGCGAGCTGTTTGAAAACTAATAACACAAAAATACACTCATTTATAAAAAAATAAGCCAAAGCTTTGCTGGTATAAAACAGCATGTATTCTAAACATGTTAAATATAATTCATATTGCCTTTATCCTGCTGTGTGCTCGCTTCACTCCCAGTCCCTTTCAAGTAGGCTACAATCACTCCTCCTCTGCATGAAAGGAGTGCACTCGTAAAATAGAAATCTTAAATTATAGCCAAAAGGGTTGCTTATTTTCATGTACCACAGAAGATGTGGGTGTTAGAGGCAAAAAGCTCTGATAACTTGCTTAAGCTACTTAACCAGTGTTGGTGGAGACATGGGAAGATCAGGTATGAGCAGGTTGAAGGGAGGTTTTGGGAAAATTTGGCACTGAACCTGTCCTGTCCTTCTCCTGTGTGTTTGGCCAGATATAAGTTCTGGGAAAAAATGTTGCAAAAATACAAATATTGCCTGGAGGTCACTGAACATGAGACCAAATGGTCACTGGATCATGTCTGAGGGAGCTGAATAAATGTTAAAGGGAGACGGTGTGGATGGGATAAAAGTGAAAATTCAAATCAACTTTAGGTTCTTGATTCACCATCTGCCTGCAGGTTGCTGCAGTATTTTATTGAAAACAGAAAACTTGTTGAAAAGCTTATGTGTGTGGGAGTGTGTGATGGGGACCGTTTGTTTGTTTTTACCCAGGTATAGATGGTACATGAGTAATAAATCAGGGAAGAGGTTATCTGAGAAAACTGTTGTGTGAAGGACTCGGTTGGAGTAAATGAACAATGAGTTATTAAGTAGGATCCTTCCTAATCCTCCATAGGTTGCTGTGCTGTTTATCGAGGCTGGGAGGGGTTAAGTATGGACAATATGGTGTAATTGTGAGCTGTTCTGTTGGGAGCAGGGAAGTAGGGAAAAAACTAAACTATAAACCAGAAATGTTCCCTTGCCAAGATTTGGGTAGATTTGGAGTGATCTTTGCCTGAATATCAGGCTACAGCTTTTGTATTGCAGGTTCTGCATCAGTGGGGTGTGAATTCCTGCAGGCATCATCTTCTGCAATGAAAAATCTCTTCTTTTCTTGTTTCTTTTTACATAGAGTTCTGAGTTTTATTCTCCTGTTTCCTCTTTTCTTGAGCTACAAGTAGGCACCTAGGAAAGGAATACGTACTTTCTCATTTGAATAATACTGCAACTGTTGTGAAAATTATTAACTTATACACAAAATAGGGAAGGGAAACGTATATATTACAGGAATATTTAGATGTGCTTCTTAAACTTGTGATGGATATCTGTGTATATGCATTTCTCCTTAAAAAAAAAAAGAGTCACGTCACACAAAAAGTCTTTTTCAGGGAGAGTGTCTTGTGGTTTTTAATCCACCATGTAGGATCACAGGTTGGTTTTGTGTGGCAAAGATAGTCTGTATTGTAGTTGTCTCGCATAAAGAATTACATGGTAATTTTTTATAGTCCTGTCTACTAATAAAAAATTTGCTTTCTATAAAGAATAACATTAATCACTTTGCGTAAATTACTGGAAATATAGTTAGTGAATTAGAGTGTGGTTGATGGTTCTTTACTCTTTTTTATACAATTAAATGCCAAAGTAAAATACGCAATACTAGTAGCTACTTAATGATCATGCAAGAGAAAACTTTACAAAGAACATGTAAGAAAGCGACAGAAGTTTTTACTGTGTGAAACTATAAAATGGATTGGAGTGTGATATAATCTTGTCACTACTGTGCTCAACCGAGCAGAAATAACACCAAGTCACCTACTGTTATCTTGATGAATGTCTTTGAAGTCTTCAGTGATCAAAGACGTAATTTTGGGCTTCCCAGTGTCTGTAGCCTGGCTCTTGATAAGTAAAGCAAGCAGATTCTGGGCTTCTTTGTCCCAAGCTGCAGCTACAAATTGTACAGATGAATAAATCTTCAGATACATTCTGTTTCCACATAGTTGCATGTATATGGCAGTAAATGAAGATTTGAGCACGTATTCAGACCATGCAAGAAAACTATGCGTATTTTCTTAATAATAGTCGCACCTCAAAGGTATGGAAAGTATAAGTAGGAAACTTCTATTCTTTTATACAAGGGTAGTTCTGCAGAGGGAAATAAAGGCAATTTTTTCCATCTCTGACATTAGCAATGCAAGGAGGAACTGGAATTGCCTTCCGGATTCCTAGTGAGAAATTATTTTGATTTCTGAGTTGATTTAGTGCTACAGCAAACCAACAAAATAAAAGCCAAACCCTGAAGACCTCTATACCAAGCAAAAGGAAAAAATCCCCTCTAGCTGTCCTTCTTTGTCCTATACAAAGACTGAGATATATATGAAGCCTAGTGAGTAGGTTTCAAAAAGTGTTTTACATGTTATTAGTATAGCCAGGGCTGGCACGTGTAAGAAACCTCTGAATCCCGAGCAGGAGTGATGGTCTCGGACCACTCTGCAGGGGGATGTGTCCAAAGATTTGCTCTCTCCTGCCCACCCTTTGCTTTTCACCCTTTTTGTGAGGGAGAGAAAATACTGTCTGATAGTCCTTATTACCCTCAACAAGCCTTGAAAATAACAGGAGACTATTGGTGTGTGCAGATCCTGAATTCTGACCTTCCTAAGCATCGGTTGAAAAAGCGGCACAGATGTAAAGAAAATCCTCTCGCACCGTATAAACTATGGCTTTGGGGAGGAGAAGAGTTTGGTTTTTTCCACCAGAGATACAATATGCATTCATGAATTTTTACAAGTAACTGGAATATATCACAATACCAATATATTTTAACCACTAATGTGCAGATTGGCTAAGAAAGTCTTCAGTTTTGTTAAAATTATTCCTCCTTTTAACATATTCCTATTCACCTAGTAAATGTAGTACAGTCTAGTTCTTCTGTGATACCAGAACTGCCCACAATACTTGTGCTATGGACATTTTTTATGTGGAGATGGAATTACCACCTTTGTCTTGTTTTCTTTACAGTGTAGTTGATGTGACCAGTTTGTGGGGATGGTTTTATAAAGCTTGAAGTCAAATGGACTGATGCCTCTGAAATCACATGTGCACACTTCTACCTGCTTGGTGTCTTTATGTTTTCAGTTTGAGGAGCTCTTCAGGGCTGAAAGGGTCCTTTTCTTTGGCTTTGGGGTTTTTTTGCTGTCCTTTTTCACTAACACACGGTTAATATTTTGATCCTAAAGTCACTCTTGGGTTTGCTCCTAGAAAGACGTCCAAAAAATTAACTTTAGTTACATTATGTCAATATTTGAAGTATTTCTTCATAAAGCAAGAAGTCTTGGGTGGAAGTGGCTTTTCTTAAAATCAACACACTAGTTTTCTAAAGTGTCTTTAACATGTGAGGAGGAGAGCTCAGACTGCTAATTGTATTTATGCAATGGAATCTTTCCTCCTTTTACAAACTAGAAATAATAACTGTTAAAAATCCACTAAGCACAATTTCAACCAAAGTTTACTTTGGAAAATTTATTTAGCAGCTTGGGGAAAGAAATTAGTAAGTATAGTTTTTAAAACCAAAGTAAACCAGGAAAAACTTCCAGGATATTCCAAATATCCACGGAAATTACACATTTAAATTGGACTTGATTTATCAAATCGAGAGAATCTTTCTCCTCTCTATAATTTGTACTTTCCACAAAGCTGATGAGACCTTTTCTTTTCCCCTGCTAATTTCTACTCTTCTGACTTTTTGGGCAAAGAAGTTAATTTCATTAGATCTCTAATGACGAATACAGAAAACTACTCATTCCTTTTTTAGCTAAAAAAATGACCGTTCTGCTTCACTTTATCTCAGAGCAAAATGCATGATGGCTTCTGTTGCTTCAGGAATAAACCAGATGGCTTTTCAACACAACATCTGGGGGGAAAAAATCAGATCTCTGAAGCTTATTTAGTAAAGTAAATAGTGCTAACACAAAATGAGAGATTACTGGCTTTACTAAGTATATCCCTGGATTGAAGGCAAGTTGTTTTAGTTCCTACTTATTTTGAGTATTTTGCATCTAACCCCAGGATTAGAAGTAGTTATGTATTACTAGTGCTTCTGGTTTTGACATTTCATTGAGAAAAAGCTTTGAAAAATAAGTGTTGTTACTCCTTTAGTTCTGGGAGGCACACGCCGCCCATCGGTCCTGAAAACACCTCCATGGAGCTGGCTTAGTGCTCGCAACTTTCCCATCTTGCCGTCAGTTTTCATGATTACAAGTCAAGATGAATAAGGAATTTGATTAAAAAAAAGAATCCTACAGAGATCTGAACATTTATGGAAATAAATGGGGTCTTATCAGCAATCTGGATTATTGATCAGAACATTTTCTGATAACAAAATGCACTTAAAGCTGACAGAACTGCATTTAACTATAAATACCATAATGTGAAGAGCAAGCCTACCTTTAGGCTCCTTGTTCCTGTTACCCATTTCTTGAGGAGACTTTCTTTCAAAGAATATTTGACATCATAATGTTATTGGGGTGACAAAACAATATTTGACATCATAATGTTATTGGGGTGACAAGTTGTCAACTTCAGGTTATGTGTTGGGGAAGAAGATTATTTAAGAGCACTTAATACATCCTTTCTCTCCTAAAATAATTGTGATGTTATATGTATGCCAATAACTTGTAGTGTCGTATCAGTCCTGTAAAGAGTAATTAGACAGTGATGTATTAAAGCATAATTGTTTAACCAGTTAGATTATTTTGAGTGTCAAAGGAACTCTTCAAGCTGTGGAAACCATTATCACTATTAAGTGATTATTTCTTGTGCTGTCTGCATGCAAGATTATGGTAAATAGGATGAAATGTGATTATTTTTTAGTTATATATTTGCAGGATTAGATTTGCATGGTCTCTTTGAAGACTGAGTGTGCCGAGATGCAGTTTCTAGGTGAGAAAGAGATAAGGAAAGAGGGAGCACAGTGGGAAGGAGACTAGTCCAAGTTGGCTTGATATAAGCAATTACATTTTTAGGAAGGACTAAAGTCCATTGGGAGGTTTGCTATGTTGAGCCTTTTATGTTTTTCTCTAAGATGGGGGAAGAAACCCTCATCCCCGTACTGGAGAAGCCCATCAATTTTGACAGGTTAATAAGGACATACTTGCAAAAGCTGAAACTTCGCTGAGATTTTTAGTCCCCTTCTGGTTACTGATTAAGTTTAGCAGGGATTGTTGTTACCAGTTCTGTAAAATAAGGATTGTGCATGGAGACGCTCTGTTGCTGGACAAAATAGTGGTACTTTCTACTTAAGAATGATTAATACATAAAAGAATCATTAGTAACTGTTGAGTATGTATGATTCCTGTTTTCCTCTATCTTGACCCTTCCTTGGCAGTCAGCCTCCACATGGGTAAAATACCCAGAGTATTTGATTTCTTCAGTTATAACATTTTACAAATCTCATAACTAAAAGTCTCCTAAGTACAAAGATGCAACATAATTAGTTTTTCTTATTAGTTTATAGGCATTAAGCATGATACATAATGGAGTTTCAGGAATATATCTGTCTTAAGAGACTTCATTTCCATATCGCTACATGCTTCCAAGAATTAGTCATTTAGACTTACAGCATTTGGAAATGATAGCAATTTTTTGTTGCCATTGCTACTTCTTTAGCCTTTGGACATCTCAGAAAATATGTTTTGACATTTTTTTAATGATTGGCTAATGTACATTTTTATCATTAGACTCAAATGCTTTTTCAGCTGAACTACTTTAAAACAGGTTTATTGGTCTGTAGCTGGAGTCTTTTTCATGCCGCTCACCCTCCCTGTGCCTCAGTTACCCAATTCTCTAAATTGCAGTGCTGTTCTGAGGAGAAGTACCCTGAAGATTTAGATAGTCGTAGTGACTTTATGAATGTTAATCACAGGAATAAGCTCGTGTTTTACTGTTCATGATGATCATTTCAGTGATGATTTTCACTTAAATTTAGACAATTTCATCCAAATGGCATTATTGTACAAGGGGTTTTTTTTAATACATATATATTCCTACAATTACATGTTCAGTTATGATTCCAAATTTGTGTATCATCATACACTCTTTACTTTAATCTTCACCGAAGTGAGACTGGATTTTGATCAATAACTGGACAAGTCACTATTCCATTTGATCAGTGTACAATTTAAAGCTGTGTAATTTTCTAGCGATATGTTCATAGCATTTGATTTCCTAGGGGTTTACAACTGTGTTACGAATAAAACCTTTTAAAGTCTCTGTCATAGCAGAGGTCTGAAAGCTTAACTTTAAAAAGCATTTTACTCTGAGTTGTAAAAGAAATTCTTAATTTTAAACTCTTAATAAATGTAGCAGAGATGCTGGATCTCACATCTGTGCTCCAGACATTGGAAAAACAGCTCTATTTATTCAGTAACCTCACGCATATATAATTACAACCATTTACATTTTCTGTAAAACCTGGTACGGACAATCAGAACTTTACAAAATTGTCATTAGAATCCTAACACTGGATTTTTCAAGGCTACCTAGTGTTTTCTTTCTAGACAAGCGTGGGTGCCCATATTGGTATATACTATGTATATGCCATATACACAAAGTTAGTATGGGTGCTGAATTGCAGTTTTCTTTGTAAGCAGAGACTCTCTGCTGTGGTTACAAATAGATATTTATTAATGCATTAATCAGCCATTATATTTACATCACCTTTTTTTAAGAATCATTACCCCTTTAATGCAGATCAAGTATTCACTTTTCTATTGCTCATCAAAATGATTAAGGTGAAGTATCTTTGACCAGTAATGGAAAGATAAGTTTTCACGTACAAAGGATTTTCATGGCAAAAAAATGAGTGTTATTAACCACATTTGTGCTTTGCAACTGATAAGGTCTGACTTCATTGTGTGCTCGTTACGTGAGAAGTATTTTTAATGCTTTTTTTCCCCACTCTCATAGGCAGTAAAAGAGTGGGCTTAAAAAAATTAAGCGGTTTTGTTTTTAGAACACTACAACAATATATAGAAGTGATAGCTGTGCCACATTCCTAATAGCTGGGTTGAATCATATTTTTTCCCTCTAATGGCATGCGTAATTGCTCCAGGTTTTCAGGCGTCCTTCACCCGCACTTATTTAGATTAGTGACTGATGCATTTCCATGGAAACCTGCAGCAGGGAAAAAAAGACCCAACATCTCTTGGTACAGTGTGGAGCTGAAAGGATGTGGGCTTGGAGTCTCAGCCCAGAACTTGTGTAAAATAACACTTCTTGTTTATGCTCGTCTTGATTTGGGATTTTTGTTGTTGCTGTTGTCTATAAAAGAATTGTTTCCAGCAGCGTTTTGTATAAAAACTTAGAACGCTTGTCAAATCCCACATTTCTTGAGAAGTTTCGACTTCTTAATGTAGTTAAAATAGTACATTTTGAAATAAAATGTCTGGGATGTTCTTCTTTGTGAGGATGCAGAAGCACACAAAACTCAAGCTGGTTAGAAACTATGGCTGAGAAGTCAAGATCCAAGAAGATAGTTAATTTTGGAGGGATTGCGTAGAGATTGAATGAAGAACGACTGATTTTTGACGTGGTGGTGGGGGAAATGGAAAACTTTCATATAAAGAGAGGAGTGACCTCAGAAAAATCCTTGGAAAATAAGGGTACTTTTAAAAACTGTATTCCTTTTCTCAATATCTGCTATATTCTTAACTTGCAGTGATTAACATGTAATATCTATTTAATAATCTTATTTTTAGTGCTTTCTTAGGAAAACTTTATTCTCAGCATTTTTAGCAACTTGTTCTGTTTAAGGTTGCAACGGATCACAGATTTTCCAATGTGCTCTTTTAAAGTAATTGCTCTTATTTGTCTTCATAATGCTGAAAGGCCAAGTGCCTTCTATACTTTTTAGATAGTATTATAGTATTTTCAGACTTTGCTCCTTTTAAACCACGGTCATTCTAACTATTTTGAATACCAGTATAGGTTCTGTAGCTGTAGCCTTTCAAACCAATGGCCAAATTATGATTTTAGATGTGGTAGTTGATTACTTTTTGAAAATTAATTACCCTGTGTCCTGACTCTGAAACTTGTGTTATTTAATAGCCGTCCATACGAAGTATCTCTAACCATACATATATATTCCTTTTATATTTTAGCTATTATATAATGCATATTATATTCTTTATATTCTTATAGTATCTACATAGAGAGGTCTCTCTATATTCTGATAAAGCATCACAAATTCAGCTGATCAGGTTTTGTACTCTCGTTTTCTTAAAAGTGATGTGGCATTCCTAAGTCATTTTGCTGTTGGGAGAGCTTTGGATTTTGAACACGCTGAGTGGCGTGGCAAAGAATTGAGCAGAGAACAAGATATTTCTGCATCTCCTTGTTCCACCCTTATCTTCCCCTCCCCAGAGCTGTGTAAACGCTACAACATTGCTTAGCAACATTCTGCTCTGCTAATCGGAGCTATTTCTTCGCTCTGACTGAAGTAATAATATTAAATTATAAGTTATTCACAGGCCCTTATGGTAGAAGCCGCAGAGTATTCCTCTGTATATCCGTGGGGTTTTGGTAATGGTATGTTTTATCCACAGTGAAATTCAGGCTGTAAAGCCCATATGCACAATCAAGGCAGGGGAAGAGAAAGATAATAAGTGAAGCCTTAAACTTTTGGCTTTTGTGTGAAGCCTTAATCTTTCGGCTTTTGCTTAGTTTGTATTTAGTGCTGTCTTCCTTTTAGAAAAATCTTAGTTTTAAAATCTTTCAAATACCTGACACGTCATCCTTACATGATGTCAGGGTAACTAACTTTGGCAAGACTTGGGAAGAGGGTTAAGGAAAAGTGCAGCCTATATATGCAGCTCAGAGTGATAAAAGTTATTTTTTGAGACATTTTTAGTCAATTCTGAAATATTTCAAGGGAACTGAGAGCTCCAGCTCATAAACTTCAGTGCCGCTTGGTAAAGGATGTTCTGCACGTGACAACTGAGTTCTCTGTATGGCATGAAAAACTCTCTCCTGGCATCATCCCTGTTGGCCTCTCAGGGCACTTGGGGTCCTGTTTGATGGGAGGAAGAGGAGAACCACATGTAGTTCGACTTGGTAGCAAACCGAGAACCTGGCAAAAAGAGGTTTGAAACCGCTGCATATGGCTGGGAACGTGATGGTGAAAAAGATATGGAGATTCCTTGGACTTCTTGTGTATCTCTCATGAACAGCAGGTGGTGGCTTCTTCTGCATTCAAAACTTAATCTATTATTGAAGTGAGAGAATTTGAGAGATTGTTGATGGTGGATAGAGCTGGCAAAGGTTTAGACTTGAATGAGGCTTTTGTAAGGAGGGAAATCAAGGGGAAACATTTGCATCACCATTGATGGTGAAAGTCCATAATGACTCCTGTTGAAACTTGCTGTACATGAAAATTAATGATTTTTGAAATTGCATAGATGAGTGGCTTTTCAGGGCTTGCTTTTCCTAACCCAGCCCAAAACAGTTCTCCATCTGTTCTTTCAATGTGCAGAATAACCTTCTATAAAGCAATTGATTATCTTTGTGATTGTAAATATGTCTCAGGTGGGAATAACCTGTGTTACGCAGACTAGACCACAGCTCCTGCCACACAGGCAAATACAGAATTCCTTCACAATTTTCTAATGAAATTTCCTTAAATTTAAGGCAAAGTCACTGAAAATTGTCCTCTGCTACTCCATAATAATACTGAAATGAGTATTTCCATTAGATTGCAATTCAGGTTCTTGTGGCAGAGTTATAACCATGTGAAAATGATTGATTAACATTGTTTCTGTTGTGTTGTTTCTCATCAGCAAATAAACATCAAAGCTGGTGTTTAAATAAGTAGAACTGACCAAAATGAGAAAGCTATTCTGAGGTTTTGGTTCTTGTTGTGTGACACCTGAGGATACCTGCATTGGGGAAAGAGCCACTTGCTGTCACTTCTTGAGTGTTTGCAGGAACCTAAAGCAGGTTTCTTCCCTTGTGAATGGTGATGGGTTGATTTTTGTTTGCCTTTTCTTTCTTTCTTTTTTTTTTTTAGGGCCATAATTAGAAATAAACTGAACATCATGTTAGCATACCAGCAATGAATTCTGCAAAGTCTCAGCGTGCTGGTTTGGGACTTTAAATGGTCCTCGCTGCTCCACAGACATATATTCATAACTTAAAATGAATGACAACTGTAGAAATACTGGAAGTCAGGGTTTGCATAAAGTTAAACGTGCAGAAACATTGGAAGTTGGGGACTGCAAAATTAGCATCTAGAGTGTGAAAAATCAAATCCTGCTATTAAGCAAACTCTTAAGCCGAGTTTCACCTGATTCCTGCCCTTTGTTACAGGCCAGCAGTTTGGGTTCTGCTGCTGTTATCAGTGAGAACACTAGAGAGATTTGTTAGAATATTTGCAGGAAAGAGGGAAAATATGAAATATGGTGTTAGGATTACAAACATTTGTACCACAAATCAGCTCCAAAGAACCGGAACATCACGCCACCTGAGCTTAGTAGTTTGACAAACCATCCTGACCTTCAGGATAAGCTATCTTTGCAACAGATGATATTGCCAGCAGGCAACGAATAATGATATCTTTGTTCTGCTTAAGTTGGAAAGACAAGATGCCTTTATTTACATACGCAGGAACAATTTGGAATCGACAACGAGAACTGATATTTTTTTATGAACTATACATTACGTATTGCTAGTCTGCAATAGAGGGTTAAGCAAAGTGCATTAAAGTTGCTTTATGTTGGGCCTGATTTTGTATAAAACCTGCACATTTCATCAATGATGAAAACATGTGCAAATAGACCAACTCCATGTGTGGTTACTGGAAGCTGAGTTCTGTTTCCAGCCCAGCTCAACATCCATCTCTTTTCAAGCAACAAAGTCTGTAAAGCCTAATGAATTTTGGGGCAAAGAGGGGAAAAAAATGTTCTCCCAACTGGTTTCCTTTGATGCCAACACCCAGACTGTGGCTGTTCCAGGCACTGAGTAATTTAATCCATGACACAAAGCTGCCTGGTAGTATCTCTGTTTTGCAGAACCCCAGTTTCGTAGGGAAAAGTCAAGTGGTCACTACCATATTTTGAAAATATTCATTAAATGAAGGAAGAGCTATGCAAGAATAAACTGCCTGCTGCACCGGCTCTGCAAACAGGTGAACAACAGTTTCCCTAACACAGGGGAGACCTCGGATTTTAATATACATATAACTTTGCTACTTCATAAGACATAAACACAAGCAGATGAAGTTTTGTTACCAGTCGGATTTAAGCTTTAACAACAGAATTGTATACATAGCTGGTAAAATTAAAAGAATACTCATTTCCCCCTGTTTAGGTCTGTGAGCTTTATTCAGTGTTAGAGCATAAGACACAAACATTTTGACAACTGCTTGCTGTTATTTTTCAAGTGAGCTTTTTGATAAATTAAGGGGGAAACTAACGACATGGGAAGCGAATGTTCTTCCATAATGTTACTTGCGTATTTCAGTTACTAAGTTTTCTCTTGGAAACAAACTTGCTGATTCACTCCATTGATGAGCTATTTCGCACTCCTTTGCAAGCTAATTCACTGTATTCCCGCTAATCTAAGGATGCAGGAGGGAATCAATGTTGGTCTTCCTTTCCATCTTGAAAACTGCTATTCCAGTCAAGCAGTTGTCCTTGAGACATTTTTACGCCTCTTCTCAAATCTGAAAAACTTCAAAAACCACAGAAGATTTGCTATTTCACAGCTTCAACGGAAAGAAAAATGGTCTGAGAGCACCATATCAACCAAACACTGGGATTTAAAAAAAATCATCTACACGCTTAATAAGAAAAGTGAATTATGAAGTAAAGGTTTTAATTAGTTTACAGTGTATAATACCTTCATCATATATTTCTTTTTTCTTGCTTCTCATAGTTTAGCCCTTCTAACAAAGTGATGATATTATTACTTCAGGTATGCAAGGAGTTGAAAAAGATAATTGTGGTTTCTTCTGAATTCTTGGGTGGTACATACCTGCAATTTCCAGTTTTCTGAGCTTCAATACTCCTTTAAGAGAAGCAGGCTGTATTGCATGTGTTGCTTACACATCTAATGAATTCCTTATTCATTGTAACTTCAAAATGATCCATAATCATATTCAGGAGAGAGGGAAATCCTGGTCCAGATTTTAAAGAAAATACATAGGAGGAGCTAGTGCTCTGATCCATTCAGTGCAACAACTTCTGTCCTTAAAAAACAAGGATCCTATGATCACATAGAGACAAATTCCATTTGTTTTTCTTGATCACATTTTTTTGTACAGATGTTTAGAATCCAGGATGTTACTCAGTTTGATTTGGAGGAGGATCCCTGACCTTCACTTTTTCTATGGCTGTTCAAAGAAAGAAATATGAAATATTATGTTAACCAATTGTGTCACAGGCCTGAAAACCTTTCTTACTTATCAAGATACTGGTGTATCGTATTTCATGGAAAATCCTAGTTTTGATAAATCTCCATTTGCTAAGGAGGAAAGGGAATAAGTAAAACAGCCTGTTAAGACTTCACAGTATGTGAAGTATTTTCTTTCAATTTGATTCTTTTTTGGAACAATGTTCATAGTGTGTCTGTTATCAAGGAAATCACTTGTTATTTGACAGCAAAATGCATACTGAGCTAGCAATGAGTTAAATCAATAGAAGTCTGAAAGTTAGGCTTACAATGCATAGAGAAGGAGGGATAGGGTGTCTCTTCAGTGACAAAATGCTTCTGCCTTCCTAAATGTGACATTTATTTCCTTCATGCGTTGTTTGTCACATAACTGTATATTACATTATCATCTAAATCAAAACATTTCAAAGCTTTAGCCATGCTGCGATTGGATAGTAACATTGTGAGTTCAATTTGTAGTCTGTGGCCTTTGTGTGAAGCAAGC
Source organism: Nesoenas mayeri (assembly GCF_963082525.1). NCBI lineage: Eukaryota > Metazoa > Chordata > Aves > Columbiformes > Columbidae > Nesoenas > Nesoenas mayeri. The sequence continues at coordinate 66,697,267 of NC_137548.1, read as the reverse complement.
GGGGACCTAATTTATGCCTTTTGTTAATCTGGTCACATAAAATAGCACTTTTTTTGACAAACACATCATGTGGTCTCGGTTATTGCAAAGCAGCATGGACCTGTGATACACTGATATACTTAGTTTATCTAATAGATGGGGAAAATGTGCTAAACAAGTTTTACGATAAGAACATCTACTTCAAGTTAGGTTTTTTAAGACGTGGTTTTGCTAACAAACCTGCTACATCTTTGGGCTTGTTGCTTCCTCTAAAATAGACATAATTTGGCATCATTTAGTATGGCAGATATTTTGAGTGTGCATGTACTTGGGATAGGAAAATAAATGTTTTTAGTGAAGTTTTCAACCCCATTTGCCACTTTTTTTTGAGGGGGGGGGTCAATTTTTTTTGTGATACGTTTGGATCAATTTTAGAAAAGACTCATAAGATACATGCACTGTCTTATTGCAAAATAAATATATAGGTAATGGCTAGCACAGGTGCACTTGAATTGTGAACTTCTATTAACTTTATGTATTATCTGTGTACCTGGTAGTAACAAAGAATTTTAGACCGCTTTCCTCAGCTTTGAGTAACTTTTGTTCTAACCCTTAACACAACTGTGAAGGTATTTTTTCCATGGGAAGAAGAAGGAGATCCACAGCAAAAACCTTTGCTTTCTGCCACTCTTGACTATTGCTCATCATTAGACACATGCAAAGTGCTGCACCTGAACCTCTTTTAGCAAAGAATGTCTGTGACTACCAATTCTATTCATGAAACATCTCTCAGAGACTCCAGTGGGGAAGAAAGGAAAGCGTCATGATTTGGGATGGTGCAAAATTGTTGAATGTAGTGTTCCAAGCTGAAGAGCAAAGGGAAGCACCCTGGCTCTCACTTTTGAATTGTATTGTTTATTTTTAATGTTTGGGTTGGAAAAGGTATTTCCTAGTGTCCAGACTTATTTCTTCTTGCCGGAAATTGGCTTAGAACAGACCAAACCCATTTCTGAAATTCTGCTAGCATAACTAGGTTGGAGCAGCATAACCTGGCTTCACCTTGAGCAGTCAGCGATATTTGGACGGCATCTGCTGCTCCATGTTGCCTCTCTAATATTCAGCATAAATTCGGCTGTTATAATTTTCTTTCCTTTGTTCATCCTATGGCCATGTTGATCCCTCTAAGCCCTTCCCAGAGCGCTGGCAAGCCGGCTGACAACATCCCCACCGGCAGAGCGATCCCTCGCAGTTTCCTAGGAAACACAGCCACCAAAATGCCCTGCGAAGAGCAGCAGGAAGAATAAAAGGAATGAAGACAGTTGCTTTGGGATTTCCCCCCCTCACCTAGTCCTTTACTCTTCCGAACAATATCAAATATGTAAGCAATCTACTACAAAATAATAGTGCCAGTGTGGTAATTGGGTTGTGTGTTGTAACACGCCTGCAATAGTTATGTGCTAATCACTGAAGAAATAGAGCGAGCGTGGAGTTATATGTCTTTGTGGATTAGAGGCCAAATTTTATTTCTTGCTTTTCATGTCAGGGATATTTTCAGCTTTTGATAATGTCTGCAGGCACTTTTGGAGCCCTGTGGTCAGTTCTGAGGTGAAAACAGCCAAGCTCCAGGGAAGTCATATACATATTTCTGGGTTGAGGAAAGCCTTCGTTCCTCCTAAGGTGGAAGAAAGAGAGAAAATATATTTCAGCTGCATCTTCTCATCTTCTTAATGTTCACCTTTCTTCAAACCCTAGAAATTACATTCTGGTTTGAATCTATTGCTTCCTGAAATGTCTGCAACAACAAATGATTCTCACAAAGGAAAAGCTAAGGCTTTATTATTTGTATAACCACTATTGCACTGTGCAAATAGCTTATTTCTACTGCAACTCCATTAGCCTCAGTGGAGAATGGACCAGGTAAAAAACTTGCCACGTTATTTTGTTCCTTGCAGCCTCTTCTGTGGCTCTCATCACACTAGGACTCACATTGCTCCTAGATGGCGTATTAATTGATGCAAATAAAACCTTTTAGGTGGCGATTAGGTTTTTTTTTTCCTATCACAAAGCGGGGAGCTTTGTGGTGCTGTTGTATTCCTATGAAAAATCATTTCAGTAGCTGTAGAAGGAGCCTTCCTTTTCACATAAATGGTTTCTACTCTGCGAACAGCCCTGCAGAACTTTGAGAATGGATTTGTGAGCTCTGACCTTTATCCTGATGCTTCGTGCCCTGTTATGTCTTATTGCTGGAACCTAAAGATGGATGAAGGTCTGTAGAGAGAAAGCCTTCTAACCAACTGTAGATATTAGGAGAAAATACAGTGGAGTTACTCTAGTGAGATATGGGTTTCTCAAGAAATCCAGAGATTTCAAATGATATACCAATGTTCCTTTTTTCTGTCAATGTAGAGGAAACTGGACCGTTTTTGTGAACACTGGTGTTTTGTTCTACCCCATACAAAAACCTTTGAACAGATCCAACTTTATGCACTGACTTTTCATCTGTGGTGACAGATGTTCTTCTCGGTAATAATGCAGCAATGTGCACAATGCTAAGTAATGCTTTTCTAGACCTTCTTGTCTGTATCTTCTTGCTAGTCTTTCTAATCTGTCCGCAACCAAGTTTAAAAAGAACTTCTCAAAAGATTCCACAGGTAAAGACCCCATAAATGTTGATAGGGTTATTAGTCTTAGGTGGTCCTAACTTGTTGCAAAGCATTCTGATTGAAAGTGCTGGTCTTCAGAAAACCTGGGGACACAAGAATGGGTAAAAATCCAGTGAAACCTGGAACTCACCCCCTGCTGCAGCTCTGCCTGTAATAGCACTATTTGGCTGTATAGGGCTTGAATTCAGAAAAGCATTTGTTAAACACTTGAATCATAGAATCAAAGAATCATAGAATGGTTTGGGTGGGAAGGGACCTTCAAAGCTCCCCCAGTGCCACCCCTGCCATGAGCAGGGACATCTTCACCAGCTCAGGTTGCTCAGAGCCCCGTCCAGCCTGGCCTGGGATGTCTCCAGGGATGGTTCATCCACCACCTCTCTGTCTAGTCTGAAATCACCTATAGATTCTTTGTATTCTTGAGTCCAATTAGAGAACTGAACTCTTTTTTTTCATCTTTCTTTTTTTACAATATTCCAATTATGATGGCAGATCCCTGATCCTTCCCACCCTTTTGGGTGTCTGTACTCGTGCTGCATAATAGGACAGGCTGGAATCTGAGTCAGGCATTAGGGAAAGAGAGTAATTAAAGAACTTAGACAGCAACCTGGGAAACGTCACCCTTAGCCTTGAGTCCAGGGGTTTGTAAGGCTGATGGTTTCCCAAATAATCCCTGTGAATCCATTAGCGCATGAAGAAGTGGGGGGAAGCAGAGGGGTGGGAGAGATGGAGCAGAGACAAGCTGCAGCTGAAGAGTGCTGGCTTTGCAGTACCGAGGAGCTGAACAAAGCTCTCTGTCTTACTGCGCCTTTCCGTTCCTCCCACCCACTTTGTATTCGTTAATAGCACTGAAATATCACGCTATAGAAAACAGTTTCTGCAGAAGAAACATCTGGCTCCTTAGGGCTCAAGCAGCGCATTTGAGATTTCCAAAATATTCTTCATCATTTGTTCTTTTCATTATTTATAAGTGACTTCTGAAAACAGGCCAGCAGTAAACTCTGAGTGGAATCCAGGTTTATGTTTTGCTGTTTCTTCTGATTATGTCCCTTGGTATTAATCTGATTTTTAGGATGGTGTGGAAAAGAATGGTTCTCGATGGGGAATAGGCTGCAATTCATGCAGGTCACTTTCTTCCACATCCCAGCAGGGCGCTGGATTTTGAAGCTAAACTTGTAAACTTAGCAACAAAAGTGTGACCCATAAAATTCACTGAACCCCTTACAGCATATTGAAAGGTACAGTGAGCTGCTTCAAAGCCCAATCTCTTGGAGCAGCTGTCCTGTAGCCTCGGGTGCCATTGCTGCTCGCTATGCTTTTATTCCCTTTTATTCATCATTTTATTCCTGCAGCCGATGTGCTGCCTGGCTGAGCTTTGGTTGGGTCTTGGTGGTGCCAGGTGAGTCCTGGAGCACATTCTGTCCTTTCTGGGTGTTCCAGAAAGCAGGTGAGGGCAGTAAGAGCTGCAACCTGGGCTATAAAGGTAAGGCCTATTTGGCAGAAAATATAGGTTGCAAATGAATGACAAAGGGGAAAAATAAGCCTATAAAAACCTATCAAGTAGGATTCGTATTATAGTAGATATTTTCCCCCTCTTGGGCCATGCTGTAGGAAGGAGGCTGACTAGTCTCTGCAAAATGCGTGTAAATATATACGTACTTCCATGTTTTCTTAGTACTCGTATATTGCAAATTGTTGCACCGCTATGAAAAAATAACTTACTCTTAGCCAGCTGCAACCTGCATACATATTTTCAGCCATAATTCCTCTCTATTACATATATATTTATATTTATGTCTCCAACTGAGGGCATGATCCAGTTATGTGTCAACTGTACTGGTTAAAGCAAAGAAGGATGCATTTTGTCAACCTTCCTTCCCAAAGTCTTCCTCCCAATACTTCCCTCTGCCACCTGCTCCTTGGCTGTGTTTAAAACCCATCATCCTGCACTGATGTCTTTTTTCCACCCGCAGAACTAGCACTTGGTCATCTGGCAGCACTACCTCTCACAGTAATTTTGAGCATCATTGAAAGCTGTGACATGGAGACACTGCACCTTGAGGGCTGTGTCTGCCTTGGAAAACTAATCAAATCTGCTTGGATGGAGTCAAGGCTGTTCCTTCAGTGCAAGATCCCTCAGCCATGCAGATGAGAATTTCATGGTCGCAAACTGAAGCAGAAAGTTTTCAATTTGATTTTTGATGTCTGTTAGCCTAACTTAATGTGATTGCGGTTTGGACCAAGCTGTATTTAGGCAAGGCTTTTCCTGTCTCAGAAATGACAGCTTCTGCAGAAGTATCTGCCCTTGAATGGGAAGCTGTATAGAAAGGGGTCATGCTAAAGATGCTCCTCTGAGGAAAAATGAATGCACTAAAATATTATTGTGGTAAAGGCTGAATAAGACTCAGAAAATTGATACATTTGAACAATACTTAAAGCTACCAAAGAAGTTTCCTTATTCTCTTTTTTTTTTTATAAACTTTTGCTTAATTTGACAGCCCCTTTGGATGTAAACTTGTGTTTTCCTGTCATTTTGAAAACCAATATAACGATTAATTACCTACATCCTCTGCAATCCTTTCATCCTTCCCCAGAAGTGTAATTTTATATATTTATTTTTCTGTATACTTACACATATAGTGATAACCTTTCAGTGAAAACCTTTTAGATTGTGCTCTTTTCTGTGCAAACTAAAGCAACCAAACACTGGAGTAGCTTCTGCATCTTTCCCAATTTTAATATATTTGACCTCTTTTAGTAGATATATTGTTGTATCTTATTCCTTTGTTCTTCGTATTTCCCAAATATGGTGTTTCTTTGTTGGTTTGTTTGGGTTTTTTTTTGCATCACCCCGTATCCCCCAGTTGTTTGGATTGTTTATTTTTGCTATAGAATAGCAGTATGAGTTTCATAGCGCTACCCACTGTGAGATTTGATTGATGATGATGAATGTAGGCAGGTACTTTTCACCCTACTCCATTCTCTATATGCCTAGTAAAACTGTAGAAATAACTCCACTTTTGTGTGCATGTGTGTGTTTAAACAAAAGATACCGGTTTGCATTCTTTTGGCTAGTTTTCCAACCTTTCTGCAAAGGTTTTGCCACTGAGAATGCAGGTGGAACTTTGAAATGTGTGAATGATGTGATACGTGATCTACAAGAAGTTCTCCTTATTCACTTGATGTGTGTGAGATGATGAAAGAATGTCTCAACTCCAAAGTCAAAATATTTTTCAAAGTGTCTTGAAACCATGTTAATTAACTGTAGGAGAACATTAGGAAACACTTTTTTACTGTCGAGGGTGCCTGAGTGCTGGAGTAGGTTGCCCAGCTATTCAAAAGGTGTCTGGACAGTCCTGAGCAACTGGCCTTTGGTGGCCCGGCTTAACCAGAGGCTTGGACTAGGTGATCCCCAGAGGTCCCTTCCGATCTCAACCACTCTGTGACTCTATTAAGTACTGCAAGTTTTCTTTCATTGGTGCACAGCAGAAAATCCACTTTGAAATTGCAAATTTAAACAGCATTTGAATAAGAATTACGGGAGTATTATTAAAAGTTCTCTTTTCTTTTTTTGCAGAAACACGAACAGATAGAACAAAGAAACTATTCAGACACTACACGGTTGGATCCTATGACAGCTTTGATGCTTCAAGGTGAGAGTTTTTCTTTTTGATCGCAATCTGTTGACAAAACCTTTGTGAGTTTTATTAATTGTTACTTTTGATTTAGACTTTAAAGGGGAAGAGGGAAGCAGATTACTAAACAGAGCTTCTTGAGATCATTCTACATCTCAGCTGTTTTTTATCACAGCTTACTTTTTTCATATGGGATGGGTCTACAAAAATAGTGAGTCATGAAGCAGCGAGTATCACTGTTTTCTTATCATAGTGGAGAAAGAGATCAGCATTTCACAGCAGCCGTGTGTTCCAGCTGCTTCTGCAGTCAAGGACCACTTAAGTTGCTGGGTACTTCACAAGATCAGCCTTTCTATATCTGTTCACAGAATCAGACTTGCTGACAAGAAAACCAAAATAAAATGTTGTGGTTTGTTGTTCCGAGCGGCGTCTTAGATCCTAAGTAGAAATTACGCTGTTAGAAATGAGGAATTTAGAAATTATATCGTTGATTTGCAATTTCTGCTGAGTATTCACGATTTTTAAGCAGGTTCTTCTCCCACATGCATATACTTTGGACATAAAGCCAACTTCTGGTAGAAAGAATGATTTTTAAAGTGCAGAACCTCAGTCAGCTGTTGGTGTCATCTTAAGAAAATTGTGGTGGCTTAGTGGAATCATTACGCTTTTCTCCTGACTGTTTAATTACAGCTTGGGTTTTTTTCTAGTTTTCAAGGAAAACACCTTTTTTTTTGTAGGAGAAGAATTCTGAAAGGTGTAAAATAATGATGGCAGAGTTTCACGTAGCACATTATTTTTTTAAAAAGGGCAGAAAATGTAGTTACTGTTGTTTTGATAATGCGATCTCAATCCTTGTTCTGAGGGTCATGCGTAGTGTCTGTGCCAGTTAAACAACTTGGGGAGGGAGGATGTGGTTCAGGTCAGCTGAAGGAGTTTGGGTACCAAAGATATCCTGCTGTGTTCCTTACGGTGGGTGTGTGGAGCTCTGAAGGGCTGGGGACCTGCTGGTTGTTTATAAATATTTGAAAAATATATAAATCTGCAGTCCCTTGAGCTGGGATTTGAAAGAGCGTTGCCATATTGGATGAAGAGGGAAGGTTTGGTGACAGGGAGGAATAAGATGCTTGTTGGTTGGAGGCAATCATCCCATCTTGGTGGCTCTGGTCTTCCTGTTACAGTACACAGTGTACTATGGGGCATCAACTCTACTGTGGTGATTTAGAAACAGAAACCCCATTTCAACACCTTGCGTATTCCCCTGTCATGATCAGCCAAGTCACAAATACTTTGCAGTGTTGGACGACGGTGTGATTGATGAGGCAGCCTAATAATAATACAGGTGTCAAGAGAAGCTGTTGGGCTCTACCACGAAGCACAGAACTGTTCTGCAGAGCAAGCTTAACTGGTTCCTAGTTACATTTCCAGTGAGCAGAGTTGGCTTTTCGCAACATTCATCGCGTGATCGTTATTCTCTAAAATTCCCAGCCTTGTCTCTGTATTTCAATGTTAATGGGTAGGATTGTTGCTGTAAAACGAAAAACTGTGGCCACAGCGTGTTGTCTCAGAGATACCAAACAGTCCCCCTTGGAAACCTACTCGTACTTTCTAACGATAGATTTTTTTCATTTGGAAATGTCACTTCTATCTTTTTTTTTTTTTTGGTGGAGGTGGGGGAGCTATTGATTCTAAAGCACTTTTTGTTGTCCTTTTCCTGAAAAATTCTGGTCCATTATTGAGAGGGAGCAATGCCATCTGCCTTTCTGAAACAGGCAGTAGTTTGTTGTTTATAGAGGTTATTCTGAAGCCATATTCACATCAAGGGCTTGAACCTTATCTCAGTGGTGCTCAAGAATGTATTTTAACCGATGAGCTGTTGGGGATCAATGGATTATACTATTATACTCTCTGCTTTTGTGTGAGATGTTTGGGGATTTTTAGGGGGAAAAGGAGAAGATTGTTGGTTTATTTTTTTATTATTTTGGGTTTGTTTTTTGTTTTGGATTGGTCTGGGATTGTGTTGGTTTGGTTTGGTTTTGATGGGGTTTGGTTTGGTTTGGTTTTGATGGGGTTTGGTTTGGTTTGGTTTTGATGGGGTTTGGTTTGGTTTGGTTTTGATGGGGTTTTTGTTTGGTTTGATTTTGATGGGGTTTGCTTTGGTTTGGTTTTGATGGGGTTTGGTTTGGTTTGGTTTTGATGGGGTTTGGTTTGGTTTGGTTTTGATGAGGTTTTTGTTTGGTTTGGTTTTGATGGAGTTTGGTTTGGTTTGGTTTTGATGGGGTTTGGTTTGGTTTGGTTTTGATGGGGTTTTTGTTTGGTTTGGTTTTGATGGGGTTGGGTTTGGTTTGGTTTGGTTTTGATGGGGTTTGGTTTGGTTTGGTTTTGATGGGGTTTTTGTTTGGTTTGGTTTTGATGGGGTTTGGTTTGGTTTGGTTTTGATGGGGTTTTTGTTTGTTTGTTTGTTTGTTTTTCTCCATTTTGTGTGTGTGTGTGTGGTTTGTTTTTGTTTTTCCCTGTAAGTTATTGGGTTTCTGCAGTGCAATAGCAAAACTTACAAAAAGATTTACATTACCTGATTCAGGTCTACAGCTCAGCAGGAGAGTTTGCCAGATAGAACGATAGTTTTTATACAGCTTATTATTGCAATGGCTCGTGATTCTGGCATCAATTAATTGTCTGAGCAGTAAGAAGGAAAGCAACAGATTTCTCCTGGCAGCATTTGAGTAAAGCAAAGTTTTGAGGAAAAATCAAGAATAGTTTCCACAGAGAGTCCAAAACCCTGTGGACACATTTTGAAGAGTAATAAAGATGGTCCAGGAGAACAAGTGGAAATTGAGAGAGTAGAATTAATGGGAAATAGCAAGAAATGCAGTGGAAAGTTAGACTTGCATAACACACTTTTAAGTACGGTTATTTTAGAATTTTTGTAAAATTACACTAGGAAAATGAAAATAGAAGTGGTTTTGGTGTCCATGTTTCCAAACCTAGTTGGTTCCTGGGAAAGAAAAGGCTTGTTTCTCTGAGGCACATATAATAACTCACTGTAATGATGTATTTACAGAGAACACCTACCATGATGAAGGGTGATCTTCCTTTTTCATCCTTTACAAACATGATATATATTGAAACGCTGTTCTGATACTTTTCTCCTAAATAGAATAGATTTTGAGGACTTGCTGTCCTAAAACTGCAATAGCTCACAAAGTCGCATTTCAGATACTTGGCTGAGGCTGGAAATCAGCTTTTTGCATGGCTAAATGGTAATTTTACTGGTGCTTACGTATTGCTGGTAAAGAAAAAGAATTTGCATTGAAGAATCTGACTAGAGATTAAGATGTCTCGTTAATATATACAGATTTAATTCCTAGCATGGCCTTCTTCAGGGAGGGAAATTGTTAAAATAGGCAAACAAGATGCCAAACTACCAAAAGTTGTGGATATTTCCAAATTCGTGCTGCTGTGATTGCTCTCTCTGTTATCCTTTCCTATCGAAGTAAGCAAAGAGTGTAGTAAAACAGATTTAATTACTTGCAGCTAACTTTTAATAGACATTTGTTAGAAGGCAGTTGTGCCTCTGTATTAGAAGAGCTTTGAAACCAAAACGCTCACAAATACTTGCAACTCATTCTGGGGCTGATGTGGGGGAGTGAGGGGAAGATTCTGCTCCCTCCTCTTTTTCCTTCTCCCTCCCAAAGGGCAAAAATTGCTGAGTAGAAACCCTCTGTTCAGAAATCTGTATTAATGGGCTTATTCACATGCAGGAAAATACACTGTACACGGCATTTTTCATCTTTAGGAAAATGTGCAGCTTGAGTAATGGAGGTTCATTAAATCCTGTTTCAGCTTTGCATAAGAGATCGGTTAGCCATACATTAATACTTCAGAAAAATGGGTAGTATGCTTGCTAATATGTAGAAAGGCAGCGAGACTTGCTTGCCAGTACAAATAGTCATTAAATATCATACAGATATAGTATTTGAAACTACTAGGTCTAATGTATTATCGGCTTTAAATGCTGACGGGCGGCATTAATTCTGTTATGCAAAAATGATGCTGTCTCTCGCAGCTGTCACGCGCTGCTCCTGCTGACGTTCCTTTACATGGATTCCTTTACTATTTTATTAAAACCTTTAAAGAACTAATTACTTTCAATCATTTTTCCTTTCATCTGGTGCAGATAGAGGAATGTTGAAGGGAAGGGTGTTGTGATGATGTATATGTGAGAGAGGGTTAAGTTTCTTACACCAGCAGGAGTTCTTATTGAACAAGTAGGATTAACTACGTGTCCCTGGACATTTGGGTCGGGCTGAGGTGACAAGTGGGATGGGCGAAGTCCATCTTCCACAGCGTGGAGCAGAAAGCAGGTATGGGAAAAACCATAGATTCATAGAATGGTTTGGGTTGGAAGGGACATTGAAAGCTCCCCCAGTGCCACCCCTGCCATGAGCAGGGACAGCTTCACCAGCTCAGGTTGCTCAGAGCCCCGTCCAGCCTGGCCTGGGATGTCTCCAGGGATGGTTCATCCACCACCTCTCTGGCCAACCTGGGCCAGGCTCCCACCACCTTCACTGAAAAAATTTCATCCCTATATCTAGTCTGAATGCCCCCTCTTTTAACTTAAAACCGTTACCCCTTATCCTAAAAAACAGATATACAAACAAAGTCACAAGGAGTTATTGTAAGACTCCTTTGACATGTCTCTGGAGTTTTGTGTCTTGTCTGTATTTGTGGTCATGACAACCACAGGTCAGTGGTTTGGAAAGACAGGGGTGGATCCCATTGAATTTGTCAGGAAAAGTGTTTGTTTGGGTCTCTCTTTTCTAGGCTGGATGGGCAACGTTGGGATCAAGAAAAAGCTTCCAAAGTATTATAAATATTCTTTGGAAGTCTAGTTAAAGTTCAGGACTACCTTTGAGTAAAACAAAATTATTTGCAGGTCTTAAATCAGTTATTTCCTAGAGTCCTCTTTCATCAAGGTCAAATTCCAGTTTAATAACAGGAATTATTGCTAAGGCATAGAATAGATGTTGGAATTTTAAAATATTTTCTGTATTTCAAAAAAAAAGACAAAGCTTTAGAAATGATAAATCTTTATCTGTATTTAACTGAAGCAAGGGAATTGGTTAATTCTCTCAAGACAGGACAGTGACTTGTTCAGTCCGGAAAATCAGAAGACAAAAATTAATTTATCAAATTAAAATACGGGAAAATAATTAGTTGTTTAATTTCAAATGTAAAATGTTAGCATCTTTTTAAAATGTGATGTGACTGATGATAAGGTGGTAACTTAGTTTTCATACTCTGGAGACATAAATAATATGAGCAATTTTGGTACTATGGAAAGATTATAAACTTGATATGGTGGAAAACATGATCCAGTTGGAATTTGGAAACTTTAGAACACAACAGCGGAAACTTTTACAGCTGCATTAATTGCATCATCTCCTTCCACCCCCAGTGGAGCAGTGAAATAGCAAAAGTCAATATTATAATTGAATGCCAGCTTCAATGCAATTATGAAGAATGTGATAGATAAGGTTCCCTACCTCTCCTGTGTCTTCTCTTTCCTCACAGTACCATCGACTTTCGCATTTTATTTTATTATTTCTTTTCCTGACCACTTTAACTGGTCCTGCTAACTGCATGGGAGCCGTTCTCTTGGTGCTTTCACTTGACATCCTATGTATTAAGAAGCCCACAGGAGTGGGTGTAATAATAAATAACCTGTTACAAAGGCTCGTTGCCACAAAGTTAATGATGGGACCAAATTGATTTGTCTTCTGCTTTTAGTTCTGTTTTGCTGGATGAAGAAAAAGAGGAAAATTGGATTGTGTAGTCTGGGAGGTATGTAAGACAGCTTAATTAAAAGCTTAATTCATTAACCCTGATGTCCCTACTTGGAGTCAGGTGGCAGCATCCTTGTCTCATGAGCTGTCAGAAGCAACTCCTCCAAAGCCAATTTCCATACAAACCCATAACAAAAATGAGAGATGATTCTCAGCTGTGTGTCCCAGCAATTATCTGTTGATGTTGTCACCTGTGCTGTCAGAGCAGAATAAGCTTAATCCTGAAAAGCCCAGAGAGACGTTTTATTGCGGCCGAAACTTGTCTACCCCAGTAATTCAGAATGCTATGGAGTGCTTTAGTTTTCTATTTTATTAACCTGCAGACTCAACTTACTGAATAACTCAGTCTTTGTCCCAAGGTTGTGTTGTAATTGTTACTGTCTTAATAGTTCAAGCATTAGGTGTGTTAAACAGTAATTACACTTTTTTTAGGGGGAGCTCTCAATTCGATGTGGAAATACTTTCATTTATTTTGGTATCTGGTTTCACGTGGGTATTTTACATAAATATGTTGGCTACCTTCTGGAAAAATGCAATTATTCATTACTTTAGATAAATATTTTAAATGACTGGCAGTCTTTTGAAGAATTCTGGTCATTGCAAGTCAGGAGGGATGTTGTCCTGGTCATGGGTGAGTGCAGCTTGGTTGTGTGCAAGCTGGTAAATCCTGGCAAATGGGTCTTTACAAAAATTATTGTTAACAATATATTCATGATTTCTGGTCCTTTATTCTGGGATTGATACACTGATAAGTTCTTCTTAGCTGCGGTTTTAAACATAATTCTTTGTTTCCTTTTCTCTAGTGGAAAGAAGTAAAAATAGTAGTATTTTAACTTTTTACGTACCTTCGTAGCTCAATTTTTGCTCATAGTTGTAATGTGCATATAATGTAATGTGTACAAAATAGATATACAAATATAACTATGTGATATAGCGATGTGGTTTCATCTGAATGCTCATTGAGATTTTAATCATTTAAGATCTCTACATATGTGGCGCTCTTGGTTCTTTTAGACATAGAGAACAACCAGTACCAATGAAATTATGGCAAACAAAGTCTATTAAATGTTTTATGTGCGTGTATTGTTACTTTATTTCTAAAGATATTTTGTTGGGCTTCCCTGATGCTTGGTCTGAATTAATTCCCGTGATAGCGCTGAACTGCTCTTAATGCGTGAGGCAGAAAGATGAGGGCAGCTTATTTTTAATACCATGTGCCTCATTAACTTGAAAATATAATTTAATACAATTTGGAAAAACATATATACGTTTAAGCAATAATCAAGGCATTGTAGGTTTTGTGGAACAGGTGGAGATGTAAAATGTGAAGTTTTTCATTTACAGTTATTTGATTTTTAATGAGAATGATCTTACTTGCTAATAAACAACTTTGCACTTTGCCTCCCCTGCTGTTTTGTGCTGCCATGACTGAGCTTTTTATGGTGGTGACTGCAGAAAATATTGAAAGCAATTGTTAAATTAGGAGCTAAAAAGGGTGTGTGTGTTTGTATACCTGAACTGTAGTATCTCTTTGTTAACATCTGTAGTATAATTGCATGAAGATGCAATATTAAAGTCTCATACAGTTACGGTAACATGCAAAACTGTACAGTGAGTGATAAGAGTTTCCATGAACTTTTTTTGTGTTGTTTGCCGCCTTAATAGTGAAGTTTGTTTATGCACTTCAGTAAGATCCTGCTTTTAGCAAGGAATGGGTTTGCATGTCATGATTAAAATTTGTCAGCCATTTTCTGGGCTAAATTTTTAGAAGAGTTAACAAAGAAACACCAATACTTTCCAAGACCAAAGTTAAAAATGTATATATAGCCCTTCCTAAATTTAAAATTATCCTTCTGACAAAGTTGAAGGAACCACTTCTAGTGCCTAGTGAAAGCCTAACAGCGTAACTACGAGTACAGAAGATGTTGATTGCAAGGGCTGTGATTTGGTGGATGTGCCGTTTCCTGCACAGCAACTGAGACGCTCAAACTCAACAGTATTTTCTCTGCAATTCCTCCGATCGGATGCCGGAGGACGGGATGGATTTAAATGTCAGAACTGAACGCAGCAGCCTGTGTCCTGTGCATGGGGAGGAATAAAGTTTTCTAAATTAGAATAGAGAGAGAAAAAGAAAATATATGTATAGAGGAAGAAGAAGTGAAAATGTCAGAAGGTGAGGACAACAAGAAAAGACTCTGAGGGTGCGATACCAGGTTGGTTAGAAAAAGGAGCCACGTAATTAGATGCAAGGACAGAGCAGAGGAAAACAGGAGATGAAAATGTTTGTTTTTCAAGGGAAAGAAGAACGATTAAGTTCCTCATAATTAGTGTTTGATATTCTTGTCTCCTCACCTCCACTGTGCTTCCTCGATGTGACCTTTAATTCCCTGCCCCGCGCCACCTTGGGCTGCCTCCATCTCACCTCATCACTAGATGAGCAAAAGCCGCCATCTGGTGCCTCTGATGGTACGTGATGCATTTTTAAGTTCTGGCAAGGCCAAAAGGAACAAATAGCTGTTGAGCTCACACTGTGGGCTTTCCTCCAGTGGGAACAGTTATTTAAACCACTTTCCAGTGAAGTTTTCATAAATATTTGTTGCATTTGTAGAATTTGATATACAAGGTAAATTCTAAGGGTGACTGGCAGGCAATGTATCTTTTTTATTCTTGAAAAAAAAAATTGAGACGTCAGAAAGGGATTGATTTGCATGCTCCTAAATAAAACTGTTCACTAGAAAGCTCTTCCATTGTGCAAAAAATAAGATTGCTGGGAGGAGGATGTCTTGTCTTGTCTTGTCTTTGGATAAATAGATGTGGTGGGGTCGTAATTTCAATTGGGTGGGTCAAACCGTACCAAGAGGGACCTGCTAAAGAGCAAGAAATAGCTGGTGTCAGGGTGTTCACCTGGAATAAAGAAGTTCTGGGCTTGAGTCTCATGTGTGTTAGGCTGCTTCGACTTAAACCCATACCTGGGATTGCTGATGAATGCCAAGAACCTGGTGGATAGAGCAATTCGTTATCCAAATCTCTTGAGACTCTGATTATTTCACTGAGCCAAGAGGCAGATGCTCGCACTGTCCTCAGAGCCTGTGGCTTGTAGGTGGGGACATGAGGGTTGGATGATTGGCAGATATGCCCATTGAATACCGGGGGAACTTGCTGGGGGTCCCTGCTCTCTCTGCCATAAAATATCATCCCATATTCTGGAGAAATAATGTCTAACGAAGCCTTAATTTAGACTATAATATCCCAACAATAGATTAGTGGAGAAGCATTTCACTAAAACCGGTTTCATGGCAAAATTCTGAATGGTGAATGTTAAGTTAAATACACGGTCTAGGAAATAGTGGTAGTTGTGTATTTAGAAAAAAGATCATTAACCATGTGTCTCCTAATTTTTCTAATTTAAAACAAAAAAACCTCAGCATGTTGCATACAGATGACAGCTCTCAGAATTAAAGTAGTTTAATGCTACAATTGCAAAGTAGGGCTGATATTGAGTAAATTGTGGAACTCTTTAGCATTTTCAAAGACTGATGTTGTAGCACTGTCAGATTTGTAGAAGAGTTGCAGAGGTGGTTTATACATCTACTGTAAACACTTCAGATATCATGAATTTTGAAATATACTTAAAATTAAACCTATGCATCCTAAATCAGATACTCAATTGAGTTGAAATGATAAAACACTGGGTTTTTTTACTCTATGTCCAGTACTTACAAGACTAAAGTTTCATATTTCCAGAATGCAACCAGTGAGCTATTGCTGAACGTCAAAGGAAAGGGGGAAAAAGTCGCATTCAATCACTTAATTAAGAAAAGTAACTGCTAATTTAAATAAAGCAGAGTTCTCTCTCTTAATCATCCTGTATCTGTAAAGTCAGTGATTTTTCACTGCTACCAAAGTTGTATTAGACAAGGAAGCTGTTGAGATGGACATTTCTCACCCTGTTTTGCTGATAAGTAAACAAAATTTGGAGCAGGCTTAAAATAAGTTAGAGCTTAATGTGATTAGAGAAATGGAGAGAGGGGAGAATATGTTTCAGAAAAAAAAAAGGTAGAGATACCACCTTCTTTTTGAGCTTAATGAGCTTGTAAAATAATATGGTCATTAGATGGGATTTTTAAGGGGTATGTGCAAATCAGACTCTAATTGAAGCCTCCTCTTAATTTATTTTCAGTAAAACCCTAGAAAAATTTAGTTTCCCACTCTCAATTGTGTTTTTAAAGCTCTTGGAGAAGAAAAAGTGGGAAAATGCTTTCAGAAGAGCTTTCCTCTATGCCTTTGTTAATACCTCACTTGTTTTAAGAAAGAACTTGAAGCCTAGTGGTGCTGTGCCGTATAGGAAAGTGTCATAAAATTTTACAGGAATTTTAACTCTGATTAAAGCACTGTGCACTATGGTACAGTGTAGAATTTACATGAAATACTGACATCTGTAAAGGTGGAATAAACACAGTTACTCAGACTTCTTGTAGTTAGAGCTGAATTTAGATTCCAAGGAATGCAGGACAGGACAATAACTCCTCATCAGAGCAAACAGGGTGGGATGGAAACCCTGAGGGATCCCTTAAAACCCATTTGAAACTCATGGATATCACCAGTCGTGAAGTCGCTGCTCTCTTTCCCCTATTTCATAATATATTTATGTTTATCCTTTAGTATGTTTAGACTCCCTGAATGGCTAAGGGAACAAATCGAGTGACAGTCCTGAAATGTGCAGTGAGTTTACTGGTAATTATAAAGACCTGCAGCATCAAACTGATGCCTTAACACATCTTAAAAGTGTTAATAAAACAGAGGGAAGGAAAAAAATTCCAAGTCCTATCTGATGTTTGCCAACTCTGAGATAAGCATAAGCTTCATTAACTAGTTCAGGTGCTGCATCAGCTGAAGAAAATCTTGATTGGTACATATAGTTATGTTTCTGCACATTCATACCATTATCTTCGATCTCACTTCTACCTTTGTTACTTGTCCTATTTGCTAATCTGGAACACATTCTTTTCCTTGTTACTGTGGTTGTCTGTGATAGTACTGACCACCGGCAAAAAGATTTGGAAAATTATTGATTTAAAAAAAACCTATCTAGAAAGGCAGTGCTGTTATGAGTAGTTATTATTATTATTCGTCTTGTGTAAATACTTAATACATTAAGACTCCTACTTCTTTGTGGTTTGGTGGCAATAGCAGGGGCTGGAACTGAAGCTGGTTTTGATAGAAAAATACAAACCTCAAAGGTGAGGTGGATAAATAGTTACCTAAACATATGTATGTGTTTGTGCAGTCTATTTGTTCAAGGCTTGTAGTATGAGCAATGAATATTAATATTTTCATAGTGCAGGCTTCGATTGCTCAAATGCTTGATAATTATAAATGAAAATTGCTACTAAGTGTCAGGTATAAGTGGAGTGTGCTGTAGCCCAAAATACTAATGTGACTGATGGAACATCTGTATGAAATGGCTTGAAGGACTCTGCGTTATAAAACTCTGATGTTTTATACTAGAAGGACACCTGCCTGCATGTTTGGTGTTTAATATTTAATTTGTTGTGTGTGGTACCTGAATTGGCAACGTATTTTAAAAACACAAATGAAATTGATTAAGATGAAACAATGAAACTCTGGGGTTTTTTAAGCTCACTTTGCCACTCTACCCACCCCATAATGTTCTTTTGTTTTCTCCCCACCAGTGCTGATGCAAGAGAATAAGAACATTTCTCTTTAAAAAAGACTATATATATTCATTGTATTGTGTATGTATATATAGTGTATATATATTAATATAGCTATATATCCATATGTATGAAAACGTATGTATCCTTTATATAGAGAGAGTGTGTGTATATGGGATTATGACCCTACCATTGACTTTTTTTTCCTTCATATCCTGAGATTTCTGTGTAACATCAAATCAGGCTTTTACTGGATGATTTCTGTTTCACTTTTTGTAATATCAATATTTTACTTTATTAGTTACAGTTTCAGCAACTTAAGGTGAAAACAGGGAAAAAAATCAAAGTAGTACTGGCCAAATCAGTTGGCTTGGATATAACCTTAGATTCCATCCTCCCTTCTCCTGCACATCACACAGCATGTTATTAAGTGTAATTAAAGGCTGGATAAAACAATATAGACTGATACACGTGCATAGAGAGAGGAAGTTTCTCCTTGGCTCTACATAAAGAAATTGTGTAACTTCTTTGCACTTTGTCGTAAAATCAAATGTTTCAGTTTTAAAACAGCTATTTCTTTGTAACATTTTACAGCGCAATTTTATTGAAGTTTATAGCAGTGTTACTTTAACATAGGTTGCTTCTTTAAAATTATAGTTAATCTTCCGGGCAACCCTGTCCAACGCAGGGAAAAAAAGGTAGTGCAATCTTTCTGACTTTCTAATTCTTACTGAATCACTTCCTGACATTTTTTTGGGTAACTTAGTGAAGAGCTTGTCATTTTTTACCAAAGGTATCAAGTATTCAAAATCCAATAAAGAGGGCTTGATGACTTGTTTAAAAGTGTGAATGAAACACCTTTTTAAGTGGAAGAATTTATATGCCCTGTCAGGTTTTACTGTAGTCTGTAATTTCCTCACAGTGCAATATAGGCCTGTGCAAGATAGGAACTAGGGAACATCTAAATGTCTTTTATGGCATGTTACAGTTTGGCATATAGCTTTTTCATCAACAAATGAATTTCAATGAAAATATGCAGCTTTGCTTTTCTCACCATCAAAGATCTCTGCGTGTTTACTGAGCTGTGTAGAAAGAGCCCTGGTACAGGAGACCCGAAAGACAAGTAGATAAGGATATAAGACACATATTACTGAAACACCCTCTCTTCTTTTCCCATTCCTTTCCTCTTCTTTTTTTCTTTCTTTGTTTTTGGCATTGACACACAAAACGCTGTTGGAAGTGCTACTAAAGGGATTGTCATTGGACGCTGCAGTTTCCTTGAGAGCAGCTCTGAAGCTGGAATCCATAGGTAGTACTGAGCTTTTTATTCCATGCTGCATGTCCATATGCAGCCCTGATTCTGTAATTCTTTTTCTGGAGAAACAGCAAAATCACTCAGAGCCCCGTTGTTTTGAATTCCTAGTGAAATATTCTCCAAAGTATTTTGAGGACTGTATTAGCTTCTATGGTTGGGCAGCTTTGTTACCTCCAAATATGACCTTTCATTCAAATAATTCTATTTGAACAGTAAATGTTGTACTGGTGTGAGAATTCTGCATCACGATGATTAAATCATTGGTTTGGGAAACAGCTCAACTTCAGCCAAGCTTCTCTTGATATACAGTAGCTCCATGGAAGAAAATGTAGGCCAATACTTTATCTGAAGAAAGGAGAAACAAAAGGAATTAGTGTGACTTCTTTCAGATGTTGTATATAAATTTATGGAATGGTTTAGATATTGTTTTATTGTGTCTGGTGAAGTGTAGAAAGAGCCTTTCCTTTATTGTTAGGCTGTGATTTGATCCTTCTAACATGTGGCTGGCGGTGAATTCAGTAGATCTTTTAAAAAGATTGATATTGCAAGAGTGCTGAGGAGAGGATATTAAAAAAAGTGATATTTGGATTTCCTTGGCCTACTGAAAGAAGTGAACTTAGAGGGAATAACTTGCCAGAGCCATCTGCCCGAAGCGTTTGTGGGCTGAGAACCTACTCATTTGGTTGTAACTCTGGTTGTTTGAATCTCCTGTGCTCTGTTAAATAACTTTTCTGCCTTGACAGGTTGTAGTCCAGTTTGTTACATCTGAAAAGCTTAGACATAGGGGATGCATGGCTGGAAAAAATCAAGGAAATCATTCCTATTTATATTTCTTTTTTCTCTGCCTTACAGAGAGATTGACAAAGCACCAAATAGCCATTTTTGCTTCCAGATAATGACCTTTTCCAAGGAATTGTACTCAATGTGCTGTTTTACAGATTGAAATCGACAATGATATATCTGATGCAAACTTGCCTAAATGTATTCTACAGTCCTGATAGCTTCCATCGTTGTAGTTTAGTGTTTTAACTTTTGGAGTAAGTCATGCTTTAAGATAGGGTTTAGTTAATGTAGTTGAGAAATGGATGCGAGGTTTCATGGTTTTGTCTCCATCAGGAGCCTGTACTTCAACCTTTGTTTTCTTCGTAAAGGTCTTTATGAAGGACTTGACAATTCTGCTTCCTTCCTCAAGTGTTGTCTTAAGGGGCTATTAGGAAAGCAGAAATTCTTCCTGTCTTGAAGAGTCCACACAAATGATGGTTGTTATGTTGAACATAACTGTGCTGAGTTCAAACCTCATATGTCTGCCTGACCATGGGTAAATCTCTTTATTTCCTTTCTGCCTTGGTAAATCTGTAAAATTACGGAACTTCTAAGAGCTCTGCACAATTCTTGAGCCTTAAAGTGTCAGAGAAGCTACAGGAAATGATGACCAAATATGTTTTCTAATATTAAGTGTTTGGATAAAGCAAAAGTAATTTTAGATTGACCTTCTTTGCCTGAAGATTTTATATTTGAGATTGTACTTCACGCAGAAATGTTCTGCACTTGATAGGATGTATTTTGCATTTAACTTTGTAGGCAATGAATCTTGGACTCATACAGCCCAAAGTCATGGTAGTGTGTGCCCTATTTAAGTAATGAACTATTGATTTTAAAATTACTCGTTTTATTACCATAATATGGAACTACTAATATTCTGAAAACTCATCTCTGTAATGGATGCTGTTTAATTTCAGTTTGAGATGGGACAGAAATGGACTGGAAGGACTTTACGTATTGAAATTTGACACATCACAGGTAGCAGGGACTGTTCAGCCTTAAGTGCACTGCAGCCTCTTGCTTGAGCTCAGACCTCCAAAGAGGCTCGTAATGTAACGTCACCTTTATTTGTCACTGGTAGCTAAACCCTATAATGCAGTCTTGTTGTTAAGTATTTACAACACCTTCAGGATCAAAGAAATGCTGCCAAGAAGGCTCATTGTGAGAAATTTCGACCTACTTTTACGTTTGGTGCTGCTTTGCCTGCCAAGACCAGGTAGACTGTGAAAAGAACTTCAGTGTGTCTTCAGGGAAGGGTCCAGTCTGACATGGAGATCAGAGCAAACAAAAAGCAACTTTGCAAACAGTCAGAGGTTAAGCTTCTTCCCTCATCCCTTCTCTTAGCAATGCAAAGTGAGTTTGCTTGGAGAAGGGCTGAGGAGGTTGCAATTTTGGTTCATTTGTGTGCACGTCTTTGTCTTCCATCCTTTTCCAGCTGCTGGTTCTTTGCTCTCCAACGCTGGGGTGTGTGTAGGGAATCAATGTGCTTTCTGTG
Source organism: Nesoenas mayeri (assembly GCF_963082525.1). Taxonomy (NCBI): domain Eukaryota; kingdom Metazoa; phylum Chordata; class Aves; order Columbiformes; family Columbidae; genus Nesoenas; species Nesoenas mayeri. The sequence continues at coordinate 66,675,843 of NC_137548.1, read as the reverse complement.
ACTGCTCTGAACATCATTGAACTGCTCAAGCCATAGGATTATTGCAGATCCCCCCCTCTCCTAGCAAGTAAATGAGAAAAAATGACTACACATCTGACTTTTTCAAACTGACATTTTTGCTTTACAGGCTGTGATTGAGTTTTTCTTGTGTAGAACATGACTTAAACAATATATTACTAAGGTGTATTTGTAAAGTAATAGACATCAGTGTGTATATTTTCTTATAAAAAATTCACGTTTACATTGTTCCCTTCTCTTTCCCCTCCCCGTTGTACATAAAACACGAAATTTCATAAAATGTTGGCAATTTAGTATTCCCACTTTCGATGTCTAAACTGAAGTAAAAAACTTAGTAGTTTATGCAATAAATGTGCTGTACATGTGAATAAGATCGTAAGTGGTTTTCATATTTTTAATCTGAACAGTCATAGACTTCTATATTTGGAGGAAGAAAGCGTAACTTGAAAGTACCTGTTGGTTTGGTTAGCTGACTGTGGAAGGACCATCAATGCCTTTTATTTAGGTGGAGATGCCTAATGTTGATCAGGTGAATTGATCCCGGGTTTTCCAAGCAACAGCTTTTGGAACTTCAGCCTTTTTAGGAATGATATTATGAATCTGTTTGGTTTTGTCAACAGAAATGAAAGAATCAGGGCAAGGTTTGATGCGTTACCTGGCTAATAGGCTTCTGAATTCTTTATATTAATGAAGTGAGAGTGGGATTTGGGTAGGGGAGAAGAGGGTTGTTCTTTGAATCAAACACTTCCTGTGATTAGGTTCTCACAAGCAGCCCTCCAACTTCTATTAAGCCATTGATTGTTTACAAGGAAATTGGTTTTATTTAATTTGACTGTGTATTAAGAAAGAGGCTGGTGACAGCATTACTGTTGACTTGTCAGGTAGATAAGTTTGGAGTCCCACCTTTAAAGTGGGAGTGGTGAAATGAAGAAAATAAGCCAGAACTAGTGTAGGTTTGAGGAGTTTCTGTAACATTAGGACATTGCCGGAGGGTTCGGTCTACAGCGTGGGCTCTGAGGGTTGATATTCCTGAGCAGGAGTGTGTTTGGCTTTCTTGAGAAATAGACTTTATCTTCTTATACCCTTTCCATAGCAAGGATATTAATTGCAAGAAAATATATTGTTTGAATGATACAGTAAGGTAATGCAAAGTTGAGAGACAGGATTCGAAACCTGTTGATACTTGTGGAGATAGTCTGTTGCTTGGAAAGTCACCATTGTGATAGGTTTAAATCACGTGTCGTTCCATTTGGTGGTGTTTAAGTGCTTTGTAGTTTGCAGGACATAATTATATCATCATTTGAGCAGTACCACGAAGTTGCATCCCTCAGTTAGAGCTGGAGAGTCACCAAAAGGATAGAATGTGACACACGCAAGATCTGGAGTTTGGAGGCTGTCCATTGGTGTCCTGATATCATCATCCTTGTCTTTGTTCAGAGCTTTAAATAAAAATGTCACACCAATTTTTCTTTAATTAGTTTCCTCCTCCCCTTCTGGATTATTAATGGCACTGAAGCAGATCCGGTCTCATTGTATTCAACACTTTAGTGACTAAATTCTGTACAGGACCAGTGGTAAGAGTAGTTGGCCAGTAAGAAATGAAGAAAACTTGCTCATACTTCTTTCTATCCTAAATAGTTTGTAGGTATTGTAAAGCTGCCCTAGGAGTGTGTTTGCAGTGCGTAGGACATGAATACTTAACCCCTGACACTGCCTTTGTTCAGAAGAATGCCTTGCAACTTGTGCTGTGTAATGGGTTTTTACCTAAAAGAGCAAAAGAGCATTCAAAATCTTTTTTTTTTCTAATTTTTTATTACTTTGAGCTTATGTTTAGTAGCCTAATGTTTAATGAAAGATACTAAACAACTTAAGGCTTTTACAGATTGTTCCCTGTATCCGAAAGGTCCCATTTTAATGTGGATTTTATGCATTTTCTCCATCTACCGTCTACTTTTCTCTTAGCCAATGACAGTAAGATTCCTAAGGCTACTTTCTCTTTAAGGACACACTGCTTACATAAATAGACCTTTAGGCGATCTCCTTGTTTTATAATCTCAATTGTTTATCAGAAGATGGGCAATATTCCTTAGAAATGTGCTTGCCTGCTTTGCATGCCTTGTTACTATTTCGATTATGCAGATTCTTGATGCTGTGGAAATTTGTGCTTGATGACGCCAAGGCAGCTGCACGTTGTTAGCATTGTAGGCTGTCAGATGATCATGTGGGATTCTTGCAGCATGCAACATTCAATAGGATCGAAAAAGGGCTTTTGATGCAAGGCATAGCTTTCAGAATATATTTGTGCCTTTTAGTTAGCTAATAGAAAATCCTAATTTATTATCTTTAAATTTAAAATGCTGCCTCATTTTTCTTCTGGTTGGTTTCATTTTGGCTTCACTAGAAGATGCATCTGGTACATCCACGATTGAGGAGTTTATTAATGATACTGTCGTTCAGTTCACTTACTTTTTTTCCTTTTAGAGTCCTAGCTAGCCCACTGATTACATGATCACATGTTCATCCAGTCATTCATATAGAACACAAACCACCATGCATGATTTCTTCTTCTTTCTTTTTCCTCTCTGCCTTTTTTATTCCCTTTAAGTTGCTTTGTCATGTTCTCTCTTATCATCAAGCTTCGTCTTTGTCTTCCTCTCGCTACAATTTGTTCTATATTTTCCCATGCTTGCTTACTGCAATATTATTTGATTAACGGGCTGTGATGATGATGAACCTGCACACTGGAGGAGCAGCTACTACAGTGGTGATGAAGGGATGTAATAATGGTCGCTATCCTCGGAATTCTCTCTACAGTGACTGCATAATAGAAGAAAAGGCAGTGGTCCTGCAGAAAAAAGACAATGAAGGATTTGGATTTGTGCTCAGAGGGGCAAAAGGTATGTGCTTCTGTGTGTGTGTGTGTGATGTGCACTGGCATGAAGAAATTTATACATCTCGGAATATAAGCAGGAATTATTCTTGGTGCACTTGGTTGCTAGACAACAGGATTCTCTGTATGCTATACTACTCAAACGGATTTTAGTGGCTTCTGTCTGAAGCAGTTTGGATTTTTTACATAGGAGAAGCACTGTATAATCGTTTTGGGGGGACAAAGTTTTGTCTGTATTTTTACCATGTTGGTGTATGTAATATTTTGTCATTAATCTGTTTTGTTATGCAGTTTACCTAACTATGGGAAACCTGCTTTCCTTTAAAACCTGCTTCTTTATTTCAAATGTCAGTCTATTTAAATAGGTCTACGAATAGGAATAGACAAGAGAGTGATGTTTTGTTTAAAATAGGTGTGGATCTTCTGCAAGGTGACATTGGTGCAGTTTTAGTATGAAAATATGATCTTTTTTTATATCTTCAGAAGCTGCACGTATGTTGCATGGCCTGTAGTGTGCTCATTTAAAAAGCTGTTCATATGTTACCCTGCATGCTACTTTTCTGCAGACTAAAATCTATAATAATGGCATTCTTCAGAGTTAAAAAAAGCATTCTATTAAATGCTTTGCTTTTTAACTTTCTGTCCGGTTTGCTCCTTTTGTATTTAAAAAATATATATATGATGGTATGTCCCATCTCTTGCTCCCCCTCATTTTACATGGGTTCTCCCTTGCCTTGCTTGAGCATGAAAATTATTCCATATCTTCATTCTTGGGACACCGTTTTTGCTCTCCCTGTCCCCTCCACCCCTAAAGCGGGGCCACCGTAGATTTTCAGTGTTGTAAAAGCTTCTCTAATTTTAGCTAAATACAAATGTTTGGAGTTGTACTAGGGAAGCCGATAGCACTACCTTTGAGCTGACCCGTTGCCATGTGCATCGTGCAGAGGTGACTCCCTCTGTGTCAGCAAAATTGTCCCCAATTTTTCTGTGTGGCGGTGAGGGCACCTCAGGTGAAAGACCCAAGGACTTTTCTGTGTGTATGTATATGTGACACAGAGAGAGAGGGGGTTGTTCCAAGGCCTCCTCTGCCTCCTTTCCTAAAAAGTGATTTCTTCTGTTTGCTTCTTTGTAATATACACCCAAACCTAGAAGGAAAAATTCAGTTTGATCTTTTTCATCCTTTCCCACCCACCCCATCCCCCTCAGTTTGACCATCTGCTCTCTTTGGGCTACAGCATATCATTAATTTTGAGCTGGATGTTTCCAGAGCTACAAACATTTTGCTAGGCATACAAAAGGGTTCCTTGAGCTAATACTGAATATCCTGGAATACTCAGAATCCAGCTATTGCCTCTTACAGCTTGGTTTGGTCTGTGTCAGTAAAGCAGCATATATTTTTCCTCTCTGAATTGAGGACCTGTGGATTGCTATTGCCGGGAGATTTCACCCTGTTCCCAGCATCTTCACACCCCCCCCCCGAGGCAGCGTCCTCTTAATTTTAGCACCCACCATTTTTAAAGCATCAATTTGAATGGCCAATAATAGGCCTTTAGTCAAGTGGTATTTGCAAGCACTCCATAACTTTCTTTTCTTTTTTTTTTTTAATGTGGTATTTATTTTTAAAGCTGACACACCAATTGAAGAATTCACCCCAACTCCAGCCTTTCCTGCTTTGCAGTACTTGGAATCTGTGGACGAAGGGGGAGTAGCATGGCAAGCTGGCCTGAGAACTGGAGACTTTTTGATCGAGGTAGGAGATCCTGCAGTTTGATTCTCTCTTGGGGAAAGAGTGACATTCCCTTTGTAGAATTTGCTTTGGAAATAAAAGCACATGACGCTTCTAAACAGCAACTTGAGTGGACTAACACCAATCACGTACTTGACTTTATTTTACAATCCCAACACAGCATTTAGGGAAGTGGTGAAAAAGAGGAGTGTTCATGTTGGCTCTTTTTGTTATTTGCGAGCACACTAACAGAGAAATTTGGGATTTTTTTATTCTTCTTTGCATTATTGAATTGAAATTTAGATTAATTTCAATGTCTATTGTAGGCTGTCAGTTGAGTGGTCATAAATATATTTGTACAGAGTCACCAAAATTAATGACTTTTTATGCAATTATTTCTACACTCAGTGGTCTAGTGCTGTTGAGAAACCATGGAGAATAAAGCAAATTACTTTGGCTTGAAATTAAATATTTCCAAGAGCACACTCTAAATACAACCACATAAAAATAAGCAACAAATGTTATTGCATCATAAATCACTTTATTAAAAGGATATATTTAAATATTCTGTTCAATCATACCAATAATGTCTTCACATTTTATATTGTGGAGGATTTGGGGTTGGTATTTTAGGTTTTGTGGAACTAGTTGGCAGACCTTTTTAGTGTTACTGGGCAGTTTGCAACAAAATTAATTATTTGGGATTTTCGTCCTCTTCCCCCCACAACCTTTTCCATGACTAACAGAGCTGTGCTGTGATTGTGTGAAACTGGATGTTTGAAAATTGATCTTTCAGGATGAATCAACTAAATCTTGTCTGTAAGATCTATTGGTTATATTTTATTTTTCCTTCTTTAGGTGCATGTTTGTTTTGTTATAGCATTTGCTGGTGCTACATTTATTTCTGCAGATCTGGCCTTTACATTCAGGAGAGGGTATAACATGCAGCTTTTCTTTTCTAGTGTGTGTTGTACTCCCATGGTGGTTGAATTTAAATAGTTGCGTTGCTTCTTCCCCTTGTAACAAAGAACAGGTTTGGCAGACTTCTCAAGTGAATAGATGTGTGCTTTTATCTGTACCTTTTCTCACTATTCGGATACTTAAGAATAAGCATTTAGCAAACTGTTAATTGCTCACAAATGGTACTGATAGGTGCTCTGTGCAGGGAGGCTTTCAAAACTATGAGCATTGACGTTAGGTGGGGTTTTTTAAAACTGCTTTATTTTTAGAAGATGATTTCTTGTTGGGCTTTTAATCCACAGGAAGTGAGAATGGTCCGTACTGGCTGATTTCACAGATAGGTTTGATGGTGAATAATGTGTAATTTAATGAAGAGGATTACAGAATGATAACTGTGCATATGGATTTTTTTTAAGAGCTCTGAAGGGACGCAAGTAGCCTGGGATAACTGATTCTGCAGAAAGCTTTACTGGTTTTCTAGCAAATGGAAGACAATTATAATTAATTCTCCGGTCAATTTACTCCTAGCCTTAGCTTAGGAAAGCAGTTAAATATGCACATGCATTGCTGAATCAGGACATTAATCCATACTCTGCACAGTCCAGCATATTTGTAATTAATTCTGAAAGAAGCAGTTGGTACATGCAAATCAAATCCATTTCTGTATAATTTCTGTTCACTGGGGTTATTCTGTTTTGAATTTTGCAACTTAATTAAGAGGATGTGGTAATCCTGAGAAATCACAACTTTGCTGATGTCAAGGACTTTCTTTTGTTGGAGAAAGGCGGGGATTTGATTCTGTTTTCTGAAGTGCATGTGCAATGCCCAGCACTCTTGAGCTGTAGAAAGCCATCTTTGACGATATTTACACTGATGCATAAAAATACTACTGTTGAAATAGAAAAGACTGGTCCTCCTGCACTTCTAGGAATGCCAAGCTACTTTATTTCTTGTGCTGAACTGAGAAGGATGAAACGTACCGTCCATTGCATGTGGTTCTTGTAACTGCTGTAGTTTGGTCGTTCAGTGATTTCTCCCATGACTCTGAAGTTGATGCTGCTGCGAGTGCCACCTCAACCATTTGTAAATAATATAATGCATTCATCACAAATGTCACATGAATAATAAAAGAGTTAATGGGCAACTAGGATCCTAATTAGTCCCATTTATAACACTCGCGGGGAGCGTCAGGCTGTAGGGAAACGAGAGTCCAGTTTGGCAGAGGATAAACTGGGAGAGCCCTTGCTAAAGGAGGGTCAGTGTCTTGGGGTCCTTAAGATAAGTGGAACCTTCTCCCTTACTCCTCATGATGGAGAGACAGGTTTGGCAGGAAGATATTAATATATCCTTTTCTTGGAAGCATGAGAGTGTGTAATTATGGGCTCTGGATCCTCTGAAGGGTGTAAACTTCAATATCAGCTAGTGAGCATCCTAAAGTAGTTTGGCATTGAAGATGACACGTGTTGAGCAGGACGAATAAAAGATCTATACAGAAAAGGAAGAAAAGGTGGTGTCTTGCTTCAGCAGGTCAACAGAATAGATCTTAACTGGAACAGGGCTGGCACAGTTTCATTTGACTGAGTTTTTATCGAGTTTGCAGGGTTTTTTCTGGAAAGCCATGTGATACTGGTTTGTCCAACCTGTACAATTAATTTTGGCATGAGAATCTAGAGATTAATTTTAAACTTGCCTGTGGAAATAGTGTTCACAAGCTCTCCATTGACGTTTCTGACAATATACATTTTTTTTCTTCTTCCCTTTCAAATCCAGTCATATTTTTTGTGATGAAAATCGCTATGTTTGTAGGGGCTTTTCTGGATAGCGTGCAAATAAAACGTATTGGAAAAGCACATGAGTAGTTTTAGAGCTGAAACAGCTAGAGACAGCTGTCATTGTATGTAGATTTTCAGAAGCAATTCCAGAGTTGCCAATTCATGTGATTTTTCTCAGCTTTGATAAACAATCACAAATGGATTATGTTTATGACTTGGTTGTTATAACTGAGAAAGATTGTATAGCTTGCCCTGTTGGCTGTTTTTCAATTTTTTGGTTGATGTTTTCTTGAATCTTGGTATCTACCCAATTAAAAAGACAGATAAAAGTAAAGCTATGTATTAGTGTAAGTGCTCTCCACCCTAAAAATGGTGCTTTTCATTAGAAGGGATTTAAACAACTGCAACCATCATTAATGTATACACCAATTGCAAAGCCATTGTAGGTCACTGTTAATTCCCCAGAGTGCCTGGGTTGCTGCAATACACCTGTCCAACTTTGTAAATGCTTGAAAAAAATCAAACCATAGGCTGATTTGGTGAGTTACTTGAAATATTTGCAAGAAACAAATGTATTAGTGCTGACTCTGAAACTCTTATTTAGGAATAATCTTTATGTTGGAAATGTTCATCACCTTTGTTTAGTGTAGTTGTCAATCTAAGCATAAACAGAGGAGCCATTAAATGCTGCTGCTCGAAGGGGCTGCCTTAAAGAATTCTGTAAGTTGAGGTTGGGTTTTCTTTTGAGATTTGCTTTGACGTGTATGACTATAACCACCTTTGAATGAAGAGATCCTTTAAAGTGATAGAGGTTTTCAAACTCCGAAGAGTTGGTTGCTTGGGTTTTGATTGTGGTTTTTGTGGTGTTTATGGGGTTTTTGGGGTTGTTTGGTTTGTTTGTTTTTCTAAGTATATTGCCAAATTCTTACTACATTCAAAAGCAGTGGATTATTAACTCTTTGTTATTGTTGTACCCATGAGTGTGCAGCTGTTTTGCAGGTGTTGCATGTGGGGATTTTTCATCTGCCACAGCGCATATCTCATATCAAACAATACTCTTATAATAGCAATACTTAGAAAGTGAAACTAATTCTGCAATACTTTACCAGAATAATGCATTTATTCTCTAAATGAGGCATTGCAGTTTGCATTATTGTGCCATAAAATCACTTATTTTTCCAGATAAATTGAAATGTTATTGTCTTCAGAATAGGATGGCTGTTTATTTACATTCCAGTTAAAATGTAAACTAGATAAACCCACTGTATTATCCACTAAAAGAAAAAGGCAAAATTCAGGGTTTGTTTAAAGCATCAAGACCAGAGATGGTAATAGAAGAAATCTCATCATTTTGCTGCAGAGCAGATCAGTTGGTACCTGTAGTAAAACATGCAAATGCTCTGTGGTACAACCGCCTCTATTTCTTTGTCCTCAAGGGCTTATAGAATTTACTAGTACAAACTTTTCTTTAAGTAGTGATAAGTGAAAAATAGACATCATTTTATTGTTTTATCATTGTATTAGCTAAAGTTTTCTGTCCTCTGACTATATGCAGGAAGTAGCAATAAGCATTTAGGGAGGTATTTAAAATATCTAGATTTTTTTATTATTATTTTTTAAATACACACATACACATGTGACTAAGTTTAGGTTAATATTTACCAATAGGTTAGGTTTTTGTTTTATTCCAGTAAACACTGTATACAAACTTCAAAACCGGAAAGCAAACATTTAACTTTATTGTTGTAACTTAGTCTATAGCCATTGTAAATATTTTTGGCAGGCATAGCAATGTTATGTCTTACATTTGTATTCAATGGCTGGATGAACTAGTGGCTTTACAAAGCCATCTGTTAATGATTTAAACACTTTCAGCACCAGAGGAACCTTCTCATACCTAAGAGATCTTCATTAATTGCCCTGTGGCTGTGTTTTCTCTTATTCCTATTGTGAACCTTACTCCTTTCTGCCACTAGATATATATATATCTATGTGTGCATATATATATTAGGCATCTACATGAGACAATGATATTTTTTCTCTCGGAAATAAACTGAGGTTTTGTTTAGTGTCTTTGTACTAACAGGGATTATCATATTGCCATTTTTTGCAGTGGTTTTCTGAAAGTTTCTTCATATCCTCCCAAAAGTGTGGATGCCAGCTTGATGCTGTACCTAGTAAAAGCCTCCCTAATATTGTGTATTAAAACTGATATCTTTACATTTTTGCATGCTGTCTTTACCTCTGCCTTTTGGTGGATCGAGAGTAAGGTCCACCCTCATTCACTGCCTCACATTGGGGTTTTGGTGCCAATGTGGCTGCTCCTCCTGTCTGTGCCCTGAGCCTTCCTATGGCCACATGAAGCAGGAGAAGGGCTCCTTGCAGGGCTCTGAGTTCTTCTGTTCCCAGACAGCACCTGGTTCAGGTTCTGGTTCAACCGTACAAGCAATAGTTGAGGTTCTCAGGGATATGGTTCAGTGACAGTTCTATGTTAATGATTGGACTCAGTGATCTTGAGGGTCTTTTCCAACCAAAATGATTCTATGACTCTATATACTTCCGCCTTTTTAACGATGAGAGATTTACCAAAACTGCAACAGTACTGCAATATTTCAGCACATATATATTTTAATTCTGCATATTTAAATGATACATAGTTGAATTCAACCAACCATCAGAGGAAAAAGGTAATTCCTGTTTACCAGTTAGTCATCATCCCCTTGGTGACATCTGTAAATGATGTTAAGTACGAGTCCACCCCAGCACTCCTTAAAATGAAAGTTGTCAGGGTCCAAAGGAAACTTTCTTCATGTTTTGGTTTTGAAATTCTTCTGCTTAAGCAGAACTACAGATGTATTGGAGAACTGGGACACTGGGGTCTTGGAAAAGAGGAGCTGTGGTCCATCTGTTGAACAGTTTGGTCTATTTGCACAGTCTGAGCAAGTGGATTGATTTTTCACTTGATGGAAAAGTATTTTGCTTTCTTTTCACTTAAACTCAGTGAGTGAAGATTTGGTTGGTGGTTGGTTTGTTTTTTCATAATTTATGGTTTTGGTGGGTGATGGCAGCTGAATGAAATTATTGTGCTTTCAAAGTGCTTTGGATCTGCACAAAAAGCACTGTTGAAAAATGACAACTATTTGGGATCGTTCTTTTGATCTGTTTAAATGCAGCCGCTAACCTGTAAGAAATGATGGTATTCCAAATGTGCGCAGTGTGATCATAAAAAAGATGGACCACTCTTGTTTAGTTCTAAAAATACATGAATAAGACACGTTACCTTTTCAGCATAGATGGAAATGGGCAGACAAAAAAAAGGATTTGATTCTTACAAGACCTCAGTTCTACATGCCTAAGCAAATAATGTGCTTTAAAATAAGAAAGCAAACAAAAATGAAATCATTTTGCTGTTGTCAGACACACAAAACTGGGATGTGAGTAAAACTGGGAAATATTGTCCTTTAGCCTTGATTCTACCTGAGGTGTGTTCTGGGCTGCTCATCCCAAGGTGCGAGAGAAAGTGTTGGTGTTTATCTGATTTCTCAGAAATGGAACAAGTACCTGCTTGATAGTGAGAACTGATTCTTTAATGCTGCTTTGAGTGGGGATTTGGAAGGACTTGTTTTAAGGCATTTTGATGTAGGTGCCACAGTGGTTTTAAGAGAAGTTTGTGAACATTTTTATTGTGATTTTGCCCAAACGAGTGAGCCCGTGTGTGGAGTGCAGAGCTGTCCATAGGGAGCTTTTTCTCTCCTCGTGAATACAAAAACCACCATTTCCCTGACTTCCTACTTACAAATTCCTCTCAAAATAGCAAATTTGTTTAAAGATAAGCTGCTTATTATAAATAGCCAGTTCTTGGCTATCCAGTGGCATCCAGCCACATTGGCCATTCAATGTTTCCAGAGAGCACAGCTCTGGACAGTCTTCACTCTTGCAACCATCTATTCTCTATTCAAATCATACCAGAATAATACAACTCTTCCATTTCTAGCTCTTAGGTGTTGAGGATAGGTATTAAGACTAATAACACTACATAAATAAATGCCATTTTTAAGGTATAGTTCGGAGATTTCCAGAAGACATTATATTAAGATTAATTTCTCTGAAGCCTGTTGGCTTTTTTTAGTCCTTTGATACTATGGAAACCTGGTTGGTGGAACGGAGCTATATGAAAAGCAGTACTTGTGCTTGGTATTTTAGGGGAGAAAATACAATTTCTTTTAATTGTGGGGTGTTGCTACAAACCTGCAAAATTGCAGGTGAAGGAAAACAGATGAGGTTTTTTTTAAATGGTGGAGAATTAGCTGACAAATTCCTATTGTTGAGTGCTGCAATAGAACTAATCTATTATCTCTTTTTAAATTATTTTTCCTATTTTTTGGGGGAGATGTAAGCATCTTATAGGCAGGAGAAATACTACAACATGGAGTCGCATATGTGCATACATGGTTTATTTATTTATTGCCAGTTTTCCTTTTCTTATTCTGAGACTGGCAACCGACTTGTGTGATGCTGAAAAGCTTCATTCCACCTCCTAGTTGTGTTTCATGAATGACAAATCTGTGCAGAGGTTAAAAGGATGTTGCTTTGTGTCTGATAACCACATGTTCATGAGCAGTAACTTTAACCTCCCTACCTGTTCCTCCTCCCTACCCAACGTTTTTAGTTTTCTGAAGAAACACCTTCATTCATGGTCTGAAACTTTCCAAATACATCTTTACTGTCTTCTCTGAATCTGAAAAAACAAATGTAAAACTCTAGAACCTGACAGTTATTTTATTAATTTTGTTTTCTTGGTAGGTTTTCCTGAAAATCGTTATCTTTGAACCTGTGCTGTGGAATGGGGTTCCTAAGCTGTTTGAGAAGTTTCAGAGGCTTTAGATAAAGCACTGTATGCTGGTGTACAGAACTGGCTCCCCACTGCTTCTGTGTGGGTGCTGGAACTGCAGAAACACTCTTGATTTAGGGAAATTCTGAACTTCTCAATCTGATCAAACACAAGCTCTACATTCCATTAATTATTATTTCTTTTGCATTTGATTTCTAGTGTATGTCCTCTATAGAGGAAGGCCAGTGGGTTCAGATTTAAGCTATTAATTACTTAAAAAAGCAGGAGGCTTCATTTTCTCATCCCGCTATGGCTGTAGACATCAGAAAAAAATGACGAACTTCTAGCCTAGCTCTCAGTCTAATCCAGGTCCTTACACAGTATTAGGGTAGGTATGAACAATATAGGGATTTTCTATAATGGAAAATAGAATTGATCAAAACCAGGGAACACAAGGCAAGAGAGTTTGAGAGCTGATCTAGTGAAAAGCTTGCTGAATTAAATATTAAGTATCAATAGATGGGAGGGGTCAGTTTGGAGGTTTGCTAAGCTTGATCACAGTGGTCATCCCTCCGAGAGCTTCTGTGCTCCTCTGAAATTCCTGTCCTAGTGACCAGGGGAGAAGGGAATGGCAGCAGATGACTTTCCAAGGAATCCCTGCCTTGTGTTCTGCTGCATTCAAAGCATTTCCCACCACTTTTGACTGTAGGACCCAGCCAACTTATTAGATAAGAATATAGAAATGCACTTTAAATCAATCAGATTAGAAACAACATTTTATATCCTATTGTAACACTGGTATGGGTCTTTCCAGAGATTCTTGTATACAACAATAGAGAACAATAATCTTTTATCTCTACTACTTCATTTTTGCCTCGTGTTTTCTGGCAGTAATTTGAGGGGCTGGATTTCTAGTTCTTCTCGTCTTGTGGTGCAAAGTTTTCACTTGTGAAAAAGCTTTATTTCTCTGTGGTGAGTTTTGCCTGTCAGTTTTCAAGATAGGAACTCCTGGATAAGCCTTCATGGCAAGAAGCAAACTTTCTGTTCTGAAGTGCTGGATGTTGTTGGACTTGAAGTTCTCTGAAGCCTTTGCTGACCAGAGCACTGAAAATTGTCCCAGCAAATACATCAAAGGTTTAATGGAGCTTTTCAAGAATGGGTGATTAGGGTGATAGGACAAGAGGAGGTAGCTAAATGAGAGAAAATTTTAAAGCATGTATGTACATAAAGAAGTGTGGGAAGAGTTTATTTGCAACCTGGAACAAAAAGGGTTGATTCTGGACAAATAGCTACTCACTGGAATAAAGAAGAGAGTTAAGAGAGAATCACCCCGGTCCTGGGCAGAATGAGTCACTGCAGAGACAAACTTCACCAAGAAATACCCATGATTTTCTAGTCTAATAGCTGCTAAAGAATTAGTGTTAAAGGTGACAGAAAAGCCTTTTTATAGAGACTCAGCTTGGACTTGCGCTGATGTCACATAAAAAAATGTTGTGACCTTGCATGTATTTGATGCCGAAATAGGTGAGAAAATGTGTGGAGCTCCTGTTTTTACTCACAAAAGCAGGTCTAGGAGGCAGATCCCAAAGTCCTGTGTTAACTATATTGTATTTTCTTTTAAAGAAATATAAAGTGCAGAATCCAAGAATTTTTCTTACAGTTCTTTATTTTAGAAACATTCTCCGAACAGGCTTCAAACAACTGTTATTGCTTTGAATGGAGTCAACCTGTGACTCGGCTTTTGAGCACTAGATAGATTTGTGTGAGGCAGAAGTCGTTGTTGACAGACTTGTAAGTTGCTAACAGTGTGTTTGTTATATTTATTTACACTGAGGGTTATTATGACTCACTTTAACTGCTAAATTAAAGAGAAAACAGTTTTCAAATGACCAGGAAAACATTTATTTTAAGCATTTTCCTAAAGTTTCCTGTTAGTCTTTTATATCTAAATATGCTTTATTGACTGTGCCTATTATGGAGCTGGCTTTTACAAATAGTGTATAGATTGGGAATTGAATTTAAGATGTGTTTTGTCTGTGAGTAGGTATTTGATTCCCATAATACCTTGTGCATTTTTAGAATCTGAGATGTTTTAATCGAAATCAAGTGTACACCTAACAAGCTGGTTGTTCTTCAGAGCTGGAAATTATGTAGGCACCTGTTGTTGAAGAATCAAAGATTGGGATTATTCATCCCTAAGTCTCATTTTTCTGCACCATTTTTTCCATTTATTCACCCATGCAAACCTCGTCAGAAGTTCTGGTTTGTTGTTACTCCTTTTGCTTCTTTCTTACCATGTGGGCCCAGCTCTGGGTGCTTCAACTTGTCCCATCGGGTCTCCTGAAGGTGAAATGCTGTGTTCTGTTGGGCTTAAGTAGCAGATCCATCGACGTGATTTCTCTAGTTAAGTCTTATTCCACCTGTAAAGCTTTTAGAACCTCAGTATTTAGACAAGATGCTTCTTGTTGGCAGCTCTGAAGTTCAGAAAACTGCCTGTGTGTCAGCTGGTAGCCAATAATATGAAACAGGTTACTATTATAATGACATCTTAAGACTTGCAACATGATGTCCTTACGCATTAGCTGGATAACTTGAAGCATTTCAGGATTCTGTGGGGTGGAGTTCCAGCTTTCTGTGTTCATATTGATTATCTTATCCAAGGGTTCATGTTTTACTCGGTTTACTAGAAGTGGAAACATGGGATTCAAAACGTTCCCATGACAGGTAAACGTGCTGATGGTTACGTGTGGTGGCTGGATCCTCCATGAACTATTCAAATACACCTAATCCAGCTATGTTAAATCTTGGAATTTAGGCACTGACTTTTCTTTTTCCTTCTTCAAAGAATAAAATGAAAGCTGGATTCATTTCATATATATTAATGTTAATGTTGCCTGTCACTGGAATAGAAAGGCTATTTAGATAGATTTTTCCATCTCTGAAGGGATTATGTAGTTGGTAACTTCTTGTGTTTAGCAGTAGAAAACAGGAGGGATTTGGAACATAAAGAGTGTGAACTGGTACAGTATGTTGCCCTCCTATAAAACTCATCAAGAACCCCTTCTGCAAACAAGAATATAGTCGGCTTTCTGACATTGCAGAGGAATTTTTAATAAGTGAAATTCCTCCCTCATTTGCCTACTAACCCGCATCTAATTGCTAGATTACTGTTTAAGCATCAGCTTGCCTCTCTGTTTATTAAAAAATACTTGATATTTTAAGTTTATATACCCTGTTTTGCCGCTTTTGTTGTACAAATGAATGCCATTAATCTGATTTATTTTTTTTACCTTAAGACCTTTTGACATAGTGAGGTGTAAAAGTTGCTTAATTTTAGTTTTTTCTAGTGATGATTTTATATGCAAAAGTGATGCTGTTAGGCAATTACCCACCCAGGGAGTTTTAAAAACAATTACTCATAACAAACACCAACTCAGTGACATGACCAGGGATTTTTTGTTAGATTCTTGATCCTATTCGAAGTATTGACTTTCAAATTGGCGTGATTGTGCAAATCTGCATTTTGGAAAGTTATAAACATAACTTTCCAAGCTTATTTACAAGAGAGAAGTTTATCAAACTAGATGAAGGAAGATAGGAGAATGAAGGTGAGCCCACTTGCAGGGTTATGACTTGTGGGTCGGTCAGCAGAACAGAATCCAAGGGTGGTTTTTGCTTAGAGTAAAAGGTTAAATATTTGAGTTTAAACTGTCGTAGAAACCAGCCTGAGCTTAAACAGCTGATGTACAAGCAGGTGAAGGAAATATGTGCCATCAGCCAAGCAACAGAACACAAACCCACGTGTGGCTCTTCTTTGGAAAACTGGAATTGGAAAAGAGAGGTAGTAAAGTTTTATCCTTAGTAATGACTTCCTAAGTTTCTACATTCTTAGGAAAGGTGTGTAACTGTAGTTGAACCACCCAGGGTAACTGAGATTTAGGTTGTTTTAAACATTTGTTAATATAGAGTAGATTTTTGGGGGTTAATGCGTTTCCTAATTATTTTTACACTAAAATCAAGAGTAGATGCATCTCAGTTAGTTTGCTCCATTGCTCACATTACTGTTTAAAGTACATAGATTAAATTAATATCCAGCTTTGTTTAAAATGTCTGGCCTGTAGATCAAGGGAAAATAATACAGCCAGAATATTCTTTCCAAAATGATTAATACAGTTTGGATCTTATACACTTCTCCAATACTCTAGGTGGGACTATTTTTAACACTTTTGGCAGGTACTGGGTATTTAAACAGACATGTTTGGTTGCCATGAATCGCTTTATGGTCATTTCAAGTGCCACCAGCTTTTAGACTTCTCATTCTTGCATTTTGTAGTGCCAATATTCATGATTTTTTAATTATTTATAAATCCCCAGATTTTTTTCTGTTATCTTATAAAAATAATACTCATTTAAAAATACAACCTCTGATTTTCATCTTTAAATATTTTTGTTATAAATCTGTAAAGTAAGGAAAAAATACATAGATCTCTGGTTCTCAACAGTTTATTGAAATCTCATTATTGTCATTGGTTAAATCTTGTTTTTATTGGGCTCTGGCAATAGGGAGCAGTATATATAGTACTTAAACTAATTCTGAACTGTGTTCACATTTTGAGTTGGCGCTGAGAAATGGTTCAGTAGTATGCTTCTTTTTCAGATATACTTTGAGTCTATTGGTATTATTGGCTAATTTCTCATATCGGCTGGTTTGGCAGTTGTCTGGCATTTCTGTCCTCAAAAGGACTTCATGGTAAAATACCAATAGTTATTTTTTTGCTTTCTTTTTTTTTTCCTTCTAATACCTGAGTGTCGTAATTTTCTATAGATCAGAATCAGTTTTTTGCCCCATTCTGGTTCTTATTTCCAGCCCAGAGGGTTCTGAATAGAGAAACACTGCCTTTGATAAAATACACCACGTTTGCATGGCAGCTTCTTTTATTGTTCTGTAATAATATCTTTGGAAGAAGCATCACTTTTGAATTATTATTTTAATTAGTTTCACTTCACTTTGGTTATTGTTCTCTGCTGTGCATACAGTGAACTGTCTCCCAGCGAACTCTGAAAACTGCCCCATTACAATTAGAGACATTAAAAAATTACATCTTGGGTCCTCCTGACGCTACTTATTGCAAACACGGTAAGATGCTTTGAAAGTTTATCTTGTATCAACCCCCCGGGCAAACTGAACTTGAGAGGAACTGGGTCCAAACCCCAACTTTCTCTGTCATTATGGGAAGGTCCCTTCCTGTTTGGTCTTTCATATCCTAAATATAAAATGGATTATTTAGTCTTCACGACCTGTGGAGTAGGAGTGTTTGCTTTAGGAGGAATCTGCATACAACAGCAGGGGTGACTAAAACTTAAGCTGGGCTCAGTAAACCTGTTACCAAGGGATCCTCTTGGTCTCTGTAAGCACCATCTGTTTCTAGCGCAAGGAGGGTTTCATTTTATTTGGTGTTTTTGATATTTACAACCTGTATTTACCAGGTTTTGTAAGATCCAGTGATGTCTTTCTGCACTCAACTCATCTTCAATAAGTTAAACTGTGAGTGTTGCACTCTGATTTTGAGTAAGATTTTAAGTAGTGGATGAACTGCTCTCAGAAAGGCGGAGAGACCAAAATCAGATAAAATGTAATCCCAGCATATTTGCTTTCTTTCATCAATCTTTTTGCTAAAGAGAAAAAAACCCAACATATAAATGTAATCCCCAAAGTTGTAAAAATTTGAGAGAAAACAAGAAAACGTGGAAGAAGTGACTACAATTTTTTTTTTCATCAGTATATTGAGGCATTTTGATCCCATGATTTAACAGACCGTGATCTATTTTGCGATGCAGAATAAAACTTCAAGATATCAATCTGAGGATTGACTTTGTATTTGCAAATTGTCAGCTTGTCCGAATGGCTCTGTTGGGTTTTTAGGATATTAAGGGTGATTGAAGAATGAAAGGTATAGTTAGATCTAGAATTACAGAAAGTAATTTAAAATGTAGCATTTACTAAACCTACTATGTAATGTAGAAAATGCCTACCAGCTTATTTCAGGAAAGAATAAACACCAAAGAAAGGCCACTTGGGACTTCACTTTCAGAAGTTTTTCAGTAGGTGAAGTTTTTTGAATCAGCCTGTCAAAATAAAACAGTGAATTTTTATTCTAAATATAAAACTATGGCTTTGTAGACAAGATTTCTTTCTTAAGGACTCCAAATGCAGCTGGGCTTTAAGCAAGCGCCTGGTTGTCCCAGGTTTGGGACACAAATGCTTAGAAGATACTTCAGGCAAGATGTAAGTTGGGGTGGATAAATCCAGTCCATGTGTTTCTGCACACGTGCTGGTAGGAGGCCAATGGCAGTACATGGTTAGAAAAATTAAACATTTGAAAACTGTCAGATTTATGGCTGCATATCAGGCACTGAATCACTCAAGGATCTATCAACAGTAAAGTATGTACAGCTGGTAACATATTGTTTATATGTAGAAAACAGCATAAATCCAGCATTTCCTAATATCTGGGAATTCTGACCAATCTTAAAATAAATATTTAAATTCCTTTTTTTTTGATGGGTTTCTTAAAAAGATAAAACTGTTGATTTTGTATTCATAGAATCCATACTCTACTTTCATCCTCCCATGTCTTGCCATCCAAATGCCAATGTCAACCATACCATCTGATTCCTCCGTGAGTTACTATAGAGAACCCTGTGGTTCAAGCAGAGATCTCCAAATTCGTGCATCTCTGCTCATCCTCACAATTAGGCTTCCAAACCCAATAATATCCAGAAAAAATCAGTATTCATGGAAAAATGAGAGTCCAGCTCTGCAGCCCAACTACCCATGAGAAGAGCTGTCATGTTTTTAGGTGTTCAGGTTTCCAGAGGTGTGCAGACCAGATAAATCCTGTTTCTCCAGCGTTACTAATACCAGTAGTAGTGTGAGCTGGATGTAGCTGCTTCAGCCACCATATGTACCCATCTTTTCAGGCTGTTCGTATTTCTATGGCAGCTTTGGCAGTCGGCCGGGATTTTTCTGAGTAATGCGAGTTGTGGAGAATAATAACATTAACCCCTTTGTATCTTAGCCCCTCAACATGTACAGATGAGTATTTCTTAGGAAGCCTAAATAGAGAGGTGGGTGTGGGTAAACTTTCTAAGGAGATGATAGTATAAAAAAGATGATGGTATGATTCTCCATTTAGATTTTTTTCCCAGCAATTTGGAAATATAATGTGTGTTTTTTGGTTTTCACCTGCTCTACTTCACTGCCAATGTCAAATATGAATGGCAACCACGGTGGTTAATGGTGACAACCTTTCTCCATCCATGTCCTCCTTCTAGTAGTGAAAGATTTGTAGTAGTAATTTCATACAGCACTGCAGGCTTTTTTTGGGGTGAACCAAAAGCTAATGCTTCCTAACTTCTCCATGGAGTCATTTCCAGATCATCAGAGGACACTAAATCCTCTACTGAGAGCTGGTGGCTTGGGATGGTTGAGTGATGGTACCATTATTAGAATATTTACAGCACATCACTGCCTTAAGGATAAAGCAACTGTGTTTTCATAAGGGCAGGACAGAGAAAGGATGAATAAACTTTTGTTTTCTGACTCAGAGAAATGAACATAGAAAAAAAAGTGAGTTATTTGAGATTTCTACATAGGCCGAGACAACTTTGGCAAGTATCCTTTGTTGCTTTTCTCTACTTAGGTTCGTGACACTTTGTTACATCCAACATCCTTCCTCCTCCTATGTCTTCCTTCCTCACTCTTTCAATGGAATATATAAATTAAATGTATAGCTTCTGTTACCTGTACTCAGGGTGGCAAAGCAACGTACGTAGTGTTGACGTGCTGCAACCTCACATGGCATGTTGCGGATCCGCCCGGGAGACCTGAATGTCCTCACACTTGTTTGTGAGCCTCCCTGGGCTTCCTGCCTGGGAGCAAATGACACCACTTAACGAGCTTCACTAATTGAAGCAGCCTAATTATCAAATACTTGGACTCATTCCACATCTGAAATAAAACAGCTGTGTTATAATGTTATGATCAAATTCTTGCACTGTTAGATGACCTAATAAATTAGTGGTTGGGAATCATGCATTTGTGACTCACAGTCTGTCACTAAAATACTCTCATTTCATCAATGGTCTTTTGGATAAATTTCTCTGAATGGGTACTGGTTTACTTAGTCTGAAAAGAAGTGTGGCTGTTTCATGCCATCCATTCGAATAGAGCTGGATTACTGGTCTCTGGTCTCTAGAAAAGTAATGAAGAAACTAGAAAATAATGAAATATTTCTGTAAAGAATTGGCTTCACAGGGGTCTGGCTGCCTCATCAATTTAGTGAGAGGCAAAGGCCACTCCTGAGAGCGCTCAAAATTATCCGAGTTTGCTACTCAAGGAGCTGTCTGGATACACTTTATGTAGATTGATTGCTCTGGAGAAAGAGTAATACAGCATATTGCAGACTAACCCTCCTTACGACAAGCTTCAGCGTGAAAAATTGAACAATTCCATTCTTGCTAAGCAAAAGATTAATATCTTGTTTGCAAAAGTATAATTAGTTTAAACTACAAGCAATAAAACATTCTTCTGAATTCAACTAAACATGACTTCAGCTGTTCAAGTATCTTCATTTGCTTGGGAACTGAAAATTTAACATCCTTTTGTACAGGTTGACCTGCCTTAGACACCTTTCTAAACAAAAGATTTTTTTCCTTTCTTTTTGGTTTAGTAGGAATGCAGCCATCAAAAAAAAGCAACAGAGTTAAATGGCTTCTAAACAATGCAGTTTACAATTAGGAAATCTTATTTCAAAATTAGAAATGTCGACAAAGAGCAGAGAGTAGAACTTAAATCCTGCAGAGTTAAAACCGTAGTGTGGCTTGCCCAAATAGATCTGGAGGAAGAACTAGCTAAAGGCACAAAATCTCATGATAGATTTTTATTATTTTGTTTGTAATTTCAATTCTACCAGAAACAGGAAGGTCTGCCAGAGGTCAGCAGACCTGCGAGATGATGGACCTAGAGAGGGGCACTTTGGAAAGAGAATGCCATAAGTGAAAAACTCAGTGAATTATTGGCAGTAGTGGTAACTATGGGACACGGCTGCTTCCTCAGGATGCTGAAAATAAAGACCAATGGTGCAATTTGGCATTTTGCTGAGGTCAATTATGATTTGGCCCGCAGGTCCTTTTTCGTACACATGTCCTGAGGTGCAGGTTCCCACCTTCCCCCTTGGATTAGTGCTGCAGATGAATGATAATTTGTGGGCCTAGCTGAAAAGTGAAATAAATAAAAACTGTAGTGTCAGCGATGAGCTTAACCATTAAGAACCACCTAGAAATCTTCTTGATTGCAGGCACGACCACAGGAATAGCAGTTTACTGTTAGATCGATTCAAACATAAGCCTACCCTGAGGAGCAATGTCTGGTGTCATAGACACCATAGGAAGGTTTCATAAGTGGCTGACAAAATGAACAGCAACAAATCATCAGGACAAGGCAATATTCTGAGGGTAACTCAGATATGAGATTTCTGAACAGTAGAATCTGTTGCTCTGCCTTGATAGCAGAGGAATGGGATGTAAAGAATTGCTGGTCTTGGAGTTGTAGAAATGACCCTGAGAACTGAACTAGGAAGCTTGTTTCCACTGCTGGAGAGCTGGTACTAATGTCACAAGCATTAGAATCACTGAAAATGTGGTTAAAAAAAAAAAATGAACCTACAAGAGCCAAAAAGGCATCTATAAAGTGCAATCATGTGTTTTGAAGGAGTTGGTTGCTATATGGGTAACTAATGATCAGTGCAGTTTCAAAAGGTGCATGGAGATGTTTTACTTTCCTAATAAATATGGATCTAAAAATGTATCAGTAAGGACTGAAAACTTCCTAAATCATTCCCTCCTCAATACCTAAATCTCTTAATCTGCAAGAGTGCAGGAAGAAAGCCCTGAGCAGATAGTAAGTCCAAGATCTCATCTTGACAGCATATAACAAATCCGTGCCTGTAGTGCTGTTTTACAGCACTTGTAACGCAGCAACTGTCTCCAAGCAACTGTGCCACCAACCGGGAGGTACAACTGGCTGTGCAAACCCCAGGCCCCTTCACTGAGCCCTGAGCCCACATCTCATCCTGCAAAAATGTTCCAGCTGCATTTGAGATGGACCTTTGCAGCTCTTCCCCCAGGTGGAAAAATCAGGTTGGGTCACCGGTGGTCCACATCAGGCTTTTATACCAAAACACCTCTTAGCGTATGAATCAGTTCAGCTCTCTCGTCTGTACTGGTAGTGCTTGTCAAAACGCTATTTTTGCAGCTAACTGAATCTAAACAAGCTCTCAAAACCAAAACAAAGCATTTGAGGGCCCAGCTCAGCATAGCTATTCGTGCAGATTCAATCTAATTAACTACAATCAACAGATATCACAGAAAGAAAAGCTATATGTTTAATATAATTTCTCCACAGCTGCTTTATCTAAATGCAAAACTAGCAATATATGTATGAAACTTCTTTTAAAAGGGAATAATATACATTTGTTGTCCTTCTGATAAACCCCGTCATTTAGTCATTTGTTGTATTAGATTTCATTTAGGACCCACTGCAAGCATTGTATAAGCTGCAGAAACACAACCTTTCACTTCTACCAGAGTTTACTTCTAGGATAATAATTTGCATCCTTTATGGAAGGGAATCTGTGAAATAATTTGCAATACAAAAGCTAGTAACTAAAGATGATTTTTCCTTTTTGTGGTATCATTTGTATCATCATTCATGTGATTGTTGATTTGGAGGCTCATCATTTTGCAAAAGTGTTTTGAGACCATACACTGGTGCCAGGTCAGAAGATGAAAAGCTTTATTCGTTACTTAAGGGGACAAAGAGATGGAAACAGGGGAAAAGGAAAGGATATGAAAGAACTGTTCCCAGAGTGGGAGCAAACACAAGGTTGTGTCAACAGTACAATTTTGTTATCAACACGAGATCCAATGTCAGGCTAGATCTGCTTTTTTTCTTGGTTTACTATTTCTTTTCCTCGAGCCTAAATTGGCAGGTTTGTGCGTGATGCTGGGAAATATACTGTAAGATTTCCCTTGCTTTTCCCAATTTATTCCCTATTCTCTCTTCTTCCAAAATTCTAAGAAGTCCACAGTGAATGAGTTCTGTTAATGACCATACATGAATAGCAGGTAACTAAACACTCATTTTATAGCTCCTTTCTGTATTGTTTTGACATTCATTAATGCTGTTCAATCCAGGGGTACTATTTTACTGATCTTAATAGCTCAATCCAAACAACCGCTGAAACTTTTTTATATTGCAAATTAAATGCCTTCTCTGGCTCTTAATTATTTAAAAGAAAGTAAAAGCTTCTAGGTAAGAGAATGTGGCGTGTTATGCTGCAGAAACTCATCAGCGTGCTGACAGTCATTAGTGAGTACTAGCTCCTGTGATTAGCCTCTTTTCAGACCATTATTATTAGTCACTAAAAACTGAGTGATATCTGAATTTGAAGTATAGACAGTGGATTTACACTTCTTAAACACGAATGGACTCAGGGGTAGCGGCCTGACACTGCGCTCCTTGGAAGTGTGAGGAGTTTGGGTGCTGCAGGACGGGCTGCTTGGCCAGTAAATGAGATGTGAAGATGCAGATTATTAATATGTTCATGCTGTTCTGCTTCAGCTGGAGCAGAAAGTCTGGTGCGGGGATAGCAAATGCTTACACAGGATGGGATTCTGCAGGGTTATCTGAACCCTCTAGGTCCAGCCTTTCTCCCAAACTCTTTCTGGTTTGCAATATATATTTTTTTTTAATTATTTGCATATTGTTTCTTGGTGACATAAATGGTGCACAGTCAGCATTTGCTGTGTGCCCAGTACATTACAACCACACGTGTTTTTGAGATGGTACCCTCAAATTTCTTTCTTCACCTTAACAAGAGTCAAGAAGTGGATGAATAGGGCCAGTTACAAGGCAGATATTTTTTGCAGGCTACACTGGGTACAGTCCTTAGATAGGTTAATCTGAGTTGGAAACCTTTACATGAACTTGATAATATGGGTAACATGGTTCTACCAGTAGGACTTCAGGATGTTATTACCCTATATTAACCTTTAAGGATGGATTGATGGCTTACATATATATATATATATATATATATATATATGTATATATATTTTGCTTTTTGCTTTACAAGGAAATTAGAGCTGCATCCCACCCATTCCATCACCCATTCCATTCCATCCTGACAATATGATATAGATTTATTTCTTTTCTCTTTTTGTGAGCATAGATTGAGCTGCTGGTTTTCTCCTGCTCTTCACATAGAATATTTTTCCTGTATTTTCAGAGGAAAAGGGGCAGTTAATTCTCATTTGCTCAAGGTAGCAGCAGGGGAGAGAGATCTGAGTCTGAACTCTGAGGTGTCCCAGTCCTTTCCATAAGACAGATGGGGACAGACTTCTTAGAAGTTCTGAGGTTTGTTCGTTGGTTTTGACCTGTGACAATAATAGGATTTGGCATTAAAGGATACGTATCTCTATTTGTGT
This sequence comes from Nesoenas mayeri, assembly GCF_963082525.1. Lineage (NCBI taxonomy): Eukaryota > Metazoa > Chordata > Aves > Columbiformes > Columbidae > Nesoenas > Nesoenas mayeri. The sequence goes on along the minus strand of NC_137548.1, from coordinate 66,651,097 downwards.
ATGTGGTCATCAAGGACTTGGTATTGAGTAAGCATTTTTTAGATGAATGATACAAACAAGTACTACTAATGGTAGGTATTGTATTAATGACTTTATGTATTTAGCCCATGATTTACCTTGTGTACAACTTCTCTTGTGAGATAAAATAGAAGGTACTTAATAGAAGCTACATTTTTGTGTGTGCACATTTGAGGAGGCAAAGCTCATAAAAGTTTAATGTTGTTTATACATTTGGAAAGTTTTACTTAATCAAAATACGTCTAGATATTTTTATTCTCTCAGTGAACGGCAATTGAAGTGGAAATTGCCAAAAATAAGATCACAGGAGGCCCATAGCCATCAAAGAACTGAGAAGAGGATTACAGTGTACTGAGTGTGGTTATCTCTGACCAAAATGTAATTGTAGCCTGAAGTGAAAGACAAACTACTCTCAGGCATATGAGAAATGGTGATAGCCAAACACAGCTAAAGAACTAATTTTGAAGTCCTTTATAAGCTCTTACATGTAAATGATGTATAATTCCCTTATAAGCTCTAAAATAAGTCTGTACTTAATGAACAGCAGGGATTTATTCCTGGTTTTATATGTACAGTGTGTTGCTTAGTATAATATATATTATCTTAGTTTTAAGAAAATTTACCTTCCGCTCTTCTAACATCCCTGTCAAAGTTGCACCTTTGTATTTCAGCTTGGCCCTATATAAATGTGAGACAAACAATGTTGTTTGTCTTCTCCCTTCCACCACCCCAAAATACTGTCCTCTGGCTTGGTGAGGGTGCCCACCACCTTGCCATATACCTTTTCTAGAAGTCCCCAATAAACACAGCGCTTGGTCATATTGTCTGTTAAGAGGCTGAAGATGCCATATTTTGTAAGGCGCTTATTCCATAAAGTGAATGTCTCATAGTGCAAATCAGTTATTAGTTATTATTGTGTATCAAATCCTGCATAAAGTTTGTATTTATATTAGCTATGCCTGATATATGAATTTGCTTTTTCCATGCTGATAAGCATTTTAACTTTAATTTTCTTCCCTCAAACTGAGTGCGGTCTGGGAGCTGATGGCACAGGCTATACTTCTTTGCCTCTATTTCTCTTGCTTATTCAGGCAGCATCCATCCTAGTGGTATGAAGTAAACTCAGATAAATATTCTTTGGATGAGCTCTGACTTTCTTTTGGTTCTACTACTCTGATCAAATGACTCTGGTTTTAAATATCCAAAGGTTTAATTTCATTCTTCTGATCAGTAATGCTAATAATCATTTTAGTTGTATCATATTACTGACTATTTTAGTCAAAAGGACTCCATGTGATTATCACATTTTATATAGTTATTAGTGAGATGAAGAAAAGTAACTGAGTTAAGCAGAAGTCTGATTCGACTGATTTTTTTCCTAATAGGTATCAAATCATCTTTTTTAGATGTGAAGATGCATGAGGAACAAAAACTTTCAAGAGAGAGGGATTTAACTTAGGGGATGGAGCAGCTAGAATTCTCAAACAATGAGAACTTTATGGAAAAGATATTTATAACTTTATTGCTGAGATTTACACACCTGTAATTTTCAGATGCTGATTGCGCTGGGTTAAATTTCCCTGTTTAAAGACAAAGTGCAAGTTTCAGCCTCCTTGGTACACTAACCCAATTTTAAAATTGATCCAGCACAGAGTAGATTTGAGGCTGAAAGTCTTTATAACATTGTTCAATGGCCTAAGCTGTGGCTATTTGGTATTTCCTGGGTATCACATTCCACCTCCGAACAGTGATCTACTACCGGGAGTATATATGATCACCAAAGCTTGTAGTCTGAGCAGCCAGGGCCATAACCCATTCCTGACCCCCATCTATGTCAAAAAGACATTATTCTGCTTGTGTTGTTTCAAGAATTTGGTTTTCTATGAGAACCTAGAGTACAGAAGCATGCCATTATATTTTCTTGCCAAAACTGACCACTGTCTTACCCAGTAGGTTTTTCACTTGATATAAGGATGCCTGTGATCCTACGCCTGCTCTGTTTTAATGCATTTTGTGTTAATTTTTGCCTAACTGTACTGATAATCCAGGTGCTCTGGCTGTTTTCCAGATTAGCTTACTGATAATACTTGAAATGCAATAATGCAAAACTTCTCTCTAGTCCTCTCTGTCATCATTCAACAAGACGGTCCTTTTTAGCCATTCAACCTGCTGAATCGATGATGATCTATTTAAATCTGTTGCCAAAGTAATTAACCCTGGAATGTAATTCCCCGGCCAAATCAAATCAATTTTTCCTGGAATTGTTTCTGGAAGACAGTAATTCCTGCCAGTATAGTCCAAGGTCTTTAAGAGAACTCCAAAAGAAAGGTTATAGGTGTGCCAGTTTTCTTCCTTCAGGCTCACTGGGAGAAGAAATTCAGTCTCTTTATTTGGCCAGGCTGTGTAACAACACAGATGCAGTGTGGGAACTTAGTTCTTGTTTGATAGAAATTTGAACTCATCCAGTATTTTTAAAAGAAAAAAATAAATATTAAATGATAAATACAGATGAATATGAGCTTTTTTTGTTTGATTTTTCCCCAGAAGGCTCATAACTCAGCTCTGAACTCAACACAACTTCAGGCTGGCAAACTGCAGTAAGAAACAAAGGGGGCAAGGGGAAGAATACCGGGAATCATTGGGGCCAGAATATCCTGAGACAGCTTTTGTTGGGTCCTCTTAGTTGTTGTTTTGGTTTGGTTTGGTTTGGTTTTTTTCTAGTTACATAGATTAAAATATAATTTTGCAGAATTGTGGCACAGTTGGGGATTTCTGAGTAAGGAAACTACTTGCTGTTTGTTTCTACTGTGTTCCCAGGAAATGCAGCTTAACTCATTATTTTTGTAAATAAGCAAGATTATAGCAAATAATTATTCCGACGAGCACAGCTGATGGATCACTGATATCTTAACATGAATATCCTTTGAAGGCCCTAATTACCGGTGAACGGCTTTAGCTGAAGCACAGTGCTCAGGAATCCAGGGCATTAATGGGAAGACGTGGTGAGATTTCAGTGTTGTTGACCTCAGCAGACACAAGTTTTTCTTTAGTCCTAAAGTGGACACAGTTCACACTGGGCCCTGCCATGTTATACAAACTTTAATGCTAGGGCTATGGGGTTTTTTCATTCCACAATAGTTTCAACACTTTTTCATTTTTATGAAACTTAGAAGAAAAAAGTTGATCTTCTCTAGTTTCTTTTTTCCTCATCTCAGAAGATAAAATTTTGTACACTTGCAAGATGACCTTCCAAAATTAATGTTGTGCTTGTATTGCAAATGCAGCAAAACTGCTAAAGGTGTAATGTTTTTAATCACAGGTACCTTTGGAAGGACACCAACACTGTATCGTTGTCCTCCAAAAGAGCTAAAAATGGAGAAACAGCACACAATTGCTCAGTTACCTTTTTTCCTGCTCTTTTTGCTCTTACTTGGCAAAATAATTTTTAGTCTGACTGTATGTGGCTTGAGATCACCTAAAGAATAAGTAGCTGAAATGTCAGCTCATGCTGACATTTGCACTTAGGAGAAGTCTCATGCATCTGCCCAATGTTGGTCTTACTCAGAGCAGCAAAATAAAATCATCAGGTTCAGTTCAAGTTCTCAAACTAGTCCTGGGTTCTCTTACTGGTTGTAATATTGCAAAGGGTTTGGTCCTTGATGAGCTTTAATCGTGTATGTTCTCAAAAGGCTTAAGCGCCACATTTGGAAGCAAGAGACTTTGTTTCTGTTTTCCTGGGCATTTTTTGTGCAGGGATGCGAAACATAAAAGTCACTGAGGTTATCATTGTACAAGTAGCACTGGCTGGGACCTTGTTAGAAGTAGCCTGGGTTTAAGTGAACCAGTGACAGAACAGCATTGGGAAAGATGTTCTGGCTCTGGGATCTGGAAGCGATATGGTTGTTGAGTGCAGGCTACAGATTTTTGTTGTTATTGTTCTTTAAAGTCCACTTATTCACATCATCCAAGGCCTCAGATCACTGGAGAGGCCAGAATTACAAATGATCTTGGAAGAGGTGGAAGGGGACAGGTCCACTGGTGAGTTTAAGATCTGGTTTGAATGCACTATCTGGATCCTTAAAATCCATGCGGATGCACAAGGGAAAGACCTACCTATGTGTGCTGGTTCTTGGATTCTCCTTCATAAGATGCTGTGTGAGCTACTGGATTCCATTTGAAAGAGAAGGGACAGGTGGGATGGACTGGTGGTTTGACCTCTTATGGCAACTCCTATAAATCTTGCTGATTCATTTTTAGCTCAAGTAACTAGACCACAGGCGACAGAGAGATGTTGATTTACCTTCAGGTTTTCGAACACTTTAATTTTTCTAACCCCAAATTGGAATACTTTGTTATTTTTTGCAGATGTTTTCATTTATTCCATTAATTTATGTAACATGACAGCTGGTTCTTGTTAAATTAAGCTTTTTAGGTCAATTTAAGAGGGAAGGCAATGGCTTTCCAGAATATCGAATCCATCAGTATGACACTGATTTAAATCTAAACTGAGGATTTCAGCAATTTGTGTGGCTGCAATTGCTGTTCCATACACAAATAACACTTTATATTCTTTCCTACGCTTCTTGTTCTCCTAATTTATTAACCCTGACAGTAACATATTTATAATTATGAATCTACAGTGCATAAGCATATAAAAATAAAGTAGTTAAAAGAATACAAAGGCTACCCTGTACTGCACGCAAATATTAAGTACATAATTAAGTAGGTGGTTAAGGAAATCTCATTTATAACTTGTTTCTATAAAATTACTGTGAGCAGCCAGCTATGCCTTGAATGAGATTTTTTCTTAAAGATCTTGATTTCTGTTAAATGAATTTTACTGGGCTAAACCCACGTTATTTAACTTTGGGATTTAGTGTGGCTTTATCCGCATCCAATGCATAACATAAAGAATAACTTCCCACATTTAGTGTGAATCAAGTTCTTTTACTGGGTATTGACATTGACCTTATGCTAATCTACTGAGAAATGGAAAGAATTAGAAAGAAAAGGTGTCACCCTTAGAAGATTACAAATGTGAAAGCAGTTTTAACTTGTGATTTTCATGGTTGTTAGCCCTTGATTTTGACATTATTTCAGATTGTCTTTATTTAAGGAATAACAGCCCTTCAAAATATCACATTTAGCACCCGGGTGACAAAAGAGTTTCTATTTCCAGGGAAAAAAAAAAAAGGAAGAGTTTTTTTTTAGGTTTCGCTGCATGAAAAAATAATCATATAATGTTAAATCTTCTATGTCACATGCTGTGATTTGGAAATAGCTCATTTGTTTTCACCGACTTGTTTGGCAGGAGAAGGGAAAGTCTTCTGAATTCTATTTGTAACGTTAGAATGGGATTGTAATTCTTGCATTTAATTCACTACCTGTGGGAAGAACGTGGAGTTTTTTGCCCGTCGTTGTAGTATTACCGAGCTTTTCAATGCATTTCTTCTGTGCTTTCCTGCCCAGAGGCACTTTGTGAAATGTGGAGGGATTAACAGACAGATAAATAGACTGATTGATTGGGGTATATGTCTATATTTATATGGCTATATAGATACACTCAGGTATAAGTATATGTATATCAGACAAAGGAACAAATTTTATAGCCAATGGAAGTTGCAGAGTTCGTATTCTTCCAGCTTTGTAGCAAGGCGGTTTTGCTTTTTGATGATGGTGCGACAGCATCCCTACCTTCAGGATGTCAGGTTAGCAAGACAGAATGTACATGTTTTTTGAGACAGCTGGTAGAATCTAATGATGTTTGAGGACTAAAAATCAGAGTCTATTTAACCATCTTCTCAGTTTATTTCCATTACCATTTACAGGATGTAAATAGCTCTTAAACATTCTGATATTGATGCTAATTTGTGCTTATATTACCTTGTTACTGTTTAAAAGGTGATTATTATGTTTTTCTTCTCTCTAGTTTTACTTGTGACTGGGACTATTCTAAACAGGAATCTCACTGAATGCTTTGTTTTTTCAGTGCTTTATGGAGATCATGGTGTTTAGATGCATGGCCTCAGCTGCATCTTTAAACCTTACGTCCATTCAAGACTTGCAAATATTTAGCAAGTTTAGTTGAGTTGATCCTTAAGCAAGTCTTAACAGCAATTTATAGTAGAGTTTTAAATGTAATAAATGGGAGGAGATATAGATATCAAGTAAAATAATTGATAGTAACTACCTAGGGATGAAAAGAGCCCACCCTATGAACCTGCTGATTAAATTTTGCTGGAGATTCAAATGTGCAGCACAACAAAGTGGGGAGACACTTAAAATATTACCAGTTTGGAGGAGTAGTAAACTGCACATATTTTAGGTATAGCAACAGAGATTATTTTCTAAATACTCTCTAAATAAGTGTCCGTGCAGCAGCGGTGAACCTTTATTAAATAACTGAGCACAAATGAAGAAATCAGTAGTAACTTAGTATACGAATACCTGACCTAAAGCCAAAGTTAACAGTAAATAATAAAAACAAGACAAAAACAAGTGGTTTCAGCAAAAATCATTAGATAGTCGTAAATATTCTAGTATATTTGTACATTACCATTGTGTCCTGTCTATGTTACTAACTGGGTACACTGAAAAAATGGCTTCTCTACTCAAGAAATGAGACCTTTGCAATCCTGTTTTGAAAGTGGAACTTTTCATTTGAAGCCTATGATGCAGCAGAGATAACGGACGTGGACATGTATAGGGGACGACTTCTATTTGCCACATCTCTTTACCAAACTTGCTGAAAGGGAAAGTTGTCTTTAAAGCTCGTAAGCTCTATTACTGCTGTGTCTGACTTGACACGGGCTGGATGACGGGACCCTGCTCTCTTGTGTTTGAAGAACGGATCGGTCACTGACCTTTATTCTGTCTCATCCGCTTCTTAAACCTCCAGGTAGATTCTCCAAATTTGTCCTCATCTCGATGTGGTCACATTCCCAGTTCTACCAGTATGGGCCAGCGCTAGAGGAACGGGACTTCTTTAGTGGTGGTAAAACATTGAAATGGCCCCGCTACATTTTAATGCTAATTTCATAAGTATTGTGGTTCCTACCAAGAGCTACTGGAGCAAAACCACTTTTCTAAAAAGCTGAACCTTTCCATAGTTATGTGCCATTGAATAACAGAATTCAGAAAATAGAAGATTGCGGTGTAATTTTATGGGTGATGTGTTATTTGCAGGGAAGGTTTTACATTCTGATCATGCACAGACGAGTCTGGATATGGAGGTATTAAACAGTTTATTTTGTTGTTCCTTATAAAAGACTTTTCTCCAAATTGAATGTGGAAAGGCCTTAATTTAGACTAGTACATACATGAAGATGAAAATATAACTCGAGCAGCATCCACTCTTCCCTCACCTGCACTGCTAGGTGATCAGCCTGATACCTGTTTCATGTTCTGACTTAGAGATATCTCAGCAGACTATCTAGACTTCTATTTCTTGTAGTATATCCTTGCAGGTCTAGGATGTACTCTAGAGGCTATCAAGTGATTTTAGTTTGGGGAAGTGAAGTTTTATTTTACTTTTGGCTTAGAAACACTCTTTTTATAGATGGGAAGACCAGCCTTTACTTTTTAAGGAAAAAGAAATTAAAGCGAGAACAATATTGATCAGGAAAGACTGTAAAATATTCATGGTATGTATGTCTTGGAGTTTATGTGTATAATAAATATCATTTAATGCATACAAAATGTAATTTAATATATTTTTGGGATAAAGGTGCTACCAAATTGGTGTGTTTAGATTTGACGTATCATCTTAGCAGGAACAGGGAATGTCAGGATACTGGTCTCTGGTGTTTGGAGCATTGTTCCTTTAGTTGCTATGTTAGAGTTGTGAAGGTTCATTTCATTACAGCTTCTGAGTCTCGTATTTTTCTGTAGTGAAGGGAAGGAGGAAAATTCTGTCTCCGAGTCTGAGTTTTGCAGCCCTTTGGAAGCCAGAGACAGGCTTCAATTTGCTGGTGGGTGTTTTTGTTTGATTTCATTGTTCCCTGAGGCAGGTGTGGTCTGTGCCCAGTGGCCTTTTCTTTTCTAACATTTTGCCCAACACGTGGAGAATACAACATGTGTTGGCATCTTGGAGTGAGATATTTGCTTCACCAAAAAGGGAAGGATGGGAAAAACTGAGGCATCAGCGGCAAGTTTCTTTTGTAACTATGTGAAATAAATCAGGGTTTTTCTTTCTTTGAAGGATAGCTATTGGGCTAAAAAGGGGGTTTGTGGTGGCTTTATTGGTAGAAAACTGATAGGCATGGAGCCAACAGAGGTACAAACCATTTCTAAAGCTGGTTCCTAATCTAGAAAAAAAAGAATCAAGCATTCTCTCATGTGTCAAGTACTGCAAATTTCCCAAAGCTAAAGTCAATAAGATGCTAACTTCTAATATGCATTTCTTGGAAGTGGACCGTTGGTGTGCCAGTAGTTCTGCTCAGCTGCCTGATTTCATGTGACTTCTCTGAACTGTTATATCCTTGATTTTGCAGTCAAGAGTGCCGGTTCTCCTTTCACCAAGCAGGCTGACTTAAATCATTTCATAGGAACAGAAAGTTTTATTTCTAGAACTGAATCCATAAGTCCAAATACATTAGTACCCTGATATAAAAGTGAAATGAAAAGTTAAACAGATAAATCCAGAATGATTTCTTAATAGGAAAATACTTCACAGACATTTACTTAAAACCTGTGGATGACAATTAATATCAGGCTACATTTTAACCTTTTTCTTGAGCTTTTCATAAAGTGTTTTAATATTATTTTAAATTTCTTGCCATTACATTGGGCTAGATTTGCCATTTTATGGGAAATAGAGAGGTAGGAAAAATGGATGGAATGAAGTTGTATTAAGGAATTATGCCATTTCTGGATGGCAATGGAAAAGGCTGGATTGGGTTGCACTTTTTGTTTTAGTACAGTGACCATTGTAGTAGCTAAAAAACCAAAAAAGTTAAGAACTTGGTTCTGGAAAAAATAACATTTACCAGTGGTTGAGGTTTGGATGGATCACGTCCTCATGTTACAACCCCAGATTCTGCTTTTGTGTATCCAAGACATTTGTAGTCTTTGCTGTTTCATTAGGCTGAGGTCAAAGCCTTGTTTGTTAGTGAACATAGAAATTGCAGCACTAGTGCTTGGATAGGCGTGAAATTTGAAGGGTAAACTCCTGATGCTACCGGGGAAGTTGTCCCCATTATGGTGTGAAAGGTGTTTATCGCAAAATAAAGTCAGTAATTTTCTCACCTGTTCCACAGCATCCTTGTGGTGTGGTCACATCAGCTTGATGTGAAAAAATCTGCCCCTGGGTTGACATTGGTGGTAAAATCAGCGGCATTGCTGCAGCTTTGCTGATGTGAAAGAGTTTTTGTTTGCTTAGGTGTTACAGTTGGTGCTGTTTGCTCCAAGAGCTGCTGCTCTGACGCCAGCAGAAAAGCTCCTTTTGTCAGCATTTAATGTCTGTCTGCCAAGGGGGCTCTGCTGACACAGCACTGGTGCTGTAAACCCTATAGTGGAATGCACGCAAAATTAAACAGAAAATTCTCCTAATGCTTTTGAGTGGAAAGAAGGAAGGGAAAGCTTAAAAAACATATAATCAAATTGGAAATCTGAAGATGTCATATGAACCAGTCTCTATTTTCATACCATTAAGGTTATAAATCAATTAATAAAAGAATGATCTCAAACTCTGCTCAGGTCTGGACAATGTTCTTAGACCTGTTTAAAATAAGGGAGTGTCTTATATCTGAGTTACTGATCCTTAAGAACACTTAAAATTTCTCCAGTGATTTACTGGTCATCTACTACTTCTTGATATATTTTCAGAAGGAGAAGTGGCAGCAGAGATTACTTACTTCAAGATTTAAGATGAAAGGAAAACAGGGATTTCACTACAAAACCTAAATTATCAGTCCCAGTGGATGGCATAAACCCCAGGATTTATACTGAATTGAACTCAACGTGTTTGCTGGTTCATTTTTGCTTATGTGACATAATCAAGGATATTTTGAATACACTTCAGATATGATCTGACCGTGTTCTGGATCATACTACTTTTTACAAAGCATATTTGCTTTGTATGAAATATTTATGTGTCGTTCTGCACAAAGATTTGTTAGTAATATGTAATGCAAAGTGTGGAGTCTTTGGCTCTATTAACATCTTCCATTTTAGCTAGCAGTAGGCTTGCTAATTTAGATATTTTAATGAATGAGTCATAACCTTTGTATAATAGCACCCAAATTATAATTGTCATTTTATTATATCCACTGATGTATTTTTAGTAAAAAACTCCTGAGTTTAGGGTGGGGAGAAGCTGTTTGCACGCTAACGTACAAAACAGCCCAAAAAATCGTCTTAACTCCTTGTAGGTTTTGTTAAATACTTGGTGTACTGTTAAACACAAGCAATTCTGTGGGTTTTGGAAACCAGCTATATAGATTTTTATGTTACCTGTTCATCAGAGATTTTACAGCTCTCCGTTCAGCTATCAATTTTAGGTATTCAGCAGAGTTTCATGTAATAGCCAGTTTGTAAACTGGTGCAATTCACTTTAATGAATGTGTAGGCCAGATGTATTATACTGTACTGCTGTATTTCCTTCCAATATATTTAATGTTCTACTTATTATTTGAACTTTGGATGGATTTTCAAATTGCTGATCGGTGAGGTTTAAAAATACTTTGGATCTGGATCCCTGGCTGAGAGCGGCTTTTTATTCAGAGAACATTTCTCCCTCTTATCACACGCAGGAGTCAAGGAAAATATTTGGTTATTTCCCAACCCAACAATCATCCTTTTCAGTCTCCTGAGTCCTAAAGGTGCCACCAGCGAAATTGCTGCGCTTGTAGATGGGAACAGCGAAACCTTCGCTGTGACTTGCGTGCATTCAACTGAAAGGCACTTTCACAATTCTCTTTTATTCAGGACTAATGTGACTATTTGTCACAGTCATTATCTTACAACTGAACGCCAGCAAAAGGAATAAGTAGCACCTAGAGGTTAGCAAATAGTTTAGAAAGTGGCTTCTGTTTTGAATAGTCAGCTTTTGCCAGCTGGAGCTGCGGTGTTTGCCGTGGCATCTCCAAGATTTTTCTAAAGAATTGTTTGTCTAATTTGTGTTGTAGAAATCTGGAAAAAGCTTGATTGTCTGGAAACATCAGGGTTTTTTTCTGAAGGATCCTTGCTACTTAATTGGTTTCCTTATTTTCTGATGCATAATTATTCCGTCATACCCCGATAGGTTTTGATGTCTCACTTTAATTGTGAAATACCACAAGCACTGTATAAATAAAAATAAGTATCCAAGGCAACCTAAAAACACATCTCCACCCTTAGGTGCCTGCACAAGACCCAGGTCTCTTGGAATTCTTAGGCAAAACGTTGTTAGAAATCCTGGTCTCAACAAAACAGGCAGTCTGGTTTATGATATATATCAAAAACTATTATGCTGTTGCAGGAAAAACCTGTGCAATATTGAGAAACCCTAAGATGTGGGTTTTTTAATGGGCAGACACTTGCTCTGATAAGAGCAATAAGCATGATAATCCCTACTTTGAAGACACGTGTCTAGTAGGGACCAGACTTCAAAAAATAGAAGTGGATCATGTAAAAACAGCCCAGAGGAAACCAAGAACAAAATTAACCTCATGTTATTTTTGTTTCTTGTTTAAGGCAGAAGTTATGGACTGCTGATGCCATTATTTTCCCCCTACCAAAGCTACAAGCCCCTCTGGCAACAAGCCTGAGACACCAAAGTTTCCAGTCAGACTGGAGCAGCCGGGCTTTCTGGGGCTGATTTCTTGGGGACTGGCTTGGGAAGAAGGCAAAAAGGCTTGAGAAGTGGTTTTGATCTACGTTCCAACCCTCAAACTAGTCTGTTTTAACACAGAAGCTCTTTAAAATATACCGGTATCTGTTGAGAAAGGCAAATGCTGAAGAATGCCAACTTGAGAAGTTTTCATGTTTTTTTATTTTATGAAGAAATGTATTTGTTGATTGAAAGCTACTTACGCTATGAGAACCTTCTGCCAGCATATATAGTAGAATCATCATTACTAGCGACTGGTGAGATAAACCTCCGCTATATCTGATTTATGTAGAATTGATCCTGTTGCACCAGGAGGCAGATTGCAAGACCTCTCTAGGTTTCTTCCAGGCATTTTTCTGCTTCTCTTATGAAAAATTCACAGCACCTCATCACATCATATGCTTTCCTTGGCTTAGAAGATTTCTAGAAATTGATTCATTTACTTTTCAAATCATTTTTACCATGCGGTAACAGGCGTGATGATTATAGGCATGTGTTTAATTAGTTTCTGAAGTGATGTCCACTTCATAGCTACTTTATTTCTGACGCTAGGTGAAGAAAGATCTGTCCTTGTTGTCCACCAAAGAATATCAGCAGTCCATAGGGCATTGCTTTAACAGCCTGATATGTACATTGAAGCAGGGAAAGGTAAGATGTATATTAGCAAGTGTTTTTGCTGGAAAAGAAGTTGCTCAGATTCCTGACATCTGCTAGAGAGAAAAAGTGAAGAGGGGTTCATGGACTGTGACTAGTTCCACCATTTCTGGAAGAAAAGTTTGCAAACCCTCATGAATTTTGTGTTTTGGGAGGTTTCTCTATTAGAATTTTATGGTAGGGAGAACGACTCTTTGTGTTTGGTGAAAGGACCCTGCAGAGGATGATGATGGAATGGTAGCCCTGAAGGTCTTCACTGGTTCTTCCTCTCTTTCTCCACCTAAACTGGTTTGGTTTGGGGCTCAGGCGCTTTGTTTGTTTAATGTGGGGCTCGTTTTTGCAACACCCTGAAAAGATTCAGTGTTGAAATGATGAAAAACTGCCCAAAGTAATCTAAAAGTGTGCACAGTGGATCTTGTTTGCAATTAAATCTACCCAGTAGTGAGATCCAGACACTGAACCTGCCTCTGAATCCTTGCTGGTCTGTGTCTGTGACTTCATATGAAATCTTAGTAAAGGTCCCATTTGTCCCTGTAACTACTTTAAAGAATTACTGAGTCCCATCCAAGGGCCTGACCATTTCTAATGACCAAACTCTCTAAATTTTGATGTTCATGAAGTGATTATTTTTTTATTACAGGACATATTATTACAGGAAACATACTGTACTTGGGCCCCATCATAGATATTCAGAAATTGAATCTTAAGGTTGAAAATTTTGTGAGAGTGATGGTTAATAAATGAGAGAATTATGATTAACCTAGCAGGTTAATTTAGCTGTATGAAGCATCTGGCCAGAGGCTTCACAGAGTTTCCTTCTATGCAGGTCTGAGTGTTGCACATCTGGTTTTAAAGATGATTTTATTTTACTGTCTATATTTATATCCATTCAGCAGTAAGAGATACGAGGTATGAATTTCACTGGACAGAAACATTAGTGACATGGTACCAAGTACGTGTGAGGTATGTGAGAATGTGGCATTTGCCCTCCTGTTCATGCACACGCTTTTTGCAGCCCAGAATTTGTAATTTAGCAAAGGAAACTGCTGTGCAGCGTGGTTTTAGCTTCATATATTACATGAGGAAAATCAAAGGATGAGAAAGAAGGGGCTGAAAATCAAAACTCCATCCCATTTGCTTGCAGATGGAGTTAGAATGAGAGGGAGGAAAAGGGGAGAAGTAAACCCTTAAGTTCATATTTTAAGTTATGTCTTCTTGCCACTCCTACATGGGTTTCTATGGAAACAGAAGCAGAAACTGGGCCATCGGCAGCCAAGAATCCATTTACACTTTAAATTTACTGCTTGAGCAGCCATGCAGTTTTCTTGTCCAAATTAAATCATGATGGAGTAACACATGCTAAGTAAATTGGGGATAAGATGAAAACAACAAATATTAAGTATCCTTCCGTGGATATGCCGAAAACCCCACCTTTCTTCTGAAAGACCTCAAGATGACAAATTAGATTATATTTTTAAAAGAAAGTACTTACATATGGCTTTTCAAATATGCATTGAAAGGATGTTAAATAATGCTGTTCTATTCTTCAGGTAATTATGTTAGCTGCTTTAATTAGGAATGCAGCTAACTCTGCCTAAGAGGCAGCTTAGCTGTTTCTGTGCTTTGGATGCAGAAAACAAGCAAGTTGCACTTTCCTTACTGCTCATCTTCTAATGAATTTCATGGTGAAATTCTCATGTGCTAACACAGCTCCTGAATGTTGTATAATCACTACTGACATTTATTTATGTCTTATTAGAAGATAAGGTTGCTTTTACTGGTTATGATAAAATATTGTCAGATACTTCCCACTATTAGAGGTTGTGCTCAAGTTATTGAGCTTTTGCTGAAACTGTAATTGTTTAAGTTGATGTTTTCAGTTTTACTTGGTTGTCCATATTTTTATGGGTTTGGTTTGTTTTTTTGTTTTTGTTTGGTTTTTTGTTTGTTTGATGAGCTTTGATTAGAAAAATGATAGCACTCTTTATGCGTTTGAGTAAGAAGCTTTCCTTTGAAAGTATACCCAAACATATGTATTTGTATTCTGTTCTGTATTTGATTCTGTTCATCGGTTCTTTAATTGCACTTGTTTCCTCGGTTGACCCTTCAAAATCTGGTGGAAATTGGAATTTTTGTTTTCCTCCCCTGCTATTAATAATAAAGCTGCACTGTTGGCACATCTGATTAGAAGAGTGTGAGCGAGGGAGCAGTATCGACTGAACGATGAGTCTGTAAACACCTACAGGAGAGAGATGGGAACTAGAAAGAATGGACAAAGAGATAACAGAGTGGATTGTGAGAGGTAGAACAGGTGAAATGCCTGAACAAGGAAGAAAAAGGAACTGGAGATGGGTGTATAAGGCAAGTGGGACTGAGGATGGACTGGGAAGACTGGAACTGGCAGGAGATGGAGGTTAGGCTTGTACTAAGAATTTTGATGCCAGGATAAGGAACTATCTTGGGATAAAGATGAGGACGAGACCTCTTCAGAGCCTGAAATGACAGCTAAGAGAATCGTAGAAACATTTTGTTTGGGAGAGACCCTTGAAATCAAGTGCAACCATAACCTAACTCTAGCACTAGCTCATGTTCCTAAGAACCTCATCTCCACATTTTTTAAACTGCTCCAGGGATCGTGACTCCAGCACTGCCCTGGCCAACCTGTTCCAATGCCCAACAGCCCTTTGGGGAAGAAGTTTTTCCTAATATCCAATCTAAACCTCCACTGGTTCAACTTGAGGCAATTTCTTCTTATCCTATCACTTGCTACTCAGGAGAAGACACCAACCCCCTCCACGCTCCAAGCTCCTTTCAGGCAGCTCAGAGATCAGAAGGTCTCCCCTCGGCACCTGTTCTCCAGCTGAACCCCCCAGGTCCCTCAGCCATTCCTCATAAGATTTGTGCCAGAGAAGTTCTGGAGAAGAATTTATTCTGTATTCGGGAACTCTTTGAACCTATTTCCATGTTTTCCTTGGATGCTGGACCAAGCAAGAGCTGGAGTCTCAGCGTGCTTGTTGTCTCAGCCCTGGGGCAGGTATCTGCACTGGGGCTCTAAAAGAGAGACCCAATGCCATGGATTACCTACATGAGCCTCAATGTTATGACAAAACCCAAGAATTTGTTGTCTTTGTGAACCTCATTCTCATTCATCCTTAAATTATTTTTCTCAAGCAGTTGGTGGCTTTGGGTGTTGCCGACACCAGCTGAATATGCCAGTCGTGAAGGTGGCGAGTGCTGGCAGCCAGAGCAACTGTTTTGACAGACCATGAGATGTGCAAAGAAAGTTTTCCTCCATCTTCTCCTTCCTCCTGGTCAGGGACAAACACTCGGGTGAAGAACTATATGGCACAGAGAAATTCCACTGTGTAGGAATTCAAGGGCTGCCGCTGCATGTGGTTTATAGTGGTACTTGGAACAAATTTTTTCCCCAAAGAGGTGACAGGGGTTGATAGCAATTGGTAGTTTGCATTGTCTCGTGGGACGTTTAATGATTAAGGTCTCACAGGCTTCTTACAATTATGATTAGGGTCTGGTCCCTGACCCTAATTAAGCAACAGAGATGACTGGTGCAGTGGGTTTTTAAAAGCTAAGCAGCAAGTAAATAAATGATGGTCAGTGACTAAGGTAGCAAACAGGGGAGTTCAGATGAAATTTGTAAAGGAACTGGTAGAGTTTGGGGTTTGTTATTATTTTCCTTAGAAGGAAAATGTGAAAAGTAATGCAGGAAGTGCTGGTAGAAAGGGCCGCAGCTTTACTTGCATGAATAAGCTCTTTAAAGAGGATACAAGAGGAAGTCGATCATCTACAAAGATTTGAAAGGGGATTAAAAAGTGCGGAAAATTAAAAATGGGAAGAATGCAAAACAGTCAGAAACCACTATGATTTGCATTTTGCAAGGCATATTGTTCATTCATATTAATATTTGGGGCACATACAGCATGTTCACACCTCTCTCAGCATGTAGTATTACCTCTTCTTTAGGTCTGGAAACAAAAAAGTGTGCTTTGCATCAGCTTTCAGTAAGGTTCATGTTGTGCATGTGGGTGATTAGGTACCTACTGAAAATGAGCCTGACAAGCAACTGCAGAGCTGGTAAACAGTATTTATGTTGCTTGGATTTCTCAGGAGTCCAAGTATAGTCCAGCATGAATAGCAAACATAACATTCGTATTCAAAAGATGAAATGTAAGACAACCATAGACCAACAGATTTTCTGATGGTTGGTTGCGGATGAAGTTTGAAATCAGAGTTTTAAAAAAGAATAGGTAACTGAAAGTAAACAGGAAGTGGTTTAAATGGCAGTGTAGTTTTTTCAAGCTAGTTTGTGAAGACTAATGAGAGAGGGATTAGCTGGTTTCTTAACAAGATTAATGCAGGACCGTCAATCTATTTGGATTTAAATAAAACATTACTTTAGCATTCCATGGGAAACTATCATAGAAGGTAGAAAAGATGGCTAAGGGGTGGACTACAAGAAGCTGTGAACAAAATACAGTTTTCAGAATGGATAGATGTTATTAATGATTTTGTGTTGTGATTAGAAGATATTCTTAGATGTTTTCTCATTAAATTTTGGCTAATGTGAAACCGAGTGGGCTCGCTCAGGCGGAGGAAAACTCCTCGTGCAGGGCAGACACAAAGGAGCTGACAACTGAACCGGTGGATATGAAAAGGTAACAGGACAATGGTCCAAACTGTGCACTGGTGCTAAGAACTGTGAACTGGGGGCAATGAGGAGAGGGAGACACTGGTGTGTGAAGGATGATTGCAGCTGCAGAAATCGGGTAGCACAGGAGGGTAAATGCGGTTCTGAGCAGCCCTGTCTGAGAGACACTCAGTCGAAACTGAGGGGCAGCAATTTCATATAATAACAGTTCAGCATCCACTCTACCTAATGCTCTTTTTTTCTCAGTCTGAATCCAGTGAAACAGCATATGAGTTGCCTTGGTCTGTCTTATGAAAGAACTATTTCAATTTATTTGTTTTCCCTATAATGTGTACTTTCCATCTCAGCAATGCCAATACCGCAAGTTCTCAGAGCACTTCTGCATGCTCGGAAGATATTTTAGGTCCATCCTGACAACAGCAGGGGCCTCCACGCTGTCTGGAACTCAGTAACAGACATATTTCACTTTTGTCATCGTCTATTTATCTATCAGCAATAAGTGTGAGGACTTTTGAGTTCGCTTCCTTTTCATTCAGGAGGAAGCTCAGTTGGCATGTGAAATGTGAGCAGAAACGCCTGTGCAATGAAAAATAAAGCACCTGTTTGCTTCCTGTCAGTGCTGAACATCCTCTGTTCCCATAAGTTACATTTTCTGTGCTATTAGATTTCCTATTTAATTTCTCCTGCTAGGTGCAGTTTGAAATTTCCGTAAGCTGAAGCTCTGACTAAGAATGGTCTACTACGGTGCTTTGCCTTTTTGCTACTCAGTCTCTTTTCCAGTTCCAGTGTGGAAGTGTGGGGCCCTCCACGTTCTTTCAAGGCACAAAAAGGCTCATGACTCATTCCTTCTCCTTTGTCTGTCTTTAACCAGGTTCTCCTTCATGGCTTTACCTGCTGCTTTAATCATCTTTTGCATGGAGCTTGTCAAAAGGGCTTTGGGAACCTGAGTAAACTGTCAGGGAGTTTCAGCTTTCTACGTTTCATTCTCCTTGCGTGCTCCAGAATTAGAGTAGACACGTGTCAGGTTTTTTCCTTGCAGCTTTCCCTTCCTAGTATGTGGTGGTTTTAGAGGTTTATCATGAATTATTTTGATCAGTTTTCCTGTCACGGGTGAACTGAAGCGGACTGTAGGCTTAGAGTTGCCATAAATACTTTAAGTTATAAACAACAGTGGCTAGATTTTAATAGGTGCATATAGTTATTAGTCATCCTTGCACATTTTAAAAGCTGTGTAAATACTATCGCGGTACAGTTAACCTGTTGCTCTCATAGCTAGAAACGTTCTACATTGTCTGTATTATAACTGAGGAAATACAGATCATACAGATTTGTTCCTTGACTTCAAGACAACTTTTGATACTCGTCTTTGCATCTCAACAGAAAAAAAAATCTTCTTAGATTTATAGCTGTTCCAGTTTTTTTGTAAGCAAAAATAAAATAAACACAATTATATGAACATGAGACACAGGAACACATTAATTTGATTCCATCTGCTAAACAATTTTTGTGAATTTAATTGCACCCCAGTTCTTCTAAACACGTTAAGACATATGTTCATAAACTAATTGAATATAGCTTGTAGTCTTGGCAGTGGTCCAATGCACTGGTAAATCAACCACAGTATTCTTAACAATTATTTCAGCTGCAGCATGTTAAATGGTGTCTTCGCCATTTTCAGTTTTTAAAATCCTGTGATAAAATGAAATACAGGCTTGCAAAAAGCTACCTCAATATCTCTAATTAATGCTGGTTGCTAGTAAGCATTCTGATTTGAATGTTCTTGTATGTTTTGTCTGTACATTCAATACTGTAGCTCCTTTCGGGTATTTTTCTTGGATTTCTCTATGTGGTTGCTGTATCCTCAAAGAAATTCTTCCTTGCATTTCTCATTTAAAAATATTTAAAAGTCATAAGATTTCTGATTTGTGAGGTTATAGAGCTCGTTATCAAGACACATTGGAAATCTGCGTCTAAACCCAGCTCTTGTTGTTGTCACGAATGTTGATAAGTTTGACCAGATCAACAAGTCAGGATATTTATATAAAAGATAGGAGGCTCTCTTTTTTGTTTTTCTTTTGTTTTTTAACATTCAGCTCCTTACTACTTGAACTGATCCGCTGGATTTTATGGCAGCTGACTCTCCTGGACCTGTGCAGTCTGTTGAGATGGAGAGCAGTCTGAATAGCCTGTAGGAAAACAGAAAGATGGCAAATTTGAAAGATTTTTGCTATTTCCCAGTAGGTTAATTACAGAATTTTTTCTTCCTCTGCAATTAGTAAGCATGTAGGCTCAAGAGGAGGCACCGAGCCCAAACTAGCCTGTATGCTTACTAACACTGTGGAAAAAATTGAAATGACCTATCCTCTAACTGTAGGATGGAGATGCAAGTGTATCATTGAAAGAGAAGAAATAGAAGTAATTGCTTCTTCTGGCTTGTGCTGTGAAGTTGCAGAAATCTTTATCCAGTCAATCTCATGGCCTCCTCTTGGTTGCAAGTTGTAGAAGTGCAACTGGGTATTTTGCATACCATGCCATGAAAATCATGTGCTTTGCCTTTGAATTTTATGCTGTGTACTGAGTAGGTCTCAGCCCAGTATTGTTAGCTTGAATAAACATAAAAACAAGCATTAATAAACGTTGTTGGTGTTTAAAGGCCAGGAGTTGCTTATAGTGCTTGGCCACATACACAAGTTGGTAAAGATACAAAAATTTCGTATATTTATCTGCTTGAATACTTATGGACTGGGTTATTTTCAGAATAGTTTCAAATAGTTCATCGGCTGTATCTTTTGACCCAAGTATTACTGATGAGTTCCGTTGTGAGTTAATAGGGTTTCTTGCACAGGACCACGAAACATGTTAAGAGATTTCCTTCTGGATGCAGGAAAAATGCCATAAAGGAAGCAACACCCTGCAGCTCATCTCTCTGTCCTTTTTACCTGTAGTTCGTAGATACAGAATTAAACCTACTTCTGCTAGTAACTGATTTAATAATCATAGTTGAAGAGTAGGGCAAATATTACTAATTCTGTGATGCTGGTTTCTAACCCAAAAGGTAAGAAAGAATTACAGAATAATTTCAAACTTCTTTGTGGGGGTGTATACGCCAAGGAGTTTCATCCTTGCCCTGGGGAAGCGTGAAACTATACCTAATGCTATAGGAAACACTAGGCATGAAATTGAGCCGAAAGCCTTGAAGAAGGGTTTGAAGATCAGGCTCTTAAGTATATTGATGTGTTAACATACTAGAAATAACATAGCAGAACTTCAAAGTAGCATTTCTGAGGGAATAGGGAGGATGGGAGAATGTAATATACTAATAATTCTCTTTATTTGACAGTTAAAAGGACACTGAAACAGCAATTGCACTGTTCATTGCATGCTGTTAAGTGACAAATAATCTCTTCTACATCTCAATTTTTCCTTAATAACTGACCTTTCCCTTCTCTTCCTATTAGAAGTGTTTGTAATTCACATTTTATGTGAGTAGAAACAAAAGTATATGCTGCTCGCTACAGGCAAAATATTGCATCCAGAGTCCCTTTTTTCATGTAGTTTCAGGTTTATGGAAGTTTGCACTGATTTTTCCTTCTCCTAAAGTCTGAGCAAGAGTAAGACGCAGAAGGAGGAGATGTAAGCACGATGGTACACTCAGCATTTTATCCTCTCTTTTAAGTTTTTGGGCCTCTGGGATATATTGGCAAAGCTGAGATAATCAGACTGGATTGCAGCAAGGGACCGTTCCTGTGTATTCATCAAATCTCATGTAAAATAAGACTTCAAGGTGTTTAACAGCCACATCTGTGATAAGGTTGCAGAGGGAAGGCTGAGTGTGAAGCCTTTCATTTGTTGCTGCTCTGAGTTTAAGTTCAGCACTTGTAGTAAAACTTATTGATGCGTGTTTTGATACTCGGCCTCGAAGCTGGTACTTTTGAAACCAGATCATTTTAGGGATGCATTTAAACGATCCGTTTTGCAGACCGTTGTATCAACAGCACAGCCAAGCGGTTGCATTAAGGGGATGAAGTTGGCGTGAGCCTTGGCTGGATGCAGATGCAGTTCCTGGGTGTTTTGAGCCAAGATCATCTCCAAATTGAAAGAAAATGTCTGAATTTTAGCTAAAACACACCTGCATGCTCTTTTCTTGAATCATCCGCAGCTGCAATCTTTTTATGCTGTTTCACTGCATCTGTCCCATCCCAGCACTGCTTTACATGTTGATTCTTTTACTTGCTTAGAAGAAAAAATCATGTATATTTGGAGCCGTATATGCATATTCTTCACTCCTGTCTGAAGAAATGTGACCTTCTTCTACCACACTGATGCCACTAATTTCTCCTGTCACATTCTATGTTAACTCTCTACTGCTATGATTTAGAAATGCTTTAATCTTTCAGAGCTCAAAAAATGGTGCAAGTTGTGTAACAGGAGTGTTAAACACAGAGAGGGTTGTATATATTTTTATTAAGACGTGGGATAAAACTTGACTCCTAAAGGTAGCAGATAGGGAGCTTGTAGAGATCACACCGATATTTTTCTCTATTTGTGAATGTGAAACTTCAACATGTTTTCTCGACGGAGTCTAATTATTCTGAACAAAAGAGCGTTGAGAATCCGCCAGTTCTGCTTTGAAAGTCGTGGTGCTGCCAAGCTGGAATGCGACTTCCAGGCTCACATTTGCATGTTTGCTTTCAAAGCCGTAGCTGTTACCTGAGAATCCGTGGGGCAAAGTTGGCTGACAGTCTTTATTTTGACTTATTTAGTGCCTTGAGCTTGTTGATTTTAAATCGTGATACTTGAAATAGATTTGTAGATTAATTACGTATCTTTAATACACAAAAGAAACATAGTCATGTGATTTTTTTTTTCTAGGTTGACTAGATAGATGAGAATTAGATAAACACAAAAAGAGGCCATTATTACTATGCCGTAGCTACTACACTACATATAACTTGTGTATTTTTGCTTTGAATTTAAAGAAATGTTCAGCTGTGGAATGTTTATTGAGCATCTAGAGATTTCTGCATTGAGTATGCATTAATAAGTCATAAGAATTAAAAATTTACAATATAATATAGATAAACATGATTTGGCTTCTACTCAGCTGCATATTTCAGCACTTTTGTGTTGTATAACATCCTACTTTATCCAGAAAATTCAATGTAATTCATCAGCACAGGCACAATAGAAATGAAAGAAAGCTGCAAGGCAAATCTAAGAACTGCACACAGATTGGCTCCATTAATTTTGCTCGTTATACTTCGTGGTTCCTAATGAATAGCAAAGAGTTAAATGGGAAAGGCCACCAGGAAAAATATGAAACTTGCTTATTTTTAAGAAAGAAAGACATGACTTTTCTAGAAAACATTTAAAAATAAGTAATACCATTAGTTAAAAGTGTGCAGAGTGCAGAATTGCCTGAGTAAATTTTCTGTGCCAGGAAGTTAATGGAATTAAATACGTAACTAGATTTCGAACTGAACTAGATTTAATTTATGACCATTAATATTAGAAAATTTAACTGTGCTAAAATGGCAACCTGAAAATCTAATCCTTTGCAGTATGAATTCAATTTTGAAGAAACCAGTTAATGGAAGATCCATGCAGACAGGGCCAAGTGCTTAATACCATCTACAAATGTACTATTTTTGGCTACTGTTCCGTAGGTACTTTTTGAATTTCTGGCCTCAAAACACTATTTAAATCCATTTTCCTTGCTAAGAATAGACCATCTTATCATTTTCTTTCTCAATCATGAGTAATCAGGATGCCTTAAAATGTATGTTTAGCTTTAGGGTGACTGAGCCAAGCTTTCCCTCTGCAAGAGCCTGAAGTCTTCAGAGGACCAGGAGCAAGAGTGCCTCCAAAACCTTGCTCTCCCTTGTTCCCTGGTATTGTCCATTTTCCAGGACGGACCTGCCTTCTCCAGTGCGGGTGCCTCTCCGTTGTGGGCACAATTCCACGCAGCTGAACCTGACCTTGCCTTCAATTGAACATTCCATTTTGATGAGCATTTCTTTAGTATTTTGAACATCATTTAGTTATTCACTGCCCAACAGACCTTGGTCTCCTTAAGTTTGAACAGAAAAATTCAGTGGTAATTCCCCCCTTCCTTCCTTCACCCAACCAATCTGAATGAACGTGGAATTTACCACTTAGTTTTGTGGAGGAGTTTATTTTAATTTGGTGACTCCCCTTTTAAATGCTGAGACAAATAGCTGACTTTGCTGTTTAGGGTTCCCAGCTCAGAAATGTTCACTTTTTGAGAAGGAAAGGATGCAGTTTAGAAGTAATAAAAAAGTCACTAGCACTTCAGCTAATCCTAAACTAACTTAAACTGATTTCAAACATGTACTGGTAGGTTCCAGTTGTCTGTTTTAGCAGCCACATCACATCTTAGCCTATGGAGGAGATTCAGATAAAAAGTTGCCTTTCTGGGTGGTGGCAAAATCTGGTAGATTACAGAATATTTTGTATTTATATCATGGCATTTTGTTTAAAAAAAAAAATACATTTAGACAAATTATGTCTCAGAGATTCAGAAAAGTCTAAGCAAGTCTTGATCTAGTTACTACTTCCAGCAAGTAATGTTTTTACTGCCTTATCTCCTATGGGGGAAATGCTCATTAAAACTCCATTTAATTTGGTGTTAACAATGTCATTAGCTCCTCCACATGTTTCAGATAAGTCCTCCCCCACATTCTTTTTCCCAGTTTTCCTCCGTTCACTGGCTTCCCAAGTTTGTCTGTCCCCAAAGCCTCTCCTGTTGTGTTAATAAATGTGTTAATAAATGCCAGAAGCAGCAGTAAAATGTGAGTATTGGAAAGAGTTTTCTTTGTGAATGTTTCGTTGCATTTGTCACGTGTGTCTGTGTCATTAGAGGTCTAGGAAAACCACCTTATGTTACAGGAGTACATTTGGTTAACAAAACAGCCAACAGGTAGAAGAAATAGATTCTGACTTTTAGATCTCTTTGCAGAAAGTGTCTTGCTGTGCCTCCCATTTAAATTTTATCTGGTTTCTAATGCCTTCGATTCTTCATGCAAAAGCAGAATCTGCTTTTTATTGTATCTAACTAAGGATGCCTATTGAGTATTTTTTTAATATATATGTCTAGGTTGGAATTGACTTAGTTCAGATCAAATTTGAATCGAATTTTATATTGTACAGACTCAGTAACTGAATAAAAAAAATTCAATATGGGGGTTAAAATATGTAATTATTCTACTTATACTTGTTTAAGCAAATACATAGCCAGAGTTTGCTGGTAAATGGAAAATATTTTATCATAATCTTATCACAGTATCACAGTACAGTCCTGTGATAAGTACTTATCCTGAGCTTGATGTTCTATTTTTTTACTTTCACAGAAATTTAAAAGAACAGCTCATCTGTTTCAGTTGCTTGTAAACACTGACGTGATTTTCCCAGCTAACTGCATTGCATTTTTTTGCGTTGATGGAGAGCAGGTGCTGATGGGCTTGTTTAGTAACCACTTGTTGTATTTTTTCACACCCAGTAGTATAATCTGGTGGCTGCCATTGGTAGGAAGAGCTTTAGAAAAGAGCGGTTGCTGCTGTCCGGTAGCAGCCCCACGCTGGGCTGCCCAGGCCTGATGTGCTTTGACAGCTGCAAACCGAAGAGGTTTTGGCAACTGGTGTCGGGAAACTGGGAGTATTGGTCTTGCCCCAACCTGGGAACTTACACACTCTTCTCCTCCTTACAAGTCCTGTACCCTGCATCCCAAATGTGTTTTTCCAGTGAAAAACCCTTCTCCTTCCAACCTCAGATAATCTTCACCTGCTCTTCAAAGAACAATTTAACTGTAGCGTTTTCTTCAACAAGATACAAGTTTTCTATTTCCATCTATGTCCTACTTCACTGGAGCAAAAGATTGAGAATACACAGAATAATATGCTCCCTACAACGAGCAAGGGTGGAAAGAGTCATAAATACTGGGTTGGCTTAATTCCTGCTGATATGAGACTGCTTTAAATTGAACCTTTCTTACTAGCACACTTTGATTGTGGAGTTGATGCCTCTTCTGGAGAGAAACGGTTGTCAAAGAAATTGAAAATAAATTGATTGTTCAATTAGATTTTTTTTTTATTAGTCTTATTTTTAGACTGGCTTCCTAAGGGACAAATTTCGCAGCCTCCATGTCTGCCTGTTCAGCCATTTATCACTACCCAACCACCTCCCCATTTTTCAACACATTGCTTAACTTCATGCAAATTTGACAGAGCCAGAAGTCATTAGATCTAATCATTAGTCATTACATGGAGTCATTACATGTAAGTCATTAGTCATAAGATCATTGTTCCTACAAATGTAATAAAAACTAGTGGTTGATTTGGTGATAGAGATCCAAAGGAGTCCTTTGGTTTGGGGGGAAAGATGGGCAGAACCTCAATTTGGCAGCAACGTCCTCACGTGGCTCCTGTTTGGAGCTGATATGTAGTAAGTGCAAAGGAGAGAGCTGTTCCTCCTCCAGCCAAGGAGTATTTTGCCTCTTGCAGAGCCATCTTGTTAAAACAAATATGCATTTTCAAGAAAGTATTACAGTGGCAGAACAGCTTTAGTGGTCGGATACACGACATTGAGATTCGGCTTATAGAAAAAAAATTGAATTAATATTTCATTGAATGTGGTTTCCTTACTTTCCTTAATCTTCTTATTGGTAAGAACACTCTATCAGGTTTCCTAACTCCCCTTTGATAGTCATCTTCAGTGTTTCATGATTACTGTTCCTAATAGGTTCCTCAGAGAATAAATTTAGCCAAGAAGTCCTTATAAAATTGCAGCAGCAACAGCAAGTGGTTATTGACTACGATTTTATTTCCAGGTGAATCTGATTTTGGTTATTTGGTTGGGTTTTATTTCTCTTGCCCACCCCAAAAACAAACAAACAAACAAACCCCACTCTCAAGTGCTTATAGTTATGAAAAGAAAGCAAAATAAGATAAATGGGGTCAAATTTTGGATTTTGGTTTCTAGTCAGATTGAACACGGAGGCTCATCACTGACCTCATTCTTTTTTCACCTGTCCCCTTCCATCTCCAACAACTTTTGCTGGATCTGGCTATAAATAGTGTAAGGTAAGCTAAATCCTTAAGCCTGTATAACTCCCTTTAGTATACATGGTGCTTTACTTCAAAAAATGCCTCATGGCTAGATGTGAATTAATCAGATATTAATCAGATAATACCCCTTTTTTGTTGTGCACCTTTCTTTAAAGCCATGGGTTTTGTCCCAGAAGGACAGATAATATAATACGATCAGTGATGTCTTTAAAGAAGTTGCCATCCAAATTCCATTTTGCTTCTTCATTCTTTTAGTGAATGGACCCTGATTGCACAGAGTTGATCACAAATATAGAGGAAATTTTTGCAAAAAAATCAGTTACTTACAGAAATTTTTGAATTGCTGTCTGTGAGTATATGTTAATAAATGACACCACAAACTGTCCCGCTCCTTACCAGCTGAGCTTAGCTCATCACTTTTAATGGTTCTTTACCTAATTAAATCCATGTGTCCCTGGTTAATGCCTGTCACTGAAAATAGAAAGGTAGAATCCTGGCTTCACTGAAGTCAGGTTATGATGGAGGAAGTGAATTCACATCTTCATTAATTTTCATTTGATACATTAGATTTGTTGCGTGTTCTCAGGTATTTCTATGGTCATATTTACAAACCAAAGTAAATTAAGAGCTTGTTTATAATACACTGACCCCTTTATGCTCTTAGTATGTCACAAATCCAGAGTCTTAGCAGAAAATTGAAACATTAGATTACACTGAAGGAACTGAGATTGGTCTGTGCATAGATTGGCCACGTCCCTCGGAGACTTCAGGGAGCCTGATTCGTTATTCATTTTATGTATTTAATGCTGTTGTGCTCCTCCAAATCCCCAAAACAAATTGAGATGCAAAGTTCGCATATGAAAAGTTTAAATATGCTCCAGTTAGTTTCTACTGAAAGGAGGAAAAAAACTTTTCATTTCTCCTTCTGCCAGTTCAACTTTTAGAAACCAATTTTTGGGGGCAAGCCGTACAGATGGCTGGGGCACAATATGTATAGAAAAGAGGAATATTCCAGTCTCTCTTCATTAATGTCATTTCCATGAAGCTTATGGAGTAATGACTGTCTCTTTTATAATGGATTTAGACGTCTACAAAAAAGACTAAAGCTGGGGTTAAGCTTTGGCAATAGGATGTGAGTAAGCATAATATTTGCAGCTTCTGCACACTTGGAAGGCATAATGGAATAGAAAACTGCAATTCTCTGATTTGGAATCTTTCAGAGATCTTGAAGGGTGCAATCACGGTTTATATCAGTTAAAGCTGATAAATGATCTAACAGAATGTTTTGGCTTTTTCTGTAAATAACAGCAAGACAGCTCCCACCTTGATTCTTTCTTTCTGAGACAAAGGTAACGCTTTTGAAATTGTGGATTTCAGTGGATTCCGGTGGATTTTCAGATTAAATATTAATTTAACAATAGGACTTTAAATTAATCAGCCTGCACTATTTATAGCACAGTATGTTTTCCACATGGGCATGGTCAAATAATGAGACATTAAAAGGTGGTTTGTTTGTACAGAAATTCCGTTTTAGGCTCATGTTGTTGTTTAAATTAACACTGATGATACGAATGCTGGTTTTCATTTGTGCTCCTGTTTGGAGATCTCGACTAAACTGGCCAGAGGGTAATTTATATTTTTGTGAAGGTGAGCAGTTTGATGCATCGCATGGTCCCAATCTTAAAGGAAATTCTAGTGTCAGCATGAAAGCCAGACAACATATCTAGTGACAGATGACATGTTGGTATTTGAGAGGAATCTGAGTGACAACTTGATCTTTTCATTGAAAGGAGGTTTTTTACTGCATGGGATTTTTCTAATGGGGAGAGAGATATATACAGGCTGAACAACAAGAACAGCAGGTTTTTAATGGGGCCAAGTGTACCGCTAATTATCAGGTGTACAGTCAGCTTGGCTGTAGATTCAACAGATGCAAGGGAAGCAGCTGACACATATCTGAAATTTTGTAAATGCAGCGTACTGGGTGGAAGGCTGGGACATGATTCACTGCTATCTTACATTTTTATAGGGAGATCAAGGGTATTAAGAATGTTTCTTTGATCGCATTAAAAGATTTGTGGCTTAATAGGCGCAGAAATGAAGATCCCAACCTGTTTGTCCAAGTAATTAAAGGGACAGTGGAAACTAGTGTTGAGGCTCAAGGGATAAAATTAATTATTCATATGCATTTGTCAGAATCTCCGAGCAAGAGTGATTGCCGTTTTTGTAAGTGGATATGATTGAGACAACAGGGACAAATTGTTAACTGCCTGTGTGGGCTGCAGAATGATGTAGTTTGGATAATGATTGTCATAGAGATGTAAGGCTGGGGTGGAGAAACAGAAAGCGGCAGAAGAGATGAAACAGAACATAAAATATTTTCTTGCTCTGGATCAACATTCAATTGTTCCTCTTTGCTTGAATAGGTTTGTTATTGTAATCTGGTTTTGTGGCGGATTTTGGAGAACAAAATTGTGAGAAGATCTGAAGTGAAATTACAGTGCTATGCAAAGTTGTTGAAGTCACGAAAAGCTGTTAGAATCATGAAATTGTCACCTTTGTGGGGTTTTCTTCCAAGTAGTGAGTACTTCAGTTTGAGGCCTTACAGTTCATATTTGGAGAAGGTTGTTTGAAATGTGCAATACAGAGAATAATAAAAAAATGTTCAAACCAGGATTCTGCAGTGAGCATTTAGTCCTTCCTTTGAATACCTGCATTATTCAACAGCTTTTGCAAGGGACTAATAATTTGCCCACATTGTTACAGGGCATTTCAGAAACGTCTGTATTAGCATAGCTCATGTTCTCTATACAGTTGGATGTAGAAGATGAATTTAACTTGAAATTCCAACCTTGGTTTGCAATATTGACTTCATATACTTATTAAAAAATTCAAGTATATTTCAGTGAAGTCACCTGCATGGTGTTCAAGATACTGGGCTTCAAGTGCACTTTTTAGGCATTAAAACAGTAACACATGAAAATGGAAACCTATTTGGTACTAGTTTTTCTTTGAGTCCTGATACATTTATAAAGATCTAATGCCAGTGTCTTAATAGGAGTGCTAGCAGGTTAGATTTAAAGTACCTGAAATATATTTTGAGCCTGTAAACAGGAGGTGCAGTCTAATGAGTTTAATCACAATCATTAACTGCCTCTCCAAACTTATTTCTAATTGAGCCACTGATAATGATGCTTGATTGGCTCCTCTGAGTTTGTACATACAAAAGTCCTGCAAGAGATGAGTAATCCCTGGCTCTGCCCATTTTGCAGCCAAAGCAGTAATTGAAATATGATGTAGCAATAAAAAATGAGTGAGGTTGTGTCCTGGCTACAATCTCACTGTGGCATCTTGGGTGAAGTTCTCTTCTTGGAGGTCAGCGATGTTGCAGGTATTGCTGTCACTTCTCCATCTAGACATCCTAATTAAGATCTTAGCAATCAAGCTTAAAACAGAATGAAGCAGAAACAAGTGACCTCGAGGTTTATTTTAAGTGGATTACAGGTTTTCATTAAAAAAAATGTTTGTAAAAATCTTGGTGTATAAATAAATATAATACAACATTAATTTTAACCAATAAGTGATGGAGGTGGAGGAGTATTTTCATTGAATAGTGCTAGAAAAGAAAGTTTATCATCTGGTTGTGATAGGAATCATAACACTGAGTGTTCCCCCTTGTTAAGAGAATCTCTCTGGCTGGCACAAATAGTGGAGTTTTTTCTATGTCTATAGCAGACTAATTCACAGCTTTGTGTTTATATGGGGTTTTTTTGTGGCTTGTATCTCATTTTTTTAAGCAACACAAAAATTATTTTATTACAGATAATTAAGTAAACCTATTAATATTCTGAAATTTACAGTGTCCATAAGAATTTGCCTTTTCTGAGGTGACAATTAATTCTAATAAAGACCCCATGCAGTTGCCACCTTTTACTGTGAGAGAGTGATTGCTTTCACTCAGTCTCCTAAATTATATGTAAAGTGATCTTCAGACAGTTGCACGATTTCAGGAGTAATAAAGATAATGCAATTTATTGGAACTATTTAGTGATTACAGCAGATGATTTTAAATGCTTACTGATGGTCCAACGTGCTGCCTGTGGCACTTTTATTGCCAATTTGAAAGAAGTCACCATGATTTTTGGTCCTAACAAGCGAACGGTTCTGAATGGGTGTGAGCTATGGAGATAAACAGCTTTGAGGGAAGTGTCCAACCTGTGGATGCTGTTGCTAGAGAGCAGCACAGCGTGGAGCGCGGATCTGTTGCCATCTCTAAAGTTCGTTGCTTTGCAGGAAACAACACCAGGATATTTTTCATTTGTTCCAAACATCAGATGGTTTCTTAAGCATCTGACAATTTCTGGTAGATTACAGAATCTTCGGTTACCAGGCATAGAAGTGTCAGCATGAAATAAAATGCTTCGGTTCCTACTTAACGTAGGTCATGATACCAGCAACAGGAATTTGAATTACTTTTTCTATAAAGGTAATTTGGAAAGGAAAATAGGACCCCAAGTATCTTATATTTGGTGTGGTGCTTGCCAGCTCAAGTGGGCAAGAGGACTCCACCGAAAATGTACTTACATTCTTTTGTGTTTTCTTCAAACACAAGTGAAGCAGAATTTAAATATATTGAAATCTTCCTATACATAGATAGTAACAGGAATGATTAAAACTATGTATATCGAGATGGAAATAACACTAATGTAAACTGACTTTGTGCATCAGGCTTTTTGCTAATTAACTGATCTCTGCATAAATTAATCTCAGCAACAGGCTCTAATGATACAATAGCGTGATCTGCAGTAGCTGTGGGAAATAAAAGACGGAGTGACCTGTAGCACTTTACATGAAATATTAAGTTTAGACTATTGAGAGGGCTGATCTGAAAGGGCGAACTCACCTTCAGATCCTGTGTTCTTACATATTAGCAAATTTTAAATATAAATTCTCCTAAAACTCTACTGGTAAGATTATGAATAGCAGAATCATTACATTTAGGAGATGGAGTTACAGTTCTTCAAGTCAATGGCCATCTCAAAAAGAGAAAATGGCTTTGCTCGGTCTATCTGAGTTTGCCTTTATGGAGAGGAGGAAGGGAAAAAGTTCTCATTTAAACCAATCCAAAGTACTGAGGGAAAAGATGTATTAATATATAGGTGATGCAGGGATTAAGCAGCACAGCTTGATGTCATAACCCCTGTTTCCCAAATTTACCTATAGTGTTACCAATAGAAATTTATTGCATGCTATTTTATATCCAAGAATTATTTCTTTGAAAGATAGACATGTGGCTAATTGTAAAGTTCACCATCTACAGCTGATAATTCAGGAGGTAATTTAAGATAATTCAGAAGACAAAATTCCATGTCTTGTACTTTTTGTAGTTGCACCATCTTTCTCTTCTATGTCATGATCCTGAGTGGTGTTGTCTACAAATATGTTCCAAACCATAACAATATATATAAAAAAGGATGCAGGTTAGCAATAGTCCAGAATTCCTCAGCCTTAAAGGTATCTGAATTGGATATAATCTAAATTCTGCTCCTACTATGAGTGACCTAGTGCTTTCTGGAGTTAATTCTATAGATTAGTGCTGAGTTCCTGTAAAAATATTCCTAAATCATCACTGTGCAGCTCAGTTGTATTATAACTCAACCTATATCTTGGCAAAAATGTAGTTTATTCCATTTAATAAATGAAAGCAGTTTGGAATGTGTTCCATACACCAGAGTTTGAGAAAATAATACTATACATCTGAAGATCAATTTCTTGTGATAAACAATATTCATTTAATAATATTCACCAAAAAATCAATATAAACAAAGAAAAATATTCTTATTGCTTCGATCCTCTCCACTTCAGCATATCTTTATTGTGACAGTGTTCTCAGCTGGCCTTTATTCTTTCCTTTGTTACCATCTCTAAAATAATTAAGATTCTATAGTTACAGAATAGTATTTGGTTTTGTCTTTGTCATTTGGATTTAATCCTCGCTTGGAAAGATGAAAGAAGTTTCCTGCTGCAAATTATTACGTCTCTTGCCCGGTTTCTTTAAGTAATTCTTTGTGCCCTCAATATTCTTGTAACAATAATTCTGTTCTGTTGTGTGTTTCGCACCCCAACAAACCCCTTTTCCACTTCCAAGCATTCTGAAGTCTTTTCTCCTTTATCTTGATTTTCACAAGCTTAAAACCTTATTTCACATTGTTATTTTCTAGCCCTAACTGTTATGCAGAATGAATAGTTCTTGCTATACATTATTTTCAGAAGTTACTTGTCTTCTGTCTCCATAATAAATTTCTATGGCCAAAATGATTTTTGACCCTTCCGTGGCAGTATTGTGGCGTTGCACTATTGAGTCTGCACACAGCTGAAATCCTGTGGTACTTTAAAGGTTTTCTAGATCTGTCTGTGCACTTTCCGCTTTATTCTCTAAGCAACCTTCAGTTTTTATCAGTCCTTTTTGCATTTTTCTCTTGAGCATCTGTATTTTTCTCTTGAACATCTGTATTTTTGCACGCTGTCCCTTACGCTGACCTTTCCCTTATTCGGAACCACCTCCGTTTCCTCTCTCAAATCTGCTAATTTCAGCATTTCTTTCCCAAACAAAAGAAGTGTGGTGACAGCAGAAGTGCAGCAATGTCAAACAGCGCTCCTCCTTGCACTTGTTTTATTACCTCAGAAGTCTTTTTAGGATACTTCTTGGATAACAGCCATTTTTTAAAGTGCATTTTATCAAACGTAGCATATGTGAGGAGTAATTTCAAAACCTGTGTGTAGATGTGCAAAGGTTTGTCCCATTAAGTACTCATGCATTTCAAAGGAAGTTTAGGTGTCTTTATCTTCATGGGCTTGGGTTGTAGCGTCACAAGAGACACTGGGAAATCCTTGTGCTTTAGGGAAACAGCTGCTCTGGCTTGTCTGGCATTAAAGATCTTATTGGAAAATGATAAATGGTGAGGACTTTGAGCATCATTTCCTTCCGACCCAGATTCTGACCATTACCAAAGGAAACCTTAGCATGTTGCAACAAAGATGAGCTCTTCCATTTTCCTGTTTTGCTGCTTGGTATGTTTGCTCAAACTTGAAATCAAAAAGGAATCTGCAGGAGATTATTCTGCCGATAGCAGTAACTAATCAGGAGTTGCTTAAGGCATCATTCATCCTGTTAGCATTAGTGTTCAGTATTAGTTTTAACATTTTGCCTACTGCTAACAGGATTGACAAGAGAATAATTCATAAATATTGCTGCCATCATCTTAGAATGCTAGTATGAATTCCATATATCTACATCATATAGAAAAAAACAGTGATGATGTTTTTTTGAGGCAGGTATAGGTATAAAGATACGGAGGAAATTTGGAGCAAGTAAAGTATGTTTTCTGACTAAGGAAACGAGGGTGTTGAATTAAAATGCGTATTTGAAGTACAGCAGCTGGATTATTTCCTGTGCTGAAGTACAGTCAGTCTGCCAGGTACCGTGCTGGAAGCAAACACCGTTCTGTTCTTCATGGATAAATTATTGTCATACTGTTGGAGTTACTCAACAATTCTTGTTTAGGTCATTATTTTTCTCATGTCAACGTAATGATAAATAAGTAATTGTTTGACTGTGGCTTTACTGTTAGATTATTTTTAACTATTATTGTCTATTTCTCACCTTCGTTCATTCATTTTACATTTGTCAAAGAAAGCATTAAGAAATTTCAGCTCCCAAGAGACTGATCAACTTCTAATGCCAACGTAACATGTTGTTGACTTAGTAGCCAAATGTCACGTATTTTTGCCACATTAATTGAGGGCCAGGTTATTAAATGTCTTACTCTGATTTTAAAGGCTGTAGGCAGCTAACCATTAAAATACAGTAGAAATAATAAAGAAATAAACTCCACTATTTAAGATTACTTTCCTTCTGCCACATTTTGGCATTTTCGATTCCTACTATACTATGTAGTTTTCATTTCAAAAGGGCCCATCTAAGGGTCATGAAAGAAAGAAATATTCCAGCCCTCTAAATAGAGCTTGGCAAACGATTTCAAGTCTTTGAAATAAAATCAATATCTATGTGAGTTTTCTTATTTTAGAAGGAATCATAATTCACGTGTGTATGCTGAAATTATTGTGTAGTCAGTAAGCTTAAAATTCACATTTTGGAACTTGTACAGAATGGCTCCTTTAGTGCAAATCCTGCTGTTACTTGCATTTCTGTCATTTTAGTCAAAAGAACATCTTTGACTTTATTTATTATCATGGGAAACTTCCACGTTTTTATTATTTCCCCAGAAGAGTTTAAGAAACGCAACATTACTGTGTTGCTTTAGGCCAAGTAAATCTGGCTAAACTAGCTTATTTGATTGCTTTTATTTTTAAGAATTCATTGTGTGCAAAAATGGATTTTGGTTTTCATTTCATTATAGTTCTTATTTTTAAGTTAGTAATAGTTTCAAGCAAATTATAAATTATTTACATAATATACTGTAAGGATACATTCATTCTGTTTTCTTGGTATGGTTTTTTTGACCCTGTTCCTTCCATTATATCCGCACCCTTTGTAGACCTTGCATTTTCTCATTGTTTGTGCTCTGATTTACCTTCTGAAGCGCTCCTGTCCACTTATACAAATTTCTACTGCCCTAAGTGTCCGTTCAGGGTAGAAGTCTCAGACTTCCAAGGCTTAATATTAAGCGAAGATTTTTCAGAAGTCAAATAACCTGGTACCGATGATCTGGTTTTAGATTTTACGTTGTATGAACACATTTTTGCAGATCTTCTCGATCTTCTCGCTTTCCAACAGCAGATGCCAAAGCACATTAGAAGGGACTTTCTCACTTTGCAGCTGAGGAATTCAGAAAGAGGAGGTTTTGCCACGTGGTGCTGCCGTGAAGAGAAAAGCGGTGTCTGAATTTGTGCTGTTCCGTGTCCTGTCTGACAACCTGCTGCAAATAAGAGAAAAATGGGCTCATGTTCACATTTACTGGAAAGATGAGTTCCCAGAAACTCTCGTCTGGGAAGAGAGGGAAAATTTATTATCTCTCTTAAAATACATTATAGAAAATAATCCTCCCGCATCTGCTAGAAGAGGTTTTCCCTCTTTCCCTCAGACCTATTTTGAAGAAGGTAAATCTTCAGAGTTTGTTTTGAGATCTCTTAGAGAAGAGACATACACAAACATGTATGTTTGTATATATTGTGATTTCCAGTACTTAATAGTATGAACAGAAAGGCTGAGGGAGCTGGGGCTCTGGAGCTTAGAGAAGAGTAGACTGAGGGGTGAGCTCATTCATGTTTACAGATATCTAAAGGGTGAGTGTCAGGAGGATGGAGCCAGGCTCTTCTCGGTGACAACCAGTGATAGGACAAGGGGTAATGGGTGCAAACTGGAACACAAAAGGTTCCACTTAGATTTGAGAAGAAACTTCTTCTTGGTGAGGGTGTCAGAGCCTGGCCCAGGCTGCCCAGGGGGGTTGTGGAGTCTCCTTCTGTGCAGACATTCCAACCCGCCTGGACACCTTCCTGTGTAACCTCATCTGGGTGTTCCTGCTCCATGGGGGGATTGCACTGGATGAGCTTTCCAGGTCCCTTCCAACCCCTGACATTCTAGGATTCTGTGAACATCTGTATTTGAAACAAATTCTTCCTTTATTTAAACAATAAAAACAGTAAATAATTTGCTGGTTTTAATATTGAACTTGCTACCAAACTGAATTAGCTGGCAGATTTTTGAGTTCAGATTTGCAGATGCACGTGCCTACATTAGCCATTTAGGCAGATCAACTTTCCTCCCATCAAAAAGTTCTCACCTGCACATTTTTGTGGGTTTCCATGAAAGGCTGGGCTTGCTCGCTCCTCTTGAAGAATCAAAGCTATTGTGGGTCAAGGCACATTTTTTATAACGTTGCTCTTCAGTATCCGTCTCAAAATCCTTGTGCTTGGCAAATGCAAAATTATCTGTGAAGCGGATTAAGTAATATCCTGAAAGAAGATGGAAAAAAAAGCTGGAAATTATTTCAGTTGCTTCCTAATTAATACCGTAGGGATGTCAGTCAGTCTCCTTTTAATCTCTTGTAAATGACACCTCCACTTCCTTGTGCAAGTTTCGAAAGCCAAATGGATGTTACATGCTTTGTTGTTATTCATTTCTTATTAAAGTTATTAAACAAGCATGCTATCCAGTGGGAAACAAATGCTGAACTGTAAGAGTATTCAATAAATAGGGTAAAAAAATATATATTATTTTATCATTTGTGGACTGGCTTCACCAGTGTTAGTTCTGTATGTGATAGTGCAGCAGTTGATCCCAAAGACATTCCGGCATCTCCACCCACACACTCTTCCTCACAGCAACAGCATTTGCTCACACACACTTAAACAGTGCCATAGGTTCTTATTCACATTTCCTCTTAACATGATAGCATTCAAAATCAGAGAATCTGTTTTTCTATACAATTGCATGTGTTAATGCACAGAAACTGTTATATTTTCTTTCATTACTCTAAATGGATTAGCAGATCTTAGTTTTGATTAAGGCACGATGATGTGAATATGCTGGGCAAGCTTTGTCCCTAGAAACAGAGATTGCTGGGCTTCTGCTCTCATGGTTCCTTTTCTGTCTCGAGAAATAACTTGGTTTTTATCCCCACAGAAAGCCAAATGATATGATATATATCTCAAGGGCCAGATTTTCAAAACCAGCCAGATTCAAAATCAATAATAAGTTTAATATCCCCTCTAGCCACTTCCACCTCAAAGTCTGGCGAGCTGAAAATCCTCTAAGAAATAGGCTGTAAAGAATTTTCAACATTTTGCAGAATTACTAGATTTTATTTTTTTTTCCAATAGAAGTGGAGACCACATGTAGAAATCAGATCGCAAGGGTCTGAAGACATAGGTTGAAATGACATAGGCAGAGGGAATATAGGGCTGAGGTTATTGCCTAGTTATTCATTAAGTTTTCTCACCACTTCAGATGAAAGGAGTGTCATCACTTACACTATTAGGGCAGAGAGGATCATAAATTAAAATTAGGTCAGAAATAGCTAAAGGTTGTGATAAGATGATTACATATGAGGCAGAACGAGAAGTACAAGCAAAGTCTGTAGATATGAAATGCTAATGCAGCCCCTGCATCCCAGTTACTCCAGCGGTGTCGTGCATCAGCACTGGCCCAGTGGCCTTTGGAGCTGCAGCTCCATAGAAGCTGTTGCCATTGTCTTTAATTTGGACTGTGCAATCTGTCCTTTTTTGTCATTAGATCAGTCTAATCCAGTTATCCTTGAATTCTCTTCAGACTCACAGAAAGCAAATCTGTACAAAAATAGTAGTTATCTATTCCCTGCAGTGGTTTGTTTGTCCTTTCTGGTAGTATGTAAAGTGCATGTGGTTTTCCAAAATGTGAATGATCAAGACTCACCGATACTCTGAAGAGGATCGTGCTGAACTTTGTCACATGTCAAGTAAGTTAAAGGGGTGTATTCATAGCCCCTTGTATCATAACATCTCTTGAATTAGCAACTGAATGATATTTACATAAGGTACTTGCCCAAATACCTGGTCCAAGCTGAATCCTTTGTCGTCAAAGTTGTCTAATATGGATAGTATTAATAATTGTCAAGATGCTGCGGAGAGGGATGTGAACAATTGATTGTACATGATCTGTGCCTACCTCAAAGGCCACGGTAAAATGTCAGAGCCTTTTATTATTGGGCCAGTGATAAGGGGGAGGGGAGGAAAGTCATTTGGAAAGTTTTAGTGATGGAAGCTGCCTTCTTCAGTTTCTCAGTTATAAAGACTGTGGAGAAAAAGGGGTGTATTTGAGGAAACTTCCAGTAAAAATTCATTGCTAAGAAGATAAAATATATCTATTTCTACAGCTTGTTTGCTGTTCTCAGAGAGGCACAGGACTTGAATAACTTGGAAAAGAATAATAACTTGACTTCCACCTATTCTTATAGAGAAGAGCTGGAATAGAGGTCAAACAGCACCAGTGAAACCTTAGGTGACAATAGGAGGCATAAATCGGTATTACTAATTTTACTTTCTTTTCCTGCTGTCTACCAAGCAAATTTTTATGCATGCTCCAAAGAATTTGTATTTTAGAATGTTTTTTCTTAAGTGCAACACTCAGTTAATTTGCATGAGAAGAACCATAGTTTGTTGTCTGGTTGGTGTGACAATGTGCATCAGTGGAAGCTTGTAGCTTTGTGAGCTTTTATGGCA
This sequence comes from Nesoenas mayeri, assembly GCF_963082525.1. Lineage (NCBI taxonomy): Eukaryota > Metazoa > Chordata > Aves > Columbiformes > Columbidae > Nesoenas > Nesoenas mayeri. Next base: position 66,612,648 of record NC_137548.1, on the reverse strand, counting down.
AGTAGAGATACATTTCTACCTATTGTTGGTGGGTGATGCTGTATTAAATAATGACAGAGATTCCTAGAGGAGAGTTTAACACAATTGAGAAACATTTTTGTATCTCTGGAAACTTCTTTGTTTTAGCATGTGCAATAGTTGTATTTAGTTAATGTTTTGCTCTGTGAAGTGGTATAATGAAGAAAAGCATTTCTTGTTTTGGGGTGCTATGTGGCCTCAATAGTCTTGCTGCCTATTAGAGATTTTCCTTTTCTCCTTCTGAATGTGTCTCTCCTTCATGAAATACCCTTTGCTGCTTTCTGTTCTCTAACTCTTCCACTTTCCTTCTTCCGTTCTTGCCTCAGTGTTTCCCGTCTATTCTGCTCACCATTTCCAGATCTTCTCCATCCTGCTGTCTCTACATCTTCCCTTGACTCTCTTCTCCAGAAATGAAGCTCATTCCTTCTAGATTTTCCAGATCTTGCTGGGCTACTCTGTTGGATGACTTGCATTGTGATCTTCTTAGGCTCTGTCTTCAAAGGGATCAGGATTTGATCATGCATCCTGAAGCAGGTGTTTCCAGGATCTCATTCATCTCTCATCTCAAAATGTTCTAATTTTTAACCTCTAAAAAATGATCTGATTTTTTAATCACTATATTGTGACATCTGAGATTTGCACACTTCTCCCTTTTCCCATTTTGCTGTGAATAGAGTGAACTGTATTCTGCGTCAACTGAAATTCGTAAGATTGCATATGCAGCCTTAATCTGACCCTATACATAGAGAGTAAGTGGATGAATATTATTCACTTAGTGACCTGAAGTATAGGACATGTATTTCTATTTGCTAATCTAGCATAAATAAAATAAATAGCTGAGAATTTTATTCATCTTAGCTGTTTTTCTCTTGCTACTGCAGTTAGGAAGGGCCATATTTTATTATTGCTTTTCTTCTGGAGCTTTGTAATTTGCTTTTTGTTAATCTAAACCAAAACCATCTGAGTTACCATTCTAAAATGTGTTGTTACCATCCTGTGGCTGATGTTCCTGTGGTTACTTGTGTCTTGGCTCTGGAAGAGTGCACAGGATGGCAAAGGCAACAGTGCTAGAGCAAAAGAATAAAGCAAAGAAAGTAAAGATGAGAGGCGCTGATGGATTGTTCTGGCTTTAGAGTGTTATGAAGCTTTTCCTCCAAAAATGTTAGTGGGCTACGCATTTGCTCCTTTAAAGGTTAGGGACCACGGTAATTAACGTTATGACTTATACAGTCTGCAGTTCGTAGCAAAACTAAAACTACGGGGTTGTGCCCGATGTCACAAAAGAGAAGCTGTATTTAAAATGTAATTTTTGTACTGACAGTTACTTCAATTGAATTAGACAATTCTTCAGCTTTTGATCCAAAGGGAGGAATTCAGAGCTGTTGCCGACTCCTAAAGCTTACATACCCTGTACATACATCTTAAATTAACTCCCTTTCCCCCAAATTCTTCCACCTTACTTCTCCCTTTCTCATTTACAAAGTTCTGAGTTGTGCAGATCCTCAGAAATCTGGGTTTGGGGAATTAATGAACCCTTTAAACATCCATCTGGGCTATTCTATGTGAAACATATGGTGTGTTGGGAGAGACATTTGGGAAGACAAAGCCAGGAAGACAATCTCTGCTCCTCTCTGCCGGGCAGGTGCCTCCCTGCCAGTAGACCCGGAGACCTCCGGAATGGTAGACCTGTCAGTGCTCTACTGGAATATGGCCATTCTGATCTTCGTCTTTCATTCTGCTTCAAGTGTAAATTGTGAGAAAGTTTCTGCACAGCCTATTAATTTCATTCATTGATTTAGTTCACTAATTTAAGAGAATATTTTGAATTAATATCTAACACGAATACTCAGGGCAACTGTCTTCTTTCTTGGATGCTGATGGGGAGGACATTTGGGAAGTTTATATTAGACACTGTTGCTGCGTCCTTTTAGTAAGGAATTTCTCCTTTCACTTGTCGTGTCATCTACTGAAATATTTTCGTTTTGCATTGTGAAGAAAAATATGCCAAGTCATCTTTTCTAATTCATGGGGTAGATAAGTGGTTTAGAAGAAACTTCTATAATGCAGTATGACAAAACCGAGGAAAAAGAATTTGGCAACCGAGCTTACTCCTGAAGTTTCTGTGAAACAAAGGAAAGATAGATGTAAAGGTATGTGGGATGCACAATTCTTCCACTGCTAAACATGTATGCTGTTTCCCTTCTTTAACTATATGATCAGAAATCTGAGATTTACTACATGCACAGGATACTCTGCATGAAAACAATATGTCTGATACTTCCCAGGTTGTGGTTGTTGCTTGTGCAACACAGTGTGAGTGGAACATATTCCAAGTTTTCATATATATATACATAGATATATATATAAACCATAAATATATGTATAACTAACTGTATAACCTCTCTTTTCCAGAAATAGTTCAGAGGTGTTCAAAAGTGCACAGAAACCAAAGTTCATTTATTTTAGTGTCTCTCATAGAGTGTGAAGGGTTTGTGCTTGTGGTATGTTACGGACTATGAGAGCCATGAAAGAATCTGTTGTTGCTTCTCTTTTCCAAGTTTGCCTACGCAATTAAAAGATCTCCACATAGGAAATTAAAAGCTAAATAGGGATTTTAAATCTTGGAGAAAGCCATTGACTATTTTTCTAATAACAGCCAGTCTGGTTGTCAGTTTTGAAGGACGAAATTCAGTGACCTGACAGCAATCCTGTTTGGGGCTTGTAATGAAAGATGAGTTGTGCTGAACCCGCAGGGCATTTTCTTGTTTTTCTACAAAATGGTTTTCCTTCCCGAAAAATTATAAAATATGTTTTAAAAATATCATCATTCCAACTATGTTTAAATAAAACAACTCCAATGCAGAGGTAGGTTCTAACTAGGGTAAGTCTCCACTGCACAGAATGCTGATCGAAAGTGATTGATTCTTGAGGATACGCACCGATATATCAAGTCGGTTGTTCAGCTGTTGTGTTAACTGCTAAGACGAAGCAACAGGAGGTGATGCTTGTTATGGAGAGGATGGAGAGCTTGACAGGGTCTGAAAACTATCTGTCTAAATCCCGAGATCCATAAATCCGCTGCAGTTGTCTGATGCACATTGGAGCAGGAGGAGCTTGTCTGCTGGGATGAGCACAAACAGTTTTTCATGGCCCAGTTGTAACTCAGGGCAGTTTTCCTTTTGTTGTGTTTATTGCTGTGCTATGAAAGGTTTTATCTACAAAATGTTACCTGTGTAGTGTCCTGCACTCTACATAAATCTAGTATGTGAATTTGCTGTATAAAAAAAACAGAAGATGGTTTTACTCATTCTTACCCAATGACACACAAAAGACATTTAATGGTTTAATAAGTTTTTTTCAAAGTGTCACAATATAAATCATGTGCTTATTAAGGGATGCACACATTGAAAATATCCTCTCTTTGTATAGAACAGTTCACAGGCGTGATTTATGGTTCAGGAAGATGTACTATCCCTGTTTTCTAGGTTAGTATTGCAGTTGGAAATCTTCCTTTCGGTAGCACTGTCATGCAAGATTAATGGATGTATAAACGTTTCTGCGATGGCACGTTTCTAAAATTGCCGTGCCCCACTGTCTAGTGTGAATTATCAGTTTTGATGTCAACATGAAAACAAATCACTAAGGTAAAACCAGCTGAGGTACAATTCAGCTGTGAGTGTACTGTGGTCCACAGCACCGTTCCAGCAACAGAATAGTTCCAGGAGGGGAAGACTCTGTAAAGATGTAGCAGCTATTATTAGCAAGACTGCCTCTAAAAAGATGTTTATTTTAGTCTTGCATGACTCATCCTTATTCTTACATAAAAGACAAGACAAAGTGCTGTTCACTGACTTTGGCCACTAATCCAAAAACTGGCAAAACCTCAAAGTGCAGGTTTTTCTTTGTCTGGCTTTTTAATCTGTGTCTTGCTGCACGACAACGGGAAAGAAAATCAGTAACTACTGCTTATTTTTTCTGTGACTAAGTATTATCTAGGAAGCTTTTAACTACTACAGCATCTACAGTGATGAAAACTGTTCTGAAACTGCATAATGTTCAGTGAGGTTTTTGTTCTTTGCTGCTTTTTACTGTCATTGTACCGTATTAAATCGCAGCTTTTGGCCATATTAGATCTACAACCTTCCAGATGGGCTACGGTTATGTCAAACAAAATTCTTCATCTCCTCTTGATAAATTGTGGGATAACCCTACAGTGAGACAAAAAAAAAGGAATAAATCCCCTTATAAATAGTTGAGCGTGTTCTTTATTAACCTGGTTGTAATTCTTCCAATGAAAACAAAAAGCAAAACTGGGAGCAATGAAGATAATTGATAAGCCAGGTCCCAGTTGGTAATTATGATGGGAAGATTGAATAGGTCTTTGCTAATTTTTCAGTTGGAGCTGTGATGAATACAGTATATAAGACTTCAAACAGAAATAAAAATTATACACCTGCATTTCCTGCTTAGAAGGCAAAACAAGAAGTGAAAAGGTAAAATATATGACTTTCCCATTCTGCTTTGAAAGGTGAAAGATTGCTTTGTCTTTTCCAGATGGAGAAAACTAACCTTCATTCTTTATCACAGCCTGCAATCCAACCTTCCTTTCTATTTTTGGCTTTTAAAATGTTTCCATTTCACCCTCTTGTTTGGGAATATATCTTTCTGGCTGAAGAAAACAGACTCTGTCCTACTTATCAGTTACACTTTCCTAGTGAATGACATCTCAGTGTTATGAGAAACTTAGTCCATCATTAGAGGAAAAAGCTTGATCGTAATTCTTAACTTCATTCCTGATTATTTAGTTGATGTTACTGAAGTGAGTGAAATAGAGATGGTGGAAAATGTTTTGTATTTGCAATATTCCTGCCTGATAAGAAGGACCTAGAATTTGTAGTGTCCCTCCCTGCAGTGCAGAGGACTGAGCTGTCCTTAATGATAATAGACTTTAATAGCACCAGAATAAGGTTTTAATTAAATACTCTACAGGTCAGAATTCAGGCAGACTTACTTGTGTTTGCTGTCTAACAGGAATAGCTTTCCCATGCATAGCAGGAGTCACGTTATCAAAAGAGGTAACATTTTAGTTGATTGATCTTTAACTAATAACGCTACAATTATACTGTTGTGTTGGAAAACCTTAAGTTATAAATAATCAGCAAAAGTTAGCTGACTCTTAGGCCTCCCTCAGTTTCTGAAGAGAGAAGCTTCCATCGCAAAGCAGCAAACCCCAAGATCCTCCTTATTTTGGAGCTGTTATCAGTTTAATCTTGGTGCAGATAAGTACTGATACAGTTCTAATCTTGGCTTGGTTTCTAAAGTGTCATCATATTTGTTTTATTTTGTATGCAACAAGGCCATGTGTTTGTCCTATCCTAAGGTAAGTGATCTGGGTTTATGGGAAGGAACCCAGCCCAGTGGAAGATGTCCATGCCCATGGCAGGGGCTTGGACTAGATGGTCTCTACAGATCCCTTCCAACCCAAACCATTCTATGATGCTGTGACTATGATAATCATTATTTATTTTGGAACAATATTGGAAGCATATTACAAGGTAAATTGCAAATCTGATGCTTTGAAGCTGCATCGTGCTTTTTTAGGTTTCGTATCTATAATCAAAGTGACTGAACGTCTGGTTTTGGAGTTCTTGCATCCACATGGCTTCCTACATATGGAAGTTCTGTTTATTCCGTAGATGCAGAACAACTTTCCATAGAGTTTTTGCTATTTTCTCATCCTTGATTCCTGAGTAACACTCTGTGCACTCTCTTCTTTTCTCTTTGAAAATAAAGCTAGCCAGGCAAGTGTTTATTCTAGATCTTTCTCTTATGAACACAGTACCTCAGCATCTTTTTTTGCCTTAAAGTGACCTATAAAACTGAAAATCAGCTTTCAGAATGACTGCAAGTCCATGGCCTTTAGGAGTCGGGGCTTTTTGTTGTTGTCGTGGAAAAGAATTACTCCATAATCCAAGTGTGACTTCTTAATGATTATTTACTAATGCTGGTAAGGGAAACTGAGTCTATGGGCTATAGATCTGATGCAACCATACCACGTAAGAAAAAAAGCCCCTCTAAATAATGAGCAATGTAAGAAGCAAATAAATTCAGATTCTTAGTCTTTCACAGAGAAAATTATCACTTAGCAAGGACATATGTCTAAAACATTCTAATAGTCTAAAGAACCCTGAGAAAACATAAAAATACTAAGCTAAGATGAAGTAGATACCATGCGTGTAAAATGACATTATAATGGCCCATCTGCATTACAGTTTATTGTAGAAAAAAAATACATTCACTGTTTACATGCCAGAAAACAGCTCAGTATGCATTTGCTAGTGAAGTTGAAGCATGGTCTAGGATGTCTCTTTACAGATTTACAATCTTACTTAAAGTCTCTAAAATGCAGATTGCATGTAGATTGGGGACAGGAAAGTGATTTTACCCCATTAATGACTAGGAACTTGATGTCTATTGATATCTTTGACTTACTTTCTGAAAACCTGAGTATACTGTGAAAGAACAAGCTGATTTTGGTGGCTTTCTCTCTGAGTAGTTTGAGATGCAAGGAGTAGTGAGGAGTCAGTGTCCAGACCTTTTAGAGTATCAGTAGTATAAATATTTTTTTCCAAAAGTCAAGGAAATATCTGGTCACAAAATGACGGTGTTGACCCTTCTTCCTCCCACTGCAAAATCAGAATTCTGAGCAAGACGTGAAACCTTTACATTCACGTAATCACGTCTCATCTGCTGAGAGATAACTACTGAGTGCCTTTGCTAATTAATCCCTTATGTTCTGAGAATACCGTAGTCATCACTGTACAAAACCAGATTGATTTTGATTAAATTATAAAAACGACGCTTAGCACCTTCACCAGCAATCTCGATATGTCATCCCTCACCCTTGTCCCTGTATATTTAATGTCACCCGGGTGGGTGCGCACGTTAACACTGTTGGTTGCCTGTGGTAGAAAGAGCCTTGAGCTGGCATTGAACCTCCTGGCTCCGAAAACACAAGTGACAAAAACGTGTTGATGTGGCGCTAATTAGCCCGAGGGCAGCACCACGCTGGCAGGGCTGCGATACTTCCAGGCTTGGAGCTCGTGTCTCTGCGTGGTGTCGAGATGTGCCAGATCGCTCCGTGCTGCTAATGCAATCCTGTCTCACACACCTTGGGAATCGTTCTCTCCCTCTGCCCTAGACGTGTCCTCGGAATAAATTGTAATGAGAACAACAAAGATGCTGAAGGGAGTGGAACATCTATGTGAGGAAAGGCTGAGGGAGCTGGGGCTCCTGAGCTTGGAGGAGACTGAGGGGTGACCATATTAATGTTTACAGAGATATAAAGGGTGAGTGTCAGGAGGATGGAGCCAGGCTCTTCTCGGTGACAACCAGTGGTAGGACAAGGGGTAATGGGTGCAAACTGGAACACAAAAGGTTCCACTTAAATTTGAGAAGAAACTTCTTCTCAGTGAGGGTGGCAGAGCCTGGCCCAGGCTGCCCAGGGGGTTGTGGAGTCTCCTTCTCTGCAGACATTCCAACCCGCCTGGACACCTTCCTGTGTAACCTCATCTGGGTGTTCCTGCTCCATGGAGGGATTGCACTGGGTGAGCTTTCCAGGTCCCTTCCAACCCCTGACATTCTGGGATTCTGAGGTAAAGGATGAAGAGCACTTCAGTGTCTTAATATTCACAGGAGAGGAACACGGATGTCCAGTGTGGATAGGATGGGACATAGAAAGATGCTCAGGAGCATTACCACTTAAATACCTGGAGAAGAGAAGGGTCCAGGGAGACCGTATTGTTGCCTTTCCGTACTTAAAAGGGACTGTAAGAAGGATGGGGACAGACTTTTGGCAGAGCTTGTTGTGATAGGACAAGGGGTGATGATTTTAAACTAAAAGAGGGGAGATTCAGGTTGAACATGAGGAAGAAATATTTTACACTGAGGGTGGTGAGAGCCTGGCCCAGGTTGCCCAGAGAGGTGGTGGATGCCCCATCCCTGGAGACATCCCAGGCCAGGCTGGACGGGGCTCTGAGCAACCTGAGCTGGTGAAGATGTCCCTGCTCATGGCAGGGGGGGCACTGGGGGAGCTCAGAAGGTCCCTCCCAACCCAAACTATTCCATGCTTCTACGATTAAACAGGGATTAGAGGGAAGGAGACATCCAGCCCCTGGGGATAACAAAGTATTCAGGAAACTCTAAATATTTGCTCTTGTCGTTGACAAACAAAACCAGTGAACTTTACATTTCCGTTTATCCAGGTTTTGATAAAGTCAATTTCTGCATGAAATAATGAGAATTAGTCTTTCCAGGAGCATAACGTTTTCAACTCATTCCTTCTGAGCAAGAACACAGGGAAAGAACTGCCATGCAAATCTGAGCAAACTTGCTTTCAAGCTTTCTGTTGAGATGATGCTAAAATTGGAGTCAATATGTTGTTGGGAAGACTATTTTCCCAGTCCATTTTCCTTTTGTGTTACTTTTATGTAGCCCTTCCCTGTTGTACCAGGATTACCCATTTGATGGAGTAGGTAAAGGCTGTATCAGATTATAGCTGCTCTTCCACACTTAAAAACATTAAGGATTAACTAATGGCATAATTTATCTGATTTATTTGTTTTTAAATTGCTGGCTCAGAATATCACAGTTTTTACTGTACCCATGCCTATTAACAGAGTTATGTTAGTAGAACTATACGTTGTCAAATGCAAACCTACATTTTTCTCCATTTGTCTGGACAAAATTGTGCTTCTTCAGTAAGAAATGTGTTCTTACTGGTAAGCTTATTATACATGTCTATGAAAGAAACTATATATTATTAACAAATGATCACTTAACTATTTCAGACAGCATATATTTAGAATGTCTAAAAATATTTCAGAAGATCTCAAGAGCTTGGTTATGGATCAGGAATTTCTTTGCATTCTCCAGGAAGATGCTATGAAAAGTGACAAAAATGTGATAATGGAACCCAATGGCAGAAGATATTCTGCCTCAGAATGGGGCGATTCCATCAGTGCTGCCTGTGCAGGATTTGGGGTACACATTAGTATGAGTGCACATTAAGTTTAACTTTTACAGCAAGTTTCCTAGAATGGAAGCTTTCCTGGTACTGCAGTTGGACTTTGGGAGCTAAATCACAGCTTTCATGGCTGTCATCCTTGTAGTCTAAAAAAAACCCACCTAGAAATCAATAAAAACCGTCCCTCTCCCACCGCCAGACTGATTTGTCAGTGTCAGTAAGTGGGACAAAATTGATTTAGGTCAAGGTATTCGGAGAGAAATCAGATGTGATGCTGCTGCAATTTGGGCAATTAAGCAAAGAACGAAGAGACTGGGATGAATAAATAAATAAATAGATGGCATTCAAAGAGAATCAATTACTACCTTAAAGTCATGTAAAATTTATACATTAGGCTTGTGAGTGTACCTTTTTCTCACGGTTCTGTCTCCATGTGAGTCTGTCACACTGCAAAGCCATGTGAGCAACATGTCATTAAAGAAATTGTTATTGCTAGCTATGAAATGAAACCGGTAACTATGAGTGGGATTACTTGATGCATGTTTGGCAAAACGCAAAGTTCTTTTTCCCACATATATCTCTTGCATGTAAAATCCAAGTACGCTAGTAAATTAAAGTATTAAAAGCTTTCTGGCATGGGTGGCCTGGAACAAAGCATTGTCACACAATTAGAATCAGCCTCCAAAGCAAGGCAGCTGCATCCATCGTGTCTCCTGGAAATGGTCCTCGGCCCATGCTGGTCCCCAAATCCTTGGGTGGCTCTGGCGGGTGTCCCCGTGCAGGTGGTGGCCAAACAGGGTTTAGGAGCCCAGCAGGGAGTTCAGTGCGCAGGAAGGTGACCAGGTTGCCATGCGTAACTTGCCATCTGTGTTGCTGTCAGGAGGCAGCGTTTCACCAGCCCTTCACTGATGAGGAAGATTTGGAATTAAGCTTTGGCACATCAAGTGTTCACAGCAGTCGTCCCAACACCTTGGGTAGTTCTGTCTCCTTTGCTGGGGGATGCAGGTTGCCAAGTACTTCAGGAATTTGAGCTCCTGTGTCTCACTGAGGGCATCCATCTCACTTTCAAGGGCAGCATCCAAGTCACCTGTGCACAGCTTTTGTCAGTTGTAACTTTATGGGAAATATTTGGGTATTCCACATTCCCTTTGGGTTTTAATCCTTTGCGTAAGAACTTGATTGGCATTCAACTGCCATTCGACAACACTTACTTACAAAGCCATTTAATTTAAGTTATAAGGGATTTGCATAATATTTGGTGCTTAAATTCAAGCTTCTCTTCCTTACTTTTAGAAACACTGAGCATTTCAGCCTGTCAGTATATGGCACCATCATCTCTTTCTGTCATCCCTTTATTGTACATACTTCCTAAGTTCCTTTTCTGATCTTTTCTTGCTTGCTTTAGACTTCACATGCCAAAAGATTTACCATAGAATCAAGCTTACTGGGGTTTTGCTATCTGTGAATGTTTTGACTGTGTTTTTGTTTGTTTTGTTTGTAATATAATGCATAGAAAATAAAAGCAGCAGGATAACAAGCCTTCAAAATTAGTGTTGTTATGAGGGAGGCTGCCATTTTCTAATTGAAAAACCTGTTACGTTATCTCCACTTGTGCTTCATTTATCTCCCTCTCCTCAGCGTCTGCGTTCAGTTTTGCGGCACATTTATTTCAATAACGTGCTTCTGATGAACTGCTACATTTTTACATGGTCGTATAGCTCTTCAGTGTGTTCCTAAAATGTCAGTGCGTAGCAGCACTGATTCATCCAGCGCATCGCACAGCCGGCTGCTGTTTGCAAAACAGGCGATGGCGTTGCTAACTTTAGGTGTTGAAAGAACGAGGAGGGCAGGTTTGGGTTCCTTTTGGCCACTAGGAGGAAAGAAGTGTTTCCAAAGAAGTGTTTCCAGCTTCTTTTGATGCAGAATACGTGGAGCAAATGTTTCCCAAGGACAGGCTGCATCATCTGGTGCCACTGCAGGCACCCCCAGACCTGGAGCGATGCAGAAGGCAAAACGTCGCTCAGCTGGTTCTGCCTTTTGCTGCAAGGTTGTTGCCTCAGGACCAACGTTCTGTTGCCTCAGGCCCAGCGTTCTGTACCCTGGGTGGAGCCACTTGAAAGGCCAGAAAATTTCCTCGTGTTCCATGAGTCATCAGATGATACAGAAATAGATATTTTTTGTTTTACTTCTAACTATTTACAAATAAAGTCAAACTTAATGAAAGGTGGTTTGGTGATTGTTATTCACTATGACAAAATGCTCTGAGGAGTCTGGTGTTATCCTTCCATGATGCTTGTTCATTAACCAAAATAAATGATTCCTTCTTAACAGAGAAGCTTTTTGCACTTACGTTCTTTCTTGTGATGATTAAAAAGTCATTCTGTGTGGATAGTAAGTATATTAGAATGTTGCTTCTTTGAAGTGGTAACAAAAAGGCTCATTATGAATTAATGAAGTTGCTCTTACAAATGAGTTTGTTTTCTTGAAAGAGAACTGCAGGAGTTGTCTTGTTGCTTTTGAGTTTTTGTTGAGTTGATGTTGTGTAACACTGAGTTTGTGGCTCGTGTCTATTTCACATTATAATTAGAGATATAGATTCTGATATATGTTCTTTTGCAAAGTAGGATGAGTAGGATTTTTGTTGTTATCCTTATGGATGCACCTGGTGAATTCCAAAATTCCTCAGCAAAAGTGGATACCAGAGGATCATCCGTTATTGTTGTTTATAATATATTATGCTTCCTAATAAAATCCTTTGGAGCTTTTCACCTTAGTGGTTGATGGTTGGTTAGATATGTTACAGTGGATTAGTTACTAACATGACTTTAAGAGAGAGTTATCTCTGTATGCTGGAAGATTAGGCTTTCCTACATAAAGAGAAATACATGAGCAGTACGTTTATTTAATTCCTAGTGCAGCTGCATTTTCTGGAAAGTGACTATATGTGTGAGGAGGAAATATAGATTATCTATATTTGATGACAACACATTCTGTCAATATATCCATGTAATTCCTGTAAAGGTCTTAACTGAAAATTGTCGAAACATACAGAACATACAGTTTAAATTGTGCTGCCTGATTAATGTGTGCTTACCCAATGAAAAAGAAAATTGCATTATTAATACTCATAAAGAGATCTATATTTTGATACATATTTTAGAATTCTCTGCTTAATGGCCTTTAGTGTAGGTATGCACAGTTTTAAAAATAGAAAGGCTCAGCCTGCTATCTCTGCCTATTGTAAACACTTATCAAGTGGTTCATTCAGAATTCAAATAGAGATCTATTGTCTTCTCAGTGCTTGCATAATACTGTTATACTCCTGATTGTTAAAAAAAGGATATATTTTTCAGGTTGAGCATAGCATCATGTTTTTATAAAGTTCCCAACTGTTTAATCGGGGTCTTAAGCGTTTAATCACTTGGAAGGTTGGAGTGTGGCAGGTGAGTTGACTATGGATATGCCACAGAAATGAGGTGAAGGCAGCTCCAGTGGCAATGGTTAAGCCGCTTTAGTTTTCATGCGTGCTATCATCAGTGAAGGGCAGATATGCTCGAGATGCTTCATTAGTATATGGGTGACCTCTAGTTTGCTATTTTTGCTGCCCTGTTTTTGGTGCTGGCTGTGTATCATAATTTATAGGCTATAATAGCGTCTGAGAACAAATTAAAGATGAGGCATGTTCATGAAATGAATGTGAAGATAATCTCTGCACTTCAAGCTTCATTTTAATTGTACTGAATTTTAAATTAGAACTTTTTTAAAGCATTGGAACTTGGGGGAAAAAAATCAGCTTATCTTCATGGAGTTTATTTTAAGGCAAAAAGAAGCAGACATACCAGAAGGTGGATGAACTATAAGGTACTAATGGGACTCGGAAATGTTTGTAGGTGTGTGGATGAGAGAGTAAAACAGATGCGCACAATTCGCTTGACTTTTTTTTTCCTAAGAGAAGGTAACGATATGAAAAACTGCCACCTTTTGCACCTGAAAGCCATTGGACAAATTCATCCTAAGTGCGATTTAATTGATTGCGGTACACTGCAGTTCAATCAACTGCAATAAAGTTAATTGAACCTCTCCTAAGAAATGTGGCTGAAACCAAGTGATTCAAAATAGTAACAGGTACTGATTAATGGAGACAATTATTTTTAATAGGAGTGGGTCCAAGTAATTGAATGATGTTTAAATGTTCTGTATAAGGCAGTCTCATGAGGACAGTAGTTACTTTCAACAGCATTCATATCAGGTGTAGGCACAGAAAATGCAAAATTTTAGATGAAAATGCTCGTTTAACGTGGTGCCACCTTTTAAATCACGACATGGGTAAGAGATAAAGAGCAAACTTCAACTCTGCTGCTTCTCTTACAATTTTTGCTTTCAACTTTGGCCCTGAATGTAACCATTGAATTCAGTACAGAAATCGTGCTGTTGTTTGTGTTACTTGGTGATGTTTTTAATGAGACAAAATAAGACATTACTGGAAAACCATTTTGAGATAGTATTACGTTGCTTTTTTTTCCTAGTAAGTCTGGATTATTATTGAATGCACTTAATTAAAGTACATTGGGGATAAGGGAAATTCCATTAAAATATTTGTTTGTGATTTCTTGTTATGCTATGGGGTGTTTTTGCGTGTATATGTACATGGTCCTGTGAGCAAAATTCACAACTTGACTCTTATAAGCTAGTTTGACTGAAGTCAGACACATTAAATATATATATATATGTAAAAGCTGGCTTTGAAGTGCTGGTCAGCTGTTGTGCTCCATTTGGGTTTGAGAGTCCTCGTCATAATGGATTATTAACATCCTTTTTTAGCTGAGATAGGATGTTACTCTCACCTGATCTCTTTGTGGAGTGCATGGAGAGTAAGGAGGGAAATAGCTATTTAGGCTATTGGCACAGGAAAAAAAAAGGATTAATATAAACAAGTCACACCTAGGATGGAAATTAGGGAAAAAACGATCCTTTTCAGAGGTTCTGTGCCTAACAGAAAAACAGGGGCATAAAATCTAAGAAGTTCCAAGACAGAGCTTGGCTAAATTTTAAGAAACAAATTATATGATGCAGTTGCCATGACGACAAAGGAGTCTGGAGCTGATGATCTGAGATACCTCTTCATTCTGATGCTTCTATCAGAAATAGATGTTCCTAAGCACAGCTGAAGGTTTGCAGTACTGGTGCCACTCAAGGGGATGAGGAGACGCAGGCTCAAGCCTTCCTCAACAGTGCGGCCCAGCTCTCTCTAGTCGGAGACCAGACTCGTGCTGCAGTTCATAGAACAGAATCATAGAATCATTTCAGTTGGAAGAGACCCGCAAGATCATCAAGTCCAACCATAACCTAACTCCAGGTGTCCCTAAGAACCTCATGTCCCTCTGTCCAACCCCTCCAGGGATGGTGACTCCAGCACTGCCCTGGGCAGCCTGTTCCAATGCCCAACAGCCCTTTCTGGGAAAAAATTGTACCCAAGATCCAACCTCAACCTTCCCTGGTGCAACTTGAGGCCGTTTCCTCTCATCACTTGTTCCTTGGGAGCAGAGCCTGACCCTCCCTGGCTCCAAGCTCCTTTCAGGCAGTTCAGAGACCAGAAGGTCTCCCCTCAGCTCCTGTTCTCCAGCTGAACCCCCAGGTCCCTCAGCCACTCCCATCACACTTGTGCTCCAGCCCCTTCCCCAGCTCCGTTCCCTTCTCTCAACTCACTCCAGCTCCTCAAGGGCTTTCTTGGTGTGAGGGGCACAAAAGTGACCTCAGGATTCGAGGTGATATTCAGAAGACGACAGTTTTACCACTGCTACATCTGCAGGAGGTGCTGTCTGGCCAGAGCAGCCCTGCAAACCCAGGGTGTCACCAGGGAGACTTCACCCTGTCTTACAACCTTTGCTGGGAGCGAGCACCAGGCACTAAACCTTCCCTTGCCATGGGAGCTACAAGAGAAAAAGCACAATATTCCCCCAGCGGCAAATGGGAGAGTGTGGGGTGACAGGATGAAATCTAAAACCTCAAGACATAGTATCTCCACAGGGTGTTTTCCTTTAGATATCTTGTGTCTTGTTTGTTTACCGTAATATTTGAGCTTATGCAATGGAATTTGTACTGTGGCAATGCTACTGATGATCTTTATACTTTTCCTGTAATTCAGATGTGCATCTTTTTCTGGAAGGCTGTACGTACTTCCTTATGATACTTTTTCTTTTGAAGAAACCCCGGAATTGGTGAGGTTTATTGTTTGTTTGTTTGTTTTTTAAATAGCGCCTTTTTGGGCAACAGAGTGCATATAGTCTCTGAAGCATCTTTTACACTAAATTAGGTTAAATGCGATATGGTCAAATACTAATAACATTCAGAGACGTTTGTGTTGGAGATCAAAATGTAAATTAACTTCCTATTTGTATTAGTAACTTTTCAGGAATTTTCCAGAGACTGTTCAAGGCTGGTTTCAGGACCTGTTCAAATACATGTGTAGTTGAGGCCCAGTGGATTGAAGCCATCTGCTTTTGTTTGTTCAAGCCTCTGTCTTATGATGTGAATGATTTGCTGTACAGATGAAAATTCATACATTAATTTCCACTAAGGGAGGGATATATTACATTATTACTTTCTATTTTACTCTAAAACACAGATTAAACTCAGGTGCCAGCTTCTTGAGGCAAAGACTCTTGAAATTGCTTGTGGTTAAATGCATTTTATAAGCGCTTAAACACCATATAAATCTAAAATATGTTTTGAATTTGGAGTTTTTTGACTTGCCTCCTCTTTTCGATCTCCAAACTCTATCAGCAAATGTATTCATTCAGTCCTTTCCTGTAATACTCGGGGGAAAAGTATGCTGCCAACAGAATTTGTTAAAATTTGCATTGAGCAGGTACCTTTCTAGATGGACCATCTACCTTTGCATTGTTCATGGTCCTGTGGATGATGCTGCAATACAACACTGACAACAGCAGACAAGCACTGGTAAACACCTTCAGCATTTAGCATTCATTTAGGGGTTTTAACGTGAAGCAAATATTAGGATTTTTGATCCTAAATATACTTATAGAGTGCAAATTTTGGACAAATTTGTGCTAACTGCTGTTTCAGCCCATCACAAAGAGTTTGAGGCCAGCACTCCTGTAGACACCACAACCAGTTGCTGGTTTTTGGTGAATTAAACAGTCTTTACCTGACCGCTGAATAGGCACTGCGGATATAATGAGAGTACTAATAACTTCCCAAAGATTGTCTCAATCACTGCATTTCATTGTCTCACATTTTAGTCTACAGAATAATACTTCGTGGATGGGAAATTCATACTGGTTTGTGACGTGCTCCGACGGTGTTGTATGCATAGCTGTGTAGTTATTTAAAATGCAAAAGAATCATTTGAGCCTATAAAATTTCTTGTATGCTATTTATTTTGCTGGGACAAATTGTAATTGGGTTAGCGTGTGTTAAGTCTTTACAAAAAATGGAGGGTTTTTTTAAAAGTGTGTAGGCAAGGGTTTGTAAGTGTGTGTAAACAGGTTTGGTTATTTGTTGTGTTTTCAAGTCGTTCAATGGATAGAAAGAGCTGCCGAGAAGGTTCTTGTGACAGAACGTGTGTTCACAACTGCAAGGTGAATTTATTCACCGTTGCACCAAGGCAGCGGTCACTCTGAGCAGAATGATTTTGTCCACTTAGTTGCTGTTGAAAATGGCTGACATTTGCCACTGAGAGAATGTTTAGATAATGGAAGGATGAGGATGATGCACTGAAGAAATTAAGATTATTTTTTTTATTAATAGAACAAACTCTGCAAAGGTCCCTTTCTCTGGTAGTGTTTCTTCTTTTGCACCTTCCTACGAGTAGGCTGCTCTGGTGAATGTGTTCCAGCTCATGCATCTGCTATCCTACAATATGCAGGTTTATTTTATTTTTATTTTTATTTTATTTTTATTTTATTTTATTTTATTTATTTTATTTTATTTTATTTTATTTTTCAACCAATTGCATAGTTATACATTTCAGGAAAAAAAACCACTTTTATGCAGTCTGTCCCAATATCCTTGAAGTCTACCCCAGCATATCTAGGACACTCATTAACGTACTCTTTTCAAAAAAATCTACATTTTAAAATAATAGCATTTCTTCTTCCCTGTCCTAAATCTACCCAAGTAAGTAAACTAAGCGCATGTATTTACACAGCGAAGAGTCTGTTTGCAATGGAATATTACCTGGTGTTGGAGTGTGGCAGAAAAATTGAGGACCCACCCAGTTGTATTTTCTCTGAGGAATAAAGATTAATACACTTTCATTTTCTTTAAGCTATGAAAGCACACATTTATTTTGGGGGTAGAGGGGTAAGTTTAATCTTCCAGAAACAAATTTCAAGGTAATTCTCTCTCTAACCTTACTTCTGAAGTAAATACCAGCTGCCCTGTGGGCAGTTTAGTGATGTGTGAATGTAATTAAACATGAAACAACCACTTTACAATTTTCTGTGCCTCTCAGCAGCATCTACGTGGCCACATGGACTTGCACTTTGCTGTAGTCCTCTCTCTTATGGTATCATAACTGCTGGGTTAACAGTTGGACTCAATGATCCTAAAGGTCTTCTCCAACCAAAAAGATTCTATGGTATTTAAGCTCTTTGCTGCCTTCAAAATTACCTAGAACGTGTTGGTAAAAATAGCCCAGGACAGAAGATAGCTGCTGCCGCTCCTTTGTGCTCTTAGCAATCATCTCACGCTAAATATTCCTTCTCCTTTGCTCTTGGCTTTGTGCCTTCTGGTATGGTGCCCTTTCCACCATAAATTCAGGTCTTGAAATCACCCCTCAAATTACTGCCTTCCATTCCTGTTCACTGTAAACCAATTTCTCCCATATCCTATGCTGTTCTAAACTTCTTCCATTTTCCATTCTCAGTCCTGTGCGCTTGTCTCTGATGTTATCAGGATTATAAGGTTGCCTGAGCGGGAGCATCTTTGTAAAGCTCGGGAGAAATTTATTGGTGTCATGGTAGTTCATATATTATCTTCTCTTTCATGTAGGGAATATTTCACACAGAAAAATAATTGATTACATGATTAATATTTTACTCTTGGAGACCATATCATTATTTATTCTTGAATAACGTTTCATGATTTTGATTGGGTTTTGTGGGGTTTAGATGATGCTATGTATAAATGCTCCGTAAGATAAAGTTGGAGTGGTGGACTTGGATATTAAAGCCAGTGAGATTTAAGTCTGTCAGTTGTCTTTGTCACTGGTTTACTCCATATTTTTGAATAATCTCTTGTGAGAATGGCCACGTTGGAGAGAGAACTCCTCATAGTTGGTGTTCAAAGCTCTTTGTGCAAGAGGAACGTTGTTGTTGATCACAGTCTCTAGTTTGGAGCTGTAGGCAGATGTGAGTCCTGACTGTGAAGCACATCGAATGCAAACCCCAAAGCACCTTCAGTTCTCCAAGAAGGTGTTAGAGGGAGCAGCGAAGTGTCTGCTGTGGTGACAGTGGTGGGAGATGGAGACACAGCACTCCGCATCATCTTGGAGAACTGAATGTTTCATGCTCAAGGTTATTGCGTTGCTGGAGGAAGCCATGAAATGACAACTGTGTGAATAACAGATTCCGGCAGCTAGGAGAAAGGAATGAAACCTCTTAACTATGTGGAGACAATGGCAAGTATTGTTTGCTGCCATGTATGAATATTTAGTGTCTCAAACATATCCAGAAGGTTTGCTTGGGTTTCTCTGTAAGCTAAATCATAACATTGCGATCACTCACCATCTCTTCTCTGCTCTCCTCAACTCTGTTCAGTCTCATTTGATCCTTTTCACAAGGTTCACACCGGGTTATGTTACGTGAAGTACGTGAAAAATGGTGGTATAAGCCATGTGGCTGATAATACTTCAAGGCCTTGAAAGACAACGCATTGCACACTACTAGCAAATTATTTTGTCTGGAAATATTGTGTACTATGATTTTTTCCTCACTTCTGTCTCCAGCTTGCTCTTAAGTCATAATTTTCCTGTCTTGTAATGTTGTACTGCTCTAAAAAACCTGTGTACATTCATTATGCAAGGTGGAAAAAACACTGAGATATACAGTTGAAAAATCTTGATATTCACAAAAGTGTTCTTCTCTTTAAACACTTCAAGAATGTTTCATACGTACCCAAAAAGTAAGTTCAGCTTGATATAGTTCAGACTTCCTATTTGGCTAATTTTTAAAGACATTGGGTCTATGACATCATACAATTTCATAAGTTATTTCTCAAATTCTTTCAAAGTATCTTCTGTCCCATTGCCCAGATTTAACCAAATAATGCTAAAGTCTGAATTTCCAAAATATAAAGTTCTGAGTCTTTTCCTGAGAGCTGAGAATGGATAGAGGAGCGTTATTGAAATTGTTGGCTGGCCTGAGGGACAGTTTTCCTTGCATTCGACTGGCTGGCTGACCAGTTGCCATTGACGTAGCATGGAACCAGCCACGGACATATCTCTTTCTGTAATCTACTTTTGCCTTTTTATGAAGGAAATGGGAAAAGAAATACCTTTGGAGGAAAGTTTTGGGGAAGAGTTGAAGGGAAAAAAGAACTTAAGGTTTTGCAGGGAAAGATGACAGAAAATATGTAGAAAGATTGGCTTGAAAAAGAAAGACAGACACATTTGTGCCTACAAACCAACTTGGCTGTTTGACTGTTTATAGAACATCCTTCTAAACACTTTGCCACTATAAACAATTTTTTTTTAATGTTACAAAGAATGTGATCACATTTAATACCAAGTACACATGCGATTATTAAATGGATTGGCACAGGTGAAGGCGATATCTCTTTTACTGATTATAACAATGTGTTTCCAAAGCCGAAATGCGATAGAGCCGCCGTCTCCCGCTGCCAAAGCCCCAAGTGGAAGTGGAGAGACAGTCTCATCAAATTATTCACAACTGAAAAAGTTTTGCTGAATAATATCAGACTAAAACTATTGAACAAACCTGCAAGAATTCTGGTGTCTTACTGTTTAATGACCGTTTCTGCAGTCATTTGGCTTCTAGATAAAATATTGAAGAAGGTCAAAAGAAATAGAGAATCTGCCGCTGAAATCCTAGTTCCTTATGAGCTATTGACAATTTTGAAGTTATTGCTTTGTAATGAGGTCCTAAAGACAGTGAAGATGAGGTCCTGCTCTGCTGATTTTATGATTCTTATCAAGTATTTCTGTAAACTCTTTGAGCGAAATAATCTTCAGATCTCCTATGAATATTTTTATTTCTGCAATATAAATCTTATTGGTACCAGCTTTTGTAACTGTGCCTCTTAAACAAAGCTGCTATAAACAGTCGTTTACAGGTTTTGTTTCTGAGACAGCTTTAAAAATGTGTCATATATATTTGCTCTTGCTCTAAATGTTAAATATCATTGCACATAACGATGCGAACAGATGGTGTGCTGCATAAGCTGTTTATCATTTTATACATTTATCACTTTACACTAGTGAAGTGTACATGTGTTTGATTAATATTAACTTTTGATTGATTCAGAGATCTCTGGTTTTTTGACAGCATTAGGGCATATATTCTAATCCATAGTGGCTTCCAGCTTTAAAATTTAATCCCAGTAAAGATAGAGTAGATGCCTTTTGTAGTTCTTTAATGCATGGACTTTTTTTTGCTGTTGAAAATAATTACCTGGTTGAGATTTTAATACCAGAAGGAATTTGGAAGTAAATGGATAACTCCACTAAAATGTTTTAGATTAAATTTAGATGCCACTGGTCCAGCTAGATAAATACCGTATCTTGGAATCAAATACAAGATGCTAAGAATGTGTGAAATAAAATAAACCAGTAACAGTCCTATTCAAATCAATATTCTTTTATATCCCCCACCTACAGAACGGAAGAACTTCATATTTTCCTGTTGAACAGGTCTGGATATTCAGCGTGTGTTACACCTACATTAATGTATAGGAAACTAAAAAAGCATCTCAAGCTTATAGACGTAGCACACAGACCATGCTTTGAGACTTCTGACTGCAGCATTGTATTAAAAATATGGTTTACCAAGATGTTATTTCATAATAATGCATTTTTGTCTCAGCTTTTGCCTGACAAAAGACAAGTTTTTCCTGTGCCATGGATGGAAAAACTAGTTCAAGTTGGAATGGGTCTGCTTGCGCTTTTTGTTCTGCTAAAGGGCAATAATATTTAATGAGAGATTGTGCTCTAAACTGTAAATTCTTTAGAGTGTGAGGTGCCCAGCCTGTCAGAATAAATAGACGAGGCTAAAAACACTTACTTTTAAAATGGTTGTTCATTTTGGAAGGCACCGAGTGATCTTAGTGAAATACAACTGAGTCACTTGAATTTTGGATAGAGATCAAATTCCCAGCATGTATTCTGGGAGCGTCTCTTCTTCACCAGTTCCATCCCTCAATATTTTTTATTTTTAATGTTCAGTATACATGCTGCTATCATTCAGATTTCTGATAACTTTCAGTGACTTCTTAGAGACGGAATTAATAAATCAATAGCTTTTATCCATGCTTTACAGCCTTGATGCCTATGATTTCTTCTATGTCCGCTTATCTTATGCAAAGATGCATGCAGCAAAACTGATGATGTAGCAGCAGGAATTGCCCAGGAATGTAAAGCAAAATGTAGAATTAAAATTGTACATTTTGAAATTTAATGTTGCAGTGCAGTTTAAAGTTTAATTGGCATTACTGTAATAGCTGGTCAGGGCTTCATAGACTTAACTCCTTTTTTTCCGTAAAGACTCCTTTGCATTTCTATGGCCCTGTTGCCTTTGCTTCCAGGACATCAGGTCAGATGCTGGGAAATGAGGAGAGGGCGTATAATGAATAATGTCTCTTGAACGCAAGAGTTTACGTCAGGAGAGAAAATCTTGGTTCCTGGATGATCTGAAAAGAAAAGCTTCTTAATATCTCATTGATTATATTATACAGCATAAAATGCATATAGATGTTTGTGGATATTGCAGTGGTGAAAAATGACTGTCATTTAAGAAAATATTTTTGGTGTAAGAAATGCAGGGTTGTACCACACTAATGTGGAAATGAAGTAGGTAAAGAGGAAGATTTAGTTGAACTCATTAGATATTTTAGTTTGTTTTTTAAACTGGTAATTATAAGGAAATTAGTTGCATATTTCATAAAGAGAGAGCTTTGTTTTCCTGTTTTCATGTCACCTATACATGGTTTCTTAAATACGTATTTTTATTAAAAGCTAGTAATTAGAAGTTCTATATCTTCCTCTTCTTTCCACCTTCTGTTTTCAAAACGGAAAGATCAGAGTTTTGTGCTTTTTGTTCTAAAAGGCTCTTTTCTTTCGTTGCAGGTTAATAATGAGAATGTAGTGAAGGTTGGCCACAGGCAGGTGGTGAACATGATCCGCCAAGGGGGCAACCACCTCGTGCTCAAGGTCGTCACAGTCACCAGGAATCTTGATCCAGACGACACAGCTCGAAAGAAAGGTACATTTTTCTCATTTCCCTAATAGAGTCGTTTTGTTCTTCCTCCACAGAAAACAGAATAACGACACAAAATTACTGTTTTATACATTCTGCTTTATAGATTTAACTTTTAAAATTTGAAATACTCTAATTTAAAGTAATTTAATTCCATTGACTTATACATGAATATGTGACAAAAGGGACAATATTCTCTTGTCATGCTTGCCATGAAATTTCATCTTTATTGCTCTTTATACATTTATAAGTTTGAAGATCTTGTAGTAAAATTTCTTGCAGCACTGAGAAAAAGCACAAAAGCCAGATTATATTTTATTAATTAATTTCAAACGTGCTTGAGATCTTGGTTTGATTCCTCTTGAAATCGTTGAGAGCTTATAATTTTGCAAAACACGTGTTTTAGAAATGACCTCTGTAGGAATAAGAAAGCAGCATGTAGGAAAGTACATTTTAATGGGAAAATTCCTCTAGATGAATTTATAGTAGGGGAATTGTTCCAGGCAGGGAAAATCCCTTCTCCTCCCATAAGCAGGAAACACGCACGGCTTCTTTTTCTGCCACTTGGCTGCCAGCAAGGAAACAGCTATGCCAAGAGAGGTTTGTGTAGCATCCTGTGCCACAAAGACTTTGGGAAAGAATCGTCTGAGTAAACCAGGAAAAGTTTGGTTTTCCAGTTTAAAAGCCTAGGGTTTTTTAACATTAAATTTAAGGGAAATTGTGGGTTAACCTATATCATAATTATGGGGTATTCCTTTAAAAATTTCAATGTGTTTCCTACCCACCTACTCAAACTAACACCACCAAATCTTCACCAAAAAAATAAGGCTTTTATGCTATTCCTTCACCTTAGAAGCCCTTGAGTGTGCTCAGGTAGAAGCTACTCTGGGAAGTCATTAGGCCCACATAATTCCCATTAAGCAGAAAAGATCGCTGCTGCTAACTGGTGTTCAGTACAGCAGTATCACGTTTTGAGAACTCTTGTTCCTCCCACCAGTTTCCTGAATTGTCACTCACAGGCTGGCACCCCACGGTTCACTCTTTGTCCATGAGTAAAATTTTCTGTCTGTGCTGTTCTTGATGTCTAGTGCTTAAAAAAAAATATAAATAAAATAAGTAAAGCACTTTGGAGGGGAAAAAACACTATATTAAAGTAAATAATGCCTGCACATGGTCCTGCATTATTTTTAGCATGATAGAATTACTATTCACACATCTTAAACCTTTCACCTCTGCCTTTTGGGGTGCATCATATGGGCTTTAAATAGAAGTGTTGTGTACAACCCAAAGGGAAGTTGATTCTGTGAAAACAAACTCAGTTGTCATCTCTCCAGACCCTTCTATTGGTAACATGGGAGACGTCCTCATTCACTACAACCACCTGAAAGTAGGTTGGAGCATGGAGTGGGTTGGTCTCTTCTCCCAAGGAACAAGTGATAGGATGAGAGGAAATGGCTTCAAGTTGCACCAGGGGAGGTTCAGATTGGATATTAGGAAAAAATTCTTCCTGGGAAGGGCTGTTGCGCATTGGAACAGGCTGCCCAGGAAAATGATGGAGTCACCATCCCTGGAGGGGTTGAACAGACGCAGAGATGAGGTTCTTAGGGACGTGATTTAGCAGTGGACTTGGCAGTGTTAGGTTAACAGTTGGACTTGATGATCTTAAAGGAATTTTCCAACCAAAACGATTCTATGATTTGCCAAAAACATTCACTTTTGGATCTTGTCCATTTTTGATACAAGCGAGGAGCCTTTCTTTTTACTTGGCAGTTGCTGTTGCACTTTAGGAATTGTGTGGGAGGTTTTTCTTGCCATCAGTCTCCTCTCTGGTAAGGCCAGTGTTGGGTACCCAGCTTCATTTACCAACCCAGCATTTTGTGCAGTTTCCCTCACAGATTTATTGTCACTTCTCCTGTTGGGGAAGGGCAGAGCTCAGACTGACGTTACTATGTACAGAACTGGCACTGAACTGGAGCTCTATTTTTGTTTTCTTGTGACACGCTGGCATTCAAACCTCTGTAAGAAGATGATGGAGCTTAACAGGGAAAGGATGATGCTGTCATAGTGGATATAGGTGATATGGAAAGAACATTGTCCACTTCTTTCCTCCATCACCCTTTGTTGCCCCCAAACTCCCTCATTTTGTCAAAATGGTGCAGTCTGATGTGTGGTGTTGGCCAAAACACTGAAGATTCTTTAATTTTTCCTGGTGTCCCACAGCCATTTCTATTCGATGGAAGCTCCAACTTTCCTACCAACGTTGGCATAATCTTTTCTGATGTTATGCTCCTTTCTGAGCATAACATTGGTTATCAGGACACTAGAACACCTGCTGGATTTTAGTTTCTGTGCTAGATGATCGCCTTGATATTTTCAGATCTTACTTATTCCAAGGATCACCTCTTTTCCCTAGTCTCACCATAACTATTAAGATAAATGTGAATCTTCTCTCTTGTATTTCTCAGATGTAACAGTTTCTTCAGAGATGAGATTATTCTGGCAGAGATTGGCTGGTCTCCAGGAGATTTTTAGCTGTGTACATTTATTAGAAGGAGAGGCACAACTGCTGTGAGGCTCTTTCTCTAGAAAGTCTTTTTCCTACTGAAAAATAGACATGCACAGTTATTTAGCTTTAAATGTTTCTATGTATCCTGTTACATAAAAGCTTACCGATGTGTCAAACAACCTACGCTAAAAGTAGAAGCGGTATAGGAATTCAGTACATGAAAAGCATCTCAGGGTTTTTTCCTCCGCATGTATGTATTTATTATTACTTTATTTAATGTAGCATATTATTTTAAACAAATATGAAATTGTGTATGTGACTGTAGTGGTTTAGAGATGGGTATTTACTTACGCTGTGTATCCTTCTGTTTAATGCAAAGCGCCACCACCTCCTAAGCGAGCTCCAACCACTGCACTGACCTTGCGGTCTAAGTCAATGACCTCAGAGCTTGAAGAGCTTGGTAAGAAAGTGTTTTTTGACAAGCATGCTGGCATAATAGAAATGTAAGAGATATATATATGTATATATGTTAAATTGACTAATAGGAACTGCAATGTGTACAGTATATAGTAGAGAAAAGGTTTTAAGAATGCTGCATCTTTGGAGAGTTCAAATATGCATGATTTGCATGAATAATTTTTTGTTTAAACTTGTGCCTTTACTGCTACGCAAGAGAATGTCGATACATTTGATGCATCGTCAGAGTTTGGCACATCTACTAAAAAGTAATGCCGTATCGTATTTTGTTAGCTTTGCTTTCTAAATTTTCAGTTCATCTAATGTTGTTTTATTTTAAATTTCTGTGGCCTCTCATTAGTGGATAAAGGTAAGCTGCCAGAAGCTGTTCTTAAAAAGCTGACAGTGTTAAAGCAGCTTCAACTTCAACTTGCTTTCATTAGACCCTGATCTGAAAAAGTGCATATTATGATATCACTTTGACTTCTGTGCATGATATAAACTTAATTCTTCGCACTATTGGTAATAAAAAAGCGTTGAATATTCAGTCTTTTAATTGCTAATTTTAAGAAATGTGATTGTAGATTGCTTTACTAGATCGTCCACATTCTAGATATGCATAATTCTTTGGGAATTTTGATTTATTTTCTAGAAGTGAGAAAGGTCATAATTCTTTTCTAGTTTTAATCTGTTAGGTCATTAAAAAGTAGAATTTCTGCAGCTAGACTAATAAATATGTTATGGATGGAACATATATACAAAGAGGAAAGCCCAGCACATATTTATACATGAGTATTACATTAGAACAGTGTGTTTAGCAAGTGATAATTGGGTATGAAAACAAACCACATCCCTCATTGCAGACTAATAGAATCTATCATTTAATTAAACCATTTTTCCATGTAATCCTACATTGATTTAAATACTTACATTTTATAATCATTTTTGTTTTCTGGCATGGACTCATATGAAGGCCAACTGGAAGGAATCAAAGCTTTGCTTCCACTTTTTTTTTCCCTGGAAGTCAATGTTTTTGGGGCAGATGGACCCCATCCATCCTTTAGTGAGCCAAGTCATAGAGCTTCAGAGGGAGTTCTGACCAACAAAGGGCTGCTCAAGTGGTTACTGTCTTCTCTATGGTATAACAACCACCTTGAAGACCAAAATAGTACTGTTGGATTATTTAGCTCTAACAGACCTCTGAAAATTTGAGTAGTTTGTGCCAGGAAGTTTAGGAACCCGGCTAAAGATTTCAACAGTTTATGAATGCTCCATAATTTTTCTTCCAGGAATAAAATGTAAAATATTCTTTCTGGAGCCCCTTTTTGGGTTTGGTGTTTTGATTTGTTTTCCTTTCATGGCGTGCTAGGGAGTTGGGTTGTAAAACTTGGCTGGCTTGTCACCAAGGGGACAGAAATACTTAGGCACCATTTTTCCCCTCTCATTTTCCCCTCTGCAAATCGCTTTCAAACTGAGGGTGTTCTTCTTTTTCTCTTACTTTCAGTCGTACGTAGTAGATACTGTTCTTAAAACAGAAAGAAGCAGAACTCTTTTCTAGGAGAAAACAGCTTATTAATTGTAAAGTCACCTCTGCAATGAAGACCATCATATTTTAGCTTTTTCACCCCCTTTTTCAGGTTATAATACTTGATCGCAGTTTGTTCTTATTGGCTGGCAGAAGCCATGCAACTCTTGTGACTAGCAGCCCTGGGACATAACTTGATTTTTTAAAGCAGGTTTCCCATCCATATCTTTATCCAGATGGGACAGATATTACAGTAGCAATATTTTGAAGAATAGTCCAAATATCTATGTCCCCTAATAAAGCTGTAGTAATAGTAACCACGGCAGAAATTTGTCTTCTTCCCAAACAAGACCATAAATACCAGTTCTGTGATTCTCTGAACATCTGTGGTCTACCTGTTCTACTAGTTGTCCTGTTAAAGGGCTATTGTCAGAAGGAACAAGAATTCTTAAATTGCCCAACAGCCAAATAAGCTTCCAAAAAGAAAATGTTCTCACTGTCATCAGTTAAAAGTTGTCTTCTGACATAAAACACAGATTGTATGTGTGTATTTATATATAATTTATATATCTGTATATGTGTATATATTGGACATCTGTATGAACTATGAGAACACCCACATTTTTATATCTGTTAAATTATCTAATGAATAAGCATCTATTTCACAACATATATCCGCAAACTAAATAGGAAGTATATGTACATGACCACTGTGGATGTTCTCATCGATATATATGTGTAATCTTTTTTCTGAACTGAAGAAGCTCATGGTCTCAATAATGTCTCATGGCAAAGAATTCCACAGGCTAATTATGTGCTGTGTACAAATGTATTTCCTTTTTATTGGTTTTAAATGTGATGCCTTTAATTTTATTGAATGTCACTTGTTATGTAATAGAAGAAAAAGGATAAACAGAAAATTCCCATTGGTTTTCCCTTAGAGTATATATCTTTTGTAATTTCTCTTACCTAAGCCAAACAACATGATTAATATATATATATATATATATATATATCTTGCAGTCTTTACAGTCACTTGCCTGGCTCTGAACTCTACTTATGGTTTTATTGACGTGTTTTTAGCTACACTGTTCTCCACAATACTGAGCAGACAGTCTCAGTTGTTCTCTTTCAAATGAGTCAATTCAAAATATGGCAGATAACATGTGCTAATGATTCCACTTCAGTCTGCAAAATACCCTATTATCATAGTTTGAAAGCCCCAGTATCAATAAGTTGCCCCAATTACTGTTTTTTAAAAAGAATTTAGAAAAAACAATTGTACATGTTTCCCTAATATCTACAGGGGAGCAACTCCTTATAGTTAAAGAATAAACCCCGATAAACTCTGCTTTTGCCAAGCTGTTTATCTGCTGTGGTTTGATAGAAATGTGTGTAGCAAAGGCTGATAGGGAGAGACTTAACTTCTTAGATGGCAGAAAAATGTTGATGCTCAAAATGACAGACAAGGATTTAGCGTATAAAAATTACCTTCAGAATTGATTCACAGTTCATTCCCTTTCTATTTCCAAGCTTCAGTACGGAAGAAGAAGGGTAAGGGGAAGCATTTTGTCTCTTGTTTAACCTGTTTCTCACCTTTCCATAGTGAAGGATAATAACATAACGTAAATGTTGGCATACGGTCCAGTTTATTTTATGGTGTCAACTGTACATTAATTATTGTATATGTTTTTTAGTTATTTAGTTAATAAATTGCAAACACACTAAGAGCTCAAACAGAAGACTACATTTGAAAATATTTTTCCCGCATTTCTTCCTTTTGTCTCCTTTCCTTCATCTTATGTTTTTATTTTTCCTTCCTTGTACCCAACTCTTTTTCCAAACCCTTCCATACCATCATCTCCTCATAGTTCCTGTGCTAACTGGCAGCCACAGAGAATACGTGGCCAATAGCATCCTCAGTGTAGTCCTACGTTAGTGACCTCAGTTGTCTTCTTGGTGGCCAAATGTGACTCCCATCACCACCGCGCTGTCTCTGTCTCAGGAAATAGGGATCTTGCACACACCACTTGAACTTTTTGACCCGGAGAAATGCTGCTCTGCACAATTTTTAGGTTTTCAATAGAACATCTTCCACGCTGTCCCGTATGCATGGAGTTGCCCTCCCTGAACTGATTCATAAGGCCATGACCTTCTCCTTGAGATCTCTCCTAAAGACCCATTTCCCCTGTGATCCCTATTAAACAATCATCTCAGTAATGAGGGCTAGGCAGAGGGGTAGGTAGACATAGAGGTGCTACTTTATAACTGTATATATATGTATACAAAGTTTTGTTGGTGTTTAGCTGTATTTTTCCATACTCCTGTATGTCATTTTGCTTTCGTAGATTGTGAGCTCTCCTGAGCAGGGACTGTGTCATTTACACGTTTTCATGGTGTCCAGCCCAAGGAAGAGTCTCAATCCTCCCCAGGTGGTAGCGGGTAAAACAGTCCATGTCCTGGTCCTGCTGCTCAACCAAGTTCAATGTCACGGAGAGGAAAGCCAGGCTGTAGGCAGTGTCCTTTCTCATCAGGGAAGCTTTTGCTTTTTAATGTTAAATGGGACAAAATTGGGTAATTTTCCACTCTTTAATTTTCTGCTCTTTCCTGACCTCTTTCCTGGTCACTGGGTTTCCAGCTAGTGATATTTTCCATTCTCCATTCAGAGAATACGACAGCGTAGACCCCATTGCTACTGGTATTTTTCTGAAAAAATATGGTTTGGCAGCATATAAGAAAAAACCTTTACGTTGTTATTGTAGAATCTTCTGTCAACCAAAAGCTCAGTCTTCTGGCTCATAGGTCAGGGAGGCATTAAGATGAAAATAATGACTTTTGTGGTTCTGTGTGACTGGTTTTGTTGGTTGTGTTTTGAGAGGCGATCTGGTTCATTAGGAGGGTAAGAGAAGGGAAGGACATAGGCTGTATTTTTTATGTTTGAGATAGAAGACACAACGTTTGTGTCTGAAGAAATGGGTAATAAAATCTTTAGGTTCACAGCAGTATGGCATGGGCAGTATTATCATTTTATTGCAGTTGCGTAGCAGAAATCACTAAAATAAAGTGGGCATCATCTGTGCCGCTGCCTTTCTGTGTGCGGTAGTTGACTGACGCAGGGAATGGCATCCGACTTCCAGATGTGTGTTTGGAGGGGATGTGTTTTCAGTCGTTAAACTGTTTTCTGGATTTTGTGGCATATCAGGGAGGGGAAAGACGCCTTCTTTTTCCTTTTGGGACTTGTAAGGGTTCAAGAATCGTTGGATGAGTAAGTTATGGCAACATGTAAACTAACAGTTAGTTGTAGCAGCACTAGGTAAAGTGTAGTTAGCCCATTAATACTGAAGAATAACCAAAACTTTCATGTAGCAAATTAAAAAGAAGATTTGAAAATACTCTAAAAATAACACATAAGAAGAAAATTTATGAAACACCCAATGCATTATTTTGATCATAATTTTCTTCATCAAGACAGAAAATAGATATTATTACAGTTTCCAAATTAATATTTTAAAATAATAAATCTAATTCTGTTCATAAAAAGTTTATGTGGCTCATGAAAAACTTGTGTTTAAAGGGTTTTTCCTTGAGTTTTTGTTTCGACTTGTTGATCAATAACTTCTTGTCGATGGAGAATTTTAAAATTATAGGATACTTAAGGAACCCATCCATAAACTAAGATCTGCAAATGTCTAGATATATGATTTAAAAGTTCCATCCTCCTAACCTTTCTCTACTGCCAGGAAATAGCTTTGATTCAGTAAGCAATTTGGAATTTTCAGTAGAAGCTGAAGTGGACAATGTCTAATTTTAAAAACCTAATCTAAAAAGCTTTTAAGAGCAAGTGCAACATTAAGAATAGAGGAGGCTATATTTTCACAGTGAAATGGGAATGGCAAGAGAAATAATTCTTCTACATTAACAAATACTATTTGACAGTGTTACACCAGTGTCAGTTGTGAGCTGGGGGAGTGGTTTGTTTGTTTTTAGATTTGAAATGGTAATCAATATAAAATAATCCCTTGATGTGTGTTGATACTGATCTTTGGGTTTTGATGTGGGCTGCAGCATCAAATACAAATGTAGGATTTTCCTCCTTTGAACACTTTATATATGCTAGTACCACCTGTGAGATACAGAACAAGTGTGATAGCATCAACACAGAAAATCGTGACCTGACATCAAGGCTTAGTGGCATTTGAATAGAAAAATATCAGTTGATGGCATTCAAAAGAAATATTATTAGCTCTGTCTGCAATTAGCATCCACACTTCATCCCATTCCTGTTGTCCATTGTTTCAAAGGTGGCACATTCTAATGGCATCTGAAACAATGAAATTGCAGAGCAAATATATATAAATGAATGCCAAACAGCGGATTACCTTACGGTGTCATGTTATGTTTGAAGAAACGGCTCACAAAGACGTCTGGGTTCAAAATTCATTTGTGTATTTCACTGTGGTGGAGTTGATGATGGAGATTTGTCTGCAGGAAACAATGGAAATACCATCAAAGCAACTTTTACAGCACTCACAACGTCGACTCCTTCGATAGTTTCCAGCATCTCCAATGCTTCTACGTTGGAAGAAAGTTTTCTGATCTTCACCAGACACTGTATATTAGAAGATGAGAGCAAGAGGCATCAGGCTTAATGAAGAATTATTGAAGAGTATCCTTGTAAGTAATTGATTTGTATTACATATTTGAAATTCTAGTGAGATAGCAATATAATAATGAGAAAAAGGTTGTCATCAGGTTGTCATTTTTCATAAGCACGAAGCAGTGACTCTGGATGGTGTTTGCGAAGTGTATGTGTGAAAAAATATGGGCCCCATTTTCTTTGTTGATGTAGCAAGGTTACAGGTTTTATGACTTGTAGTCTGACTTGGAGGGGGTATAAGAAAGCATAGGATTAGGACCCTGCCTACAACATATGTGCTTTTAAACACTGTAACCAAAAAGTATTGCGACAGAAAAACATGCAAATCGCCATGTTTCAAGAAAAACAATCCTAACCCTATGGTTTCCGCTGGAAAAATACAATTTGGCCTATAGTTGGCAATGTACTGATAAGCAATGTTTGGCACAGAATCTTAAATTAGCAGGTAACTTTCAGTACCAAACGCTTCTTTAAACCAGGGTTTATGTTGCACGAGGTGGGCAGCTCCAACTAACATTTTGAGAACCCTGAGCAGAGGTCATTTGACCCTCTCTGTGGGCGTTCTCCTCATTTACACTAGTATTACTTTGAATTTGACAGTTGATTTTGGAGTACGTAGCGCCCTTTCATGATACTTGTTTTTCTTTGCTACAGGACAGTAATTGAAAAGGTTTTCAAAACCTTTCTGCATCAGCCAAACAAGACAATGGTATAAAAGAAGTTGGAAAAGGAATTGTAAGTGTTAAAGAAAATGTGGGGTTTGGAAACAGATGAATTAAATACGTTGGCTTATGTGAGCGTCCCTTGCTATACGCAGATATTATTAATTGGATATCTAACCACATATTCAAAATCATGAGTGCTTGAGGAATGGTAAAAATTGCATGTGTTTCCCAACATGGTACAGTTAGGGCAGTGGAAAAATTTTCAACACTTTTAATGTGTTCTCTCTCTTTTTCAGGAGCCAGGGAGATGAAGGACTTATCTCCCTCATCTCAAAACTCCCTTTGCTGCTATTTCTCTTTTTTTCCTTCAAATGTTCATACACCCATGTCAATTAACTTCTAACAGAATTTAAAATAAATGTCTTTAGATAATTCACCATAGTTCGTTTGGTTTTTCCCCTTGTTGTGGAAGCGTGAGAGTAAGTGCAAGAACAGCGAAGGCTGCAAGTGTCTTAGGTCCTCCACCTTTCCTTTTGGTTTCTTTCGGTTGATTTTCCTTTGTGGCTAGGCCAAATTTTCAAATGCTGTCTCTTAAACAGAACATCAAATTGCCGCTTAAATTCCACCTGGCTTGCAGGGTAGGAGTGGGTATTGACTATATTCTCTGTTTTTGTTCTTAAACAGAAACCACTGTTAGACAATGACCATTCCTCTTTCAAGGTAGGCTGAATTGTAAGGCTTCAGGATTGCAGGTGCATTTTAAATGCCTGTATCATTATTTCCTTAATTGAACATACTGTTAAAGAGCTGGTACTTGAAAATTGTATCTGTCGGAAGAATTTGAGCGCATCAGTTTCCTGCCTTCGTTAAAATTGCTTTGGATGGTGTGAATATGTAAATGTGATTTCCGTGTGCTAACGTGAAGGTATTTTCAGCCCTAAAAACACAAATAAGACTTTCTGTCAAGAAAGTTTTGGTAGTTCTTTATGGTGAATACATACCAATCATTTGCATAAATCATGTAATGGTATTTATAGATACTCGATGCTGAATGATTAATTTTAGTCACTAAACAGTTTTTATGTTTCACTGATTTATTTTTCTTCTTTTTTATTTTTTTAATTTTAGTGTACTTTTTTAATTTTAGTGTATTTTAGTACTTTGTAGAGCTCATAGTATCCCAGAGAACATTCACGTATTTTTACTTAATTTTCATAGAAGGAAAGTCTTTCAAATGGCTTATGCTTTTGACTGTATTGCAAAACACTTGCGTTATTTCCTCGTTCTGCTAACTGCAAGAGTAATATTCTCTGCCTTTGTTTGCAGGGTGGTAAATACGTGATTTTGGCATTATGGTTTAAGCACAATCCTGCAAATAGTTCATTTGGGGTGGGGCTGGAAGAAATTAATTCTAGATTAAAATGTGCTCATGGTGGCAAATTTATGAGGATTAGCCTAATTGTCTAAATGAAACCTCAAACCATTCCATCACTTTATGTTTTTTAACGATGCGTTTGCATGACAACTGTAGGCTGAACTTGTCGTTTCTTTCCTCTAAATATGATCATAAACAACAAATTTGGATTTAAATCTTAACCTTTAACATTCTTACTCTGAAACAACGCTTTAGCTACGGTTAGCCTTTTAATTCTCAGCAGTATGTTGAAGGCCTAGTTATACTTTACTTTTGGTCTTTGATGAAATTTTATAGCTAAAAAGAAGGACAGTAGTTTTCAGAAATATCGCTAATATAACAGAGATGCTTTTTTAACCGTCTACAAATAGGAGTCATCATTTTGTCCTCAGGGCACTACGGATCTGTTCATCAAGTACAATTGCTTCTATGACATAAAACTTTATGATAAGAACGTCTATGGTCTGATCAACCTCTCTTTTGAAATCAGCAGGTTCTCATCTTTCTGCTGCCGCCCCATTAGTACTGGAAAACTGTTCTAGAGTTTTGGTCATCTGCTTCTTTGAAAGCGTTGTCTAGATTCCCATACGTGGTTTGTCCAAATTATACTTTACATAGTTCCGCCCACCCACAGATATTCACCCTAAAGTATCTATCAAGTAACTTCCCAGCTGTTCTTTTACTAACTGAGCAGGGCAAGGTCTTTTGAATATACATATATATATATATATATATATATATATATATATATATATATATATATGGGAAGTGACAAAAATGTAAAAGGAATACAATGTAAATAAGTGCACCTACTTGTTCTAGTTGCCTTTTTTTTTTTTCATATGTGCAAACTGATAATTATACACATAATTGCTCATGGTATTATGCTAAAAACAAGCTACTTATAGCTAAAAATAAAATACATTTTAAGAATTAATCCATTGGATAAATGCAACACCACAGCCGTATTTTAATGTAGTTTAACCTAATCCATACTTTTCTAATAAGCACACATTAAGACTACCTCTTTAGTTTTGTTATTGCTTGTATAACTGATCTCTGTGGATTATTAACAAGGAAACAAATTCTATCAGCTTACGAAAGAAATTAAACTAAACTTACAAACTCGTATTTAGGGAAGGCGATGGAACAAAATCTGTGCATATGCAGTATCTGACATTAAGGGCTACGTGCCCAGACCTGTTGACACCAACGAAGAACGAATGTCCTGTGATTCCCATCACTTTCCAAAAGGAAAAACACTTGTGCCCAATATTTGACTGTGGTTGCCTGCAGATGCTAGAAAAGGTGGGTGATGCTACAGCGCGTAGGTGCAATTGGCTTTGTGTGAAGTTTTGCATAACCGATGGCGCCTGGTACAGTTTCTGTCTGTATCTATCTTAGGTATTTACAAGGCATCTATCACCTTGGTACCTAAGCAGTTTGAAAAATGCACCCACCCCAGGAGGCATCATGCAGATACAGGCAGAGGCCCAGGTCCAGAGCAGCAGAGGCAGGTCCCAGGAGGCTCCCCAGCTGTGGTACCGCTGCTGTTGAGCTCCTGGCCCACTTGGTGTGGCCAAGGAACGTCTCCACCTACTTGTCAGCAGGAAGACGGTACCCCCACCCCTCACGTCCAGCTCCACTGGTGGGGCGTCTGAAATGGAAATGTAATGGAAAAGGCAACGATCCGGTAGCAGAGGTGAAACAGAAATGGTGGGATTTCAAAAGGAGGGATTCTTAAAGAGCAGCACATCTCAGGGGAGGGATCAACTGCCAGTCCAAGTGGCAGGTAAGGCACGACGCAGGCATAAATCTCAAATGTTCTTCAGTGAACGAAAGTTAAACAAATACCTCTGATGTCTCTAAAGTTTGTCTATATCCAAAGCCCTGCTCGGTTCTTGGCCTCTGTCTCAGTCCTCTATCCCTACAGCTCAATCGACTGTTCGGTTCTCTGTGTATCTTAACGCAATAATTGCTACAATCCTGGATATGTCTAATAACAAACTTAAAGGACTCTCACTGGTGTCGCATGTTGTGGTGCAAAGAGACAGAAGGGTGTAGCAGTGCTCCAAAGTGATGGACACGTCCATGAACCTAAAGGCTGGCATAATCCTGGCTTCTAATCACCATGTTCAGAACAGGATGGGGCAAACTTGCAGGCACAAAACATGGAGCAGTTCTCCTGTGGCCGCCAGGAGCAGTTGCTGAACCACCACATCAGACCAAGCTCTGTACCAGCACAGTGCAAACACCCGTCCAGGCAGCCGGCTACAACCTTTGCTGCCAAAACAGAGGACCTGTCCCAACGGGAAAGAAAGGAAGATAGCCAGGACTTTGATGTAGGTTCACTAGTTACAGTTAAGTGGACCACCTTAATAACAGGTCTCATTTTTTCTTTAAACACAGCCGAATCAGTGAGGTAAACCAACAAACTCTTCAGAATCCTGTGAGTCCCGTGTGGCTTTTGGAAAGAGCTGCATAGGACTCACAGGGATCAAAGACTAAAGTGCAGTGGGTCACTGACTTCCAGAAGGTTTTATTTCCTTTAGCCCAAATGCGTACTCCTTTCTGATCCCCTTGGTCATTTGAGGACCAAAAAGGGAGTCATAACATGTCAGAGCAAGGGACATGAGGTCAGGAACATGAAGCAAGTCACAGCTTTGGAGGCTGCCAGTTTGTTGGCCAGTATCACTAGGTATAAATCTAAAGATATATATAGAAGCCATAAGTGACCTATTTTGCCTGTAAGTCTTATATATCACTGTAAGCAAAATGCTTCATGTAGGAATGGTGTGTAAGGTGGAAACAACTAGAAAGATCAGGGCATCTGACCACTTCACACCTAAGGAAGCCAGCTGTGCTTCCTTGTACCCACTGTATTTAAAGCTCGGATTTAAGAGAGATTTTTTGGTTTTAGCCAATTAATGGCTAAGAAAGGTCAACCATCTTGATGTATAGTTTGGTCCAAAGCCAATTTTGATCTCAGTGCCCTCTCTTTTCTTTTTCTTTCTTCTTTTTTTTTAAGAAGTCCCCCCTTTGCCAAGGCAATGAGGTGAAGGCAAAGCTGAGGTGACTCTTTCAGCCAGCTTTAATCCTACTGTTGGCAGCTGGGCAGAGCAGTCAGCCTCTTCTTTGGCCAATAAGGACAGTTTTTGGCCGGTTAGGACAGTTTCTGGCCAAACCAAGTTTTCCAATGCCCCTCCTGCAGTTGCCACACTTTTTCCACAGCACCAACCCAACCTCTGGTGCCATCAACTTACCAAGTTCTGCTTGGATTTTAGGGTGACCTTTGGTCATCAAGGAATGGACTTATTGGGCAGAGACTGTCACAGTCATCAAGGTGGTGTCACTCATTGACCTTCAGGCAGTTTTCCCACCATTGCCCCACAGCGAATGAAAACTCGTGTAAGGCCACGTCTATAGTGCAGCCTCGATTCCCCCATGTCCCACATCAATGCTTCACAAACCTTCATGCAACTGGAGTTATTAGAGTTGTTGAACACTTTGTTATGAATAATAACAGTTATGCATATTCCTCCTTTTCATTGCTAGTCAAGTTAACAAACTTATCCTAAAACCTGTGAATGTATTCATTATTCATAAGTATTCGCCAATAGTTTCCACAATTAACTTTCTGCCCATGGTTTTTCACAGACTGTTTGCTTGTAGCCTTTGTCATTTGTGTCATTGGCCACCTATGCCAGATGCTGTTCTTTCAGCTCCAGAAGGCTGAAAATAACTGCTTAGATGGATACAAAATGGTAAATTTTCTTAGAGAATTAGGAGCTTTGCAAAAATTGGTAATGCCTTTTCATAGAAACTTTTCTTTGCAAGCCTCTGGCAAATGTGTAAACATGCACAAATAACAAAAGTGTTACAGTCCCCCTGAATCTGAAGAAACTAAACTCAGCGATACTATTTACAGAAATATTCATACATTAATGTGGGGTTTGGAGTCTTTTATTTTGTTTTACTTCAGTTTTTGGCTTCTAATTTAGTTTGGTTCTATTACCAATTGCTAGTTGGGCTCTGTTTAGAACACTTGTCAGAAAAATGGAGTTTTCAAATATGGGGAATTTTCTGATGACATCTCAAAAGAAATACAAAGAGATTTTGTATGACCAGTGGCTCTACCAGAGTGAATATATATATGATCCCTTATCTTTCTCTGATTCCGTAGAATTTAACTGAAATGTGTGTTTGCTATGTGTGGTAAAAGTAGGTCCCCTGTTTTTTCTGTTCTTTTTTCATGTGTGCTCAAGTAGGAGAATGCAGAGAAATCATTTCATGGTCCTACACTATAGTTTTTAAGAGAGATTCGTTAATGAAGGCTTGCAGCTATGGCTGTATTAGCAAAGGGGGACAGGAATTGCAAAGGAAGAAGCAGTTATTACAGTTAAGTTGATATACAGTCCCTTTCAAACCTCCATGGAGTGGAAGAGCCAATGATTGCATGACAGTTTGTCCCCCAAATTCATTTTCATAAGGAGCTCATACCTTTTTACAAATACAATCTCATCCTCACTTTCCATAAAACATGCAACCGGACAGTCCAGCCAGGCACAGACAGAATGTGAATACTTTGAATGTGAATACTTTGAAGTAGTGAATATGCTAAATGCACAAATAATATCCATTATTTCAGCATTTTAAAAAATCATAATTATATCAAGCCATAGAGAATTCCTTTTAGAGCAGTATAATATTGGAGGCACTTGGGTGCAGAAATAATGAGTGCCAGATCAGGACAGAGAGGGATGGATATATAGGAGGAGGGATCCTTGGGTCTATCAGAAGGAGCTTTCATTTAAAACCATATAAAATTGTAAAAAAAAAAAAATTAAATCAACCCAAAAAGCCCTGATTCATAAACAGAACCAGAAGTATCATTTAACATGACCTCAGCAACGCCTTCCAGATGGAAGCTTACAGCTTCTAACTGAGGTCCGAAGAGCAGCATATCGAGTATTTCATAGAGCAGAAATTGATCCTTAAAGAATAACATTTTTCATGCCAGAGAATAGACACGACACGGATCTGGCATTCAGAGCCCTGATAGCGCGAGCAGCACTGGCAACCAGCAACAGTCGGACGCTGCTTTTCAGGTCACAGTCGGACCGACAACAGCGCTTCTCTCACATATCCCTTGCCTGAGTACGAGAAATGCGTGTTCTTTGGGCCACCTTACTGCAACATTTTAGCCAGACCGCCCCAGATTAATTTCTGATGACCAAATTGTCCCCCCCCAAAAAGCCAAAGTGGACTCATTTTTTTTATCTAAAGCGCAGAAAGGGTGAGAGTTACTCGTGTAATCAAGAAGGTGCTGGGCAGATCATGCTCTACTACGAGCCAGTGATCGCTGTGGGTGCAAAAAGCTTGCCCATCTCTAGCACTTGAGAGTGCATTTTCTGTAGGAGAGGATTTAGACTAAGCACAAACATAATATCCTCCTCCTTAAGATCCATGATGATGCCTCTTTGCACACTACGCTGCCACAGGGAAACACTTGCACCCAGGTTACCACCATGTGCCCTCAGGCAAGGGAAGAGGTAGCAAGGGGAGGACAAAATTAAGTTTGTTTTCAGAAGACGATGAGATCCTGGCGAGCAATGCCCTCAGAGAGCGTTACCTAGTGTTTAGAGAAAAGAACAAGAAAATCCGGCGAATGTTGGGGAGGGCATTGCTCGCGGGATAAATGCTGGGGACGGCCACCGTCGTGCTGCAGCAGTGATTTGGGAGAGAGCGCACTGGGGGTGGGGATGACGTGAGACGTCGGACAAAAGCGAAGATAGCCAGCAGTGCTTCAGAACAACAAAAAGGGCTGCCCTCAGCCAGTGGTGGAGCACATCTGGCACCCCAGGAAGCTCAATTGGACACTTGGCCCAGGGATTTCTGACTGACACCACTGCAGTGCATAGGTGAGCTTCTCGCTAGGGTCACTGACATTGCCTGTCACAGTCACGATGAGGTGAATTGGTAGTTCCTGCCGTGGGATGCAGCATGGCTGTGTGTGTTATGGGTACAGGACAGTGTGCATTTTTTTTTTACCAAAAGCAGTTAATAATGTCAACTGCCACGTGCCCAATGCAGTCACTAAACTTTAGTCCGCCCTTCCGTTTGCCCAAACACATACACTCTGGCTTCCCAACTGGCTTCTTTCTATGTGTTGTCCAATGCATGTAGATACCTCCATCTACCTGGCCTCAGATACAGTGGTTGTTGCTCCTCTATTTGATTGCCAGATGTCACTGGGGAACAAGATGGGGAGGTTCCTGGATCCTCGGGGCAAGCCGGCCGTCACCGAGGGAGCTCGCCGTCCACGCCGGCCGAAGAACAGGAATCCTCGGTGCCTGCCTCTGACGAAGACTCGCCGGCCAGGACCACAGAGAGCTGGCAGTGGCCGTTGTCCTCGTCTGAAACGCACAGCAACGTTGGGGAGGATTTTGAGGGATTTCAAACGCCGGCGCGGACTCCGGAGTGTACCATGGACATACAGTCTCCCGGGGATCAGTCACTCAGTAGGACTCCTCAGTTTGAAAGTGACTCTCCTGAGGAGGAGGGCAATGATGAGATGAATGAAGAGAACCGCGGTGTTGAGCCTGTCCCTAGGGATCGGGGTTGGAGAGGGCAGCCCCAACTAACAGAGGGAGAGAAGCTGTTGATGGAAACCAACAGTAGGATTGTGCAGCTGCTGGAAAATATCAAGAGGGAGCATGCACAGTCCATGGGTCTCATGTCGCAGTCCATGGGCCGTATGGAGCTGCAGCTGGGCATTGTGGCTACCTCCACAAGAGCCATCCATAACTACCTGTCAGAGATTTTAGCTTTCCTCAAGCAGCCAAGGACGCAGGTCCTTGAAACACGCATCTCCCAAAGAGCCACCCCCCATGTCGAGTTAACCTGTGCCTCGACATGGACCGGTGAGGACGCAGTGGCATCCTCCACTGTGTGCTTACCAGGGGCCGAAGGGACGAGCGACTCTCGAGAACCACCGCAGGCCACCCTGCCTTGTCGCAGTGGCCGGCTGCAGAGAGCCATAACCGAGAGGGCCTCGTTGCCCATGCCTCCACGCCAGGCAAAAGGGGGAGGGAAGAAAAAATAACCACACCATAGGATTTTTAGGGTTTTTTTTAATGTGCCTGTCCTTTTAATTCTTAGCCATAAGGCCATCAGTGGCAGAATTTCAACCATTTCCTACATTGGCTAACATTGTATTCTGGCTGACTAGATTAGTCTAACATTTTGTAGTTTATATTTGCACTGTTAACGATGTGTGCTGCTGGTATTTGAAGAACATTTGCCTCTGTTCTTTCACTTTAACTTCATACGAGCATTTTTTTACTCTGTGCCAGGCATTCATTGCTTTTCTTACAAATACAAGTCATTTCTTGAGGCAGCTGTTTTTTGAGTTTTCTTTCTCCATTATCCCACCCCCTCTGAGCAAGCATTCTGGACTTGGTGGTAAGTATACAGGTCTTGGCAATACTCGCCTCCAAAACTGTGTTCGATCAGTCTTTGCCTGGTGTTTCTGGCATGCCAGCCTGAGGTGTTGGGGTTAGCCTGTACCGGATCATGATCATTCTTATCCTCTGTGGGTCTCACAAACTCACTTTCTAAGACCCTCGGTGGAGCT
Source organism: Nesoenas mayeri (assembly GCF_963082525.1). Lineage (NCBI taxonomy): Eukaryota > Metazoa > Chordata > Aves > Columbiformes > Columbidae > Nesoenas > Nesoenas mayeri. The sequence goes on along the minus strand of NC_137548.1, from coordinate 66,571,292 downwards.
AATCCACATGTCTTGGCTATGTCGTACAATAAGTAATGTTGCCAGGATCATACCTCATATTTACCTTTTTGGGGGCCTGTATAGTGGCGTGCCACCAGATCTATCTAGGCACCTGACTCTCATTTTCAAAGTTCCTTTTATGATGGATCTGGTGGTTTGATGGGCAGCATTATAATTTTTCCTCTGAGAGAGTCTGGGGATTTGAAAGAGGAGTCGCTAAGCAATGTGTTCTATGGGGATAAGAGCCCTCTCCTGCAACAAATCTATTAGGAGGAGACTGTCCCCTGTAATTATCACAGATATTAATTATTCAAGAAACAAAAAAAAAGCCACTTGCCTAGCAGCCAGACCTCTTGAGAATGTAAAAGTCATGACATGCTGTTGGGTACTGTGCTCCTATGTCTGTGATTAAGAGCTTTTCATCAGAGACGACCTACATGTTTGATAAAATGCAACTCCTTTCTGTGCCTTTAGGCCATCTAATTTCCTGAGGGCTGGCACCCTGAGCAGAGCACGGGTGCAATTGATAACCCACAGGGCAGATGGAAACGCACTTTTGCAATAAATTATTTTATATCTGTTGGTGCTGCCTCTCTCGGGGGAATTTAATATAGTGGCACTCAAATTGCTATATGCATGCAGAGGCATCAGACTGGCTTATCCATGTGGTATCCCTGACAGTTCTCCGAAAGGATGCTCTGACCAGGAGCCCCTTGAGCGGTGGTAACTAATTATCACAGGTGTAGCATGGCTCCTGTGTTTGACTCTCAACATACCATTGTAACTTCTCGTAAAGGTTCAGAAGAGTTTATACGGCAAAGCAGTGATGAATTCCTCCTCTGGCAAATACTAGAGAATAACTGTAGGCCTAAAAATCCTCTTCTATGTTAACAACAGGGCTGTGCTCTCTGTCCAGTGAGCCATAGACTCTTCTTTCTGCAAGACTGAGGTTATTTAAAATAAAGCAGATAGTATTTTGTTATTCTACCAGTCAGCCACATTTTTTTTCCCTTATGAGTGTGTGTGCGTGCGTGTTTGTGGCTGTACTTTGCTAAATGACCGGTTTACCGATGAAATGCAGCTGGCATGGCCAACCTCCAACGTAGGCTTTTTCCGCTATGGAATATTTCTTCCCTTCCACCTACGTCCAGCTGCGTTCCTTTTAAGAATACCATTGGAGGCGTTCTTCCTTGGCCACGCTGTCGACACATCTCTATACACTGGGTACAAATTTTTGCACCCGTTCTGTCGCTTTTTTATGCCTCTTTTATTAAAGCTGTTTGTAAAGGTATCCTCAGAGAATTTCCAATGCAAGCTTGGGAGATTCCCCTCTCATTGGTATGAGAAATGCATGCTGCAGAGTATTTAAGATCACGAGGAGGTTGGGAGAGGAGCCGATTAGTGAGCCTGACAAATTATTCCAGTATGTGCGGCCTTTTGGACGTGTGTTTCTGGTGCATACATGGTTTGCACACTGGTACTGTGGATATGAACAGCCTAGTGGAAGCCAAAGGCAACTGAAAGTTTGTCCCAGTATGCTTATGTCTTATTTCTTTGGAATGAGTTTGAATGCAGCTAAATACAATTCAGACAGTTCATTTTCTTGGCCTAATTAGCACGTCTGATAATACAGTGGGAATGTTTTTATTTTACACAGTGCTTTCAGTTCCAAAGTGTGGTACATTTGCTGCCAGATGCTCAGATTTTGTCATATTCTGCAGGACCCGCCATGTAGCTGCTGCCATTTAGAATGAATCTCGTTCCACACGCTGGCTGCTTCTGTACCTTCCAGTTTATCATTGTAGTTTTAAAATGACAACCTCCACTCCACCTTGGTTTTCTGATCAAAGGCAGTAGAGCAAAAGAAGCAGCTGCGCAGATGTAGCGGTGCTACCGTTGGAAACACAACGCGAGGAACCCCTAAAGAGTTCCTTGCAAAGCAGCTTCAGCTTTAACCCGCTCTCCTCTCCCTTTTCTAAGTGCTCCAGCCAGACTTGGCAAAGCACAAAGCACCACCTGAATGGGAGCAGCTATAGAGTGAGAAGGACTGAGAACCTGTCTACAGACAAGAAACCTGCAATAAACTTATGCAAAACAAAGGGTTTTTTCCAACTGGAAATAGTAGATGGTATTAAGAACGGGTACCAACTGATATTTTGGTCAGATCCAAAATCAGGATCTGACTTGGAGTATTGTCTAGCAAAATCAATGCAGTTGGAGGGTGTATATGTTTCATCCCCAAACAAATATTTTCATGCTTTTCAAGTGTCTGTCATAGCCTCATCGCTCTTTCCCTGTAGCTTTTTGTTGTCTGAATGGGTATATGGTTACATGTGTCTGTTAAAATAAGAGGGGATCAGTTCTTACGTGGTATATTTATATTTCTTATTTACGGAGTTTGAGTACCTAGCGCTTCAATTCCAAAACTTCCTTCTTTCTGTATCCCAAAGACCAGTTGTTTGGCTTCTGGGATGATAAGAAGGGTGGGAGAGACTTAACAGGAAATCTCTGCCCGGTTGAAGCTCTTGGTGATAGATCCCCTGAGTACGATTCTACAGTCTAGCCATATTTTTGCTGTATAGGTCAAATGCTCATGGTTACACCATTGCTTTCTAATGCCTTTTGCTGAGCAGAAGTGCAGCTACTTTTTTCTTTCAGAATTTCACAGTTTGTATTACGAAATCTTATGAAATGTGACTTGAAGTTTGTTTTATTTTTGAATACATGTGATGATTTTAAGAATTATTTTTTTTTTCCTTTTCTCCTTCCACTGGATGATTTAAAACACATTAAAAATAAAGCAGACCAATGAAAAGAATTGAATGCTAACTTCAGTTGAAAAAGAAACAGCAACACTACTCTTGTGAGACAGTTTTCAACAGTGTTCAGCTTACTGGTTCTGTTCAACCTTTCCTGCCTGCTCCCTGACCCCCTGTGACACTGAAATATCCACTTCTAGGACAACCTTCATCCCAACCAGGAGGCTAAAAGTTCTTCCCTCTCTTCTTCTCCCATTTAAAATATCATCCTTGCATCAGCCAGGTCTACTGTTATAGAGGGATCAAAAGCTCTTTTCCTCCTGCCTTATTCCCATCCATATCCATATCCAGGGCATTGAGTGCGCTGCTCTCCAGTGAGAGGTAAAGCTTAAATCCCCCAATCTGATCCTTGGCGTAGTAACACAACCTCTAGACCACCAAAAACCTGGGTTGGGTGGTTTTTTTTAAGTCTATGGTATCCTAATGAAGTAGCTCCCCTTGTTTGCCAAAGCAAATAATCAATCAGTTGGGAGATGGATCTAATTGCTGAAAAGTGACATTGCTCTGACTCACGTTGTGGAATCCCAGGAGCCAGGCGCAGGTATTTTGCTCACATAAATACCACAGGCTATATAACTAATCCATACTTTGGTGAAACTTCAAAGCAAAAGATACTAAATTAACACGATACAGTGCAGTCTGTGCTTTCTTGGGAAAGCAAATGCAATGGAAGGTGTAGTAAGGAAACCTGTTGGTATGATTCAAGTTTGGATTCTAGTACAGGTTCAAAAATCGAACTATTCTGCTAGCTTAGGCTAGTCATTTAATTTCTCCATACCTCAGTTTCATAGAAGTGGCAATAAAGGAGCTGTCAGGCTATAATTAGTTGATTATATGGTACTTTGAGGTCTTCAGTCTGAGGGAGTAACGTTATGTAGTAAGTACTGATGAACCTTATTTGTGACCAAAGTTGAAGACGGGGCTAAAACTAACACTCTAAACTTCACAAGATCTCGATTAAAGTTTCCACTATATTTTATCATCATGTCATATGGTAGATCAGAATCCCCAATTCAAATGTTGAAGTTCTCATTCAGATTTGGACTTTGCCTATTTGGTCGTTTTCTGACCACAACTAAATACATTCCCAGACTGTGCAGTTATTAAAATATAAAATACATATCAAAGTTTCATTTAAACCAATGATGCAGTTACTAATGCTAATCTAATAATCCAAGAGCGTCAATCAATTAGGATGTGATTACTTAAGGAAAATAGGCATAAAAGAGCACTTCTGGAACACTTATTATTGTCCAAAATATCACTGAAATTTTGATGACTAAGTACAGTCTGCTTATCTCTATTTGAAACAGTGCTGTACAGATTCATTTTTTCTAAAGGTCTTCTTTCCATTTCTATATAGATATTCTCCCTTCACATTTTGAAGGTTTGAAGAAGAGGATTGTTTTTCGAGTCACACTAAGTAAACATTAAATGCATGCAGGCTTAAAACTAAAGCATGCATGCTATGTAGCAGCAATAAAAAGTGCTCGGCTTGCACGACTTACGATGCTCAAGCGTTGCCTTGTTAAATTGCCAAAAAACCTTTTTCTTTGCATTTTTTTGAAAAGTAAATCTCTTCCTTTGACCTTGCAATAATTAAAGTTTCATTTTTTCGGACAAATGATATTTATTTTACTGAATACTTTTATATTACAGATAAGGTGGATGAAATAGTACCAGTTTCCAAGCCATCAAGAATTGCAGACAATGCAACTGTGGACTCAAGAGTGGCAACTATTAAACAGCGGCCTTCTAGTAGATGTTTTCCCTCAGCTACAGATATGAATGTGAGTGGTAGCTATGAAGTACTGCTTTCATTTCTGAAACTCTTTGGAGGGAGCCTTTTGGCAGCATGCAGGGCATAAAACAGAAACTAATCGTCGAACGTTGCTTTATATGCTCATTTTACTTTTATTACCTTATTAAGGCATAATCTGCTCTGTTTCTCCTAATAATTTTTTTAAAAGAAGAGCCTACATACCCCTATAAAACTTTTCTCATTATATCCTTATTATTCTGAGACCGTCACATCGACAATGTTGTAATTCAAACAGATACAAATTTGTTCTGCCCAAAATCTGAGCTGGTGAGATGCCAGCAAATTCTAAACTTGAAGGTGTCAGTACGACACTAAACCTTAGCTAATAAAACTTCGCTGAAAATCAAGGTACGCTAGTTCAGTTCCAACACCAGAGCTAGTGCAGCCATGCAATTCCCACTAATGTGAGAGTTTCTCCTACTGCAGGTTTTTTTTTATTATTCTTGATGGCATGTATAATATCTTGATTAAATAATGCATGGTGATTTGTAAGGGAAGAATTGACATTAATACTATAGCACGTATTAAAAATTTAAACTCCAGAGCTCTGAAACCTGATTACTCTGTTGCAGAATTTGCTCTTACAAAACTTCGCATATGAAAAAAATAATTGGTTTTATTGCATTTTGGATATATGTTTCCATTACCCACCCCTCCAAAAGAGCATCAGTCCCGGTACAACAAGCGCTTTGCTGTTCTCAGCAGCTGGGGCTGGAAGGCAATTAAGGCTGTTCTAGGGCAGTAAATGAAGTTTTGTGATGACGTCCAAGGAAGGACGGTTGAGTGCGGTGGGGTCCAGGTGATGTTCCTTAGCTCCTTGCTGGGATGCTGGCGGCCAGCGTTTTAATAGCATTTAAATAAAGCCCAGCTTTCCCTTTCTCTTCTCCTCCTCCCCAAAAGAATACCTAAGAAAAAGGGATAGCGGCTTGGCAGATATGACAGAAGAGTTGTTTACATGTGAGAGAAAGACTTGCATGCTTTAATGCTTGTGGGGTTTTTTGTTTGCTTTTTTGTAGTCCATGTATGAGAGACAGGGTATTGCTGTGATGACGCCCACTGTACCGGGGAGTCCTCAAGGTCCTTTTCTGGGTATACCTCGGGGTACAATGAGAAGACAAAAATCTATAGGTAAAATGCTTCTCATATATGGTTTGCTTGTGCATTAATCACATGCTTTTAGTAACTTTGCTTCTTTCCTAAAGCATATTTCTCCAGCATCTTTGTCTCAGTGAATGACTGTTTAATTTTTATACAAAGTTCATGGAAAAAGAAGTTTGTGTGTTAGATGCTATAATTTCCACATTGTTCTTTGATGGCAGTAGGCAAGTATTATGGAATTATAATTTAATTCCTTTCTTTAGAATGTTCCCTCTAACAAGGAAAGGCAGTGAGAAGGGGAAAGAAAAAGATCAGTACAAGTCTTTTGCAGTGCATTACTAAGGCAAAATGTTATTATTTTCTTCTTTATTATTGAGACAAAAGTTCCATAACGTTGTGTAGCCTACAAAGGGATCCCTGTTGATCAAATTGAATAAATTTGCCTCTTTTCATTCCAAATGATATCAATAGGTGGTTTTGCAAAAGAGAAAAAAAAGAGCAGGCCAAATTTTGACTTGCTTTGTTCTTGGTGGTAATCTTAATAGAGATATTTATCAATTTAGAAACGCATTATGCTGATGTAAAATTAGCATCTGAATTATCCCAATATTAGCCAGTTTATTTATGTTAAAAGCCGTATTTGTAACAAAGTAATGTCATCTTTGAAATGAAACATTCTGGTTTTTTTTCCCCAAATAGAATCTTTGCAGTCCCTTTGCTAAGTTTCAAATGCATCTTAAAAATTCATTAGATTCCTAAGTCGCATTATGGAATGCATTTAGAGAGTGCTAAAGCAAGGCATAAGCCACTCTGCTGCACAGAATGTCTTCCCTGTTCAATAATTTTCAAAGAAATGTGCTTCTCTACAGCTACCTTGATAATACATAAAACCAAAACATTTTCCTACACATCAATGATCAGTTTAATTAAAATTCTGTAGCATCCTTTATAATTCTGGCATCTGGGTCTCTGGAAGTTCAGCAAGAAAAAACTGCTTATGGTAGGAATCAACCAAAAGACCTTTTTTGTAGTTTTGCATGTGCCTCGTGTCATGTGAAATGCACCCTGGCATTTTGGGTTGGATACAGAAAAAATGCAATATGAGGGATGCCTATGGCAGGCAGTGTTTTAAATATACTTTCTGTTTTTATAGGAATAACAGAGGAAGAACGGCAGTTTTTGGCTCCTCCTATGTTGAAGTTTACCAGAAGTCTTTCGATGCCTGACACCTCTGAAGATATCCCACCACCACCACAGTCCTTACCTCCTTCACCGCCGCCACCTTCTCCCTCTCTGTACAACTCTCCCAAATCCCCGACGTCAAGGAGCTATGGAACTATCAAACCTCCGTTTAATCAGAATTCAGGTTCAAAAATTTCTTTGGTGAGGCCTGAGAATGTGGGAACGATGATAAGGGACAAGGGGATTTATTACAGGCGAGAACTGGACCGATACTCTCTGGACTCTGAAGACCTGTACAGTCGGAGCGCCGCGTCTCAGGCAAATTTCAGGAACAAGAGGGGTCAGATGCCAGAAAACCCTATTCTGAGGTTGGGAAGATCGCCAGCAAAGCGGTTTACGTGCCGGCCAAACCAGCCAGGAGGAAGGGGATGCTGGTGAAGCAATCCAACGTTGAAGACAGCCCGGAGAAGACCTGCTCCATCCCGATCCCGACGATCATCGTGAAAGAGCCATCCACCAGCAGCAGCGGGAAGAGCAGCCAAGGGAGCAGCATGGAAATCGATCCGCAGTCTTCAGAGCAACCCGGGCAGCTCCGACCCGACGACAGCTTAGGTGTCAGCAGCCCGTTCGCAGCAGCCATTGCCGGAGCAGTGAGGGACAGGGAAAAGGTGAAGGCTGGGAATTT